>NC_053393.1:275900882-277398382 GCF_905171765.1 Bufo bufo | reverse complement strand
ACTATTGAAGGGGCGGGCACTGTTGAGGTCAATGTTAACGGGGCGGGCACTGTGGAGGTCACTGTTATAGGGGAAACTGTCGATACATTTTTACGACCCACTGAAACATAAAATTAAATAGATGAACTATACCTGTGCAAAGCCAGGTCCTTTTGCTAGTCTCCTATATATATAAAAATGAGTTTCTGTCTATCTAGACGTTCTTAATGCGCGACTAAACGGCTGGACTGATGATCACCAAATTTGGCACACGTACATCAGGTGTCGGGAAGGTTTTAGACCAGGTCTCAGCTCTCTAGGACTTGCCGTTCCTGAGAGATTCCCAAAAATGACCTGCATTAGCCAATAGAAGCCTGCAATTCTTTAACTCATATCCCAACTGCCATACACACGGTCACATCAGCCAATAGAAGCTTGCTGGTCCTACTACAGGTTGCCATAACAACTGATCACAGGTTTCAGCAGGTCGCAGGTCCTTAACCTGTTACGGACACAGAGCCTACAGGTACGCCCTGATGTCCTGGTACTTAAGGACACAGGCGGGCAGTGATGGGAACAAGGTGCCTGTTCAAATCATTGAGCAGGCACCTTGGTACAATGCCCAGGGGGGTCCATCCTGTGACCTCCCCCCGTGTCAGCGATCGCATCAATTCAGACTGCGGATTGCTGCATTTCCGGGTTATTCGGGTCTCTGGTGACCCTATAACCCGGAATAGGACGGTGATCGGTAGTTTTATAATACACCACCAATCACCGTCCTGCGATCCTGAGAGGTGGCAGTCATGCCACCTCTCAGGATCGCTTCTGATTGGCCCGTTGGGCAGGTGGGTGGGCGCAGCGGTAATTTTGAATTGCTGGAGCTCCTCTCCCCGCTCATGCAGGTCCGTGGAGCGGGAGAGAGAGGAGCTCGGCTGTACTATAAGTTTTTTTGTGAGGTAGAGTTAGGGGAAAAAATAGTTTTTTTTATTGTGGTCTAGATCCCCCAGCTTTTTTTTTTTTTTATGCATGCACTGACTGTGGCCGGCACTCTTAGCACATCGCCCACCCCTGATCAGCGCGTTTGAATCTTCTTTTCTTTTTTTTTTATTTACACTTTGGGATTTTCAATTTTTTTTTGTTAGTTGTTTTTTTTTTTTTTCTGTTAGGTGTAGGGCAAAGTACGCGAACACCCATCCTCCACACACATGCACACTGAATAAAGTTTTCCACGCACACACACACACTCCCCTATGGCCCGCCGGACGTTCTCGGCCGAGGAGGCATACGCCATGCTTGCCTCCGAATCCGAGAGTCCCAGTGAGGACGAGGATGACCCCACTTTCCTCTTGTCATCTGTGTCCTCATCATCTAGCGATGATGATGAGCCCCCGAGGCGGCAGAGACGCCGCCAGGCGGAACAAAGGGACCACCATGCCAGGGACACTGTGGCCCCCAATAGTACGTGCAGCACTGGGGCTCGTACTAGTTTTCCGTCCCACCAGATAAGTCCACCTGAGCCCCCTACCGGTGAACTTGTCTGGTGTACCCCAGAGCATTTTGAGCCTGTGATTCCTAATTTTGTTGGCCAAGCAGGAATCCAGATTCCCACAGCGGGCTTCACTGAATATGACTATTTTAGTCTTTTTTTTCAGTGACCACTTTGTGAATCTGATGGTGGAGCAAATGAACCTGTACGCCCAACAGTTCATTGCTCAACACCCGGGCTCCTTTTTGGCTAGGGCCGGTTGCTGGACCCCGGTCAGTGCAGCCGAGATGAGGACGTTTTGGGCCTCGTGCTGCACATGGGCCTAGTCAAAGAAACCAGTGTCAGGCATTACTGGAGTTGGGACATCCTTTACCAGACCCCACTTTACAGTATGGCCATGACACGTACCCGGTTTGAGGCCATCCGGAAATGCCTGCATTATGCAGATAATGCAGCATGTCCCCCCCAAGGTGATCCTGCCTATGACCGCCTGTTCAAAATCAGGCCGATCATCAATCACTTTGGGGCCAATTTATGTACCTGGAAGTGAGGTCGCGGTTGATGAGTCTCTCATTTTCCGCCAGTATGTTCCCTCTACGCGGGCGAGGTATGGCATGAAGCTGTACAAACTTTGTGAGAGTACCTCAGGGAACACTTACAAGTTTTGTGTGTACGATGGGCAAGATTCCTGTATTCAATCCCCAGAATGTCCCCCCACTCTGGGTGTTAGCGGGAAACTCTTGTGCGACCTTATGCACCCACTGCTAGATAAAGTTTACCACCTGTACGTGGATAACTTTTATACTAGATTTCCCTTGTTCCAGTCTCTCGCCGCCAGATCCACGTCCGCTTGTGGGAACGTGCGGAAAAATCTACACGGCCTCCCTATCCACCCCCTCCAGGTACCTATCTCCAGGGGTGAGACCCGTGCCCTTACCAGTGGAAACCTGTTGCTGGTCAGATATAAGGACAAGAGGGATGTCCTTGTACTGTCCACAATTCACGGTAACGGCATCACCCCTGTCCCTGTGAAAGGTGTCGCGGCAATGTTCCTCAAGCCCGATTGTATCGAAGACTACAATCGGTATATGGGAGGAGTTGATCTCTCTGATCAAGTCCTCAAGCCATATAATGCCATACGCAAAACCCGGGCAGGGCATGATACAAAAAAGTTGCGGTCTACTTGGTACAGTTTGCCTTGTACAACTCTTTCGTGCTGTCCCGGAGCGCTGGCAACACAGGGAAATTCCTGCAGTTCTATGAGGCAGTCCTCAAGGACCTGATCTTTTCTGACCGGGAAAGAGCAGGCCGAAGTACCTCGGGAACTGGAGGCGCCCGGATCGTCCCTGGCCAACACTTTCCAGGTGTGGTCCCCCATACTGGAAAGAAGGGACGGTCCTAAAAAAAAGTGCAGAGTGTGTAACAGGAGGGGGATACGGAAGGACACCACCACTCAGTGTGACACGTGCCCCGATCATCCGGGCCTCTGCATTGATGGTTGCTTCAGGGAGTATCACACTTCCATGGAGTACTAAATTTACCCCCTTCCAATTTAATTCCATTTAGCCACTGACAATCGGAAAAAAACTATGGTTCTCAGACTTGAGCCACTAAAACAAAAATATTTTTTTTCAAAAATATTATTTTGTAACACTAAAATAAAAAATAAAAAAGTAGACATATTAGGTATCGCCGCATCCGTAAGAATCTGCTCTATAAAAATACCCCATGACATAACCCCTCAGATGAACACGGTAATAAAAAAAGTGCAAAAAAAGGTATTTTTTTGTCACCTTACATCACAAAAAGTGTAATAGCAAGCGATCAAAAAGTCATATGCCTCCCAAAATAGTGCCAATAAAACCGCAAAAAATGAGCCCCTACCTAAGATAATCGGCTAAAAACTAAAAAAAAACAACTGACTCTTAGACTATGGAGATACTAAAATGTTTTTTTTTTTTTGTTTATAAAAGGATAATATAGTGTAAAACCTAAATAAATTTTAAAAAAGTAGACATATAAGGTATCGCCATGTCCGTAAGAATCTGCTCTATAAAAATACCCCATGACCTAACCCCTCAGATGAACACTGTCAAAAAAATAAAATAAAAACATGTCCCATTTGAAGAAACTTTGATGCACCCCTAGAGTAGAAACTCCATAAAAGTGACCCCATCTAAGAAACTACACCCCTCAAGGTATTCAAAACTGATTTTACAAACTTTATTAACCCTTTAGGTGTTCCTCAACAGTTTATGGCAAATGGAGATTCAATTTCAGAGTTTCTATATTTGGTAACCTTGCCTCACAAAAATGTAATACAGAGTAACCAAAAATCATATCTACCCTAAAAATAGTCCCAGCAAAACTGCCACCTTATCGCGTAGTTTCCAAATTGGGGTTACTTTTATGGAGTTTGTACTCTAGGGGTGCATCAGGGGAGCTTCAAATGGGACATGGTGTAAATATACCAGTCCAGCAAAATCTGCCTCCCAAAAACCACACGGCGCTCCTTTCACTCTATGCCCTACCGTGTGCCCGTACAGCAGTTTACGACCACATATGGGGTGTTTCTGCAAACTACAGAATCAGGGCAATAAATACTGAGTTTTGATTGGCGGTTAACCCTTGCTTTGTTACTGGAAAAAATGGATTAAAATGGAAAATTTGGTAAAAAATTTTAATTCTGAGATTTCATCTCCATTTGCCAATAACTCTTGTGGAACACCTAAAGGGTTAACAAAGTTTGTAAAATCAATTTTAAATACCTAGAGGGGTGTTGTTTCTTATATGGGGTCACTTTTATGGAGTTTCTACTCTAGGGGTGCATCAGGGGAGCTTCAAATGGGACATGGTGTAAATAAACCAGTCCAGCAAAATCTGCCTTCCAGAAACCACACGGCGCTCCTTTCCCTCTACACCCTACCGTGTGCCCTTACAGTAGTTTACGACCACATATGGGGTGTTTCTCCAAACTACAGAACCAGGGCAATAAATATTGAGTTTTATTTGGCTGTTAACCCTTGCTTTGTTGCTGGAATCAATTGATTAAAATGGAAAATTTGCCAAAAAAGTGAAATTCTGAAATTTGCCATTAACTCTTGTGGAAAACCTAAATGTTAATGACATTTATGAAAATCAGTTTTGAATACCTTGAGGGGTTTAGTTTCTAGAATGGGGTCATTTTTGGGTGGTTTCTATTATGTAAGCCTCACAAAGTGAATTCAGACCTGAACTGGTCCTTAAAAAGTGGGTTTTTGAAAATTTCTGAAATATTTCAAGATTTGCTTCTAAACTTTTAAGCCTTGTAACGTCCCCAAAAAATAAAATGTAATTCCCAAAATGATCCAAACGTGAATTAGACATATGGGGAATGTAAAGTAATAACTATTTTTGTAGGTATTACTATGTATTATAGAAGTAGAGAAATTGAAACTTGGAAATTTGCTAATTTTCCAAATTTTTTGTAAATTTGGTATTTTTTTTTTATAAATAAAAATTAATTATTTTTCTCCATTTTACCAGTGTCATGAAGTACAATATGTGATGAAAAAACAATCTCAGAATGGCTTGGCTAAGTCAAAGCGTTTTAAAGTAATCACCACATAAAGTGACACTGGTCAGACTTGCAAAAAATAGCCTGGTCCTTAAAGGGACACTGACAGGGCCAAAAAACATATTAAGGTATATATATGACCATACAGGTCTTATAAAGTGTATAAGAATCATGTAAGTATCCCCCCTGTCCACCTTATAACTACAGTAATGTGAAGTTTTATAACCTGCTGGAATCGGGTTCAATCTGCCCAAGGGGCGGTGTTTCACCTCAGCTTGCGCCCAGCCAGCCTCGCCACAACTGCCGTTTGAAGCGCCGCCCAGCTCATCAATATTCACTTTGCTGGGCATCTACTAGTGTCCCCGGCTATCTTCAGCGCATGCGCCCGGCACCCTCACTGGCCGGGATCGCATCGCGCCTGCGCACAGTCTCACTATTAAAGGGGTGCGCACTGTGGAGGTCATTGTTAAAGGGGCGGGCACTGTGGAAGTCACTGTTAAAGGGGCGGGCACTATAAATGTCACTGTTAAAGGGGATGTCAGTGTTTAAGGGGCGAGCACTGTGGAGGTCAATGTTAAAAGGGCAGGCACTGTGGAGGTCATTGTTATAGGGTCAGGCACTGTGCAGGTCACTGTTAAAGATGCAGTCATTGTCAAAGTGGTGTGCACTGTGGAGGTCAGTGTTAAAGGGGTGGTTACATTAGAGGTCACTGTTATGTGACACATAAAATGATATAGATGAAGTTTCTGTCTATCTGTTCTTTATGCGCGACCAAATGACTGGACCGATCTTCACCATATTTGGCACACAGGTACATCAGGTGTCCGGGAAGCTTTTAGACCGGGTCTCAGCTCTCTAGGACGTTCCTGAGAGATTCCCCAAAAATGACCTGCAGCAGCCAATAGAAGCCAGCAAGCCTTTCACTTAAATCCGAACTGCCATTTACACGGTCACATGTCCCTTATTAGCCAAATGAAGCTCGCAGGTCCTACTCCACGTTGCCATAACAACTGATCACAGGTTTTAGCAGTTCTCAGGTCCTTAAATATTCAGTCATATGATGTATGACGGCACAACTCCACTGCTACATGCATGGGGGGCAGGGGCCACTATTAAACGGACGGGCACTGTGGAGGTCACTGTTAATGGGGCAGGCACCATGGAGGTCACTGTTAAATGGGCAGACACTGTGGAAGTCACTGTTAAAGTGGTGGGTACTGTGGAGGTCACTGTTAAAGGGACGGCCACTATGAAGATCACTGTTAAAGGGGTGTTCAATGTTAAAAGGGCGGGCACTGTGGAGATCACTGTTAAAGGGGTGGTCATTGTTAAAGGGGCTGGCACTGTGGAGGTCAATGTTAAAGGGGCAGGTACTGTGGAGGTCACTATTAAAGGGGAGGGCACTGTTAAAAAGGTGTCACTGTCAAAGGTGCGTGCATTGTGGAAGTCACTGTTAAAGGTGCGGGCACTATGAATGTCACTGTTAAAGGGGTGGTCATTGTTAAAGGGGTGGGCACTGTGGAGGTCATTGTTAAAGGGGCTGGCACTATGCAGGTCACTGTTAATGGGGCGGGCACTGTAGAGGTCACTAATTAAGGAGGCGGCCACAATGAAGGTCACTGTTAAAGGGGTGGTCAGTGTCAAAAGTTCAGACAGTGTGAAGGTCACTGTTAAATGGGCGGCCACTGTCTCTATCCGATCTTGCATCTGGGTAACATACTCAATGACACTTTTATGTGGAGAGGGTTGTTGTTCCCACGCGTCTTTGGCCACGTCCAAGAGACCGCAAGGGTGTTTGTCATATAGCAGTTCGAAGGGTGAGAAATCAGTAGAGGCCTGGGGTATCTCTCGCACTGAACATGAGATAGGGCAGAAGGAGGTCCCAGTCCTTCCCATCTTTAGACACTACCTTTTTCAACATATTTTTTAATGTTTGGTTAAACCGTTCTACCAGACCATCCGTTTGCGGATGATAAACGGACGTCCATAGTTGTTTTATGTGCCGCAACTTACCTCATCACCTTGGACATAAAAGGGGTCCCTTGGTCTGTCAGAAGCTCTTTAGGTAGTCCTACTTGGCAAAACATCTCCATTAACTCCTTAGCTATGAGTTTGACCGAGGTATGTCACAGTGGCACTGCCTCCAGGTACCGAGTGGCATAGTCTAGAATGACTAAGATGTGTTGATGCCCTCTGGCGGACTTCGGTATTGGTTCTATGAGGTCCATAGCTATTCGGTCAAACGGTACTTCGATAATCAGTAGAGCTACTAGGGGACTACGGAAATGTGGCTTGGGGCTAGTTATCTGGCAGGTCAGGCAAGGCTTACAAAACTCTTCCACTTCTTTGAATATGCTGTGCCAGTAAAACTGCTGTAGAATACGATCCTGAATTTTCTGCAGCCCCAGGTGACCCCCGAGAATGTGTTGGTGGGTTAGATCTCCATGTCTCCCACCATCACACTTAGCGGGGTTGTCTCCTCCTCTTCCACCGAAGTGGCGGTCACCCCTACCGCTGGCCTTTTGGTCTCAGGTTCCCAGGGTTGGTAATAATTCACACCATGCGGCAATTCTGCCTCAGAGTCCTTTCTGATAGTAGCACAAACCTGTTTTCACGCCAAACAGGTAGCAAGCCTTCATCCAGACACAAGGCTCCCAGATCCCAACACAGAGACCTGGCTTCTGAGCCCAGCTGCCTATTTAAGGACAGCCAGGTGCTGCCAAAACCCGGACCGGCATTTAAAATCCGGTCCGGTATTTGACCTCACCTGGTTGTAAATCAGCCCAGCAGCACATGCTGGGAGGAAAATACCGGTTTTCCCAGACCAAACCTCTCACTGTGTCACAATATATATAAAGAAAAAGACAGCAGCACTTCCATACGGTGAAAAAATGTGTAGTCCTTTATTCACCCATGCTTGACGTGAAGTGCCACGGTCTTCTTTTTATTTATCTTTGATGTTTGGATACATCTCAAATGCTGGCACTCCATTTTCTTTGTTACTGATAGTGCTGCCCTGATCTATTACTTTTATATTGAAAGAAATCTGGCAGAATAACTACCTTGTCTCTTCTACACAATGAGATTAGTCTAAGTGTATATCTAGTACTATGATACATGCATTGTTCCTGGGATGGGTAAGAGAGGAACTTCTTCGTTTAAAAATAATTATGCAGAAATTTTGGCTCAAAAGGCACATCTTACGCATATCGAGCGAAAAAAAAAGGAAAATCCCAGATTCGGCAATTTGTGCCTTTTTTTTTGACAGATTTTTGGTGCAGACACAATAGTAAATCCAGGACTTTGTCTGAGAGCTGAGGCTCCTAATAACGATGAAATCAGATCAAACCACACATTTCACTATCTTGGCATATACATGATTTCACTACAAAGTAATAATTTTGCAGTTTTCTTTTCATAGGTGTGGTCATACCTGATTATATTCCAGAAAGATGTTCTTTGCAATACCTGCTGACATGGTGTCTTGAAATATGTGCATTGCCGAAGAAGGTATGTTACATAGTTTTTCTCAGATCATTTATACCACATTAATTGTTAGATGAATTAAAACACTCAATGACCTTTTACTATTGGATACGTATCTAGCCTTTTTTAAATGCTGTCATAGTAAAGTCCTGATCAAAAGTTTAAGAGCATTTGAAAAATGGCAAAAAAAATCATATTTTACATTGTTGGATCTTAACAAGGTTCCAAGTAGAGCTTCAACATGCAACAAGAAGAAATGAGAGTGAGACCAAAAAAAAATTGAGCATTCAATTAATTCAAAATAACGATTAAACTGCTTACTCTTGGGGTAGGGGTATTCCACAGTTTGACTACTCTTAACTTAGTTAACTTACCACGTGGGTACTAATTCTGTACCTATGTGCATATTTTGTCCCCTAGTCTCTGCATTTTGTAGCTTCAACACAAGACTTTTGTTGTACAGTATCAAATGCTTGTGCAAAATCCAGATATATCATATATGCCCATGTGACCAACATCCAGATTTGCACATACTTCCTCATAGATGCCCAGAATGTTGGTTAGGCCTGACTGGTTTTGCATGAATTCATGATGGTTATCCGTTACAAATTTTATTACCGTTATATATACTTTTGCACAGGGGTGTGGCTAAATGCTCAAATACTTATCTCCATGTAGCTGTTCCGGCCTGTTTCCTGAGTTGTATGCTGCTCAGCTGAGGCGGTGTAAGGATGATTACGTTATCACACCTCCTGTGCTGTTCTCTGACAGGCTACATGCACTATACCTGAAGCTTATCAGAGGGAAAGGTGGGGCAGGAAAATATTGCTCCTATGCCCCGATGCAGCACTCAACTGCATCGCCTCACCTCGCCTAATTGGAGGTGTTCGTATGGCAAATGAAGCCCTGTGTGCGCACCTTGCTTAGGCTACTTTCACACTAGTGTTAAAGTTTTCCGGTATTGAGTTCCATCCTAGGGGCTCAATACCGGAAAAGAACGCTTCAGTTTTGTCCTCATGCATTCTGAATGGAAAGCATTCCGTTCAGTATGCATCAGGATGTCTTCAGTTTCAGTCACTTTTACGGTATTTGGCCTGAGAAAATACTGCAGCATGCTGCAGTATTTTCTCCTGCCAAAATTCCGGAACACTTGCCGGAATGTCGGATCCAGCATTATTTTCCATTTAAATGTATTAATACCAGATCCGGTACCAAGTGTGACGGAACAACATATCCAGTTTTCCAGTCTGTGCATACGCAGACCTTTTATAAATGTGAAAAAAGATAAATACCGGATCCGTTTTTCCACATGACACCAGAGAGACTGATCCGGTATTTCAATGCATTTGTCAAACGGATCCGGAAACATAGTATCCGTTTGAACACGGATTTCCGGATTCCTCCTACGCTAGTGTGAAAGTACCCTTAGGGGCCCAGCCATAATTGCGACCACATGGTTACTGACATTTAATTTAATTTTTTTATTTCCTAGCATAAGCCTTAAGCACAATTGGCTCTATATATAATATATAATCTATATTCTCATTTTCTCAATATACAATACCAGGCCAATTTTTGCAAATCTGACGTGTCATTTTATATGGTTATAACTCTGGAATGCTTTAACTTATCCAAGCCATTCTGAGATTGTTTTCTTATGACACATTGTACTTCATAAGAAAATCAAAATGGTGGCTCACTCCAAACGAGATATGGGAACAGGTGCTATTAGCCCAATTAGAGGGACACCCACCCTCTGGTAAAGTCAAAAATGCAAGCTATAGTAATGGGCGAGCACACTTCATTTGGCAATTTAGTAAAATTTCATTAAATCACACAATAGTAATTTACACACGTGTATAACATGAGAATATAAAACAATATAAAACAATGTGATAAAATACACAAAAATCCAATGAAAAACCAAGTGCAAGGTATATACTTCATAAAAGCTGACACCACCACATATGTCTGGCAAAGTCCACAAGATATTACAGCTGCTATTGGGATAGTTCCTAATTCGCACAGTAATCAACTAGTTATATTGTGCTAAAGTTCTGGATGATGTTGATTAAAATCCTATAAGGATAAGTCCATATATAAATGCAGGTATATGTCCCAAATGTTTGCTGTGCAAATATTCAGGAACTTGAATGTTCCAAAGATCGTTGGGAAATCAGTCTCTTGATTAGTATACTCCAATAGTCATTAGTGTTTTTTTGGCCACATGTATTATGGTCAATATGTTAATACCTTATAGCTTAAGCTTAAATCCTCTTACCTTCCTCGACGTTTCTGGCGAGGGTCGGGCGGCGCGAGACAATGCCGGCGTCTCACTCCGTACTCCTCTAGCCGGCTTACCCGAAATATCGCGGGAGTTCGGACGGGACTTCAGTGTATGCTTCGTCCGTGCTTCTTACTCTTCCGGCTTGGTACAGAGGAAGGAATCTTTTCGGTCTGTGAATCTTAGTACCGGTAATATTTAGACTGTCCTTTGAATTCGATTTTCATAGCGTGGCCACGCTTATAACTGCGGAGGTGCTTTTTACAGGTATCCGGTCCAGACGCGTTTCGGGAATTAGCCTTCTCTTCATCAGTGGTATCGAGACACCTGTTTGCCTCAGCCTTTTATTTCCAAATGAGCACCCAAATTTTGGAGAACTGGATTTCCGTCTAGAAAAAGGGACTTCTCCTGCGTTTTTGTGCATGCGTTTTTCATGCGTTTTTTTGGTACATGTGCGTTTTTTCTGCAATATGTTCCTTTTACCCTCGTGGACTTATGGTATAAACAAATTTGCTATTTGTAATTGCCTTACAGAGTTATGTCATTTTCAAATTTGTCATCACATAAATATACTTTCATGACCATAAATGGTTATGTCTTAACATCCTATTTCAATACCTATTCTTCGTGCATACTGTAATATTTAAAATACCAATAAACATTTTATCAATAAAAAAAAAAATTGTTTAAAATATAAATTTATTAACAAGAATTTTTAAAAACATGAAATTCGAGGATAAATTCATGGCGGATCCTTTAAAAATGTCTTTCTAACTTTTAATTTTTAAAGTTAGAAAGACATTTTTAAAGGATCCGCCATGAATTTATCCTCGAATTTCATGTTTTTAAAAATTCTTTTTAATAAATTTATATTGTAAACAAAAATTTTTTTTATTCTTAAAATGTTTATTGGTATTTTAAATATTATAGTATGCACGAAGAATAGGTATTGAAATAGGATGTTAAGACATAACCATTTATGGTCATGAAAGTATATTTATGTGATGACAAATTTGAAAATGACATTACTCTGTAAGGCAATTACAAATAGCAAATTTGTTTATACCATAAGTCCACGAGGGTAAAAGGAACATATAGCAGAAAAAACGCACATGTACCAAAAAAACGCAGGAAAAGTCCCTTTTTCTAGACGGAAATCCAGTTCTCCACAATTTGGGTGCTCATTTGGAAATAAAAGGCTGAGGCAAACAGGTATCTCGATACCACAGATGAAGGGAAGGCTAATTCCCGAAACGTGTCTGGGCCGGATCGGATACCTGTAAAAAGCACCTCCGCAGTTATAAGCGTGGCCACGCTATGAAAATCGAATTCAAAGGACAGTCAAAATATTACCGGTACTAGGATTCACAGACCGAAAAGATTCCTTCCTTTGTACCAAGCCGGAAGAGTAAGAAGCACGGACGAAGCATACACTGAAGTCCCGTCCGAACTCCCGCAATATTTCGGGTACGCCGGCTAGAGGAGTACGGAGTGAGACGCTGGTATTGTCCCGCGCCGCCCGACCCTTGCCAGAAACATCGAGGAAGGTAAGAGGACTTAAGCTATAAGGTATTAACATATTGACCATAATACATGTGGCCAAAAAAACACTAATGACTATTGGAGTATACTAATCAAGAGACTGATTTCCCAACGATCTTTGGAACATTCAAGTTCCTGAATATTTGCACCGCAAACATTTGGGACATACACCTGCATTTATATATGGACTTATCCTTATAGGATTTTAAAGGGTTTCTATCACTTGGTATCACATATTTAGCTTTCAGACACTAGCGATCCGCTAGTGTCTTCTCTAACAAACCATCCTAATATGATAGGTTTTGGGGCAGCCGTTTTGCTAAAATAACAACTTATATAGATATGCTAATGAGCCTCTAGGTGCTATGGGGGCGTCATTAACACCTAGAGGCTCCGTCTACCTTCATAGACTGTCGCCGCCCAGCGCGTCCCTCCAGCCCGCCCATCTCCTGCTGAATGCGATCCTCTCCGTGCGCGTCTCTGTTCTGCGCATGCGCAGTGAATGTCTGACCGCTTCCCTGCTCAGACATCTCCACTGTGCCTGCGCCGATGACATCATAGTGCTCCGAGGAACAGGCGCAGTGGAGATGTCTGAGCAGGGAAGCGGTCAGACATTCACTGCGCATGCGCAGAACAGAGACGCGCACGGAGAGGATCGCATTCAGCAGGAGATGGGCGGGCTGCAGGGACGCGCTGGGCGGCGACAGTTTATGAAGGTAGACGGAGCCTCTAGGTGCTAATGACGCCCCCATAGCACCTAGAGGCTCATTAGCATATAGATATAAGTTGTTATTTTAGCAAAACGGCTGCCCCAAAACCTATCATATTAGGATGGTTTGTTAGAGCAGACACTAGCGGATCGCTAGTGTCTGACACCTAAATATTTGATACCAAGTGATAGAAACCCTTTAATCAACATCATCCAGAACTTTAGCACAATATAACTAGTTGATCACTGTGCGAATTAGGAACTATCCCAATAGCAGCTGTAATATCTTGTGGACTTTGCCAGACATATGTGGTGGTGTCAGCTTTTATGAAGTATATACCTTGCACTTGGTTTTTCATTGGATTTTAGTGTATTTTATCACATTGTTTTATATTGTTTTATATTCTCATATTTTATGTTTTATATTCTCAAATTGCCAAATGAAGTGTGCTCGCCCATTACTATAGCTTACGCTGTACTTTATGTTAGTGATAAATTTGAGTCAATATGTTTTTTATCTTTTTTTATGAAAAAAAATCCCAAATTTCCTGAAAATTTAGAAAAATTTGCAATTTTCTAAATTCGAATTTCTCTATTTTTAAGGCAGTTAGAGATACCTCATAAAATCATCAGTTTACATTTCCCATATGTCTACTATTAAGTTGACATCATTTTGTAAATGTCCTTTTATTTTTTTAGGATGTTAGAAGGCTTAGAATTTTAGAAGCAATTCTTAAAATTTTTAAGAACATTTCCAAAACCCGAATTTTTAAGGACCAGTTCAGTTATGACGTCACTTTGTGGGGCTAAGGCTACTTTCACATTTGCGTTTTTCTTTTTTGGTATGGACATCCGGCAGAGGATCTCAATACTGAAGAAAAACGCTTCAGTTTTGTTCCCATTCTTTGTTAATGGGGACAAAACCGAACTGAACAGAGTGCACCAGAATTCATTCCGTTCCATTTGGTTGCATTTCCATACCGGACACCGCTTTTCTGTCTGGCATGGGATGCGGAGCAAAACGGATCCGGCATGGGATGCAGAGCAAAACGGATCCAGCATGACACACAATGCAAGTCAAGATAGTTTTCAATAGAAAACTGATCGGGCGCCCATTGACTTATAATGGTTTTAATGCCGGATCCGTTATTGCTATGTTAAAGATATTGCAACTAGATGACAGCTGGCGAAGAACCGGTTCTACTATCCTGAATTGGGGGGGGGGGGGGGGATCATTGAGCCCAAACACTCCTGAGCATCTCTGTTTTTTGTTCTAGTCTTTTCTTTATTTGTCTGTGTCGTTCTCTAATTCACTACTACAAAGTACAATAGGAATGAGACAATATCAGGGCATCTACCCCGGGAGCCCACTAGGGATCATATCAGTCTATAATATTAAGGCTCTCTCGGGGATGGCTGCTATTGTATCCCACGGAGGCGGACGGCTAATACTGACAGCTTAGTTGGGTTTTTGTCAGCCTCTGTATGTTCATGGACACTACAACTGGTAAATTACTTTGCACTTGTAAGAATGGATACCAATGGTAGCAGTGCGACACTGCCTTTGTTTGTATGTTTATTCTTTAAATATTTGAAAACTTAATAAAAACTGTTTAAAAAAAAAATATTAAAAAGATATTGCAACTGGATCAGTTCATAACAGAAGCACTTTTTCTGATCTCTGCCAGATCAGGCAAAAATGCATATGTGAAAGTAGCTGTCACGAGTAATGGGGAGGGGATAACATCAAATGACACGCAGAAGGAATAGACCGGAGTCTAGGCCTCAAAGCTAACGGAGAGGGATGGTGACCTCCTAGGAATCCCTAGACTTCTCCCTTACTCCTGCCAGTATGAGTAGACCCTGAAGGTGGAAATGCTCATACACTGGAACCTAGGCCCTGAAGACCCTGGAAGGCCCTAGGAATGGTGGCAGGAAATCAGATTACATGTTCCTTCCCAGATGAAGGAACCAGCGTCTCCCTGAGGCCTAGACAACAACACACACAATCAAACAACAAAATGCAAGACAAAATGCACTTAGCTTAAGGCCGAATTGAGGAGCAGGAGATCCAAAGGAACAACAAACCAGCTCAACCAACTCAGCAGGAAAAATCAACCAAATGGTAAGCAGTGCGAGTCAGAACTAAATAGGCCTCAGTAATGACTACAAGCTGCACCTGACAAGAGGTGTGGTTATTACCAAACAACAACACAGAAAGGAAAAAACCCTCACGTACCCTCACGTACCCTCACGTGCCGCCAGTCTCTCTGATCTTCTCACCTCTGTCATGGGAGGCACCGTGATGGTAACCTTACATAGTAGAAACCCTTCAATTTATTCAAAACTGGTTTTACAAACTTTGTTAACCCTTTAGTTGTTCCACAAGTATTAAAGGAAAATGGAGAAAAGGAAACATTTTTAAATTTCACTTTTTTATTTTTTCCAGATTTTCCATTTTAATCCATTTCTCCTGTAACACAGCAAGGGTTAACAGCTAAACAAAATTTGATATTTTTTGCCCTGATTCTACAATTTACAGAAACGCCCCATATGTGGTCGTAAACTGCTGTATGGGCACAACATAGGGCTCAGAAGGGAAAGAGCACAAATCTGGAGGGCAGATTTCACGTTGGAAGACCCCCTGATGAACCTCTACAGTAGAAATTCCCAAAAAAGTTACCCCATTTTGGAAACTATACGATAAGATGACCGTTTTATTGGTACTATTTTGGGGTTCATATGGTTTTTGATTGCTTAATATTACGCTTTTTGGTGAAAAAAAAAAAGGTCATAAAAATATGCTGTTCTGGCACAATTTTTTTTTTCTTTTTTTCAGGGTATTCAACTAACAGAATAGATCGCATGTTATTTTTATAGACCAGGTTGTTACAGATACAACAATACCAAATATGCCTATTTTTTATTTTTATTATTTTTTTGTTTCGGTTTTACGTAATAAAGAATTTTAGGAAAAAACAAACAAACATTTTTTTCATTGTCTTCATCTATTGAAAACCATATTTTTTTTATTTTTCTGCCGGTCGTCTGGTGTAGAGACTTGTTTTTTGCAGGAAGAGTTGGTGTTTTTATTGGACCATTTTTGGATACACATGGTTTTTTGATCGTTCAATATTACAATTTTTGGGGCAAGGTAACCCAAAAATGGCTGTTCTGGCACAGTTTTTATTTTTTTTACAGCATTCACCTGAGGGGGTAAATCATGTTCATCTATTTTTATAGAGCAGGATGTTACGGACGCAGCAATACCTAATGTGTCTACTTTTTGTTTTACAAAATAAAAGCATCTGTGAAAAAAGAAATCATGTTTTTGGGTCTCCATTTTCTGAAAGCCATATTTTTTTTTCTGCCAATCATTTTGTGTAGAGGATTGTATTTTGCAGGAAGGGTTGTCATTTTTATTGGTACCATTTTTGGGGTACATAAGATTTTTTGATTGTTCAATATTACACTTTTTGGAGCAAGGTGAGCAAAAAATGGCCATTTTGGCAGTGATTTTATTTTTTACGGGGGTAGATTATGTGATTTTTAATTTTTTTTTATAGAGCCAGTTGTGACGGACTGAACCATCACTGGGGCTGCTGGAGAAGCGGGAGGGCCAGCCTCCTTCCTACAGACTATGGACCCAGAACTATGGAGACCCCCTCAGACCTTTTCGGGTTACAAGGAACTATGAACCCTGATTTATGTGTGGAATTTATATGCCACATATTTACTATTGCCCATTAAAAAGGCATGGTGTGGATTCAGCAACACAAAAAGGGTTAACTCTGCACTGAGACTCCCACTGATTGTGTTAGTGATGGGATTAAGATAGCTGACTCTAGGAGCAGCCGACTCCTCGATGAGTAGATCACCCTATGATAGACTCTGGAGATAATCCCATCACATGTGCCTCCTCTCTCCCTATTCATTCATTCATTATGGAGGGGGTGAAGATGTCTGTTTGCATGTTGTTCATAGTGGATTGCGTTATGTTGTTAGACTTCTTGAACTGTATATATACAGAGTTGATCTTCAATAAAGTGAGCTCCTGTTTTACCCTCAACATAGAGTGTCATCTCATGTGTGGGGGAACAGCTATATTTACTCTGGGGATTGCTATCGGTATTATACTCCCCTGGGATTACAACACGGTTCTACCCACTGTAAGTTGGATCCTGGTCTTGGGCCCAGGGTGGGTGGAAGACTGTGAGACCTCAACCAAGCGGTTCGTGGGGTCGGCAGTGATTATGGTGTCAAGTGGAGTGCTTGGAGCCCTCAGGAAGCACTAGGAGCATCCATCAATGGAGGTACCCAGTCGGGGTGCCAGGAGATCCGTTACACCAGTCATTACAGGTACAGAGATATCTAATATGTTAATTTTTTTTCTTAAGTTTGACAGTAAAAGCATTTTTGAAAAGAAAAAATCTTCTTTTTTCTGAAAGACATATTTTTTTTTATTTTTTGTGCGATTGTCTTATATAGAGGCAAATTTTTTTTTGGGATGAGGTGACTGTTTGATTGTTACTATAATGGGGTACATAGGACTTTTTGATCGCTTGGTGTTACACTTTGAGGCAAGGGGACCAAAAATGACTGTTTTGGCACTGTTTTTATTTTTCTATGGTGTTCTCCTGACGGGGTGGATCATGTGACATTTTTATATAGCAGGTTGTTAAGGATGCAGTGAATACCTATTATGTCTGTTCTTTCTTTTGTTTTGTTTTTTCAATTTTTTACAATCTTATATGTCTTTATTATGTGAAAGGGGCTCGTTTTTTATTTACTTTAAACTTTTTTTTAACTTTTTTTTTTTTTTCCTACTGTGGGACTCAAGGGCGAACTGAGCGGTCGGGCACTTCGGGCGTGGTCCGAGGGCCTGGCCAGGAAGGGGGCCCGCGGCGGCAGGTCACAGTGAGATGAACGCTTACATTGTGGAACCGTTCATCTCCATAGTCATCTGTATCGTCGTCCTCAGGACAGCGATACAGATGGCTGTGCTGTGGGGCAGGGGAAGGAGAAGGGTCTCCCTTCCCTGTTCCTCTGATAGGCTGCAGGCCTTGTGCTGGCAGCCTATCAGAGGCCGGTTCAGGCGGCATGATGATGTCATCACGCCGCCTGAGCCGTACAGTTCGGGACACAGGCCGGAAGAGGCCTGCATCGCAGCGGGGGTAAGTAAAAGTGTTTTTTTTTTTTTTTATACCGGACTATCTGTTACTGGCACATAAGGGGGAAGTAGAGAGGCACTTGTTACTGGCATATGGGAGGGGGGAGAGAGGCACTTGTTACTGGCACATGGGGGGGAGAGAGAGGCACTTGTTACTGGCACATGGGGGGGAGGCACTTGTTACTGGCACATGGGGGGAGAGGCACTTGTTACTGGTACATGGGAGGGGGAGAGGCACTTGTTACTGGTACATGGGAGGGGGAGAGAGGCACTTGTTACTGGCATATGGGAGGGGGAGAGAGGCACTTGTTACTGGCATATGGGAGGGGGAGAGAGGCACTTGTTACTGGCATATGGGAGGGGGAGAGAGGCACTTGTTACTGGCATATGGGAGGGGGAGAGAGGCACTTGTTACTGGCATATGGGAGGGGGAGAGAGGCGCTTGTTACTGGCACATGGGAGAGAGAGGCACATGTTACTGGCACATGGCGGGAGAGAGAGGCACTTGTTACTTGCACATGGGGGGGAGGCACTTGTTATTGGCATATGGGGGGAAGAGAGGCAATTGTTACTGGCACATGGGGGGAAGAGAGGCAATTGTTACTGGCACATGGGGGGAAGAGAGGCAATTGTTACTGGCACATGGGGGGGAAGAGAGGCAATTGTTACTGGCACATGGGGGGAAGAGAGGCACTTGTTACTGGCACATGAGGGGAAGTGAGGCACTTGTTACTGGCATATGGGGGGGAGCGAGGCACTTGTTACTTTACATATGGGGGGAGAGAGACACTTGTTACTCGTATCTGGGGGGGAGGCACTTGTTACTGGCACATGGGGGGCTTATTACTAGCACATGGGGGAAGAGAGGCACTTGTTACTTGCACATGGGGGGAAGAGAGGCACTTGTTACTGGCACAATATTATAGGGCACTATAAGGGCTTCTACTGAGGCCACAAAGAATGGGTATTTTACATGCGGGGGCGCTGTGTGGTACCGGTATTATCAGGGTTATTATCTGTTTCTGCAGTATAGTATTGGGGAGCACAGCGGCATAGTATTGGGGGTAGTAGGATGATTTGTCCAGTAGATGGTAGGATGATGGAAAATGGAGACAAAATGGTGGTCTGGTCTGAAAGGAGAAGACTAGGACAGAGAACATCTACATAAAAAGAGACGTCACTGGATGTAAGAGGTATGGGGCGCTGTACTTCTGTAGTGATGGGATCAGGGGCGTAATGATTGCGGTACGACCGCGACCGGGGGGTGGAGGCGGGATATGGGTATGGCTGGAGGCGGGTGGGGCCTGGAAGGGGGCCCTTGATCTATTTTGCCTGGGGGGCCTGAGGGTTCTCAGTCCGCCCCTGGTGGGACTTCAACGTTTGGCGGTCTGATCCCCTCTACAATGCATTACCATACATGTGTATTTTAATGCATTGACTTGTGTATGAGATTCAGACTGAGGGATGGATCTCATAGGCTTCCATAGGAGGAAAGCCCCAATGTCTCTAAGGCATTGGGCAGTGGCATACATATAAAAGTAAGGGCCCCATAGCAAGGATCAAACCAGGCCCCCCCACACAGGACAGAAGGGTTTCCGCTTAAACTCCTTTCAATGACCCTTGGACCATTTTTTCCACTGCTTCAGTTGCTAAAAGTTGTTCCTTCAGAGGGCAGAGTGCTGACCAAGTTTTCACTCCCAGTAGAAAGTATGATCCCAACTGGGCCCCCTTTTGCCTTGGGCCTCATAGCAGTCACATGGTCTGCTGCTATGGTAGTTACCTCCCCTGGCATCGGGCTGCCGTTCCAGCCACCGGTTCACCGCAACGCGCGGACCTGATGGGGTTGGGGGAGGGTGCCTGTACCCTCTGCAAACCCCATGCATTCCGCGATCAGTGTTGACAGCGGAATACAAAGGGTTAATATGTATGTATGTATTCACCGATGCTGGCGTATACATCAGGGGCTCGGCTGTCAGGAACAGCTGGACCCCTGCTGCTGATCAAGCAGGCGCAGCTTCTGCAATTAGAACTGCTCTTCCCAGTGGCCTGTCTGACCTAGGAAGAAGTGCAGCGCTGTCTTAAAAAGATTACCGTATTTTCGCCCTATAAGAAGAACTCCACACCCTCAAAGTGGGGGTAAAATGTTAGTGCGTCTTATGGACAAATACTAATGAGCGTTTCCATTCCGGGTTCTGTACTCACCGCTTCCTGGTCTTCGGCCACTCACTCTGAGCACAGCGTGAGGACGCCGGCGCACTATGTCCTCACGCTGTGCATGTCTGGTCACATCACAGTGCTTGGCAGGAAGAATGAGAGCGCTGGATGTAAGGGGGCGGCGTCTGGAGCAGGAGAGGTAAGTTTATTTTTTTTATTTTTTTTTATCTGATCTGACTATGGGGTCATTCACAAGAAGGTCTGATTGGGGGTCATTCTGATTGGGGGTCTGAGCTGAGGTCTAATGAAAAATATAATTTTTTTCTTATTTTTACTCTGGTTCCGTCTTATGGGCAGTTGCATCTTATAGGATGAAAAATACAGTAAAATAGATGATCCCCAGGTCTAGATGGCATAGACCCCCGCATCCTGAGAGAGTTAAGTAGTTTAGTAGACAGACATTTATTTCTAATATTTAAGGACAGGGAGTGTACCACAGGATTTGTGTTTAGCAGATGTGGTGCTAACATTCAAAAAGGGGTCAAAAACAGAGCTTGGAAACACCGTGTGAGGCTTTTCTAAAAGATGCTATTCTGGAATATCTCAATGAAAATGAGTGAATAACGCCTTATCAGTATGCCTTCATGAGGGATCGGTCCAGTCAAACTAATTGAATCAGTTTTTATGAGGAGGTAAGATCTAGACTTGACTGCGGTGAGTCAATCGATGTCATATATCTTAACTTCCATAAATAATTTGATACTGTGCCACATAAAAGGTTAGTACTGTACATAAAATGAAAATGCTTGGGGGGAAATGTACATATGTGGGTAAGTAACTGGGTCAGTGATAGAAAACAGAGGGTACACACTCATATTGGGTCACCGTCACTAGTGGGGTACCTTAGGGGTCAGTATTGTGCAGATGACACTAAATTTTGTAAAGTGTTTAACACCAAAGAGGACAGTATACTGCTATAGATGGATCTGGTTAGATTGGAGGCTTGGGCACAGAAGTGGTAGACTAGGTTTAACACTGACAAATGTAAGTTTATGCACATGAAAAGGAAAAATACATGTCACCAGTACGTACTAAATGGTAAAACATTGGGTACCTGTGACATGGAAAAGGACTAAGGAATTTTAGTGAACTGCAAACTAAGCATTAGAAACCAGTGTCAGGCAGCTGCTGCCAAGGCCAATAAGATTATGGGGTGCATCAAAAGGGCATAGATTCCCATGATGAGAACATAGTCCTGCCACTTTACAAATCACTAGTCAGACCACACATGTAGTATTGTGTACAATTCTGGGCTCCTGTGAACAAGACAGACATAGCAGAGCTGGGGAGGGTTCAGAGGAGGGCCACTAAAGTAATACCTGGAATGGGTGGACTACAGTTTCCAGAACGTTTGTCAAAATTAAGGTTTTTCAGTTTAAAAAAGACTACTGAGAAGAGATCTAATAACTACGTATAAATATATCAAGGGTCAGTACAGAGATCTCTCCCTTGATCTATTTATTCCCAGGACTGTGACTCTGACAAGGGGACATCTACTACTTCTACTACACAAACGTAGAAGAGGACTCTTTGAGGTAAGAGCAGTGAGACTATGGAACTCTCTGCCTGAGAAGGACAAGCCGTAACCCCTTCAAACAGCTAATTGACAGGTGTCGGACTCCAGTGAGGCTGGACAAATAGAGGGAGGCCGACATGATGGGTTTTGGGTAAAGGGGCGGGAAGTAAGGGGTTAATAGGGAGCTAGAGGGGCTGTCTGAGAAAAGGGGTGGGGTGTAGTTAATAAAAGGGGGTGGTCGCGTGCAGGGAGGCATCATTTTAGCAAAAGTGAGGAAGAGTAGGCAACTCAACTCGCTCACCATGTCCGACGTGGAGGAGGTTCTGGCGAGGCTGAGGGCGGCAGCAGAGGCCCGAGGTTCAGGCTGGCTACAGGAAAAGGTAGCCAGCTTGTTGCAGGGGGAGGCGGTGGGTAATGTCAGCCCACCGCCGAGTGAAAGACGGCCATGGCAGGCCAGGCCGCCGACGCGCCTGATAATCGAGGACACCCCCAGGGTCCAGCCCCTCCGTGGACCCTCCGGGCTGGGGGGAACATTCACAGCCCATTTCTAAGTCCTCCCGGCTCGGGACGAATCCAGGCGTGTGGCGGGACTCTGTGAGAGGTGGGGGGGACCCCCCAGCGTGCGGCAGCAGACGGCAGGGCTGAAGTACCGGGTACTGCAGGCTCCTCCCCTTCTGTGGGCGAGGGGTGCCTGCACGTCAGGGGAGAGCCTACAACAGCAAGAAGCACGGGGCTGTACACCAGAAGGTGGCGCCGGTGCACATGCCCCTCCAAGATGGTGGACAGCCCATAGCTGGCCCTTCCGGATTATCGATTGGCGAAAGGATCCAGGTCAGCTCAGAGTGCGTCCAGCGCAGAAGATGCTGGGACGCCGGGAGAAAGTGACACGTCATCACCGTCAAGAGGGTTTGTGTCGGTGCTGTCTGAAGTGGAGCGGCGGGAGTCCGGATCAACGGCTGCGGGGTTCACAGCGCCCGGACAGCCAGGTGAGACAGCATTGGGGACGCTTCTTGCTTTATTTCAGGGTACTGGTGTGGGGGGATTTGGGGGTGGTCAGTCTGAAGTGATCAGGGGGTTGGGTCGGTTGTTATGTGGTTTGGCGGGCGTGGGGTCAGGGTCGGTAGGGGCAGGGCCTTTGCAAGCTTGGGGGTTGGGACGAGGGTTGGGGGAGAGACTGCGGTTGGTGGTGGGGTAGCGGTGCAAACGCAGATGGGGGTTGGGGGGTGATTGGCGGCGCGATTGGTGTGGGGATATCTGTGCAAACGCAGGTGGGGGGTGAGGATGATAGGCCCAGGGTGGATGATGCGGCTAGGGGGAGGTGTACGTGTGCTTTAAGGGCCCCTTGGGGGTGCACTTGAAACAGGAAATGAGGGACAGGATATGGAGGTGGGAATACGTGGATATTTTCTCACTTCTTCCTCTAGAGCGGTTTAATTTGGATATGGGTAGGAAGGATGTGGGGAAAAAGGAGGAGGAAAAGAAAACCTTTGGGATTTGGCTTCAGTCTTTCGCTATTTTGGCGAGTGTGATTGGTGAAAGGGCGCCGGACAGTTGTTCTCCACTTTTTTGCTACCTGGATGCCATAGGAGAAGCTTAAAGGGTATACGGGGTTTCAGGGTGGTTGCGGTATGACGAACAGTTAAGTCAGAGGAAAGCGGTCCGCCCCAACATGCGGTGGGACCATAAAGATATTGGGTTGTGGATGAGGGTGATGGCAGGGGCAGCTTTTTCGGGGGGAGCAGAGGGGGGTGGGTCAGTCCGGATTTCTGGGGAGAATGGATGGGCCTTTTGAGGATTTGCCTATGGCGAACTTATGGGTTTCTCCGTTGGGGGTGGTTCTGAAAAAGGAGCCGAACGCTTTTCGGTTGATCCACCATTTGTCGTTTCCAAAGGGGGCGTCTGTGAATCATGGGATTGATCCGGAGCGGTGTTCAGTGGTGTATACGTCCTTTGACACAGCGGTTGGGTGCGGAAGTTGGAGCCGGGTACTCTGTTGGAGAAGACGGACATTGAGGCGGCATTTCGTCTGTTGCCCGTTCATCCGGGTAGTTTGCATTTGTTGGGTTGTTTTTGGAATGGGGGTTATTTTGTTGACCGGTGTTTACCAATGGGGTGTTCTGTGTCTTGTGCGTATTTCGAAAAATGTAGCTCCTATTTGGAATGTGTGGTGAAGGACTTGTCGGGGTGCACCTCACTTATTCATTATTTGGACGATTTCCTGTGTTTGGGTCCTGCGGATTCCAGGGTATGCGGGTTGTTGTTGGCATCGTTGCAGTCGGTGTTTGAGTCGTTTGGTGTGCCGGTTGGGCCTACTATGGAATTATTGGGTATAGTATTAGACACTGTGCGGATGGAGTGTAGGTTGCCTGAGGACAAGTTGGGGGACCTGAGGGCTGCGGTTCGGACGGCGAGGGGCGGGCCAAAAATTCATTTGAGGGAATTGCAATCTTTGTTGGGGAAGTTGAATTTTGCTTGTCAGATTATTCCGATGGGCCGAATTTTTTGTAGGAGGCTTGCGGCGGGCACGGGAGGTGTGGTTTCGGGGCATCATTTTATCTGGCTGGGTAAGGAGTTGAGAAGGGATTTAGAGGTTTGGGACTTAATTTTCGGTATTGTTTTTGGGTCATATTGTTGAAGAGGATTGGTCGGTGGTGAGGGTGAATAGTTGTTTGGTTTTTGGCTTTAAATTGCGGGGCCTTCGGCACGTTACGAAGACGTTCTTAGTGCGGCAGGTGTTAAAGGGTTTTAGGTGGGGTGGGCGATTGGTAGACGGTAGGAGGCCGGTTTCTTTTGATTTGTGGTTGTGGGTGGGGGTTTGTGTAGGTTCGGTGTGCAGGTCAGCAAGTGATGTGCGGTTATTTAGGTTGGCGTTTTCATTGGCCTTTTTTGGGGCGTTTCGTTTGGGTGAATTAGCGAGCAGGAGTGTGGGCAGTCCTGGGGGTTTCGGGGGGGAGGATGTAGATTTGCTTGGGGATAGGGAGGTTGTACGACTTCGGGCATCTTAGACTGACAGGGAAGGTAAGGGTTGTAGTGTGTCAGTGTATGTGGTGCCGGGTTGCTTGGTATGCCCGGTCAATTGCTTGAGGGATTATAGGTCGGGGGCTAGCTGGGTTGGTGTGGGTCCTCTATTACGGCATGAGGACGGGTCGTTTTTGTCACGGTTTCAGTTTGTGGCAGTTTTCAAAAAATGTTTGACAGCATTGGGAATGGACTCTAAAGGATTTACGGGTCATTCCTTCCGGATAGGGGCGGTGACTGAGGCAGCACGATTGGGTTTGGGTGATGAGGTGATAAAGAAGATTGGGAGGTGGGAATTTGATCGTTTTAAGTCATACGTGCGTTTGGGGGGGTTTGTAAGGCGGTGTTGTTTATTAATGCTGTGTTTTGTCCCCCATTTTTCTCATTTATGTTTCAGGTGGTGCGGCTACTTTAGTATGTATTCTGGGGCACTCGTATTTGGGGGGGCACTTCGGGCAAACGTAAGGCCGAATGGGCGACAGTTGGGGATCGGGAGGGATGCGGCGATCATAAGATGGATCGGGCATAGAGGTATGTTGTGTGGGAATGTGATGGGGGAGGTGCACCGTCATGCTCGTCTAGATCGTTCCCCTGACATCCTGGTGCTGCATGTCGGGGGCAATGATCTGGGAGTTGATTAAGGACATAAAATTTGACCTTTCGCGTTTGTGGTCATTGTTGCCGGGTTTAATAACTGTGTGGTCGGATATTGTATATTGGAAGTCATGGCGGGACGCGCGGTCAGTGGAGCGTTTGAATAAGGCGCGGATTAAAGGTAATAGGGCGGTTGGTAAGTTTGTGGCCAGGAATGGGGCTGTGGTGGTTCGGCATACTGATTTGGAGGCAGGTACCGGGGGTTTTTGGAGGACTGATGGCGTTCATTTGAACGCAGTTGGGATTGATTTGTGGTCCTTGGGCCTGCAGGGAGGTATTGAGAGGGCGCTAGGTGTTTGGAGGAACGCGCAGTCTTGAAGTGTGAGTGTCTAGCTGCGCGTTGTTGGCGGTGGAAGGTCATAGAAGCTGGTGGTATTGGATGGTATGGAAAATGGGAGGGCCTCCATGGTGGGGGCTGGACTCTCATAGTTGAGGCATTTGGTTTGTTCAGAGAGGCGTCCATCAGTTGGTGTCTCTGAGCTGGAGTTTTGCGGCTGGAGGCAAGATGGAATTGCAGTGTTGGGGTTTTATATACAGTACAGACCAAAAGTTTGGACAGACCTTCTCATTCAAAGAGTTTTCTTTATTTTCATGACTATGAAAATTGTAGATTCACACTGAAGGCATCAAAACTATGAATTAACACATGTGGAATTATATACATAACAAACAATTGTGAAACAACTGAAAATATGTCATATTCTAGGTTCTTCAAAGTAGCCACCTTTTGCTTTGATTACTGCTTTGCACACTCTTGGCATTCTCCTGATGAGCTTCAAGAGGTAGTCCCCTAAAATGGTTTTCACTTCACAGGTGTGCCCTGTCAGGTTTAATAAGTGGGATTTCTTGCCTTATAAATGGGGTTGGGACCATCAGTGGCGTTGAGGAGAAGTCAGGTGGATACACAGCTGATAGTCCTACTGAATAGACTGTTAGAATTTGTATTATGGCAAGAAAAAAGCAGCTAAGTAAAGAAAAACGAGTGGCCATCATTACTTTAAGAAATGAAGGTCAGTCAGTCAGCTGAAAAATTGGGAAAACTTTGAAAGTAAGGGCTATTTGACCATGAAGGAGAGTGATGGGGTGCTGCGCCAGATGACCTGGCCTCCACAGTCACTGGACCTGAACCCAATCGAGATGGTTTGGGGTGAGCTGGACCGCAGAGTGAGGGCAAAAGGGCCAACAAGTGCTAAGCATCTCTGGGAACTCCTTCAAGACTGTTGGAAGACCATTTCAGGGGACTACCTCTTGAAGCTCATCAAGAAAATGCCAAGAGTGTGCAAAGCAGTAATCAAAGCAAAAGGTGGCTACTTTGAAGAACCTAGAATATGACATATTTTCAGTTGTTTCACACTTGTTTGTTATGTATATAATTCCACATGTGTTAATTCATAGTTTTGATGCCTTCATAGTGATGAAAATAAAGAAAACTCTTTGAATGAGAAGGTGTGTCCAAACTTTTGGTCTGTACTGTATATGATTAAGAATTTGGGGCTTCTATGACCTCTCTAGTCAGGGTGTATGTTACTGTCATTTATATATACATGTTATGTATTTGTTTATTTTATTAATAAAACTGCTGCTGTGCCCGATTTAATCCAACCCTGGCTGTGAGTGTACTTTGGGTACGGGCTGGGTTCAGGATATCTTTTTTAGTGTTGGTAAGAGGCCCTGGGGAATAACCAATAACCCAATCAAGTGAGGCTGGACGAATAGAGGGAGGCCGACATGATGGGTTTTGGGTACAGGGCCGGGAAGTAATGGGTTAATAGGGAGCTAGAGGGGCGGTCGGAGAGAAGGGGTGGGGTGTAGTTAATAAAAGGGGGAGGTTGCGTGCAGGGAGGCGCCATTTTAGCAAAAGTGAGGAAGAGTAGGCAACTCCCGCCCACCCTCCCCCTTTTTTTGGTCATCGATTGGTGGGTTATAAAAAAAAGAAAAAGGAAAGAAGTTAATAGGTCAGGTAATCAGGGTTATATGGGGCTGTTGCGGCAGTCGTGGTGGTGGAAGGTCATAGAAGCTGGTGGTATTGGATGGTATGGAAAATGGGAGGGCCTCCATGGTGGGGGCTGGACTCTCATAGTTGAGGCATTTGGTTGGTTCGGAGAGGTGTCAATCAGTTGGTGTCTCCGAGCTGGAGTTTTGCGGCTGGAGGCAAGATGGGAATTGCCGTGTTGGGGTTTTATATATATGATTAAGAATTTGGGGCTTCTATGACCTCCCTCGTCAGGGTGTATGTTACTGTCATTTATATTTACATGTTATGTATTTATTTATTTTATTAATAAAACGGCTGCTGTGGCCGATTTAATCCAACCCTGGCTGTGAGTGTTCTTTGGGTAAGGGCTGGGTTCAGGATATCTTTCTTAGTGGTGGTGAGAGCCCCTGGGGAATAACCAATAACCCAATCATGCCAATCTGATATTGATGACCTACTCTATGTTGAGGTTAGCAAAAAACATATTTACACCAGCATTGGCTGTCATGCAAAAATGAACACTATATGTAGCAGTACACTGCTCCATGCACAAAGATACATGCAAACACTGGAAATATGGGTTAATCTGAATTGCATTACAGCTATACTTATATTGCAATTCATATATAAGTATATATACAGTCATGTGAAAAAATTAGGACACCCTTTGAAAGCATGTGGTTTTTTGTAACATTTTTAATAAATGGTTATTTCATCTCCGTTTCAACAATACAGAGAGATTAAAGTAATCCAACTAAACAAAGAAAACTGAAGAAAAGTCTTTTCAAGATCTTCTGTAAATGTCATTCTACAAAAATGCCTATTCTAACTGAGGAAAAAGATAGGACACCCTCACATGTATTCCCTCTTAAATTGGCTCAGATCTCACACAGGTATATCACACCAGGTGCACATAATTAGTAGATCGTTACTCTGCATGTTGAATGAGGCTTGCCCTATTTAAACCTCAGACATTTAGTTTGGTGTGCTCCTGACTGTTGAAGTGAGAGTGAGCACCATGGTGAGAGCAAAAGAGCTGTCAGAGGACTTCAGAAAAAAGATTGTAGCAGCCTATGAGTCTGGGAAGGGATTTAAAAAGATCTCAAAAGATTTTGAAATCAGCCATTCCACTGTCCGGAAGATAGTCTACAAGTGGAGGGCTTTCAAAACAACTGCCAACATGCCCAGGACTGGTCGCCCCAGCAAGTTCACCCCAAGAGCAGACCGCAAGATGCTAAAAGAGGTCTCCAAAAACCCTAAAGTGTCATCTCGAGAACTACAGCAGGCTCTGGCTACTGTTGATGTAGAAGTACATGCCTCTACAATCAGAAAGAGACTGTACAAGTTTAACTTGCATGGGAGGTGTGCAAGGAGGAAACCTTTGCTTTCCAAGAGAAACATCGAGGCCAGACTGACATTTGCCAGAGATAAAGTTGACAAAGACCAGGACTTCTGGAATAATGTTCTTTGGACAGATGAGTCCAAAATTGAATTATTTGGACACAACAGCAGAGGACATGTTTGGCGTAAACCAAACACAGCATTCCAAGAAAAGAACCTCATACCAACTGTGAAGCATGGAGGTGGAAGTGTCATGGTTTGGGGCTGCTTTGCTGCAGCAGGACCTGGTCAGCTCACCATCATAGAATCCACGATGAATTCTACTGTGTATCAGAAGGTGCTTGAAGAACATGTGAGACCATCAGTTAGAAAATTAAAGCTGAAGCGGAACTGGACCATGCAACATGACAATGACCCAAAACATACTAGTAAATCAACCAAAGATTGGCTGAAAAAGAAGAAATGGAGAGTCCTGGAATGGCCAAGTCAAAGTCCAGATTTGAATCCCATTGAGAAGCTGTGGGGTGACTTGAAAAGGGCTGTACGTGCAAGAAACCCCTCAAACATCTCACAGCTGAAAAAGTTCTGCATTGAGGAGTGGGGTAAAATTTCCTCAGACCGATGTCGAAGACTGGTAGATGGCTACAAGAACCGTCTCACTGCAGTTATTTCAGCCAAAGGAGGTAACACTCGCTATTAGGGGCAAGGGTGTCCTATCTTTTTCCTCAGTTAGAATAGGCATTTTTGTAGAATGACATTTACAGAAGATCTTGAAAAGACTTTTCTTCAGTTTTCTTTGTTTAGTCGGATTACTTTAATCTCTCTGTATTGTTGAAACGGAGATGAAATAACCATTTATTAAAAATGTTACAAAAAACCACATGCTTTCAAAGGGTGTCCTAATTTTTTCACATGACTGTATATCTGTTATACCCAGGCCCCTCTGCCTAATCATATTTATCCCATTTGGTGGCCCAATCTTAGTGAAGGCTTGGAACTTACACTCCCCATGCAGTTTATCGCCATTTGAATTACGTTCTAGTGCACCCACATTCATACTTAATACGTTCTGTAGGTACTGTGCTGTCAGTTCTACAGGTGGTTGTAATTTATCACCATCTACATCGCTGTTCAGGGCACAAAGATTCATAGCTAATCCCTTCTGTTAGCTGTTGAATTACTGTGCATCAGTATTACAGGTCAATAAAATCGTCAGGTCTAATTTATCGCTGTGGACTTAACTGTGCAGTGCACCAAGATTCAAGTCATTAGCAGCAGTGGCAGTAACAGTGTATACCAAAATTCATAGCTAATCCTTTCTGTTAAAAAGAAAAGCATACAGCACCCTTCAGTAAATAAAATAATAAAGTGTTGCCCCCTGCAGGAGCTGTGTTCAAATTACTCTTTAGTGGAACAAAATAAAGAAATGGAGGCAGAGTCAATAAAGTAGTGGATACATTTTTTAAATCTTTTTATGCATGGTGTGGCAGTCCGAACACATGCTTTTTAATCCCTTTTGTTAGCTGTCGAATCACTGTGTGTCAGTATAACAGATCAATGTTAGCTTCAGGTCTGATTTATCACCGTGGACTGAACCGTACAGTGCCCCAAGATTCAAGTAGTGGCCCTATGGCAGAGTGGGGAGAGTGTCAGCAGTGGCATTAACCATGACAAAGTGGCCCCATGACAGAGTGCGGTTGGTGGAAGCAGCAGCAGTAGTGGTCCCATGAGTGAGTGGGTAAGGTGGCAGTGACCCCCATTACAGCGTGGGGATGGTGGAAGCAGCAGTAATGTCCCCATGACAGCGTGGGGGTGATAGCGGCAGTAGCAGTAGTGGGCCCCATTGCAGAGTGGGGGCGGTGGCAGCAGTAGTGGCCCCATGACCGAGTGAGGACTGTGGTAGAAGCAGCAGTAGTGGCCCAATGACAGAGTGGGGATTGTGGTGGCAGTAGCAGTAGTGACCCCATGACCGAGTGGGAGAACAGTGGTGGCAGCAGCAGAAGCAGTGGCCCTATGACAGAGTGGGGACATTGGCAGTGACAGTATTGGCCCCATGACGGAGTAGGAAGGGAAGGGTCAGCAGCAGTAATGTTCTGTTAACATAACTGTTTATTGGAGCAACACTAGGAGATGTCGCGCTCATCCACAGGAAGCCAGGAGCCCGGACCTCGCCCTGAACCTTAGGCGCACAACGGATCCCAATAAAAAGAAAGACGGTCCAGCTTAACTGAAAAATACTTGAGGCGTTATTTAATCCCGTGCAGATAAAAACCAACATACAGCAATGCAGAAAATCGACCGGTTTCGGATCACTATAGATGTGGATCCTTAGTCATGATGTGCATCAGTAGGAGGTGAAGTCGAGACTAAATAGTGAACCACTGAGAACAGGTGATCACAATCAGGTACAGGACACACCTCCTGATGACATCCTCCACAGAAAAAATGCATAACAATTACAACATGCCAAAAAAGACATAGAAAGTAAGATAAAATTTACAAAATGCAATAAAAAAGAAATAAAAATATTGGTAATGTAGAATAGTATCATGACGCCTGTTCAATCCTGACGGTATCCGTGAGCCTAATTTGAAAATCCAAAAGCACTCACGATTGAGCAACTTTTTCTTGTGATCACCGCCTCTGCTTGGTCTGTTAACCCTCTCCACTCCTTGTACTGACATGCTATCTCTTTTACCATTATGAACCGCAGCGAACTGCATTGCTGTATGTTGGTTTTTATCTGCACGGGATTAAATAAAGCCTCAAGTATTTTTCAGTGAAGCTGGACCGTCTTTCTTTTTATTGGGATCCGTTGTGCGCCTAAGGTTCAGGGCGAGGTCCGGGCTCCTGGCTTCCTGTGGATGAGCGCGACATCTCCTAGTGTTGCTCCAAAGTCTGTCTGAACCAGGTCAGTGCTCCCAAGGAGATTTACTAGGCGAATTATATCCCTCTATGTGCAGTAGGATTTCATAATACCAACTAAGCTAAAATGCAGCATTCTTCACTTAAAGCTATTGACGATTGCCAAGATAGATTGCTAAAAATGAATACTATATTTGATGTGGATAACAAAGATACGCAGGATACTCTGAATATGAAGATCCAAATGCTATCCTTGGAAAAACTGCTCACCAAGGAGATGAGAACCTGGTGGGATCTTACAAGCCTAACCAAATATTTGGACAAACAGATGATACCGCGCGGCTTGCGCCTACGAAAAATACCTACTACCGTCTACTCTGATGACTTCACTAACAAGTGGCAACTCATTTTATCTGACTGTTCATTTAAACTTATGGAACTTATTATTTCTTATGAGGAACAATCACTATCCACTTTGCGTGAGGAAATTAAGGTTACACAGGAATTGATAACCCCTCTGGCTAATACCGAGACATTCATAGAACTGGATCAGAAACTCCAAAAGAGTTTAAATACAATGGAGGACAGTTTGACTCACATCAAACAAGAAAAATACAACCGTGACTTGCAGGATTATAGGTCTAATAATGTGTACAATTGGACTGATATGCGTACCTATACACCTCGCTCTATTATGAAACGACGTCAGTACCATAAAAAGAATAGAGGTAACAAAGTGGCTTTTAGCACCACTGACGCTAAATCCTCTGATTCCGCCCCAGAATCATCTGTGTTATCCTCTGCTAATCATTTGGGCACTGCACTTGACACCAATCCCAATACAAATGCTATTATAAGGCTGGCAAAAAACGCCGTGCAGGGCGGAAGCATGCAAGGAGGAGGTCGCTATCCGTCACGCCACAGAAAGACTTAAACAACATTCAAGTTATTAACCTATCAGCTAAGGTCTTCTCACAATTGCAAATTAATGTACTTGCCAAAGGTTTATCTTTTTCTCCCACAGTGCACTTTGATGTATATCGCACCTTACTTGATGTCAACCGTTTTGCACGCAATCTTACCATTAAAAAGCACTTTTCTGATATAGATAATGTTGGTATAGGTTCTGCAGAGGTTGATACAACTCAGTCAAATTTTTCTGTTGATCAGATGTCTTCTTTTTCCTTTCAGGAATTATCACACATTGCCTCTATGCAGACTATGCGTTTTCTCTCTGGGATTGATCCAGAGCTGCAGGTGCATAGTGACTTTGCGAATAATTTTCGCACCTATAACAGAGATTTTTATCCCATTCAGTCACGCCCCCCCGCTCTTGATCAATTCCAGGATAATGTAGAACGTGATTTGGTTGAACTTGATAGGGTGTTTCAGAGCAGGGACACAAATGACAGTAAAAATAATCTTATGGCCAGTGAACGCAGAGCGTTAAAAGAATTGAAAAGTATTTTTGACATAATTGTGAGAAAGGCTGATAAGGGGGGAGCGGTGGTTATCCTGGATAGACTCGTGTATGCTGCACAAAATGAGCTTATGCTCTCTGATTCCGCCACTTATACCGAGTTGAAACAGGATCCCACCGCCTCTTTTCTAACCCTTTTGAGGAGTATCTTGGAGGAGGGACTGGATAGTGGATACTTGGACCAAAAACAATTGGACTATATTTTTGTCTCTTATCCAGTGGTCCCCATCTTCCATTCCCTCCCCAAGATACATAAAGAGGGATTCCCCCCTCCTATGCGCCCTATAGTTTCGGGTATTGGGTCCTTTTCAGAGAATCTGTCATCTTGGGTGGACAGTATGCTGCAGCCACTGGTACAGTGTATTCCTGGTTTTCTGCGGGACACTGCTTCAGTCTTACAGGCCTTCCATTCCTTCCAGTGGTCCTCTGATCTTTCTTGGATCTCTGCTGATGTCGCTTCTCTGTACACGGCTATCCCCCAGGATCTCGCCATTATCTCCTTGGGTTGGTTTTTGAGTCTTTATTCCAATTTCTCATTACCCTTTAGAGATTTCCTCTGCAAAGTTGTATTATTTCTTATGCAGCACAATTATTTTATGTTTAATGGGAGGTTTTTTCTCCAATGCAGAGGAGTCTCTATGGGGGCCCGTTTCTCACCATCGCTTGCAAACATTTATATGGCATGGTGGGAACACCATTTTCTTTTCTCTGATTCCAACCCATGGAGTGGATCCGTCCGATGGTACGGTCGCTACATCGATGACCTGCTCTTTGTTTGGTCGGGCGATGTGGCGGCCGTACCATCATTCGGATCCTTTCTCAATGCCAATAATTTCAATTTACGTTTTTCTCTAAATTCGCACAAGACCCTAATATCCTTTTTGGATTTGCGTTTGGTGGGGGACGTGGGGGTTGGCCGTGTACAGAGTCGCACGTATAGAAAAGTAACTGCAGGAAATACCATCCTGCATGCGGGATCCTGTCATCCTGCACATACTGTCCACAACATCCCCAGGGGTGAATATATTTGCGCTTTGCGCAATTGCTCCTCTAGTGAAACCCGTATTGAAGAAATGAATACTGTTACCACCCGTCTCCTAGCGAGGAATTATCCCAGCAGACTTTTAAACCAATCCAAAAATATGGTCTCCACTATGTCTCGGGACAATCTAATTTTCCCAAACAATAAGCCCAAACTTGGTCATAAAGAGAAGCAAGTGATTTTTTCCACGAGTTATAGCTGTGAATACTCACAAATATGTAACATTGTCAAAAGACATTTTCATCTTCTCAAATATGACCAAGTTTGGGGTGATGTTGTAAAAAGCGGTGTCAAATGTGTTGCCCGACGTGCTGCTACTTTAGCCAATATGGTGAGCCCCTCTCTTTACCAGGATAAACCTGGGTCCCAGCCTACCTGGCTGAGACACATAGGTCATTTTAAATGTGGACATAAAAAATGCACATGTTGCTCACATATGAGAATGGACCCGCATATTCTGTCTACAAGCAATCACACTACTCACACTATTCAGCAATACATTAATTGCAACACCACATACGTGGTATATTGCATCACATGTTCTCTGTGTAATCTACAGTACGTCGGGTGCACATCAAACTGCTTAAAAGTTCGAATTTGCCGTCATATCTCTGATGTACCCCATGCTCAAGTAAAAAATGTTTCCGCCGCAAGCTTGCATTTCGCTGCGGTTCATAATGGTAATACAGATAGCATGTCAGTACAAGGAGTGGAGAGGGTTAACAGACCAAGCAGAGGCGGTGATCACAAGAAAAAGTTGCTCAATCGTGAGTGCTTTTGGATTTTCAAATTAGGCTCACGGATACCGTCAGGATTGAACAGGCGTCATGATACTATTCTACATTACTAATATTTTTATTTCTTTTTTATTGCATTTTGTAAATTTTATCTTACTTTCTATGTCTTTTTTGGCATGTTGTAATTGTTATGCATTTTTTCTGTGGAGGATGTCATCAGGAGGTGTGTCCTGTACCTGATTGTGATCACCTGTTCTCAGTGGTTCACTATTTAGTCTCGACTTCACCGAGACTAAATAGTGAAGCTGGACCGTCTTTCTTTTTATTAATAACTGTTTATTGTTTCGTTCTTCTGATTCATCAGAAAAACAGAAGACTAAAAACAAAAAAAAAATAATCCTGTATTTTGAGCATCCATAAAGCTTCTTTCAGACGGTCAGTCTTTGGTCAGTGTTTTGCATCAGTATTTGGCAAGTATTTGTAAGCCAAAAACAGGAATAGGTCCAAAACAGAGATAAAATCATCTATGTTTTGGACCCACTCCTGCTTTTGGCTTACAAATTCTGATCAAATACTGACCGTGTGAAAGAGGCCATAAGGCTATACGGATGCTGAAAATACAGGATCCTTTTTTTTTTTTTTTTCAGTTTAGAAGAAGGGAAAAATAAACTATGATGTCAACACGGACAAACGGGACAATAGTGGCCCCATAACAGAGTGGGGAGGGGGTAAGAAAAGCAGTGGCATACAGCACAAGATGGTGGCAGATCACAGTAGTAGCAGAACCCAACAACAGCAGTGTGATAGCAAGGCCCAGTGGCATGCGTATCAGTAGGCCAAGAAGCCCCTTTGTAGGAATGGCAGTAGAGGCATCAAGCGGGTGGCAGCATCAGAGTGATGGCAGCAGCACGTGGCCAGAAGTAACAGCCAATTATGCAGAATATACTGGTGTGCCAACACACTATAGTATGATCATTAGTGCCAGAATGATCTATTCTTTTGCATCAGGCATTGGTGTCTGGAAATCCTGGTTTTTAGGAGGTAAGGCGAGTTCTGTTAAAGATAACTATGCTCCCTCAGCACTGAACACACGCTCTGATGCCACACTACTGGCCAGACTGGAAAGCATGGCCATGGCAAACTTGTCCAGTTGCGGACACAATTCAAGTTTGCATGTCCAGTAGTCAAGCGGATCTTGGATCATGGGTGAAAGGGTGTAGTCCAAGTATGCCACCACCTGCTGGTTGAGGTTCTGCTGCATGTCCTGCTGCTGCTGGGTAGTTTCTATGTGGCTGAAGAAAACTGCTCATCATATACTCCAGCCTGAAGTTGCAGCATATGGAGCTGGTGCTGCTCCTGCCATGCTCCCCCCCCCCCTCCAGCACCAGACATGGGCGTTGAGCATGAGTGCAGAGGGTCCTGGTCAGACCTTTGTGAGGACAGGCGATGGTGCTCGTAGGCAGCAACCAACCGACTACACAGCATGGCTCTGTAGTAGTCCATTTTTGTATCCCTCGCAGAAGGTCTAAAAAATACCCCCATTTTGGACTGGTGGCGAGTAGAGTTGAGCAGACACCTGGATGTTTGGGTTCGACGGGTTCGGCCGAACTTCACAAAAATGTTTGAGTTCGGGAACCGAACTTGAACCCGAACCCCATTGAAGTCAATGGGGACCCGATCTTTTGAGCACTAAAATGGCTGTAAAAATGCCATGGAAAGGGCTAGAGGGCTGCAAATGCCAGCAAAATCTTTTTAAGAGCACTGCAAGTGCTCTGCAAATAAATGTGGATAGGGAAATGACTTAAAATAACATAAAATACGTAAAAATAATAATCTTGATCTAGGAGGACGAGGTCCATATGGTGTAGGATGTTGAGGAAGCAGTGGATGTGGCAGTGTAGGTGGAAGCGGCGGTAGAGGAGAAGGAGGTAGCCTACACTGGTTTTTGGTTTAATTTTTAATTTTGGGTACACCCCAAAACATTGGGAAGTTTAACCTGTGATAACCCCCTCCAGCCATGCTAAACAAACGTTCAGACAATACACTGGCTGCAGGGCAGGCCAGCACCTCCAAGGCGTAAAGGGCAAGCTCAGGCCATGTGCCCAATTTGGAGACCCAGAAGTTGAAGGAGCAGACCCATCGGTCAGTACGTGTAGGCATGTGCGCACATACTGCTCCACCATGTCGCACGTCCCCGTGATGTTCATGATCCAAGTGGATATCTGCTCTATCAACTATCGATGTTCTTTTCTGCTCCTACCATGTTGATCACGGTTAGCGGCGAATCAGGGTTCCATGCCGGAGAGGGAGCGTGAGAAAGACAGACCAAATCCAAGGGAGGTTAATTGTTTGAAATTAAATATGATCAAGCAGAAAAGTGGGACAAATTATTGAAGCGCAAATATGGGAGAAGTTATTATAGTTTAAGCATTGAATGAAAGGAGGGGGCGCGCATCAATTAAAGAAGAATTTTTGAAATTTAATTCCCTGTCACCTATGCAGAGCAGGGGTTTGTATACGGCAAAATTGGTAAAATGTCACCTGACAATGTAACAGACGATTTTTAGAAATTTATGTCCCTATCACCTATGCAGAGCAGGGGTTTAATCACGGGAAAAATTGTCAAATGTCACCCAAGAATGTAATAGACAAATTAGTGAAATGTTTTTACCTGTCTACTAGGTACAGCCGGGGTATATCACAACCAAAAATTGGTGAATTTCACCAGAATATGTAACAGACAAATTAGTGAAATGACATAAAATAAAATACGTACAAATTAAAAAAAATAAACTTCATTTATGAGATGGAGGTCCATATGGAGTAGGAGTGTGAGGAGGCGGTGGACGTAGCGGTGTAGGTGGAAGCTGTGGTGGAGGAGGACGAGGTAGCCAACACTGGTTTTTCGTTTTAATTATTATTATTATTATTATTTTTTATTAGGGTACACTCCAAAAGAGTGGGAAATATACAAAATACAACAATGAGCAATTGTGCTGTAGTATAACATTGGCTGGTTAAGGCCGGTATACATGTCGGTTCCTTGTGCAGAATAGACAAGTCCTGTGGGATCCATGCCTGGTTCATTTTAATGAACGTGATCTTGTCCACATTGGCTGTGGACAGGCGGCTGCGCTTGTCTGTGATAATGCCTCCTGCCGTGCTAAACACACGTTGAGACAATACATTGGCTGCAGGGCAGGCCAGTACCTCCAAGGCGTAAAGGGCAAGCTCAGGCCATGTGCCCAATTTAGAGACCCAGTAGTTGAAGGGGGCAGACCCGTCATTCAGTACGTGTAGGCATGTGCACACATACTGCTCCACCATGTTGCTGAAATGCTGCCTCCTGCTAAGACGTTCCATTTCAGCTGGGGGTGCTGGTTGTTGTGGCATGCTGACCAAGCTTTTCCACACCCTGCCTTCTGAGGTGCTGGTGGTGCCCCAGCTGCGTTGGCGACCTCTTCCTCCTCCTCTGCCTTCGCCTTGTGCTTCCACTGTGCCCCCGCTGTCAGGTGGGAATGCCACCAGCAGCGCGTCTTCCAGTGTGCGCTTGTACTCGCGCATCTTACGATCACGCTCCAGTGACGGAATTAAAGACTGTATGTTGTCCTTGTAATGGGGATGCAGCAGCCTGGCCACCCAGTAATCAGCACAAGTTAGAATGTGGGCAACTCGGCGGTCGTTGCGGAGACACTGCAGCATGTAATCGCTCATGTGTGCCAGGCTGCCCAGAGGCAATGAAAAGCTGTCCTCTGTGGGAGGTGTATCGTCTTTGTCCTCTGTATTCCCCCAGCCATGCACCAGTGATGGCCATGAGGTGGTTTGGGTGCCACCCTGCTGTGAACATGGTTCCTCCTCATCCTCCACCTCGTCATCCTCCAGAACTGTGCCCTGGCTGGACAATTGTGTATTTGGTGTTTGTGGCTGCAGGAACCCACCCTCGGAGCCACTTGTGAATGACTGTCCGGAAACCCTATGAAATGATCCCTCTTCCTTCTCCTTCTCCTGTGCCACATCCTCTTCCATCATCGCCAGCAGCGTTTTTTCAAGGAGGCATAGAAGTGGGATAGTAACGCTGAGAACGGCGTTATCGGCACTGGCCATGTTGGTGGAGTACTCGAAACAGCGCAACAAGGAACACAGGTCTCGCATGGAGGCGCATTGGTGGTGAAGTGATGCTGTTCCGCAGAGCGACTCACCCGTGCGTGCTGCAGCTGAAACTCCACTATCGCCTGCTGCTGCTTGCACAGTCTGGCCAGCATGTGCAAGATGGAGTTCCACCTTGTGGGCACGTCGCATATGAGGCGGTGAGTGGGAAGGCCGAAGTTACGCTGCAGCGCTGACAGGCGAGCAGCAGCAGGGTGAGAACACCAAAAGTGCGCACAGATGGCCTGCACTTTATGCAGCAGCTCTGACATATCGGAGTAATTTTTAAGAAAGCTCTGCACCACCAAATTCAGCACATGCGCCAGGCAAGGGATGTGCGTCAAACCGGCTAGTCCCAGAGCTGCTACGAGATTTTGCCCATTATCACACACCACCAGGCTGGGCTTGAGGCTCACTGGCACCAACCACTCATCGGTCTGTTGTTCTATGTCCGTCCACAGCTCCTGCGCGCTGTGGGGTTTGTCTCCCAAACAGATTAGTTTTACAACTGCCTGCTGTCGTTTACCCCTGGATGTGCTGAAGTTGGTGGTCTAGGTGTTACGCTGACCGGATAAGGAGGCGGTAGAGGATGAGAAAGCGGAGTAGGAGGAGGAAGCAACAGGAGGCAAACTGAAGCGCCCTGCAATCCTCAGTGGTGGAAGGACATGCGCCAAACTGCTATCCGCCTCAGGCCCAGCCGCCACTGCATTTAACCAGCGTGCTGTTAGGGAGATATAACGTCCCTGACCGTGCTTACTGGTCCACGTATGCGTAGTTAGGTGGACCTTGCCACAGATGGCTTTGTGCAGTGCACACCTGATTTTGTCCTCCACTTGGTTGTGCAGGGAAGGGATGGCACGCCTGGAAAAGTTGTGGTGGCTGGGCACTACGTACTGTGGGACAGCCACCACCATAAGGCTTTTAAAACTCTCCATCTCCACCAGACAGAATGACAGCATTTCAAAGGACAGTAATTTTGAAATGCTGGCATTCAGGGCCAGGGATCGCAGGTGGGTAGGGGGGTACTTCCTCTTCCGCTCCAGTATTTGGGAGATGGAGAGCTGAACGCTTCCTTGGGACATTGTGGAGAAGCTTGGTGACCCAGATGGTGGTGTTGCTGGCAGATCCTCTGTCTGCGGGGTGGCAGGTGGCACTGTCACTCCAGAGGTGGATGAAGAGGCCGAGACTGCAGCAGAAGAGGAAGCAGGAGGAGCCAGAGACCTTTCTTGGTTTTTGAGGTGTCTACTCCACTGCAGCTAGTGCTTTGCACTTAGATGCCTGGTCATGCAGGTTGTGCTCAGGTTGAGAACGTTTATGCCTAGCTTCAGGCTATGATTACACAGTGTGCAAACCACTCGTGTCTTGTCATGAGAACATTGTCTGAAGAACTGCCACGCCAGGGAACTCCTTGGAGCTGGCTTTGGTGTGCTCGGTCCCTTGCTGCGGTGGGCAGTAGCAGGCGTACTGTCTAGGGAACGGCCGCTCCGCTTTTGCACCCTTCTCCCTCTTCTGCTGTGCTGGTTGTTTTGTGCGGCCACCGCCTCTTCCTCTGAACTACACAGGTCACTTGCATGACCTTGATTCCATGTGGGGTCAAGGACCTCATCGTCCTCCACATCATCTTCCACCCAGTCTTCACACCTGCCCTCCTTGTCGGTCTGCACACTTTCGAAAGCCACAGCAGTTGGCACCTGTGTTTCGGCATCATCCGAGACGTGCTGCAGTGGTCTTCCCAAGTGGTTGGGCATAGGTGTACCCAATCTCTTCCACGTCTGTGGCAGGGCTAGGTGGATGGCCCTGGGAAACCCTGCTAGCAGAGTCATCAAAAAGCAGAAGAGACTGCTGCATGACTTGGGGCTCATACTGCTTGGCTGATTTGCCAGGGGGTGAGGTGAAAGACTGATGGACATCGGCTGCAGGTACCAACTCTGATCTTGCAGCAGGAGACTGGGTGGGAGACAATGTAAAGGAACTGGAGGCACTGTCAGCAACCCAATTTACAATTTTTAAACCCTGAATCTTATTGCTGTATTTCAAGCTTGTATCTCATACTGACAGGTGCAGACAAGGCCGCAATTTTAGTATTTGGCCCAAAATGGGTGTTTTTTTAAAATAACAGAATAGAACACCAGTATCTTAACGCGTGTATCTCACAATGACAGATGCAGCAAAGGCTGCAAAATTCAGTATTTTGCCCAAAAATTGTGTTTTTTAACCCCTTAAGGACTTAGGACGTATTGGTACGGCATGGGTCCCGAATCCTTAAGGACCCATGACGTAGCAGTACGTCATGGCTTTAATTCGCTATTCCGGCGCCGCGAGGGTTTATCGAAACGGGATGCCGGCTGAAATCATTCAGCCGGCATCCCGTAACAACGCAGGGGGGGGGATCAATTGACCCCCCCGTATCGACGATCGTAGAAAACTGCAGGTCAATTCAGACCTGCGGTTTGCTGCGCTTTTAGCCGATTCTGATCCCCGCGGTCTGTGATCAAACTTTAGAATGCCCCAAATAAAGTTTTATTAACCCCCCCTGCACCCCTGAATGATATTATGTGGGCGCGGTGGTGCAGGGGGGGTGTCACAGGCGGTGCGGGAGGCGGGCGGTGCGGCAGGCGGGATCGCGATCCCCCGCCCACCTCCCCTTGAATAATCGTTGGCGTCTAGTGGGTATACCAGGGTGCCAGCACATTGCTGACACCCTGCTATAAACGGCTGACATCGGTGATGCGATGTCAGCCGTTTAACCCTTTCCATACAGCGGTCCGTACGGACCGCTGTATGGAAAAGGTTAACAGCTCAGGGAGCTCCCTCCCTCTCCCATCAGGGGGCTGCTGTGCCTTTACAGCCCCCCGATGGGAGAGGGAGAGAGCCCCCAGACAGCCCTGTCCTTACCCTTCCCCGTCTGCGCAGTTCTGACCAGTACTGAGCAGACGGGGAAGGTTCCCATGGCAACAGGACGCCGTCTCAGGCATCCTGCTGTCCATGGTGCTGAACAGATCTGTGCTAAAGGCAGAGATCTGTTCAGACAAAGTGTAAGTAAAATACAGTACAGTACAATATATATTGTACTGTACTGTATTATACAGACATCAGACCCACTGGATCTTCAAGAACCAAGTGGGTCTGGGTCAAAAAAAAGTTTAAAAAAAAGTGAAAAAAGTAAAGATAAAAAAAAACACATTTATCACAGAATAAAAAAATTAAATAAAAATACACTACACATATTAGGTATCGCCGCTTCCGTAACGACCTGATCTATAAAACGGTCATGTTACTTTCCCCGCACGGTGAACGCCATAAAAATAAAAAAATAAAAACTATGAGAAAATTGAAATTTTGCCCACCTTACTTCCCAAAAAAGGTAATAAAAGTGATAAAAAAAAGTCGCATGTACGCCAAAATAGTACCAATCAAACCGTCATCTCATCCCGCAAAAATCATACCCTACCCAAGATAATCGCCCAAAAACTGAAAAAACTATGGCTCTTAGACTATGGAAACACTAAAACATGATTTTTTTTGTTTCAAAAATGAAATCATTGTGTAAAACTATTAGGTATCGCCGCGTCCGTATCGACCGGCTCTATAAAAATATCACATGATCTAACCCCTCAGGTGACCACCGTAAAAAAATAAAAATAAAAACGGTGTAAAAAAGCTATTTTTTGTCATCTTACGTCACAAAAAGTGTAATAGCAAGCGATCAAAAAGTCATATGCACCCCAAAATAGTGCCAATCAAACCGTCATCTCATCCCGCAAAAAATTAGACCCTACTTAAGATAATCGCCCAAAAACTGAAAAAAACTATGGCTCTTAGACTATGGAGACACTAAAACATTTTTTTTTGTTTTAAAAATGAAATCAATGTGTAAAACTTACATAAATAAAAAAAATGTATACATATTAGGTATCGCCGCGTCCATGACAACCTGCTCTATAAAATTACCACATGATCTAACCTGTCAGATGAATGTTGTAAATAACAAAAAAAAACGTGCCAAAAAATCTATTTCTTGTTACCTTGCCGCCCAAAAAAGTGTAATATAGAGCAACCAAAAATCATATGTACCCTAAACTAGTACCAACAAAACTGCCACCCTATCCCGTAGTTTCTAAAATGGGGTCACTTTTTTGGAGTTTCTACTCTGGGGGTGCATCAGGGGGGCTTCAAATGGGACATGGTGTCAAAAAAACCAGTCCAGCAAAATCTGCCTTCCAAAAACCGTATGGCATTCCTTTCCTTCTGTACAGGTACAGCGGTTTACGACCACATATGGGGTGTTTCTGTAAACTACAGAATCAGGGCCATAAATAATGAGTTTTGTTTGGCTGTTAACCCTTGCTTTTTAATTGGAAAAAAAATATTAAAATGGAAAATCTGCCAAAAAAGTGAAATTTTTAAATTGTATCTCTATTTTCCATTAAATCTTGTGCAAAACCTAAAGGGTTAACAAAGTTTGTAAAATCTGTTTTGAATACCTTGAGGGGTGTAGTTCCTTAGGTGGGGTCACTTTTATGGAGTTTCTACTCTAGGGGTGCATCCAGGGGGGCTTCAAATGGGACATGGTGTCAAAAAACCAGTCCAGCAAAATCTGGCTTCCAAAAACCATACGGCGCACCTTTCCCTCTACGCCCTACTGTGTGCCCGTACAGTAGTTTACGACCACATATGGGGTGTTTCTGTAAACGGCAGAGTCAGGGCAATAAAGATACAGTCTTGTTTGGCTGTTAACCCTTGCTTTGTTAGTGGAAAAATGGGTTAAAATGGAAAATTAGGCAAAAAAATGAAATTCTCAAATTTCATCCCCATTTGCCAATAACTCTTGTGCAACACCTAAAGGGTTAACGAAGTTTGTAAAATCAGTTTTGAATACCTTGAGGGGTGTAGTTTATAGAATGGGGTCATTTTGGGGCGGTTTCTATTATGTAAGCCTCACAAAGTGACTTCAGACCTGTAGTGGTCCCTAAAAATTTGCTTCTAAACTTCTAAGCCTTGTAACATCCCCAAAAAATAAAATATCATTCCCAAAATGCTACAAACATGAAGTAGACATATGGGGAATGTAAAGTCATCACAATTTTGGGGGGTATTACTATGTATTACAGATGTAGAGAAACTGAAACTTTGAAATTTGCAAATTTTTTAAAATTTTGGGTAAATATGGTATTTTTTTTATGCAAATAAATTAACTTTTTTGACCCAATTTTAGCAGTATCATGAACTACAATATGTGATGAAAAAACAATCTCAGAACGGCCTGGATAAGTCAAAGCGTTTTAAAGTTATCAGCACTTAAAGTGACATTTGCAAAAAATGGCCAAGTCCTTAAGGTGAAATAGGGCTGAGTCCTTAAGGGGTTAATAACAGAAAGCAGTATCTAACACTTGTATTTCACACTGACAGATGCAACCAGGGATGTAAAATTTAGTATTTTGCCCAAAAAGGGTGTTTTTTAAAACCCCAAAAATTTTTGAAGTATTTTAAGCTTGTTTTTAACAATGACAGATGCAGCAAACGCTGCAAAATTAGGATTTTGCCCTAAATGAGTGTTTTTTTAATTTATTTTTTATGAAAGAATATGACAGCAGTATATAACGCTTGAATTTCACACTGACAGATGCAGCAACGGCTGTAAAATATAGTAGTTTGCCCAAAAAGGGTGTTTTTTAAAACCCAGAATATAATTGCAGTATTTCAAGCTTCTATTTGACTGTCACAGAACTTGCATAAAATGGCTGCCGCCGCCCACCTAACTAACAGACGGATTAAAAGTTATTTTTCTGGTTCACTGGGCTCAGGGCAGGAAAAAAAGATTGTGCACTGCACCCACAAAACAAAGTCTAGGTAGATCGCTGAGTTAACAAGCACTTCAGATTAAAGAGTCTGTCCTATTCTCTCCCTCACAGCAGCAGGATCCTATCCCTACATTAATCAGAGCAGAGTGACGTGCAGTGCTATGTGACTCCAGCTTATATAGAGGCTGGGTCACATGCTGCACTGGGCAATCACAGCCATGCCATTAGTAGGCATGGCTGTGATGGCTTCTAAGTGCACATGAGTTAAACGATTGTTGATTGGCTGCTCTGCAGCCTTTCAAAAAGCGCCAATTAACTCCCCGAACCCAAACTTTTAGTGAAAAGTTCGGGTTTGGGTCCGGGGTCCAAAAATCCTAAAGTTTGGTATGAACCCGAATTTTACAGTTCGGGTTCGCTCAACCCCAGAGGTGAGGGTACAACAATGTGCATAGCCAGTAGTCATCCCCCTGCTCAATCCTGACAATGCAGCTATCAGTAACTATACAAGACAGCATGCATCTGGCCATTCGTGCCTCCATCTCCACTGCATACTGCCACAGTCTGTCGGGGTCATCTGCATCGTCTTTCCAGCTCCTCCTGCTCCTCCTGCTCCTCTCCTGTTACTTAGGGAAATAAATGCCCAGGAATTCTATGCACAACTAGGTGGTTTATGTCGTCCTCCTTGTCATCATCATCCTCAGTAGTGATGGACGAACATTGGCCGGGACGGTTTGCAAACCATGTGTTCGCAGCGGGCCCCATAGACTTGAATGGCAGGCGAACCTGAAAAACCTTTGTGTCATATTTGCAGCCACCAAATAATTACTATTAATGCACAAATAGTCCCACAACATGGACAGTGACATACCAGATGTATTATTTGAATTTGCGATCTCCATTCTTTATTTTTTTTCAATGCGAAATATCGGCAATGTAATTTTCGCGCATGCACAGAATAGGCGCGCCCTACTACAGCAACTGGTTTCCACCAGACCGAAGTTGGATGCGATCAGAAAAGATGGTTGGCAACAATTTTCGCGACGTTGAGGAAGAACATCTGATAGCAGTGTATTTGATTACATTTCACATGCATGTTAGAACAATCGTTGTATATGCAGTTCGAGTGTTAAAAAAAAAAGCACCATTGCGAAAATCCCTAATGATGCGATTTTTTTTTTTCGTGGTACACACAACTTCACATTTTATAAGGTCTCATGAGATATCAGTGATTGGCAGTGATGGCCAGTTCGCCCGCGAACACATGCGGGCTGCCATCTTAACTCACAAGTCCAGCGAGGCACAGGTAAGTCCATACCTGTGCCTGCGTGCGAGCCGGTCTGAAACAAATGCGGTCACTGGAAGCAGGCAGTTCCGAGAACAGCCACCGGGGGCCTTCATCATCATCGGGCTGTTCTCGGAACTGCCTGCTCCCGGTGACCGCATTTGTTTCAGACCGGCTCCCGGCACAGGTAAGGGCTTACCTGTGCATCGCCGGACTTGTGAGTTAAGATGGCAGCCCGCATGTGTTTGCAGGCGAACTGGTGATTGGTGCACTAAGTATTGTTGTGAGAACTTGTGACATCACAGCAATTTTTTGGGGGGGAACTGGTATATCACACCAGTAGAAATTATTGGTTCCAATAGCGTTTGGCACTCTGTGTAGATGCGGTAACTCAGCAAAATCGCAAACAAATGCTGCCCTACCCAAATGCACTATATAGAAAGTATATTATTAGTATATAACACCCCTGCTTCAATCAATTTTTGTGGGGGGGCAACTGCTAAATCACACCAGTAGAAATAATTTGTTCCAATAGCGTTTGTCACTCTGTGTAGATGCGATAACGCAGCAAAACCGCAAACAAATGCTGCACTACCTAAATGCACTATATAGAAAATATATTATTGTTATATAACACCCCTGCCTCAATCTGTTTTTTTGGGGGGCAACTAGTATATCAGTAGAAATTATTTGTTCCATTAGCGTTTGGCACTCTGTGTAGCTGCAATATCGCAGCAGAAACGCACACAACTGCTGCACAATACAATTGCACTATAATATACTTTCTATGTTAGAAAGTATATTATAATTATATTACACCCCTCAGTAAGTTACACCTATCGATAGCACACCTATACCAGTCCTTAAAAGGACTTTTGTGGCCCTATTAGCTAGCGGTTTGTGTCCCTAACAGCCTGTCCATGCTCCACACAGCAACCTCTTCCTACAATGGCAGAAGGCTGAATGTAAAATGTCTGCCAGCTTGTTTGTTTTTTAGAGGGTGGGGGTGTGTCCATGTGCTGAAATGTCTCAATTGGCTGTCCTGTACCACCTGATGGATGTGTCATGGGTCAAAGTTCTTCACAATATCGCCATATGTTCAGATGTTCGGCAAATCGCGAATGCGCAAAGTTCGTCGCAAAACAACCTCCAGGCGAACCGCAAGGCCATCTCTACTCCTCAGGGCTCAGGTGGCCGTGCGATGTAGGTGCCACATCTTCTGTCCCCTCACCCATCAGATTTCTCAGCATCCCCACCAGGATGTGAAGAAGTAGAATGATACTTACTTGATTGCGAATATCGGCAATGTAATATATTCGCGATCAACACTAATGTAGGCAACTTTCCTATAGGTTGCTAGCGATGTTGCTAAGTGCCGATATTCGCGATTAGAATATTCGCAATCAACACTATTCTCGAATATGAATATATAGCAGTATATTCGAAATATTCAGAAATTCTCAAAGTGGCAATATTCGCGATTAAAATTCGCACTTCGAATATTCACGCTCAACACTAGTCATTCATGAGCTGCCACTGGCTAACGTGGAAGTTACACTGGGGAGTAGACCTGTCCGTCTGCTGCATTAAAAAAATCATTGACCACCTTCCTCCTCTCGTACAGTCTTAACATATGGAGCGTTGAAGAGCATTTTGCCTTTGCAACGCAAGGAGGGCATGTTTTGCACAGTTTGAGTGGCTGAAGTCCATGCACAGTTTCCTGGACAATTTTAACAGCTCTTGCAGTTCAGAGAAAGACTTGAGGAATCAGGTGACAACGAGATTGAAGACGTATGCCATGCAGGGCACATGGGTCAGCCCTCTTGACACAGCGCAGACAAAATGTTTTTCCTGTTATCAGTAACCATAGTTTCTATCTTCAGTTGGCGAGGAGACAGCCAGTGTTCGGTTTCTTTATTGATGACACTTATCAGTTCCTCAGTGTGGCTCCGTTCGCCCAGGCTGACCTGGTGCAGAACCAAGTGACAACTTTGCATAACTGATATGCTGGAGGACCATTGTGAACTGTTTTTATGTACATTGGTGGGTAAGGACAAGGAGGAGGAGGCAGAGGAGAACATTGGTGCAAAAATCTCAGCATTACAATGAGGAGGTGGTATTTCCATCACCTGGCCAAGCTGCTGGTGCATTTTCCCAGTGGGCTGTGAACGACATACAGATATGTGCAAAATAATAGCAATCTAACATCACTAATGTGTTTAATTACTGTTTTTGGCAGAAAAGATAACACAACATGGGGAAATGGGGAAAAAATGCATGACTAGGTGTAGTCAAGTAATAAGCAATCAACAGTCATGACATGTACGCTGCTAATTGGGTGTAATTGACTAATTTAATGAAAGGGGGTTAATAACAATGTGGAGCTTAATTAGTGAGGTCATTCATTCTGTGAAGAAACAGGTGTTAATTATGGCCTTTATTTAAAGGAGGAGGTCAGAAAATGTTGTACGTGCTGGTTTGAAACCTTGCTCACTGAGTAAAATGGGTCGTTCCAGACATTGTACCGAAGAAATAAGAACTTTGATCAACAAGTTGATACATATAAAGAAGTGCAGAAAATAATTGGCTGCTCAGCTAAAATGATCTCCAGTGCTTTAAAATGGCAAACAAAATCTGGGGGAGGGGGACAGTAGAAAATAACTAATGTGTATGAATATTCTGCTCATATATTTAAATGACAAAAAATCTGTTGTCTGTATACACTATGTGACTGAATGTCAAATACATGGAAAACTGAATAAAAATATGTAAAAAAAAAATGGCAAACAAAACCTGAAACACATGGTAGGAAAAGAAATACTACCATCCTTGTAGATCAAAGAATAACCAGAATGGTAAAGAAGCATCCAAGATCTTCAGTTACCTGTGAATACTGCAACAATCATAAGACGCTTTTGTGAAGCCAAACTATTTGCAGGAAACCCTCATAAAGTACCATTGCTGAGAAAAAGACGTGTTGAAAAGCTGTCCTAAAGTGGTGGCGCATCATTCTATGGACAAAAAAGAGCAAGAATGATTTTATTTGGTCTGAAGGCCGCAGACCATTTGTGAGATGACCCGTAAACACTGAATTCAAGCCACAGTACACCCTGAAGACTGTAAAACATGGAGGTGCAAGCATAATGGTTTGGGGATGTTTCTCATACTCTGGCGTTTGGTCCATTTATCGCATAACAGGCACCATGGACCAGTTTGAATATATCAGAATACTGGAAGAGATCATGTTGCCTTATGCTGAAGAAGAAATGCTCTTGAAAAGGGTGTTTTAGCAGGACAACGACCCCAAATACACCAGCAAGCGGGCAACATCCTGGTTCCAGACCAACAAGATTAATGTTATGAAGTGGCCAGCCCAATCCCCAGACCTCAATCCAATTGAGAATTTGTGGAGTGACATCAAAAATGCTGTTTTTGGTGCCAAACCCAAGAATGCAGAACTGTGAAATGTAGTCCAGTTAGCTTGGGCTGGAATATCTGTTTTCAGGTGTCAGATGTTAGTTGACTCTATGCCACACAGATATAAAGCAGTTATCAGAAAAGCTAAATCTGTAAACAAATTTCAGTTTATAATGTAAATATTCAAGTTTATAACTGAAAATGTAAACACTACTATTTTTTTTTAACAGCCTATTCCTTTTTCTTCATTTTCAGTGTAAAAAAGGATATTTTTTTCATTTGGAATTGAATGTGAATGTCACAGGTTAAGGGAAAACACTAAATACACACCACAACGAATAGAAAACAATCTAGGCCTCAAAAGCAAAAGAAGAGCGATGGTGACCTCCTAGTAATCCCTAGGCCTTTCCCTAACTCCTGCCAGTATGAGCATATTCTGATGGTGGAAATACTTATACACCGGATACCTAAAGCCCTGCTAAAACTGACAAGCCCTAGGATAGGTAGCAGGGGATGAGACAGCTTTTTCCTCCAGAATGAAAGAACCTGCATTTCCCTGAGGCCTAGAACAACACACACACCAGATAATAAGAAACAGTGAAGGCAAAAAGTACTTAGCTTAGAGATGTATGGAGAAGCAGGAGATCCAAGACAAACCAGCATTAGCAACTCCAAGCAGAAACTATCAACCGCATGGTCAGCAGTGTGAGGCGGATCTAAATAGAGCCTCATCACTGAAACGAGCAGCACCTGAGGAGAGGTAAGATCCTGCCAAACAACAATATATATAGAGGAAAACAGAGAGACCTGTCGGATAGCCTCACGTGCAGCAAATCTATCCAATATTCTCACCGTGACAGTACTCCTCCCTTCTACGGGTGGCCTCTGGACACCCAGGACTGACTTTATCAGGATGCGCCCTGTGAAAGGCCCTCACAAGGCGACTGGCATTCACGTCGGTCGCAGGAACCCACATTCTTTCCTCTGGACCGTAACCCTTCCAGTGCACGAGGTACTGAAGAGATCCACGAAGAATATGTGAGCTAACTATCATGGCAACCTGAAACTCAAGATTACCATCCATCATGACAGGAGGTGGTGGCAGGGAGGACGGTTCAGCAGGTTCAACATATCTTTTCAGCAATGACTTGTGAAACACATTATGAATCTTCAAAGCCTGCGGAAGCTGACGACGAAAAGCAACCAGATTAATAATGGCAGAGCTCTTGTATGGCCGAATAAACCTTGGCCCCAACTTCCAAGAGGGTATCTTCAACTAAATGTTTCTTCTGGACAGCCACACAGAATCACCCACTCTCAGGTCCGGATCACTCACACGTCTCTTGTCAGCCATACGTTTATACTTTTTGCCCATTTTATTTAAATTGTTTTGAATCTTCCGCCAAATAGATGACAGCGAAGAGGAGAATCTTGCCTCTTCAGGTATACCAGACGTCTCAGTACCAGAAAACGTGCCAAACTGCGGATGGAACCCATATGCACCAAAAAGTGTTGACTTATCAGTGGACTCCTGTCTACAGTTATTTATGGCAAACTCTGCCAACAACAAAAATGAAGACCACTCCTCTTGATTCTCAGAGACAAAACATCTCAAATAAGTCTCCAGATTCTGGTTAGTGCGCTCAGTCTGCCCGTTCAACTGAGGATGAAAGGCCGAAGAGAAGGACAGTTGGACCCCCAGACGAGTACAGAACGCTTTCCAGAATCTGGAAACAAATTGAATCCCTCTATCAGACACCACATCAGAGGGAATGCCGTGTAGTTTCATGATGTTATCGACAAACACTACAGCAAGAGTTTTGGCATTAGGTAAACCTGATAATGGTATAAAGTGCGCCATCTTGCTGAAGTGGTCAACAACCACCAGAATCACAGTTTTCCCAAAAGAATTAGGCAAATCTGTGATAAAGTCCATGGACAAATGATTCCAGGGTCGGGTTGGGATAGACAAGGGAAGTAGAGATCTTGAAGGCAGAGTATGAGCCACCTTAGCACGCGCACAAGTCTCACAAGCTGCCACATTGCCCTCAACACATTTACATTACCCTGGCCACCTGAATCTTCGAGAAATGAGATCCACAAAGGATCTGCTCCCAGGGTGTCCTGTAAGAACAATATCATGATGTTCCTTAAACACCTTGTGTCGTAGTTCCGAAGGGACAAACAACTTCCCTGAAGGACAGGAATCGGGTGTCTCTCCCTGGGTCTCCAACACCTCTGCCTCAAGTTAAGGATAAATGGCGGATACAACCACCCCATCAGCCAATATCGGAGCAGGATCCTCCGAATCCCCCCCCCCCTCGGAAAGCTACCCGACAATCCCAGGACGATAAGTGACAATGAAATTAAATCTAGTAAAAAAACAACCATCTGGCCTGCCTTGGGTTAAGAGGTTTAGCCGACTGCAGGTAGGCTAGTTTTTTGTGATCAGTAATTGCCGGGATGAATCGCTCCTTCCAACCAATGACGCCTCTCTTCAAAAGCCAATTTAATGGCCAACAACTCTCTATTACCTATATCATAATTTCTCTTGGCAGAAGAGAGTTTTTTAGAGAAAAAAAAGCATAAGGGCGCTATTTGCTAGGAGAATAACCCTGTGACAAGACTGCTCCAACCCCTACCTCTGATGCATGAACTTCCACAATAAATGGTTGTGACACATCCGGTTGCACCAGAATAGGAGCAGAAGCAAAACATTCCTTTATTGCTGAAAAAGCATGCAATGCTTCTTCAGACCAGACTGAGAAATCTGCGCCTTTCTTAGTCATATCAGTTAATGGTTTAACAACAGTTAAGGAATTCAAGATACATTTACGATAGTAGTTGTTGAACCCCAAAAATTGCATGAGTGCCTTCAGGTCGATCCAAGTCGAACACAGCACAGACATTTTCCTGATCCATACGAAAACCTGAAGATGAGAGTAGGGGTACCCCAGGAATTGCACATCAGGAACCACAAATACACACTTCTCCATTTTGGCATACAATTTATTCTCTCTTAGGATCTGTAAGACCTGTCTCATGTGATTCTTATGCGTCTCCATATCAGGGGAATAAATTAAAATATCATCCAGATAAACCACCACATGATGAAAGATGTCATTGAAGAAGTGTTAAAAAACCACAGGAGCATTGGACAAACCAAAAGGCATGACCAGATTCTCAAAATGACACTCAGGAGTATTAAAGGCTGTTTTCCATTCGTCCCCTTCCTTGACTCTTATCAGATTATATGCCCCCCTCAAATCCAATTTAGAGAACACCTTGGCGCCGATAATCTGATTGAATAAATCTGGGATCAAAGGAAGGGATTAGGGATCACGGATGGTGATGCGATTAAGCTCACGGAAGTCCAAACATGGCCTCAGAGTTCCATCCTTGTTTTTTAACAAAGAAGAACCCAGCCGCCATTGGTGATTTGGATGGTCTAATATGACAGTTAGCCAAACTCTCGGTGATATACTCTCGCATGGCTACTCTTTCGTGTTCAGAAAGATTATACAACCGAGACTTTGGCAATCTAGCTCCGGGAATAAGGTTGATGGGGCAATCATACTCCCGATGAGGAGGCAACTACTGGTCTCCACCCTTAGAGAATACATCAGAAAAATACGAAAGCAAAGGAGGTAAAATTTTAGTAGTTAGAACAGAAAGCGACATGCTAAGACAGTTGTCGAGGCAGAAATCACTCCAATGGAGAATCTTTCTCGCTTGCCAATCGATAGTAGGGTTATGTTTGGTTAACCCACACATGGAGTACTGTGTACAGTTCTGGGATCCTGTAAACAAGGCAGACATAGCAGAGCTGGAGAGGGTCCAGAGGAGGGCAACTAAAGTAATAACTGGAATGGGGCAACTACAGTACCCTGAAAGATTATCAAAATTAGGGTTATTCACTTTAAAAAAAAAGACTGAGGGGAGATCTAATTAATATGTATAAATATATCAGGGGTCAGTACAGAGATCTATCCCATCATCTATTTATCCCCAGAACTGTGACTGTGACGAGGGGACATCCTCTGCGTCTGGAGGAAAGAAGGTTTGTACACAAACATAGAAAAGGATTCTTTACTGTAAGAGCAGTGAGACTATGGAACACTCTGCATGAGGAGGTGGTGATGGTGAGTACAATAAAGGAATTCAAGAGGGGCCTGGATGTATTTATGGAGCGTAATAATATTACAGGCTATAGCTACTAGAGAGGGGTCGTTGATCCAGGGAGTTATTCTGATTGCCTGATTGGAGTCGGGAAGGAATTTTTTATTCCCCTAAAGTGGGTTAAATTGGGTTTTACCTCACAGTTTTTTTTTATGCCTTCCTCTGGATCAACTTGCAGGATAACAGGGCGAACTGGATGGACAAATGTCTTTTTTCGGCCTTATGTACTATGTTACTATGTAACCATGGTATACCTAACGCCAGAGGAGCAGGCAAACCCTCCAGCACAAAACTTGAAATAGATTCAATATGAGAATCTCCCACCTTTAGGCGAATGTCCTGCACCATTTGAGACAGACACTTTTGAGAGAGAGGGTAGGAATCAATCGCAAACACAGAAATATTTTTGTCTAATTCGCTTGTTGTCAAACCATGCATACGGACAAACTGGCCATCCAATAAGTTAACCCCTGCCCCACTGTCAATAAATACTTCCATTTGCACAGTTTTGGAATCTAGCACCACCTTGGCAAGCAGGAGAAATCGGGTACTACCGGTAAAAGACAAAAGTATATTCTCAACTTCCCCATCCACACTACCAAGAGTGAGAAGAGGACTAGACACATTTAGGACTTTTTTTTTTCCTTTTTCACCTTGATGTTTAACATAAGGACATACATTACCTAAATGTCCTCCTTGACCACAGAAAAAGAAAAGTCTTTTCTTAACCCTAAAGCTTTTATCGCCTGGTCCAGGTGTGACCTGACCCAATTGCATTGGCTCATCACCAGACACGAGCTCAAGTGTCTATTTACCCAGAGTGTCAGAAGAGACCACTTCCCTGTATGATAATACGTCCTGAGCGAGAGGAACTTTAGATCTCTCCCTCAGGCGTCTATCAATACGCACCGCCAGGGACATGGCCGCCTCCAATAACTCTGGATTTGCGTGAAATGCCAAGGTGTCCTTCATGTTTTCAGACAGTCCTTGACAGACAGATTGACAATGGAGAGCTGGGTCATTCCACTCCGTATCAGTTGCCCACCTGCTAAATTCAGAGCAATAGGACTCAGCTGAACGCTCTCCCTGCCGCAAGCAATGCAACTTTAAATTCGGCCAGGGAAACCCGATCTGGGTCATCGTAGATAATTCCCAGAGCTCTGAAAAATTCATCTACCGACCCGAGGGATTGTGAACCAGTCGGCAAAGAGAAAGCCCAAGACTGAGCGTCACCTTTCAGCAACAAAATAATAATCCCCACTCTCTGACTCTCCTCCCCAGAAGAGCTAGGACGCAGTCTGAAATATAATTTGCCCGATTCCCTGAACCGAACAAAGTTGTCACTTCCCCCGGAAAACCTATCGGTTCACGGTAGGCCTGGTTCCCGCTGCCAGAACCCACCTCCTGTGGTCTCTAAAAACTGTGAAAACTGTGCGCCGGCTGTGCAGAGGTCAGCCACCTCCAAAGACAGCCCCTGCATATGATCGACCAGTGCAGAAACAGTATCCATAGCTGCACTGATAAAACAAAGGATAACGGTTTAGGCGGTTGAAAATGTCACAGGTTAAGGGGATTGGAAAACACTAGGGTTGAGCGAACCTGAACTGTAAAGTTCGGGTTCATACCGAACTTTAGGATTTTTGGACTCTGAACCCGAACATTTCAGTAAAAGTTCGGGTTCGGTGTTCGGCTATTTTATGGCGCTTTTTGAAAGGCTGCAAAGCAGCCAATCAATAATCGTTTAACGCTGTGCACTTAGAAGCCATCACAGCCATGCCTACTAATGGCATGGCTGTGATTGGCCAGTGCAGCATGTGACCCAGCCCTTTATATAAGCTGGAGTCACGTAGCGCTGCACGTCACTCTGCTGTTACTAGTGTAGGGAGAGGATGCTGCTGCTGTGAGGGAGAGAATAGGAAAGAATCTTTAATCAGAAGTGCTTGTTAACTCAGTGATCTACCTAGATTTAGTTTTTTGGGTGCAGTACCCTGCCCTGACACAGAAAAATAACTTTTATCCGTCTGTTAGGTGGGCAGCGACGGCCATTTTATGCAAGCTCAGTGCATTAGCACAGCATATGTGCTTTTGTGACATTCAAATCCAAGCTTGAAATACTGCAATAATAATCTGGGTTTAAAAAAACACCCATTTTTGACAATATCCTACATCTGGTGCAGTGTGCAATTTAATCTAGAAATACAGCAATAATTTTCAGGGTTTTAAAAAAACACCCTTTTTGGATAAAATACTCAATTTTACAACCCTTGCTGCATCTGTCAGTGTGAAATTCAAGCGTTATATACTGCTGTCATATTCTGTTAGTAAAAAAAACACCCATTTTGGGCAAAGAACTTAATATTGCAGCCTATCCTGCATCTGTGATTGTTAAAAACAAGCTTGAAATGCTTCTATAATTTTCTGGGTTTTAACCCCTTAGTGACCGGGCAAATTTTCACCTTAAGGATCAGGCTATTTTTTGAAAATCTGACCAGTGTCACTTTATGTGGTGATAACTTTAAAATGCTTTGAGTTATCCAAACCATTCTGAGATAGTTTTTTCATCACATATTGTACTTCATGACACTGGCAAAAGAAGTAAAAAAAAAAAAATCTTTTTTATTTATAAGAAAATACAAAATTTACCCAAATTTTGGAAAAATTGGCAAATTTACAAGTTTCAATTTCTCTACTTCTATAATACATAGTAATACCTCCAAAAATAGTTATTACTTTACATTCCCCATATGTCTACTTCATGATTGGATCATTTCGTGAATGCCATTTTAGTTTTTGGGGACGTTACAAGGCTTAGAAGTTTAGAAGCAAATCTTGAAATTTTTCAGAAATTTTCAAAAGCCCAATTTTTAGGGACCAGTTCAGGTCGGAAGTCACTTTGTGAGGCTTACATAATAGAAACCATCCAAAAATGACCCCATTCTAGAAACTACACCCCTCAAGGTATTCAAAACAGATTTTGCAAACGTTGTTAACCCTTTAGGTGTTCCACAAGAGTTATTGGCAAATGGAGATGAAATTTGAGAATTAACATTTTTGGGAAAATTTTCTTTTTTAATCCATTTTTTCCAGTAACAAAGCAAGGGTTAACAGCCAAACAAAATGCTATATTTATTGCCCCGATTCTGTAGTTTGCAGAAACACGCCATATGTGGCCGTAAACTACTGTATGGGCACACAGTAGGGCGTAGATGGAAAGGTGCGCCGTGTGGTTTTTGGAAGGCAGATTTTGCTGGACTGGTTTATTTACACCATGTCCCATTTGAAGCCCCCCGATGCACCCCTAGAGTAGAAACTCCATAAAAGTGACCCCATGTAAGAAACTACACCCCTCAAGGTATTTAAAACAGATTTTACAAACTTTATTAACCCTTTAGGTGTTCCTCAACAGTTTATGGCAAATGATTTTTGGTTTATCTATATTACATTTTTGTGAGGCAAGGTTACCAAAAATAGAAATTCTGAAATGTCATCTCTATCTGCCATAAACTGTTGAGGAACACTTAAAAGGTTAATAAAGTTTGTAAAATCAGTTTTAAATACCTTGAGGGGGGTGTAGTTTCTTAGATGGGGTCGCTTTTATGGAGTTTCTACTCTAGGGGTGCATCAGGGTGGCTTTAAATGGGACATGGTGCCAAAAAAAAGGCCATCAAAATCTGCCTTCCAGAAACCATGCAGCGTTCCTTTCCTTCTGCGCCCAGCCGTTTGGTCATACAGCAGTTTACGACCACATATGGGGTGTTTCTGTAAACTGCAGAATCAGGGTAATAAATATTACGTTTTGTTAGGCTGTTAACCCTTGCTTTGTTACTGGAAAAAAACTGATTGTAATGGAACATTTGCCCCCAAAATTGCTGTTTTGGCACCGTTTTTGACCGTGAACATCTGGCGGGCCATAGGGGAGTGTGCGTGTGTGTGCGTGCGTGTTAAACTTTATCGTGAGGCCCCGCTTTCACGGTCTGTATTCATACTGAAAATCAAGATCAAGCGAGCTTTTGCCCTTCTGCTCCATGGGAGGTGTCTGTCCTCCCTGAGCTCGCCTTAGGACACCTGCGTTACGGTTTGACAGCGTGTGTGTGGGGGCACGGGTGTTTGCGGACTTACCCTAAACCTAACCGAGCAAAAAAATTAAATCTATAAAAAAAAAAGGCCAAAAAATGTGAAAAAAAAATTAAAATATATTCAAACTCTCTGATCAACCGTCCGAAGTGGATCAGCGGTGGGGTGTGCGATGTGCTAACAGTAGCCGGTCGCTAAGAGTGCCGGCCACAGTCATCGTGCGCAGAAAAAAATAAAATATAAACTGCTTGCGCCCCAGAAAAAGTTGTGGTGGTGGGGGGGCAAGCTGCAGCACCCCTGGGGGGGTCTTAGGGTGATGCAATCAAAAACTTTATTTTTTTTCCACTAACTTTCCCTGAATATCCCTGCCTAACCTAACCTGTCCCTAACCTTTCCCTAAATACCTGGGGGTGCTGACTCTGGTGATCCCTGCAGATGGCTCTGGAATTTGTGCAGCGCTCCTCTCTCCTTGGCTCCCGGACACAAAAGGAGAAAGAGAGGAGCGCTGCAGTAATTCGAATGGCCCGCCCGCCTCAGCCGACCAATCAGAGCCGATCCTGAGAGGTGATGTCACCATCACCTCTCAGGATCGCAGGATGGTGATTGGTGGTGTATTATCACACCACCGATCACTATCCTGCTCCGGGTTATCGGGTCCCCTCAGACCCAAATAACCCGGAAACGCAGCAAACCGTAGGTCTGAATTGACCTGCGGTTTGCTGCAATCGCCGACACAGAGGGGTCACAGGACCCCCCGGCGTATTGTCCAAGGGGGGCCTGCTCAATGATTTGAGCAGGCACCCAGTTCCGATCACTGCCCGCCGCGCGGCGGTGATCGGAACTACACATGACGTACCGGTATGTCATGTTTCCTTAAGTACCAGGACATCATGCTGTACCGGTACAGGTTAAAGAACACCAATTTTTGGCAATACCCTCCATCTTGGGCCTCTGCCGCATTTGTCAGTGTGCAATTTAAGCTAGAAATACAGCCTTTTTGGGCAAAATACAAAATTTTACAGCCTTTGCTGCATCTGTACGTGTGAAATTCAAGCGTTATATACTGCTGTCATATTCTGTTATTAAAAAAACACTGTTTTTGAGCTAAATACTTAATTTGCGGCCTTGTCTGCATCTGTCAGTGTGAGATACACGCTTTAGATACTGCTGTGCTATTCTGCTATTCAAAAAACACCTATTTAGGGCAAAAATCTTAATTTTGCAGCCTTTGCTGCATCTGTCATTGTGAGATACACCCTTTAGATACTGTTTTTCTATTCTGCTAATAAAAAAACACCCATTTTAGGCAAGATCTTAAATTTGAGAAATATGAGGAGAGCGTCAAGTAAGGAACGTGGCCCCGGTCGTGGTGCTGCTGGTGGAGCTCCTGTTGCAGGGAGAGGACGTGGTCTATCTGTGCCAGCTACATACACAAGTGAAACACCTTCCTCAGGTGCGAGTCGGCGACAGAACCTTCTGCAGTATTTGGTCGGGCCTAATGCGGCTCTATAAATGGTGAGGCCAGAACAAGTACAGGCGATTGTAGATCGGGTTGCTGACAGTGCCTCCAGTTCCTTTACATTGTCTCCCACCCAGTCTCCGCCTGAAAGATCAGAGTTGGCACATGCAGCCGATGTCTATCAGTCTTTCACCTCACCCCCTTGCAAATCAGCCAAGCAGTATGAGCCCCAAGTCATGCAGCAGTCTCTTCTGCTTTTTGATGACTCTGCTAGCAGGGTTTCCCAGGGCCATCCACCTAGCCCTGCCCCAGAAGTGGAAGATATTGAGTGCACCGATGCCCAGTTACTTATGTTTCAAGATGAGTACATGGGAGTACAACCGCAGCACGTCTCGGATGATGACGAAACACAGGTGCCAACTGCTGTGGCTTTCAAAAGTGTGCAGACCAACAAGGAGGGCAGGGGTGAAGACTGGGTAGAAGATGATGTGGAGGACGATGAGGTCCTCGACCCCACATGGAATCGAGGTTATGCGAGTGACCTGTGTAGTTCAGAGGAAGAGCCGGTGGTCGCACAGAGCCACCAGCACAGCAGAAGAGGGAGCAGGGTCCAAAAGCGGAGCGGCCGTCCCCTAGACAGTACGCCTGCTACTGCCCACCGCAGCAAGGGACCGAACACACCAAAGCCAGCTACAATGAGTTCCCTGGCGTGGCAGTTTTTCAGACAATGTGCTGACGACAAGACACGAGTGGTTTGCACCCTGTGCATTAAGAGCCTGAAGCGAGGCATAAACGTTCTCAACCTGAGCACAATCTGCATGACCAGGCATCTAAATGCAAAGCACAAGCTGCAGTGGAGTAGACACTTCAAGAACCAAGAAAGGTCTCTGGCTCCTCCTGCTTCCTCTTATGCTGCAGTCTCGGCCTCTTCATCCATGTCTGGAGTGACAGTGCCACCTGCCACCCCGCAAACAGAGGATCTGCCAGCAACACCACCACCTGGGTCACCAACCATCTCCACAATGTCCCACAGAAGCGTTCAGCTCTCCATCTCCCAAACACTGGAGTGGAAGAGGAAGTAACCCCCTAGCCACCTGCTATCCCTGGCCCTGTATGCCAGCATTTCAAAATTACTGTCCTTTGAAATGCTGTCCCACAGTACGTCGTGCCCAGCCGCCACTACTTTTACAGACGTGCCATTCCTTCCCTGCACAACCAAGTGGGGGACAAAATCAGGTGTGCACTGCACAACGCCATCTGTGGCAAGGTCCACCTAACTACGGATATGTGGACCAGTAAGCACGGTCAGGGACGTTATATCTTCATAACAGCACACTGGGTAAATGCAGTGGCGACTGGGCCTGAGGCGGATAGCAGTTTGGCGCATGTCCTTCCACCACGAGGATTGCAGAGCACTTCAGTTTGCCTCCTGTTGCTTCCTCCTCCTACTCCACTTCCTCATCCTCTACCGGCTCCTCATCCGGTCAGCGTAAGACCTTTACCACCAACTTCAGCACAGCAAGGGGTAAACGACAGCAGGCAGTTTTAAAACGTATCTGGGGGACAAACCTTAAACCGCGCAGGAGCTGTGGACGGGCCTTGAACAACAGACCGATGAGTGGTTGGTGCCAGTGAGCCTCAAGCCCGATCTGGTGGTGTGCGATAATGAGCAAAATCTCGTAGCAGCTCTGGGACTAGCCGGTTTGACGCACATCCCTTGCCTGGCGCATGTGCTCAATTAATGGTGCAGAGGTTCCTTAAAAATTCCCCCGATATGTCAGAGCTGCTGCATAAAGTGTGGGCCGTCTGTGTGCACTTTCGCCGTTCTCACCCTTCTTCTGCTCGCCTGTCAGCGCTGCAGCGTGACTTCGGCCTTCCCGCTCACCGCCTCATATGCGACGTGCCCACAAGGTGGAATTCCACCTTGCACATGCTGGCCAGACTGTGCGAGCAGCAGCAGACGATAGTGGAGTTTCAGCACGCACGGGTGAGCCGCTCGGCGGAACAGCACCACTTCACCACCAATGACTGGGCCTCCATTCGAGACCTGTGTGGCTTGTTGCGCTGTTTCGAGTACTCCACCAACATGGCCAGTGCCGATAACTCCGTTCTCAGCGTTACCATCTTACTTCTATGCCTCCATGAAAAAACGCCACTGGCGATGATGGAAGAGGATGTAGCACAGGAGGAGGAAGAGGGATTATTTCATAGGGTTTCCGGCCAGTCATTTTACAAGCGGCTCCGAGGGTGGGTTCCTGCACCCACAAACCCAAGGTACACAATTGTCCAGCCAGGTCACAGTTCTGGAGGATGACGAGGTGGAGGATGAGGAGATGGAGGAGGAGGAACCGTGTTCACAGCAGGGTGGCACCCAAACCAGCTCATGGCCATCACTGGTGCGTGGCTGGGGGGATATAGAGGACAGCTTTTCATTGCCTCTGGGCAGCCTGGCACACATGAGTGATTACATGCTGCACTGTCTCTGCAAGGACCGCCGAGTTGCCCACATTCTAGCTTGTGCTGATTTCTGGGTGACCACGCTGCTGCATCCCCATTACAAGGACAACGTACCGTCCTTATTTCCGTCACTGGAGCGTGATCGTAAGATGCGCGAGTACAAGCACACGCTGATAGACACGCTGCTGGTGGCATTCCCACCTGACAGCAGGGGCACAGTGGAAGCACAAGGCAAAGGCAGAGGAGGAGGAAGAGGTTGCCAACGCAGCTGGGGCACCACCAGCACCTCAGAAGGCAGGGTTAGCATGGCCGAAACGTGAAAAAGCTTTGTCAGCACGCCACAACAACCAGCACCACCAGCTTATATGGAACGTCTTAGCAGGAGGCAGCATTTCAGCAACATGGGTCTGCCCCCTTCAACTTCTGGGTCTCCAAATTGGGCACATGGCCTGAGTTTGCCCTTTATGCCTTGGCGGTGCTGGCCTGTCCTACAGCCAGTGTATTGTCTGAACTTGTGTTTAGCACGACTGGAGGTGGTTATCACAGGTTACATTTCCCAATTTTTTGGGGTGTACCCTAATTTAGGCTACCTCCTCCACCACCGCTTCCACCTACACTGCCACATCCACTGCCTCCTCAACCTCCTACTCCATATGGACCTTGTCCTCCTAGATCAAGATTATTATTTTTTATTTTTATGTATTTTATGTCATTTTAAGTCATTTCCCTTACCACATTTGTTTGCAGAGCACTTGCCATGATCTTGCAGCCCTCTATCCCTTTCCATGACATTTTTACAGCCATTTTAGTGCTCAAAAATTCGGGTCCCCTTTGACTTCAATGGGGTTGGGGGTCAAGTTCGGGTCCCAAACTCAAACTTTTTTGTGAAGTTCGGCCGAACCCGTCGAACTCGAACAGCCAGGTGTCCGCTCAACTCTAGAAAACACCAAATTCACACCACAACGAATAGACAACAATGTAGGCCTCAAAAGCTAAGGAAGAAGGATGGTGACCTCCTAGTAATCCCTAGGCCTTTCCCTAAGGCCTCCTGCACACGACCATTGTGTGCACCCGTGGCCGTTGTGCCGTTTTCCGTTTTTTTTTCGCGGACCCATTGACTTTCAATGGGTCCGTGGAAAAAACGGAAAATGCACCGTTTTGCAGCCGCATCCGTGATCCGTGTTTCCTGGCCGTGAAAAAAATATGACCTGTCCTATTTTTTTCACGGCCAACGGTTCACGGACCCATTCAAGTCAATGGGTCCGTGAAAGAACACGGATGCACACAAGATTGGCATCCGTGTCCGTGATCCGTGGCCGTAGGTCAGTTTTTATACAGACGGATCCGAAGATCCGTCTGCATAAAGCTTTTTCAAAGCTGAGTTTTCACTTCGTGAAAACTCAGAACCGACAGTATATTCTAACACAGAAGCGTTCCCATGGTGATGGGGACGCTTCTAGTTAGAATACACTACAAACTGTGTACAAGACTGCCCCCTGCTGCCTGGCAGCACCCGATCTCTTACAGGGGGCCGTGATCAGCACAATTAACCCCTTCAGGTGCGGCACCTGAAAGGGGTTAATTGTACTATCATATCCCCCTGTAAGAGATCAGGGCTGCCAGGCAGCAGGGGGCAGACCCCCCCCCCCCCCCAGTTTGAATATCATTGATGGCCAGTGCGGCCTCCCCCCCCCTCTATTGTAATAATTCGTTGGTGGCACAGTGTGCGCCCCCCCCGCCTCCCTCCCTCTATTGTAATAAATCGTTGGTGGCACAGTGTGCGCCCCCCATCGGCCCCCCCCTCCCTTTATAGCATTAACAACATTGGTGGCCAGTGTGCGGCCTCCCATCTCCCCCCCCCCCCCCATCATTGGTGGCAGCGGAGTTCCGATCGGAGTCCCAGTTTAATCGCTGGGGCTCCGATCGGTAACCATGGCAACCAGGAGTCTACTACAGTCCTGGTTGCCATGGTTACTTAGCAATAGTACAATAGTAGAAGATTCATACTTACCTGCTGCTGCGATGTTCGTGTCCGGCCGGGAGCTCCACCTACTGGTAAGTGACAGCCTCAGGTCTGTGCGGCGCATTGCTAAATGAACTGTCACTTACCAGTAGGAGGAGCTCCCGGCCGGACACGAACATCGCAGCTCCCAGGTAAGTATGAATCTTTTACTATTGTACTATTGCTAGTAACCCGCTGCCACCAATGATCGGGGGGGGGAGATGGGAGGCCGCACACTGGCCACCAATGTTGTTAATGCTATAGAGGGAGGGGGGGCCGATGGGGGGCGCACACTGTGCCACCAACGATTTATTACAATAGAAGGGTGGGGGGGGCCCACACTGTGCCACCAACGAATTATTACAATAGAGGGAGGAAGGGGGGGGGGGCGCACACTGTGCCACCAACGATTTATTACAATAAAGGGAGGAAGGGGGGGGGGCGGCGGGGGGGGGGGGGCGCACACTGTGCCACCAACGATTTATTACAATAGAGGGAGGAAGGGGGGGGGGGGCCACACTGGCCACCAATGATATTCAAACTGGGGAGGGGGGGGTCTGCCCCCTGCTGCCTGGCAGCCCTGATCTCTTACAGGGGGATATGATAGTACAATTAACCCCTTCAGGTGCGGCACTTGAGGGGTTAATTGTGCTGATCACGGCCCCCTGTAAGAGATCGGATGCTGCTAGGCAGCAGGGGGCAGTCATGTACACAGTTTGTAGTATATTCTAACTAGAAGCGTCCCCATCACCATGGGAACGCCTCTGTGTTAGAATATACTGTCGGAAATGAGGTTTCACGATCTAACTCATATCCGACAGTATATTCTAACATAGAGGCGTTCCCATGGTGATGGGGACGCTTCAAGTTAAAATATACCATCGGATTGGAGAAAACTCCGATCCGATGGTATAAAAGGGACTCCAGACTTTACATTGAAAGTCAATAGGGACGGATCCATTTGAAATGGCACCATATTGTGTCAACGTCAAACGGATCCGTCCCCATTGACTTGCATTGTAATTCAGGACGGATCCGTTTGGCTCCGCACGGCCAGGCGGACACCAAAACGACTTTTTTTTCATGTCCGTGGATCCTCCAAAAATCAAGGAAGACCCACGGACGAAAAAACGGTCACGGATCACGGAAAAACGGGACCCGTTTTTGCGGACCGCAAAAAAATACGTTCGTGTGCAGGAGGCCTAACTCCTGCCATTATGAGCAGATCCTGATGGTGGAAATACTCATACACCGGATACCTAAAGCCCTGCTAAAACTGACGAGTCCTAGGATAGGTAGCAGGGGATGAGACAGCTGGTTCCTTCAAGAATGAAGGAACCTGCGTCTCCCTGAGGCCCATAAACAACACACAACAGATAATAAGAAACAGTGAAGGCAACAAGTACTTACCTTTAGAGATGTATGGAGAAGCAGGAGAGCCAAGACAAACCAGCACTAGCAACTCCAAGCAGAAACTATCAACCGCATCTAAATAGAGCCTCATCACTGATAACGAGCGGCACCTGAGGAGAGGTGAGATCCTGCCAAACAACAACATACAGTGCTGCCCATAATTATTCATACCCCTGGCAAATTTTGACTTACAATTACTTTTATTCAACCAGTAATTTTTTGACGGGAAATGTCATAGGTGTCTCCCAAAAGATAATAAGACGATGTACAAGAGGCATTATTGTGAAAAAAAAAAAAAAACATTTCTCAGCTTTTATTTACATTTGAGCAAGAAGTGTCCAGTCCAAAATTATTCATACCCTTCTCAATAATCAATAGAAAAGCCTTTATTGGCTATTACAGCAATCAAACTCTTCCTATAATTGTAGACCAGCTTTTTGCATGTCTCCACAGGTATTTTTGTCCATTCATCTTTAGCAATGAGCTCCAAATCTTTCAGGTTGGAGGGTCTTCTTGGTATCACCCTGATCTTTACCTCCCTCCACAGATTCTCAATTGGATTCAAGTCTGGACTCTAGCTGGGCCACTCCAAAACGTTAATGTTGTTGTCTGCTAACCATTTCTTCACCACTTTTGCTGTGTGTTTTGGGTCATTGTCATGCTGAAATGTCCACTGGTGCCCAAGGCCAAGTTTCTCTGCAGACTGCCTGATGTTGTCGTTGAGAATCCTCATGTATTGCTCTTTTTTCATGGTGCCGTTTACTGTGATTAAGATCCCTGGTCCATTGGCTGAAAAACACAACCAAAGCATTAGGTTCCCAACACCATGTTTGACAGTGGGGATGGTGTTCTTTGGGTTGAAGGCTTCTCCTTTTTTACGCCAAATGAAGGAAACATCATTGTGACCAAACAATTCAATTTTTGTTTCATCTGACCATAACACAGAAGATTACAAGTCTTCTTTGTCCAGATAAGCTTTTGCAAAGGCCAAGCAATATTTTGTGTGCCTTATCTGGAGAAGTGGCGTCCTCCTTGGTCTGCATCCGTGGAACCCAGCAGTGTGCAGTGTCCGTCGGATTTTCTGCCTTGAGACATTGCCACTAGCAGAGCCCAGATTCACCAGGATGGCCTTGGTGGTGATCCTTAGATTCTTTTTCACCTCTCTAACTATCCTCCTGGCCAGCACAGGTGTGACTTTTGGCTTCCGACCACATCCTCTGAGATTTTCCACAGTGCGGAACATCGTGTATTTTTTGCTCAAATGTAAATAAAAGCTGAGAAATGTTTTTGTTTTTTTTCACAATAATGCCTCTTGTACATCATCTTATTATCTTTTGGGAGACACCTATGTCATTTCCCGTCAAAAAATTACTTGCTGGTTGAATAAAAGTAACTAAGTCAAAATTTGCCTAGGGTATGAATAATTATGGGCAGCACTGTACATAGAGGAAAACAGAGAAACCTGTCCGGTAGCCTCACGTGTAGCAAGTCGATCCGATCTTCTCACCTCTTTCACAGGAGGGACCGTGACAGTGCAGTGCTCCCAGTGCCTTTTGTGTATTTGGAAATAAATACTTTTATGAGGAATGAGCTTTTTCTCAGTTGTTTTAAACGCACTACTATTATTTTGCACATAACTTGTATATTGTCCTTGACCATAGTTGCAACTCCATATGTCAGTGCTGACATGAACTCCACCAGACACCGAGAGGCCCAAGGACTGGCCCACCTTCTGCTCAACTTACGTGTGCAGCTGGTACAGTTTTTTTTCCCGAAAAGTAATGTCAGCTTGGATCCACGTTGGCAGGGCGCAAGCCATCAGTTGAAGAGTCAACTACATGAAAAGGGAGGAACTGTAGTGCCAGCAACTTGGCCAGGAGCACATTTAGCTTCTGCGCCATTGGATGAGTGCAGGCATACTGTTGTCTTTTAGTAATCGCCTCTGTGATCGATTGCTGTCGAAACAAGTGATGACGAGAACGAGGAGGAGCATCAGGAGCTATAGACAAAGTTTAAGTCGATGGGAAAGTACGACGGCTTCCTTCTGCTGATGTTGTTAAGCCCTGACTGCTGGAGAGGAGGTGCGGACCAGTGAGAGATGCAGTGGTTGCTGCATCTGGCTGTAACATGTGGCACAATTTTCCCATGCCACTTTTTGGTAACGCTCCATGTGTTGACGCAGAGCCGTCATACCAACATTAGCGCCCTATGGCCATTTCGCGTTGTCCAGCACTTTCTCAAGGCCTGATGGAATCAGACATAATTACACTTTAAATTCCCAGGCTGTCAATCTGCCAGATTAACCCTTCATTCACACAATAGCAAAAAATACAAATAGACACAATAAAACATTTCTATAATTAACAGGACTCAAATATAGACATGAATATATTAATATACTCTAAACATTAAAAAATGTTGCTCTCAGGTACATCAATTGAAGAAGGAAGATAAGGAATTTCTCTCATTTAGTCCACAGCGTCCTAACTAGAGTTGAGCGGACACCTGGATGTTCGGGTTCGACCCGAACTTGAACCCGAACCCCATTGAAGTCAATGGGGGCCTGAACTTTTGAGCACTAAAATGGCTGTAAAAATGTCATGGAAAGGACTAGAGGGCTGCAAATGTTGTCAAAATGTGGTTAAGAGCATGGCAAGTGCTCTGCAAACAAATGTGGATAGGGAAATGACTTAAAATAACATAAAATACGTAAAAATAAAAAATAATAATCTTGATCTAGGAGGACCAGGTCCATATGGAGTAGGAGGTTGAGGATGCGGTGTAGGTGGAAGTGGAGGAGGAGGAGGTAGCCTACACTGCTTTTTGTTTTAAAATTATAATTTTTATGCATAGTACAAGTGGATTAAGGTGAGTTAAATTATTTTTATTTATTTTTTAACCCCTCCGGCCCTATTGTACTATGCATTCTGTATTCAGAATGCTATTATTTTCCCTTATAACCATGTTATAAGGTAAAATAATACAATCTACACAACCTTGAACCCAAACCTGAACTTCTGTGAAGAAGTTCGATTCTGGGTACCACAGTCAGTTTTTTTTATCACGTGCGTGCAAAACACATTGCATCCGCGCGATAAAAACTGAACAACGGAACGCAATCGCAGTCAAAACTGACTGCAATTGCGTACCTACTCGCGCGGGTTTGCCGCAATGCACCGGGACACATCCGGACACGCTCGTCTGCAAGGAGCCTAAATGTGGTACAACTTGTTTAAGTTTTAGCATTGAATCAAAGGAGGTGGCGCGCATCAATTAAAGAAGCATTTCCGAAATTTTATTCCCTGTCACCTATGTGGAGCAGGGGTTTATTCACGTCTAAAATTGTATAATGTCAACCCAAGAATGTAACAGAAAAATTACAGAAATTAATTAACTTGTCTATTGGTAGAGCAGGGGTCTATGACAGAAAACAATTGTTTGTCACCTGAAAATGTAAAATAAAAATTATTGAAATTTATTAAGCTGTCAACTAGGTAGAGGAGGGGTATATTACACCCAAAAATTGGTAAATTTGACCATAGAATATAACTGCCAAATGTTTTTGTTTTTTAACGGTCTAATACAGGGGTGCACAACCTGCGGCCCCCAGAGTCATGGTTTGCGGCCCCCGCCCTGCTGGGCAGAAACACAGCTGATCCTGCAATCAGCTGTGTTTCTGCACAGAGCACCACACAGCAGATGGATCACAGGTTTTGCTCTTACACTGTAACAGGAGCGGAAAGGGTCCCCGGCTATTAGTGAGAGCGGGCAAGCCGAGGAGAAGACAGAAGCGCTGGAGTGGTGTATGACCATGTCCATGCACTGCCAGGTGTAAACAGCGGGGGCAGTGTGAAGGACCAGAGCGGTGGGGAGCAGGTAAGTATAACTCTTGGAACAAGTGTTCATAGGAGCGCTCATATCTTATATCCCGCCGGTATAATCGTGCAGCTGATCAGTCGATAAACATGGAATTGCTCATTTGTCGGCTGATTTGCATATTTTATCAGGATGAAAGATGCCCGATTATCTGCAGCACATCTCCCTGTGTAATCTAAATGAAGGCGGAACGACTGTGGCAGCGATCACTCCTCCCCAGTCACTTTGCACTGGCTTGTGTAATAGGCAGATCAGCGCCGATCAACATTTTTTTATTTATTTGCGGCCCCTTGAAATAGAGCAATGTGACAATGCGGACCCCAGACCAAAAAAAGTTGTGCACCCCTGGTCTAATAGATATAGCAGTGGTACTTCACACCCAAAAATTGTTGAATTTCAACTGAAAATGTAACTGACAAATTTTTTTTTTTTAACCCGTCTACTAGGTATAGCAGTGGTACTATACACCCAAAAATTGGTTAATTTCACCAGAAAATGTTAATAAAAATGTATTTTATTTTTTTACCAGCCTACTAGGTATAGCAGTGGTATTATACACCCAAAAATTGGTGAATTTCACCCAAAAATGTAAATGCCAAAGTAGTGAAATGATATAAAATAAAACATGTACAAAAAATAATAAAAAATAATTGATTTATGAGGTGGAGTTCCATATGGAGTAGGAGTTTGAGGAGGCGGTGGACGTAGCGGAGTAGGTGGAAGCGGCGGTGGAGGAGGACGAGATAGCCAACACAGGTTTTTGGTTTTAATAAAAAAAATTAAAATTAAGGTACACTCCAAAAGTGTGAAATATCCAAAATACAAACATGAGCAATTGCGCTGCAGTATAACAATGGCTGCTTAGTGCCGGTATACATGTCTATTCTGGACAAGGTACGGACAAGTCCTGAGGGATCCATGCCTGGTTCAATTTAATGAATGTGAGCTTGTCCACATTGACTGTGGACAGGCGGCTGCACTTGTCTGTGATGACGCCCCCTGCTGTGCTAAACACACGTTCAGATAAAACACTGGCTGCAGGGCAGGCCAGCACCTCCCAAGGCGTAAAGGGCAAGCTCAGGCCATGTGCCCAATTTGGAGACCCAGAAGTTGAAGGGGGCAGACCCATCATTCAGTACGTGTAGGCGTGTACACGCTTACTGCTCCACCATGTTGGTGAAATGCTGCCTCCTGCTAAGACGTTCCATATCAGCTGGTGGTGCTGGTTGTTGTAGCGTGCTGACAAAGCTTTTCCACCTTTCAGCCATGCTAACCCTGCCTTCTGAGGTGCTGGCGGTGCCCCAGCTGCGTTGGTGACCTCTTCCTCGTCCTCTGCCTTCGCCTTGTGCTTTCACTGTGCCCCCACTGTCAGGTAGGAATGCCACCAGCAGCGCGTCTACCAGGGTGCGCTTGTACTCGCGCTTCTTACGATCACGCTCCAGTGACGGAATTAAGGACGGTATGTTGTCCTTGTAACGGGGATCCAGCAGCGTGGCCACCTAGTAATCAGCACAGGTTAGAATGTGGGCAACTCTGCGGTCGTTGCGGAGACACTGCAGCATTTAATCGCTCATGTGTGCCAGGCTGCCCAGAGGCAACGAAAAGCTGTCCTCTGTGGGAGGTGTATCGTCTGTGTTCTCTGTATCCCTCCATCCACGCACCAGTGATGGCCATGAGCTGGTCTGGGTGCCACCCTTCTGTGAACATGGTTCCTCCTCCTCCTCCTCATCCTCCAGAACTGTACCCTGGCTGGACAATTGTGTACCTTGGGTTTGTTGGTGCAGGAACCCACCCTCTGAGCCACTTGGGAATGACTGGCCGGAAACCCTACAAAATGATCCCTCTTCCTCCTCCTCCTCCTGTGCCACATCCTCTTTCATCATCGCCAGGAGCATTTTTTCAAGGAGGCATAGAAGTGGGATAGTAATGCTGAGAACGGCGTTATTGGCACTGGCCATGTTGGTGGAGTACTCAAAACAGTGCAACAAGGAACACAGGACTCGCATGGAGGCCCAGTCATTGGTGGTGAAGTGGTGCTATTCCGCCGAGCGACTCGCTGAAACTCCACTATCGCCTGCTGCTGCTCGCACAGTCTGGACAGCAAGTGCAAGGTGGAATTCCACCTTGTGGGCACGTCGCATATGAGGCGGTGAGCAGGAAGGCCAAAGTTACGTAGCAGCGCTGACAGGCGAGCAGCAGCAGAGTGGGAACGCTAAAAGCACGCACAGACGGCCCGCTCTTTATGCAGCAGCTCTGACATATCGGGGTAATTTTTAAGAAATCTCTGCACCACCAAATTCAGCACATGCGCCAGGCAAGGGATGTGTGTCAAACCGGCTAGTCCCGGAGCTGCTACAAGATTTCGCCCATTATCGCACACCTTCAGGCCGGGCTTGAGGCTGACTGGCACCAACCACTCATCGGTCTGTTGTTCAAGGCCCGTCCACAGCTCCTGCGCGGTGTGGGGTTTGTCTCCCAAACAGATACGTTTTAAAACTGCCTGCTGTCGTTTACCCCTGGTTGTGCTGAAGTTGATGGTGAAAGTGTTACGCTGACCGGATGAGGAACTGGTAGAGGATGAGGAAGCAGAGTATGAGGAGGAAGCAACAGGAGGCAAACTGAAGCGCCCTGCAATCCTCGGTGGTGAAAGGACATGCGCCAAACTGCTATCCGCCTCAGGCCCAGTCGCCACTGCATTTACCCAGTGTGCTGTTATGGAGATATAACGTCCCTGACCGTGCTTACTGGTCCACGTATCCATAGTCAGGTGCACCTTGCCACAGATGGCTTTGCGCAGTGCTCACCTGATTTTGTCCCCTACTTGGTTGTGCAGGGAAGGGATGGCTCGCCTTAAAAAGTAGTGGCGGCTGGGCACGACGTACTGTGGGACAGCCACCGCTATAAGGCCTTTAAAACTATCCGTCTCCACCAGACGGAATGACAGCATTTCAAAGGCCAGTAATTTAGAAATGCTGGCATTCAGGGCTAGGGATCGCGAGTGGGTAGGGGGGTACTTCCTCTCCAGCGTTTGGGAGATGGAGAGCTGAACGCTTCCGTGGGACATTGTGGAGATGCTTGGTGACCCAGGTGTTGGTTTTGCTGGCAGATCCCCTGTTTGCGGGGTGGCAGGTGGCACTGTCACTCCAGAGGTGGATGAAGAGGCCGAGACTGCAGCAGAAGAGGAAGCAGGAGGAGCCAGAGACCTTTCTTGGTTTTTGAGGTGTCTGCTCCACTGCAGTTCGTGCTTCGCACTTAAATGCCTGGTCATGCAGGTTGTGCTCAGGTTGAGAACGTTTATGCCTCGCTTCAGGCTGTGATTGCACAGCGTGCAAACCACTCGTGTCTTGTCGTCAGCACATTTTCTGAAAAATTGCCACGCCAGGGAACTCCTTGGGGCTGGCTTTGGTGTGCTCGGTCCCTTGCTGCAGTGGGCAGTAGGAGGCGTACTGTCTAGAGGACGGCCGCTCCGCTTTTGCACCCTGCTTCCTCTTCTGCTGTGCTGGTGGCTCTGTGCGACCACCGCCTCTTCCTCCAAACTACATAGGTCACTCGCATAACCTTGATTCCATGTGGGGTCGAGGACCTCATCATGCTCCACATCATCTTCCACCCAGTCTTCACCCCTGACTTCCTTGTTGGTCTGCACACTTTCGAAAGCCCCAGCAGTTGGCACCTGTGTTTCGTCATCATCCGAGATGTGCTGCGATGGTCCTCCCATGTACTCATCTTGAAAGATGAGTGGTTGGGCATCGGTGCACTCAATCTCTTTCACTTCTGGGGCAGGGCTAGGTGGATGGCCCTGGGAAACCCTGCTAACAGAGTAATCAAAAAGCAAAAGAGACTGCTGCATGACTTGGGGCTCAGACTGCTTGGCTGATTTGCAAGGGGGTGAGTTGAAAGACTGATGGACATCGGCTGCAGGTGCCAACTGTGGTCTTTCAGCAGGAGACTGGGTGGGAGACAATGTGAAGGAACTGGATCCACTGTCAGCAACCCAATCTACTATCGCCTGTACTTGTTCAGGCCTCACCATTCGTAGAGCAGCATTAGGCCCGGCCAAATACCGCTGCAGGTTTTGTCGCCTACTCGCACCTGAGGAAGGGGTTTCACTTGTGCGTGTAGCTGGCACAGATCGACCACGTCCTCTCCTTGCAACAGGAGCTCCACCAGCAGCACCACGACCTGGGCCACGTCCCTTATTTGACACTCTCCTCATATTTTTTGAATTTAGGATCTATCCCTAAATGGATGTTTAATAGTAGAATAGAACGACAGTATGTAAAGGGTGTATCTCACACGGCCTGAACCAGACTAGGCCTCAATTAAAGATTTTTTTGCCTAAAATGGCTGTATTTCAAATGCCTGAATACAAACCCCTGTATGTAGAGGGTGTATCTCACACGGTCTGAATCAGTGTAGGCCTGAATTAAAGATTTATTTGCCCAACAAGTCTGTATTTTAAATGCCTGAATCAAACCCCTGTATTTAGAAGGTGTATCTCACAGGGCCTGAACCAGAGTAGGCCTGAATTAAATATTTCTTTGCACAAAATGGCTGTATTTCAAATGCCTGAATCAAACTCCTGTATGTAGAGGGTGTATCTCACAGGGCCTGAACCAGTGTAGGCCTGATTTAAATAGTTATTTGCACAATGGCTGTATTTCAAATGCCTAAATCAAACCCCTGTATGTAGAGGGTGTATCTCACACGGTCTGAACCAGTGTAGGCCTGAAATAAATATTTATTTGCCCAAAAAGGCTGTATTTCAAATGCCTGAATCAAACCCCTGTATGTAGAGGGTGTATCTCACAGGGCCTGAATTAAATATTTCTTGAAAATGGCTGTATTTCAAATGGCTGTATTTCAAATGCCTGAATCAAACCCCTGTATGTAGAGTGTGTGTCTCACACGGTCTGAACCAGTGTAGGCCTGAATTAAATATTTCTTTGCACAAAATGGCTGTATTTCAAATGGCTGTATTTTAAATGCCTGAATCAAACCCCTGTATGTAGAGTGTGTATCTCACACAGTCTGAACCAGTGTAGGCCTGAATTAAAGATTTCTTTGCACACAATGGCTGTATTTCAAATGCCTGAATCAAACCCCTCTATGTAGAGGGTGTATTTCACAGGGCCTGAACCAGTGTAGCCCTAAATTAAATATTTCTTTGCACAAAATGGCTGTATTTCAAATGGCTGTATTTCAAATGCCTGAATCAAAACCCTGTCTGTAGAGGGTGTATCTCACACGGCCTGAACCAGTGTAGCCCTAAATTAAATATTTCTTTGCACAAAATGGCTGTATTTCAAATGGCTGTATTTCAAATGCCTGAATCAAAACCCTGTCTGTAGAGGGTGTATCTCACACGGCCTGAACCAGTGTAGGCCTGAATTTAATATTGGTGCACCAAATGGCGGTATTTAAAATCTCTGAATATTACCAAAATGTATTAAGGGTGTATCTTACAACAGGGATGCTCAACCTGCGGCCCTCCAGCTGTTGTAAAACTACAACTCCCACCATGCCCTGCTGTAGGCTGATAGCTGTAGGCTGTCCGGGAATGATGGGAGTTGTAGTTTTGCAACAGCTGGAGGGCCGCAGGTTGAGCATGCCTGTCTTACAATGACATCTGCATCAAAGGCTGCCCACAATTTATTTTGTGCCCAAACGAATGTTTGTTTAACAACTAAATTTGACAGCAGTATATAAGCCTGTAATTTCACACGTGCTGATGCTGCAAGGCCTGAAAATAGTGTTTTTTTGTCAAAAAAGTGTGTTTTTCAAACCCCAGAAAATGATGGGTGTATTTCTAGCTTAAATTGCACACTGACTAGTTCAGATTTTGTAGATTGCCAAAAAAATGTTTTTTTTTGTAACAGAATATAAAAGCTGTATATATTAAACTTGAATTTAACACTTGCAGATCAGGAAAATACAGTTTTTTTTGGCAAAAGTGTGTTTTTAAAACCCCAGAAAATGATGGGTGTATTTCTACCTTAAATTGAACACTGACTAATCCAGATGTTGTAGTTTGCCCAAAAAATGGTGATTTGCAATGTCCCAAAAGCTCAGATGCAGTGCTGGTGCACTGAGTTTGCATAAAATGGCCGCCGCCCACCTAACTAACAGTATTATAAAAGTTATTTTTTTTGGTCAATGGCCTCAGGGCAGGGTAAAACGATTGTGCCCTGCACCCACACAACTATTTTTCTGTAGATCGCTGAGTTAGATTCTCAGCCTTTCAAAAAGCGCCAAGAAAGCGCCGAACAACGAACCCGAACTTTTACGGAAATGTTCGGGTTTGGGTCCGGGATCCAAAAATCCTAAATTCGGTACGAACCCGAACTTTACAGTTCAGGTTCGCTCAACCCTAGTCCTAACATATTTGTCCTAATTATCAACTTATCTTCTCACTGGAGGAGGGACCTGTGATGATCCGTGCCATTTTCGGGGGCGAAAATTATTGGCAAACCAGCAAAAGATATACACCTGTCGTCTCCCTTATGTACATCCCATAAAAGGTTTTGCCTTGGACCCACCCGGCTCTTACTGCCCGGCCATGTAAATTTACAGTATGTGCAGGAGCCACATTTGTGGTTGCCAGGTAGTAAGATTCGCGTGGGTTCAATGATGAGATCAGTGAATTTACAGTCAGGTCGCTGAGTTAGATTCTCAGCCTTTCAAAAAGCGCCAAGAAAGCGCCGAACAACGAACCCGAACTTTTACGGAAATGTTCGGGTTTGGGTCCGGGATCCAAAAATCCTAAATTCGGTACGAACCCGAACTTTACAGTTCAGGTTCGCTCAACCCTAGTCCTAACATATTTGTCCTAATTATCAACTTATCTTCTCACTGGAGGAGGGACCTGTGATGATCCGTGCCATTTTCGGGGGCGAAAATTATTGGCAAACCAGCAAAAGATATACACCTGTCGTCTCCCTTATGTACATCCCATAAAAGGTTTTGCCTTGGACCCACCCGGCTCTTACTGCCCGGCCATGTAAATTTACAGTATGTGCAGGAGCCACATTTGTGGTTGCCAGGTAGTAAGATTCGCGTGGGTTCAATGATGAGATCAGTGAATTTACAGTCAGGTCCATAAATATTGAGACATCGACACAATTCTAACATTTTTGGCTCTATACACCACCACAATGGATTTGAAATGAAACAAACAAGATGTGCTTTAACTGCAGACTGTCAGCTTTAATTTGAGGGTATTTACATCCAAATCAGGTGAATGGTCTAGGAATTACAACAGTTTGCATATATGCCTCTCACTTGTTAAGGGACCAAAAGTAATGGGAATGAATAATAATCATAAATCAAACTTTCACTTTTTAATACTTGGTTGCAAATCCTTTGCAGTCAATTACAGCCTGAATAAATCAATAGTAATATAGGCTGGCTCACAGTATTTTTGCATAAAATTTTTATTAATGCACTAAATCAAAAAACTGACTTTGTGTCATCATATCAGCATACATACATGAATAAATGTGTGAAAAATAGGTATATAAGTGCGGAGCTCACGCACAAACCTATATAGCTGGAGTACTCCTAAAAATATGACCAAATAGCTAGAGTGAGGCTGCAATAAATATTCAATTAAACCGCTTAAATGTCCAAGACATAAGTGGCGACTTGCCAGGTAGTTAGAACAAAAAGTTCAAGAATGTCCTTGCTGTGGTTCCCACAAGGAAAAAACTCTGTATTCGAGTATCCTGTAACAGATCGTAACCGCACTTCTTCGGCTATTCTCCACTTACTTTTACTTGCAGAGCAAGACCTCAGACACGCTCGCTCAGCGTCCCACGTGTCCAGCCAGGTGGTTGATCGCTGGTTAGTGACGTGGGCGCCTCAAGCCGTCAGACCAACGGAAGCTGGTTAAGCTGAGCTGAGCGGGTGATTGCCTGAACCTGTCAGGCCAGCGGCAGTGGATACAGCAGGATTTTACCTTGAATTTGCGGCTATGTTGCATATAACAACACAGGTTTAGTCCACTTTATAGGCAGTTGGTAAATGCAGGCCTTTTGAGCGGTATTGGACGTCTTCAAATACTTGTAAAAGTTGAAAAAGTTGAAAATTGAAGAAAATCCTCTTCTTACTTGTTTTGTACAAAAACCGCACCAACAGCAGATACCAATGTATGAGATCGGAGATAACGTGGATCGTACACATTTAACTCCTCAGATGCCGTGTTCAAATGTGATTGTGGCACCTGGGAGCTTAATAACTCGAGGGTGAACAGGCAGAATCATTTTTACAATTTCCCAGTGCAGAGTATCTTTTGAAATAGATTTAACTATCTGAGCGGACTCCATTTAATAAGCACCTAGGTCATTCTCCCACCTGGTTATACAGGATGGTTTAAAATCAGGTAAAAAATTTGTAAAAGTATTATAATATAGAGAAATGCCTTTGTGTGTTTTAGGTTCATGCCAGAGAAATTGCAAAACCTATGGAGGAATGGTATGATCCGATGATTCTTTAGAAATTAAAGTGTGTGATCACATAATTTCATCCTTAAAAAGATCCCCTGTGGTAGATAATTGTGCAGCTGCAGAAGCTTGGAGCCCAGCTGTCGGTGACAGCAGTGCTCCCCAAAGAGAAGGGGAAAACAGTTGTTTTTTTTTACCATCCCTGCCTTCCCCTTCACTCTATACACAGCGCTCAGTGTGGCAATGCCACTTCCTGCTCTGGTCCCAGTGGACATGTGACTGCTGGAGACTGGGAGTCTGTGATGCTTAACAGAACCTGATCAACTCTGCATTGAGGTTGTACAGCGATGTACAACCTCCCTAGGGGCTGTATTCTCCCTGTAAGGCCTCCTGCACACGACCGTTGTGTGCATCCGTGGCCGTTGTGCCGTTTTCCGTTTTTTTTTCCGCGGACCCATTGAATTTCAATGGGTCCGTGGAAAAATCGGAAAATGCACCGTTTTGCAGCCGAGACCGTGATCCGTGTATCCTGTCCGTCAAAAAAATATGACCTGTCCTATTTTTTTGACGGACAACGGTTCACGGACCCATTCAAGTCAATGGGTCCGTGAAAGAACACGGATGCACACAAGATTGGCATCCGTGTCCGTGATCTGTGGCCGTAGGTTACTTTTATTCAGACGGGTCCGAAGATCCGTCTGCATAAAAGCTTTTTCAGAGCTGAGTTTTCACTTCGTGAAAACTCAGAACCGACAGTATATTCTAACACAGAGGCGTTCCCATGGTGATGGGGACGCTTCAGGTTAGAATATACTAAAAGAACTGTGTACATGACTGCCCCCTGCTGCCTGGAAGGTGCTGCCAGGCAGCAGGGGGCAGCCCCCCCCCTGTAGTTAACACATTGGTGGACAGTGTGGCCGGCCCCCCCCCCCCCCCCCCTGTAGTTAACTCATTTGTGGCCAGTGGGCCCCCCCCCCCCCCTGTAGTTAACTCATTGGTGGCCAGTGCGGCCGGCCCCCCTCCCTCCCCTGTAGTTAACTCGTTGGTCGCCAGTGGGCCCCCACCCTCCCCTGTAGTTAACTCATTGGTGGCCAGTGCGGCCGGCCCCCCTCCCTTCCCTGTAGTTAACTCGTTGGTGGCCAGTGGGCCTTCTCCCCTCCCTCCCCCTCCTAATTAAAATCTCCCCCCTATCATTGGTCGCAGCGGAGTGTACCGATCGGAGTCCCAGTTTAATCGCTGTGGCTCCGATCGGTAACCATGGCAACCAGGACGCTACCGGTTGCCATGGTTACTTAGCAATTTGTAGAACCATTATACTTACCTGCGAGCTGTGATGTCTGCGTCCGGTCGGGAGCTCCTCCTACTGGTAAGTGACAGGTCCGGCCGGGAGCTCCTCCTACTGGTAAGTGACATGACCCATGGTGATGGGGACGCCTCAAGTTAAAATATACCATCGGATTGGAGAAAACTCCGATCCGATGGTATATTAACTCCTGACTTTACATTGAAAGTCAATGGGGGACGGATCAGTTTGAAATTGCACCATATTGTGTCAACGTCAAACGGATCCGTCCCCATTGACTTGCATTGTAATTCAGGACGGATCCGTTTGGCTCCGCACGGCCAGGCGGACACCAAAACGACTTTTTTTTCATGTCCGTGGATCCTCCAAAAATCAAGGAAGACCCACGGACGAAAAAACGGTCACGGATCACGGAAAAACGGAACCCCGTTTTGCGAACCGCAAAAAATTACGGTCGTGTGCATGAGGCCTAACTGGGGCTAATATGTCAGCTCCAATTAGAGAAGAAATTAGCAATAGGAAAATATAAGGTAAATGTCCCCCAAAAGCCTTGTATGACCTTATGGGGGGCACAAAGTAACATAGTAACATGGTTTGTTAGGCTGAAAAAAGACATCCATCCATCCAGTTCAGCCTGTTATCATGCAAGTTGATCCAGAGGAAGACAAAAAACCCTTTGAGGTAGAAGCCAGTTTTCCTCATTTAAGGGGAAAAAATTCAGGCAGAGTTCCATAGTCTCATTGTTCTTACCGTAAAGAATCCTCTTCTATGTTTGTGTACAAACCTTCTTTCCTCCAAACACAGAGGATCTCCCCTCGTCACATTCACAGTCCTGGGGATAAATAGATGATGGGAGAGATCTCTGTACTGAACCCTGATATATTTATTAGTGTTGAGCTAGCATGCTTGGCCGAACTATGCTCGGCAGATCGGCGTGCTCGGCTGAATACTTCGGGTGCGCGAGTACAATTTAATACAATGAAAGTCAATGAGAGACCCGAGCAACAAACCAGGCACCCCTTGCTCTGAAGAAGAGAAGGTGTCTGGTTCATAAAAAAAAGGTTAGAAATTGATGGAAACCCTATCCAAATAGTTTGGAAACAGCATTAAGAGGATGGCCGTAGTAGTGTACAGAAGCAAGAGAGGGCGGCACTGCCGTGTGTCAAATTAATGCACTGGGTCCTCTAACACCTGTCCCTTTTTCCAAGCAAATATACATGGTGCACAGCCCAAAAATAGAGGTCAATGACAATACAACTTGGAGAGTAGAGAGAAGGCGGCACGCACCAATGCTGGTAAAAAAAAATCCTTTATTCGTCCGATTAAAACATCAGGGCAGGAGCATACGGTAGCGGTGTACAAGGGAAGGATATGCGGCGACAGCCGTTTCGCGCTAGTTTGCGCTTCATCATTGTGTCCGGTTACCAAGGCAACCTAGACGCTTTCCTACTGAGCATCACAAGTACAAACAACATAAAATGAGTAAAACCATGCGCGCTGGAATGGTTAAGTTCTAAACGAACACCCCTAAATCGTTTCTATCATTGCTGACAAGGGGGGCAATGTGGTGTTATTGACCAGAGAGTATTATATGCAAGAGGCATGCAGTTAGAAGACATTGCCGTATATGAAAAATTGGGGAGGGACACCACAATAGACATATTGTCACAATTGAAGAATTTACTGTCAAAGTTTTTAACTGCCGATTTTATGCCCTCTAACATGTTTGATAAGCTAATACCACAGCACCCTACGTGGTACTTCTTTCCCAAGGTCCACAAATCCCTTACAGCACCACCTGGCTGCCCAATTGTGGCAGGCGTAGGATCTGTAACGGAACCCCTTTCCAAGTATGTGGACTGGTTACTTAGACCCCTTCTATCCAGTGCCCCCACACATCTCAGTGACACCAGTGACTTCCTCCGAGCCATTAAGAATTCTGAGTGGCGGGAGGGATTAAATCTGGTGTCGCTGGATGTTGAAAGTTTATACACTCGCATACCACACACCGCAGCAATTCAGTTAGTCAGAGATGTGTTAAACAAGAGGGAGAAAAGCATGATGTATTGCCAGTTTATTGAGGAAGCACTCACTTTTATCCTCACTAACAACACTTTCACGTTTGGTGAACAGTGGTATAAGCAAAAACTTGGAACAGCAATGATTACTCCTGTATCATGTACATATGCCAATCTATTTTTAGCTATATTTGAGGACAAGTATGTCTTCACAGTGGCTAATCCTTATTTACAACATATACAGCTGTTTTTACAATATGTCGATGACGTATTTGTAATATGGTCTGGCACTGAGATGCAATGCAGAGATTTTGCGGCATATTTGAACAACAGTAATAATATGAACATGAGATTCGCCCTCAATTATGGAGGCAGCTCTCTTGAGTTTTTAGATGTTCATCTATTAGTCAAAGAGGGTGGCTGTTAAAGAGGACCTTTCACCTGTATAAACTATGTGAACTGAGTATGCTGCCATATAGAGCGGCGCCCGGGGATCTCACTGCACTTACTATTATCCCCGGGCGCCGCTCCGTTCTCCCGTTATAGGCTCCGGTACCTTTGCTTTTTAAGTTATAGTAGGCGGGTCTTCCCTTGTCCTGAGCCTATAACGGGAGAACGGAGCGGCGCCCGGGGATAATAGTAAGTGCAGTGAGATCCCCGGGCGCCGCTCTATATGGCAGCATACTCAGTTCACATAGTTTATACAGGTGAAAGGTCCTCTTTAAGGGACGTATTAATTATTAATATTTTGAATAATACCAATAATTAATATTCATAAATAGGCGTGAGTCGTCTAGAGATGACTCCGCCTATTTATACCTAAAATAGAGAATACTTTATTTCGTATACACTACACTGAACTAAACTACGTGCAACTTACTATTACTATACAATGGCGGTCACTAAAAACACTATACACTGTATTATGAATAATAAAATATTTATCACACAATACAATTATACAAGTCTAATAATACGCTATATCTATATTTATAGATCAATGCTTCTAAATATATATACAGATAGACGTACATACCACAGTACAATAAGAACACTACAGTAAACACAATACAATCTTAACTACACTATACAATACACTATTCCCATTCCACCCCACACACTATCTATACATTACACTCACACACATTCTTATATCAGCAACCTACCCGCCTGGCTACTCACTGTCCCTACGGGGTACAAGGGGTAAAACACAATCCTCAGTACAGCAGTAAAGGGGTGACTGCAATGTTGGAGGGAAAGGGTTAATTGCAGACACAGGGTATGTGGCACTGCAATTCAAGAGGGAAAGGGCTACTCAGCCATCTCCAAGGTGCCCTTCCTCTCTTCCTTCATGGAGCTGTTCAGTCCATCTTCCTTCTAGGAGCTGCTCAGTTAATCTCTTTCTCTTCCATGTGTGTCTATTTGAGGCCAAGTCCCAAGAGAGAGAGCTTTTGTCCTGGCTTGGGCTAATATAAGCCCAAAAGCAGCCCACCTCCCCCCTCTTCAACAGGAGGGTGATGACATTATCGTGTGCATGTGACGAAATGCATACACTCAGAACAGATAACTGCCAACTGGCCCGCTGAGGAAGGTGGGGGCATGTCCAGCTCTCATGCCCTGCTCAGGTCATGTGCAGAGGACTGCTAGGTTAGCAGCACATGTGTAGCCTTTTGTTATTGTTTTGGAGTTGAGCTGTATCCGCCTCCCTTCAGGTGCACTGGGTGGGGTCGTTGGTATGAGCTTAAATTACGCCCACTCCCAGTGTCCTGTGCGGGTTATAGCTTCTGTCTTGTTCAGAGGAAGGAAGGAGGGAAGGATTGCTGTTCCTGCTCAGTACAAGATAAGTTGGTTTTGTTTTCTTGTGATTGTCTGTCTAGGCTGTTAGAGAGACGCCTACCCCCTCCAGGTCCTGAGGGAGCAGGCTGCCTCTTTCCCCCTTTCACCATCTTAGGGATTTTAGGGAATCTTCAGCCTAGGCACGAGGACACGTTCATTCCCACCTTCAGGGTCTGAATGTGGGCATGGAAGTCTAGGGAGAGCTGGTAGGGATTTGTCAGGAGGTGACCTTTATCCCCAGCTTCTTGCCTAGACATTTGTTTTGTTGTATTCTGTGTATCTTGTATCCTGTCCAGCGTGACATTATAACCCGCCCATACTTTGACTGCCATTTCTCAGCTGTTTTTGAGATGGAGTCGATTGAAGCGCTAGTTGATCGCATGCAGGGTTTATCTCTAGAGGTGGCGGACCTGCGTAATTTGGTCACACGGTGTCAGAATGCTCTGGCATCAGGTGCAAGTCAAATTTATGGGGAACCTAAAGTTGCTCTCCCTGATAGATTTGCAGAGGGTGTGGATGACTTTATCCGCTTTAAAGAGTCGTGCAAGCTGTATTTTCGGCTGCGTCCATCTTCGTCTGGTGATGAGAGTCAGAGGGTAGGGATAATCATATCCCTGCTTAAAGGGGATGCGCAATCCTGGGCCTTTTCTCTGCCGTCCGGTTCTCTGGCCCTCCGGTCGGTGGAAGAATTTTTTAAAGCCTTGGGATTAATTTATGATGATCCAGATCAGGTCTCGATGGTGGAATCTAAATTGCGTAATTTATTACAAGGCGAACATACTGCAGAGGCTTACTGCGTTGAGTTTAGGAGATGGGCTACTGAGTCAAAGTGGAATGACCCCGTGTTACGTAGTCAGTTTTATCTGAGAGATTATCTGAGAGATTGAAAGATGCCCTTTCTTTTCTTTGTCAATTCCCTTTTTTTGTTCAGCATGTTAGATAAACATACAAGGGCATTGGCATCCAATATAAAAGAAATACAAAACTTTGCATTATATGTCAAGCCAACTTTTACAAAAAGTACAGGAAATGGTTTTACAAAATGCGTTTCAAGTTATTGTATGAACAGTACAAAACGAGGTAAGACTCTGTTATAAACCAACATGTGTAGTTCTATGTGAGTAGAACTTGTGGCCCTCGACTCGCGATCTGTCTCCCTCCCTGGGACAAGCGTTGCACTACGGTCACTTTCTCGTGAAATCTCCTCTGGTAGCGGCAGTCATATATAATCTGGTACCATTGGTGTCAAATGGGGTGAGGTGAGATAAGGCGTGTTAGGTCTGGAGTGTCACTAAACTTCTGAGCTAGTGTGGTACACACACACAGATAGTGTTCGCAGTTATTAGCACAAGTCTCTTCTCGTCAAACATAAATTGACAATTAACAATAAGTAGAAAAGGGGGATATGTCCTTAAAACTGGACAACTTCGGTCGATAAGCTGGTTAAGTGCAGCCCTAGGGGGTTCCTAGGGATAAGATGTTAGTGTGTCTTGTCACAATTTTCCTATATCAATCCCTTTGAGGGGAAAAGCATAGGTCAGTCTGTCTGTCAGGTCCTTACTGAGGTAGTTGAGTGTTGGTCAGGTGTCTGTAAGCGGTCCATGGGGCCCATAATTTCCAGTGTTTTTCATGCGACCTAAGTTCCCAGCTAACCAATTCCTCCATACGATGTACACAATCAATTTTGGCTAACCTTTGGGATGATGTGGGGGGGTCCGTGCTTAACCACTTCTGGGGGATGAGTAAGCAGGCAGTCTGCAACAAGAGGCTCACTAGATTGTTCTTTGAGGGCGACATCTCTTTTGTGGGTAGCCATAAGAGAGCCATCTCAGGTGACAGTGTTAAATTAATGTTCAACATTTTGTTAATAGTCGATGAGACACTCTCCCAGTATGGTCTTATTCTAGGACATGTACAAAAAATGTGGAGCAATGAGCCTCTTCCCTCCTTACATCTCCAACACCTGTCATTGTCGCTTAGGCCGCTAAGGAATAGCTGTTTGGGTGTGCGGTACCATTGTGTGAGCACTTTGTACGAGTGTTCCTGTATTTTCACACAGCGGGAGAAGCCGTGTGAATGTGCATGCTAACGAAGGATATCCGTCTCTGAGAAGGTGACATTTTGGTCAGCTGCCCATGTTCAAATATATTGCGGTATTGTGTGGGTTTGTGGTGTATTTAAGGCTAGGTAAATCGTGGATATTAGCCTACATTGAGGTTTGAAGGGAGACATCATCTTTTCAAACCATGTCGGGGCAGAGGTAAGTTTGTTTTGTGTGTCTAGTGCTTACCCTACCGATCTTAGCGATATCAAATCTAAGAAGTTAAATGTGTCCAAAGTCTGGCTAAGGGGGTGTTGTTTTGGTAAATCACCTTTAATTTTTTTTCAGAAAGTCAGCTGTTGAATAGTTTCTCAGTCTGCTCCATATCTGGGAGACCTGTGTTCCCTGGGGTCTGATTGAGTACGGGACTAAGTCAGCTGTACTTTCTCTTGAGAGATTTGGTAGAAGTCCTTTGTCCCCATTAAGCTGCCTGATGACTAGGCCAGTGCCTTTTAATAAGATATGTGAGTGGAGCGATGAGTTAGGGCTCTTTCACACTTGCGTTCTTGTCTTCCGGCATAGAGTTCCGTCGTCGGGGCTCTATGCCGGAAGAATCCTGATCAGGATTATCCTAATGCATTCTGAATGGAGAGAAATCCGTTCAGGATGCATCAGGATGTCTTCAGTTCCGGAACGGAACGTTTTTTGGCCGGAGAAAATACCGCAGCATGCTGCGCTTTTTGCTCCGGCCAAAAATCCGGAACACTTGCCGCAAGGCCGGATCCGGAATTAATGCTCATTGAAAGGCATTCATCCGGATCCGGCCTTAAGCTAAACGTTGTTTCGGCGCATTGCCGCATCCGACATTTAGCTTTTTCAGAGTGGTTACCATGGCTGCCGGGAGGCTAAAGTCCTGGCAGCCATGGTAAAGTGTAGTGGGGAGCGGGGAGCAGTGTACTTACCTTCCGTGCGGCTCCCCGGGCGCTCCAGAGTGACGTCAGGGCGCCCCAAGCTCATGGATCATGTGATCACATGGATCACGTCATCCATGCGCATGGGGCGCTCTGACGTCATTCTGGAGCGCCCGGGGAGCCGCACGGACTGTAAGTATACCGCTCCCCCGCTCCTACTATGGCAACCAGGACTTTAATAGCGTCCTGGGTGCCATAGTAACACTGAACGCATTTGGAAGACGGTTCCGTCTTCAGAAGCTTTCAGTGTAATTCCGGCAAGTGGAGTACACGCCGGATCCGGACAACGCAAGTGTGAAAGAGGCCTTAGTTAGCCCCCATAAAGCTGCTTTTTGCAGCTGTGCGAGTTGCAGGAGTTCCAGTTCCTTGCCAAGTGTGCGGTAGCAGGGAGCATGGAGCTGTAACCACCTCTTTAGGTGTATGGCTCTGTAGTACAATTGTACGTCTGGTAGTGCTAGGCCTCCTTGGTTACGACCCAGGATCAGCCTTTGATGTGTTATTCTAGCTCTTTTCCCACCCCATAAATATGTTGTGAAAAGCCTTCGCAGTTTCGTGAAGTAATCGTTAGGAAGGAATATTGGTAGCATCTGAAAGACATACAGAGTCTTAGGGAGCACAAATGTTTTCAAGATGTTTTTCCTGCCCATCCATGTGGTGAAGGGGAGGCGTAGAGATTGAAGTTGTTGTTGGACATCTGTTAGTAGTGGGATGTAGTTAAGTTGGAATAGTTTTTCTGGGAAGGCAGGAATTTTAATTCTCAGGTATGAGACATGAGTTGTCTGCCATTGGAATGGGGTAGTTGTTTTAAGTACAGCAATGGAACTTGGGGGAGCTGATACGTTCAGGGCCTCTGACTTAGAGTAGTTCATCTTCTAATTTGATACTCTGCCGTATTGCTCAAACAGTGTTAGAAGATGCGGGAAGGCCTCGACCGGGTTAGAGACCATGATCAGCAAGTCATCTGCGTAAGCTACGTTTATATATTCAATGGAATCATTGTCAGCTCTCACTTCACGTATATTCGCGTGGTCCCTAATTGCCTAAAGGAGGGTTTCCATAACCAGGATGTACAAGGCTGGGGACAGAGGGCAGCCCTGACTCGTCCCGTTGCGTATAGGGAAAGATGGAGATAAGGTGCCATTGACCCTTATTCTGGCGCTCGGGTCTCTATATAGCGTCATGACTGCCTCCTGAAATCTTGCTGGAATGCCGAACTTAAGCAATGTCTTCTTCATGAAATCCCAGTTTACCCGGTCAAAGGCCTTCTCCGCATCCACCCTGAGGAAGGTTAACGGGAGACGTTTCTTTCTGGCCCACTGTATAGCTGTCACTATCCTACAAGAATTGTGGTTCCCCTCCCTCCCTTGTACAAATCCTGCTTGATCTGGGTGTATAATTTTAGGTAGCAAAAGGCTCAGGCGTGTTGCCAACAGTTTAGCCCAAATCTTAATGTCCACGTTTAGCAGCGATATTGGCCTGTAACTGCCGCAGAGGGTTGGATCTTTCCCTGGTTTGGGGAGGATGGTGACAGTGGCTTCTAATGATTGTTTATGTAGGTGTGCACCAGTGAGGAGTGCATTGCACCAAGCTACAAGGTGAGGGGTCAGGAGTTTGGAAAACTTTTTATAGTACCCTTCTGGGAAGCCATCAGGACCTGAGCTTTTGCCCATGGGCATGGAAGTTAATATTTTCTTTATCTCAGTCTCAGTGGTTGTCAACATCAGAATATCTCCCTCTTGGGGGGTGATCTAGGGTAAGTTTAAGCTGCCAAGAAACTTATCCATTGCCAGCTCTATCGATGTGTTTGGTGGGCCCTGATCTGACGAGCCATAGAGCTGTTTGTAGAAACTTTGGAATTCAGCAGCTATGTCGGCCATTTTATGTAGTACCTTACCCCGACTTGATTTGATACCTGAGATAAACATGGACTCTTTTCTTTGTTGGATGAGAGAGGACATTAGCTTTGTTCCTTTGTCTCCATGGGAGTAGTGTCTATATTGGGAGTATTGGTAGGCCTTTGCGTTTTGGATATTCAAATGATCTTTTAGTTGGGACCTCAATTGAGCTAATTCTGCCTGGACTTTTACCGCTTTGGAGCGCTTATGTATTGCTTCCCTATCTGCAATCCGTGCTAGGAGATCGTGGAGGACTTGTTGTTTCTTCTTTTTGACCCCACTTCCTAGAGCTATAAGCTCACCCCGCATAACTATTTTGTGTGTTTCCCATAGGGTCGTAAGTGGCATTCCCTGTGTAGAATTCTCAGAGAAGTAATGTGCAATTTTCTGCTTTAGGGACATGTCTGAGTGCTTATCTAGTAGTGTCTCGTTCAAACGCCATTGTCTGTATGGGTTGGGTAAGCTAGAAAATCGTTGAACTGTAGAAACCGGGGCATGATCTGAGACTGTTATGGGGCCTATGTCAGCAGTTTCTATCATGTCAACCGAGTTGCTAGATATGAAAATTGAGTATAGTCTTTTGTGCGTGTTATGTGGGGCTGAGAAGAAGGTAAAGTCACGTCTGTCCGGATGAACAAGTCTCCAGATGTCAATTAAATGCACGTCTGAAAAATACCTGTTGATGCAACCTATTGCAGACTGGGTCAGCTGTGAAGAGCCGTCTGAGGCGTCTACTTGGGGATTCAAATATGAAGCGGCCCTCAGGGTCCATCTGCTTGTTTGTCAAGGTAAAAGGCACCTTTTTGGAGATTGCTATGCCCACTCCCCTTTTAGCTTTGAAGAACCAGTGCTGGAAATATGGGTTTTGGATCTTAGGTATGTTCGCCTCTCTGAAATGTAGCTCCTGAAAGAAGCACACATCAGTGTTAGCTTTCCTCAGCAGACGGATGACCTGAGAGCGCTTCTGCGGGGTATTGAAACCCCTCACATTAAATGTGGTACATTTAATTGTGGATGACATATTCTGTGAGAAGTTGAATTGGAAGCTATAAGGCACCAGCAAACATTATCGACCGTAGATAAGAAACAAACAGGTAGTATTACAATTATGACATTTGTCAACATAACAAGTAATCTAAGGTGATGACTCCCATGCCAGCAACGTCGCAGCAGTTCAATTAGATGCGGCGAAGCGGGCATGAGAGGCCATCCAGAAAGGCGCGCGTACCAGGTCTGCGCCAGAATATTCCTGGTATGTAAGTGGGGGTCAGAATGCGACCGGGATGTCAGGATGTTGATCAATCAGCGCCCCCTGCAGTCCTGGCGCTATATTGACCATATGCTAATGATGGTCTAACTAGTAAAGAAAAAGAAAACTATAGCTTGTCAGGAAATCCTCCAAGCTAGCTAAGGGAAAGAATGGGGGTTATGTGTACACTATTGTAAATAGTTATACTTGCGAACTCGGCGTGTAAAAGGAAAAGCCGGGTTAGTCTCTGGAAAGTGCAGATATCAGGTAGTGATGTCTTCTAGGTCACGTCGGCTAAATCTGCCATAGCGCCGGTGCTTCAGGTATCCCGAGACCTGTGTATGTTCTTCTTCCTCATTGGGGCTTTAATCCACTTTGAGGCCTCAGGCAGATCTGGAAGATGGGATCCTATTTCGACTGAAGGCAGCCATGACGGTATGTCCAGCGGTTCTGTTTGCAGCAGCTCCCATGCCGCTTGTAAGTCCGCAGGTAATCGGATGATGCAGCGTTTTCCTCCCACTGCAAATGTGAGGCCGAAGGGAAACAGCCATTTGTAAGGGACCTTGTGATGGCGCAGGTGATCTGTGAGGGGCCTCAGTGCCCTCCTTTTATTCAGAGTGGATGTTGCAAGGTCCTGGTAAATGGAGATTTTGGCTCCCTCGTACATTATTTCCTTCTTGCTTCTGGCAGCCTGCATCAGGGCTGCAGTGTCCACATATCTCAGGAGACCGCACACCACATCTCTAGGGTACTTTTCTTTTGGCTTCGGGCTCAGAGCTCTGTGGATGCGCTCTGTGTATTTCGGCCGCTCTGGGAGCCCCCAGGAGTTGAGAGAAAATGGCGCCAGCAGCTTCTGGTAAGTTCTCATGTAAGATGCTTTCAGGGAGGCCGCGAATACGGAGGTTTTTCCTCCTGTTCCGGTTCTCTTGATCTTCAATGAGTGCATAGGCCATATCGAGAGAGGCCGCAATGGCCATGGTGTTATCACTCGCGGCTTTTACATAGTCCGTAATGGCCGCTTGATTGCACTCCAGCGTCTCCACCCTCAGGCCAATATGCTTTACATCCGCCTTTATTTCTTGAAGGTCTTGCATGACTGGGGTGAGAGCCGATGACAAGGCTTGCTGTAAAAACAGTCTGGAGATCGTGCTCTGCGGTGTGGGTCCCGCTGCTTGGTCTGCAGTGGTCTCTTCTTCCCCCTCCGACTCTCTTCCCCATTCCTCTTGTTCCGGCGGTGCCATCTTGGGAACGGCCGGCGCTGATGATCTTTTATTCAGGAATTTCTCCATATCTGAGACACTGCGCTCAGGTATGCCAGAGTCAGTCTTCTCTTTAGGTAGGCTTCTACCGATTTTGCTCATTCTTTGTGCTTTTAGACCGCTATTTTAGCCAGTTTGCAGGTTGGTGAGGTGAAGAGCTCTCCTACATGCGTCTGGCTCGGTCTGCAGCCAGGCTCCGCCCCCGATGCCCTTGCTTTTTATGAGTACCCGGATACATTGGAGAATGCTATGTCTTTGGCAGTACGGTTAGATAGACGTATTAGAGAGAGGTGTAAGGTTCCCTCCGCGCAGGGAATCCCTTCTGTGAGTGGTTTCGTCTCACCTGCTCCCCAGGGTTATATGACATGTAACTCTGGGGTAGGGGAGGAACCCATGCAGCTGGGTCAGGTGTCTATCCGTTCTGGTAGTAGGAACTTTAGGAGGTTGCATAAACTATGTTATTACTGTGGGAAAAGTGGTCATTTTATTTTTGTTTGTCCTTTTGTTAAACCGCATGTTGATGAGAAAGAATCACAAAGAGGTTTCCTTAAATAATACTCATTTTCTCCTTTCAGCTATGGTGGCGCTAGACTCAAGAAAATTTATTGTTATAGTATTCATTGACTGTGGTGCTGGGGTAAACCTTATTGATTTTCTTTTTCTTCAAAATCTGGGTCTAAGTACTTGCACTTTAGAAAGAGAGATTCCAGTTTTTGCAATTGGTTCTTCCACTCTTTCTCAAAGGAGTCTCACTCATATTTCTCATGGTATTCAGTTAAGGGTGGGGGATTCACATGTTGAGATCATGTCTTGTTTTGTCATGAAGAACTTGCCCGCTCCTATAGTCTTAGGTTTACCGTGGTTGACAAAACATAACCCAATTATAGATTGGCAAGCAAGACAGATCATTGGTTGGAGTGAATTTTGTTCGGACAATTGTCTTGGCACATCTATCTCTGGTGTGTCTACTACGGCTTTATCTCAGTATCTCTCAGATTTTGCAGATGTCTTTTCGGAGGGTGGGGCTCAGGAATTGCCCCCTCACCGTGACTATGATTGTCCAGTTAATCTCATCCCAGGGGCTAAGTTGCCAAAGTCTCGGCTTTACAATCTTTCTCAACCTGAAAGAGAGGTCATGCGGAAGTATATTGCCGAGAGTTTGGCAAAAGGTCATATTAGGCCATCTAAATCTCTGGTTGCTGTTGGTTTATTCTTTGTAAAGAAAAAGGATGTATCGCTGAGACCTTGTTTGGATTTCCGGGAGTTGAACCGTATTACGGTCCGTGATCCGTATCCCCTTCCTTTTGTTCTCCGATCTTTTTAATCAGATTGTTGGAGCCAAGGTGTTCTCTAAGTTGGATTTAAGAGGGGCCTACAATCTGATCAGAATCAAGGAAGGGGTTGAGTGGAAAATGGCCTTCAATACGCACAAGGGTCATTTTGAGAATCTGGTTATGCCTTTTGGGTTAACTAATGCGCCAGCTGTATTTCAGCGATTCGTCAATTACATTTTCCATCATTTTGTGGAGAGGTTCGTGGTAGTTTACTTGGATGACATTCTAATTTACTATCCTGATCTGAAGACCCATCAGGATCACGTGATACAGGTTTTGTCGATTCTTCGGGAGAATAAATTATATGCCAAATTGGAGAAATGTGTGTTTTCGGTGCAGGAGTGTAATGACCGACGACACGCACAGGGAGGAAAACAGGGAAAGCCCTGCCCAAGGGAGAGGGAAAGGTGGTGACCCCTAACTCACCTTGCGGCTGGCACCTGACTGCCCTGACGTCCCTAGACGGGTTCCTCACCCGTGTGGCGATCGCGTGCCTAAACCCTGGCTTTCCCTAATATGAGCCCTGGATAGTGAACAGGCCGGTGGGATCGCTAGTCCACACCTCTATCACTAAGAGGGAAACACCAGGGAGAGGACAGACAAAACATACAAACACATACACCCAGGTGGGCGACCACAATAAACCAAAAAGGTCCAACAGGGATCTGGAGGGTAGCGTACTGGACCAACTACCAGCGAACGCAGCAACACAGCTCCAGAAGGTCAGAATAGATGTCCAGGCAGGAAGCTCTATCTCTGGCAACCAGAGAAGTGTGAGAGAGAAATATAAGGAGGTCTGGGAGTGCTGGACAAGGAACAGCTGAGGAGAAGGAGCTACGGATCCCTGAGTGAGCCAAAAGGGTTTGCTAAGCAAACCCAGAAAGCTACCATAAGGAAAACAGCCCTATCTTAAATAGAGCGTGCAGCCAACCGCTGCGACTTCCTGACCCCGGGTATAACGGAGTCAGGCGTGGTCCTCGACACCCTCGTGACAAGGAGCTTCTGTTTCTGGGATATCTACTTTCTGACTCTGGTTTTTGTATGGACTTCGAAAAGGTCCGGGCCGTTCTGGAATGGGACCGACCGGAGAATCAGAAAGCTTTGATGCGGTTTTTGGGGTTTACTAATTATTATAGAAAATTTATCTTGAACTATTCTACCATTGTAAAACCTCTGACCGATATGACTAAGAAGGGCGTCAACGTCTCTGTCTGGTCGGATGAGGCATTGCAGGCCTTTTCGGCTATTAAGGAATGTTTTGCGTCTGCACCCATTCTGGTGCAGCCCAATGTGTCTCAGCCATTCGTGGTAGAGGTGGATGCATCAGAAGTGGGGGTTGGAGCAGTGCTGTCGCAGGGTTCATCTCCTGACAAATGGGTTCCGTGTGCTTTTTTTCCCCAAGAAGCTCTCGGTCGCCGAGAGGAATTATGATGTAGGAGATAGGGAATTGCTGGCCATCAAATTGGCCTTTGAGGAATGGCGTCACTGGTTGGAGGGGGCGTCTCATCCCGTTACGGTATATACTGATCATAAGAATTTGGCTTACCTGCAATCTGCCAAGCGTCTGAATCCTAGACAGGCTAGATGGTCACTGTTCTTTACCAGGTTCAATTTTGTGGTTACTTTTCGCCCGGGGGTTAAAAACGTCAAGGCAGATGCGTTGTCTCGCAGTTTTCCTGGGGGATGTGATTCAGAGGATCCTGCTCCGATTTTGGCTGATGGGGTGGTGGTTACCGCTCTGTACCCCGAATTGGAGATGGAGGTGTTGGGAGCCCAGGAGAAGGCTCCTGGTTCTTGTCCACCAGGGAGGTTGTTTGTTCCCGATGGACTGCGATACAAGGTATTCAAGGAACATCGCGATACTGTCCTTTCTGGACATCCTGGTGGTAAGTCCACCTTTGATCTTGTGTCCCGGAGGTTCTGGTGGCCCGGGTTACGTAAGAGTGTTGAGGATTACGTAGCGGCTTGTGAAACCTGTGCACGGTCAAAGGTTGCTCACACTCGACCTGCTGGTTCACTTCTTCCTTTGTCTATTCCATCTCGTCCTTGGACGCACTTGTCTATGGACTTTATTACGTATCTGCCGAGTTCCTCCGGGAAAACAGTAATTTTGGTGGTTGTTGACCGTTTTAGTAAAATAGCTCACTTTGTATTGTTAGCTAGTCTGCCCAATGCCAAGACTCTTGCTCAGATTTTTCGTGAAATTACATGGCATTCCCTCGGATGTGGTTTCTGATAGGGGCCTGCAGTTTGTCTCCAGGTTTTGGAGGGCGTTCTGCTCTCGGCTTGGCATTCAACTTTTGTTCTCTTCGGCTTTTCATCTGCAGTCGAATGGGCAGACAGGGCGTACTAATCAAAACCTGGAGACCTACTTGAGGTGCTTTGTGGTTGAGAATCAGGAGGACTGGTCCTCATTCTTATCCCTAGCAGAGTTTGCTTTGAATAACCATAGGCAGGAGTCCACGGGTAAGTCGCCATTTTTTGGCGCATACGGTTTTCATCCTCAGTTTGGTACCTTATCTGGGACTAGTTCCTCTGGGATGCCAGAGGAGGAGAGATTTTCTTCTGCCTTGTCTTCTATCTGGCGGAGGATCCAAGTGAATTTGGAGAAGATGGGTGAGAGGTAGGGATGTCCCGATACCATTTTTTTTAAGACTGAGTACGAGTACCGATACTTTTATTTAAGTACTCACCGATACCAATTACCGATACCAATTTTAACAATAAAATACACATACATGTATTTTGTGACCACTGACCAACCAAAAGGCCCAAAAACAGAACTATAACATTGTTTAAGTACAAGAGGCAGTGTATCAACTATTTATGTAATGTAAGTGGAATTTTTTTTTTAAGTAACAGAAGCATTTCTGCATGGTCAGCTAGAAGTCTGTTTCTGCCTTCGGTCAGAATGTGAGACACTGAGCTGAACAGTCTTTCACTTTCCACACTACTGCATGGGGCTGAAAGATACTTTTGCGCCATTACAGCCAAAGTTGGAAAAAGTTTCTTCACCTTTTTGGTAGTAATGTTACAACAAATTTCAATTTAATTTAGTCATAGGGGAGATTTATCAAACCTTGTACAAAGAAACAGCGGCGCAGTTGCTGATAGCAGTGTTTACTTTTCCTTTGTACAAGGGTTAATAAATTAAGAAGTGGGCATATAACCAAGTTTTACAACCAATGTGCCTCCAGCAGTTGCAAAACTACATCTCCCAGAATGCCTGGACAGCCTTTGCATGCTGGGAGGTGTTGTTTTGCAACTGCTGGAGGCACACTGGTTGGGAAACACTGTTATATGCCCATTTCCTCCCCCCTCCACCTTTTTTTATATTCTCTTTTTACTGAATTTCTCCTAAGCTTTATTACTATTTACTAGGGTCGGTTCCTCTACCTTTGGAATCTCTTGGCAGGCAAACTCTGAGTGAGGAGGGTGTCTGGACTCTGGAGAGGCTTTTCCCGTGGCTGGCTTGCTCCTGTGCTCCGATTCGGAGATCAGATCTCTGTGGGCAAAGTCATGGGCAACATGAATTAAAAAAAACACTTGAGGTTCCAAGGAGAGTTAGGAGACATTACACTGAATGGGGGCCACAAAGAGACATTATACTGTATGGGGACCACAAAGAGACATTATACTGTATGGGGGCAGCCACAAGGAGACGTTATACTGTATGGGGGCAGCCACAAGGAGATGTTATACTGTATGGGGGCAGCCACAAGGAGACGTAATACTGTATGGGGGCAGCCACAAGGAGATGTTATACTGTATGGGGGCAGCCACAAGGAGACATTATACTGTATGGGGGCAGCCACAAGGAGACGTTATACTGTATGGGGGCAGCCACAAGGAGACGTTATACTGTATGGGGGCAGCCACAAGGAGACGTTATACTGTATGGGGGCAGCCACAAGGAGACGTTATACTGTATGGAGGCAGCCACAAGGAGACATTATACTGTATGGGGGCGGCCACAAGGAGACGTTATACTGTATGGGGGCGGCCACAAGGAGACGTTATACTGTATGGGGGCGGCCACAAGGAGACGTTATACTGTATGGGGGCAGCCACAAGGAGACTGTATGGGGGCCACAAGGAGACATACTGTAAGGAGTCAGGACAACAATTTTTAAAGCCCCTCCCTCCTCAGTATAATAGTCTTGTGGCCATCATACAGTAATGTATATTTCTTCTTGCCCTAATGCCTGCTTTTAGAGATTAATGTGCAGCTTGCAGGCAGGAAGGGAAGGACCAGGGCCATAGAAGACAGACACAACACCTTTATTTCTTTCTGTCTGTGACCACTTGGGCTGGTTATAATCTTCTAACTAAGCTTTATACACTTACTAGGGTCAGTTCCTATAACTTTTAAAACTACTGGCAGGCGAACTCTGTTTGAGGAGGCCGGAGGGTGTCTGGACTCTGGAGAGGCTTTTCCCGCGGCTGGCTTGCTCCTGTGCTCCGATTCCGAGATCAGATGTCTGTGGGTAGAGTCATCGGAAACATGGGGGGAGGAGCCGGGGACGGTGGCGGCCGCTGCGGAAAGTGTGAATCAGAGCAGTCGCGGGAAAAGTCTCTTTCCAGACAACCTCCTAACACCACATGCAGAACTGGTCACGTCGGATGGCTGTGGGCGGAGTCTTAAACATGCGAGGAGCCGGGGACTGCGGAGGCAGCTGGTAATCAGGGCGAGGGGCAGAGACTGGGAGCAAGAAGAAGCTGTTTTTGCTGTGCGAGATGCAGGAACAGGCCGCGGACGGACACAGACACATTTAGAAGCGGCGCACAGGTATCTGCAGTGGTATCGGGGACATTTGCACGAGTACAAGTACTCGTGCAAATGTCCGGTATCGGGACATCCCTAGTGAGAGGTATAAGCGAATGGCTGACAAGAGACCTATGACTGGTCCAGACCTGTGTGTGGGTGATCTGGTGTGGTTATCTACTAAAAATATTAAACTGAGAGTACCATCTTGGAAACTGGGTCCAAAATTTATTGGACCTTACAAAATATCTGCGGTGGTCAATCCTGTAGCGTTTCGTCCTGATCTTCCGCAGACTTGGAGGAGCCATGATGTGTTCCACAGGTCTTTACTGAAGAAATATGTGAAACCGGTGGAACCATCGCCATTGCGTCCTCCCCCTGTTCTGGTTGATGGAAATTTAGAGTTCGAGATCTCTAGGGTTCTCGACTCGAGTTCTTCGGGGTTCCCTTCAGTACTTGATACACTGGAGGGGATACGGCCCTGAGGAGAGGATGTGGGTTCCGGCTGTAGATGTTAGTGCCAGCCAACTGGTGAGGGCTTTTCACAGATCCCACCCGAATAAAGTTGGGCCGGGGTGTCCGGAGGTCACCCGTAGAAGGGGGGAGGGGGTACTGTCATGCCCTGCTCTGCTCAGGTCATGTGCGGAGGTCTGCTAGGTTAGCAGCACATGTGTAGCCTTTTCTTATTGTTTTGGAGTTGAGCTGTATCCGCCTCCCTTCTGGTGCACTGGGTGGGGTCGTTGGTATGAGCTTAAATTACGCCTTCTGTCTTGTTCAGAGGAAGGAAGGGGGGATGGAATGCTGTTCCTGCTCAGTAAAAGATAAGTTGGTTTTGTTTTCTTGTGATTGTCTGTCTAGGCTGTTAGAGAGACGCCTGCCCCCTCCAGGTCCTGAGGGAGCAGGCTGGCTCTTTCCCCCTTTCACCATCTTAGGGATTTCAGCCTAGGCACGAGGACACCTTCAGAAGTCTAGGGAGAGCTGGTAGGGATTTGTCAGGAGGTTGGAAATTGTCCAGCCATCTGGTGTTGCTTTCCTCACAGGAATGCAGGAGGATTAGGCTGGGGGGGCACCGTGACTGGGGTCATCTACTCTGGCCGCATTTAGGTCTATATACAGTTGCAAGAAAAGTATGTGAACCCTTTGGAATGATATGAATTTCTGCACAAATTTGTCATAAAATGTGATCTGATCTTCATCTTAGTCACAACAATAGACAATCACAGTCTGCTTAAACTAATAAGCAAAAAAAAATCACAGAAAAAACTAAGATAAAACATCCTGCACGGTATGATATACAAATGTGCGGATGTCCCTGGCCATATTATTGAAGAAAACCACAGAAATAAGATAATAATGCACTTAGTAAAGTAGATGCAAGCATTATATATGGACAAAGTCCTCACTCTGATATGATAATATCTGAGACACTTAGTCAATATATTTTGATCAAAACACATCTAAGCCCGCCTACCAAGCGCCAAGGTGGTCTCAGGTCAGGCGGGTCCTACGCTAAACCTACCTAAGCCATTGGGCTTCTATGTTCAGGAGCGCAGACGCCACACATATGGTGTGCTGCTCCTAGTCACCTCCATGTGCATCAAGCAACCAATGGGAGCAGGAGCCAGCACACCTATATGTACCACCTAATCAAGGCGCTCTATTGGATAGGAAGGGCAAAAGTGCAGAGGAATGCTACTCCCAAGATAAAATAGGTGCGCATTCACACTTGAAGGTGCCACTCCCTCAAGCGAATACTACATAGACAAAAAAAAATCACAAAAAAAACTAAGATAAAAACATCCTGCACAGTATGATATACAAATGTGCGGATGTCCCTGGCCATATTATTGAAGAAAACCACAGAAATAAGATAATAATGAACTTAGTAAAGTAGATGCAAGCATTATATATGATTAGGTGGTACATATAGGTGTGCTGGCTCCTCCTCCCATTGGTTGCTTGATGCACATGGAGGTGACTAGGAGCAGCACACCATATATGCGGCATCTGCGCTCCTGAACATAGAAGCCCACCTTGGCGCTTGGTAGGCGGGCTTAGATGTGTTTTGATCAAAATATATTGACTAAGTGTCTCAGATATTATCATATCAGAGTGAGGACTTTGTCCATAAATAATGCTTGCATCTACTTTACTAAGTGCATTATTATCTTATTTCTGTGGTTTTTTGCTTAAACTAATAACACTCAAAGAATTAAATGTTACCATGTTTTTATTGAACACACCATGTAAACATTCACAGTGCAGGTGGAAAAAGTATGTGAACCCTTGGATTTAATTGGTTGAACCTCCTTTGGCAGCAATAACTTCAACCAAATGTTTCCTCTAGTTGCAGATCAGACGTGCACAACGGTCAGGAGTAATTCTTGACCATTCCTCTTTACAGAACTGTTTCAGTTCAGCAATATTCTTGGGATGTCTGGTGTGAATCGCTTTCTTGAGGTCATGCCACAGCATCTCAATCGGGTTGAGGTCAGGACTCTGACTGGGCCACTCCAGAAGGCGTATTTTCTTCTGGTTAAGCCATTCTGTTGTTGATTTACTTCTATGCTTTGGGTCGTTGTCCTGTTGCAACACCCATCTTCTGTTAAGCTTCAGCTGGTGGACAGATGGCCTTAAGTTCTCCTGCAAAATGTCTTGATAAACTTGGGAATTCAGTTTTCCTTCTATGATAGCAATCCGTCCAGACCCTGATGCAGCAAAGCAGCCCCAAACCATGATGCCCCCACCACCATACTTCACAGTTGGAATGAGGTTTTGATGTTGGTGTGCTGTCCCTCTTTTTCTCCACACATAGTGTTGTGTGTTTCTTCCAAACAAATCATCTTAATAGTTTCATCTGTCCACAGAATATTTTGCCAGTACTGCTGTGGAACATCCAGGTGCTCTTGTGCAAACTGTAAACATGCAGCAATGTTTTTTTGGACAGCCGTGACTTCCTCTGTGGTATCCTCCCATGAAATCCATTTTTGTTTAGTGTTTTACGTATCGTATATTTGCTAACATGTTAGCATATTAATGTATATAGAGAGGCTGAGCACTCTCCCAATGGACCACACACAGACTATTCAAAAATTATTATATTTATTGCACCAATATATAGATCTAAAAGTTAAAACAATATAACAAAATAAAAATACACATTAAGAAATATAATATGGAAATTATTCAGATAAAAAGCATAAATGCTTAAATTGCGGTGGTATACAAAAGGTTAATATATGCAACTTGGATAAAAGGGTATGTCCTGATTAGGAGAAAAAAGAGAATCAATAACAGTTCAATATTTAATTATTCGACACTGTGAAAAAAAAATTTCGACTGTGGGAAGGTAAATGTTCGAATAAATATAGGAATAAATTTTCGAATGAATATCCAGACTGAAATTTGGTATAGACTTGCAGTTATTCTATCGATTATATAATATTCAGTCAATATTCCCTGTATGGCAATGCGAAAAAAACACTAACTCTTGCAAAATGCCGTCTGACTATAGCACACGGTGGCGTCCCACGTGGCTGATGGAGTCAGATTCGGCGGTACCTGTTAGTAGCAGTTCAGCAGGAGCAGTGTAAGCGATGTAGCAGTGAGGAAGGGGCTAGGAAAAGACCCCGAAACGCGTCTGGTTTCAAAAGACTTGCACATCAGCTGATGGACGTCCTGATTCTAATTACTGGAATCGACCCCTTTTTACCCTGATGGACGTTTATGGCATATAGCGAACATCTAAACCCTTGAAGTGACAGAGCTGTAACCAAAATTTCTTCACTAAAGAATCTCTACACGGAGGGCTACATCGCTTACACTGCTCCTGCTGAACTGCTACTAACAGGTACCGCCAAATCTGACTCCATTAGCCACGTGGGACGCCACCGTGTGCTATAGTCAGACGGCATTTTGCAAGAGTTAGTGTTTTTTTCGCATTGCCATACAGGGAATATTGACTGAATATTATATAATCGATAGAATAACTGCAAGTCTATACCGAATTTCAGTCTGGATATTCATTCGAAAATTTATTCCTATATTTATTCGAACATTTATCTTCCCACAGTCGTAAATTTATTTTCACAGTGTCGAATAATCAAATATTGAACTGTTATCGATTCTCTTTTTTCTCCTAATCAGGACATACCCTTTTATCCAAGTTGCATATATTAACCTTTTGTATACCACTGCAATTTAAGCATTTATGCTTTTTATCTGAATAATTTCCATATTATATTTCTTAATGTGTATTTTTATTTTGTTATATTGTTTTAAATTTTAGATCTATATATTGGTGCAATAAATATAATAATTTTTGAATAGTCTGTGTGTGGTCCATTAGGAGAGTGCTCAGCCTCTCTATATACATTATTAATCTATTTGACTGGGTGAGTCATTAGGCTTAGCAGCACCCACCCATAGTCAAAGGCGATAGAGAGCCACCATACTCTTTATGTTAGCATATGCCAGAGACTTTTGTAAGTCTTTAGCTGACACTCTAGGATTCTTCTTCACCTCATTGAGCAGTCTGCGCTGTGCTCTTACAGTCATCTTTACAGGACGGCCACTCCTAGGGAGAGTAGCAGCAGTGCTAAACTTTCTCCATTTATAAACAATTTGTCTTACCATGGACTGATGAACAGCAAGGCTTTTGGAGATATTTTTCTAACCCTTTCCAGCTTTATGCAAGTCAACAATTCTTAATCGTAGGTCTTCTGAGAGTTCTTTTGTGCGAGGCATCATTTATATCAGGCAATGCTTCTTGTGAAAAGCAAACCCAGAACTGGTGTGTGTTTTTTATAGGGCAGGGCAGCTGTAACCAACACCTCCAATCTCATCTTATTGATTGGACTCCAGTTGGCTGACACCTCACTCCAATTAGCTCTTGGAGATGTCATTAGTCTATGGGTTCCCATACTTTTTCCACCTGCACTGTGAATGTTTACATGGTGTGTTATTAGTTTAAGCAGACTGTGATTGTCTATTGTTGTGACTTAGATGAAGATCAGATTACATTTTATGACCAATTTGTGCAGAAATCCATATCATTCCAAAGGGTTCACATACTTTCTCTTGCAACTGTAAGTATCTCTATATATATATATATATATATATATATATAGATAGAGTAAAAAACCACTGGCAGCACCACCCTAGGAAGTATGGAAAAGTAGATGGGAGAAAGGCTCATGCTTGAGCCGAAACGTCGCTTTTGCCACCATATGGGTGAATAAAAACACACTTTTTTGAAGAAATGCTTGGAGTGCAGTCCGATTTTTGTCATATATATATATATATATATATATATATATATATATAGGGATGTCCCGATACCATTTTTTTAAGACTGAGTACGAGTACCGATACTTTTATTTAAGTACTCACCGATACTAATTTTAACAATAAAATACACACACATGTATTTTCTGACCACTGACCAACCAAAAGGCCCAAAAACAGAACTATAACATTCCAAGGAGACGTTATACTGTATGGGGGCAGCCACAAGGAGACGTTATACTGTATGGGGGCAGCTACAAGGAGACATTATACTGTATGGGGGGCAGCCACAAGGAGACGTTATACTGTATGGGGGCAGCTACAAGGAGACATTATACTGTATGGGGGGCAGCTACAAGGAGACGTTACACTGTATGGGGCGGCCACAAGGAGACGTTATATTGTATGGGGCAGCCACAAGGAGACGTTATACTGTATGGGGGCAGCCACAAGGAGTCGTTATACTGTATGGGGGCAGCCACAAGGAGACATTATACTGTATGGGGCGGCCACAAGGAGACGTTATACAGTATGGGGGGCAGCTACAAGGAGACGTTATACTGTATGGGGGCAGCTACAAGGAGACATTATACTGTATGGGGGGCAGCTACAAGGAGATGTTATACTGTATGGGGGCAGCTACAAGGAGACGTTATACTGTATGGGGGCAGCTACAAGGAGACATTATACTGTATGGGGGCAGCTACAAGGAGAGGTTATACTGTATGGGACGGCCACAAGGAGACGTTATACTGTATGGGACGGCCACAAGGAGACGCTACTGTAAGGAGTCAGGACAACAATTTTTGAAGCCCCCCCTCAGTATAATAGTCTTGTGGCCATCATACAGTAATGTATATTTCTTCTTGCCCTAATGCCTGCTTTTAGAGATCAATGTGCAGCTTGCAGGCAGGAAGGGAAGGACCAGGGCCATAGAAGACAGACACTATCACCTTTAGAGGGACTCGCTCCTGGCAAACACAGCTCTGCTGCAGTGAATGCAGTGGAGCAGACTGATGTAATTACAACGTATAGTTATTGCAGGGACTCAGAGAATCGTCTGAGAGTTTATTAGTTAAAAGAATCGAATGAGTCAGAGACGGTCACCGAGTCCCTGCCAGGCTTCCTGCTCTGCTACATGCACCCTGTACACACACAGCTCCACTACATGCTATGCTAATAATGCCCCCCCCCTCTTCCCCCGGACGGACTTACAGGGAGCCGCAGAGCAGGAAGCCTGGCAGGGACTTGGTGACACGGTCTGTGACTCATTCCATTCTTTTAACTAATAAACTGTCAGACGATTCTCTGAGTCCCTGCACTATGAGTCAGTGCTGGTTGCCTCTGATTGGTTGGAGGGCGGGGAGGGGTGGGGCGGAGCTAGCTTCCACTGTAGGCTCCTATTACACTGCCTGCTGCTGCCTCAAGCTGTTAGCTGTTCGAGGTGCAGGGGCAGGCTGCGGATGGACACAGAAGCGGCGCACAGGTATCGGCAGTGGTATCGGGGACATTTGCACGAGTACATGTACTCGTGCAAATGCCCGGTATCGGTCCTGATACCGATACTGGTATCGGTATCGGGACATCCCTATATATATATATATATATATATATATATATATACAGTACAGACCAAAAGTTTGGACACACCTTCTTATTCAAAGAGTTTTATTTATTTTTATGACTATGAAAATTGTAGATTCACACTGAAGGCATCAAAACTATGAATTAACACATGTGGAATTATATACATAACAAACAAGTGTGAAACAACTGAAAATATGTCATATTCTAGGTTCTTCAAAGTAGCCACCTTTTGCTTTGATTACTTCTTTGCACACTCTTGGCATTCTCTTGATGAGCTTCAAGAGGTAGTCCCCTGAAATGGTTTGCACTTCACAGGTGTGCCCTGTCAGGTTTAATAAGTGGGATTTCTTGCCTTATAAATGGGGTTGGGACCATCAGTTGCGTTGAGGAGAAGTCAGGTGGATACACAGCTGATAGTCCTACTGAATAGACTGTTAGAATTTGTATTATGGCAAGAAAAAAGCAGCTAAGTAAAGAAAAACTAGTGGCCATCATTACTTTAAGAAATGAAGGTCAGTCAGTCAGCCGAAAAATTTGGAAAACTTTGAAAGTAAGGGCTATTTGACCATGAAGGAGAGTGATGGGGTGCTGCGCCAGATGACCTGGCCTCCACAGTCACCGGACCTGAACCCAATCGAGATGGTTTGGGGTGAGCTGGACCGCAGAGTGAAGGCAAAAGGGCCAACAAGTGCTAAGCATCTCTGGGAACTCCTTCTAGACTGTTGTAAGACCATTTCAGGGGACTACCTCTTGAAGCTCATCAAGAGAATGCCAAGAGTGTGCAAAGCAGTAATCAAAGCAAAAGGTGGCTACTTTGAAGAACCTAGAATATGACATATTTTCAGTTGTTTCACACTTGTTTGTTATGTATATAATTCCACATGTGTTAATTCATAGTTTTGATGCCTTCATAGTCATGAAAATAAAGAAAACTCTTTGAATGAGAAGGTGTGACCATGTACTAATACAGGAAATATATTTATTAGTGCTAAAAATGTTCAGCAATCCATAAAGTAATAAAAGACAGCAGTATACTACATATAGTTAAAAATACCACTTTCTAAAACATTAGCAGTAATTAATAACAGCAGGGTAAGACAGTGTATACATACAATAGAAATAACAGCAAATTTTGATCGAAAAAATAAATCGAATAAATAAGTCGAATAAAGGCAATCCCGATGGTGGTAACTGAGTGATAGAGACCAAACGGGATGCCAAAATTCGACCTAAGAGACTTCGACCTAAAAAGTAATCGGCCCAAAATATACGGAGGTAGCAAATGTCCACTACTAATAATCGATGAAGTGACTCCAAAATTCTTTGCTTAATTCTATCAAGACCAATCTGTCCTTGAACATAAATGAAAGTTCATATCGTTATGTAGCCACACCTGAAACAAGCGGTGTCCCGCTAAAACAGAATAGGTAGTGGCGTCCCGCTACTAAAAGACTTGCAAGTAATTATTCTTTACCTCTAAATCGACTTCAAACTTTGCCAGACCTTGGGATATTTTCGCTCCCTGTATCGTGCCTCCATTGTTGTAGCACTCTAGTATCGGGAGTTTCTTGTAGATAAAGACCACGCTGACGGACTCTTAATCGACACGTGGGCCAATGGTATAACAAGCCCTCTGTTTGTCATCAAATCGCGTTGGTAACTTTCGACGGTATTGGGTCCCACTCCTCTGGTCAATGGCAGTCGATAGTAGGTAATAGTCTCTGAACACAAATGGTGGGGGATGTGGCATCAGATGCGTTTCGGGGTACTTATGTTCACCCCTTCCTCAATGGTAGCTACATAACATAAGTACCCCGAAACGCGTCTTTTGTGTTCAGAGACTATTACCTACTATCAAGAAAAAAATGTGGGGGATTCAGTCAGCACAACCCTGTATGCAGGCGCACATCTTTATGGCGAAATACATATACAAACGCAAAGCGTAATAAGCCACTCACCACGTCAAGGTCTCCTCTGAGTGGTCCCTAATACTAGTTCCTACCTGTTTATGGGCCATGATAGCCACACAAAGTCCAGGGAGCGCAGGTACAGCATGCACACCAGGCACACTCTGCTTTTAACCCCGTCCGGTGCCGTGACAGCTTTCATCGGATCCAGGGATGCAAGTACCAACATGCATGCTGAGCCCACTATATACTTCTCCTGGAGCCAAATGGCTACTGGTAGGCGCTGTTAAAATAGACTCAGTTTTATACTGACTTTAAAACCGGCCTCCAGGGCAGACTAACCGGTCAGGTGTGCATGACTGCATGGAGATCGCCACGCCTCCAATATATACTACAAAGAAAAAATGTGGGTTATTCAGTCAGCACAACCCTGTATGCAGGTGCACATCGCTATGGCGAAATACATATACAAACGCAAAAACACAGAGTGCTGGTTGCAGAGTGCGATTGCATTTGTGTTTTTGCGTTTGTATATGTATTTCACCATAGCGATGTGCACCTGCATACAGGGTTGTGCTGACTGAATCCCCCACATTTTTTCTTTGTAGTATATATTGGAGGCATGGCGATCTCCATGCAGTCATGCACACCTGACCAGTTAGTCTGCAATGGAGGCTGGTTTTAAAGTCAGTATAAAACTGAGTCTGCTTTTACAGCGCCTACCAGTAGCCATTTGGCTCCAGGAGAAGTATATAGTGGGCTCAGCATGCATGTTGGTATTTGCATCCCTGGATCCGATGAAAGCTGTCACGGCACCGGACGGGGTTAAAAGCAGAGTGTGCCTGGCGTGCATGCTGTACCTGCGCTCCCTGGACTTTGTGTGGCTATCATGGCCCATAAACAGGTAGGAACTAGTATTAGGGACCACTCATAGAGGCGACCTTGACGTGGTGAGTGGCTTATTACGCTTTGGCCAAAATGTACACCAATGCCTCATTCAACATCCAGCATGGAGGCAGGGCAGAGTGCTGGTTGCAGAGTGCGATTGCATTTGTGTTTTTGCATTTGTATTACCTACTATCGACTGCCATTGACCAGAAGAGTGGGACCCAATACCGTCTAAAGTTACCAACGCGATTTGACGACAAACAAATAGAGGGCTTGTTATACCATTGGCCCACGTGTCGATTAAGAGTCCGTCAGCGTGGTCTTTATCTACAAGAAACTCCCGATACTAGAGTGCTACAACAACAGAGGCACGATACAGGGAGCGAAAATATCCCAAGGTCTGGCAAAGTTTGAAGTCGATTTAGAGGTAAAGAATAATACCTTGCAAGTCTTTTAGTAGCGGGACGCCGCTTGTTTCAGGTGTGGCTACATAACGATATGAACTTTCATTTATGTTTAAGGACAGATTGGTCTTGATAGAATTAAGCAAAGAATTTTGGAGTCACTTCATCGATTATTAGTAGTGGACATTTGCTACCTCCGTATATTTTGGGCCGATTACTTTTTAGGTCGAAGTCTCTTAGGTCGTATTTTGGCATCCCGTTTGGTCTCTATCACTCAGTTACCACCATCGGGATTGCCTTTATTCGATTCTTTTTGTTTGATTTATTTTTTCGATCGAAATTTGCTGTTATTTCTATTGTATGTATACACTGTCTTACCCTGCTGTTATTAATTGCTGCTAATGTTTTAGAAGTGGTATTTTTAACTATATGTAGTATACTGCTGTCTTTTATTACTTTATGGATTGCTGAACATTTTTAGCACTAATAAATATATTTCCTGTATTAGTACATAGTCCCAGATTTCTTTGAGTGCCCTATCCATATTTATACGCATTTCCCCTTTGTATCGAGTGAGTGTTTTCGTTAGGACAGGAGCACCTAGGTTGGTGTTTTGGTTTCTTAGTGCGACATCTTAACTGTTAATATAACAATATATACCTGGGGGACAGCCGTGGACGTATATATAGATGCATGTAATAACTGGGGCATACATCCATCCATTAATAGACATCCCCTAATATAAGCCCATATACACACACATACAGATGTGTGCAATATAAGGGGCATACACACATCTCCATATATATACATACACTGCGTGCAGAATTATTAGGCAAATGAGTATTTTGACCACATCATCCTCTTTATGCATGTTGTCTTACTCCAAGCTGTATAGGCTCGAAAGCCTACTACCAATTAAGCATATTAGGTGATGTGCATCTCTGTAATGAGAAGGGGTGTGGTCTAATGACATCAACACCCTATATTAGGTGTGCATAATTATTAGGCAACTTTCTTTCCTTTGGCAAAATGGGTCAAAAGAAGGACTTGACAGGCTCAGAAAAGTCAAAAATAGTGAGATATCTTGCAGAGGGATGCAGCACTCTTAAAATTGCAAAGCTTCTGAAGCGTGATCATCGAACAATCAAGCGTTTCATTCAAAATAGTCAACAGGGTCGCAAGAAGCGTGTGGAAAAACCAAGGCGCAAAATAACTGCCCATGAACTGAGAAAAGTCAAGCGTGCAGCTGCCAAGATGCCACTTGCCACCAGTTTGGCCATATTTCAGAGCTGCAACATCACTGGAGTGCCCAAAAGCACAAGGTGTGCAATACTCACAGACATGGCCAAGGTAAGAAAGGCTGAAAGACGACCACCACTGAACAAGACACACAAGCTGAAACGTCAAGACTGGGCCAAGAAATATCTCAAGACTGATTTTTCTAAGGTTTTATGGACTGATGAAATGAGAGTGAGTCTTGATGGGCCAGATAGATGGATGGGCCCGTGGCTGGATTGGTAAAGGGCAGAGAGCTCCAGTCCGACTCAGACGCCAGCAAGGTGGAGGTGGAGTACTGGTTTGGGCTGGTATCATCAAAGATGAGCTTGTGGGGCCTTTTCGGGTTGAGGATGGAGTCAAGCTCAACTCCCAGTCCTACTGCCAGTTTCTGGAAGACACCTTCTTCAAGCAGTGGTACAGGAAGAAGTCTGCATCCTTCAAGAAAAACATGATTTTCATGCAGGACAATGCTCCATCACACGCGTCCAAGTACTCCACAGCGTGGCTGGCAAGAAAGGGTATAAAAGAAGAAAATCTAATGACATGGCCTCCTTGTTCACCTGATCTGAACCCCATTGAGAACCTGTGGTCCATCATCAAATGTGAGATTTACAAGGAGGGAAAACAGTACACCTCTCTGAACAGTGTCTGGGAGGCTGTGGTTGCTGCTGCACGCAATGTTGATGGTGAACAGATCAAAACACTGACAGAATCCATGGATGGCAGGCTTTTGAGTGTCCTTGCAAAGAAAGGTGGCTATATTGGTCACTGATTTGTTTTTGTTTTGTTTTTGAATGTCAGAAATGTATATTTGTGAAAGTTGAGATGTTATATTGGTTTCACTGGTAAAAATAAATAATTGAAATGGGTATATATTTGTTTTTTGTTAAGTTGCCTAATAATTATGCACAGTAATAGTCACCTGCACACACAGATATCCCCCTAAAATAGCTAAAACTAAAAACAAACTAAAAACTACTTCCAAAAATATTCAGCTTTGATATTAATGAGTTTTTTGGGTTCATTGAGAACATGGTTGTTGTTCAATAATAAAATTAATCCTCAAAAATACAACTTGCCTAATAATTCTGCACTCCCTGTATACACGCACACACAGACCTGTGCCCATACTGGCCATGCAGGGCCAATATATATATATATATATATATATATATATATTGTGGGGGGTTAGCTCTTCTCCGGGGGTCATTCACACAAGTATCGTCGCCAGACACTAAGTTTTAGGTCCAAACATCGCTTTATTTGGCACCTCAGCAATCCAAACATAAATGGTACAAAATAAACACCTGCCCGGCTGGGCTCTAACTAAACATATAATAACCTGACTCACCTAAAGGACCGTTCACACACGGTCATAACATGCGGCTTTCTCAGCCCAATAGTCCAGCAGCCTCCAGGCTGTAGCAAATGCAAGTCCCTTTGGGAGATTGTGGTCCAGCAGTCCTCCCGACTCTGACCTTGTGGCCCTTGTACCACGGGCGTCACTGCATCCCCCAAATTCCAGGCTGTCACTTAGCCTCGTGGTCCCTCAGCCTAGCCCAGCTGAGACCACACAGACAGAGCCTCCAGGCCTCTGTCCACAGATAACACACACTCTCTTTCTGACACTCTGGGAGGTGCCTTATGCCAGGCTGATTACCTCCAGCTTCTCTCACCTGTGGTGGAACAGGGGTGTGGACCGCACTATCCACCCCTTCCTTGCCTCTAACCTGAGTGAGACCTGTCACTGTCTCACATATCCCCCCCCTTTGTTCAAGCCCGTGAGGGTGAACACCTGCATAACCACGGGAGGCTGGTGAGAGGGTATCCACCTGGCCTGGACGTGGGGAACAGCCACCCACCCTGCTCTTTGGCTGCTCCCAATAAGAACCGGCCCAGCTTGGCTTTACAGCCACACTAAGTAACACAGTGTCAGCGAGCACTAGCTGCCGCTGACACATAAAATTACCGGTTCTTATTTCACCGAGGCCAGGAAACTCGGTGACACGTACCTTCCCTTGTTCTGCCAGACCCACGCCAGCAGAGCTTGGTTTATCACCCAAACTAGCATCTTGCCCAATCTAATCTGCCTAAAGGCCTCATGTGCCCATCTCATGGTCAGGTACTCTTTTCCTACTCTTTCGTGGGTGATAATGATGCGCTCTCGCACTTTTCGATCTCTCTCTCGTTTTTGATCCTCTGGCTCCCGCACTTGCGCCTCAAGTCCTTTCTTGGACTGCTGCCGCTCTTGACTGAACTGTTCCCAGTCATGGTCACGTCCCGACACTTCCTCCTTTGCTTTGCAGGGCCTCCTGCCTCGATGAGAAAGAGGGGGAGGAGTTGAAAAAGCCACTAAAGAAGCGAGTAGGGGCAAGCAGGCTCTGGTGAAGGAGCCTGCTTGCCCCTACTCGCTTCTTTAGTGGCTTTTTCCACTTCGGCCGCCGTCCCCTTTGGCTTAACTTTGGTCTCTGCAGCACCTGGAGACTTCACGTCAACCAACACATCGGCCTTAACTTTTTCAGCCTTTGTCTTCTTGGAGTCTCCAGTCTCTTTGACCGCCTTCTCATCCTTCTCGGACATGGCACCATACACTTGCCCTGTTAACCCCTCCCCCTCTTTCTCATCGAGGCAGGAGGCACCAGGGTCTTCAGCAGACTCCTTGTCTTCTGTCATTTTCTCCAGAGGCTCACCCAGGACACTGTTCTCCTTTTGAGGAGGAGTCAGGAGATACAGCCCATCGTAATAGCCCGGATCCAAAAACTGATCGTTCACCTCCTCATACTTCTTCCCCAGCAGCCTGCTGGCTATTTGGAAGGCCTTGCATGCAGAGGGGACGTCTTCCAGGCCTAGGTTACACGCTACCACGGGTCTGTGGTCTTCGGCATTCACATCAGCCCCATCAACTGGTTTAGCAGAAGCATCTTCCATCTTCTCTGCCACAGCCAGCGCCACAGTGCCACCATCTCCCGTCCCATTTTTAACAGGCTCTGGCTTTATGACGTCTTTCAGAGAACTCTCTTCAGGTTTCTCACCTTCCACCTGCTGCTCGAGAGCACACTTAGATTTCTCCAACTCAATTTTTAGGCTCATGAGATTTTCTGTCTCTGCTCTGAGTTGCTTGTTCAGCCTCTCCAATTCAGCACTCTCCTCAAGCGCTTCTTCAAGGGCTCTAGCCAAGGAGAGGGCCTTGGTCTCCTTTTCCCAATCATCAGTCTCTGCTTGGTTACATTTTTCATCATATCGAGCCGAGATGCATTTCTCTTTCTGGCTCTCCTCCTTTTCCCTTTCTGAAGCCTTCTTCCATTTCTTTGTGAAGACAGCTAGTCCTTTCTCTGATGTTTCTAGGGAGCGTGAGGAGAGAGAGAGATCAAACTCCTGTTTGCAGCTGTACTGTCGTGTCAGGTCACCTACAACTGTCTGGACATGGTCCTCAGACACTAGGCTGACGTCACCCGACTTAATTCCCATTTTGTCAGTTATAACTGTCTGGTTGCTACTAGTAACCACCTTTGTTTCGCAGGACCTTGACTTGGTAGCTTCACTCCCCAGGTTGCTATCGGTCACAGCACATACGTCACCCATACCGCTCGTGTCACTATCAATTCTGACCTCCAGGGGTACCGCTGAGCCAATCCCCACCTGGGACACCTCCCCAGTAACCAAACAACACTGTGGAGACTGCATTTCTACCTCTGGTACGTGTGGTATACCCTCTAACCCCATCATATTTTCCTGCACCTTCAAACACTGAGCTGGAGCTGGGCTTTGCTCCACACTACTTATATGCATGTCTTCAACCCTTTTGATCAAGTCATATAGCACTTCATGAAAAATAGCAGATGAAAATAAAGCTTCATCGAGATTTACATTTTTACCACCAGGGGGCGCTTCTCCCCTGACCACAATCTGCAACGGAAAAGACATGTTATCAACATCAGATATTTCACATGACATCCCCCTTTCATTATGCATTTCCGCCAACTTGGCACAATCACCTTGCACCTTATCTGCCCCATTGTTTTTAATGGTCACTTCACTTATCGGATTAGGTACCAGTTCTGCAGGAGTTTCGTCACTGACTGCAGAAGTGGTTCCACTTCCCCACAAGTCACGGAACATCGGGAAATCACGGCCCAACATTCCCTCATGTACAGTCATGTGAAAAAATTAGGACACCCTTTGAAAGCATGTGGTTTTTTGTAACATTTTTAATAAATGGTTATTTCATCTCCGTTTCAACAATACAGAGAGATTAAAGTAATCCAACTAAACAAAGAAAACTGAAGAAAAGTCTTTTCAAGATCTTCTGTAAATGTCATTCTACAAAAATGCCTATTCTAACTGAGGAAAAAGATAGGACACCCTCACATGTATTCCCTCTTAAATTGGCTCAGATCTCACACAGGTATATCACACCAGGTGCACATAATTAGTAGATCGTTACTCTGCATGTTGAATGAGGCTTGCCCTATTTAAACCTCAGACATTTAGTTTGGTGTGCTCCTGACTGTTGAAGTGAGAGTGAGCACCATGGTGAGAGCAAAAGAGCTGTCAGAGGACTTCAGAAAAAAGATTGTAGCAGCCTATGAGTCTGGGAAGGGATTTAAAAAGATCTCAAAAGATTTTGAAATCAGCCATTCCACTGTCCGGAAGATAGTCTACAAGTGGAGGGCTTTCAAAACAACTGCCAACATGCCCAGGACTGGTCGCCCCAGCAAGTTCACCCCAAGAGCAGACCGCAAGATGCTAAAAGAGGTATCCAAAAACCCTAAAGTGTCATCTCGAGAACTACAGCAGGCTCTGGCTACTGTTGATGTAGAAGTACATGCCTCTACAATCAGAAAGAGACTGTACAAGTTTAACTTGCATGGGAGGTGTGCAAGGAGGAAACCTTTGCTTTCCAAGAGAAACATCGAGGCCAGACTGACATTTGCCAGCGATAAAGTTGACAAAGACCAGGACTTCTGGAATAATGTTCTTTGGACAGATGAGTCCAAAATTGAATTATTTGGACACAACAGCAGAGGACATGTTTGGCGTAAACCAAACACAGCATTCCAAGAAAAGAACCTCATACCAACTGTGAAGCATGGAGGTGGAAGTGTCATGGTTTGGGGCTGCTTTGCTGCAGCAGGACCTGGTCAGCTCACCATCATAGAATCCACGATGAATTCTACTGTGTATCAGAAGGTGCTTGAAGAACATGTGAGACCATCAGTTAGAAAATTAAAGCTGAAGCGGAACTGGACCATGCAACATGACAATGACCCAAAACATACTAGTAAATCAACCAAAGATTGGCTGAAAAAGAAGAAATGGAGAGTCCTGGAATGGCCAAGTCAAAGTCCAGATTTGAATCCCATTGAGATGCTGTGGGGTGACTTGAAAAGGGCTGTACGTGCAAGAAACCCCTCAAACATCTCACAGCTGAAAAAGTTCTGCATTGAGGAGTGGGGTAAAATTTCCTTAGACCGATGTCGAAGACTGGTAGATGGCTACAAGAACCGTCTCACTGCAGTTATTTCAGCCAAAGGAGGTAACACTCGCTATTAGGGGCAAGGGTGTCCTATCTTTTTCCTCAGTTAGAATAGGCATTTTTGTAGAATGACATTTACAGAAGATCTTGAAAAGACTTTTCTTCAGTTTTCTTTGTTTAGTCGGATTACTTTAATCTCTCTGTATTGTTGAAACGGAGATGAAATAACCATTTATTAAAAATGTTACAAAAAACCACATGCTTTCAAAGGGTGTCCTAATTTTTTCACAAGACTGTATTAGCATATGTATCACATCAGGTTCACAAGTCCCAGTTCTCACTGGAGTCTCACACTGAGTGAGAACCACCGGATAGTCCTCATTATCCGCATGACTGTCCTGCACATCTATCATTTGCGGCTCAGTCTCCAGTCCTGGTGTCTCAACACCTCCCAGCTCGGCAGATAGCAACTGACGCCGATTCACGCCAGAGTTTACGGCTTCTGAAGCCCCAAGGCACTGGTCAGCAACCTGCCCAGTCTCCAGAACCGTGCTCACTGTCACTTTGTCTTTTACACCAGAAAAACACGGAACAGTCTTACCCACAGACGTCACTGGTTCAGCAGTCTCAGGCGATGAGGGAGAGCCAGGAACATCTTCCCCGAGGTCACAGTCCTTCTCCTGGACATTAGGAACCTCCTGCCATGGATTCCTGGTTACCTGACTTCTGACCATAGGACAATCAGGCTCACACTTTGTGACTTGACGGCATCTCCAACAGCGCTCTCTTTGTTGCAGGACAGCGGCCTGCCGTCGTGGTTGGTTGCACCTAGCACCCGCATCACGGCTCCTCCGGACATCCTTTTCTTCCCGACGGTTGCCCTTGGCAACGGCACATGTCACCTTTTTGACTGTTTTTTCAGCCGCATCCTCGACACTTTGGACTTTTACAAATAGTCCATTCAGCTTTGCAGGTTTTTTCTCCAGGGCCCACTGCAATGGCGTCCTCAAAGCATCAGCACAGCGGTTACCCTGGTAAACGCTTTGGGTTAGGAGTTCTCCTTGTCTTTCATACTCCTTCATGAGTTTTTCATGCTCCTGCTGCCACTTCAGGTGCCTTTGGTTAGCCTCCAGATTGGCCTGCCTCAGCTGCTCGGTGAGATCCTCCATCCACCCCATAGCAGCAGACAGCCCAGGCACCAGAAAAATTTTCAGCAACAAGTCCACTAACAGAGACCCAGCCTCCAGGTGTCTCACTCTCAAGAAACAATTTCAGCATTCACAGTCTCTTTCCCAGGGCTGCTGGCCCTTTAAATCCACACAGCAATTTCCTTTGCAACACAGCAGAATTCAGCAGCACCTGCTCTTGCCGTTTCCCCTAGCAACCAGTTGTCTCCTTTCAGCAGGGACGCTTGCCCGCATCCGACACCAATTGTGGGGGGTTAGCTCTTCTCCAGGGGTCATTCACACAAGTATCGTCGCCAGACACCAAGTTTTAGGTCCAAACATCGCTTTATTTGGCACCTCAGCAATCCAAACATAAATGGTACAAAATAAACACCTGCCCGGCTGGGCTCTAACTAAACATATAATAACCTGACTCACCTAAAGGACCGTTCACACACGGTCATAACATGCGGCTTTCTCAGCCCAATAGTCCAGCAGCCTCCAGGCTGTAGCAAATGCAAGTCCCTTTGGGAGATTGTGGTCCAGCAGTCCTCCCGACTCTGACCTTGTGGCCCTTGTACCACGGGCGTCACTGCATCCCCCAAATTCCAGGCTGTCACTTAGCCTCGTGGTCCCTCAGCCTAGCCCAGCTGAGACCACACAGACAGAGCCTCCAGGCCTCTGTCCACAGATAACACACACTCTCTTTCTGACACTCTGGGAGGTGCCTTATGCCAGGCTGATTACCTCCAGCTTCTCTCACCTGTGGTGGAACAGGGGTGTGGACCGCACTATCCTCCCCTTCCTTGCCTCTAACCTGAGTGAGACCTGTCACTGTCTCACATATCCCCCCCCTTTGTTCAAGCCCGTGAGGGTGAACACCTGCATAACCACGGGAGGCTGGTGAGAGGGTATCCACCTGGCCTGGACGTGGGGAACAGCCACCCACCCTGCTCTTTGGCTGCTCCCAATAAGAACCGGCCCAGCTTGGCTTTACAGCCACACTAAGTAACACAGTGTCAGCGAGCACTAGCTGCCGCTGACACATAAAATTACCGGTTCTTATTTCACCGAGGCCAGGAAACTCGGTGACACGTACCTTCCCTTGTTCTGCCAGACCCACGCCAGCAGAGCTTGGTTTATCACCCAAACTAGCATCTTGCCCAATCTAATCTGCCTAAAGGCCTCATGTGCCCATCTCATGGTCAGGTACTCTTTTCCTACTCTTTCGTGGGTGATAATGATGCGCTCTCGCACTTTTCGATCTCTCTCTCGTTTTTGATCCTCTGGCTCCCGCACTTGCGCCTCAAGTCCTTTCTTGGACTGCTGCCGCTCTTGACTGAACTGTTCCCAGTCATGGTCACGTCCCGACACTTCCTCCTTTGCTTTGCAGGGCCTCCTGCCTCGATGAGAAAGAGGGGGAGGAGTTGAAAAAGCCACTAAAGAAGCGAGTAGGGGCAAGCAGGCTCTGGTGAAGGAGCCCTGCTTGCCCCTACTCGCTTCTTTAGTGGCTTTTTCAACTTCGGCCGCGGCCCCCTTTGGCTTAACTTTGGTCTCTGCAGCACCTGGAGACTTCACGTCAACCAACACATCGGCCTTAACTTTTTCAGCCTTTGTCTTCTTGGAGTCTCCAGTCTCTTTGTCCGCCTTCTCATCCTTCTCGGACATGGCACCATACACTTGCCCTGTTAACCCCTCCCCCTCTTTCTCATCGAGGCAGGAGGCACCAGGGTCTTCAGCAGACTCCTTGTCTTCTGTCATTTTCTCCAGAGGCTCACCCAGGACACTGTTCTCCTTTTGAGGAGGAGTCAGGAGATACAGCCCATCGTAATAGCCCGGATCCAAAAACTGATCGTTCACCTCCTCATACTTCTTCCCCAGCAGCCTGCTGGCTATTTGGAAGGCCTTGCATGCAGAGGGGACGTCTTCCAGGCCTAGGTTACACGCTACCACGGGTCTGTGGTCTTCGGCATTCACATCAGCCCCATCAACTGGTTTAGCAGAAGCATCTTCCATCTTCTCTGCCACAGCCAGCGCCACAGTGCCACCATCTCCCGTCCCATTTTTAACAGGCTCTGGCTTTATGACGTCTTTCAGAGAACTCTCTTCAGGTTTCTCACCTTCCACCTGCTGCTCGAGAGCACACTTAGATTTCTCCAACTCAATTTTTAGGCTCATGAGATTTTCTGTCTCTGCTCTGAGTTGCTTGTTCAGCCTCTCCAATTCAGCACTCTCCTCAAGCGCTTCTTCAAGGGCTCTAGCCAAGGAGAGGGCCTTGGTCTCCTTTTCCCAATCATCAGTCTCTGCTTGGTTACATTTTTCATCATATCGAGCCGAGATGCATTTCTCTTTCTGGCTCTCCTCCTTTTCCCTTTCTGAAGCCTTCTTCCATTTCTTTGTGAAGACAGCTAGTCCTTTCTCTGATGTTTCTAGGGAGCGTGAGGAGAGAGAGAGATCAAACTCCTGTTTGCAGCTGTACTGTCGTGTCAGGTCACCTACAACTGTCTGGACATGGTCCTCAGACACTAGGCTGACGTCACCCGACTTAATTCCCATTTTGTCAGTTATAACTGTCTGGTTGCTACTAGTAACCACCTTTGTTTCGCAGGACCTTGACTTGGTAGCTTCACTCCCCAGGTTGCTATCGGTCACAGCACATACGTCACCCATACCGCTCGTGTCACTATCAATTCTGACCTCCAGGGGTACCGCTGAGCCAATCCCCACCTGGGACACCTCCCCAGTAACCAAACAACACTGTGGAGACTGCATTTCTACCTCTGGTACGTGTGGTATACCCTCTAACCCCATCATATTTTCCTGCACCTTCAAACACTGAGCTGGAGCTGGGCTTTGCTCCACACTACTTATATGCATGTCTTCAACCCTTTTGATCAAGTCATATAGCACTTCATGAAAAATAGCAGATGAAAATAAAGCTTCATCGAGATTTACATTTTTACCACCAGGGGGCGCTTCTCCCCTGACCACAATCTGCAACGGAAAAGACATGTTATCAACATCAGATATTTCACATGACATCCCCCTTTCATTATGCATTTCCGCCAACTTGGCACAATCACCTTGCACCTTATCTGCCCCATTGTTTTTAATGGTCACTTCACTTATCGGATTAGGTACCAGTTCTGCAGGAGTTTCGTCACTGACTGCAGAAGTGGTTCCACTTCCCCACAAGTCACGGAACATCGGGAAATCACGGCCCAACATTCCCTCATGTACAGTCATGTGAAAAAATTAGGACACCCTTTGAAAGCATGTGGTTTTTTGTAACATTTTTAATAAATGGTTATTTCATCTCCGTTTCAACAATACAGAGAGATTAAAGTAATCCAACTAAACAAAGAAAACTGAAGAAAAGTCTTTTCAAGATCTTCTGTAAATGTCATTCTACAAAAATGCCTATTCTAACTGAGGAAAAAGATAGGACACCCTCACATGTATTCCCTCTTAAATTGGCTCAGATCTCACACAGGTATATCACACCAGGTGCACATAATTAGTAGATCGTTACTCTGCATGTTGAATGAGGCTTGCCCTATTTAAACCTCAGACATTTAGTTTGGTGTGCTCCTGACTGTTGAAGTGAGAGTGAGCACCATGGTGAGAGCAAAAGAGCTGTCAGAGGACTTCAGAAAAAAGATTGTAGCAGCCTATGAGTCTGGGAAGGGATTTAAAAAGATCTCAAAAGATTTTGAAATCAGCCATTCCACTGTCCGGAAGATAGTCTACAAGTGGAGGGCTTTCAAAACAACTGCCAACATGCCCAGGACTGGTCGCCCCAGCAAGTTCACCCCAAGAGCAGACCGCAAGATGCTAAAAGAGGTATCCAAAAACCCTAAAGTGTCATCTCGAGAACTACAGCAGGCTCTGGCTACTGTTGATGTAGAAGTACATGCCTCTACAATCAGAAAGAGACTGTACAAGTTTAACTTGCATGGGAGGTGTGCAAGGAGGAAACCTTTGCTTTCCAAGAGAAACATCGAGGCCAGACTGACATTTGCCAGCGATAAAGTTGACAAAGACCAGGACTTCTGGAATAATGTTCTTTGGACAGATGAGTCCAAAATTGAATTATTTGGACACAACAGCAGAGGACATGTTTGGCGTAAACCAAACACAGCATTCCAAGAAAAGAACCTCATACCAACAGTGAAGCATGGAGGTGGAAGTGTCATGGTTTGGGGCTGCTTTGCTGCAGCAGGACCTGGTCAGCTCACCATCATAGAATCCACGATGAATTCTACTGTGTATCAGAAGGTGCTTGAAGAACATGTGAGACCATCAGTTAGAAAATTAAAGCTGAAGCGGAACTGGACCATGCAACATGACAATGACCCAAAACATACTAGTAAATCAACCAAAGATTGGCTGAAAAAGAAGAAATGGAGAGTCCTGGAATGGCCAAGTCAAAGTCCAGATTTGAATCCCATTGAGATGCTGTGGGGTGACTTGAAAAGGGCTGTACGTGCAAGAAACCCCTCAAACATCTCACAGCTGAAAAAGTTCTGCATTGAGGAGTGGGGTAAAATTTCCTTAGACCGATGTCGAAGACTGGTAGATGGCTACAAGAACCGTCTCACTGCAGTTATTTCAGCCAAAGGAGGTAACACTCGCTATTAGGGGCAAGGGTGTCCTATCTTTTTCCTCATTTAGAATAGGCATTTTTGTAGAATGACATTTACAGAAGATCTTGAAAAGACTTTTCTTCAGTTTTCTTTGTTTAGTCGGATTACTTTAATCTCTCTGTATTGTTGAAACGGAGATGAAATAACCATTTATTAAAAATGTTACAAAAAACCACATGCTTTCAAAGGGTGTCCTAATTTTTTCACAAGACTGTATTAGCATATGTATCACATCAGGTTCACAAGTCCCAGTTCTCACTGGAGTCTCACACTGAGTGAGAACCACCGGATAGTCCTCATTATCCGCATGACTGTCCTGCACATCTATCATTTGCGGCTCAGTCTCCAGTCCTGGTGTCTCAACACCTCCCAGCTCGGCAGATAGCAACTGACGCCGATTCACGCCAGAGTTTACGGCTTCTGAAGCCCCAAGGCACTGGTCAGCAACCTGCCCAGTCTCCAGAACCGTGCTCACTGTCACTTTGTCTTTTACACCAGAAAAACACGGAACAGTCTTACCCACAGACGTCACTGGTTCAGCAGTCTCAGGCGATGAGGGAGAGCCAGGAACATCTTCCCCGAGGTCACAGTCCTTCTCCTGGACATTAGGAACCTCCTGCCATGGATTCCTGGTTACCTGACTTCTGACCATAGGACAATCAGGCTCACACTTTGTGACTTGACGGCATCTCCAACAGCGCTCTCTTTGTTGCAGGACAGCGGCCTGCCGTCGTGGTTGGTTGCACCTAGCACCCGCATCACGGCTCCTCCGGACATCCTTTTCTTCCCGACGGTTGCCCTTGGCAACGGCACATGTCACCTTTTTGACTGTTTTTTCAGCCGCATCCTCGACACTTTGGACTTTTACAAATAGTCCATTCAGCTTTGCAGGTTTTTTCTCCAGGGCCCACTGCAATGGCGTCCTCAAAGCATCAGCACAGCGGTTACCCTGGTAAACGCTTTGGGTTAGGAGTTCTCCTTGTCTTTCATACTCCTTCATGAGTTTTTCATGCTCCTGCTGCCACTTCAGGTGCCTTTGGTTAGCCTCCAGATTGGCCTGCCTCAGCTGCTCGGTGAGATCCTCCATCCACCCCATAGCAGCAGACAGCCCAGGCACCAGAAAAATTTTCAGCAACAAGTCCACTAACAGAGACCCAGCCTCCAGGTGTCTCACTCTCAAGAAACAATTTCAGCATTCACAGTCTCTTTCCCAGGGCTGCTGGCCCTTTAAATCCACACAGCAATTTCCTTTGCAACACAGCAGAATTCAGCAGCACCTGCTCTTGCCGTTTCCCCTAGCAACCAGTTGTCTCCTTTCAGCAGGGACGCTTGCCCGCATCCGACACCAATTGTGGGGGGTTAGCTCTTCTCCGGGGGTCATTCACACAAGTATCGTCGCCAGACACCAAGTTTTAGGTCCAAACATCGCTTTATTTGGCACCTCAGCAATCCAAACATAAATGGTACAAAATAAACACCTGCCCGGCTGGGCTCTAACTAAACATATAATAACCTGACTCACCTAAAGGACCGTTCACACACGGTCATAACATGCGGCTTTCTCAGCCCAATAGTCCAGCAGCCTCCAGGCTGTAGCAAATGCAAGTCCCTTTGGGAGATTGTGGTCCAGCAGTCCTCCCGACTCTGACCTTGTGGCCCTTGTACCACGGGCGTCACTGCATCCCCCAAATTCCAGGCTGTCACTTAGCCTCGTGGTCCCTCAGCCTAGCCCAGCTGAGACCACACAGACAGAGCCTCCAGGCCTCTGTCCACAGATAACACACACTCTCTTTCTGACACTCTGGGAGGTGCCTTATGCCAGGCTGATTACCTCCAGCTTCTCTCACCTGTGGTGGAACAGGGGTGTGGACCGCACTATCCTCCCCTTCCTTGCCTCTAACCTGAGTGAGACCTGTCACTGTCTCACAATATATATATATATATATACACACACTGCTCAAAAAAATAAAGGGAACACTTAAACAACACAATGTAACTCCAAGTCAATCACACTTCTGTGAAATCAAACTGTCCACTTAGGAAGCAACACTGAGTGACAATCAATTTCACATGCTGTTGTGCAAATGGGATAGACAACAGGTGGAAATTATAGGCAATTAGCAAGACACCTCCAATAAAGGAGTGGTTCTGCAGGTGGTGACCACAGACCACTTCTCAGTTCCTATGCTTCCTGGCTGATGTGTTGGTCACTTTTGAATGCTGGCGGTGCTTTCACTCTAGTGGTAGCATGAGACGGAGTCTACAACCCACACAAGTGGCTCAGGTAGTGCAGCTTATCCAGGGTGGCACATCAATGCGAGCTGTGGCAAGAAGGTTTGCTGTGTCTGTCAGCATAGTGTCCAGAGCATGGAGGCGCTACCAGGAGACAGGCCAGTACATCAGGAGACGTGGAGGATGCCGTAAGAGGGCAACAACCCAGCAGCAGGACCGCTACCTCCGCCTTTGTGCAAGGAGGAACAGGAGGAGCACTGCCAGAGCCCTGCAAAATGACCTCCAGCAGGCCACAAATGTGCATATGTCTGCTCAAACGGTCAGAAACAAACTCCATGAGGGTGATATGAGGGCCCAACGTCCACAGGTGGGGGTTGTGCTTACAGCCCAACACCGTGCAGGACGTTTGGCATTTGCCAAAGAACACCAAGATTGGCAAATTCGCCACTGGCGCCCTGTGCTCTTCACAGATGAAAGCAGGTTCACACTGAGCACATGTGACAGACGTGACAGAGTCTTGAGACGCCATGGAGCACGTTCTGCTGCCTGCAACATCCAGCATGACCGGTTTGGCATTGGGTCAGTAATGGTGTGGGGTGGCATTTCTTTGGAGGGCCGCACAGCCCTCCATGTGCTCGCCAGAGGTAGCCTGACTGCCATTAGGTACCGAGATGAGATCCTCAGACCCCTTGTGAGACCATATGCTGGTGCGGTTGGCCCTGGGTTCCTCCTAATGCAAGACAATGCTAGACCTCATGTGGCTGAAGTGTGTCAGCAGTTCCTGCAAGACGAAGGCATTGTTGCTATGGACTGGCCCGCCCGTTCCCCAGACCTGAATCCAATTGAGCACATCTGGGACATCATGTCTCGCTGTATCCACCAACGTCACGTTGCACCACAGACTGTCCAGGAGTTGGCAGATGCTTTAGTCCAGGTCTGGGAGGAGATCCCTCAGGAGACCGTCCACCACCTCATCAGGAGCATGCACAGGCGTTGTAGGGAGGTCATACAGGCACGTGGAGGCCACACACACTACTGAGCCTCATTTTGACTTGTTTTAAGGACATTACATCAAAGTTGGATCAGCCTGTAGTGTGTTTTTCCACTTTTGAGTGTGACTCCTAATCTAGACCTCCATGGGTTGAAAAATTTGATTTCCATTTTTTTATTTTTGTGTGATTTTGTTGTCAGCACATTCAACTATGTAAAGAACAAAGTATTTCAGAAGAATATTTAATTAATTCAGATCTAGGATGTGTTATTTTTGTGTTCCCTTTATTTTTTTGAGCAGTGTATGTATATATATATATATATATATATATATATATATATATATATATATATAAATATAGTAAAACACACATACATATATTTGTGCAGTGAGCAGGATTTGGGTACACTGACGCCACTTATGCAGTGGGTCAGGATGTGGGTGGATAATAGTTTGTAGTTTGTTTGTGACGCCAATTGCAGCGTGCGCAGAGTACTATCACAGGGCCCTTCCAAGGTGTTATAACGCACGCCCCAGGTTAGGAATGCCAGAGGGGTGTAATGGCCTATAATGTCTCTATAGGTGATGATAATTGTGTCAACAGTGTCTCCTACCTGGGTACGGCTGGACTCCTGGCTCACTTGCAATAAATTTGAGAGTGGGGATAGTTGGAGTAATAGAGGAATTTTGCACCAGAAATTATGTCCAGACCTTTAGATGAAGTTCAAACTCTTCTTTACTGAAGATAACTTGTATCCAAACAGTATACAGCTTTGGTCTTTGGTCCTAGCAGGTTTTGGCAATCATTGGCAGAAATAAATGCTTCTGCTTTAGGGTCCATTCACACATCCGCAATTCCATTCCGCATTTTGCGGAACGGAATTGCAGACCCATACATTTCTATGGGGCCGCACGACTTGCGGCTCCGATCGGAATTGCGGACCCGCACTTCCGGGTCCGCAATTCCGATCCTGAAAAAAATAAAACATGTCCTATTCTTGCCCGCAATAGCGGACAAGAATAGGCATATTCTCTTAGTGCCGGCAATGTGCGGTCCGCAAAATGCGGAACGCACATTGCCGCTGTCCGTGTTTTGCGGATCCGTGGATTCACAAAACACACGGATGTGTGAATGGACCTTTAATGTGAGCTTGCAGGATAATTTGTCTACTTGTTAGCTCTGTAACTGTGGCAGGATTTAATCTTCTGCTTTGAACTGTACTTTCTGCTTTGTGGGGACAGACTAGCTGAGTAGGAATGGCTTCTCTTAGGTCTCTGGACTTGACTCACAGATATATTCTAAAGGGATGCTTTCTTCCTGGAACTGGAGGTTGTCTGCTTTCTTTTCATCCAGTTGAGCTGCAGGGCTCTGACTGGGAATTTTATCAAGTCTCAGACCGAGACTTGGTCCTTGCTGTCTTCCCTATACAGGGGGCAAACTAGATCTGGTTCTAACAGTTTTTTTCCTCCCTTGCTGCAGGAAGATGGAAACCTCCACTCCTCCTCAGCAGGGGGCAGAATAGAACAGGATCGTTCCATTCTGAACGGCCATAAAACTATTTCTACCAATGATGCTACAACCTGCTGGTGGACCTGTAAAATTACAAGGAAAAATTACATTTAACATGGTTTTAAATGCACATTTGTGGAGACATGAGCTAAATCAAATCAGATGACCAGGTAAAGGCTTTTAGTAGATAGTAGCGGGGTAGAGGCGTGTAGTAACACAACTCTGGGGTGTTACATTTGCAATATACCACAGTGGCCTTCAAACTATGGGCTACCGAAAACCTTCAGCCACCAACTCTATTGCTGTCACGGCTGTATGTGAGCAACAATAGTATACACAGTAAAAGAGCTACTGACCGGACCCAAACTAGGGAGGATAAAGGGTGACCCCTGTCCGACCCTCAAAGCTCTCCCTATGCTGCTAAAGCACATGCCCGGATCCAAATGGCGGAACGAGGCATGCCCACGTGCCTAAGACTGATGACCACTGTAACCCCTACAATAGTGGAAGGGGCACGGCCACCGGTGCCCTACTCAGTATATGGAGGGAACCGTGGCCACCTCAGATCCAGTCAGAAAATAATCAGACGGATCCAAGGACAGCTGGTAATATCCGGAGTGCTTGCTGCAGCAGAACACAGGTCCAGTGAACTGATAGCTACAAGTGAAGATACTAAAGCAAGAGCTACAACTGAAATGAGAACTATAATCCACGCCCTACAATAGGAGGAGGGGTGATATAAAGAGAGGGAAATCAAACGCATGAGGAACAGCTGGGAGGAAGGAAACCAAAAGTAAACAGAGCAGTGAGAACTCCTCCCAGCTCTAGTAGTGACATCATCACAGGGGTGGAGAAACAGAGCTGTGAGAACGTCCCAAAGCTCTGGTAGTGACAGTACCCCCCCCCTCTACGGGTGGACTCCGGACACCCAGGACCCACCTTCTCAGGATGAGCCCTATGAAATGCCCTGATGAGGCGAGTGGCTTTAATGTCCGACACAGGAAACCACATCCTCTCCTCAGGACCATAACCCTTCCAATGAACGAGGTACTGAAGAGAACCGCGGACAATGCGAGAGTCCACAATTCTGGAAACCTCAAACTCCAGATTGCCATCAACCAAAATCGGAGGAGGAGGCAAAGAGGAGGGTACCGTGGGCTGGACATATGGTTTTAAGAGAGATCTGTGAAATACATTATGTATCTTCCAAACCCGTGGAAGATCAAGACGGAAGGCAACAGGATTGATGACTGACAAGATTTTATAAGGCCCAATAAACTTGGGACCTAATTTCCAGGAGGGAACCTTCAGTTTAATGTTTCTTGTAGACAACCACACCAGATCACCCACATTCAGGTCCGGACCAGGCACACGTCTCTTATCAGCCACACACCTATACCTCTCACTCATCTTTTTAAGATTACTCTGAATCTTTTGCCAAATGGTAGACAAAGACGAGGAAAATCTCTCCTCCTCAGGTAAACCAGAAAGAGCCCCTCCCGAGAATATCCCAAACTGCGGATGGAACCCATATGCACCAAAGAATGGTGACTTATCAGAAGATTCCTGACGACGGTTGTTCAGAGCAAACTCAGCAAGAGGGAGAAATGAACACCAATCCTCCTGGTTCTCTGCCACAAAACAGCGCAAATATGTCTCCAGATTCTGATTAAGGGCGTTCAGTCTGACCATTCGACTGCGGGTGAAAAGCAGAAGAGAAGGACAGCCGAACCCCCAGGTGAGAACAGAAAGCCTTCCAGAACCTGGACACAAACTGCGTGCCTCTATCGGAAACAATATCAGAGGGAATGCCGTGCAATTTAACAATATGGTCGACAAAAGCTTGCGCCAACGTTTTAGCATTGGGTAAACCAGGGAAAGGTACGAAATGAGCCATCTTGCTAAAACGGTCCACCACCACCAGGATCACCGACTTCCCCGAGGAACGAGGAAGATCCGTGATAAAGTCCATGGACAGGTGTGTCCAAGGACGGGAAGGTATGGGTAACGGGAGAAGGGAACCTGAAGGCCGTGAACGAGGGACCTTAGCGCGAGCGCACGTCTCACAAGCAGCCACAAAACCCTCCACCGACTTACGAAGAGCCGGCCACCAAAATCTCAGAGCAATGAGATCTACCGTGGCTCTACTCCCGGGGTGACCATCAAGAACCGTATCATGATGCTCCTTGAAGAGTTTGTGACGTAGCTCAGGAGGCACGAACAACTACCCAGAAGGACAACGGGCAGGTGCCTCAGTCTGGGCAGCCTGGACCTCGGCCTCCAAATCGGAATATAGAGCAGAAACAACTACCCCCTCCACCAAAATGGGACCCGGGTCCTCAGAGTTTCCTCCTCCCGGAAAACAGCGAGAGAGAGCATCAGCCTTCACATTTTTTATCCCAGGTCGGAATGTAACAACAAAATTGAATCTGGAGAAGAACAGAGACCATCTGGCCTGTCTCGGATTCATACGCCTGGCCGACTCCAAGTATGCCAGATTCTTATGGTCGGTAAAAACGGTGATAGGGTGCCTGGCCCCCTCCAACCAATGGCGCCATTCCTCGAAAGCCAACTTGATGGCCAAAAACTCCCTATCTCCCACATCATAGTTTCTCTCTGCCGGGGAGAGTTTTTTAGAGAAAAAGGCACAGGGTCGCCATTTGGCAGGAGAAGGGCCCTGGGACAAAACCGCACCCACACCCACCTCGGAAGCATCCACCTCAACAATAAAAGGTAAGGAAACATCGGGATGCACCAAGACGGGAGCAGACGCAAAACTCTCTTTAATCTTAGAAAAGGCAGCAAGCGCCTCCTCCGACCAAGAGGAAAAATCCACCCCCTTTTTTGTCATGTCAGTGAGGGGTTTGACAACAGAGGAATAATTCAAAATGAACTTTCTGTAATAGTTCGCAAAACCCAGAAAGCGCATCAATGCCTTCTGATTCTCAGGAAGCTCCCACTCAAGTACAGCACGGACCTTCTCCGGATCCATGCGAAAACCAGAAGCAGAGAGGAGAAAACCCAGAAATTGAATCTCCGATACCATAAAAAGACATTTCTCCAGCTTGGCGTACAATTTATTTTCCCACAGAATCTGCAGAACCTGAAAAAGATGATCCTGATGGGTCTGAACATCAGGGGAAAAAATCTAAATATCATCAAGATACACCAATACAAATTTCCCCATTAAATGGTAGAAAATACTATTAACAAAATGCTGACAGACGGCCGGAGCATTCATCAGGCCGAAAGGCATAACGAGATTCTCGAAATGCCCGTTAGGGGTATTAAAGGCCGTTTTCCATTCATCCCCCTCTCTGACCCTCACCAGGTTGTACGCGCCTCTCAAATCCAATTTGGAAAACACCTTGGCTCCAACAATTTGGTTGAAGAGGTCCGGGATCAGAGGAAGGGGATAGGGATCGCGAATCGTGATACGGTTCAGCTCCCTAAAATCTAGGCAAGGTCTCAGAGAGCCATCTTTTTTTTTAACAAAAAAAAAAAAACGCGGCCACAGGTGACTTTGAGGGACGAATATGCCCCTTCTCGAGACTCTCGGAGATATAAGTTCGCATTGCGATTCTTTCCAGTTGTGAGAGATTGTAGAGGCGTGCTTTTGGCAGCTTGGCGCCGGGAATGAGGTTAATGGGACAGTCAAATTCCCGGTGAGGAGGTAGCTCCTGAACACCGCTCTCGGAAAACACGTCCGAGAAATCAGAGAGAAATGATGGCACAGTTTTAGTAGACACCTCTGCAAAAGTCGCTGTGAGACAATTCTCTCTACAAAAGTTACTCCACTCATTTATTTGCCTTCCTTGCCAATCAATAGTGGGGTTATGTCTAGTGAGCCAGGGTAACCCCAAAACTAGAGGAGAAGGCAATCCGTTAAGGACAAAACAAGATATATCCTCTACATGAGTGTCACCTACAGCTAGCCGGATATTGTGAACAATGCCCTTCAGAGATCTCTGTGAGAGTGGAGCAGAGTCAATAGCAAAAACAGGTATATCCTTTTCTAATGTGCAAACCTGAAAACCATGCATGGCTACAAATTGAGTGTCAATAAGATTGACGGCCGCTCCACTATCGACAAAAATCTCACAAGAAATGACTTTGCTCTCTAGCGCCACCCTGGCAGACAGGAGAAAACGGGAACTGCAGGTCAGAGGAAAAGCATCAATTCCTACATCAACTTTGCCCAAAGTAGCAGATGAAGCAGAATTTGATGATTTACCTTTTGAGGTTTTTCTCTTATTATCGCTCTTAGTACAGTTCAAGAATCTCCTAGACGGACAAACATTTGCCAAATGACCTATGCCCCCACAACAAAAACACACCATACTCTGAGGACTAAATCCTCTTTTATCAGGGGCAAGTCGACCTAGCTGCATGGGCTCCTCCTCAGAGGGGAGCTAGACAGGATGAGGCCCCGGCACACTGAATGAGTCCGCCCCACTGCCCCTAGACTGACAATGGCTGGACAGAGAGGTCTCGTTTCTTTCTCTTAGACGCCTGTCAAGGCGTACCGCCAATGACATGGCAGACTCTAAGGACGTTGGTCTCTCATGGAAAGCAAACGCATCTTTCAATCTCTCTGAGAGACCATGACAGAACTGACTCCGGAGTGCAGCATCATTCCAACCCGAATCAGCTGCCCATCTCCGAAATTCAGAACAATAAAGCTCCGCAGACAGTTTGTTCTGGCATAAAACACGTAAGTTAGATTCGGCCAGAGCAACACGATCCGGGTCATCATAAATCTGCCCCAGGGCCACAAAAAATCTTTCCACGGATCGAAGGGAGGGATCCCCTGATGGCAGCGAAAAAGCCCAAGTCTGAGCATTACCCCTGAGCAGGGAGATGACAATCCTCACCCTCTGCTCCTGATTACCAGAGGAGTGGGGACACAAGCAAAAATGGAGTTTGCATGCCTCTCTGAAACGAACAAAATTCTCACTGCCCCCGGAGAACGTTTCCGGAAGTGAGACCTTTTGGCTCGCAACAGACTCCATGAGCCGGAGCAGAGCCCAATGCTTGAAGCTGAGTCATAGATTGACGGAGATCCGCTACTTCCAAAGAAAGACCCTGCATGCGGTCAACCAGGCCAGAAAGCGGATCCATGTCAAAAAAGGACGGTTTTGGTGGATTATAATGTCACGGCTGTATGTGAGCAACAATAGTATACACAGTAAAAGAGCTACTGACCGGACCCAAACTAGGGAGGATAAAGGGTGACCCCTGTCCGACCCTCAAAGCTCTCCCTATGCTGCTAAAGCACATGCCCGGATCCAAATGGCGGAACGAGGCATGCCCACGTGCCTAAGACTGATGACCACTGTAACCCCTACAATAGTGGAAGGGGCACGGCCACCAGTGCCCTACTCAGTATATGGAGGGAACCATGGCCACCTCAGATCCAGTCAGAAAATAATCAGGTACACAACAATGTCTGTACACTTAGCTGAAGGTGTTGCAGCCGCAGAGAAGATGGATCCAAGGACAGCTGGTAATATCCGGAGTGCTTGCTGCAGCAGAACACAGGTCCAGTGAACTGATAGCTACAAGTGAAGATACTAAAGCAAGAGCTACAACTGAAATGAGAACTATAATCCACGCCCTACAATAGGAGGAGGGGTGATATAAAGAGAGGGAAATCAAACGCATGAGGAACAGCTGGGAGGAAGGAAACCAAAAGTAAACAGAGCAGTGAGAACTCCTCCCAGCTCTAGTAGTGACATCATCACAGGGGTGGAGAAACAGAGCTGTGAGAACGTCCCAAAGCTCTGGTAGTGACAATTGCATTATAAAAGCTTCCATCCAGACAATGTTAAAAAATCTCTACCGTATTGTCAATTTATACGTTTGAAAAGAATAAACAACACAGAGGAAGGTTATGCCAGGCAATCAGAAGAACTATAGACTAGGCTACACGGCAGAGGATATATGGAAAAGACAGCTAAAAGAAAAGCAGGGTCATTTACACAGGACGAATTGTTGTATAGTAGAAAAGATAGTCCACAGCGAAAAAGATAGATTTGTATTCACATTTAAATATAGTCCAGCAGCGGAGTTGATCCAACACACTATTTATAACAATTGGGATATTCTAAAAAATGAAGAAAGTTTAGGGAATCTAACTGAGAATTGACCCCTTGTAACGTTGAAAAGATGCCACACAATAAAAGATAAACTAGTAAGAAGCAGATTCTGAGGTGAAAGGGCAAGCAATTGGCTATCCACTAAAAAACCTATAGGTAATTACAAATGTGGTAGTTGTTTGCAAATACAATAATTAAATTAAATACCTATCCTTTGGAGGGGTAGAGTGGTGCAATTTATTACTTGCAGAAGCAACTATATTGTGTATTTGGTGAAGTGCCAATGCAGTGCCTTTTACATAGGGAAAACTATCCGCACTTTGTTTGAAAGATTCAGAGAACACCTTAACTCCTTAAGAACTAGTAAAGGGTGCACAAGACTCATTGAACATGTCCGCAATATGCATGGTGGTGATCCACGCTGCCTTACCTTTTCTGGGATAGAGTTGGTGCCATATATGCCTCGAGGTGGCGACAGACACCGCTCAATCCTGCAAAGGGAGGCTAGGTGGATAATAAAAGCCAATGCTTTAGGTCCCCTGGGACTTAATGATAGAAACGATTTAGGGGTGTTCGTTTAGAACTTATCCATTCCAGCGTGCATGGTTTTACTTATTTTATGTTGTTTGTATTTGTGATGCTCAGTAGGAAAGCGTCTAAGTTGCCTTGGTAACCAGACGCAATGACGATATATATTGCGTGTAGTAGCGCAATGAGGTCAGTGGCCAGACGAAGCGCAAACTAGCACGAAACGGCCGTCGCCGCATATCCTTCATGTGTACACCGCTACCGTATGCTCCTGCCCTGATGTTTTAATCGGACGAATACAGGATTTTTTTCTACCAGCATTGGTAAGTGCCGCCTTCTCTCTACTCTCCACGTTGTATTGGCATTAAGAGGATGGCTGGAGGTGTCTTGGACTCCTTTTATCTATGACATACAATTGACAACCACACAAAGGCTATATGCCAAAATCCAGGTATGTGGAAGCCAGCAATCTATCCATGAGACAGATAACAGTCAGCATACCTTACAATGGCAGCCTTGTGCACTATGAGACATTCCAAACCAGCTCTCATCTGACTGAGAGCCAGTAAGCCTCAAAGTTGCTTCACATCTGTTGGATGGCTTGGGTGGACCTGCGCCAAAAACTAATTTACATAGGCATGGGCATATAGGAAAGACATGCAAATGAGCAGAATCTGCCTTGTTTTTCAAAACTGAAAAACCATTTGCATTGAAAATTTGCGATCTACACTACTCATGAACAGCGCCATCTATTAAATTCATAGTCTTGTCATTTGCTTATGAGACCAATAGATGGCGCTGTTCATGAGTGATTACAAGCAGAGTGATAGCAGCAATCTGATATACACCTCAGTGTTAGCGCAGGCTATTATAGGCTGAGCGCTACACGGTGTGTGGACTATGTTCAGCAGGGTGCCCCACTTACTATGGCCCCAACAAGATGAACAGCGCCATCTATTGGTTTCATAGTCTTATGACAAGACTAATAATCTTTTCATAAGACTATGAAACCAATAGATGGCGCTGTTCATGAGTAGTGTAGATTGCAAATATTCCATGCAGATGGTTTTTCAGCTGAAAAACAAGGCATATTCTGCTAATTTGCATGTCTTTCCCATATGCCCATGCAAATTATTTTTTACATGACAAAACTGTATAGAAAGGTTATTGAATATTATGTTAGGACAATCAGAAAACTTTTTGTCACCCTAATGATATTGATCTAGGTGCGCAGGTCCACCCAAGCCATCCAACAGATGTGAAGCAACTTTGAGGCTTACTGGCTCTCAGTCAGATGAGAGCTGGTTTGGAATGTCTGATAGTGCACAAGGCTGGCATTTTAAGGTATGCTGACTGTTATCTGTCTCATGGATAGATTGTTGGTTTCCACATACCTGGCTTTTGGCATATAGCCTTTGTCTGGTTGTCTATTGTATGTCATAGATAATAGAAGTCCAAGACACATCCAACCACCCTCCTAATGCTGTTTCCAAACCATTTTGATGGGGTTTCCATCAATTTCTAACCTGTTTTTGTGAACCATACACCCTCTTCTCTTCCGAGCAGGAGGTGCCTGGGGTGCTCCCATTAATTTCCATTATGCTCGGGTGCTCGGTAGAGCACTCGAGCATACCGATGTGTTCAGCCAGAGCACACAAGCACTTTGGTGCTCGATCAACACTAATATTTATACATACAGTGGATATAAAAAGTCTACACACCCCTGTTAAAATGTCAGGTTTCTGTGATGTAAAAAAATGAGACAAAGATAAATCATTTCAGAACTTTTTCCACCTTTAATGTGACCTATAAACTGTACCACTCAATTGAAAAACAAACTGAAATCTTTTAGGTAGAGGGAAGAAAAAATATAAAAATAAAATATGGTTGCATAAGTGTGCACACCCTTAAAGAGGACCTTTCACTAGAATAAAACATCTAAACTAACTATACAGACATGGAGAGCGGCGCCCAGGGCTTTATTGGGGGTGTCTTGCTAATTGCCTATAATTTCCACCTGTTGTCTATCCCATTTGCACAACAGCATGTGAAATTGATTGTCACTCAGTGTTGCTTCCTAAGTGGACAGTTTGATTTCACAGAAGTGTGATTGACTTGGAGTTACATTGTGTTGTTTAAGTGTTCCCTTTATTTTTTTGAGCAGTGTACATTATTTATTATGTAACAATAAAGTATTTTCTCATAATTTGGGTGTTCCTGAGCTTCAGTTTTTCTAGTTTTTTGCTTCTTATTTGGTGAGCTCTTCCAAATTACATGTATATTGGGTAGTCCCTATATGTAGCCGCAATACTTTAGTGGTCACTGTCTTGGCAGGGACACCCATGGTCAAATTATTATTATTATTTTTTTTATGTGGAATGGTAGAAAATGCTTTGGATAAGTAAAGATATATGACATCCATTGACTTACCTCCTCATCGAAACTGATTAAATTAGTTTGATCTGACCGATTCCTCATGAAGCCATGCTGATACGGTGTTATATGATTATTTTCATTGAGGTACTCCAAGATATCTCTTAGAAAATCTTCAAACAGTTTACCCACTATTGTTTACTTCAAATACTTTACCCAAAGTGTAAGAAAAAAGACTAAATAAATAAATAAAAATTTACAAAATGCTGGAACTCAGTTTCCAGCCACACCCAATGCCACCATAACCCATACATTCCATATATCAATATTACCATTATGGAAGAGGGAATTAATAAAAAATATATATAGTGGGAGCAAATGAAGAGACATACCATATAGAAGACGACATGCCGCATAAAAAAAAACAAATTTGGAGAGTTTCCCAGGTCATGTCTATTTAACTTAACCACCTCAGCTCCCCTAGCTTAAACCCCCTTAATGACCAGACCACTTTTTACAATTCTGCACTACACTACTTTCACGGTTTATTGCTCGGTCATACAACTTACCACCCAAATGAATTTTACCTCCTTTTCTTCTCACTAATAGAGCTTTCATTTGGTGGTATTTTATTGCTGCTGACATTTTAACTTTTTTTGATATTAATCAAAATTGACTGAAATATTTGCAAAAAAATGAAATTTTTCACTTTCTGTTGTAAAATTTTTCAAATAAAACTACATTTCTATATACATTTTTCTCTAAATTTATTGTTCTACATGTCTTTGATTAAAAAAAATGCAAAAAGTGTATATTTATTGGTTTGGGTAAAAGTTATAGCGTTTACAAACTATGGTGCAAAAATGTGAATTTACGCACTTTGACTTTCTGAGCACCTATCATGTTTCCTGAGGTTCTACAATGCCCATACAGTAGAAACACCCCACAAATGACCCCATTTCGGAAAGTAGACACCCTAAGGTATTCGCTGATGGGCATATTGAGTTCATGGAAATTTAAATTTTTTGTCACAAGTTAGCGGAAAATGATTTTTATTATTTTTTTTTTTTTCTTACAAAGTCTCATATTCCACTAACTTGTGACAAAAAATTAAATTTTACATGAACTCACCATACCGCTCACGGAATACCTTGGGGTGTCTTCTTTCTAAAATGGGGTCACTTGTGGGGTATTTATACTGCCCTTGCATTTTAAGGGCCCTAAAGTGTGAGAACTAGTTTTGAATCCAAATGCGTAAAAATGCCCTGTGAAATCCTAAAAGTACTTATTGGAATTTGGGCCCCTTTGCGCACCTAGGCTGCAAAAAAGTGTCACACATGTGGTATCGCCATACTCAGGAGAAGTAGGGAAATGTGTTTTGGGGTGTATTTTTACATATACCCATACTGTGTGAGATAAATATCTTTGTAAAAGACAACTTTTCCCATTTTTTTTATACAAAGTTGTCATTTTACTGAGATATTTCTCTCACCCAACATGGGTATATGTAAAAATACACCCCAAAACACATTGCCCTACTTCTCCTGAGTACAGCGATACCACATGTATGACACTTTTTTGCAGCTTAGGTGCACAAAGGGGCCCAAATTCCAATAAGTATCTTTAGATTTTCACAGGGCATTTTTTACGCATTTGGATTCCAAACTACTTCTCATGCTTTAGGACCCCTAAAATGCCAGGGCAGTATAAATACCCCACAAGTGACGCCATTTTGGAAAGAAGACACCCCAAGGTATTCCGTGAGGGGCATGGCGAGTTCCTAGAATATATATTTTTTTGGCACAAGTTAGCGGAATATGATTTTTTTTTTCTCTTGCAAAGTCTCATATTTCACTAACTTGTGACAAAATATAAAATTTTACATGAACTCGCCATGTCCCTCACGAAATACCTTGGGGTGTCTTCTTTCCAAAATGGGGTCACATGTGGGGTATTTATGCTGCCCTGGCATTTTAAAGGCCCTAAAGCGTGAGAAGTCTGGAATATAAATGTCTAAAAATTTTTACGCATTTGGATTCCCTGAGGGGTATGGTGAGTTCATGTGAGATTTTATTTTTTGTCACAAGTTAGTGGAATATGAGACTTTGTAAGAAAAAAAAAAAAAATCGATCTCCGCTAACTTGTGCCAAAAAAAAACACCTTCTATGAACTTGCCATGCCCCTCAAAAGTGATCTTTATAGCGCCGCAGAGATTTTACGGTGTTTTTGCAGTGATCAGAAAAAAATAAAATTCTGTCACTGCGGTGGGGCGAACTGAACGCAAGTGTGCGCACAAGATCAGGCCTGATCGGGCGAACACTGCGTTTTTTGTAGAGCCTATAGAACATGTCCTATTCTTGTCCGCAATTGCGGACAAGAAAGGGCATTTTCTATATAGTTCTGGCAATGTGCGGATCTGCAAAATGTGGAAAGCACATTACCGGTGTCCATGTTTTGCGGATCCGCGGTGTCCATGTTTTGTGGTGATCCGCAAAACACATACGGATGTCTGAATGGAGCCTTACAGGGGGGTGATCAATGACAGGGGGGTGATCAGGGAGTCTATATGGGGTGATTCGGGGGTTAATAAGGGGTTAATAAGTGACGGGGGGGTGTGTAGTGTGGTGATTGGTGCTACTTACAGAGCTGCCTGTGTCCTCTGGTGGTCGATCCAAGCAAAAGGGACCACCAGAGGAGCAGGTAGCAGGTATATTAGACGCTGTTAATAAAACAGCGTCTAATATACCTTTTTGAGTTTAAAAAAAAAAGCATCTACAGCCTGCCAGCGAATGATCGCCGCTGGCAGGCTGTAGATCAACTCGTTTACCTTGCGATTCTGTGAACGCGCTCTCCTGTGTGCGCGCGTTCACAGGAAATCTCGCGTCTTGCGAGATGACGCGCCGATGCGTCTATGAGGAACAAACCGACCGCCCTCAGGACGCATTCCTGCGTTAGGCGGTTCGGGAGGCGGTTAATGAGCAAAAGTATAGAACCTTTGACCAGGTGCTGTTCAATCTCCACTCGTTTTGTAGGGCAGAAAGCAGGTGCGTAGCTAGAAATGACTGGGCCCCATAGCAAAAAAAATGTATGCCACCCCCCTCCCGGATCTCTCACCCTCACATACCTCTCGGACCTCGCCGCCACATCCGCAGCTCCTCATGCACTTGCGACGGTTACGCGTAGGACTGAGCACAGACAGTTGGTCACTGGCAACGCATATGTGCCGATGTAGGAAATGTATGAATCTAAATGTCTGTGTATTAAAGAAGATTGTTAAATTGTACAGGGGTCTGTAACACAAGAAGGTGAAAGTACATATCCTGGGGTGTGTATGTGTATTAGACAGAAGGTAGGGGTATGTATCTTGTGTAGTTTGGGTATTAGGGAGAGTAAGGGGTATATATCTAGTGCTGATAAACGTGTAGGTTTAGAGCCGCTCTGTATCAGCACTAGATATATACCCTTTACTCTCCCTAATACCCAAACTACACAAGATACATATCCCTACCTTCTGTCTAATACACATACACACCCCACGATATGTACTTTCACCTTCTTGTGTTACAGACCCCTGTACGATTTAACAATCATCTTTAATATACAGACATTTAGATTCATACATTTCCTACACTGGCACAAATGTACTAACCATCTGTTAGCTATCTTCAGAAATAAACGGCTCAGGAACGGCTCCGGTAAATAAGGTTACAAGCTGCTGGGGACTACACCCTGGTCATGAGGAGCGAGCGAGAGACACCGCCGGCCGTTCTGAGGAGCAGCCAGTGAGAGTGACTGTCGAGATGTGGAACTGAGCGGAATGGTAACCACCGTGAAACAACGGGAAGACTGGAAGGCGATTCTGAGCAAGGTGAAGATAGATGGCTGTGTCTTCGCCATCAACCACACTATTAAATAATGCAGCTGCCAGCTGGTATCCTGGCTAAATACCGTACATGGGCTTCGGACATACCGCTACAGTCCCCACTCCCCAGCCAGAGTCAGCCAGAGCCAGCCCTCAGCTCAGCCACTTGAACCGTATGCCTGCGCACCAGCCACCCACACTCCAGCAGCCCGCAGCTTTGCTGTACGCTCTGAGTCCGCCTCCTCCACTTCCGGCCAGTAGGACTAGTCAGAACTGCCGCCCAGACTGCGGGACCACTCCAGGGGTCAAGTCCTGGGGAAAAAAAGTGTGGGAACTCACCCAAGATCCACTGCCACCCTGATTCCCCACCCCCACCCCAAAAAAAAATAATATATATATATATATATATATATATATATATATATATACACACTCACCTAAAGAATTATTTGGAACACCTGTTCTATTTCTCATTATTGCAATTATCTAGTCAACCAATCGCATGGCAGTTGCTTCAATGTATTTAGGGGTGTGGTCCTGGTCAAGACAATCTCCTGAACTCCAAACTGAATGTCAGAATTGGAAAGAAAGGCGATTTAAGCAATTTTGAGCGTGGCATGGTTGTTGGTGCCAGACAGGCCGGTCTGAGTATTTCACAATCTGCTCAGTTACTGGGATTTTCACGCACAACCATTTCTAGGGTTTACAAAGAATGGTGTGAAAAGGGAAAAACATCCAGTATGCAGCAGTCCTGTGGGCAAAAATGCCTTGTTGATGCTAGAGATCAGAGGAGAATGGGCCGACTGATTCAAGCTGATAGAAGAGCAACGTTGACTGAAATAACCACTCGTTACAACCGAAGTATGCAGCAAAGCATTTGTGAAGCCACAACACGCACAACCTTGAGGCGGATGGGCTACAACAGCAGAAGACCCCACCGGGTACCACTCATCTCCACTACAAATAGGAAAAAGAGGCTACAATTTGCACGAGCTCACCAAAATTGGACTGTTGAAGACTGGAAAAATGGTTTCTTGAACATGACAATGAGTTCACTGTACTAAAATGGCCCCCACAGTCACCAGATCTCAACCCAATAGAGCAGGGATGGCCAACCTGAGGCTCTCCAGATGTTGCAAAACTACAACTCCCAGCATGCCCAGACTGCCAACAGCTATCAGCCTACAGCAGGGCATGGTGGGAATTGTAGTTTTACAACAGCTGGAGAGCCTCAGGTTGGCCATGCCTGCAATAGAGCATCTTTGGGATGTGGTGGAACGGGAGCTTCGTGCCCTGGATGTGCATCCCTCAAATCTCCATCAACTGCAAGATGCTATCCTATCAATATGGGCCAACATTTCTAAAGAATGCTATCAGCACCTTGTTGAATCAATGCCATGTGGAATTAAGGCAGTTCTGAAGGCAAAAGGGGGTCCAACACGTATTAGTATGGTGTTCCTAATAATTCTTTAGGTGAGTGTGTGTGTGTGTATATATATATATATATATATATATATATATATATATATTTTGCAGAAAATTCAGTGCAGCATAAAACGTAAACAAAAACTGGAATTTACTTACAGTTCTGAAGACTCTGGGTGCTGGCAGGCTTGGCCTCAGGGGTGCTGGCTTGCTTGGCCGGGCAGAAGGACTGTGGGAGACTGTGAGGCCTTTTTTCTCTAAGCTGCTCCGGAAAAAAATATTTTTCATTATACCTCAGGTCAGACCACCAATCAGACCCCCAATGTTAATCAGACCTCGGCTAACAGCCCCAATAAGATCCCCAATGTTAATAAGACCTTGGATAACACCTCAGCTCAGACCCCAATGAATGAATCAGACCTCAGATAAGAGCCCCATGCCTCATAGCAGCCCCCAGTAGCCTCTCCATCATACCCCTGTGCCTCTCACCAGCCCCCAGTAGCCTCTCCATCAGCCCCTAGTGCCTCTCACCAGCCCCCAGTGCCTCTGCATCAGCTTCCAGTGCCTCTCACCAGCCCCCAGTGCCTCTCACCACCAGCCCCCAGTGCCTCTCCACCAGCCCCCAGTGCCTCTCCACCAGCCCCCAGTGCCTCTCACCAGCCCCCAGTGCCTCTCCATCAGCCCCCAATGCCTCTCACTAGCCCCCAGTGCCTCTCCATCAGCCCCCAGTGCCTCTCACCAACCCCCAATGCCTCTTCATCAGCTCCTAGTCCCTCTCACCAGCCCCCAATGCCTCTCCATCAGCCCCAATGCCTCTCACCAGCCCCCAGTGCCTCTCCCATCGGCCCCCAGTGCCTCTCCCATCAGCCCCCAGTGCTTCTCCATCAGCCCCCAGTGGCTCTCCCATTGGCCACCAATGCCTCTCCACCAGCCCCCAGTTCGCCCTCCCCGGCATTAAAATCATTGGTGGTCAGTGCGCCCTCCCCGGTATTAAAATCATTGGTCGGCAGTGCGCCCTACCCCTTCTCCCCGGTATTAAAATCATTGGTGGGCAGTGCGCCCCCCCAGTATTAAAATCATTGGTGGGCAGTGCGCCCCCCCCACCTCCCCGGTATTAAAATCATTGGTGGGCAGTGCGCCCCCCAGTATTAAAATCATTACCAATGTAATAAAAATCATTGGTGGGTAGTGTGCCCTCCCCCCCCCCCCGGTATTAAAATCATTGGTGGGCAGTACGCCCCCCCCAGTATTAAAATCATTGGTGGGCAGTGCGCCCTCCCCGGTATTAAAATCATTGGTGGGCAGTGCGGCCCCCCCCAGTATTAAAATCATTGGTGGGCAGTGCGCCCTCCCCCCCCTGCTTCACTATTAAAGCAAATTGCCCGGCAGTGAAAAAAAAATACCAGGCAGGTGCGCCCCCCCAGCCTCTGTGCCTGGGGCACATGCCCCGTCTGCCTCCCCCCTCCCTACGACCCTGCAGAAAATGAAGAAACATATAAAGTGAGATTTATCAAGTCAACATAGTTGTGGCATAGTTTTATACTAGGGAAAAGGCTGAAACTCTCGCTCACTTAGTTTATGTTCAGAAAGTTTATAGTTTATTATGATTTCTATATAAATATTAAAACTAAAATATATGCAATACATGGACAACTTATTATAGTCCTATCAGCAGTGCCCTTATGGTATGCAATATGTAATAACCCTAACAGACCGAAACGTTTCAGGGATAGTATGTGGCAGTGATTTGCATTAACATTGAGTTAGAAAATTGTTTGGATGCAAATCTATACTGAGGACACTGCAGCATACCCGCAACCAGCAAGACAACCTAACCCCGGAGATGGAGCCAGCCTCTGTAAGCGTGGTCAGTGAATAATCTGATTTTGGAATTTTGGAAAAAATTGCAAATTTCCAAGTATTAATTTCTCTACTTCTATAATACATAGTAATACCTCCAAAAATAGTTATTACTTTACATTCCCCATATGTCTACTTCATGTTTGGATCATTTTGGGAATGACATTTTAGTTTTTGGGGACGTTACAAGGCTTAGAAGTTTAGAAGCAAATCTTGAAAAACCAAATTTTTAGGGACCAGTTCAGGTCTGAAGTCACTTTGTGAGGCTTACATAATAGAAGCCATTCAAAAATGACCCCATTCTAGAAACTACACCCCTCAAGGTATTCAAAACTGATTTTACAAACTTTGTTAACCCTTTAGGTGTTGCACAAGAGTTATTGGCAAATGCAGATGGAAAATCTGCCCAAAAAAATTAAATTCTCAAATTTCATTTTAATCTATTTTTTCCAGTAACAAAGCAAGGGTTAACAGCCAAACAAAATGCTATATTTATTGCCCCGATTCTGTAGTTTGCAGAAACACCCCATATGTGGCCGTAAACTACTGTACGGGCACACGGTAGGGCATAGAGTAGAAACTCCATAAAAGTGACCCCATTTTGGAAACTACGTGATAAGATGGCAGTTTTGTTGGGACTATTTTTAGGGTACATATGTTTTTTGGTTTATCTATATTACATTTTTGTGAGGCAAGGTTACCAAAAATAGAAATTCTGAAATTTCATCTTCATTCGCCATAAACTGTTGAGGAACACCTAAAGGGTTAATAAAGTTTCTAAAATCAGTTTTGAATACCTTGAGGGGTGTAGTTTCTTAGATGGGGTCGCTTTTATGGAGGTTCTACTCTAGGGGTGTATCAGGGGGGCTTCAAATGGGACATGGTGCCAAAAAAAAGCCATCAAAATCTGCCTTCCAGAAACCATATGGCATTACTTTCCTTCTGCGCCCTGCCGTTTGGTCATACAGCAGTTTACAACCACATATGGGGTGTTTCTGTAAACTGCAGAATCAGGGTAATAAATGTTAGGTTTTGTTTGGCTGTTAACCCTTGCTTTGTTATTGGAAAAAAACGGATACAAATTTTTAATTTGCCCAAAAATTGCTGTTTTGGCACCGTTTTTATTTTTTTTGACCGTGTTCATCTGAGAGCTGCGGTCATAGGTTATTTTTATAGAGCAGATTCTTACGGACGCGGCAATACCTAATATGTCTACTTTTAAATAAAATTAAAAAATATATATGTTTTTGTTTTAGTGTCTCAAGTCTGAGAACCATAGTTTTTTATCCGATTGTCAGTGGCTAAATTGGGATATAAATTTAGTACTCCATGGTACTCCCTGAAGTAACCGTCAATGCAGAGGCCTGGATGATCGGGGCACGTGTCACACTGAGTAGTGGTGTCCTTCCGTATCCCCCTCCTGTGACACACTCTGCAATTTTTTTGGGTCCGTCCCTTCTTTCCAGAATGGGGGACCACACCTGGAAAGTGTTGGCCAGGGACGATCCGGGCGCCTCCAGTTCCCCTGGTACTCCGGCCTGCTCTTTCCCGTTCAGAAAAGATTAGGGCCTTGAGGACTGCCTTATAGAACTGAAGGACTGTCCCTGTGTTGCCAGCGCTGCACAAAAGAATTGTATAAGGCAACCTGTACCAAGTAGACCGCAAATTTTTTGTACCATGCCCGGGTTTTGCGCATGGCATTATATGGCTTGAGGACTTGATCAGAGAGATCTCCCATATACCGATTGTAGTTGACGATACAATCGGGCTTGAGGACCGTTGCCGCGATACCTCGCACAGGGACAGAGGTGATGCCGTTACCATGGATTGTGGACAGTACAAGGACATCCCTCTTGTCCTTATATCTGACCAGCAACAGGTTTCCATTGGTAAGGGCACGGGTCTGACCCCTGGGGATAGGTACCTGGAGGGGGTGGGTAGAGAGGCTGCGTTGATTTTTCCGCACGGTCCCCCAAGCGGACAAGGGGATACTAGTATAAAAGTTATCCACGTACAGGTGGTAACCCTTATCTAGCAGTGGGTGCATAAGGTCCCACACAAGTTTCCCGCTTACACCCAGAGTGGGGGGACATTCTGGAGGGTTGAATACGGGAATCTCGCCCCTCGTACACACGAAACTTGTAAGTGTACCCTGAGGTACTCTCACAATGTTTGTACAGCTTCACGCCTTACCTCGCCCGCTTAGAGGGAACATACTGGCGGAAAAGGAGTCTCCCCTTGAAAGCAATAAGAGACTCCTCAACCGCGACCTCCCTTCCAGGTACATAGGTCGGTACAAATTTGGCCCCAAAGTGATCGATGACCGGCCGCATAGGCAGGATCACCTTGGGGGGGACATGCTGCATTATCTGAATAATGCAGGCATTTCCGGATGGCCTCAAACCGGGACCGTGTCATGGCCGTACTGTAAAGTGGGGTCTGGTAGATGAAGGCCCTACTCCAGTAATGCCTGACACTAAGTTTCTTGACTAGGCCCATGTGCAGCACGAGGCACCAAAATGTCCTCATCTCGGCTGCACTGACCGGAGTCCAGCCACTGGGCCTAGCCAAAAAGGAGCCCGGGTGTTGTGCAACAAACTGTTGGGTGTACAGGTTTGTTTGCTCCACCATTAGATTTACAAAGTGGTCACTGAAAAAAAGACTAAAGTAGTGAAGCCCACTGTGGATATCTGGATTCCTGGTTGGCCTACAAAATCAGGAATCACAGGCTCAAAACACTCTGGGGTATACCAGACAAGGTCACTGGCAGGGGGCTCTGGTGGACTTAACTGGTGTGCCAGAAAACTTGTACGAGCCCCAGAGCTGCTCATACTAATGTGGGCCACAGGGTCCCTAACATGGCGGTCCCCTTGCTCCGCCTGGCGGCGTCTCCGCCACCTCGGGGGCTCATCATCATCGCTAGATGATGAGGAGGAGGACGCGGATGACAAAAGGAAAGTGGGTTCATCCTCGTCCTCACTGGGGCTCTCGGACTTGGAGGCAAGCTGGGCCATAGGGGAGTGTGTGTGTGTGTGCGTGATAAACTTTATTTGGTGTGCGTGTGTGTGGGGGCACGAGTGTTCGCGAACTTACCCTAAACCTAACAAACAAAAAAATAAAATAATAACTTAAAAAAGGGCAAAAAATGTGAAAAAATGTGAAAAAATAAATCAAAATCGCTGATCAACTGTCCAAAGTTGATCAGCGGTGGGGTATGCGATGCGCTAACAGTGGCTGGATGCTAAGAGTGCCGGCCACAGTCAGCGTACGCACAAAAAATGTTGTGGGGGGGCAAGCTGCAGCACCCTGGAGGGTCTGGGGTCACACAGCTGTGCTGTGGACCCCAGACACCCGATTTAGGGTGATGCAATAAAAAAAGTTTTTTTTTTCTTCTTCCACTAACTTTCCCTGACTATCCCTGCCTAACCTAACCTTTCCCTAATCTTTCCCTAAATACTTGGGTGCACAGATGGGGGTGCTGGGGCACAGATGGGGTGCTGACTGACGATCTCTGCACAGATGGGGTGCTGGCTCTGAGATCCACGTGCAGCGCTCCTCTCTCCTCGGCTTCCGGACTGAAAAGGTGGAAGAAAGGAGCACTGCAGTAATTTGAACTGCCCGCCCCTGCTGCCGACCAATGAGAGGCGATCCTGAGAGGTGAGGATCACAGGATGCTGATTGGTGGTGTATTATCACACCACCGATCACCATCCTGTTCCAGGTTATCGAGTCCCCAGAGACCCGAATAACCCTGAAACGCAGCAAACCGCAGGTCTGAATTGACCTGCGGTTTGCTGCGATCGCCTACACTGGGGGGGGGGAGGTGGTTCACAGGAACCCCCCGGCGCATTGTCCCCAGGTGCCTGCTCAATGATTTGAGCAGGCACAGGGTTCTGATCACCGCCCACCGAGCGGCGGTGATCGGAAATACATAGGATGTACAGGTACATCCTGTGTCCTTAAGTACCGGGACATCAGTGTGTACCTGTATGCCCTATGTCCGGAACAGGTTAATAGAAAATATTTTAATTGTCATAATGCTAAGAGAGAGAGAACTGATATTCCATGAATGGAGTTGCCAGCACAAGACATGATAGCCAGTAAAGGACATCTGTACCTGTAATCACAAAAAGGGAAAGGGAACAACCATAGTGAACCAACTTATCAAAACTTGAAAAACAGGTGTACATGTCATACCATAGTGCAAATGCACTGTATTCAAAATGTGGAAAACTGAAAATAAAGAAATACCAAAAGGAGTTATCATCGTATTCATTAGATAAAGAGAGAACATGTGAGCATACACAGATGGGTATATATCAGCTCATCATCCCAGGGATCCAACAGTAGTCTAGAGAGAGATAAATTTGTGTTTGTGGAGAGGTCTTGCGTGGCAAAAGACTAGACAAACTTGAATCTATCAGATTTCACTTCTTACGAAAGGCAAGGCCCTCCTTCACTATATTTAGTATCAATGTACAGTCGTGGCCAAAAGTTTTGAGAATTACATAAATATTGGAAATTGGAAAAGTTGCTGCTTAAGTTTTTATAATAGCAATTTGCATATACTCCAGAATGTTATGAAGAGTGATCAGATGAATTGCATAGTCCTTCTTTGCCATGAAAATTAACTTAATCCCCCCAAAAAATTTCCACTGCATTTCATTGCTGTCATTAAAGGATCTGCTGAGATCATTTCAGTAATCGTCTTGTTAACTCAGGTGAGAATGTTGATTAGCACAAGGCTGGAGATCATTATGTCAGGCTGATTGCGTTAAAATGGCAGACTTGACATGTTAAAAGGAGGGTGATACTTGAAATCATTGTTCTTCCATTGTTAACCATGGTGACCTGCAAAGAAACGCGTGCAACCATCATTGCGTTGCATAAAAATGGCTTCACAGGCAAGGATATTGTGGCTACTAAGATTGCACCTCAATCAACAATTTATAGGATCATCAAGAACTTCAAGGAAAGAGGTTAAATTCTTGTTAAGAAGGCTTCAGGGCGTCCAAGAAAGTCCAGCAAGCGCCAGGATCGTCTTATAAAGAGGATTCAGCTGCGGGATCAGAGTGCCACCAGTGCAGAGCTTGCTCAGGAATGGCAGCAGGCAGGTGTGAGCGCATCTGCACGCACAGTGAGGCGAAGACTTTTGGAAGATGGCCTGGCGTCAAGAAGGGCAGCAAAGAAGCCACTTCTCTCCAAAAAAAACATCAGGGACAGATTGATCTTCTGCAGAAAGTTTGGTGAATGGACTGCTGAGGACTGGGGCAAAGTCATATTCTCCGATGAAGCCTCTTTCCGATTGTTTGGGGCATCTGGAAAAAGGCTTGTCCGGAGAAGAAAAGGTGAGCGCTACCATCAGTCCTGTGTCATGCCTACAGTAAAGCATCCTGAGACCATTCATGTTTGGGGTTGCTTCTCATCCAAGGGAGTGGGCTCACTCACAATTTTGACCAAAAACACAGCCATGAATAAAGAATGGTACCAGAACACCCTCCAACAGCAACTTCTTCCAACAATCCAACAACAGTTTGGTGAAGAACAATGCATTTTCCAGCACGATGGAGCACCGTGCCATAAGGCAAAAGTGATAATTAAGTGGCTCGGGGACCAAAACGTTGATATTTTGGGTCCATGGCCTGGAAACTCCCCAGATCTTAATCCCATTGAGAACTTGTGGTCAATCCTCAAGAGGCGGGTGGACAAACAAAAACCCACTAATTCTGACAAACTCCAAGAAGTGATTATGAAAGAATGGGTTGCTATCAGTCAGGAATTGGCCCAGAAGTTGATTGAGAGCATGCCCAGTCGAATTGAAGAGGTCCTGAAAAAGAAGGTCCAACACTGCAAATACTGACTCTTTGCATAAATGTCAAGTGCGTGTAATTATATTTCACTACATCACAGAAACAACTGAAACAAAGATCTAACAGCAGTTTAGCAGCAAACTTTGTGAAAACTAATATTTGTGTCATTCTCAAAACTTTTGGCCACGACTGTAGATCCATTCCTAAACACAAGCAGCTTAGTAGGGAAACCCCATTTATATTTGGTGCGTTGATTTCTTAAACCTTTGGTGACTGAAGCAAACTGGCATCTGTCTTGAAGCTTTGCAGCAGAATGATCAGGGAACAGGACCATAGCAGGATAGGGGTCAGGAAGTTTGCTCTGCATTTTGGCTGCAAACATAATCTGCTCTTTTACGTGGTAAAAATTTACTCATTAGTGTTGAGCAAGCATGCTTTTGGCTCAAGCCAGTTTATTTAAATGTAATTTAGCATCTATTTCTGAAAAGTTTCTGCCAGGATTTGAATTCACAACTCCTTGTACATTAGAGGCAAGGACCTTATCCACTCAGCTATAAAGCTGAATGCTAAACTGTGTCAGACAAACCTCACAATAGTTTCTGATTTAGTGAGTATTCCTATTTAGCAGAAGACTTATTTAATATTTCTGTGCAGGTTAACATGTAGCTGTATAGTGTAGTGTTAACATCCTTGCCTCTAATGTACAAACTTGGGAGTTCAAATCCCGGCAGAAACATTTCAGAAATGGAGATTAAATTTATATAATATTATATTCGAATTTTTTAGTAATTGTAAAAAATGTATGACACAAAATAAATGAGTAAAAAAAAAAAAAAAATATATATATATATATATATATATATATATATACACTGCTCAAAAAAATAGAGGGAACACTTAAACAACACAATGTAACTCCAAGTCAATCACACTTCTGTGAAATCAAACTGTCCACTTAGGAAGTAACACTATGTGACAATCAATTTCACATGCTGTTGTGCAAATGGGATAGACAACAGGTGGAAAGTATAGGCAATTAGCAAGACACCCCCAATAAAGGAGTGGTTCTGCAGGTGGTGACCTGACCACTTCTCAGTTCCTATGCTTCCTGGCTGATGTTTTGGTCACTTTTGAATGCTGGCGGTGCTTTCACTCTAGTGGTAGCATGAGACGGAGTCTACAACCCACACAAGTGGCTCAGGTACATCAATGCGAGCTGTGGCAAGAAGGTTTGCTGTGTCTGTCAGCGTAGTGTCCAGAGCATGGAGGCGCTACCAGGAGACAGGCTGGTACATCAGGAGACGTGGAGGAGGCCGTAGGAGGGCAACAACCCAGCAGCAGGACCGCTACCTCCGCCTTTGTGCAAGGAGGAACAGGAGGAGCACTGCCAGAGCCCTGAAAAATGACCTCTAGCAGGCCACAAATGTGCATGTGTCTGCTCAAACGGTCAGAAACAGACTCCATGAGGGTGATATGAGGGCCCAACGTCCACAGGTGGGGGTTGTGCTTACAGCCCAACACCGTGCAGGACGTTTGGCATTTGCCAGAGAACACCAAGACTGGCAAATCGCCACTGGCGCCCTGTGCTCTTCACAGATGAAAGCAGGTTCACACTGAGCACATGTGACAGACGTGACAGAGTCTGGAGACGCCGTGGAGAACGTTCTGCTGCCTGCAACATCCTCCAGCATGACCGGTTTGGCATTGGGTCAGTAATGGTGTGGGGTGGCATTTCTTTGGAGGGCCGCACAGCCCTCCATGTGCTCGCCAGAGGTAGCCTGACTGCCATTAGGTACCGAGATGAGATCCTCAGACCCCTTGTGAGACCATATGCTGGTGCGGTTGGCCCTGGGTTCCTCCTAATGCAAGACAATGCTAGACCTCATGTGGCTGGAGTGTGTCAGCAGTTCCTGCAAGACGAAGGCATTGATGCTATGGACTAGCCCGCCCGTTCCCCAGACCTGAATCCAATTGAGCACATCTGGGACATCATGTCTCGCTCTATCCACCAACGTCACGTTGCACCACAGACTGTCCAGGAGTTGGCAGATGCTTTAGTCCAGGTCTGGGAGGAGATCCCTCAGGAGACCGTCCGCCACCTCATCAGGAGCATGCACAGGCACAGGCGTTGTAGGGAGGTCATACAGGCACGTGGAGGCCACAAACACTACTGAGCCTCATTTTGACTTGTTTTAAGGACATTACATCAAAGTTAGATCAGCCTGTAGTGTGTTTTTCCACTTTAATTTTGAGGGTGACTACAAATCCAGACCTCCATGGGTTGAAAAATTTGATTTCCATTTTTTTATTTCTGTGTGATTTTGTTGTCAGCACATTCAACTATGTAAAGAACAAAGTATTTCAGAAGAATATTTAATTAATTCAGATCTAGGATGTGTTATTTTTGTGTTCCCTTTATTTTTTTTAGCAGTGTATATATATATATATATATGTATTAAGGCAATTTGCCTGGATATGTGGGAGGGGCTGAGTTCCACCTCCAGCCTATTTAAGGCACTCCCCTTACCTGGCTCCTGCACCGTCTGAGGTCTGAGCTTTTGAAGAGAGAGAGTCACTTGAGGAGTCACTGAAGAGTTACTTACGAGTTGCTGAATTTCTGCAAGTTCGTCGCCATCGGTGTTCTGGATTTGGGGCACATTGTTTCCATTCGTCCGGCTCCACCCGGTTTCACTGTGGGTCGCGTTTGCACGTCAAACCGTGAGTCATCCATACGGTACAGCACGGGGCCACTCCGTTTGTTCCCCTGTACCACTCATTTTCATTTCACCATTGTGGGGCTCACGTTACGTTCTCACTCTCGTATCAATTGCCTATTTTCACATGTCGGCCATGCCTGTCAGAAAGGCGCAAGACTGCGATCACTCGGGAGCTCCGCTCCATTCACATCAGCAACAGCTAGTCACAGGTGTATTGTTCTGCAGGGTCATTCAACATCCATACCATTCCTCATTCACCACTGAACTGGTGAGGTTTCGTTCACACTTGCCGTGCCTTCAATAGGCCAAGTACCATGCTCAGGCAGCCCATAAAACTGTTATACTTGTCACTTCCGTACACACAGCATGTCACATACAATCACTGCCATCTGCACCTCTCACATGGACTGGATCGCACGGTGCCCGCACCGCTGCCAGGACCACTCTGCCCCGTGCTGTCCACCTCCACACCTGTCTCGCTGCCGATGGCGGCCGGCCGCGTCCCCCTGGCTGGATTGCGCATGCGCGGCCCGGCGGTGCTGCGCATGCGCGGTGGTTCCCGTCGGTGCATGCGCAGTCGCCCGACTGGCGTTCGCAGCCGCAGCTGGCGCAGTGGGCTATCGGCGGTCGATCCTGCCATCCCGGCGGATCACGGAGCTCAGGAGCCGGGAGTAAAACCACCCACCCCTCACCCACATGGGCAGCACGATCGCGGGGGCATATTAGTTCGGACACTGCCGGGAGCCATTCAGGTTGGAGCGGCTTTCCTCCTGCTCGGGTCGGGCAGCTCCCGTGGCTTCTGCCGCCTAGCTGTCTTGCACTCGGTGGTGGGTCAGGTCCCGGCTCCAACTTTGGTTCCCCCAACAGCCCAGCATGCTTCCCCGCCACCGCCTTTCCATGTGGGTACCGCAGGGCTGGCACCCCAGATTGCATGGTCAAATAATAAAAGGAAAAAAATAAATAAATAAAAAATAAAACCCGGCATATAGTCCTCATGATCACTCGTTCCACGAAAAAAAAAAAAAAGAACAAATAAATAAAATAAATAAATAAATCAATAATTAGAAACCCGCCATATAGTTCTCATGGTCACACGATCCGCAACGGAACGCAAGCCGCAGCAGGCCTCATTTCGCACGGCATCCACCGATCAGCCGCACAGGCTGGGACTTGTTTCATACTCACGTCATGATCCTCTCAGGGTCATACAGCTGTTTGCACCGCAGTCCACTCTCGTCACACTACTTTCTTTCAAATCCCTTTTAGGCGATCAAGCTTAGGCATTTTACGCCTACACGTGTGCCCTGTGAATTTTCTAAACAACCAGGTACGTACACCTGATGGTCCAGTTAGGGTTAGTGTGCTGGCATTAGGGGCACAGGAATCCCACTAGGTCACCCCGTCTTGGCTTCGCCATCAGTTAGTGGTCCCGCGAGGCCAACACCCCGCCTCAAACGTTCGGAGGCATCCGCCCATCGAGCCACACGTTAGCAAGCCGCCTCGCATGTTGCATAGAGAGGGCCTCACCTGTCACTCCCTTCCCCTAGTTCTGTCTTACAGTCACCGAGAGGCCGCACACTCCTGCCACTACGATGAGTGGCCTCATTAACCCCTCGCGCCAACACATAGATAGAGCCTCTCAAAGCCGCTTGGCAATTAGTAGGGCCTCATCTGTCACCATGCAAGTATAATATTTTCGCCGTCCGGCCTAGCTAGCCTGCCAGCACAATCCTTAATTTCCCAACACTAATCAACTGTTTCGTTTTAGCATGTCTCTGGAAGGGGTAGAGGACTTCTCCCTACCTGGCACCCCTTCCACCCTGGGAGACGGCATAGCCAGTCCAGCTTCCCTCAGATCCTGGACAATCCCGCGCATAACAACGGAGTTGAGGAGACGGCAAATCCCCTACCCCGCCACGGCAAGGAAAGCAGAGCTTTTCCAGCTACTGCGCGCATCAACAAATAACGTGGATGCGGGGGAAGGACCTAGCCAGTCCAGTGCAGGGGAGGTACATGCCATGCTATCCTCTCTGATGGCATCCATGAGCAAGGTCAACTCCAGGTTGGAGAGGCTGGAGTCAGTCACTACGACCCTCTCCTTGGCAGGCCCACCACCGGCGACGTCACCGGCATCACCCGGATTGCCAGTGATCACGCCAACCGTTAACCTGGATAACCAAGAAGTTAGCCCGGCGCACATGATACCGGAGCACATAAGAGATATCCTGGAAGGTAAGGACGTAAATCTGGCTTCCCTTCTGATTGCCTCCCAGGATGTGGTAGAAAACAAGACGTATGCCTACGACGATGTTTCGGTCGTGGTCAAGTCTAGGGATGCCCGCCTCAATAGGAAACTAACTATTCCCGAATTTGTTTTGGCATTTGGCATCTATAGGGATGTCATCTGTGCCGTCTACCCCAACAGAAGGGAAGAGTTCGACCTCTACATGCACAAACTGATAGACCTGGGCAATAAATATGGGGGGTCAGCCTTCTATGGTTATCATAGATCTTTTTCTAGGAAAGTGGCTGGGGCCTTCTCCCAGTACGGAGTCCGCTCCAACTGGGTCAGGATTGACTGTCATATTTTACCGACACTTCGCAGGCCTGAGGACACCCGTCTGTGCATACTGCTCCTCCACAGCCCACACCACGAATTTATGTCCCAACACGGCAGATAGACATGCCCTCTCGCAAGGTGCCGGTCCCTCTGGGGTCCCGGACAAATCAGCCCGGGACAAACTGGGACGGCCAATTAAGTTTATGGGCAAGTCCCAGATTTGCAACAATTTCAACGAAGGGTCCTGCAATTACAGCGGGTGTAGGTTACTGCATATTTGTACCAAATGTTTCAGGGCACATGCCAAGTCTATGTGTCCGAATAAAATGTTTGCAAAACCTTATCTAACGACCATCAATATGCCAGTTTTCACCGCATTCATGTCACAACACCCATGCAGACATCTCGCAGATTTTCTCATCTCAGGGTTGACAGAAGGCTTCCACACGGGTATTCTGCATATGCCAACTGGCACCCTGGAATGTCCCAATCTTCAATCCGCCCAACACAACCCCACTGCAATCGACGCCCTCATAACCCAAGAAGTAACTGAGGGCTTTGTGTTAGGGCCTTTCAAAACCCCCTCATTCTCCACATGGCGTACCAACCCCATTGGCATCGTCACAGGGAAGTGTTCCCTGAAACAGAGACTCATCGTCGACTTGTCGGCACCCCACGGTTCAGCCAACCCCAGTCTCAACTCCCTCATTCCCTCTGAGAAATTCTTCCTGCAATACACCACCTTCACGGCATCAAGTGGTCTGGAGACTACTATTTTTTCTCCCGGTTAACCTTTGGATCCAAAAGTAGCCTGGCCATTTTTGACACATTTGCTGAAGCATTATGCTGGTTGCTTTTAAACATAGCAAGGTGCCCAATGGTATTACATTTTTTTGATGATTTCCTTCTGGTGGAAGAAAACACTCCCCCCCCCCCCCCCCCTCTCAGAGCCACCATTAAGCTGTTCAAGGAACTAGGGGTACCCATCTCCCCCAAGAAAACAGAGGGGCCAGACACAGTCATCACCTTCTGGGGTATTCAGTTGGATTCAGCCACAATGCAAGCCAGTTTGCCACGCGGGAAAATTCAGGACATTCTCGCCCACATAGACAATTACCTTCTACTCGGCACCTGCAACCGCAAAGAACTACAGTCCCTGCTGGGCTCCCTGAATTTTGCCATGCGCATCATACCTCAGGGTCGCTCGTTCATATCACGACTTCTGCACCTCTTCCCATATTTCCTACACAACTCGCACAGGTTGTCCCTGGATACCCACGCTACGGCAGATCTGGGTATGTGGAAGAGATTTCTATCCACCTGGAATGGCAGGAGCATGTTCCTCCCTCAGCTAACAGACTCTTCCCCCTCCATCTGGTCAGATGCGGCATCTACCACAGGCTTCGCGGCCATTTTTGGGAACGATTGGCTGTGGGGCAGCTGGCCTTCTGCAGTCCGGGATCTGGAAGGATTTTCCACTACCTCAGCCCTCTTCGAGATCTATCCCATCGTGGCGGCTGCTGTGGCGTGGGGTCATTTATGGGCAAACATGCCAGTCCGGTGCTACTCAGACAACCAGGCGACCTGTCAAATCATCAACAAGGGTCGTTCCAAGTCTCTCACAATCATGAGGTTCCTGCGGAAACTCATTTGGTTGGCAGCTTGCAATAATTTTTTCTTACATTGCTTCCATGTCCCAGGGGTGTGCAATACAGCAGCTGACAATCTGTCTCGCTTCAAATTTCAGGCATTTCATCAGGCTCTCCCGTCAGCGACGCCCACGGCCACCATCACTCCAACATTTCCACAGCTCATACTGGACTAGAAGTCATCATGCAGCATAGCCGGACTTTGTCACAATTAGCACTATCAGACAACACGCATAGAACATACAACAGAGCGTTCACGCTATTCAACAGGTTCCTGATGGATCGCAACATCACGCACCCTTTTGTCATGACTTCTCTTCTGGGGTTTGCTTCTTTCTGCCACCTTAAACTCAAAATGTCATACAACACCATCAAACTGTATCTCACTGGCATTCAACACCATATGCTAATCTTACACCCTAACAGCAGTTTCATGGCCTCTCACCAAATTAAAACCATACTCAGAGGTATTCAGAAGGCGGAACCCGCACGCTCAGCCCAGAGGCTACCCATAAACAATCATATTTTCAAGGCATTATCCGACTTACTAGACGCCAAGCCGTTTGACGCAGATACCAACTCCATCATCAAAACAGCCATTTACTTGGCCTTCTACGGATTCTTGAGGCCGGGGGAATTCACTACCACCTCCACGACCCAAACCACACCTTTTTCTCCTTTTCTCCCACTTGGCGAAACACATGGATCATTACATCCTGACCTTATCTCACTCCAAGAACAGTCAGCACATACCCATCAACATTCCGTACTACCCCACGCACAACAGATGGTGTCCAGTCAGGGTTCTGGATGCTTACATGCAACGTCACAAGTTTCTACCCTCTCAACCGCTACTTCAACTGCATGGTTCGGTACTCACCACCACCACCTTTATGACTCATGTCAGGTCATCCCTCACACAACTGGGCCTCAACGCAGCCAACTACTCAGGGCACTCCTTTCGCATAGGAGCTGCATCCACAGCCTCCAGTGCCAACATCCCGACTCATGTCATCAAGAAATTGGGGTGCTGGAAATCATCCGCTTACTTACGTTACATTCCCAACCCAGTACAGGAGTTAAGGGATGCTTTCCAAAACATGTCGGGTTGAGCTATTCATGTATTGATTGACTGCAAAAAACTGGTTACTTCCATTTTGCCCTCTTCTTTCTAAGGCCTACCTCATCCTCGGTTTCGGCACACCACAACCGACTGCGCTTATTTCCCTGCCTTCCTAGGGCTCCTCACTGTACTATTGTAAGCGCCTAACACAAGTATTAAGGCAATTTGCCTGGATTTGTGGGAGGGGCTGAGTTCCGCCTCCAGCCTATTTAAGGCACTCCCCTTACCTGGTGTCACGAGGGTGTCAAGAACCACGCCTGACTCCGTTATACCCGGGGTCAGGAAGTCGCAGCGGTTGGCTGCGCGCTCTATGTAAGATAGGGCTGTTTCCTTATGGTAGCTTTCTGGGTTTGCTTTGCAAACCCTTTTGGCTCACTCAGGGATCCGTAGCTCCTTCTCCTCAGCTGTTCCTTGTCCAGCACTCCCAACCTCCTTATATTCCCCTCTCACACTTCTCTGGTTGCCAGATATAGAGCTTCCTGCCTGGACATCTATTCTGACCCTCTGGAGCTGTGTTGCTGCATTCTCTGGTTGTTGGTCCAGAACGCTACCCTCCAGATCCCTGTTGGTCCTTTTGTGGTCTGCTGTGGTCGCCCACCTGGGTGTATGTGTTTGTCTGTATTGTCTGTCCTCTCCCTGGTGTTTCCCTCTTAATGTCAGTGGTGCGGACTAGCGATCCCACCTATCTAGGGCTCATTTTAGGGAAAGCCAGGGTTTAGGCACGTGATCGCCGCACGGGTGAGGAACCCGTTTAGGGACGTCAGGGCAGTCATGTGCCAGCGCAAGGTGAGTCAGGGGTCACCACCTTTCCCTCTCCCTTGGGCAGGGCTTTCCCTTTTCCCTCCCTGTGCGTGACGCCGGTCATTACACCTGGCTCCTGCACCGTCTGAGGTCTGAGCTATTGACCCTCCCACCACTCCACTTATTCACACTAATTTCTTCCATATCTTCTTCCTTGGGTGGGCCCTCTTATTTCTCAGGCCTACCTCATCCTCGGTTTTGGCACACCACAACCGACTGCGCTTATTTCCCTGCTTTCCTAGGGCTCCTCACTGTACTATTGTAAGCGCCTAACACAAATATATATATATATACATACACCCATACACGCACTGAACAAAAATATAAACGCAACACTTTCGGTTTTGCTCCCATTTTGCATGAGCTGAACTCAAGATCTGAAACATTTTCTACATACACAAAAGACTTATTACTCTCAAATATTGTTCACAAATCATTCTAAATCTGTGTTAGTGAGCACTTCTCCTTTGCTAAGATAATGCATCCCACCTTACAAGTGTGGCATATCAATGTGCTGATTAGACAGCATGAATATTGCAAAGGTGTGCCTTAGACTGCCCATAATAAAAGGCCACTCTGTCTGAAATGTGCAGTTTGATCACACAGCACAATGCCACAGATGTCACAACGTTTGAGGGAGCGTGCAATTTTCATGCTGACTGCAGAATTGTCTACCAGAGCTGTTGCCTGTGCAATGAATGTTCATTTCTCTACCACAAGCCGTCTCCAAAGGCATTTCAGAGAATTTTACAGTACATTCAACTGGCCTCACAACCGCACACCACGTGTAACCACACCAGCCCAGGACCTCCACATCCAGCATATTCACTTCCATGATTGTCTGAGACCAGCCACCCGGACAGCTGCAGCAACAATCGGTTTGCATACCCAAATAATTACTGCACAAACTGTCAGAAACTGTCTCAGGGAAGCTCATCTGCCTGCTCGTCGTCCTCATCGGGGTCTGGACCTGACTGCAGTTCGTCGTCGTAACCAACTTGAGTGGCCAAATGCTCACATTCAATTGCGTCTGGCACCTTGGAGAGGCATTCTGTTCACGGATTAGTCTCTGTTTTCACTGTTCAGGGGAGATGGCAGACAGCGTGTGTGGCGTTGTGTGGGTGAGCGGTTTGCTGACGTCAACGTTGTTGATCGAGTGGCCCATGGTGCCGGTGAGGTTATGGTATGGGCAGGTGTATGTTATGGACAACGAACACAGGTGCATTTTATTGATGGCATTTTGAATGCACAGAGATACCGTGACGAGATCCCATTGTTGTGCTATTCATCCACGACCATCATCTCATGTTGCATCATGATAATGTAAGGCCCCATATTGCAAGGATCTGTACACAATTCCTGGAAGCTGAAAACATCCTAGTCCTTGCATGGCCAGCATACTCAGCGGACATGTCACCCATTGAGCATGTTTGGAATGCTCTAGATCGGCGTATACGACAGCGTATTCCAGTTCCTGCCAATATTCTGCAACTTCGCACAGCTATTGAAGAGGAGTGGACAACATTCCACAGGCCACAATCAACAACCTGATCAACTCTATGCGACGGAGATGTGTTGCACTGCGTGAGGCAAATGGCGGCCACACCAGATACTAACTGGTTTTCTGCCCCCCCTCCCTCCCCTAGTAAGGCAAAACTGTGCACATTTCAGAGTGGTCTTTTATTGTGGGCAGTCTAAGGCACACCTGTGCAATATTCATGCTGTCTAATCAGCACCTTGATATGCCACATCTGTGAGGTGGGATGGATTATCTCGGCAAAGGAGAAGGGCTCACTAACACAGATTTAGACAGATTTGTGAACAATATTTGAGAGTAATGGTTCTTTTGTGTATGTAGAAAATGTTTTTCAGATCTTTGAGTTCAGCTCAGGCAAAATGGGAGCAAAACCGAAAGTGTTGCATTCATATTTTTGTTCAGTGTGTATATATATGATAAAATCATACTTCTGATATATATGAATGCATAATATGTGGGAAACTACTACTGATGTTTTTAGCCATAATATATTTACATATATTATATATTCTAAATACAAACCGGATTGGGAAAAAAGTTGGGACACTATATAAATCGTGAATAAAAACTGAATGCAATGATGTCGAGGTGCCAACTTCTAATATTTTATTCAGAATAGAACATAAATCACGGAACAAAAGTTTAAACTGAGAAAATGTACCATTTTAAGGAAAAAATGTGTTGAATCAGAATTTCATGGTGTCAACAAATCCCCAAAAAGTTGGGACAAGGCCATTTTCACCACTGTGTGGCATCTCCCCTTCTTCTTACAACACTCAACAGACGTCTGGGGACCGAGAAGACCAGTTTCTCAAGTTTAGAAATAGGAATGCTCTCCCATTCTTGTCTAATACAGGCCTCTAACTGTTCAATCGTCTTGGGCCTTCTTTGTTGCACCTTCCTCTTTATGATGCGCCAAATGTTCTCTATAGGTGAAAGATCTGGACTGCAGACTGGCCATTTCAGTACCCGGATCCTTCTCCTATGCAGCCATGATGTTATGATTGATGCAGAATGTGGTCTGGCATTATCAGGGTCTTCCCTGAAAGAGATGACGTCTGGATGGGAGCATATGTTGTTCTAGAACCTGAATATATTTTTCTGCATTGATGGTGCCTTTCCAGACATGCAAGCTGCCCATGCCACACGCACTCATGCAACCCCTTACCATCAGAGATGCAGGCTTCTGAACTGAGCGTTGATAACAACTTGAGTTGTCCTTGTCCTCTTTGGTCCGGATGACATGGCGTCCCAGATTTCCAAAAAGAACTTCGAATCGTGACTCGTCTGACCACAGAACAGTCTTCCATTTTGCCACACTCCATTTTAAATGATCCCTGGCCCAGTGAAAACGCCTGAGCTTGTGGATCTTGCTTAGAAATGGCGTCTTCTTTGCACTGTAGAGTTTCAGTTGGCAATGGCGGATGGCACGGTGGATTGTGTTCACTGACAATGGTTTCTGGAAGTATTCCTGAGCCCATTCTGTGATTTTGTTTACAGTAGCATTCCTGTTTGTGGTGCAGTGTCGTTTAAGGGCCCGGAGATCACGGGCATCCAGTATGGTTTTACGGCCTTGACCCTTACGCACAGAGATTGTTCCAGATTCTCTGAATCTTCGGATGATGTTATGCACAGTTGATGATGATAGATGCAAAGTCTTTGCAATTTTTCGCTGGGTAACACCTTTCTGATATTGCTCCACTATCTTTCTGCGCAACATTGTGGGAATTGGTGATCCTCTACCCATCTTGGCTTCTGAGAGACACTGCCACTCTGAGAAGCTCTTTTTATACCCAATCATGTTGCCAATTGACCTAATTAGTATTAATTGGTCTTCCAGCTCTTCGTTATGCTCAAATTTACTTTTTCCAGCCGCTTATTGCTACTTGTCCCAACTTTTTGGGGATTTGTTGACACCGTGAAAATTGGAATTAACGTATTTTTCCTTTAAAATGATACATTTACTCGGATTAAACGTTTGATCTGTCATCTACGTTCTATTACAAATAAAATATTGACATTTGCCATCTCCACATCATTGCATTCAGTTTTTATTCACAATTTGTTTAGTGTCCCAACTTTTTTGGAATCCGGTTTGTATATAATATATGTAAATATGTTATGGCTAAAAACTTATACACTCACCTAAAGAATTATTAGGAAGACCTGTTCTATTTCTCATTAATGCAATTATCTAGTCAACCAATCACATGGCAGTTGCTTCAATGCATTTAGGGGTGTGGTCCTGGTCAAGACAATCTCCTGAACTCCAAACTGAATGTCAGAATGGGAAAGAAAGGTGATTTAAGCAATTTTGAGCGTGGCATGGTTGTTGGTGCCAGACGGGCCGGTCTGAGTATTTCACAATCTGCTCAGTTACTGGGATTTTCACGCACAACCATTTCTAGGGTTTACAAAGAATGGTGTGAAAAGGGAAAAACATCCAGTATGCGACAGTCCTGTGGGCAAAAATGCCTTGTGGATGCTAGAGGTCAGAGGCGAATGGGCCGACTGATTCAAGCTGATAGAAGAGCAACGTTGACTGAAATAACCACTCGTTACAACCGAGGTATGCAGCAAAGCATTTGTGAAGCGACAACACGCACAACCTTGAGGCGGATGGGCTACAACAGCAGAAGACCCCACCGGGTACCACTCATCTCCACTACAAATAGGAAAAAGAGGCTACAATTTGCACGAGCTCACCAAAATTGGACTGTTGAAGACTGGAAAAATGTTGCCTGGTCTGATGACTCTCGATTTCTGTCCGAATTTGGCGTAAACAGAATGAGAACATGTATACATCCTTTGAGGGCTACTTCCAGCAGGATAATGCACCCTGTCACAAAGCTCGAATCATTTCAAATTGGTTTCTTGAACATGACAATGAGTTCACTGTACTAAAATGTCCCCTACAGTCACCAGATCTCAACCCAATAGAACATCTTTGGGATGTGGTGGAATGGGAGCTTCGTGCCCTGGATGTGCATCCCTCAAATCTCCATCAACTGCAAGATGCTATCCTATCAATATGGGCCAACATTTCTAAAGAATGCTATCAGCACCTTGTTGAATCAATGCCACGTAGAATTAAGGAAGTTCTGAAGGCAAAAGGGGGTCCAACACCGTATTAGTATGGTGTTCCTAATAATTCTTTAGGTGAGTGTATATTTAAAACATTTTCTGAAATGTTTCTGCCAGGATTCGAACTCCCAAGCTTGTACATTAGAGGCAAGGACGTTAACCACTTCACTATACAGCTACATGTTAACCTGCACAGAAATATAAAATAAGTCTTCTGCTGAATAGGAATACTTAGTGGATAAGTTCCTTGCCTCTAATGTACAATGTTGGGAGTTCAAACCCCAGCAAAAACTTTTCAAAAATTAGATTTAAATACATTGGGGTGTCCCCAAGCACTGACTCCATATATGGATATAGCTATATATGAAGTCAGAGCAGGGACTCCTAAGCCAAACTAGAGTCCAGACAGCCTCCCCTCTTCAGAGCAGGGGGTGCCTGGGAATCTCCCATTGACTTCCCATTCATACTAGAACATCTCTGAGAACATAGTTGGGTGCAAATTTGGGTTTGAGGATTCTGTAAGCCAGGTCTAGAGTCAAATCCAAAGAAGACAAGAAAGAGGACAATTTGTGTGCCACAGAAAATTCCGACATATTCTTTCTATATGATTAATTCTGGCACCAAGGCTATCAATATTGGATTAGAGCATCTGTGTTATAGGAGAGATGCATACACTAATATATTGTAAAGGGATCAGCATATATTTAATAGTATTTTCAGTAATAGAACCAGAGGTGCAAAGTAGCTTATACTGGATTCAGTTGAGTTCTCTTCTGGGAATATAGTAACACTCTTCTTGGAAGCAGGGCCTACAGTAGTGGAAGAGGCCAACAGTGTGGGAACACAAACAGCATTTATTTCCCTCAAAATTGTGCCATTGAGGGTAATATTATATTGTCCAGAGTTCCAATATGCAGTGTTCCCAAGGGACAGAAGTAGCCAGTCCCCAGAAATGCAGTTCTATGTATGAATTATAAAAGATGGACTTATGAGGAAAAAGTCAGTATCAGTGGCCACTGGGATGGTTTCCATCTGCAGGAGTTGCAGACAGTCTAGGGGGTCTTTCACACGAGTGTGTCCCTTGCAGGAATAACGCTCCATTTAAGAGAAGGATTGTGCGGTATGGACTACAGGATTGATAATGCTGTGTGCCTCTGCCTGACCTTTCTGTAATGGAATCATAGTGACATAAAGTAGTCAGTATGATTCCATTACAGAAAGGTCAGGCAGAGGCACCCAGCATTATCAATCATGATAATGCAGTGCGCTTCTGTAGTCCAGACTGCACAATCCCTCTCTCACATGGAATGTGATGCCGGCCAAGGACACGCTCGTGTGAAAGAGCCCTATAAAGGAAAGCAGCCCTGAATGGCAGTCAGTACAAATGTGACTAAGATGGCACCTGCTTGTTCCTATCCCGCCTAAATTCTAATATATGGGAATAAAATGGGCTTAAAAAGGCGAAGTGAATAAAAAGTTTACTAAGCAGTGATAAAATACTCATAAGATATATATATATATATATATATATATATATATAAATACACACACAGATCACATACAGACTAAAGTAAAAACAAACCAATCACTTAACCTGTAGACAATGAGCAAGCTCCCCTTCGGCCACTGCAACATAGCAGATGTCAAACATAGTGAAATACAAAGATTCCACTAGACATCTTACCCATTTGATGTCTTCAGGGATGCTAAAGCCTCTGTTACATGCATAGATCTTGTTAAGCTCAATGGCCCCTCCTAAAAGGTCTCCATTGTGCAGTATGCATGTATAGTGCTGCATTCCTAAGCACTGAGGTCACAAGACAGAACAATGGGGTCCTGTATACGCTAGCAATGTAATGTACTATAATAATTAAAGGGAAAGAATAACTAAAATAACCTTGCAACACACTAGCAGACCACCTCACCACAGTAACCCTTTTAGCAATAGCAGAAATCTTTGCAAGTTCACAGACCTGTGCCCTGAACTCTGCAAGACCCTGCAACTGTGAAAAAGCCAAGACCTCTCTGAGATAAGCACCACGTGCGTGTTCCTCTAGTCAAGCAAGTATAGGAGCTACGGAAAGGCTTCTGGAGTGGTCTCTTGTGTAGCAGGGGTCTTAAGGAGATGAAGTGAACCCCTGCAGGTCCAATAAATGGGTTGAGTTACTAGGATGCTGACTGAAAGCTAGAGCATACTCACTAAAAAGCCAGTACTCTCTGTGGCCAAGCTTCCCCAAACCTCTTAGTGCATCCCTTTTTATTCACATTGGTCTCCTTTTATTCCTCAACATTTTTTTATTTTTTTTATTCCCCATTTAGCTTCAGTATCCTGTTTTACCACAACATGATCCTAGTCTATAACACTAAGCTCTTCTCTTAGGGTACTTTCACACTAGCGTTTTTGCTGGATCTGGCAGGGTCCAGCAAAAACCCTTCCGTTACTGACAATACAACCATCTGAATCCGTTATGAATGAATCCGGTTGTATTATCTTTAACATATCTTTAACATTGCCAAGTCGGACCCGTCATTAACTCCATTGAAAGTCAATGGGGGACATGACGGAGCTGTCTTGATCAGTTTCCCAGGACGGAAAGCAAAATACAACATGTTGTGGTTTGCTCTCCGGTCCGGGAACGCAACTAAATGGAATGGAATGCATTTTGGAGCATTCCTTTCTGTTCAGTTTTGTCCCCATTGACAATGAATGGGGACAAAAATGAAGATTTTTTTTCCGGTATTGAGCCCCTATAACGGAACTCAATACCGTAAAACTTAAATGCTAGTGTGAAAGTACCCTTAGTCTACTAATTTTAGATTTTCTAAAGTTCCAGATTTTTGTAGCTTCCTGTTGTAGAACATTACTGAATATTATATTGAAGCTTACCATATTATGGTAACCATTGCCCTAGTGATCTCGGATCTGTACATCCAATTGTATCTGGTCTGATTGAGAAGACCAGAGGCAGCACATTTTTCCTGTGGTCAGCTGAGAGAAATAATTGTTTTGGATTGTGGATAGAAACTTACAGCTTCTAGCACAACCAGCAGACTCAGTATTCCAATTAATGTTAGGATAGTTAAAATCCCCAATTATAAGGATCCCATTATTGCTTGCTGCCTTTACGGTTTGGCCTGCTTTGCTGTTGGTGGTTTATTAAAAACTCCATGTGTGTTTTATTAAAACTCCAGTTTATCAATTTTATTTGGCAGGCTCTTTTGCATTTGCTAGCAGACTTATATGATCTTACCAACAGCTCTGCTTTCCTTGGGTACTTTCCTTACTAATCCCAGTCTCCACTAAGGCTACTTTCACACCTGCGTTCGGTGCGGATCCGTCTTGTATCTGCACAGACGGATACGCGCCGATAATGCAAACGCTTGTATCCGCTCAGAACGGATCCATTTGCATTATTCATAAATTAAAAAAAAGTCTAAGTCGAAACGGATTTGTCTTGACTTACATTGAAAGTCAATGGGGGACGGATCCGTTTTCAATTGCACCATATTGTGTCAGTGAAAACGGATCCGTCCCCATTGACTTGCATTGTAAGTCAGGACGGATCTGTTTGGCTCCGCATCGTCAGGCGGGCACCAAAATGCTCTGAGTTCCGCCTCTGGCACCCGTGCCATAGGTTCGCCACCACAGGCCAGAATGCCAAATCAATAGTCGTGTCTTGACAAAGTCACTCACCAAAAATCGCGTTTCCTCTCATCCATGTTTCAGAGAAGGACCTCCTAGATCATTACAAAGCTGTATGTGGTATACTGGATGCGTAAGATGTGCACCACAGCTCCATCATTTTAATGCCTGAGAGCGCTGCAGATGTGAACTAGCATATATACATTCATGTTGCATATATTGGTAGGGCTATCAATTCTGAGATATTTGGAGTGACAGGTAGTTTCCATGAGGTGCCAATCGTTTTTGGTGCTGCCGTTGAGACCCCTGCCACCACCCAAACGATGGGTGTGCGGGAGGTCTCTGATCCCAATAGAAAGAAAAGCCAGTGATGGGGAAGGGGAGAGAGGAAACCTAGCGATCGTTGATAGAAGTGTGAAAACTTCCCTCCAAAAAGTAGATATAATGGGGCAGTGCCACCACATATGTGTTGGGGTTCCTCTCTCTCCACATGCTTGCCAGCAGCAGGGGCTATAAGTCCATATGTGCTATATGGTCCGGGGTAAGGGACCACCAGAGTTAGTTTCTGGTTTTGTTCAGTTTGATGAATACATCTGGAGCTGGTCACTACCCAGCGAAAGGCATCTCTCCATTCTTCAATAGTCCAATTACAGCCCAACTCTTCCTCTCATTTTACCATAAAACCAAATTTGGTGTCTAGGGTGGGGCCTAATGCTTTATATGCGGTAGAGAGGCCCTCCCCTGTGCTCCTCTGATTACTGAAAAATGTACCCATCCTAGTGTTCCTAGATGGCTAGTCGAGAGGTATCTAAACGCTTCTTAGTAGGTGTCTAATTTGTAAATATTGGTAAAAGCATGAGTTGGATAATTGATGGGACTGATGCAGTACTTCAGAGGTTTTGATATTGGAGTTTTGATATTGGAGATACTGATCTCTGTGTAACAGGCCTACCCCCCAGGCTTCATTGGCGAAATCTGGAATAACATAAGAAAATGTAAATAGGGGAATTTCGGAGTTGGTAGGAGAAAATAAGTTTGTGTGTATATATATATATATATATATATATATAATGACACCAAGTCCATACCTTGGTTGTAACCTTGTCGCACTCTGTTGTGGCTTGGAGTAGGGTTCCCGCCCCAATTAAGCATTAATAAATAAAACTCCAGCGTGATTTGCAAGTAGTGTTACTTTTATTGGAATTGCGGCTTCAGCGTAACGTTTCGGCCTATTGGCCTTCTTCAGACTGCCGTAAAGTATAAGATATATTGTTACAGTATATATTACATACCATCGGGAGAACATATACATCATATTTTCATGTACAGGAATATATATATATATCATAGAATTTCATTTATAAATTATACATGTGGGTCAAAAATTCATCTCAATAATCAAGGGGGAATCTCAAATCCAAGAGACCCCATATCATGTATCACCATGGTTACCATGATGAGGGTTAGTCGATCAATATCACAGATCAGTCCTTGCAGAATGGATAAAGTGGACCTGGTAACGCAATATATGAAACTTGTTATCAGCATATCATAACCATCAGCTAAAACATATCACTTAAGGAAAATAACATGGACATCGCATAATTGGTATAGTCAAACTATCACTATCACTATCACTGCAAACAAGGTATCATGGATAAAGAATAACTCTCTGGTGCAGATAGCATATAACTATGGTAAGTAGTCCTGGGGTCTGTATGACCTACCGGCGTCCGGAACACACTTACCTAATGCCGCTGGTGATGGTGAGAAGAAATTGGCGCTCTGTGGCAGTGTAATGCGGAAGTACCGCTGGTGAGAGTGGCGCTAGTACAAGAAGGAGTCAAGTGATATTTAAAGGCAGCCCGCGTCTCTGCCTCATGGACCTCACTTCCGGTATCGGCCGTGAAACCGGAAGTGAGGTAATGGTGGAACGCATGTGGAACGCAAGGAACTTCCGGTTTCGGCCAGCGAAACCGGAAGTAAGCAAGGCAGAGCAGTGCGATCACATGGCTTATGACATGCAGTCATGTGATCCCTGGTTGCGATCCTCATGCAAACTGAACTTGATGAAAAACGGTATATATTCTATACAAACTATATTCTATTCAGACTATATTGATAAAGGAGGGGCTAAAGAAGGATATGGAAAAAGGGGGACATGAATATGGTACAAACAGAGTATAGTGTGAGAGGGATAATAGACAGTCAGCAAAACAGGAGAAAAGTACAGGAGGAGACCAGAAAAATGGGATTGAAGTTAAAAGACAAGGAAACAGGGAAAAGAGGGGAAAGCAAGAGAAAACAAGAAGAAGAAAAGGAAAAGAAGGACAGAGAAAAGGGGGGAGAGACGGGGAGCAGTATGAGTCAGTGTCAAAGGATACTATGCGGCATTAGGAGGGGTCCCGGATCGTCAATAAGCCTGTGAAGGGAAGAGAAAAAGGAATTATTATTATTATAAGTACGGTTTGCTATATAAAGGATTATAATAGACTCTGAATTTCGTACTCTCTATTCAAACCTTTGGGTTCTAGACTTTCCAGTCTGTGAATCCAATATGCTTCTCTTAATTTCAGACGCTTTACTCTATCCCCCCCACGTCTGGATGCAGGAACGTGTTCAATGACTTGAAATTTTAATTGGGAGATGTTATGTGTTGCCTGATGGAAATGCCAAGGGACTGGAAGTAAGAGGTTCTGTTTTCTGATGTTGGATTTGTGCTGACAAATTCTGTTTCTGATGGTTTGTGTAGTTTCTCCCACGTATACGAGGCCACACGGGCATTTTAGAAGATAGATGACGAAATCTGAGTCGCAGCTGAAAAAATCGTGAATTGGAATTAATTTGCCTGATTGCGGATGCTGAATATTTGCCCCCTTCAGTACGTGGGAGCATTGGGTACAATGAAGGCAAGGGAAGGTGCCTTTCTTTTGGGTTCGGAGGAACAATTGTCTTGGAACACGTGTTATGGAACCTATGTCTGCCCTTACCAGTATGTCTTTTAGATTTCTCGGACGTCTATTGCACATTAGGATGGGATTGTTAAACTCTTCTATCTTGGGATATGCTTTTTTGAGGAGATGCCAATGACCTTGTATAATATTTTGTACTTTGCGGGCACATGGGTGAAATGTGTGGACAAACGGAATTCTTTTTGAGGGGGCAGGTGTGGGTCGACTTTCACGCACGGTGGGTTGGAGAAATTTCGGTGGGTATCCTCTCTCTAGAAAGCGGTCTCGCATTTCTTGTATCCTTTTTGTCGCCAGGGGATTGGTTTGTACTATTCTTTGTATCCTATGAAATTGAGAGGTGGGGAGAGATTTCTTTGTACTGGTAGGATGAAAACTGGTAAAATGTAAAAGATTGTTTCTATCTGTGGGTTTTCTATATAAATCAGTTGAGATCATCCCAACCTCGTTTTTCTGCACGATTGTGTCTAGAAAATTGATAGATATTGGGTCATAATTGATGGTAAATTGTAATTCCGGGGTGATTGAATTAATGTAGTTGTGAAAATCAAGTAGAGTGTCTGTCGTGCCCTTCCAGATACAGAAAATGTCATCTATGTACCTTTTCCATAGGATGACGTGTAAATTGAAACATACATCATGGTACAGATGTGTCTCCTCGAAATCTGCCATGTAGGCATTGGCATATGGTGGGGCTACATTTGATCCCATGGCCGTTCCTTGTTTTAGCTAAGGTGATATGTTTTAGCTAAGGTGATGGTTATGATATGCTGATAACAAGTTTCATATATTGCGTTACCAGGTCCACTTTATCCATTCTGCAAGGACTGATCTGTGATATTGATCGACTAACCCTCATCATGGTAACCATGGTGATACATGATATGGGGTCTCTTGGATTTGAGATTCCCCCTTGATTATTGAGATGAATTTTTGACCCACATGTATAATTTATAGATGAAATTCTATGATATATATATATTCCTGTACATGAAAATATGATGTATATGTTCTCCCGATGGTATGTAATATATACTGTAACAATATATCTTATACTTTACGGCAGTCTGAAGAAGGCCAATAGGCCGAAACGTTACGCTGAAGCCGCAATTCCAATAAAAGTAACACTACTTGCAAATCACGCTGGAGTTTTATTTATTAATACCAAGTCCATACCAACGCTCACATGACCGAGAGAGGCTTCCCCCCCAATCCATGCTAGGGAGTGGGCAGCCAGGAGTCCTTGTAGAGAGCTTTTAGTTGCATAGGCAGATTCCTCCTCAAGCCATTTATGATTCGAGGAGGGGGACCACCATTCTCTATTCTGATCTACAAGATTGGTCTTATAGTAGCGCAGAAGATCTGGAATCCCTAGTACTCTATCTTGTAGACGTGGATAAAGAGTTGGCGATCCACCTTGGGAAACTAATTTCCTCAAATAAACTTGAGGAGATCCGCCTGTAAAGAGCTGAGCATCTTGGAGAGGGCAAGTATTTTTGGCAATATGAGCATTTTAGCAACATTGATCCTGGCTATACAAGACATAAAGTGTTGGGAGTATTTAGCATAATCAGTTCAGTTTGTAGGAAGGTAAAATTAAATTGTACCAAATCCTTTAGGCGGGATGTTAGATGAATACCTAAGTATGATATGTTCTCTGACTACCATTGAAAGGGGAACTTATCCAGCAGATGCTTCTTGAGAGGTTTGGGGATAGAGAGGGGGAGAATGTGAGATTTTGTAATATTTAATTTGTATAGAGTGGCCAGTGTATACTCATTTAGTATTTCAGTAACAGCTGTCAGATGTTTCTGGATGTGTGAGGGTTAATATATCATCCGCATAGATGGCAATTTTGTGTGAAAGGGCACCAATCGAGATCCCAGTAACCATGGGGTCCACACGGATCCTAGCTGCCAGGTGCTCCATGTCACATGTAATGGGGAGGGGGAAACACCAGATAACACACAGAGGAATATAGACCTAAGTCTAGGTCTCAAAGCTAAGGGAGAGGGATGGTGACCTCCTAGTAATCCCTAGACCCCTCCCTGACTCCTGCCAATATTAGTAGACCCTGAAGGTGGAAATACTCATACACCAGAACCTTAGCATGGGAGACCCTGGAAAGCCCTAGGAGTGGTGGCAGGGAATGAGACTACTGGTTCCTTCCCAGAAGGAGCAGGAGATCCAAAGGAACAACACACCAGCTCAACCAACTCGAGCAGGAAATATCAACCGCATAGTAAGCAGTGTGAGTCAGAACTAAATAGAGCCTCAGTAATGACTACAAGCTGCATCTGACAAGAGGTGTGGTCATTACCAAACAACAACACTGCAAGGAGAAAACAGAGAGACTGTCAGATTCGCTCACAAGCCGCCAGTCTCTCCGATCTTCTCACCTCTGTCATGGGAGGGACTGTGACACTCCATCACCAGAGCAAACGCTAGCGACGAGAGAGGGCAACCTTGCCGCTTACTGTTCGATATATTGAAACATTTAGAATAGAAACCAGATGCCAAAACCCACGCAGGAGGAGTGGAATAAAGATTCATTATAGCAGTCATTATGGGACCCGAAAACCCAAAACGACTTAGCACCACCACCAGAAACCCCCAGTGCACTCAAATTTGCGATTAACACTACTCCTAAAGTCAAAGATATTGCAGCCTTCTCATTGGCCCACAAGCAAGAAGCAGTGAGGGATCATGGGTACTAATGAAAAAAAATATAGAATATTAACGAATTCTGGAAGTGCCAATATTGGCAATAGAAATTCACGATTAGAATATTTGCAATTAACACTATTGAGTAGTGAGATGGAACGGAAGTTAGATGGGACATCCTGCTATTTCCCTGGTTTGGGGATAGTAGTGATTATGGTGCTCAGCATTTCTTTGGGAATACTATTGGGAAGAAGAAAAGTATTGAAAAGACAAGTAACAAAGGGCAGTAAATCTGTCTTAAAGGTTTTATAATAGTCCCCGGAGAAGCCATCTGGACCGGGTCTTTAAGCGGTTTTAGAGTCTTTATAGTAGATTCCATCTCCCTAAAAGGGTTATTTATAGAAGAAAGGTCATGCGGTGACAATGTAGGAAGGGAGATGGAGTCCAGGAAGTCCGAAATTAGTTGTGGTGAAGGCTGTGGCGTAGTATCATCCTTTTTCATGTTTTATAAGGCGCTATAATAGTCCGTAAACGCATCCGCAATATCTAGCAGATGTGTGGTAATTAGTGATGGACGAACATTGGCCGGGACGATTCGCAAACGCGTTCAAATGTTCGCGAACCGCAAGTTCGCGGCGGGCCCCATTAACTTTAATGGCAGGCGAACCTGAAAAACCTTCAGGTCATTATTGCAGCCACCAAATACTTACAAGAAGTGCAAAAATCGTCCCACAACATCGACAGTGACATACCAGAGGCAAAAATTCCAACAAAAAAATATGTATTTTAATCAGGGGCCATTTTTATGCGTCTTAAAGGGAAACTGTCAAAAATGTGGCCTGCTGGAGCCTATAAAAATTTGATTTTAGGCCACGGGAGTACAGGCCCCAAAAATTAGGCATTCACCTGACAGAATGCATCAAGTGATTATGTGGCTGGAAGTATATTAGACGGTCATTGGATATCAATTTTACTGCAGGCCAGTACAAATAGATGTCAAATACATATGTTTCAAAGAACAGAAAATATAAAATTGGATTAAAAACATGGCTAACGAAATCCAACCTCTTAACCCCAAATAATAGTTGAAATTCGATAACACGTGGTCGTCGTAAACAGGTGTTGAATTCCTCCGAGGTCCCAAACATTTGGCATTCACTAGACAGAAAAGAACAAGTAATTATGTGGCTGGAGGTACAGTACAGACCAAAAGTTTGGACACACCTTCTTTCTCATTCAAAGAGTTTTCTTTATTTTCATGACTATGAAAATTGAAGATTCACACTGAAGGCATCAAAACTATGAATTAACACATGTGGAATTATATACATAACAAACAAGTGTGAAACAACTGAAAATTTGTCATATTCTAGGTTCTTCAAAGTAGCCACCTTTTGCTTTGATTACTGCTTTGCACACTCTTGGCATTCTCTTGATGAGCTTCAAGAGGTAGTCACCTGAAATGGTCTTCCAACAGTCTTGAAGGAGTTCCCAGAGATGCTTAGCACTTGTTGGCCCTTTTGCCTTCACTCTGCGGTCCAACTCACCCCAAACCATCTCGATTGGGTTCAGGTCCGGTGACTCTGGAGGCCAGATCATCGGCCACATTAACCCAATGTAGTCAGACACCTGTCAGTCTAGGCGTTCCCTGAGACTGGATCCGGAGGGCGGCTGTCGATGGGTTCGCTGCAAGAATGATCTCATATTCGAAGTGACCAACACATCTTCAAACCGCCCCCTCTTCTTGCATGTGCTGTTGGATTGATACTCGCAACTGTGGCTGGAAATTCATCTGCCAGCACCCGCAACAGCAAAATGCAGCATCTCTCACAGCAAGGCCTGGAAATGCTGCATTCTGACAGCCCTCTGTGATGCTGGTAACAGGTCCGCCATTTTGTGTTTGTAACCGGGGTCGAAGTACGTTGCCACCCAGTACTGTTCCTTTCCCTTTATGCTTTTTATACGGGGGTCCCTCTTCAAACACTGGAGCATGAATGCCCCCATTTGCACTAAATTGGAATCCGTGGAGCGCCCTGGCTCCTGCTCATCACCCAGGAGAATGTCGTCCTCGGTCTCCTCCCTCCATCCACGGACAACACCAGGGATCCCAGAAAGGTTTAAAGCCTGCTCTTCTTGCTCCTCCTCCTCCCCCCAGGCACCATCCTCCTCTGACTTATCTTCAGACTCCTGCTGACTTGTCTTAGATCGAGTAGCCCCCCCTGGGAATTAATTTAGCATTGTGACTTCCTCAACTTCCTGCTCCTCGATGGCTTGATCAATGACGCAATGCAATGCACGCTACAGAAAGAAGGCGTAAGGTACGATGTCACTGATGGCGCCCCTGGCTGTGACTGACCAGTTTTGTGATCTCATCAAATGGTCGCAGAAGTCTACATGCATCGCGCATGAGCAGCCACTGGCGTGGTGAGAAAAAAAACAAGCTCCCCAGAACCTGTCCTTCCAGGTAGTTATTAATTGCATGTTTCTGCTGGAGAAGCCTATGAAGCATATGCAAGGTGGAGTTCCAGCGCGTCGGGCAGTCACAAATCAGACGTCTGTGTCACGCCCATGTTTATGGTCGTGACTCCTGGATCCGCATGTAGTTGCCTGCGGTTTGGTTTTCTTGTCAACCACATGGTGAGGGCTGCTAGTATCTTGCCTCACGTGTGGTTGCCGCTGGCAACATGATTCTATTCCCAGTATAGCAGCTTGAACTGTTGCTAGGCAGCTTGCTGTGAAGTGCATGCGGTTGCACCTGGCAACGTGTGTGTGTAGGTATGCACTTTCTATGTCTAGTGTGCACGAGGTTTATGTAGGTGTGCACTGTGACACTTCCCTTCACTTGTGGCTGCCCGTGGCAACGTGTGATATTGTGTACATGTGGTGGCAGTGTCTCGGCCTTCTGGCTGACTCCCAGGACATGGTTGCCACGCATGTCGTTGCCTGCGGTAACAGCTGCAGTGTAATTGTTTATTGTACACTTCCCCTTTAAGTGGCTTTTTCCCTTGCCTGGTGTAGGAAGGGTTAACTCCCTTCTCTGTGTGTGAACACTGGGTGTGTCTGTGTGTGGGTGTGGCTACTTGGGCTATTTAGCTTCCGCTGGATGCCTGTGTCTGAGGGGTACTTCAGCCATGGTTTGCTGGAGACATCCTCCTGGTTATTTACCATCTCTCCAGTGAGGGCCACCCTTGTGGTCATAACTTCTTGTTTGATGTTATGAAGATGTGTCTGTGGTCTCTTTGTTTATTGCAGATATGGTTTCCTGGGTTGATGTGTGTTGTGTGCTGTGTCCGTTTTGTGTTGTTATGGACAGCAGCACTTGTACATGGGTTCCAGGCTGTCTGTCTGTGTCAGGTAGGTGTTGTACTAGTTGCATTTACCTGCCATTGGCCTAAGCTGTTTATGTTCCCCTTTCTTTGCACCTTGGCCAGTGAGACTCCTGTTCCTCTGTATCTAGGAGGAACAGGTCATCTTACCTTGCTCCTAGTTCAGGGCCACCCTGAGGGCTAGTAGGGACCCCAAGGTTCCGGAGTATGAGCCCTCCTACCATCAGGGTCAGCTCATACAGCTAGGAGTCAGGGTCAGAGTTAGGGACGTAATAGGAGGTGACCTGCTCCCTGATTCCTGTCCTGGCCTAGTAGCGACCATCATCTTTAGGCATCGCACGGCTGAGGGTTTTCCCCATCCTCAGCCGTGACAGTCTGACGGGCAAGTGGTGTCGCCGCTGAACATCAGCAAGGCGAGCCATGGCCGTGTAAGATCTTCTAAAATGGCCTGCCGCAAGACATCCTGGAACCCAGGGTATATGGCAACGAATCGCTGCACAACTAAGTTCAGGACTTGTGCCATACATGGTGCATGTGTCATTTTGCCCTGTTTCAGCGCGCTCAGCATATTGGCACCGTTGTCGCACACAACTTTACCAACGGTCAAATTCAGCGGAGTTAGCCACTGATCGGCCTGTGACTGCAGAGCTGAAAGGAGTGCAGGACTGGTGTGGCTCTTGGCTTTCAGGCAGAACAGCTGCAGCACAGCATGGCAACGTCTCACCTGGCACGTTGAATAGGTGCCGGGGGGTGCAGCAGAAGAGGCGGTAGCAGTGGAAAAGGAGGAGTCAGCCGAGGAGGAGACTGAGGATGGAGTAGGAGGAGTAGAAGAAGAGTCTGCATGAAATCCGTGGCGGTAACACCAAATCCACACGGGTTACATGCTTGACGGCCGTCAGAAGGTTCACCCAGTGGGCAGTAAAAGTTATGTACCTTCCCTGCCTGTGTTTGCTAAATCGCGTGTCTGTGGTCAGATGTATCTTTGCACCGACACTGTGTGCCAGAGATACATTCACTTGCCACTGAGCGTGGCCATATAGTACAGGGATGCCCTTCTGGGAGAAATATTTCCTTCCGGGGACCTTCCATTGCGGTTTGCCAATGTCCGCAAATTTTCTAAAGGCCTCAAAGTCCACCAATTTATGTGGCAGTAGTTGGTGGGCTAGCAGTTCCGACAAGCCAGCGTCAGCCGTTGGGCAAGAAGATTATCCGGCGTCATCATTTTTTTACACTCGAACATTTGGGCCACTTAAGCCTGCCTTGTGCCAGATGATCGCGACGGTGGAAGATGGAGTGGAGGACAAATGGGAGGAGAGAGGAGAAGAAGAAGGCAGGACGTGGAGCACCAGAAGTGTGGTTTTGTGGGTTCTGATGGCATTGCTCCCACTGGGCTAGGTGATGGGAGGCCAGGTGCCTTCTTAAGGCGGTCGTCGCTAGGTGAGTGTTGGGCTTACCGCGACTTATGCGTTGACAGCACATGCTGCAGATGTCAACACTATTATCAGCAGCTGACAAGTAAAAAAAAAGCCCACACTGCGGAGCCATGTGCCGGCGTCCTGGGTGCGCAAGATGTGACCATGCATGGTGGATGGCTCTCTCCAGATACATTTGCAGTCTGCTTTTTGCCTCCTGTGCACTGCAAGTTCTGCCTGCTACTCCTCCTTCTCCCTATCTGCTGCTCCGTCTCTTCCTCTGAACTCCTTTACTCTTCCTCTCTTGTGGGCACTCACGTGACGTCCATTGACACGTCACCATCATCACCTTCACCACCACTGACAGAGATCTCTGAGTAGGCAGCAACAGCAGGGACCACCCTCCTTGGGCTGATCTGTGTACTATCGTCAGACCGCTGGGTGGCGGCCGTTGCTACCTCCTCTTCCTCATCCGATGCTAAAAATGGCTGCGCATCGGTAAGGTCTGGGAATTGATGGGAAAATAATTTCTCTGATTCGAGTGGATCGTCTATGGTGGTGGTGGTGGTGGTGGTATCTTTGGGGGTGCACACAGCAGATAGTGAGGGGGGTGCAGATACAGTGGATGAGGAGGGTGCAGAAGCGGAAGGCTGAGTGAGCCTCTCAACCAACTCTGGTGCTTCCTTTGATGTAATTGTACGCACCTTTTCCAACTTCCCACTTACCTCCCCTCCGGAATGGCCGGCCTCTTCCTCTACCTGTCATTTTCAAACTGACTCTGTGACAAAGTCCCTATAGAAGAGCAGTATTTGTGGAAGCAGGTATATAGAACCGCTTAATTCGTTTTTTTGTGGGGCAACTGGTATATCACACCAGTTGCAATTATTTGTTCAAATAGCGTTTGTCCCTCTGTATAGCTGGGGTATCTCAGCAGAACCGCACACAACTGCTGCACAATACAAATGCACTATATGGAAAGTATATTATAGGTATATCACACCTCTGCCTCAATCAGTTTTTTGGGGGGGGCAAAAAAACTGATTAGTTATTCCAATTAGTTATTCCAATAGCTTTTGTTTCTCTGTATAGCTGCAGTAGCGCAGCAGAACTGCACACAACTGCTGGACAATACAAATGCACTACAATATACTTTCTATGTTAGAAAGTATAATATAAGTATCTAACACCCCTCAGTATGTCACACCTATCGATTGCAAATGACTTTTGTGACCCTATTAGCTAGCTTTTGGTGTCCTTAACAGTCTGCCCCTACTCCACACAGCAACCTCTCCCTACACTGGCAAAAGACTGAATGTAAAATTGCGGTCAGATCAGGTTTATTTATAGGGTAGGGTGTGTGTCCATGTGCTGAAACATCTCAATTGGTTGTCCTGTTACACCTGATGGATGTGTCATGGGTCTAAGTTCGGCGCTATGCAAAAAGATATGGCACGTGCAAATATCGCCATATGATCGCATGTACTGCAAATCGCAAATGAGCAAAGTTCGCTGCAAAACGACCGCCGGGCGAACCGCAAGGCCATCTCTAGTGGTAATTGTACCATCCCTCTGTCGCATCAATTCAATCTGCGAAGCAATTGTTCCTTTCTTGAGTCTGCGGGCCAACACAGCTCCAGCTCTGTCGCCCAAGTGATATAACTTCACTTTAGAGCGGACCAGGGCCTGTTCATATTTGCATAGGAGAAAGGAGTGCAATTGGAACCGTAATTCAGTAAGTTGTTTAGAGAGCGTCTCAGAGAGAGAGGAATTATATTGTGCATCTATAATAGCCAATTGAGACAGTAAGTCCTGCATCTGCTTCTCCCTCTGCTTCTTAAGCCTTGAAGCAGATTGAATAAACAGACCTCTTGCGTAGCTTTTATGAGAGCACCATAATGTAGATATGTTAATATCGGGGGGTGTCATTAAACTTAAAAAATTCCTTAATAGAGTTAGAGAAAGACCAGTAACACTCCTCATGACTCAGCAGATAAGAATTAAGGTGCCAGAGGGGTTGGTTGGGGTCAGGATAATTGTCTAGTAGATGCAAGAAAACAGGGGCCTGGTCAGACCTGGTGATATTACCTATAGCATAATGTGAGGCCTTATGTAGAAGCTCTCGTGAGATGAGAATATAGTCAATCCGAGACTGAGAGATATAAACCTGAGACGAGAAAGTAAAATCTGTTTCCATCGCATGTTGGTATCTCTAAATATCATGTAGTGAAGTTGTCTTAAGCATCTTACCCAAATCTGGACAAGAACCCACAGTTCTCCTGGAGCAGTCAATTGAAGCATCAATGGGAACGTTGAAATCTCTACCAAGTACAATGGAGCCCCTGGCAGCTTTAAGCAATTTCTTGAAGAAACGATTAAGAAAAGAGAGTTGATGAGAATTGGTAACGTAAACAATAGCTATGGTATAGTCAATATGATTGATAGAGCAAAGGAGAATAATGAAGTGACCTGCTGGGTCAATAAAGCATTAATACAGTTTAAACAGGATTGAACGACAGATCCCTATGCGGGCATCCGCTCTCTTGACCACCACGGAGGCAAAGATAAGGTGAGGGTACTGCCTATTAGAGCATCTGTAGGTATCAGAGGCCAACAGATGTGTCTCTTGTGCTAACAGAATATTATATCTATTCCTCTTGGCATCTGCCCACATTGCTGAACGTTTGTGAGGGGAGTTGAGGCCCCTCACATTTATAGACATTTCAGAACCATAATAATGTATCGGGGAACAGCGGACCGAACAGGCTAAAAAAAAAGAGGGTGGTGATTGACGTCAGACAGACTAGAGCAGTGATGGCAAACCTTTTACAGACCTAGTGCCCAAACTGCAACCTAAATCCCACCTATTTATAGCAAAGTGCCAACACCGCAATCTAACCTGAATACTAATATAGTGTATCTTCCATGTACACTGCTCAAAAAAATAAAGGGAACACAAAAATAACACATCCTAGATCTGAATGAATTAAATATTCTTCTGAAATACTTTGTTCTTTACATAATTGAATGTGCTGACAACAAAATCACACAAAAATAAAAAAATGGAAATCAAATTTTTCCACCCATGGAGGTCTGGATTTGGAGTCACACTCAAAATTAAAGTGGAAAAACACACTACAGGCTGATCCAACTTTGATGTAATGTCCTTAAAACAAGTCAAAATGAGGCTCAGTAGTGTGTGTGGCCTCCACATGCCTGTATGACCTCCCTACAACGCCTGTGTATGCTCCTGATGAGGTGGCGGACGGTCTCCTGAGGGATCTCCTCCCAGACCTGGACTAAAGCATCTGTCAACTCCTAGACAGTCTGTGGTGCAACGTGACGTTGGTGGATAGAGCGAGACATGATGTCCCAGATGTGCTCAATTGGATTCAGGTCTGGGGAACGGGCGGGCCAGTCCATAGCATCAATGCCTTTGTTTTGCAGGAACTGCTGACACACTCCAGCCACATGAGGTCTAGCATTGTCTTGCATTAGGAGGAACCCAGGGCCAACCGCACCAGCATATGGTCTCACAAGGGGTCTGAGGATCTCATCTCGGTACCTAATGGCAGTCAGGCTACCTCTGGCGAGCACATGGAGGGCTGTGCGGCCCTCCAAAGAAATGCCACCCCACACCATTACAGACGCAATGCCAAACCGGTCATGCTGGAGGATGTTTCAGGCAGCAGAATATTCTCCATGGCGTCTCAAGACTCTGTCACATCTGTCACATGTGCTCAGTGTGAACCTGCTTTCATCTGTGAAGAGCACAGGGCGCCAGTGGCGAATTTGCCAATCTTGGTGTTCTCTGGCAAATGCCAAACGTCCTGCACGGTGTTGGGCTGTAAGCACAACCCCCACCTGTGGACGTCAAGCCCTCATATCACCCTCATGGAGTCTGTTTCTGACCGTTTGAGCAGACACATGCACATTTGTGGCCTGCTGGAGGTCATTTTGCAGGGCTCTGGCAGTGCTCCTCCTGTTCCTCCTTGCACAAAGGCGGAGGTAGCGGTCCTGCTGCTGGGTTGTTGCCCTCCTACGGCCTCCTCCACGTCTCCTGATGTACTGGTCTGTCTCCTGGTTGCGCCTCCATGCTCTGGACACTACGCTGACAGACACAGCAAACCTTCTTGCCACAGCTCGCATTGATGTGCCATCCTGGATAAACTGCACTCCCTGAGCCACTTGTGTGGGTTGTAGACTCCGTCTCATGCTACCACTAGAGTGAAAGCACCGCCAGCGTTCAAAAGTGACCAAAACATCAGCTGCAGAACCACTCCTTTATTGGGGGTGTCTTGCTAATTGCCTATAATTTCCACCTGTTGTCTATCCCATTTGCACAACAGCATGTGAAATTGATTGTCACTCAGTGTTGCTTCCTAAGTGGACAGTTTGATTTCACAGAAGTGTGATTGACTTGGAGTTACATTGTGTTGTTTAAGTGTTCCCTTTATTTTTTTGAGCAGTGTACTTTATCACTTAGCTATGGCCTGCCTGCATTCATTGGACAGTCTGTGCTGTTCATAGTGCGCCCTGCGCTGATGAATAGTATGAAAGGTCTAAGGCATATTGATACACCACAACATTTTTCCATGGTGCAGGTGCCCACAAAGAGGGCACTGAGTGCCGCCTTAGGTTCGCCACCACTGGACTAGAACATGGATCACGACAACCATAAAAAGTATAACAAGGATCATAACAAACATAGCAACATGGAAGTATTTGGCAATAATGCCTACTGTATGTTGTCTTAGACAGGGCTGACAAGCAACCGTGGATTTCAAGGATGCAGGAAGTGTCATAGAAAGAGGTTGATCAGTAATATGGGTCATCTTTGTATATAACGGATTGAAAATGAGTAAGGACAGAAACAATAGAAAAGGAAAATAAAGCAAATTGAAAATAAACATTGTGCACATATAGGGCCAGTGCCCTACCTTCATATTGGTACAGAAAGGAGGACTCAAGTGTTTAAATTGAAAAAGGACAGTATACTAAGTTCAAAGTGGTTGGTTAGTAAGATCTCTTCTTGGAGACCATTAGGCAACATAAAACAACTTATACCCCGACCAAGGGTATTGTTCAGGTAACATAAGTGTTCACATTTCTGGAAGACATCTGCCCAGTTCTATTCTTGTTGTTTTTCCCCACTATGTCCTGTCTGGACTGTGGACCATGGGGTCGGGGTAGGCAGAACTGGAAGGGCGGCTAGATCTTGAACAGTCGACCAGTCTCCAATTGAGAGCAAAGGATCCCCTAGTGCAGTTAATAGCTCCATTAAGTCCTCATGATGACGGACAATGAACCTTTTCCCAGCAACTGTAGTAGTAAGACTAAAGGGAAACATCCAGCTATACAGGATTTTCTTTGAACGAAGATGGTCAGTTAGGGGCTTTAGTTGTCTTCTTTTATATAGAGTCAGAGCAGCTAGGTCCTGAAAGAGAGTTATCTGGTGGCCCTCAAAGTCCCATTGTGTTGCGTCTCTTGCTTTCTTTAAGATATCCTCTTTAACGCTAAAGTCAAGGAATTTGCAAATTACATCTCTAGGAGGATCGTATGGGTCAGGGCGTGGGCAAAAGGCTCTATGTGCTCTCTCTGTCTCAATAGAGAGAGGGTAGTGGTCCCCCAGCAGAACTATAACAAGTTGTTTGACTGTAGTTAGCAGTGATTCCGCGGCATATGTTTCCAGGAGACCCCAAATTCTCAGATTATTGCATCAGTTACAATTGTCTTGATCCTTATTGTGAGTATAGAGTTGGTTTAGATGATTTTGGCAGGAATAAAAATGAATGGCCATCTCCTTGGTGTGAGTGCAAAGGTCAGCTACTGTTTGTTCCAGGGAATCTACACTATGACCAATTTGTCACAGATCTTGTTTAATCTCCTGTAAGTCCTGCGCTAAGGGTGACAGTGCTTTTGTTAGGGTTTGTTGAAAGAAATCCCTTGACAAAGCTAGGTCACATTGAGCAGTGGTATGGTCTGTGTCATCGTATCTTGGCTTGAGTGTGGAAACCCTTAAATGAGGATCTCAAGGCCCGCAGGTGTCTTTGTGACAAACTTTTCCATATTTCCCTTTGATTGTGAGGCTTTCAAAGATGTGCTAGAGTCCTTTGCTGTACGGTAGGTTGACCGTATTTCCCCATGGCAGGAGAGGTGGTGTATATACACTAAGTTAAGGAGTGGTTGCTGTATCACACTGCGTTACATGTGCACTTTAATTATCTGCAGTAATAAACACTTGGAGGCACCTATATCAGATAGGAACCAGGTTAAGGATCCTCAAACATTGAGCCCAGGGCTCTCTAGGGAGGTTGGTATCTAGACTACAAAAGCAAGCTTCAGACCCCCCTAAAGAAAGGAGGATCCTTGTAGAAATATTTAAAGGGAACCTGTCATGTGGATATTTGATTATAATCTAACTAATTATATACAATCATTAACTACTAAAAAGTACCTTAGATGTATTCACTTACTGGTGTGACAGATGGTTACCTCATAATACACACAGATGCCGCATACTAATGAGCTGATTTGAGTCCAGCGTGATGTCATTGAGTCCAGCGTATATTTAATTCAGAGCTATAGCCACTCCCCTGCCCACCTGCTGCTGATTCATATGAAAAAAAACTATCATTCAGCAGCAGGTAGGCGGGTAGAGTCAGGAGCTCATGAATATTTATGACTCTCATTATCAGCTGGAGCTTTTCAATACAAGATGTTGGCAGATTGACTGGGTCAATTAAAGAAAGTGACCCTTCATTTTGCTAAGAGAATCAGTCACTTATTTATGTTGCCCTTAGTTAGGACACAATAAAACTGGTGACAGGTTCCCTTTAAGCTATAATGTATAATGCAGTGAGGATTGAGAATGTGGACCTACAGTGCAGCACCTTTGTCTTCTACAATGCAGCCGTCAGTAGTATTAGGGACCAGGAGGGGTATCGGTATCATGTGGGCCGGCAAAGGTTTGCCAGTGGTACGCACTGTCTATATAGGCCACACAGCGCGGAATCAGATCTCCCGCTGCCTTAACGTGGAGGCCACAGATTTTCCAGTTGGCGATCAAACGGAGGATGGGGAGAGGTGCATCTATCCCACAGAGCGCACACGTTTAGCACCACAGGAGAGCTGTAGGGAGCTGCAAGTCGGGCCCGTCGCAGTATCACCTATGTCCTTGCAGACGTTATCCGTCTATTATGTATACAGCGGGCTGCATCCACAGGGGAGCCCCAGGTAACAGGCCTGCAGTGGTGCATGGCTCCACCCAGGGGTCCCTTTATGCATGAGGAGACTTACTGGAGGTGGAAGATGATGGGTCTCTTCGGAGGGTGGAACCACAGCGGGCCTCACCACGTGTCAAGATCCGGTGGTATGAGGTGAGTTCCCCAGTAGTAGTATATATCTGGTGTGCTGAGGAGGACAATGAGTGCCGCATCACCCAGGAGTAATGCAAGGGTCCACGGATGGAGGAGGATTTAGCTGGGTTTTGTAGGAGCACACTTGCACTGCGTCTGCCAGTCAGTGGCTTACTCCACCCCTCCTGTACATAGCCTTTAAAGAAGCAAAAAAAAAAATTGCTGCATCCATAAAGAGGTTTTCTAAGATTTTTTTCCCCTCTTAACTAGCCCCTGGTGCGTGTGGTACCTAAAGAAAAAATAATAATAATCATGCTCTCCTGCTCCCCTGTCTCCTGTCTGTCACTCTGACTCTAATTCATCCTCACTCTTTGTCTACTCTATCTACCCCATTTTCATATGACCACCTTCCCTTCCCCCAGCTGTCTAACCATTCTTTCCCCCAACATAGCTGCATGGCCACAGCCTGTCCATGCTGTACAGACTGTAGCTGATGAGGAAGTCAGTTTTCCATGAACGCAAACCTTCCATTCCTGTACCATCCTCTGAGATGGTTATTTAACCCTCTGAGCTTCCCCCGTCTTCCTATTGATGCTTGTGGCACCAGTACTAGAAATACTATTTCTGAAAAAACTACACTAGGGGTCCTGAATTTGAGTCTCTTTTCTAGTTCCCTTAAATCATTATCAAGAATAACTTTCCTTCCCCACAGAAATTGTCATTTATACCACTGTGTACCATGACTGAAAGGTTATCCCCAGTCCCTCCCAACAGTCTGTTTTTTGTAGCCAGGATCGGAGGTAGCTCCATTCCCAACAGTTAACCCTTTGATTGTCTCAGTTTGTGACCACAGCATGATAAAGGGGGAATTCCTCCTCTGATTGGAGGCTGGGTAAGTCCTGTGCAGTCAGTCCTGGGGACCTATAAAATACCCTTAGGACTGTAAGTTCAGTAATCCTGCTGTTTGGGGCACAGTGTTGCCATAACGACAATCTGTGCCGCAGATGATAATGTAATAGCATACAGGATACCAATACATTACAAGTATAACTTAATTTTGTAAGACAGTAATTCTTTAATGGTTTTTGTGATTATGGTATCCACATGTCCGAAATAACCTGTACAACTCAATTTAACAGATTATTCATTGTGAAATATGTACAGTGTATGGAAAATCAATCTCAAAAATGTTCTGTATTTGCATCACAAATGTTTAGTAATTACAAAGTCATTACAGAGTCATTTCATTACAAAGTCATTAAAAAGTCATTTATATATACTCTCAAACAGCACAAAAATTTAATTTCTCTTGTATAGAACTAGGTCTTAAACAGCCATGTCAATGAAAAAATAAAAGGTAAGTCCTGGCCACTTAAACAGGCAAAAACATAAAAAATAAAATAAAATAGCTGGTCATTAAAGCCTTAAAGTACGGTACCATTGTAATATAACAGTAACACTTTAGATACTGGTGTCTATAAGATTTCTAAAATTTGTTAAAAGCGGGTGCTTAAAGGGGTTTTCCAGGACTAATTTATTGAGCTCTGTAATCCATAACTGTCAATTAAATTTACACATGACATGCTGCATATTATGTAAAGATACATTACAAAACAATGCATACTTATTTTATCTGAATTTGTCTACAATATGTATAATGACTGTGCATAAATGTATACATCAGAAAGCATTGCTTTATCAAAACTCCCAAACTTTAATATGTGATATTTTGTACATAACCTGTAGGCCTTCTTGCGTGCATTGGCGGAGTATACATCTGATGTTGCAGAGAAGCGGAGATTGCTGGAGCTCTGCAGCAAACAGGGCAATTCTGATTATAACGGTTTTATTAGAGCGCATGCAATCAGCGTGGTGGACCTTCTTAATGCATTCCCAAGCTGCCAGCCTCCATTAGGCCTATTAATAGGTAAGTCAACCCTTAACTATAGTATTAGTGTGTCCCTTCTGTTAACCGATCACTTTGTTTGGTAGAAACAAAGGAAAAAAGGCTCCTTTCACACAAGTGAGTTCCACACTTTGGACTCTCAGCATGTGTCAGCGAGAGCACCCGTCCTGACCTCCAAGCACTGACTGGTTGCATAGCATTATATTGATGTACGATGCTATATAACCCTTAGACGTGTGAAATGTATTGTATAACACCGACATAATGCTGCCAGTGTTATATAAATGCATTCCAGAACTGTAAGGGTTATATAGCATCATAAATCAATATAGTTACATAGTTAATACGGTTGAAAAAATATATAATTCTATCAAGTTCAACCAAGGGAATATAATGCTATGCAACCCATCAGGGCGGGTGCTCTCTCTGATACATGCTGCGAGTCCAATGCGTGGAATTCTCTGGTGTAAAAGGGGCCTAAGGCTTATGTGAGGAATGTGGAGCCATTTGCTGTCACCTAGCAGAGGAAGCAGACCCCCAGGTGGCCCTGCTTCAAAGCAGATCACGTGTCTACAGTTCACACCCTACTCAGCCAGCATGGAGGCTAATTCATCTTACAGGGGAAAAAAAATGTGGGGGATCTGAGCTAATTACATAGATCACTAAAATCCATCAGACTTAATTTAACCGGGAGTTCATAAGGGATTATGAATTGACCGTCCATTACAGAAATAAACCGGTTACATATCTGCAAACCTGGGACCGAGACTGACGTTCTCCCAATCTTCTTGTGCTGGTAGGGTGCAAGGTAGGGGAGATACGGAGAACTACTAGTAGGAATCAAATAACGGCGCCATGTTTGGTCTCTACTTGTAGCCAGAACCCATCCCCCTATGATATTCCGGTGAGGAGCTATGATCCATAATGGGTTTTTGGATTCTTAGCTGCCTCAGAAGCTCCTCCTCGGGGGAGGGAGGGGAGTGACCAACTACAGGTGAAAATGCCCATGCAGGCCAGAGGCCATTATCTTTCTCTGAAGGGGGTCACATCGTGTAATGTGTTTGGAGGGACCGTTGACAACCTGCTGATGTCACTGCTCCCGTGTGGCTATAGCATTAGTCATAACCCAAAAGATTACTTATCTACCCGGTAACTGACTTATGATCTGTTTAACTCTGTGTGTATATAGTGTTAAGTCTAGTGCGCCCTTAAGGCAATTAAATATATAAATGTATCTTGCGCTGTTCTGTATCTCGATCCACGAATCCCCACGTCCGTGTTTCGGCATGACATTATAGGCTACCTGGGGTTGGTTTCTGATCTGATATAATCCCGTTAACGGACCTGGCTTATAGCTAACGAGGAACTAGTGGCAGTCTACCGGGCTGGTAAAGCTCTGTTTCATTGGGGCAGTCAAAAGACTCTTTCAGCTTGTCAGGGTTGTGGGCGAGTGTTGTGCCAGCCATTACAGCATGGGCCACCCTCTCTCACTCCCTGTACCCGTGTGGCCAGGAGGAGGTGTCTGTGTAAACTGTGCCAAGCTGACCTTATGTACTCCCAGGGAGGGTGTAACATCTCGTCTTGGCAACCAGTGACAAAACCGTACCACATGATCCTGAGGTAGTGACGTCAGGCGGGGCTGCGAGGTGTTGTATTCGTCACAGCTTATAGCAAAAAGTAACATTTGATAGATAATCTGTAGGGGAATAAACCACAGTCGTGAAAAGTCATCAATAAATAATCACCAAGTCTGAATAAGGTATATACTGGAAATAAAAACAGTGGGTATGTTAGATACCCCAGTCGAGTAGATATCACAGAAAGAAGTATACAGATTGTCCCAGTTAAATGTACCTACAGGTGAAACTCGAAAAATTAGAATATCGTGCAAAGTTCATTTATTTCAGTAATGCAACTTAAAATGTGAAACTAATATATGAGATAGACTAATTACATGCAAAGTGAGATATTTCAAGCTTTTATTTGTTATAATTTGGATGATTGGGGTTTTCATAAGCTGTAAGCCATAAAGTCACAATCTCAGGTACCCTTTGCTCAGGGGGTATGGATAAATTAGCTGACTAGAGTGTGACACTTTGAGCCTAGAATATTGTACCTTTTTACAATATTCTAATATTAAGTTGCATTACTAAAATAAATGAACTTTTTGCACGATATTCTAATTTGTCGAGTTTCACCTGTATATAATGTACAGTAGGCATGATCTATCCCTCTATAAAGAAAGGTTGTGTCCCGACATGTTTTCCCATGGCTATCACATTCATCAGGGGACTCAGGGACTTTGTGACCCACATTACAATAGACATAATTTCATTTCTCCGTTCACATATGAGGGCTTATTTTTTGCGAGAGAAGTTGCATTTTCAATGGCACCATTTAATTTACTGTCTGGCATTGAAAAATGGAAACAATTCTTTTGTGGGGTAAAATTTGAAAAAAACACAATCTCCCCCAAGGTTTTTTTGGTTTTGACATTATGGCATTCTGCAGACCAATATGATTACGTCCATGCCAAATTTGTATAGCTTTTATGTTGTTTTATTACTTTAAAAAAAATAAAAACCTTTGAAAAAAATTTCTTTAATTTACATCGCCGTTTTCTGACAGTCAGAACTTTTATGTTTGTCTCCAGAGGTGTATGATGGCTTGTTTTTTTGCGAGACGAACTGAAGTTTTTAATTGGTATCATTTTTTGGGCACGAACAACTTTTTGAACACTGTTCAACTTTTTTTCGAAGGAAAAAGGTGAATTAAAAAAAATTGTGAATAGTGTGTTTTTGTCTTTACTGTTGCGTTGTTTTTTAAGTTCAGATGTTTTTGGATGTGGCGATACCCCATATGTTTATTTTTTTATTGTTTATATATTTTTTATGTTATTTTACGAAAGGGGGATGATTTTAATATATTTGTTTTATTTTCTTACATTTTTTTTTAAACTTTACTTTTAGTCCCCTTAGGGGGCTAGTACATAGGATCTTTTGATCCCATGTCCCTTTCACCATAATAGAGATCTATTATGGTGAATATAATTTAATGCGCTGCCTGCTGGGCTGGGCATCATGCACAGCTTTGCAAGCAGCTTATCATGGCAGACCTCCAGCAGGGCCCAGGCTGTCATGGCAACCGATCAGAGCCCCTGCATTTTCACAGTGAAGGCTCTGATTGGAAGGCAGAAGGAGCTGCATCCCTCTGCCTAACTACACAGATGTTGTGATTTGCTTTTTGAACATGGCCTCTGAGGGGTTAAATGACCGGTTTTGGCGCCATATCGATTCCTGGTCATTACAGCCGGGTGCTGTATAATACAGCAGGTATTATACAGCCGTCACCCGCTGCATATGGAGTGGGCTCAGCACAGCAGGCCTCTTCATACAATTTCCTGAGCATAATGGTGTACATGTACGTCATTATGTATTAAGTGGTTAAAAGGCTTAGAATTTTAGAAGCAATTTTTCAGATTTCCTATGCAAGACAAGGACCCGTCTGAAGTGACTTTAATGACTTCTAGACTAGGCTATTTCTCCCCTTCCTGACCAAGCCTAATTTTGTGAATCTAACGTGTCATTTTATGTGGTAATAACGCTTTTACTTATCCTAGCAATTCTAGATTTTTTTTTCTAGTGACACATTGTCAGGACTGGAATAGTGGATCAGGTATGGAATCCTTTGGCAGGGACGAAATAATCCCAAAAATTAGCATAGTACAAAAAGGTCAATCCAATCGGGGAGTCAGTTCCAGTTCCGGGTCGTGGCGGGCAGCAGAAATCGTAATCGAGGAAACAGGCAAGGAGTCGGTAGCTGGGAAGTCAGAATAAACTGTGGATTCACAGGGAAGAGCTGGGTGTTCACCATAAGGTTGAATAACTCAGCAATGAGTCAAGGCTCTGACTGGCTTTAAGTACACAGTGAACCCAGGACCGCCTCCCTGGTTGCCGGGCAACCAGGAGGCTTCCTAGTCAGAAGCCAATCATAAGGCTGAGGGCGGTGATGGAGGCTGAAGCCCTCCCCCAGCCTGAGTAGCACCTGTGATCTGGAATGGCGCATGTGCACTACGCTCGTATCCCCGCGCACGCACGTGCGGCTTGTGTACCGCGCACGCGGCGTCCAACTCGCGCAGGCGCACTGGCCACATTGACGTCAGGTGTCATGTCAGGAGGAAGAGGAGGAGCTATCTGCGCCCGCCACTCGCGCCTGCAAACCCAATGCGAAACGGCCCCCCTGGTTCCCTGACAGAGCCCCCCACCAAGGAGCGGCCGCGAACCTGGGATGGCCGATCAGGATGAGCCCTGTGGAATGCGCGGACCTTGCCGTCTGCATGAAGGTTACCTGCTGGTTCCCAGGAACGCTCCTCTGGCCCATATCCCTTCCAGTGGACAAGGTATTCCAAGACTCCACTGCGTCTGCGGGAGTCCAAGATCCCCTGGACTTCATATTCATCATTGTTATCCACCTGAATGGGAGCGGGTGGCACCGGCACTCTGCACACAAGGGTGTTGGCACGGTAGGGTTTCAGTAGTGATACATGAAACACCAGATGGATGTTAAATGAAGTGGGCAGGTTTAGTCTCGCCGCAACGTCGTTGACCATTGAGGCGATGGTGAATGGTCCCAAATAGCGAGGGCCCAATTTCTTGGACGGGCAGGTCAGTTTAAGGTGCTGAGAAGATAACCATACTCTATCCCCACTTCTGTACTTGGGGCTCTCGGTGCGTCTCCGATCGGCCTGAGTCTTTTGCTGTTGCTGGGTAGTGCGAAGCTTCCGCACTAGGGTACGTAGCAAACCCCGGAGACCACGGAGGCGCTGGGCCACTTCAGGTACGGGAATGTCCACCGGAAGGTCTGGAAGCGTCAAGGGGTGGTACCCGTAATTCGCATAAAAGGGTGAGAGTCCCGTAGAGGTATTCTGCTGTTGATTGTATGCATATTCTGCCAGAGGGAGAAGGTCCACCCAGTCGTCTTGTAGGTATGACGAATAGCAGCGGAGATACTGCTCCAAGGTTTGGTTCGTCCTCTCCGTCTGGCCGTTGGACTGGGGATGATAAGCAGAGGACAGGTTGCAGGTGATGTGGAGGCAGCGGCAAAATTGGCTCCAGAAACGGGAGGTGAACTGCGAACCCCTATCAGACACAATAGAGGAGGGGAGTCCATGTAGGCGGAACACGTGCTGTAAAAACAATTTTGAGGTATGTTGGGCTGTTGGAAGGCCGGTAGTTGGAATAAAGTGGGCCATCTTGGTGCATCTATCTACTACAACCAAGATCGTAGTGTGGCCCTGTAAAGGAGGTAAATCCACCACGAGATCCATGGCGAGGTCCCTCCAGGGCACCGTTGCCACGGGTAGAGGTGGTAGGGGGTCAACTGGCGGGTGTGGGGTCTCTTGTGCATGGCACAAGGACCGTACATCCGCCGCTAGGGAAGGCCACCAGAACTGCCTCTGCTTGTACTCTAAGGAATTGCGTATTCCCCGGTGACCTGCGGTTGGGTGGTCGTGATGATGTTGCAGGATCGGCACCCGATGGGAAGTAGGCACGTAGATCTTTCCCTGATGGTAACGTAGACCCTGCCTTTGTGGCAGGTGTGCTGCTTCTGACGGTACGGTCACGCTGGCTTGTCGGATCTCTTCGAGTAATGAATGTTGTGTGGCCAAAAAGTAGGTGCTTGGAAGGATGGTCTCTGGAGGTGAAAACACGGCATCGGAGTCGTGAAGATGGGAGAGGGTATCGGCCTTCCTGTTCTTTGATCCAGGACGATATGTTATCTGGAGGGTGAAGCGGGAAAATAAGAGGGCACACCTGGCTTGCCGGGGCCGTAACCTCTTAGCAGTACAAGGGTATTCTAGGTTACGGTGATCAGTATAGACAGTTACCGGGTGCTTGGCTCCCTACAGCAGATGCCGCCACTCCTCCAGCGCATTTTTTATGGCCAGTAGTTCCCTCTCGCCCACATCATAATTTCGTTCCGCCTTGGTTAACTTGCGGGAGTAGAATGCCACTGGGTATAGGAGTTGTTTCTCCCCTTGTCTTTGGGAGAGAACTGTCCTGACGACTTTCTCTGATGCATCTGTCTCCACGGATCCGCACAAGATTATAGCCCCCCCGGAGGTCGATCTTGGAGAACACTCTGGCATCCTTCACTCGTTCCAGGAGATCAGGGATGAGAGGGAGAGGGTATTTATTTTTCCTTGTGATGTTGTTAAGGCCCCGGTAGTCCACACAGGGCTGAAGACCCCCGTCCTTCTTCCCCACAAAAAAGATACCTGCACCGACTGGGGAGCTGGACGGGCGGATGAAGCTCCCCAGGCTTTCCTCAATGTAATCCCTCAGCGCCTGGGTCTCGGCCTCAGACAAGTTGTATAACCGTCCGTACGGCAGCAGGGCCCCGGGGTGTAGATCAATGGGGCAGTCATAAGGTCTCTGGGGAGGTAAGGTGTCTGCCCCTGCTTTCTCAAAGACATCCGCATATTCTTCGTATTTAGCGGGTAATACCTGAGGAGATGAGGCCAGGACCAGCAGAGAGCCAGGAGCGGAGGAGATGCAGTGGGAGATGCAATAAGAGGACTGAAATGTGACACGTCCCAGGGCCCAGTCTATTTGGGGGTTGTGCTTTCTAAGCCATGGAATGCCCAAGATAACAGGAAACAAAGGAGAGAGTACGATGTCCCACACTACCTCTTCACGGTGGTGGCGACCAATGGAAAGGGTAAGAGGTTGTGATTCCAAAGAGACAGGTCCGGTTTTTAATGTACTGCCGTCCACCATGTGGAGTCTGGATGGGTGTTCCTTGGGGCGCAAGGGTATTCCTAGCTGCGTGGCAAGTTTGGAATAAAAAAAACAGCTGCTTGCGCCCGAATCGATTAAGGCCGTGAGTTCATGGCCAGTTCTGTTCAGCTGCAGAGAAACACATAGTTAGATGTGAAGAACCGTGGTATACAGGTATGTTCAAGAACACAGCGGAACTGACAGTCCTACCTGTAGGTGGTTTGACAGGACAGTCTCTCAACATATGCCCGGATTTGGCACAGTAGAGGCAGAGATTGAGAGTTCGCCTTCTGGACCTCTCCACTGCTGAGAGTGGACCCCTGACTACTCCGACCTGCATTGGTTCGTCCGGGGTGAGGTCTCCCACTGTGGAGGATTGCCCAAGCACTGAAACTGGAAGAGGATTGGATCGCCGTGCAGGAGGAGGCAAAGCGTGCTGTCTCTCCGTCCTTTGTTCCCGGAAACGGCGGTCCAGTTGGGTAACCGTGCTCATCAGCCCTTCCAGGACCTCCGGGACCCCGATACGGGCGAGTTTGTCTTTTAATTGGTCCGACAGTCTGATCCGGAACTGGTCGATAAGGGCCACTTCATTGAGTCCGGTATCTGGTGCGATCTCCCGAAACTCCGTAATGTAGTCCTCCACTGGACGCCTTCCTTGTCGCAGGAAACGGAGAGTGTCCCTAGAGGTGGAAGCACGCAGAAGGTCGTCAAAGAGTGCCTGCATGGAAACAAAAGAGCCCCAAGAGGACAGCACTGGGCTATCAGTTTGCAGGAGCTGATGGGCCCAGGTCTGTGGGGGTCCTGTGAGCAGGGTGATAGCTGTCCGTACTTTGACGTAGTCCGAGGAGTAAGTGCAAGGAGTGCTAGGTTTCAAGGAGAACAGTAGCTCGTAGGAAATAATAAATGAACGGCATTTCTTCTCCAGAAAAGCATTCTGGTAGGGCTACGGCTGCTTCACTGTTCACCACTTCTAGTGAGGTGCGTGGAGCGGGAGGAGGTGAGGGTGGTAGTGCAGTGAACTGGGCCTGGCGCAGCTCCTGGGCACGCATTCTCCCTAATAGGTGTGCATGGCTGGCCTGCATGTCCTGAAGGGCTTGTGCCATCATCGTCAGTTGTTCGGACAAAGAAGGGACACCGTCTGCAGGTCCCGCGGATTCCATGGTTAGGCTGAGTTATTATGTCAGGACTGGAATAGTGGATCAGGTGTGGAATCCTTTGGCAGGGACGAAATAATCCCAAAAATTGGCGTAGTACAAAAAGGTCAATAAAATCGGGTAGTCGGTTCCAGTTCCGGGTCGTGGCGGGCAGCAGAAATCGTAATCGAGGAAACAGGCAAGGAGTCGGTAGCTAGGAAGTCAGAATAAACTGTGGATTCACAGGGAAGAGCTGGGTGTTCACCATAAGGTTGAATAACTCAGCAATGAGTCAAGGCTCTGACTGGCTTTAAGTACACAGTGAACCCAGGACTGCCTCCCTGGTTGCCGGGCAACCAGGAGGCTTCCTAGTCAGAAGCCAATCATAAGGCTGAGGGCGGTGACGGAGGCTGAAGCCCTCCCCCAGCCTCAGTAGCACCTGTGATCTGGAATGGCGCATGTGCACTACGCTCGTATGGCTTGTGGCCACATTGGCGACACTGGCCACATTGACGACAGGTGTCCTGTCAGGAGGAAGAGGAGGAGCTATCTGCGCCCGCCGCTCGCGCCTGCGAACCCGATGCGAAACGGCACCCCTGGTTCCCTGACACACATTGTACTTCATGTTAGTGGTAAATGTAAGTCAATATGCTTTACCTTTATTTATTAAAAATGTCATATTTACCGAAAATCTTTAAACATTTTCTAAACATGAATCTCTTTGCTTTTACAACAGTCACATAAAAACATATAATAGTTATTCATTAACATTCACCATAAATCTACTTAATGTTGATATTATTTAGTAAATGTCATTACATTTTTTTAGGACGTTAGAATGCCTAGAATTTTAGAAGCAATTTTTTAATTTTCAAGAAAATTTCCCAAATTAACTTTTTTTTAAGGACCAATTCAGATTTGAAGTCACTTTGAGGAGGTTACATAATAAAAAACACCCATAAATGACCCCATTATAGACTATAACATTCAATGTATTCAAAACAGGTTTTATACATTTTAACCGTTTAGGTGTTCCACAGGAATTAAAGCAAAATGGAGGCGAAATTTAGAAATGTCACTTTTTTTGCAGATTTTCCATTTTAATCCATTTTATTCCTGTAACACAGCAAGAGTTCACAGCAAATCAACTCAATATTTGTTACCCAGATTTTACAGTTTACAAAAACACCCCATATGTGGTCATAAACTACTGTATGGGCACAAGGCAGTGCTCAGTAGGTGATGAGTGCCATATTGTGTTTGGAGGACAGATTTTGGAATGGTCTTTGGGCACCATGTTGCGTTTTGAAGACACCCTGAGATACGCCTACAGTGGAACCCCCCAATATGTCACCACATTTTGAAAACTACACCACCCAAATTATTTTAATGGGTGCAGTAGGCCCTTTGACCCAACAAGCGCTTCATAGAATTTGTAACACTTGGCTGTTAAAATGAAAAAAAAATTTTTACAAGAAAATGGTGTTTTGGGCCCAAACTTTATTTTTCACAAGGAATAATAGGAGAATATCACCCCACAATTTGTTACCCATTTTGTCTTGAATGCAGAAACAGCTCATTTGTGGTTGTAAACTGATGTTTGGGAATATGCCAGGGCTCAGAAGTGAAGAAGCAGCATCTGGATTTTCTAACATGGAATTTGCTGAAATTAATTTTAAGGGCTATAACTTTTTTATTTTTTGTTTATTGAGCTGTGTGAGGGCTCTTTTTTGTAGGACAAGCTGTAGTTTTTATTGGCACCATGTTTGGGTACATTTGACTTTCTGATCGCTTTTCATGTCATGTTTTTGGGAGGTGAGGTGAGCAAAAATTGCAATTCTGTGAGTTTTTTATGGGGTTCACCATGTGAAATGTATGATAACTTTATTCTGCAGGTTGATACGATTATGGAAATACAACATTTATATCATTTTTTCATGTAGTTTTTTTCATGTTTTCCTATAATATATAGGAAATCACTTTTTATAAAAAATCGGTTATATTTGGATCGCCTTATACTAACATCCATAACATTCCTGCCAATGTACATGTCTTCTGCAGGACAGACTGTACTTTTTATTTATACCATTTTCGGGAACATAAGACTTTTTGATCACTTGGTATTATGTTTTTAGGTTTTGTTTTGTTCACCTAACGGGGAAGGTCATGTGATATTGTTATAGAGCAGGTCGTTACAGACATGGTGATACCAAATAGGTCTACTTTTTTTGTGTGTCTTACACAATAAGAGCATTTTCGAAAAAAATCATGTTTTTTTTTTTGGCCATTTATTTTGAGCCCTATTTATTTATTTATTTTTTGGTGAAGGTTTTGTTTGAGGGTTCGTTTTCTGCAGGGCGAGGTGACTTTTTCATTAATACCATTTTGGGGTACGAATGACGTTGTGATCATTTGATATTATATTGGGAGGTAAAAATAGATGCTTTGACATAATTTTTATTTTTTTACAGCATTCACCAGATGGGGTAGATCATGTGATATTTTCATAGAGCTGGTCGTTATGGATGTGGTGATACCAACTATGTCAATTTATTTTTTTAATAAAACACTTCTTTAATTTTTTATTTCGCAATACCAGACCTTAGGGGGACATTTAACATTATTATTATTTTTTTTTACATAGTAACCCCAGTTACATGGGGAATACAGCCCCCAGAGAGGCTGTACAGCACTATAAAGCACTGCACAGACTCAATGCAGGGCTGATAGAGGTCTTAGAACGACTCAGTAGCTCCTGCATTCTCCTGGCCCCGGCGGTCACAGGAAGCTGCATAGCGCTTCCTGATCTGTATATGCAGCACCCGTTCAGTACTGTGTATACAGTGATACAGAAGACAGGGCCAGCTCAGCAGCTGCACGATTAGCGTGCATCTGCAATCTTTGATTGCCTTTAAGTCCCAACCGCCCGGACAGTTATAATTAGGGATGAGTGAATCGACTTTGGATGAAAGATCCGAAGTCGATTCACATAATACTTTGTTTGAATACTGTACGGAGCGAGCGTTCGATTCGATCATCCCTAGTTATAATATATTAACTGGTTAAAGGGATTGTCTCACTTCAGCAAATGGCATTTATCATGTAGACAGAGTTTATACAATTCACTTGATAATGCATTGTGATTGTCCATATTGCCTCCTTTGTTGGCTTGATTCATTTTCCCACTGCTGTCACGAGGGTATCGAGAACCACGCCTGACTCCGTTATACCCGGGGTGAGGAAGTCGCAGTGGTTGGCTGCACGCTCTATTTAAGATAGGGCTGTTTTCCTTATGGTAGCTTTCTGGGTTTGCTTTGCAAACCCTTTTGGCTCACTCAGGGATCCGTAGCTCCTTCTCCTCAGCTGTTCCTTGTCCAGCACTCCCAAACCTCCTTAAATTCCTCTCTCACACTTCTCTGGTTGCCAGATATAGAGCTTCCTGCCTGGACATCTATTCTGACCTTCTGGAGCTGTGTTGCTGCGTTCTCTGGTAGTTGGTCCAGAACGCTACCCTCCGGATCCCTGTTGGACCTTTGTGGTCTATTGTGGTCGCCCAGCTGGGTTGTATGTGTTTGTCTGTTTTGTCTGTCCTCTCCCTGGTGTTTCCCTCTTAGTGACAGTGGTGCGGACTAGCGATCCCACCGGCCCGTTCACTATCTAGGGCTCATTTTAGGGAAAGCCAGGGTTTAGGCACGTGATCGCCGCACGGGTGAGGAACCCGTCTAGGGACGTCAGGGCAGTCAGGTGCCAGCCGCAAGGTGAGTTAGGGGTCACCACCTTTCCCTCTCCCTTGGGCAGGGCTTTCCCTTTTTTCCTCCCTGTGCGTGACGTCGGTCATTACATTATATCTGGCCCTTATTTTGTGTAGGTAAAAATAAAAATAATTACCTTCTTAGAATCCAGTATGGATCAAATTGCTGCTCTGTCCAAACAATCTCATGGCCTGTCTTTGGAGGTGGCAGGATTGAAGGCGTCGGTCCTCCAGCAACAGCAGCGATTGCAACTGACCGCAAGCCCAGCGGTTGCTACTGGTAACCAGGTTGTTGCGGAACCCAAGGTCCCTCTCCCTGACAGATTTTCTGGGGGAAGGGACAAGTTTTTGACATTCCGTGAGGCCTGTAAGTTATATTTTAAACTGCGCCCTTGCTCCTCTGGTAATGAAGAACAGCGGGTGGGGGTTGTTATTTCCCTGCTGCAGGGGGACCCGCAGTCCTGGGCGTTCTCTTTACCTACTGATTCCCAGGCTCTTCGGTCAGTGGATGAGTTTTTCGGGGCCTTGGGTCTCATATATGACGACCCTGACCGAGTCGCACTGGCTGAATCAAGATTACGGAGACCCTTACAATGAGAGCGGCCGGTAGAGGAGTATTGCTCTGAATTCCGTAGGTGGGCTACAGATACCCAATGGAACGACCCGGCTCTCAGGAGTCAGTTCTGCTCTGGGTTATCCGAAAGGGTTAAGGATGCGCTTTATATGAGACACCCTTTTCCCTTGATGCGGTTATGTCCCTTTCTATCCGTATAGAGAGACGCCTTAGGGACAGGTTGAAAAAACCGGAGCAATTGGTAACCCCTCCCAAGCAGCAGTTAGTCTGTACGGACTTAGACGAGCCTATGCAGCTAGGAGGAACTACTCGTCAGGTCCGTCCTCCTGAGGCTCGCCGTAGGCGTGGGGTTTGTTTTTTTTGTGGGGAGAGGGGTCATTTCATTAATGTCTGTCCTTCTTTCCTCAGAAACAAAAGACCGTCGAAAAAACTACTAACCCCAGGCTGTGTGGAGGATGTCAGCCGGGGGGTATACGTTTCCTCCATATGTACATCGCAATTTGTGTTGCCAGCAGTTATTATTTTTGGTGATAAGACGGAGACTATTTCTTTCTTTCTAGACAGTGGAGCAGGGGTAAATTTGATAGATGCCCATTTTGCCCGCACTTTGGGTTTGTCTCTCTGTGCGTTACAGAGACCCATTCCCATATTCGCTATTGATTCTGCTCCCCTGTCTCAGAGAAACCTCACCCACATTGTTCATAATTTACACCTTCGGGTAGGGGACCACCATAACGAGATGCTTTCAGGTTATGTTCTGAAGGGGCTTCCCACTCCGGTAGTGCTGGGTCTTCCCTGGTTGGTAGCGCACAATCCAGTAGTGGATTGGCAGGCCAGGGAGATATTGGAGTGGAGTGAGCAGTGCAGAGAAAATTGCTTAAATAGCAATTGCTTAGTCGCCTCCATAACTACCCTACCTTACATTTATTTTGGATTTTGAGGATGTTTTTTCTGAAAAGGGTTGTCAGAAGTTACCACCTCATCGTCCTTATGATTGCCCGGTTAACCTTATTCCCGGCGCAAAATTACCCAAGACCAGGTTATATAATCTTTCGGGTCCAGAGAGACAAGCCATGAAAGATTATATCTCCGAGAGCTTGGCTAAGGGACACATCAGACCCTCTTCTTCACCCGTGGCTGCAGGGTTTTTCTTCGTTAAAAAGAAAGATGGGGGCCTGCGTCCTTGCTTAGATTTTCGCGAATTAAATCGGATAAACATTCCGAGATCCATACCCTCTTCCTCTCATTCCTGACCTGTTTAACCAGATTGCGGGTGCTAGGTGGTTCTCCAAACTTGATCTTAGGGGGGCCTACAATCTGATTCGTATTAAGGAGGGGGATGAGTGGAAGACAGCTTTTAACACCCCTGAGGGGCATTATGAAAATCTAGTTATGCCTTTCGGTCTGACCAATGCTCCTGCCGTCTTTCAACATTTCGTTAATGACATTTTTAGTCATCTAATCGGCAGGTTTGTGGTAATATACCTAGATGATATTTTAATTTATTCGTCTGATCTGAAAACACATGAGGTGCATGTCAGACAAGTACTGCAGGTCCTACGGACGAATTAATTCTATGCTAAAATTGAAAAATGTGTCTTCGCCCTTCAGGAGATACAATTCCTAGGTTATTTTTTATCTGCTTCAGGTTTCCGTATGGATCCTAGGAAGGTCCAGGCAATTTTAGATTGGGATCTTCCTGAGAACCTCAAAGCACTACAACGGTTCTTGGGCTTCGCGAATTTCTATAGGAAATTCATTTAAAAATTATTCACTTATTGTAAAACCGCTTACTGACATGACTAGTAAGGGGACTGATTTTTCTAAATGGTCTGACGCCGCTAAAGTTGCTTTTTCCTCTCTAAAAGAGAGGTTTACCTCAGCACCTGTACTAGTCCAACCTGATGTCTCTCAGCCTTTTATTGTTGAAGTCGATGCGTCAGAGGTGGGAGTGGGGGCGGTGTTGTCTCAGGGTCCTTCTCCTGGCAAATGGCGTCCTTGTGCTTTCTTTTCTAAAAAACTATCTGCAGCAGAAAAGAACTACGTTATTGGCAATAGGGAACTATTAGCTATTAAACTTGCGTTTGAGGAGTGGCGTCACTTTTTAGAGGGGGCAGTCCACCCCGTCACTGTGATTACGGACCACAAAAATCTTCTGTACCTCAAATCAGCTAAGCGTCTCACCCCTAGACAGGCTAGGTGGTCGCTATTTTTTACCAGGTTTAACTTTGTGATTACCTATCGTCCTGGGGCAAAGAACACCAAGGCTGATGCACTATCTCGTTGTTTCCCTGGAGGGGGTAATGTGAGTGATCCGGTGCCCATTCTTCAAAGAGGAGTGGTTGTTTCTGCGGTACACTCTGTTTTGGAGGGGAGGGTGTTAGATGCCCAGGGGGATGCCCCGGTCTCTTGCCCCTCAGAGAAATTGTTTGTACCGTTGAACCTACGTTTCGAATTTATTAAAGGAACATCATAATTCGGCACTTGCTGGGCACCCGGGTAGTAAAGCAACCTTGGAGCTATTGTCTCGTCGTTTTTGGTGGCCAAGGTTGCGTCAGGATGTATTGGATTTTGTGTCTTCTTGTTCTACCTGTGCACGCGCAAAAGTTTCACATACACGTCCTGCAGGGTCTCTATTACCACTCGTCATTTCCCAATAGACCCATCTGTCAATGGATTTTATCACTGACTTACCTTTGTCTGCGGGTAAAACTGTTATTTTGGTAGTAGTGGACAGGTTTAGCAAAATGGTACACTTCATTGCGTTACCCGCACTACCTAATGCTAAGACTCTTGCTCAGGTATTCGTCAGTGAAATCGTGAAGCTTCACGGGGTCCCCTCCGATGTTGTTTCGGATCGGGGTACCCAGTTTATTTCTAAATTTTGGAAAGCTTTTTGTTCCCATTTGGGGGTACACTTGTCCTTTTCCTCAGCTTTCCATCCTCAGTCGAATGGACAGACTGAGCGTACCAACCAAAACCTTGAGACATATCTAAGATGTTTTGTGTCTGAAAACCAAGAGTTGTGGTCATCATATTTACCGTTAGCTGAGTTTGCCATAAATAATCGTCGTCAGGAATCCACTGGCAAGTCACCATTTCTTGGTGCATATGGTTTTCAACCCCAATTCTGTACTTTCAAAGAGGGGGGGTCTTCTGGGGTTCCCGAAGAGGAACGGTTTTCGTCATCTCTTTCATCGGTATGGCAGGAGGTGCAAGCTAACTTGAAAAGTATGGGCGGTAAATACAAATGCATGGCTGATAAGAGACGGTCGCCAGGTCCGGACCTAGGAGTGAATGACTATGTGTGGTTGTCTACTAGGAATATTAAATTGAAGGTTCCCTCTTGGAAACTGGGTCCTAGGTTTATTGGCCCTTACAAAATTGTAGCCATCATCAACCCCGTGGCTTTTCGCCTGGAGTTACCTCAGACTTTTAAAATTCATAATGTTTTTCATAAGTCGTTACTCAAAAAATATGTTCCACCTCGAGAACCGTCACCGCTGCCACCCCCTCCTGTTGTCGTGGATGGTAATCTAGAATTTCAGATATCCAAAATTGTTAATTCTCGTCGGGTCCGCCGCTCTCTTCAATATCTGGTGCATTGGAGAGGTTACGGTCCCGAGGAAAGAATGTGGGTTCCTGCGTCTGAGGTAAACGCCGACAGGCTAGTTCGGGTTTTTCATGCCTCTCATCCTGAGAGACCTGGTCCTGAGTGTCCGGAAGCCCCTCGTAGAGAGGGGGGTACTGTCACGAGGGTATCGAGAACCACGCCTGACTCCGTTATACCCGGGGTGAGGAAGTCGCAGCGGTTGGCTGCACGCTCTATTTAAGATAGGGCTGTTTTCCTTATGGTAGCTTTCTGGGTTTGCTTTGCAAACCCTTTTGGCTCACTCAGGGATCCGTAGCTCCTTCTCCTCAGCTGTTCCTTGTCCAGCACTCCCAAACCTCCTTAAATTCCTCTCTCACACTTCTCTGGTTGCCAGATATAGAGCTTACTGCCTGGACATCTATTCTGACCTTCTGGAGCTGTGTTGCTGCGTTCTCTGGTAGTTGGTCCAGAACGCTACCCTCCGGATCCCTGTTGGACCTTTGTGGTCTATTGTGGTCGCCCACCTGGGTGTATGTGTTTGTCTGTTTTGTCTGTCCTCTCCCTGGTGTTTCCCTCTTAGTGACAGTGGTGCGGACTAGCGATCCCACCGGCCCGTTCACTATCTAGGGCTCATTTTAGGAAAAGCCAGGGTTTAGGCACGTGATCGCCGCACGGGTGAGGAACCCGTCTAGGGACGTCAGGGCAGTCAGGTGCCAGCCGCAAGGTGAGTTAGGGGTCACCACCTTTCCCTCTCCCTTGGGCAGGGCTTTCCCTTTTTTCCTCCCTGTGCGTGACTTCGGTCATTACAACTGCATTATGTGCTTCTCGTTTCCATGATTATGACCACCCTGTAATCAGGTAGCTGTGGTCGGGCTTGCACACTATAGGAAAAAGCGCCAGTCATTCTGGTAGCCAGGACTGTGGGAGTGCGCATATGAGCAAAGGAGGCAATATGGACAATCACGATACATTAGTAAGTGCCCTGAATTAACTTTCTGTACATGACAAATGCCATTTGCTGAAGTGAGACAACCCCTTTAATGAACATAATTCCGGTTATTGACGGTTATCCCCTATCCAGCGGATATGTCCATTTTAGGGGGCTCCACTGAGGTACCCTCTCTGTAGAAAAACTCCAGTAGTGGAAACTACATCGTTTAAGGAATTTTTTGAGGGGTGTAGTGAGTGCTTTGACCTAACAGGCGTTTCATAGTATTTTGACACTTGGCTGTAATAATAAAAAATTACATTTCTTCCAATAAAATGTTGATTTAGCTACAATTTTTTTAATTTCACAAGTGGTAATAGACAAATCACCCCACATTTTTAAGCATACGGCAATATATGGTTGTAAACTACTGCATGGGCACACCACAGGGCTCAGAAGAGATGGAGCACCATTTTGCTTTTGGAAGGCTGGAATGTTTTTTGGGCACTGTGTCACATTTGTAAAAACCCTAAGGTACCTCTCCAGTGGGAAACCCCCAAAAGATGAACCCATTTTGGAAACTACACCCCTCAAGGAATTTGAGGGATGTAGTGAGCACTTTTGACCTCACAGGCATTTCATAGAATTTAGAAATTTATCTGTTAAAAGTTAACTTTTTCCAGTAGAATGTTGCTTTAGCCTAAAATTTTCCGTTGTCACAAGGGGTAACGAGAAAAAGCACCCCACATTTGCATTACGCATTTTTTTCCTGATTACAGCAATATCCCATTTATGGTCATAAACTGGTGTATCGGAAGAGGAGGGAAGGAGTGCCATTTTGCTTTTGGAGCGCAGATTTCACTGAAATGGTTCTTGGGTGCAATGTCACATTTACAGAGGCCCTGAGGTACCAGTTCAGTGTAAAACCACAAAACGTTACTCCATTTTGCAAACTAAACCCTTTAAAGAATTTACCTAGGGGTGTAGTATTGACCCCACAGGTGTTTTTAACAGAATTTTTTTTAACATGCTACATTAAACATTACATTGTATTTCAGTTATATGTAGCTTTAGCCTCAAATGTTTTATTTTTACAAGTGGTAATAGGAGAAAAAGCACCCCAAACTTTGTCATATAATTTTTCTGGAATATGTAAATATCCCCTATGTTTTCATAAACTGCTGTTTAGGCACACTTCAGGGTTCAGAAGAGAAAGAGCACCATGTATATTTTAGGCCTAGTTTTGTAATTTATACAGCATTGGATGACAACTGTAGAGGCTCTGCAGAGGAAGTGAAATCTTAGAAACCTCACAGGATAGTACCAAGGGGTGTAGTTAGCTTATCGACTCCACAGATGTTTTTGAATAATTAATGCAGTGAAAATTGCACTTTTTCCGCAGATATGCTATCTCAGTGTTCAGTATGTTGTGCCTAGCATGTACCAATGTGAAACGTAAGCCCTCTTATTACTGTATGCTGTGCTTTCTAGTTTTAGAAATGCCCAACATGTGGCCCTATTCTTTTGCCTTGAAATACAACAGGGCTCAGGAGTAAAAAGGCTTCATGTGCATTTGAGGCCCAATGTGGTGATTTATGCAGCTTGTACAACTGTAGAGACTCTAGGGTAAAATGATAAATGGAATCCTGAGAAGTTACCCCATTTTGTAAACTACACCTCTCAAGGTATTTATTAAGGGGTGGAGTGAGCATTTTGACCCTGCAGGGTTTTTGCAAAAATGAATGTGCAGCGGACTGTGTAAAATGAAAATTTCTACTTTTCCACATATATTGCATTTCAGTCCCCAATATGCTGTGCCCACCTTTTGCATCTGAGACACACCATCACACCACGTTCTTTAAACTGGTAGGTGGATTCTACTGGGTATGGAAATGCCATAAATGTTGACGTAAACTGTTGTTTAAGTACTCTGCAGGGTTCAAAAGGAAAAGACCACCTTTTGGCTTTTGCAGCGCATATTTTGATGGATTGGTTTACAGGCACCATGTTGCTTTTGAACAGTTTCTGTGGCACCATCTGGCCAGCATATTGCTTTTTATGAATGAGGTGTTGTATCTGACTGTGTAAACTCACCTTTACTCAGGGGCGTAACTCCCATAGCGGAAGCCCATGCGACTGCTATGGGGCCCAGGGCAAGAGGGGGCCCAGTCTTAGTTGGGATTATCTCCCCTTCTACTGGAGGTGAAAACTTGGTCAGGACTCTACCCTCTAAAGGAACAAATTTTAGCAAATGAAGCAGTGGAAATATGGCCCAAGGGTCATTGAAAGGGGTTTAGGCAGAAACCCTTCTGTCCTGTCTGGGGGGCCCGGTTTGATCCTTGCTATAGTGCCCTTACTTATCTATGTACGCAACTGCCTTTACTGTAGCATATTAGCTAGAGTTGAACGTTGCTATACACTTTGAATAACAAGTGGAACTATATTAGGTAAGAAAATATTATGAACCTTCACTGGATCATTTTTAACAGCATTCATTTTATTGTCACTTAAAGGGGTTGTCTGGGTCCAAAGCTGAACCCGGACTATCCCCATTTTCACCCAGGCAGACCCCCTGATATGAGCATTGGAGCATTTCATGCTCCGATGCTCTCCTTTGCCCTGCGCTGAATAACCTAGCAGTGTGAGAATATATAGAAACAAGCCCTTGTCCAGCGCAGGGCAAAGGAGAGTATTGGAGCTTGAAATGCTCCGATGCTCATGTTAGAGTGGCCAAAATGAGGTTATGTCCGGGTTCAGCTCTGAACCCGGACAGCCCCTTTAATTTTGGTAAATGCCCTGTTCTAATGCTTTTTATGATTGTGGTATGTATTACATACAGTGCCTTGCAAAAGTATTCACCCCCCCTTGACTTTTATTATGTTTTGTTACATTACAGTCTTAAAGGGAACCTGTCACCTGGATTTTGGGTATAGAGCTGAGGACATGGACATCTACATCGCCGCTAGCACATCCGCAATATCCAGTCCCCATAGCTCTCTGTGCTTTTATTGTGTAAAAAAAAAACCCATTTTATATATATATGTAAATGAACCTTAGATGAGTCTTGTCTCCTCCATGCTTCATAGATGAGTCCAGTGTTCTCTGACTCTGAGCCCAGCGCCGCCCCGGATCCTCCAAATCTCCTCCTTGCTCCCCGACATCACAAAGCTAGGGCGCCGTAATCTCGCAATGCGCGAGTTAGCGCTTGCGCAGTTCGTTCCCTGAGGCTGATGCCAGCACAGGGAAGGAACACTATGCCGACACTGCGAATGCGCTAGCTTGCGTATCGCGAGATTACGGCGCTCTAGTTTTGTGACGTCGGGGAGCAAGGAGGAGATTCGGAGTATGCGGGGCGGTGCTGGGATGTGGGTTTGTATCTTTATTGAGCTGCAGCCTCTCCCTTGTCCCGCATGGGTACACGTTATAGAACACGGCATTATTTCCGTGTTGCGCTGTCCTGTCTATTCTTTACATGGACATGCGCACATACACTGGTGGGAGGTTTTTAACTTTTTACCTTTTGCAAGATGGCTGACTGAGTGATCTTACAGTTCTGCGCATGCTCTCGCTACCACATGCGATGACAATATGCTGTATTGTTGATGCGATCTAGTGCCCGCGCAGTGTTTCCATTGGGAGGTCTTTACCTTTTTCAAGATGGCCGACGGAGTGATTCGACACTTGTGCGCATGCTCCGGCAACTTCATGTGATGAGATCATGCCATAATCTTGATGCGACTTGGCGCCTGCGCAGTGTTTCCATCGGAACGCCGGATACAGCGGCATACGACATGTGTGGCACGGGGAACAGCACCGGGTATGTCACCGCTCCCCCCTCCCCTTTGCAGCATCATTTCTTTTCCCTCCTCCCACACTTTGTGCACCTGTATTCACTTACCAATCAATGCACTTTTATGGTATAATATATTTACCTCCTACTGTATTTTTGATACAATATTGATGCGCTTCGCCACTGATGAGTAAGACACATTTGTACATGTATTTTGACTTTTTATATGCACTATTTGCACTTTAATTGTATATTTTGTTGTTAATTGATTATATTGTGATGTAATAGGGGTTGGACTATATATACCCCACTTTGCACTGTGTTCATTGCTTGAAAAAGGCTCTTGTATGAGCTGAAACGTTGCCATCCACATGGGTGAATAAACACCACTATTTTTACTTGGAGTGCTGTCCGTCTTTCATCCTTATCATACGGGGTAAGCTGCTACATCCCTGGACCTAGTACCCACATTGTTTTCTTCCAGTGCCGCCATTTGTTTTCTTTTATATATATACATATAAAATGTTTTTTTTTACACAATAAAAGAACAGAGAGCTATGGGGAATGGATATTGCGGATTTGCTAGCCGCGATCTTGCAGCCCATGTCCTCAGCTCTATACCCAAAATCCAGGTGACAGGTTCCCTTTAAGTTCAATGTTTTGTTAATCTAAATTTTAAGTGATGGATCAGAACACAATAGTCTATGTTGGTGAAGTGAAATGAGAAAAATATATAAATAAAACTATTGTTTAGAAATAGAAAACAGAAAATTGGCACGTGCGTATGCATTTACCCCCCTTTGTTAGGAAGCCCATAAAAAGCTCTGGTGCAACCAATTACCTTCAGAAGTGACATAATTAGTGAAATGATGTCCAGAGGCTGCAACACCTAAGCAAGAGGCATCACTATACAACCACTGCCATGAAGACCAAGGAACTCTCCATACAAGTAAGGGACAATGTTGTTGAGATGTACAAGTCAGGGTTAGGTTATAAAAAAAAATATCCAAATCTTTGATGATCCCCAGGAGCACCATCAAATCTATTATAACCAAATGGAAAGAACAGGCCACAACAGCAAACCTGCCAAGAAACGGCTACCCACCAAAACCCACAGACCGGCAAGGAGGGCATTAATTAGAGAGGCAGCACAGAGACCTGAGGTAACCCTGGAGGAGCTGCAGAGTTCCACAGCAGAGACTGGAGTATCTGTACATAGGACGACAATAAACCGTACGATCCATAGAGTTGGGCTTTATGGCAGAGTGGCCAGAAGAAAGCCATTACTTTCAGCAAAAAACAAAAAGGCACATTGTGAGTTAGCGAAAAGGCATGTGGGTGACTCCCAAAATGTATGGAGGAAGGTGTTCTGGTCTGATGAGACTAAAATTGAACTTTTCAGCCATCAAAGAAAACGATATGTGGGGTGGGGGTGGGGGGGAGAGGGACCGGAGCGGCTACCAGCGAAGTTCACCGAGATGACCATCAGGAAGGGGGGAGGGAGATGGGTGATAAGGATGGATAGACAGAAGATGATCTGAGACAACAGTAATTTGGAAGCGATTGGGGAGTTGTGAAACTCCCTAAAACAGTGTAGATTCTGCACTAGATTTGTATGTTTCTGTCTGTTCAATGTGTTATAATTCTTTATATCTGTAATGTTGGCAGATCGCGCATTGTTGTACTCTGACTCAGCACTGTTAAATTTTATTCCAATTTTGTATTGTAAGAAAAAACTTAATAAACAAACTTAAAAAAAAAAGAAAAAGAAAAAAAGAAAACAATATGTCTGGCACAAACCCATCACATCACCAAAAGAACACCATCCCCACAGTGAAACATGGTGGTGGCAGCATCATCCTGTGGGGATGTTTTTCAGCAGCCGGGACTGGGAAACTGGTCAGAGTTGATGGAAAGATGGATGGTGCTAAATACATGGATATTCTTGATCAAAACCTGTACCACTCTGTGCGTGATTTGAGGCTAGGACAGAGGTTCACCTTCCAGCTAAAGCAATACTTGAGTGGTTTAAGGGAAAACATGTAAATGTGTTGCAATGGCTTAGTCCAGGGATGGGCAAACTGCAGCTCTCCACAACTCCCAGTATGCCCAGTCTGCCTACAGCTATCATCCTACAGCAGGGCATTATGGGATTTGTAGTTTTACAACAGCTGGAGAGCTGCAGTTTGCCCATCCCTGGCCTAGTCAAAGCCCAGCTCTCAATCCAATAGAAAATCTGTGGTCAGACTTAAAGATTGCTGTTCACAAGCACAAACCATCCAACTTGAAGAAGCTGGAGCAGTTTTGCAAGGAGGAATAGGCAAAAATCCCAGTGGCAAGTTCATAGAGACTTATCCAAAGCAACTTGGAGCTGTGATTGCGGCAAAAGGTGGCTCTACAAAGTATTGAATTTAGGGGGGTGAATAGTTATGCACATTGACTTCTTCTTGTTATTTTGTCCTATTTGTTGTTTGCTTCACAGTAAAACAAACATCTTCAAAGTTGTGGGCAAGTTCTGTAAATTAAATGATGCAAATCCTCAAACAATCCATGATAATTCCAGGTTGTGAGGCACCAAAACACGATAAAAGTCAAGGGGGTGAATACTTATAAAAGGCACTGTATGGAAGTAAAGGTTGCAGCCTAGTACAGTCGTGGCCAAAAGTTTTGAGAATGACACAAATATTAGTTTTCACAAAGTTTGCTGCTAAACTGCTTTTACATCTTTGTTTCAGTTGTTTCTGTGATGTAGTGAAATATAATTACACGCACTTCATACGTTTCAAAGGCTTTTATTGACAATTACATATTTATGCAAATAGTCAGTATTTGCAGTGTTGGCCCTTCTTTTTCAGGACCTCTGCAATTCGACTGGGCATGCTCTGAATCAACTTCTGGGCCAATTCCTGACTGATAGCAACCCATTCTTTCATAATCACTTCTTGGAGTTTGTCAGAATTAGTGGGTTTTTGTTTGTCCACCCGCCTCTTGAGGATTGACCACAAGTTCTCAATGGGATTAAGATCTGGGGAGTTTCCAGACCATGGACCCAAAATGTCAACGTTTTGGTCCCCGAGCCACTTAGTTATCACTTTTGCCTTATGGCACGGTGCTCCATCGTGCTGGAAAATGCATTGTTCTTCACCAAACTGTTGTTGGATTGTTGGAAGAAGTTGCTGATGGAGGGTGTTTTGCTACCATTCTTTATTCATGGCTGTGTTTTTGGGCAAAATTGTGAGTAAGCCCACTCCCTTGGATGAGAAGCAACCCCACACATGAATGGTCTCAGGATGCTTTACTGTTGGCATGACACAGGACTGATGGTAGCGCTCACCTTTTCTTCTCCGGACAAGCCTTTTTCCAGATGCCCCAAACAATCGGAAAGAGGCTTCATCTGAGAATATGACTTTGCCCCAGTCCTCAGCAGTCCATTCACCATACTTTCTGCAGAAGATCAATCTGTCCCTGATGTTTTTTTTGGAGAGAAGTGGCTTCTTTGCTGCCCTTCTTGACACCAGGCTATCTTCCAAAAGTCTTCGCCTCACTGTGCGTGCAGATGCGCTCACACCTGCCTGCTGCCATTCCTGAGCAAGCTCTGCACTGGTGGCACTCTGATCCCGCAGCTGAATCCTCTTTAGGAGACGATCCTGGCACTTGCTGGACTTTCTTGGACGCCCTGAAGCCTTCCTAACAAGAATTGAACCTCTTTCCTTGAAGTTCTTGATGATCCTATAAATTGTTGATTGAGGTGCAATCTTAGTAGCCACAATATCCTTGCCTGTGAAGCCATTTTTATGCAACGCAATGATGGCTGCACGCGTTTCTTTGCAGGTCACCATGGTTAACAATGGAAGAACAATGATTTCAAGCATCACCCTCCTTTTAACATGTCAAGTCTGCCATTTTAACCCAATCAGCCTGACATAATGATCTCCAGCCTTGTGCTCGTCAACATTCTCACCTGAGTTAACAAGACGATTACTGAAATAATCTCAGCAGGTCCTTTAATGACAGCAATGAAATGCAGTGGAAAGGTTTTTTGGGGATTAAGTTAATTTTCATGGCAAAGAAGGACTATGCAATTAATCTAATCTCTCTTCATAACATTCTGGAGTATATGCAAATTGCTATTATAAAAACTTAAGCAGCAACTTTTCCAATTTCCAATATTTATGTAATTCTCAAAACTTTTGGCCACGACTGTAGATGTTGCCTTTATCATCTGAGGTGTACAACAAAATATAACCTAAAATTACAAAAATGTGCTTTAATGGTATACATTGTGCTTTGCACAGATGTGCGAGAATGACACAATGGCAGTTAGACCTGGAATATATGCCAAATTAAGTTTATTATTTAACTAGCCAATAATAATTATTTTACTTAATGCAACTATTGTATCACTCTGTAAGTCATAATTACTAGCTCTAGAATTAGATACTTAAATGAAAGCAATGTTTGCTTATGTTTCCAACGGTGCTTAGCATAAAAAAAACACTTATTCACTCGTGCTCGGTTCTAGTGCCAAGGGTCCCATTCCCGCTGCTTCCTGTCCCTTTTTTTATGCTAAAAACATTTGGGTCCATAAGTGAAATTGCTTTGGAGGTGGGATAATTGCAGTTATTCTGTTTGACTTCTTACGCCTATTAAGGCTACATGCACACGTTCAGGATTCATGTGCGGAGAATCCGCACTGAAATCCGCAGGTGTTCGCAGGCAAATCAGTGCGGTCAATCCGCATTAATTGGTGCGGATTTGCATACGGATTTGCGTGCGGATTTGGTGCGGATTCGGTGCGGATTTTCCGCATGCGGATTTCACTAAGTGAATGAAGAAAATCCGGTCAGGAAAAAAAAAATTAATTGACATGTCGCGGATTTTAAAATCCGCACCGCAGGTCAAAATCCGCGCGGAAAAAATCCGCATCGTGTGCATTGAGAATTTCAAATTCTCATAGAATACAATGGACATGACCTACGGTGCGGATTTTCCGCGCGGAAAATCCGCACGCAATCCTGATCGTGTGCAGGGGGCCTTAAGGTGTTCTCCGGCCTAAACCTTTTTTAGGCTCATAAGTTCTAACCTGTGGAGTAAAGATTATTGGTGACATACTTGCCTTCCTCAGTGTAGCCAATCCTGAGATCTGCCTCCTGGTCACGTGGTCCCTCCAGATGGATTTTCTGTTCTTAATAACGAAGTCCATCTCCTTGTCTTGCGGTCTTCTCTTCCTGGCTTAAGCAGGAGACGGATCGTCACTAATGACGTCACCACCTCCTGCAAGTTGAAGCGCGGGCCAACGTCTTCTTTCCAAACGCAGGCGCAGTATGCACAATAACAGTACGCATGCGCCGGTATCTCCTCTCCGGCCAAAAAAGTACTGCGCATGCGCCGTTATTTCCTCTCCGGCTCAGTTTAAAAAAGCACTGCGCATGCGCCAGTATCGCCGGTGAGGTAATCGGGATTGTCATACACTACTCACATTAGATATATAATACATTATATTTTGTTTCATTTAAACACTGGATGGCAAACAGGGGGCTCTGGATGGCAAACAGGGGGCTCTGGATGGCAAAAAGGGGACACTAAATGGCACAAGGGGGGCAATGGTTGTCACAAGGGGGCACTGGATGGCAAACAAGGGGCACTGGATGGTACAAGGCGGGCAATGGATGGCAGAATGGGGGTACTGTGGATGGCACTGTTATGGGGCAGTGTGGACGTCACTGTTATGGGAACACTGTGGATGGCACTGTTATGGGAATACTGTGGATGGCACTGTTATGGATGCAGTGTGGATTTCACTGTTATGGGGGAGTGTGGATAACACTTATGGGAACACCGTGGATGTCACTGTTATGGGGGCGCCGTGGATGTCATTGTTATAGGAATTCTGTGGATGACACTGTTATGGGAATTCTGTGGATGGCACTGTTATGGAAGCAGTGTGGATGGCACTGTTATGGTAGCAGTGTGGACGTCACTGTAAGGCTCCATTCACACTTCCGCAATTTCGTTCTGCATTTTGCGGAACGGAATTGCGGACCCATTCATTCCTATGGGGCAGCACTTCCGCACTTCCGGGTCCGCACTTCCGTTCCGCAAAAAATGGAACATGTCCTATTCTTGTCTGCAATTGCGGACAAGAACAGGCATATTCTATTTGTGACGGCAATGTGCGGTCCGCAAAATGCGGAACGCACATTGCCGCTTTCCGTGTTTTGAGGATCCGCTGATGTTTTTTACATCGGTATGTCAGTTCCAGTAAAGACAGAACATGTCCTATTCTGGTCCTCAAATCCATAGAACTCAATAGGACTGCAAAAATCGGAATTAGACTTGAAGGGAGGGAATAACGGGCTGTCATGGTGATCTCATGGAAACCGAATTACCGGTAAGTCTAATTCCAATTTTCCATATCATCACCATGACGGCCACAAGGAGATATTCAAAATTATAACATTAAAGGGGTCAAACTGCCTGAAGGACCTTACGTCCGAAAGACAGATCCGCTGAATGAGAAAAATCGAAACGTAATTCTTTACAAAGGTATATACATTTGACCAGGTAGCGGCCCTGCAAATATCAACCAAGGAAGCCCAGCTCTCTCAGCTTGAGAGGAGGACATGGCTCTAGTCGAGTGGGCTTTCAATTTTGCTGGATAGGGGAAACCCTGAGAGGCATAGGAATGGGAAATTGTGCACTTAGTCCATCTAGCGATGGAAGATTTGGACAACCCCCTACCTTTGTTCTTTCCTGAAAATTGAACCAGAAGACTATCTGATAATCTGAAGCTTTTTGTGACTTCCAAATATCTCAGAACAGTACGTCTGACGTCTAAAGAGTGAAAGACCTCCTCTCCACTATTTTTCGGATTGTTGCAAAAGGATGGAAGCATGATCTATTGGCCTATGTGGAAATTGGATACTACTTTGGGCAGAAACCCTGGGTCTAACCGGAGCACTATCCTATCCTCCAAAACTTTAAAGGGTTTCTGTCACCCTGCAAAACTCATTTTTTTTTTTTTTGGAAAGTTAGATTGCTCATAGTGCGATATAGCAGAATATAATGCTCTTACTTACTTTCATGCGGCCGATTCTTTATAAAACGAACTTTTATAATATGTAAATGAGGGCTCTACCAGCAAGTAGGGCGTCTACTTGCTGGTAGCTGCTGCAGAAATCCGCCCCCTCGCTGTGTTGATTGACAGGGCCAGCCGTGATCTCCTCCTCCGGCCGGCCCTGTCAGTAATTCAAAAATCGCGCGCCTCGCGTCATTCGGCGCAGGCGCTCTGAGATGAGGAGGCTCGTATCCTCAGCAGTCCCTTAGTGCGCCTGCGCCGATGACGTCTTCTCTTTCGGTGATGTCATCGGCGCAGGCGCACTGAGGGAGTGCTGAGGATACGAGCCTCCTCATCTCAGAGCGCCTGCGCCGAATGACGCGAGGCGCGCGATTATTACTGACAGGGTCGGCCGGAGGAGGAGATCCCGGCTGGCCCTGTCAATCAACACGGCGAGGGGGCGGATTTCTGCAGCAGCTACCAGCAAGTAGACGCCCTACTTGCTGGTAGAGCCCTAATTAACATATTATAAAAGTTCGTTTTATAAAGAATCGGCCGCATGAAAGTAAGTAAGAGCATTATATTCTGCTATATCGCACTATGAGCAATCTAACTATCCCAAAAAAAAAAAATGAGTTTTGCAGGGTGACAGAAACCCTTTAAGGTAAGGTTCCATAATTGATATTACTTGAATCGCCCCAGTCGCTTTGCAGATGTGATAGCAATCAAAAAGGCTGTTTTAAAGGATAGGAATTTCAACTGAAAGTCTTCTAGTGGCTCAAATGGACTTATAGTTAAGCCTTTTAGAACGGTATTAAGGTTCCAAGGAGGTACCCAGGATCTTAGAGTAGGTCGTAGTCTTGCTGCCGCTCTCATAAATCTTCTGAATCATCTATGGGTTGCCAAGTCAGTATAAAAGAAGCAACTCAGAGCTGACACTTGTACCTTAAGAGTAGATGGTCTAAGACCCAATTCTAGACCCTGCTGGAGAAAGTCTAAGATTTGCTGAATCTTTTTGTTCTTGCTAAATTTGTAGAAGATTCTCCCGACCAAGAACAGAACCTCTTCCAGATCTTTAAATATATGGCTGATGTTACCTTCTTTCTACTCGCCTTAAGAGTAGAAATTAACTTATCCGAAAGACCCGGATACCTCAGAACCTCGGCCTCAGGATGCAAGCAGTTCATTTCAGAAATTCTGGGTTGGGATGAAGGATGGGACCTTGATGTAGAAGGTCTTTCCGGAGAGGGAGAGGCCAAGGACTGGAGGCTGAGAGACTCTTGAGGGAGGAGAACCAACTCCTTTTTGGCCTGAATGGAGTTATAAGAATGATGGTTGGATTTTCCTCCAGGATCTTCTGAATTACTCTGGGGATCATTGGTATCGGAAGCGTAACATAGATTCCAGTTCCATGTTGTGGCGAAGGCATCTACTATCCTGGGATTGCCCCTGGGATCCAGAGAACAAAATCTGTTTACTTTTTTGTCGTCTTTTGACGCGAAAAGATCTATGTCTGAAATCCCCCATCTGGCTACTATCATTTGGAAGACTTCCCGATTCAGGGACCATTCTGTCTGGTCCACCGTATGACGACTGAGATAATCCGCCTCCTTGTTTAGAGTCCCCTTGAGGTAAGTTGCCGATATGGATCTCACATTTTCCTCTCTCCAGTGAAATATATTGTTTGAAATCGATAGGAGTATTTTTCGACTTTGTTCTCCCCTGGTGTGAGAGGTAGCTAACCGTCGTTGTGTTGTCTAACAATATCCTTAGGTGTTGGTCTTGGAGGGACTCCTCTGCTGCCTGTAATGCCTGCCATACCGCACTCAGCTCCCTGAAGTTTGATGATTGGCTGCTTATCAAAAGAGGCCATGAACCCTGGTAATAGGAGTCCCCAATTTTTGTACCCCAGCCTGACTGACTGGCATCGGTCTTGATCTGTATGTGAGGCGATTTCCTCCAGGACACCCCCCGAGAGAGATTGTTGTCTGTCATCCACCAGGAGAAGACTTTACCTGGCTTGGGATGTGAACTCTGAAGTCCAAAGACTTCTGTTGTCTGTCCAAGATGACCAAGATCCAGGACTGCATGGGACGGAAGTGCATCTGGCTCCACATTACAGATGGAATGCATGCCGTTAGAGTACCCAGTAGTCTCATAGCTTCTCTCAGGGAGAAGATTTTCTTTCGCTGGCAGGACTTTACTTTCTCCTTCAGAGATTGAAGCTTGTCTGTGGGTAGGAAGGTCATTTGAGACCCAGAGTCTAGTATGACTCCCAGGAATCGGACTCTGGTTGCTGGCTGAAAGCAATATTTTTGGGGATTGATGATCCCAGTTCTTTCAGAAAACCCAAAACGGAAGAGCAGTAAATTGGAAGTGGCCGATGCTGCCGAACTGGTCTTTTACGGCAAATCTTAAAAACTTCTGAGAGTTGTGGTGGATTGGGACGTGGTAATACGCATCTTTTAAGTCCAGTGTACACATCTATGCGTTCTTCTTTATCAAGGGAATCAGGGATCTTAGGGATTCCATTCTGAATTTCCTGTAGGTTATGTATTTGTTTAGGAATTTTAAGTTTATGATCATCCGGAACAACCCCTCTTTCTTTTTTACTAGAAAGAGGCTGGAATAGAATCCCTGACCCTGTTCTGAGATAGGGACTTGAATTACAACTCCAAGATGTATGAGGACTTTGATGTTTTCCCAAATGGCACGTTGAACTTTTCCTGATTCCAGATTTGATACTAAAAATATTTTTGGGGGAACTGAAGAAAATTTGATGTTACCTTTTCCCAGGCCGCAAGGAAACCTTTCAGTCTTTCACCCACTTTGGCGTCATTGCTTCTCATAGGGTTTATTCTGGGGATTAAGGAGAAACCCCCTGCCTCTGCCCACTTTGGGGTAACTCCAACGGCCTGATTTTCTTTTCCCTTTGTAGGATCTGTCCTGATCCTGAAAGTAACGAAAGGGAGCTTTCCTCCTATAAGGTCTATCTTCAGGGAAGCCCTTCTTTTTATCCGAGGCCTTCTCCAAGATTGTGTCTAGGACCGGCCCAAAGACTTATTCCACCAAAAAAGGAAGGGAGTATAATTTCATTTTTTGAGGTTTTGTCCCCAGACTAGGATTTCATCCAGAGGGCCCGCCGTGCTGCATTGGATTTGGCTGAAGCGTCTGCTAAAAACGCTGTTGCCAACCTAAGGAGAGGTATAGAATTTATTATCTCTTCTCTTGGGGTATTATTTTTCAAATGAGATTCCAATTCGTTCAACCAGAGAAACATGAATCTCGCTACCGAGGTCGCTGCAATGTTGAATTTTATGCTAAACATAGATGCTTCCCAAGATTTACGCAAGAGGCCGTCTGCTTTCTTTTCCATGGGATCTCTTAATTGGGAAGCGTCCTCAAAGGGCAACAAGGTTTTCTTATTTACTTTGGCACGTTTATCTTGGGAATTTCATCAAATAATTTAACAATAAACGGTTTTTGTATTCTCTGGAAATACCTAGCCTCTTTTCAGGCTCTGACCATTCCTCTAGGACCATATCACGTATATTCTCGTTAATCGGGAATACTCTGGCTCTCTTGGACCTCAGACCCCCAAACATTTCCTCCTGAACGGAGTAAGGCTTTTGGATGTCTACCACCCCCATGGTGGTTCTTACTGCTTTAAGGAGGTCGGACATATCCTCAGAGGGAAAAAATTATAATTTCTTGCCCTCCGAGGTTTCAGCGCCAGAAAGGAGGTCTTCTTCCTCCCAGAGCCTGGAAGAGAAAGCCCCATCACCCATATCTTATGAATCAGAAGAGGATACAGCGGATATTTTTTGTCTTTTTGGAGGCAAGGGTCCAATGTCAGACTTCGACCTCTGGGATAGAGAAGCTCTAACTTCCTCCTTAATCACAGAGCGGACCTTATCCATTAGAGAAACTCGTTCTTCCTGGACACCATCCGGGAACTTTTTAAAACACGAAATGTATTTTATCTAGAGGTGGGACGAATCAAAAATTTTTCTAATCCGGATCCGAAAAGGTTCTCGAATATATCGAATCTTTCGAATCTCGAATCCTACGAATCCTGTACATAATTGTGTGAACGGTGTAAGAAACAAAGTCAGACCGCGTCAGTTTGTCTGAACCTCCACCTCCCAGTCACGGTCGCACACTATATGACCGCGATGACCCCTGCTATGACCCCTGCTCCTATCACTACAGAACATACAGGGTAATACAGCCACATACCTCTTACATTCAGTGACGTCTCTTTGATGTAGATGTTCTCTTTCCTCATCATCTTCTTTCAGACCTTCAGACCAGACACCATTTTTCAGCCATTTTTCGTCTCTGCAGCTTGACAAAAAAAGAATCTTCGTTTACTACTTTTCCATCATCCTCCCATCTTCTGGACAAATCATCCTAACACCCCCAATACTGTTCCGCTGTGCTCCCCAATACTATACTACAGAAACAGATAATACCCTTGATAATACTAGTACCACACTGAGCCCCCCATATAAAATACCCCTTCTTTGTGGCCTCAGTAGATGCCCCCATAGTGCCCCCCAATAATGTGCCAATAAGAAGTGACCCCACAGTGCCACCCAATAATGTGCCAGTAAGTGTCCCCATAGATGCCCCCCTAATCATGTGCCAGTATCAAGTGCGGAGTGCCTCTCTCCCCCCCCCCCCCATGTGCCGATATCATAGTGCCATCTCCCCCCCAATGTGCCAGTATCATAGTGCCACCTCCCCCCATAATGTGCCAGTATCATAGTACCATCTGCCCCCATAATGTGCCAGTATCATAGTGCCTCCCCCCAATGTGCCAGTAGTATCATAGTGCCTCTCACCTCTCCCCTTGGCATCCACAGATCCCCCATCCTATAACAGTGACATCCACAGACCCCCCCACCCCATAACAGTGCCATCCACAGACCCCCCCACCCCATAACAGTGCCATCCACAGACCCCCCACCCCATAACAGTGCCATCCACAGACCCCCCCATCCCATAACAGTGCCATCCACAGACCCCCCCATCCTATAACAGTGCCATCCACAGACCCCCCACCCCATAACAGTGCCATCCACCTCATAACAGTGCCATCCACAGACCCCCCACCCCATAACAGTGCCATCCACAGACCCCCCATCCTATAACAGTGCCATCCACAGACCCCCCCACCCCATAAGTGTCATCCACAGACACCCCCACCCCATAACAGTGCCATCCACAGACCCCCCCACCCCATAACAGTGCCATCCACAGACCCCCCCATCCTATAACAGTGCCATCCACAGACCCCCCCCCACCCCATAACAGTGCCATCCACAGACCCCCCCACCCCATAACAGTGCCATCCACAGACACCCCCACCCCATAACAGTGCCATCCACAGACCCCCCCCATCCTATAACAGTGCCATCCACAGACCCCCCCACCCCATAACAGTGCCATCCACAGACCCCCCACCCCATAACAGTGCCATCCACAGACCCCCCACCCTATAACTGTGCCATCCACAGACCCCCCCACCCCATAACAGTGCCATCCACAGACCCCCCCCACCCCATAACAGTGCCATCCACAGACCCCCCCATCCTATAACAGTGCCATCCACAGACCCCCCCCCACCCCATAACAGTGCCATCCACAGACCCCCATCCTATAACAGTGCCATCCACAGACCCACCCCCCACCTCTTAACAGTGTCACCCACAGACCCCCCATTGCCGCTCCAGTAGTTATAAAATGTGTAATTCTGATTAATAATCACTCTGCCGCTCGTCTTCCCGGCCGGCCTGCATTACGATATCAGTAGCCCTGTGAGTAAGATTCATTGAATGTTATACTACAGACAGAGGGGGCAGCATGATTATTAATCAGAATTACACATTTTATAACTGTACTGGAGCGGAGGGGCCGGATCACAGTGAACGCACCGGCCCCCAGCTCCTCCTCCCAGTCCTTCCCACGGGATTCGTATCATGTAAATTACGTCGGGATTCGAGTCCACGAATCCCACGAATCCAGCAAGATTCGAGGGATTCGTGGATTCGACGAATCCCCCGTCCCATCTCTAATTTTATCTGTTTTTTTTTTTGTTTCTTCTGAGCCTCTCTGGTAACCTATGAGGTGAGAACAGACCAAAAAATTAAGAAAGTTAAAAAAATAACTGTAATGGAGGACACCACAGTGCACAATAGCAGGCCCCTGAGTAGTGAATCCCAAAAAGTGCTTAAACAAAAGTAATCCCCACAGGGAACTTACGGGAGGCTGAGTAGGAGCATCAAAATCTCTGGGCGATGGTGTTTCTGGGGCTGACATGGTACACCAGAACTCAGATCAGTCCAACACATGGCCTCTCACTCTGCCGATCAGAATTTGTACAGAGCGCTTTGCCGTGCAGGCACCTTAGCTAAATTCAAGGGGGGGTCCCGTGACTCCCCAGTGTCGGCGATCGCCGCAAACCGCAGGTCAATTGAGACCTGCGGTTTGCGGCTTTTCACTGATGCGCTGGCGGTGGTGACATTGGGTCCCCATGCGGCTGTAGGGGGGACCCGATGGCATGGAAGGCAGCGCGATGCCTTCCTGTGACGTGCCTGTGAGATCAAGCCCCCTGGATCTCACAGGCCCGAAGCTGTATGAGTAATACACACAGTATTACTCATACAGCCAATGCATACAGAAGTATTGGAATGCATTGTAAAAGGGAGTAGACGCCCAAAAGTTGAAATCCCAAAGTGGGACAAAAAATTAAGTTAAAAAAAAGTTGAAAAAATAAAGTTTTCCCCCCAAAAAAATTCAGTTTCAATTAAAAATAAACAAAAACCAAATTTTCCCCAAATAAAGTTAAAAAAAAGGTAAAAAATAGGGGGGAAAAAATATTAGGTATTGCCGCGTCCGTATCGACCGGCTCTATAAACATATCACATGACCTAACTCTTCAGATGAACACCATAAAAAATAAAAACTGTGCTAAATAAACAATTTTTTTATCACTTTACATCACAAAAAGTACAACAGTAAGCGATCAAAAAGGCGTATGCACACCAAAATAGTACCAATCTAACCCTCACCTTATCCCGCAAAAAATGAGACCCTACCTAAGTCAATCGCCCAAAAAAAAATATATATGGCTCAGAATATAGAGACACTAAAACATCATTTTTTTGTTTTAAAAAAGCTGTTATTGTGTTTAAGTAAATTTAAAAAAGTATAGATATTAGGTATCGCCGTGTCCGTATCGACCGGCTCTATAAAAATATCACATGAACAGATGAACACCGTTAAAAAAATAAAATAAATAAAATAAAAAAATAAAGTGTAAAAAAAGCTATTTTTTGTCATCTTACATCACAAAAAGTGTAATAGCAAGCGATCAAAAAGTCATATGCACCCCAAAATAGTGCCAATCAAACCGTCATTTCATCCCGCAAAATATGAAACCCTACCTAAGATAATTGCCCAAAAACTGAAAAAACTATGGCTCTCAGACTATGGAGACACTAAAACATGATATTTTTTTGTTTCAAAAATGATATTATTATGTAAAACTTACATAAATAAATAAAAAAAGTATACATATTAGGTATGGCCGCGTCCATAATAACCTGCTCTATAAAAATATCACATGACCTAACCCCTCAGATGAACACCGTAAAAAAAAAACTGTGTAAAAAAAGCCATTTCTTGTCATCTTACATCACAAAAGGTGTAATAGCGATCAAAAAGTCATACGCACCCCAAAATAGTGCCAATCAAACCATCATCTCATCCCGCAAAAATCATACCCTACCCAAGATAATCTCCCAAAAACTGAAAAAACTATGGCTCTCAGACTATGGAGACACTAAAACATGATTTATTTTTGTTTAAAAAATGAAATCATTGTGTAAAACGTACATAAATAAAAAAATTGTATACATATTAGGTATCGCTGCATCCGTGACAACCTGCTTTATAAAAATACCACATAATCTAACCTGTCAGATGAATGTTGTAAATAACAAAAAAAACGGTGCCAAAACAGCTATTTCTTGTTACCTTGCCTCACAAAAAGTGTAATATAGAGCAATTAAAAATCATATGTACCCTAAACTAGTACCAACAAAACTTCCATCCTATCCTGTAGTTTCTAAAATCGGGTCACTTTTTTGGAGTTTCTACTCTAGGGCTGCATCAGGGGGGCTTCAAATGGGACATGGTGTCAAAAAAATGGCATTCCATATGGCATTCCTTTCCTTCTGCGCCCTGCCGTGTGCCCGTACAGCAGTTTACGACCACATATGGGGTGTTTCTGTAAACTACAGAATCAGGGCCATAAATAATGAGTTTTGTTTGGCTGTTAACCCTTGCTTTGTAACTGGAAAAAAAAATATTAAAATGGAAAATCTCTATTTTCTATTCATTCTTGTGGAACACCTAAAGGGTTAACGATGTTTGTAAAATCAGTTTTGAATACCTTGAGGGGTGTAGTTTCTTACATAGGGTCAATTTTATGGAGTTTCTACTCTAGGGGTGCATCAAGGGAGCTTGAAATGGGACATGGTGTCAAAAAAAACAGTCCAGCAAAATCTGCCTTCCAAAAACCATATGGCATTCCTTTCCTTCTGTGTCCTGCCGTGTGCCCGTACAGCAGTTTACGACCACATATGGGGTGTTTCTGTAAACTACAGAATCAGGGCCATAAATATTGATTTTTGTTTGGCTGTTAACCCTTGCTTTGTAAGTGGGAAAAAAAAATGTAAATGTAAAATCTTCCAAAAAAGTGAAATTCTAAAATTGTATCTCGATTTTCCATTCATTCTTGTGGAACACCTAAAGGGTAAACGACATTTGTAAAATCAGTTTTGAATACCTTGAGGGCTGTAGTTTCTTAGATGGGGTCACTTTTATGGAGTTTCTACTCTAGGGGTGCATCAGGGGGGCTTCAAATGGGACATGGTGTCAAAAAAACCAGTCCAGCAAAATCTGCCTTCCAAAAACCGTATGGCATTACTTTCCTTCTGCGCCCTGCCGTGTGCCCGTACAGCAGTTTACGACCACATATGGGGTGTTTCTGTAAACTACAGAATCAGGGCCATAAATATTGAGTTTTGTTTGGCTGTTAACCCTTGCTTTGTAACTGGATAAAAAATATTAAAATGGAAAATCTGCCAAAAAAGTGAAATTTTGAAATTGTATCTCTATTTTCCATTTATTCTTGTGGAACACCTAAAGGGTTAACGACGTTTGTAAAATCAGTTTTGAATACCTTGAGGGGTGTAGTTTCTAGAATGGGGTGGTTTCTATTATGTAAGCCTCACAAAGTGACTTCAGACCTGAACTGGTCCTTAAAAAGTTGGTTTTTTGAAAATTTCTGATAAATTTTAATATTTACTTCTAAACTTCTAAGCCTTGTAACGTCCCCCAAAAATAAAATGTCATTCCCAAAATGATCCTAACATGAAGTAGACATATTGGAAATGTAAAGTAATAACTATTTTTGTAGTTATTACTATGTATTATAGAAGTAGAGAAATTGAAACATGGAAATTTGGAATTTTTATTTTTTTTTATAAATAAAAGTGATTTTTTTTTACTCTATTTTACCAGTGTCATGAAGTACAATATGTGACGAAAAAACAATCTCAGAATGGCCTGGCTAAGTAAAAGCGTTTTTAAAGTTACCACCACTTAAATTGACACTGGTCAAATTTGCAAAAAAAGGCCTGGTCCTTTAGGTGAAATAAGGCTGTGTCCTGAAGGGGTTAAGAAAATTTCTACTGGAGAAAATATAAAAATAGAAAATTTAAAATATCTGTTTAAGAATGTACAAAAATCTTATTCTTCTAATCTCTGAACTTCTATGGTTTAGATAGAAATGTCTCTAGACTCGTATGAGAATAGAATCCTGTTACTTTTCAATTATATCTTCTGTCTCCTATACCAGGAATGCTCAAACTCTACATGTCCTTGTACAAAAATAGAAAAGAGATGATGGAACCATAATCTAAATACATGGTTTATCCTACAATGTGCTGATCTTACAATAAGTATCACATTCCTCTGTATATACTTATACCATATAATAATTACGTAGCTAACTTTAATGGGAAAAACAAAATCTTATTATCCAGGCCAAAACCATTACCAATATGTCTGTCCTCCATAGACTTGTTTCTAGCCAATACTTAAAGAGGACCTTTCACTTGTAAAAACAATGTGAACTAAGTATGCTGACATATAGAGCGGCGCCCGGGGATCTCACTGCGCTTACTATTATCCCCGGGCGCCGCTCCGTTCTCCCGTTATCCTGGCCAATCGCAGCGCACAGCTCACAGCCTGGGAGGTTTTTTTCTCCCAGGCTGTGAGCTGTGCACTGCGATTGGCCAGCGCTGCAGCCTAGGAGGAGGAGACGCCCACAGGACAAGGGAAGACACCGCCTACTATAACTTAAAGAGCAAAGGTACCGGAGGGCATAACGGGAGAACGGAGCGGCGCCCGGGGATAATAGTAAGTGCAGTGAGATCCCCGGGCGCCGCTCTATATGTCAGCATACTTAGTTCACATTGTTTTTACAAGTGAAAGGTCCTCTTTAAACCTATTCTCATTACCTCCCTATTGATGAGATCCTGGAAATATCCTGCTCAATTTGACAGGTTTAGAAATTTCAAAATCTCTTAATACATTTAATAAATCCATTGACTTTTTCTTAAAGGGACACTGACAGGCCAAAACAGCATATATAGTTAGATATATCACATTACAGGTCTTATACAGTCTTTTAAAAGCATATAAGTATCCCCCCTGTCCACCTTATAAAGAGCGAAATATAAAGTTTTATAACCTGCTTCTCCGGTCAGCAATCTGCCCAAGGGGCGGCGTTTCATGTGAAAATGCGCCCAGCCAGCCTTCCCAACTGCCGTTTAGAGCCCCGCCCAGCTCATCAATATTCACTTCGCTGGGCGGCGGCTAGAACTCTCCCCAGTCCCGATCCTGCGCCTGCGCAATTCAATCCTCCGGGCATCGTTCATGCCCAATCTTCTGCGCCTGCGCCCCGCCGTGCCGTTAGATCGCGCCTGCGTACACACACCAGCCTGCGTCTTCGACCTGTAATGTGATATATCTAACTATATATGCTGTTTTGGCCTGTCAGTGTCCCTTTAAGTTTTTCATTAATGACAGGATAATCACATTCAAAACCCATCTGGTTTTGAATGTCTGTACATTTGCCCTCTACACTGGTATCTGCCTTAGAAATCTGATCTTTTTCCCTCTGTAGATCCTTCTCTGAAGTCTGTCTATTTATATCTACCTCAGAAGACTGTTCAGTGACAATTGGTCTCTGTGGATTTGTGTGTGTGACTGATTTTATCATATGATAGGGCAGGGCTCGACAAATCCCAGGCGCCAGGTCGCCATGGCGACTAGGAATTTTGTCCTGGCGCCTGGGTATTTGCCCCTGCTTGAAAATAGGCCCAGCAGCCGGGCGCAGCCACTGGAGGGTTAGGACCGCGAGCAAAATGAAACCTTTTTTTTTTTTGTTTGTTTTTAATCACTTGCGCCCAGGCTCGGACTGCCACCCTGCCCGGCGGGGGAAGAGCCTCGGCGGGGGAAGAAGAGTTAGTGCAGGGGAGGCTGACCGGGAGCACATGTAACGGCGCTGCACTCGCTGACAAGTCATTCCTCCTGTATACAGCAGGGGACATGATCGGGCAGCGCAACATCCCAGGACTCCAAGTGCTGCCAGGTCCCTGCACGGCCGGCTCTGCGGCGTTAAATGATGCGCTCTGCACTTATCCGGTAAGCTCAAAGTTTGTAATTAGGGATGAGCGAACCCGAACTGTATAGTTCGGGTTCGTACCGAATTTTGGGGTGTCCGTGACACGGACCCGAACCCGAACATTTTCGTAAAAGTCGGGTTCGGTGTTCGGCGCTTTCTTGGCGCTTTTTGAAAGGCTGCAAAGCAGCCAATCAACAAGCGTCATACTACTTGCCCCAAGAGGCCATCACAGCCTTGCCTACTATTGGCATGGCTGTGATTGGCCAGTGCAGCATGTGACCCAGCCTCTATATAAGCTTGGGTCACGTAGCGCTGCACGTCACTCTGCTGATACAAGTGTAGGGAGAGGTTGCTGCTGCGACGTTAGGGCGAGATTAGGCAGATTAACTCCTCCAAAAGACTTCATTCAGTGATCGATCGCCAGCTGTGGATCATTGAAGTGCTGATATTGAATTGCTCACTTTTTTTAGGCTGCCCAGAGCGTTTTTATATCACTTTTTTCTGGGGTGATCTGCGGCCATTTCGTGGCTTGTGGTGCGCCAGCACAAGCTACCACCAAGTGCATTTAACCATCAATAGTGTGGTTATTTTTTGTTATATCCTACATCAGGTGCAGGCTGAGCCTGTGTCACCCAAGTGCATTTAACCATCAATAGTGTGGTTATTTTTTGGCCATATACTACATCAGGGGCAAGTTGAGCCTGTCACCCAGCGCCTAAAAAATAGGCCTGACATTTCTATTCCTCCAAATCAGTACAGTTTTAGCTGGTCAAGTTATATTTAGTGATCGTAAAAGCACAGTTTTTGTTCTGGGTTGAAAAACTATTCCCAAATTTGCCATTCTCAAAATTAGTAGTTTCTGCTATATCAGGCCTACTTTAAATCTATCCCAAAAAGGATATCTTAGATTAAAGGTGCTGATAGTGTCATTCTGAAAAACTTAACACACACGCTACAGTGCAGATACAAGTCTAATTCTGTGATTAAAGGTATATCTGTCACACAGCGCGTAAAAAATAGGCCTCACATTTATATTCAACCAAATCTGTCATTACTTGTGTGCCTGTATTAGTGTAATACGGTACCTAAATAGATAGCCAGACAGTGTTAGGTGTCTGTAAAAAAAGGCCTGAATTTTAATTCAATACATTGGCCCGAATAATATTTTTCTTATTGTGGTGAACGGTAACAATGAGGAAAACAACTAGTAAGGGACGCGGACGTGGACATGGTCGTGGTGGTGTTAGTGGACCCTCTGGTGCTGGGAGAGGACGTGGCCGTTCTGCCACAGCCACACGTCCTAGTGTACCAACTACCTCAGGTCCCAGTAGCCGCCAGAATTTACAGGGATATTTGGTGGGGCCCAATGCCGTTCTAAGGATGGTAAGGCCTGAGCAGGTACAGGCATTAGTCAATTGGGTGGCCGACAGTGCATCCAGCACGTTCACATTATCTCCCACCCAGTCTTCTGCAGAAAGCGCACAGATGGGGCATGAAAACCAAGCCCATCAGTCTGTCACATCACCCCCATGCATATCAGGGGAACTGTCTGAGCCTCAAGTTATGCAGCAGTCTCTTATGCTGTTTGAAGACTCTGCTGCCAGGGTTTCCCAAGGGCATCCACCTAGCCCATCCCCAGGGGTGGAAGAGATAGAATGCACTAACGCACAACCACTTATGTTTCCTGATGATGAGGACATGGGAATACCACCTCAGCACGTCTCTGATGATGACGAAACACAGGTGCCAACTGCTACGTCTTTCTGCAGTGTGCAGACTGAACAGGAGGTCAGGGATCAAGACTGGGTGGAAGACGATGCAGGGGACGATGAGGTCCTAGACCCCACATGGAATGAAGGTCGTGCCACTGACTTTCACAGTTCGGAGGAAGAGGCAGTGGTGAGACCGAGCCAACAGCGTAGCAAAAGACAAAGAGGGAGCAGTGGGCAAAATCAGAACACCCGCCGCCAAGAGACTCCGCCTGCTACTGACCGCCGCCATCTGGGACCGAGCACCCCAAAGGCAGCTTCAAGGAGTTCCCTGGCATGGCACTTCTTTAAACAATGTGCTAACGACAAGACCCGAGTGGTTTGCACGCTGTGCCATCAGAGCCTGAAGCGAGGCATTAACGTTCTGAACCTTAGCACAACCTGCATGACCAGGCACCTGCATGCAAAGCATGAACTGCAGTGGAGTAAACACCTTAAAAACAAAGAAGTCACTCAGGCTCCCCCTGCTACCTCTTCTGCTGCTGTCGCCTCGGCCTCTTCTGCTGCTGCCGCCGCCTCGGCCTCTTCCTCCGCCTCTGGAGGAACGTTGGCACCTGCCGCCCAGCAAACATGGGATGTACCACCAACACCACCACCTGCGTCACCAAGCATCTCAACCATGTCACACGGCAGCGTTCAGCTCTCCATCTCACAAACATTTGAGAGAAAGCGTAAATTCCCACCTAGCCACCCTCGATCCCTGGCCCTGAATGCCAGCATTTCTAAACTACTGGCCTATTAAATGCTGTCATTTAGGCTGGTGGACACAGCTTCAAACAGCTCATGTCGCTTGCTGTCCCACAGTATGTTGTTCCCAGCCGGCACTACTTCTCCAAGAGAGCCGTGCCTTCCCTGCACAACCAAGTGTCCGATAAAATCAAGTGTGCACTGCGCAACGCCATCTGTGGCAAGGTCCACCTAACCACAGATACGTGGACCAGTAAGCACGGCCAGGGACGCTATATCTCCCTAACTGCACACTGGGTAAATGTAGTGGCGGCTGGGCCCCAGGCGGAGAGCTGTTTGGCGCACGTCCTTCCGCCGCCAAGGATCGCAGGGCAACATTCTTTGCCTCCTGTCTCCTCCTCCTCCTACTCAGCTTCCTCCTCCTCTTCTTCCACCTGCTCATCCAGTCAGCCACACACCTTCACCACCAACTTCAGCACAGCCCGGGGTAAACGTCAGCAGGCCGTTCTGAAACTCATATGTTTGGGGGACAGGCCCCACACAGCACAGGAGTTGTGGCGGGGTACAGAACAACAGACCGACGAGTGGTTGCTGCCGGTGAGCCTCAAGCCCGGCCTGGTGGTGTGCGATAATGGGCGAAATCTCGTTGCAGCTCTGGGACTAGCCGGTTTGACGCACATCCCTTGCCTGGCGCATGTGCTGAATTTGGTGGTGCAGAAGTTCATTCGCAACTACCCCGACATGTCAGAGCTGCTGCATAAAGTGCGGGCCGTCTGTTCGCGCTTCCGGCGTTCACACCCTGCTGCTGCACGCCTGTCTGCGCTACAGCGTAACTTCGGCCTTCCCGCTCACCGCCTCATATGCGATGTGCCCACCAGGTGGAACTCCACCTTGCACATGCTGGACAGACTGTGCGAGCAGCAGCAGGCCATAGTGGAGTTTCAGCTGCAGCACGCACGGGTCAGTCGCACTGCGGAACAGCACCACTTCACCACCAATGACTGGGCCTCAATGCGAGACCTGTGTGCCCTGTTGCGCTGTTTCGAGTACTCCACCAACATGGCCAGTGGCGATGACGCCGTTATCAGCGTTACAATACCACTTCTATGTCTCCTTGAGAAAACACTTAGGGCGATGATGGAAGAGGAGGTGGCCCAGTTGGAAGAGGAGGAAGAGGGGTCATTTTTAGCACTTTCAGGCCAGTCTCTTCGAAGTGACTCAGAGGGAGGTTTTTTGCAACACCAGAGGCCAGGTACAAATGTGGCCAGACAGGGCCCACTACTGGAGGACGAGGAGGACGAGGATGAGGAGGAGGTGGAGGAGGATGAGGATGAAGCATGTTCACAGCGGGGTGGCACCCAAAGCAGCTCGGGCCCATCACTGGTGCGTGGCTGGGGAAACACAGGACGATGACGATACGCCTCCCACAGAGGACAGCTTGTCCTTACCTCTGGGCAGCCTGGCACACATGAGCGACTACATGCTGCAGTGCCTGCGCAACGACAGCAGAGTTGCCCACATTTTAACGTGTGCGGACTACTGGGTTGCCACCCTGCTGGATCCCCGGTACAAAGACAATGTGCCCACCTTACTTCCTACACTGGAGCGTGATAGGAAGATGCGTGAGTACAAGCGCACGTTGGTAGACGCGCTACTGAGAGCATTCCCAAATGTCACAGGGGAACCAGTGGAAGCCCAAGGCGAAGGCAGAGGAGGAGCAAGAGGTCGCCAACGCAGCTGTGTCACGGCCAGCATGGCAGAGATGTGGAAAAGTTTTGTCAACACGCCACAGCTAACTGCACCACCACCTGATACGGAACGTGTTAGCAGGAGGCAACATTTCACTAACATGGTGGAACAGTACCTGTGCACACCCCTCCACGTACTGACTGATGGTTCGGCCCCATTCAACTTCTGGGTCTCCAAATTGTCCACGTGGCCAGAGCTAGCCTTTTATGCCTTGGAAGTGCTGGCCTGCCCGGCGGCCAGCGTTTTGTCTGAACGTGTATTCAGCACGGCAGGGGGCGTCATTACAGACAAACGCAGCCGCCTGTTTACAGCCAATGTGGACAAGCTGACGTTCATAAAAATGAACCAGGCATGGATCCCACAGGACCTGTCCATCCCTTGTGCAGATTAGACATTAACTACCTCCCCTTAACAATATATTATTGTACTCCAGGGCACTTCCTCATTCAATCCTATTTTTATTTTCATTTTACCATTATATTGCGGGGCAACCCAAAGTTGAATGAACCTCTCATCTGTCTGGGTGCCGGGGCCTAAATGTGTGACAGTGGCCTGTTCCAGTGGTGGGTGACGTGAAGCCTGATTCTCTGCTATGACATGAAGACTGATTCTGTGCTGACATGAAGCCAGATTCTCTGTTACGGGACCTCTCTCCTCTGTCTGGGTGCCTGGGCCTAAATATGTGACAGTGGCCTGTTCCAGTGGTGGGTGACGTGAAGCCTGATTCTCTGCTATGACATGAAGACTGATTCTCTGCTGACATGAAGCCTGAATCTCTGTTATGGGACCTCTCTCCTCTGCCTGGGTGCCTGGGCCTAAATATGTGACAGTGGCCTGTTCCAGTGGTGGATGACGTGAAGCTTGATTCTCTGCTATGACATGAAGACTGATTCTCTGCTGACATGAAGCCTGAATCTCTGTTATGGGACCGCTCTCCTCTGCCTGGGTGCCTGGGCCTAAATATGTGACAGTGGCCTGTTCCAGTGGTGGGTGACGTGAAGCCTGATTCTCTACTATGACATGAAGACTGATTCTCTGCTGACATGAAGCCTGAATCTCTGTTATGGGACCTCTCTCCTCTGCCTGGGTGCCTGTTCCAGTGGTGGGTGACGTGAAGCCTGATTCTCTGCTATGACATGAAGACTGATTCTGTGCTGACATGAAGCCAGATTCTCTGTTACGGGACCTCTCTCCTCTGTCTGGGTGCCTGGGCCTAAATATGTGACAGTGGCCTGTTCCAGTGGTGGGTGACGTGAAGCCTGATTCTCTGCTATGACATGAAGACTGATTCTCTGCTGACATGAAGCCTGAATCTCTGTTATGGGACCTCTCTCCTCTGCCTTGGTGCCTGGGCCTAAATATGTGACAGTGGCCTGTTCCAGTGGTGGGTGACGTGAAGCCTGATTCTCTGCTATGACATGAAGACTGATTCTGTGCTTACATGAAGCCAGATTCTCTGTTACAGGACCTCTCTCCTTTGTCTGGGTGCCAGGGCCTAAATATGTGACAGTGGCCTGTTCCAGTGGTGGGTGACGTGAAGACTGATACTCTGCTATGACATGAAGACTGATTCTGTGCTGACATTAAGCCAGATTCTCTGTTACGGGACCTCTCTCCTCTGTCTGGGTGCCAGGGCCTAAATGTGTGACAGTGGCCTGTTCCAGTGGTGGGTGACGTGAAGCCTGATTCTCTGCTATGACATGAAGACTGATTCTGTGCTGACATGAAGCCAGATTCTCTGTTACGGGACCTCTCTCCTCTGTCTGGGTGCCAGGGCCTAAATGTGTGACAGTGGCCTGTTCCAGTGGTGGGTGACGTGAAGCCTGATTCTCTGCTATGACATGAAGACTGATTCTGTGCTGACATGAAGCCAGATTCTCTGTTACGGGACCTCTCTCCTCTGTCTGGGTGCCTGGGCCTAAATATGTGACAGTGGCCTGTTCCAGTGGTGGGTGACGTGAAGCCTGATTCTCTGCTATGACATGAAGACTAATTCTCTGCTGACATGAAGCCTGAATCTCTGTTATGGGACCTCTCTCCTCTACCTGGGTGCCTGGGCCTAAATATGTGACAGTGGCCTGTTTCAGTGGTGGGTGACGTGAAGCCTGATTCTCTGCTATGACATGAAGACTAATTCTCTGCTGACATGAAGCCTGAATCTCTGTTATGGGACCTCTCTCCTCTGCCTGGGTGCCTGGGCCTAAATATGTGACAGTGGCCTGTTCCAGTGGTGGGTGACGTGAAGCCTGATTCTCTGCTATGACATGCAGACTGATTCTCTGCTGACATGAAGCCAGATTCTCTGTTACGGGACCTCTCTCCTCTGCCTGGGTGCCTGGGCCTAAATATTTGACAATGGACTGTTCCAGTGTTGGGTGACGTAAAGCCTGATTCTCTATTATGACATGCAGACTGATTCTCTGCTGATATGAAGCCAGATTCTCTGTTACGGGACCTCTCTCCTCTGCCTGGGTGCCGGGGCCTAAATATATGACAATGGACTGTTACAGTGGTGGGTGACGTGAAGCCAGATTCTCTGCTATGGCATGAAGACTGATTCTCTGCTGATGTGAAGCCAGATTTTCTGCTATGGGACCTCTCTCCAATTGATATTGGTTTATTTTTATATATTTTATTTTTATTTTTATTCATTTCCCTATCCACATTTGTTTGCAGGGGATTTACCTACATGTTGCTGCCTTTTGCAGCCCTCTAGCTCTTTCCTGGGCTGTTTTACAGCCTTTTTAGTGCCGAAAAGTTCGGTTCCCCATTGACTTCAATGGGGTTAGGGTTCGGGACGAAGTTCGGGTCAGGTTCGGATCCTGAACCCGAACATTTCCGGGAAGTTCGGCCGAACTTCTCGAACCCGAACATCCAGGTGCTCGCTCAACTCTATTTGTAATGTCTGCCTGCTATGGCCATGAACCCAGCGGGGAGCTGCATACCTGCTGCCGTCATTAGGCCGGAGCTCCTGCTAGCCACAACTGGTGGCCATTCCTGCACCGTGCTCCATTCCTGCAGTTACCATGCGGCCATTTCTTAGTTCTTTCCTTTTCTAGGAAAGCTGGGTGACAGCCTGTATACCACACAGAAAGCCGGGTGGCAGCTCCTAGGAGAGCTGTGTGGTCTACAGGCTGTCTGTCACCCAGCTTTCCTGGTCTGCTGAGGAGAATATATCTCAGTATAGGAACATTTAGATACGTTATCATATGATTTACCCATTCAGGAGTTTTGGAAAGCCGGGTTGCAGCTCCTATGAGAACTAAGACTACTGAATGGCCAAATCATCTGATGACTTCTCTATATGTTCCCGTACTGAGATATATTCTCCTCAGGAAAGCTGGGTGACAGGCTGTATACCACACAGTTCTCCTAGGAGCTGCCATAACACTCCTGAATGGCTAAATCATCTGATAACTTCTAAATATGTTCCCGTAGTGATATATGTTCTCCTCAGGACTAGGAGACCAGGAAAGCTTGGTGACAATCCATGAGAGAGCTGGAAGGCCCCCTCAGTATTCCTAGGGTAATTCCAATGGAAATATTTTCCACAGAGGATTACCTGTTGTGGATTTTTATCAAACTCTACGTGTAGCGTGTGGATTTGCTGTGGAATTCAGCCACGATCGGTTACACATGTGAAATCATATATTACCACGGTGCGGATTTGAAATGTGCACAGTAGGTTCATTTCCGTGTGGATTTTATGAAGTGTGAGTGTCACGAGGGTGTCAAGAGCCACGCCTGACTCCGTTATACCTGGGGTCAGGAAGTCGCAGCGGGTGGCTGCGCGCTCTATGTAGTAAGATTGTGCTGTTTCTTTATGGTAGATTTCTGGGTTTGCCTTGCAACCCTTTTTGGCTCACTCAGGGATCCGTAGCTCCTTCTCCTCAGCTGTTTCTTGTCCAGCACTCCCAACCTCCTTATATTCCGCTCTCACACTTCTCTGGTTGCCAGATATAGAGCTTCCTGCCTGGACTTCTATACTGACCCACTGGAGCTGTGTAACTGTCTTCCCTGGTTGTTGTTCCAGAACGTTACCCTCCGGATCCCTGTTGGGCCTTGGTGGTCTGCTGTTGTCGCCCACCTGGGATTATATGTTTGTCTGTATTGTCTGTCCTCTCCTTGGTGTTTTCCCCTTAGTGTCAGTGGTGCGGACTAGTGATCCCACCGCCCCGTTCACTACATAGGGCTCATCTTAGGGAAAGTCAGGGTTTAGGCACGTGATCGGCGTACGGGTGAGGAACCCGTCTAGGGACGTCAGGGCAGTCAGGTGCCAGCCGCAAGGTGAGTCAGGGGTCACCACCTTTCCCTCTCCCTTGGACAGGGCCTTCCCATTTCCCTCCCTTTGCGTGACGCCGGTCAATACATTATATCTGGCCCTTATTTTGTGTAGGTAAAAAAAAAAAAAAAACATTTTCTTTATACCTACTTAGAATCCAGTATGGATCCAATTGCTGCTTTGTCAAAGCAACTTCAAGGCCTGTCTTTGGAGGTGGCAGGATTGAAGGTGTCGGTCCTCCAGCAACAGCAGCAATTACAACAGACCGCAAGCCCAGCGGTTGCTACAGGTAACCAGGTTGTTGCGGAACCCAAGGTTGTTCTTCCTGACAGATTTTCTGGGGGAAGGGACAAATTTGTGATGTTCCGTGAGGCCTGTAAATTATATTTTAAGTTGCGCCCTTACTCCTCTGGTAATGAAGAACAGCGGGTGGGGGTTGTTATTTCCCTGCTGCAGGGGGACCCGCAATCCTGGGCGTTCTCTTTACCCGCTGATTCCCAGGCTCTCCGGTCAGTGGATGAATTTTTTCGGGCCTTGGGTCTCATATATGACGACCCTGACCGAGTCTCACTGGCTGAATCAAAATTACGGAGACTCCTACAGGGAGAGCGGCCAGTAGAGGAGTATTGCTCAGAGTTCCATAGGTGGGCTACGGATACCCAGTGGAACGACCCGGCTCTCAGGAGTCAGTTCTGCTCTGGGTTATCCGAAAGGATTAAGGATGCGCTTGCGCTGTATGAGACTCCCTTTTCCCTTGATGCGGTTATGTCCCTTGCTATCCGAATAGATAGACGTCTTAGGGACAGATTGAAAAAACCGGAGCGATTGGTAACCCCTCCCAAGCAGCAGTTAGTCTGTACGGACTTAGACGAGCCTATGCAGCTAGGAGGAACTACTCGTCAGGTCCGTCCTCCTGAGGCTCGCCGTAGGCGTGGGGTTTGTTTTTTCTGTGGGGAGAGGGGTCATTTTATTAATGTCTGTCCTTCCTTCCTTCCTTCCTCAAAAACAAAAGACCGTCTGAAAACTACTAACCCCAGGCTGTGTGGAGGATGTCAGCTGGGGGGTATACGTTTCCTCCATACGAACATCGCAATTTGTGTTGCCAGCGGTTGTTGTTTTTGGCGTTAAGACGGAGACTATTTCTTTTTTTCTAGACAGTGGAGCAGGAGTAAATTTGATAGATGCCCATTTTGCCCATACTATGGGTTTGTCTCTTTGTACGCTACAGAGACCTATTCCCATATTCGCTATTGATTCTGCTTCCCTGTCTCAGAGAAACCTCACTCACATTGTCCATAACTTACACCTTCGGGTAGGGGACCACCATAACGAGTGGCTTTCATGTTATGTTCTGGAGGGGCTTCCCACTCCGGTGGTGGTGGGTCTTCCCTGGTTGGTAGCGCACAATCCAGTGGTGGATTGGCAGGCCATGGAGATATTGGAGTGGAGTGAGCAGTGCAGAGAAAATTGCTTAAATAGCAATTGCTTAGTCGCCTCCATAGCTACCCTACCTACATTTGTTTCGGACCTTGAGGACGTTTTTTCTGAAAAGGGTTGTCAGAAGTTACCACCTCACCGTCCTTATGATTGCCCGGTTAACCTGATTCCCGGTGCAAAATTAACCAAAACCAGGTTATATAATCTTTCGGGTCCGGAGAGACAAGCCATGAAAGATTATATCTCCGAGAGCTTGGCTAAGGGACACATCAGACCCTCTTCTTCACCCGTGGCTGCAGGGTTTTTCTTCGTTAAAAAGAAAGATGGGGGCCTGCGTCTTTGCCTAGATTTCCGTGAACTAAACTGAATAACTATCCGAGACCCATACCCCCTTTCTCTCATTCCTGACCTGTTTAATCAGATTGCGGGTGCTAGGTGGTTCTCCAAACTTTATCTTAGGGGGGCCTACAATCTGATTCGTATCAAGGAAGGGGATGAGTGGAAGACAGCTTTTAACACCCCTGAGGGGCATTATGAAAATCTAGTCATGCCTTTCGGTCTGACCAATGCTCCAGCTGTCTTCCAACATTTCGTTAATGACATTTTTAGTCATCTTATCGGCAGGTTTGTGGTGATATACCTAGATGATATTTTAATTTATTCGTCTGATCTGAAAACATGAGGTGCATGTCAGACAGGTACTGCAGGTCCTACGGGCGAATAAATTATATGCTAAAATTGAAAAGTGTGTCTTCGCTGTTCAGGAAATACAGTTCCTAGGTTATTTATTATCTGCTTCAGGTTTCCGTATGGATCCTAGGAAGGTCCAGGCAATTTTAGATTGGGATCTTCCTGAGAACCTCAAAGCACTGCAACGGTTTTTGGGCTTCGCTAATTTCTATAGAAAATTCATTAAAAATTATTCGGTGATTGTAAAACCCCTTACTGACATGACTAGGAAGGGGACTGATTTTTCTAAATGGTCTGACGCCGCTAAAATTGCTTTTTCCTCTCTAAAAGAGAGGTTTACCTCGGCACCTGTACTAATCCAACCTGATGTCTCCCAGCCTTTTATTGTTGAAGTTGATGCGTCAGAGGTGGGAGTGGGGGCTGTGCTGTCTCAGGGTCCGTCTCCTGGCAAATGGCGTCCCTGTGCTTCATTTTCTAAAAAACTATCTGCAGCAGAAAAGAACTATGATATTGGCAATAGGGAACTATTAGCTATTAAACTAGCGTTTGAAGAATGGCGTCACTTTTTAGAGGGGGCAATCCACCCCGTCACTGTGATTACGGACCACAAAAACCTTCTGTACCTCGAATCAGTTAAGTGTCTCACCCCTAGACAAGCTAGGTGGTCGCTATTTTTTACCAGGTTTAACTTTGTTATTACCTATCGTCCTGGGGCAAAAAATACCAAGGCAGATGCACTATCTCGTTGTTTCCCTGGAGGGGGTAATGTGAGTGATCCGGTACCCATTCTACAAAGAGGAGTGGTTGTCTCTGCGGTACACTCTGTTCTGGAGGGGAAGGTGTTAGAGGCCCAGGGGGACGCCCCGGTCTCTTGCCCCTCAGAGAAATTGTTTGTACCATTAAACCTGCGTCTCGAATTATTAAAGGAACATCATAATTCGGCACTTGCTGGGCACCCGGGTAGTAAAGCAACCTTGGAGCTATTGTCTCGTCATTTTTGGTGGCCAAGGTTGCGCCAGGATGTAATGGATTTTGTGTCTTCCTGTTCTACTTGTGCGAGCGCGAAAGTCTCTCATACACGTCCTGCAGGGTCTTTATTGCCACTTGTCATTCCCAATAGACCATGGACACATCTGTCAATGGATTTTATCACTGACTCACCTTTGTCTGCGGGTAAAACCGTTATCTTGGTAGTAGTGGACAGGTTTAGCAAAATGGTACACTTCATTGCGTTACCCGCACTACCTAATGCTAAGACTCTTGCTCAGGTATTCATCAGTGAAATCGTGAAGCTTCACGGGGTCCCTTCCGATGTTGTTTCGGATCTGGGAACCCAGTTTATTTCTAAGTTTTGGAAAGCTTTTTGTTCCCGTTTGGGGGTACACTTGTCCTTTTCCTCAGCTTTCCATCCTCAGTCGAATGGACAGACTGAGCGTACCAACCAAAACCTTGAGACATATCTAAGATGTTTTGTGTCTGAAAACCAAGAGGTGTGATCATCATATTTACCGTTAACCGAGTTTGCCATAAATAATCACCGTCAGGAATCTACTGGCAAGTCACCATTTCTTGGTGCATATGGTTTTCATCCTCAATTCTGTACTTTCAAAGAGGGGGGGTCTTCTGGGGTTCCCGAAGAGGAACGGTTTTCATCATCTCTTTCATCGGTATGGCAGAAGGTGCAAGCTAACTTGAAAAATATGGGAGGTAAATATAAATGCATGGCTGATAAGAGACGGTCACCAGGTCCGGACCTAGGAGTGAATGACTATGTGTGGTTGTCTACTAGGAATAATAAATTAAAGGTTCCCTCTTGGAAACTGGGTCCTAGGTTCATTGGCCCTTACAAAATAGTAGCCATCATTAACCCCATGGCTTTTCGCCTGGAGCTACCTCAGACTTTTAAAATCCATAACGTCTTCCATAAGTCGTTACTCAAGAAATATGTTCCACCTCTAGAACCGTCACCGCTGCCACCCCCTCCTGTTGTTGTGGATGGTAATCTAGAGTTTCAAATATCCAAAATTGTTGATTCGCATCGGGTCCGCCGCTCTCTTCAATATCTGGTGCATTGGAGGGGTTACGGTCCCGAGGAAAGAATGTGGGTTCCAGCGTCTGAGGTAAACGCCGACAGGTTAGTTCGGGCTTTTCATGCCTCTCATCCTGAGAGACCTAGTCCTGAGTGTCCGGAGGCCCCTCGTAGAGAGGGGGGTACTGTCACGAGGGTGTCAAGAGCCACGCCTGACTCAGTTATACCCGGGGTCAGGAAGTCGCAGCGGGTGGCTGCGCGCTCTATGTAGTAAGATTGTGCTGTTTCTTTATGGTAGCTTTCTGTGTTTGCCTTGCAACCCTTTTTGGTTCACTCAGGGATCCGTAGCTCCTTCTCCTCAGCTGTTTCTTGTCCAGCACTCCCAACCTCCTTATATTCCCCTCTCACACTTCTCTGGTTGCCAGATATAGAGCTTCCTGCCTGGACTTCGATACTGACCCACTGGAGCTGTGTAACTGTCTTCCCTGGTTGTTGTTCCAGAACGTTACCCTCCGGATCCCTGTTGGGCCTTGGTGGTCTGCTGTTGTCGCCCACCTGGGATTATATGTTTGTCTGTATTGTCTGTCCTCTCCTTGGTGTTTTCCTCTTAGTGTCAGTGGTGCGGACTAGTGATCCCACCGCCCCGTTCACTACATAGGGCTCATCTTAGGGAAAGCCAGGGTTTAGGCACGTGATCGGCGTACGGGTGAGGAACCCGTCGAGGGACGTCAGGGCAGTCAGGTGCCAGCCGCAAGGTGAGTCAGGGGTCACCACCTTTCCCTCTCCCTTGGACAGGGCCTTCCTATTTCCCTTCCTTTGCATGACGCCGGTCATTACAGTGAGGATTTTTGGTAAAATCTTATCCATTTTGCTGGTATTTGCTGCAATACGCTGTGGATTTCATAGCTGCAGTTCTATAAGATGAATGAGCCCGGACCAAACATCCTGGGGAAGGGATCTCCGTTCTGGCAGCTGCAGCACAGGGATTATACACACAGTGACGTCACAGCGCAGGGATTATACACACAGTGACATCACAGCGCAGGGATTATACACACAGTGACATCACAGCGCAGGGATTATACATACAGTGACGTCACAGCGCAGGGATTATACACACAGTGACGTCACAGTACACTGATAAACACTGAAGAGATGCGGCACACAGTGACATCACAGAACACTGATAATAAACAATGCCCATGTTGTTTGGTTCTAGACTTCTTTATATGTTAATTCAAGAGGTGTTATTTTTGTCGCTGAAAATAAGGCTTTATAAGGTAAAAAAAAACAAAAAACGGCTCCTAACTTTTTTTAGCTGGCTCCTAGATTCCAAGGAAATTTGTCAAGCCCTGTGATAGGGTCTAAACATTACATGTAATTTTCTGCGTTTCTCATAAAGATTATCTTTGCTTCTTTTACATGTATATTATATTTTAGTCTTTTTAGGCCGGATTTTGTGTATTGTTACATGGAGACTGTGACGGAGACTGCTTCATATTTTTCCTCATAATGTCCAGAAACTTTGCAGCCTCAAATAATGTTTGTTTCTCTGATGCTAAGGCCTCATGCACACGACCGTGGTGTGTTTTGCGGGCTGCAAATCGCGGAGCCGTGTGCCTGAGGCCTAACAATAATATAGAAGGCTCTAAATTTTTAACTTTCTTACAAACATGTGAATGGTATGTGAAAGTTTGGCATTCTCAATAACCATTTTGTATATCCGTTCAAACATTGACATAAATCCAAATGTGGATTCCTTTCTGGCAATTTTTAATTCCTTTAGAATTTCATATGTGGGCATGCTGTCACTTCTAGTGCACCAAATCAGCTATTTTAATCTTTGTACATCATTATGAAAAATCCACTCTTTTGAATCATTGTCATCAACCTGCTTCGTTGCTAGACTCCTAGAAAAATTCACAGGAAGCCACAATCTAAATAATCTATTCCTTTGTTCATTTGATCATTTAAATCTGTCTGCGTGGCTCTCAAAAATCTCAGAATTCCTGGACACATGAAGGTTTGCATATTTTCATTAATTGCTTCTGCAATTTTAATTGTAAGCTGGCCTCTTTAATATGCAATGTCTGTTGGTGTATAGACTTGTCCTTGTCTACCGACACAGTCACCTTTAGCAGAGATCTTCAATGTCTTGTTGTACTGACACTTCCTCATCTATACGATTAAGGTCACCTTCAGCAGAGATCATACATAGTGTTTTATCTCATTCTGCTTAGTTCTCAAATCATCATTATTCTTACTTTCCTCTACTTTATTGCCATTGCCACCCTCAGTAGATGCATCTTTACAGATCGCAGCATCTGTGAAAAACCTTTACCATATGGAAAATATTCCTTATTTTCTCTTTTCTTACTAAAATACGCTTACAGTAGTCTATTTTATTGTTTTCTTTTTCACATTCTGCATATAAATCAAACCATATCTTCTGCAAATCATACTTTTTACTAGGCTTCAACGTAAATTGTAATCTACTCTTATCAGCAATAGTGATGTCCCGAACTATTCGCCGGCGAACATGGCTTGTTCGCGTTTGCCGCGGCGGGCGAACATATGCGATGTTCGGTCCGCCCCCTATACATCATCATTGAGCAAACTTTGACCCTGTACCTCACAGTCAACAGACACATTCCAGCCAATCAGCAGCAGACACCACCTCCTGGACAGCATCCATTTTAGATTTATTCGGAAGCTGCATTCTTAGTGAGAGGAGGGACAGTGCTGCTGCTGCTGATTTAATAGGGAAAGCGTTAGCTAGGGCAGTGTTCTGTGTCCACAGACTCATCTGCTGTAAGGACAGCGTCCGGACAGCACCCCAAAAAGCCCTTTTTAGGGCTGGTACATCAGTCTGCTTTTTTTTTATTTTTTATATATATATACACTCACCTAAAGAATTATTAGGAACACCTGTTCTATTTCTCATTAATGCAATTATCTAGTCAACCAATCACATGACAGTTGCTTCAATGCATTTAGGGGTGTGGTCCTGGTCAAGACAATCTCCTGAACTCCAAACTGAATGTCAGAATGGGAAAGAAAGGTGATTTAAGAAATTTTGAGCGTGGCATGGTTGTTGGTGCCAGACGGGCCGGTCTGAGTATTTCACAGTCTGCTCAGTTACTGGGATATTCACGCACAACCATTTCTAGGGTTTACAAAGAATGGTGTGAAAAGGGAAAAACATCCAGTATGCGGCAGTCCTGTGGGCAAAAATGCCTTGTGGATGCTAGAGGTCAGAGGAGAATGGGCCGACTGATTCAAGCTGATAGAAGAGCAACGTTGACTGAAATAACCACTCGTTACAACCGAGGTATGCAGTAAAGCATTTGTGAAGCCACAACACGCACAACCTTGAGGCGGATGGGCTACAACAGCAGAAGACCCCACCGGGTACCACTCATCTCCACTACAAATAGGAAAAAGAGGCTACAATTTGCATGAGCTCACCAAAATTGGTCTGTTGAAGACTGGAAAAATGTTGCCTGGTCTGATGAGTCTCGATTTCTGTTAAGACATTCAAATGGTAGAGTCCGAATTTGGCGTAAACAGAATAAGAACATGTATCCATCCTCTGATGGCTACTTCCAGCAGGATAATGCACCATGTCACAAAGCTCGAATCATTTCAAATTGGTTCCTAGAACATGACAATGAGTTCACTGTACTAAAATGGCTCCCACAGTCACCAGATCTCAACCCAATAGAGCATCTTTGGGATGTGGTGGAACGGGAGCTTCGTGCCCTGGATGTGCATCCCTCAAATCTCCATCAACTGCAAGATGCTATCCTATCAATATGGGCCAACATTTCTAAAGAATGCTATCAGCACCTTGTTGAATCAATGCCACGTAGAATTAAGGCAGTTCTGAAGGCAAAAGGGGGTCCAACACCGTATTAGTATGGTGTTCCTAATAATTCTTTAGGCGAGTGTGTGTGTGTGTGTGTGTATATATATATATATATATATATATATATTGCAGTTGCCTGCCCGTGTGTGAGAGGCTGCAGGCTCACAGACTGTACTGTGTGCACACCATTCATACAGGGTGTCACAGACAGTACCTTGCAGATAAAAAAAAGTCAATTTATTTTTTCTCTGTGATATAATCGCAGTTGCAAGCCAGTGAGTGTCTGGCCCACAGACTGTACTGTGGCCACTGGCCAGGCCACCACTCATACCGTTACAGGGTGTCACAATACCTTGCAGATAAAAAAAAAGTCAATTAATTTTTTCTCTGTGATATAATCGCAGTTGCCAGATAGTGAGAGGCTGCAGTCTCACAGACTGTACTGTATGCACACCATTCATACAGGGTGTCACAATACCTTGCAGATAAAAAAAAGTCAATTTATTTTTTCTCTGATATAATCGCATTTTCAAGCCAGTGAGTGTCTGGCCCACAGACTGTACTGTGGCCACTGGCTAGGCCACCACTCATACCGTTACAGGGTGTCACAATACCTTGCAGATAAAACTAAAGTCAATTTATTATTTCTCTGTAATAAATATAATCGCAGTTGCAAGCCAGTGTGTGTCAGGCCCACACAGACTGTACTGTGCCCACTGCCCACCACTTATATAGGGTGGCACAGTACCTTGCACGCATAGTACCACTTATGTAAAAAAAAATGACAGGCAGAGGCAGGCCACCCCGCAGGGGCTGTCGTGGTGCTGTGATTTCCTCTGGCCCTAGAATAATGCCCAGTGTTCAGAGGCCACGTACCCTGAACCCGAAAAATTCGGAGAAAATAGTTGACTGGTTTACACAGGACACCCAATCTTCAACAGCTTCCGCTAAGAACCTTGATGCACCATCCTCCTCCAGCTCAGCTTCGGTCACCTGCTCTCAAGTTACCACTTTCCCGCCCGCCGCCACCACCACCACTACCACCACAGCCGCTTCACTTGGTCCGTCAGAGGAGTTATTTACACATCAATTGGATGAAATTAGTGATGCGCCACCATTATTGCCAGAGGATGTAGATAACAGGGATATGTCTCAGTCAGGCAGGATTACACACATGAACGTACAGTGTGATGATGATGATGATGATGATGTTGTACCCGCTGCTGCTTCCTTTGCTGAGGTGTCAGATACAAGTGAAGTGGTTGATGATGACGATGTGTCCATGGATGCCACGTGGGTGCCTGCTCGAAGAGAAGAACAAGAGGGGGAAAGTTCAGAAGGGGAGACAGAGAGAAGGAGGAGATAAGTTGGAAGCAGGGGGAGGTCGTCTCAAGGAGCTAGTGGCACAGTCAGACAGTATGTATCGTCACCCGGGGTCAGCCAGACAGCACGCCAATCAACGCATGCTGTTGCCACCACCAGAATGCCGTCATTGCAAAGCTCAGCAGTGTGGCATTTTTTTTGTGTGTCTGCCTCTGATAACAGCAATGCCATTTGCAACCTGTGCCAAAAGAAACTGAGTCGTGGGAAGTCCAACACCCACCTCGGTACAACTGCTTTGCGAAGGCACATGATCTCACATCACAAACGCCACTGGGATCAACACATGAGTACAAGCAGCACACAAACTCAAAGCCACCATCCTCCTCCTGGTCCAGCATCTTCAGCCACGTCAACCACTGCTGTCCTCCTTGCCCCCTCTCAACCACCCGCCACTCCGCCTCTCACCTTCAGCAGTTCCATCTCATCTGCCCACAGTCAGGTGTCTGTAAAGGAAATGTTTGAGCGTAAGAAGCCAATGTCACAGAGTCACCCCCTTTCCCGGCGTCTGACAGCTGGCGTGACGGAACTCTTAGCCCGCCAGCTTTTACCATACCAGCTGGTGGAGTCTGAGGCCTTCAAAAAATTTGTCGCTATTGGGACACCACAGTGGAAGGTACCCGGACAAATTTTTTTTTCAAAAAAGGCAATCCCAAACCTCTACTCAGTTATTGAAAAGGAAGTCATGGCATCTCTGGCATACAGTGTTGGGGCAAGGGTCCATCTGACCACTGATACCTGTTCTGCAAAGCACGGTCAGGGCAGGTATATCACATACACTGCGCATTGGATCAGCCTGCTGACGGCTGACAAGCATGGAATGCGTGGTTCTGCAGCGGAGTTGGTGACACCGCCACGACTTGCAGGCAGGCCTACTGCCACCTCCTCTACTCCTCCTACTCCATCCTCTTCGACAACCTCCTCGGCTGAGTCCTCTTCTGCTGCGACGTCTGGCTGCACATCAACTGAATACCCCCAGCTCCCCAGGGGCTATTCCACATCCCGGATACGACAGTGTCACGCTGTCTTGGGGTTGACTTGCCTGAAAGCAGAGAGCCACACCGGACCAGCACTCCTGTCCTCCCTGAACGCACAGGTGGATCAGTGGCTGACCCCGCACCAACTGGAGATCGACAAAGTGGTGTGTGACAATGGTAGCATTTTGTTGGCGGCATTGAATTTGGGCAAGTTGTCACATGTGCTGTGCATGGCATATGTGTTGAATCTCATCGTACAACGCTTTGTGTCTAAGTACCCAGGCTTACAGGACGTCCTCAAGCAGGCCAGGAAGGTGTGTGGCCATTTCAGGCGTTCCTACACGGCCATGGCGGACTTTTCCAATATTCAGCGGCGAAACAACATGCCAGTGAGGCGCTTGATTTGCAACAGCCCGACACGTTGGAATTCAACGCTCCTGATGTTCGACCGCCTGCTCCAACAAGAAAAAGCAGTCAATGAGTATTTGTATGACCGGGGTGCTAGGACAGCCTCTGCGGAGCTGGAATTTTTTTTGCCATGTTACTGGACGCTCATGCGCAATGCCTGTAGGCTCATGCGTCCTTTTGAGGAGGTGACAAACCTAGTCAGTCGCACCGAAGACACCATCAGCGACCTCATCCCATTTGTTTTCTTCCTGGAGCGTGCCCTGTGAAGAGTGCTGGATCAGGCTGTAGATGAGCAGGAAGAGGAAGAGTTGTGGTCACCATCACCACCAGAAACAGCCTTGTCATCATCGCTTGCCGGACCTGCGGCAACGCTGCAAGAGGAGTATGAGGAAGAGGAGTCAGAGGAGGAATGTGGCTTTGAGGAAGAGGAAGACCAACCACAGCAGGCATCCCAGGGTGCTCATTGTTGTCACCTATCTGGGACCCATGGTGTTGTACGTGGCTGGGGGGAAGAACAGACCGTCAATGACATCAGTGAGGACGAGGAACGGGAAATGAGTAGCTCGGCATCCAACCTTGTGCAAATGGGGTCTTTCATGCTGTCATGTCTGTTGAGGGACCCTCGTATAAAAAGGATGAAGGAGAACAACCTGTACTGGGTGGCCACGCTACTAGACCCCCGGTATAAGCAGAAAGTGGTGGAAATGTTACCAACTTACCGAAAGTCAGAAAGGATGCAGCAGTTCAAAACCAAACTAAAAAATATGCTTTACACAGCTTATAAGGGGGATGTCACAGCACAACGGGAATCTAACTGGGGAAGAGGTGAAAGCAATCCTCCTCCTACCACGACCACGGCGGCAAGGACAGGACGCTTTACAGATGTGTTGTTGATGGAGGACATGCAGAGCTTTTCAGTCCTACACATCGCCACAGCCCTTCGGGATCCAGCCTTAGAGAGCGACTCGACTTAACTGCAGATATCGACACTCTGAGGAGTGATGAACCCCTTGACTACTGGGTGTGCAGGCTTGACCTGTGGCCTGAGCTATCCCAGTTTGCGATAGAACTTCTGGCCTGCCCCGCTTCAAGTGTCCTGTCAGAAAGGACCTTCAGTGCAGCAGGAGGCATTGTCACTGACAAAAGAAGTCGCCTCGGTCAAAAAACTGTTGATTACCTCACCTTCATTAAGATGAATGAGGCATGGATCCTGAAGGGACTGACAGTGGGGGATACGTTTGACTAACAAAAGGCCTGATGACATGCCTTGGCCTCAAAATGGTTCCCACGCTGCTGTATTTAATGTCTGCATACCGGATGACTTTTGTGAATTCTCCGCCACCAACTAGGGTTCAAGCCGCAATGTTTTAGTCACCTTTCTGCATGGAAAACATTAATTTTTCCGGCCGCTGCTACAACAGCGGCTGCAACAATACCATTATTTTTCAGGCATGTGTACCTGCCTAATTTTTCTGGCCTCTGGTGCTGCACTGTGGCTGCAAGAACAAAACAAACAAAAAAAAGGCACATACAAGTGTCAATTCCCCTTCGTGATCGTTACCTTGTTGTGGTGAAGGGGCTTGCGTATCACAATGAAGTGATCATCACCTCTATGAGTGTGTTGGCAATGTTGCCACACCCCAGATGATAAGGCTGTTGCTTCATTATGATCAGACCAAAAGCGATCGGCTGGATAATTTCTCATAGAAAAAACAATTTTTTTTTATTTTATCAATTTTTTATGTTAAGTTCTATGGGTTTTTAATACATAAAATAAAAAAATCATAATAAAGTCTCTTAATAGTTTATTAGAAATAATGCAGACAATTTAAAAAATCCCCATCAATTCCAATACAAAGCAAGTACAGAGCTCAGAACTAAATTATTTCAGGATGTCATAATGGTTTGTTAATTCGACAATGGTTAATCAATTCGACACACGTCCCCGGATAGGGGACGTAACAGGGATTAAACTGATAGGAATAGTACTAGTTAAGATGCCACTCATATAGGGTGTCATAGCACATTGCTCCGTGCACGCGCAGTGCCCCAACTTGGGAGTGAGGACCGACCAAGCTGCTTTTTCCATCTCCCGGTTCCTAAAATCAATTCAGTTTGGTGTATCAGAGTTTGGTCTGTCACTGTGAAGGCAGTCGAAGGTACCCGGCCTAAATTTTTTTTCACAAAAGGCAATCCCTGATATGGGACGTAACAGGGATTAAACTGATGAGAATAGTACTACAGAAAATACCACTCATATCGGGTGTGACAGTAGATTGCACGGCGCAGACGCAGTGACCGTGGATTAAAACACAGGGGAGGGAGCCAGTGTTTTTTAACCATCTCCCCGTTAGAAAAATCTATTTAATAAATGGACCCCAGATTGGGGACGTAGCAGGGATTAAACTGATGAGAAGAGAACTACAGAAAATAACACTCATATCGGGTATGAGAGTAAATTGCACGGCGCAGACGCAGTGACCGTGGATTCAAACAAAGGGGAGGGAGCCAGCGTTTTTTTAACCATCTCCCCGTTCGAAAAATCAATTCAATTCACCTTTCCGGGACCCTTGGTGTTGTACGTGGCTGGGTGGAGGAAGAAACCTTCAATGACATCAACGGGACATGGCTAGCTTGGTATCCAACCTTGTGCAAATGGGGAGTTTGCGGTTGGGCAAATGGACTGTTTGCGGTTGTTTGCGGTGCATTAAAAGGGGAGTTTGGTCTGTCAATGTCTGTGAAGCGGGCGTAACCCTTACACTACCTGATCGATACAACATCATACCTGATCGTATACACACACAAGGATGTTTTAAACCACGTTGTTCAAAAAAATTTAGGATTGTTAGGTGATTTATACCCTTTATGGATTAATACCCAACTCTGCGTCAACTATGTAATTTTCCATGGGAGTTTTGCCATGGATCCCCCTCCGGCATGCCACAGTCCAGGTGTTAGTGCCCTTGAAACAACTTTTCCATCACTACTGTGGCTAGAAAGAGTCCCTGTGGGTTTTAAAATTCGCCTGCCTATTGAAGTCAATGGCGGTTCGACTGTTCGTGAACATTTGCAAAAATTCACGTTCGCCGTTCGCGAACTGAAAATTTTATGTTCGTGACATCTCTAATCAGCAATAGAATGTAATATTTCCATACTCACAACCTCAGTAGATTCAAGGCTGGGCTTCTGTCCTCAGCACGTCTTGGTACATCTGGCACTTGTTGTCCTCCTTTAGAAGATGATTCTTAGATTCTCCAACGTATTAACCTCCCTGGCGGTATGAATATGTCACAAATTTTGTACCAAAAGTGGTACAATTTTTTGCATGGACATTTAGTGTTATGTATTGTTGGCCTACAATTCTTAGTAATTACTCACTTTAAACCTGACCAAACAAGACTCTAGTAGACATCCCAGATGTGATAAAGTTTATAACTCAAAATCATGAATTATAATCTAATAAATAATATAATTTTATTCAGTAATGTAATAAAAAATAATGAAATATTTCAAACAAAGAAAATTCGATAAACATCCTGATTGTGATAAATTTTGAAACATGGGACTGCAGAAAAACCGACTTCACAATCAGGACAATGGAACCTGGTTTCTTTTCGGACTTTCTTTCCATTGCCATCTCTCTTTGAGCAGCAAACCACGCACATCCTGGTAGGTGCTGCCTTTTTTGTGGTTGCCGGGATGTAGTCCATAAAGTGATGACCAGTCAGGCGTTCTGGGTTACGACGTGCAGGTCTGTTCACAGCTACTGATTGCGTCTCATGAGACACACGTCCTTCTTGTCTCGCCATCGCATTGCCATCATCTTACCCTTCTGCCAGGCAGCCATTTCTCTGGTTTTGAGTTTTTTCTTGGCAAACATAGATGGCATGTCACGTTGGTTAGGCCTAATGGTACCATATGCATCAGTCTTGTTTTGTAGCAAAACCTCATACAGTTCCGGAGACGTGTAGAAATTGTCCATGGTCACACAATATCCCTGGTTCAGCAATGGCTCCAGCAGTGTAAGGACAGATGATGTGGCAATCCCATAGACGCTGTACCAGGGGTTGAACTTCTTGCCTTTACCGGTGTAAATGACCAAATTCCAGATGTACCCAGTGGATGACTCGCAGAGCATGTAGGATTTGATGCAAAACTACGCTCTTTTGGATGCAATGTACTGTATTCAGCTTAGGCGTCCCTTGTAGGCCATCAAACTTTCATCTACGCTGACGTCCCTTTCTGGCACGTAGGTCCACTGGAAATTGGTCACAATAATTTGTCATACCTCCCAGATTTTTTTTTGTTTGGGTGCAGGATGTGTGGCCTCATCAAATTCTTCATTGTTCGTGAAGTGGAAATACTTCATGATGAGGGAAAACCGGTATTCTGACATCACGGTGCCAAAAAATGGAGTGGCCAGTAACTTATTGGTGGTCCAGTACCATTTCTGGAGCGGTTTCCCCATCACCCCCATAAGAATGATGAGTCCCAGAAACTGCCAGATGTCCTCTTTACCACTTTCTGCTTCTGGAAAACCTGGCATGCAGCGTAGCGTATTGCTGCTCTTTTCTAGCGATTTGTCTCCGTGACAATTTTTTCAATTATCTCCTTAGTGAGGAATAATTGCAGGTATGCCAGAGGGTTGTCACGCTCAACATCTACCTTCATCCCAGGTGATCCAGTGAACGGGAATCTTGGGGGGCGCTACCTGGTCCGTATCGCAGTCAATAGGGTACCAAGTGCGCACATCAATGAGGTCAGGTGCAGGATCATCGCCGTTGTCACTTGCCAGATCAGTGTCAGAGGACAAATCTCCGCACGACTCACTATCGTTCAGTTCTGCGAGCACCTCCGTGTCACTGTCGCTGTCACTCAACTGGTCCAAAAGCGCTTTTGTAGTAAAGTGGCTGTAACGGTCATGAACACACACAGGGGGAGGGAGTGACCATAACGAATACGGACCGATTAAAAGCCAGGAAGGTAGCGCAGTACAAAGGAACAAGCAGAGAATGGTCAGGAGAAAGCCGAGGTCGTTTACTAGGAGCAGCTAGTAGTACCAAAGGAGTAACCATTGATCGTCTGGAGCAGGCCGGTGCCAGGAACCAGGAAAGCAGTACAGCACAGCAGGAACAGACAGGGAGACATCAGATAAACAGGAGGTAAGTACACCAGGAATCCAGGGAGACACAGGTGGAACCTGAATAACAGGCAACCTGTGGCCAGCAGATTGCCTATTTAAATAGGGAGCCAGAGGGGTCATGTGACGTGGCCAGCGTCACATGACTTCACACAGACTACACAGACGAGCTCAGCCCTAAAACCATAACGCACGGGGGAGGGGGGGAAGGGGCGCATAGTATTGTCAGGAGCGCGGGCGACACCGGACATGCTGATGATGCGCGCGCACTCCAGACGTGCCCGCCTCCTCGACTACGCCGTGACAGTACCCCCCCTTTTATGCAGGGCCACCGGACCCAAGGACTCAGGTGACGGCTTCTCGGGATGATCCTCATGAAATTTCTTATCCAGTCTAGGGGCATGAACCTCCCTAGCTGGTACCAAAGACCTCTTCTCTGGTCCATAACCCTTCCAGTGCACCAGATACTGCAAGGAATTAAGCACTCTCCTGACATCCACAATTTTAGATACCACATACGCCACAGAATCCTTAACCAGAACAGGCAGAGGCGCGGCTTGTTATGGTACAACAGGTTCGATGTATGTTTTTAGTAGGGACTTGTGAAATACATTGTGAATGTGGAATGAGTCAGGCAATGCTAACCTAAATGATACAGGATTAATCACCCCTACGATTTCGTACGGCCCTATAAAGCGAGGAGCAAACTTTTTTGAAGCAACTTTGAGTGAAAGATTTTTAGAGGACAACCATACCTTATCCCCCACCTGAAAGTTCACCCCCCGTGGACTGTTTCCTATTGGCCTTGACTCTGAGTATTTTGAGCTTTTTCTAGGTTCGATTGAACCAGAGACCATACTGTGCACAGTTTTGAGAAGATCTTATCCGCCTCGGGATTACACAACCCAGAAAGAAAATGAGGATGAAAGCCATAGTTACAAAAAAAAGGAATTAACACGGTTATTCAGAGCAAACCCGGCTAACGGAAGGTATTTCACCCACAACTGTTGATCATCTGAAACATATGCCCTGAGAAATTGTTCCACCGACTGATTGAGGCGCTCAGTCTGTCTATTACTTTCAGGGTGATAAGCAGATGAAAAGGACAGTCGGAAATCCGGCATCTCAGACAGAAGGCCCTCCAAAATTTGGACACAAACTGCACACCCCTGTCAGATACAATATTTTCTGGGATGCCATGTAAACATTCAATTTGTTCCACAAACAAAGGTGCTAGGGTCTTCGCACTCGGGAGTTTAGGCAGGGGAATAAAGTGAGCCATCTTGCTGAATCTATCCACCACTACCCAAACCACAGTCTTACCCTCCGCAGGTGGCAGATCAGTGAAAGAAATCCATCGAGATATGAGACCAGGGTCTACTGGGAATGGGTAAGGGTTGTAGTTCCCCAGCCGGGCGAGTCCTAGGGGTCTTAGACCTCGCGCAAACCTCACAGGCCAACACATAAGACTTGATGTCTCTAGTTAAAGTAGGCCACCAGAATGATCTGGAAACCAGCTCTTTAGTGCCCTCAATGCCTGGATGTCCACAGCAGTTGGAGACGAAACTGTACGGGATCAAACAACTTATCTGTAGGAGTGGATGACAGAGCTAGGTGTTGTTCAGCCTTAATGAGAGTCGTGATGTTCTGAGACAAGGCTGCTACGAAGACCTTAGCTGGTAAAATTGTTTTAGGTGGAGTCTCTGTAGGCTGGTACGCACAGAAACTCAGAGAGTGCGCGTCGGCCTTCAAGTTTCTACTTCCTGGTCTGAAAGGGATGGAAAAATGTAAACGTGTAAAAAACAATGTCCATCTAGCCTGACAGGGATTTAACCTTTTAGCCGACTCGAGAAACATTAGGTTCTTATGATCGGTAACAACAGTAACACAATGTTTTGCCCCCTCAAGAAAATGTCTCCATTCTTCAAATGCCCACTTAATGGCCAGTAACTCACGATTCCCTATGTCATAATTTCTGAAAAAAAGGCACAAGGTCTCAGGTTAGTGAGGGTAGCAGGACCTTGCGAGAGGACTGCTCCTGCCCCATCCTCAGAAGCATCCACCGCCACAATAAAAGTTTTTTCCTGACCTGGCTGGGTTAGAACGAAAGCGCTACTGAAAGCCTCCTTTAGGGTTTCAAATGAATCTAAGGCCTCAGTAGACCAATTTTCCAGATTGTATATCTCAACGACACTTTGATATTTTCCCCTGATTTTGAGAGTCATGTGTTTCAAGTTAGACAGGTGTTGGAGGTGTTGAGAGAGAACCAATTATCTGCTAAACAGGAAAAATGTGTCTTTGGGGTGCAGATTATATTTCTCGGACATGTTCTGACTCCCCACGCAAGGTTTTGGCGATTAAGGGACGGGTAAGACCATCATCCAGCGTCACATGACTCCACACAGACTACACAGCCAAGCGCCGAGTGATCAGCTCGGCGCTCAGCCCTAAAACCATTCGCATGAATGCGCATAGACGCGCGGGGGGCACGCATAGTATTATTGGGAGCTCGTGCAATGCTGGACGAGCTGATGATGCACGCGCTCTCCGGACGTGCCCGACTCCTAGACCGCGCTGTGACAATGGCGCTTTTTTGATGCCATGTTATAAATATTTTATGGGCACAAATGACAGTAAAATGGCAGGCAAGGGGTACTGTACAGTGATCAAGTGTCAGATCTGAGGTTATACAGTGTAATCCTCTCAGATTACAATGTATCACCTCTTTTATGTGTGTGTGTCACTTTTATGTTTACACTTTTGAATTTCCCGCCCAGTTCCACTCCCATGCGCCGCTGCTGCTCGCAGGGAACAGAACCAGGAAGTCAGATGCCGGCCGGCGCTCTCATCGAAGGACATCGCTGGATCGCCAGGAGAAGGTAAGGGGTCTCCGCTGACAGCTCTGCAATGTTACCCCGAGCGTGACTCGGGGTTACCGCTCCTGGCCGCGAAAATTAACCCCGAGTCACGCTCTGGAATACCGCCAGGGAGGTTAAAGCTTGATAATTCTTTTTGAGTTCTCTCTTCCCCCTCAAGCTTGAATATGCGGTATGGTAGCTCGCCAAATGTAATATGTCTCCTCTTGTAAAATATTTATGTACAAGACCGCGGGCCAGCAGGGGAGGACCGCAAATTCCAGTGGTTCCAAGATAAGTGCCGATGCACTATTCTCCTCACCAGGAGATCCACACATGTATTTCCATGTTCCTCTTCATCTCCCTGCGACCTTTCTCTGCCATTGCCTCTGTAGGGACAGGAAACACTGGTGATGGTGGAGGGGGGGGGGGGGGGGTTTAACATTTCTCTGTTCCTGCCCCTTCAGAGGTCAGGGGTCAATCTTTTTGTGGCCATCATGGTGGTGATATGGAAAAATGTGGATTGCAAAATGGATACGGTCATGTGCATAAAGGTTTAGATTCACAGCTCAGCAGGTTGTATGATACAAAATGGAATTAGATACACAGCTCAGCAGGCTGTATCATAGAAGCTGGGATTAGATACACACTTCAGCTGGCTGTATTGCACACAATAGGCTCTGTATCAGGCACACATACATGTTAGGATTAGATACAGATGTGTTTGGACGTTCTTGCCAATTCCAGCTGTTTATCACACTCTGGAGATGGTGTGGGAAGAGCCCGTGGACGGTCAGTGATGAGTTTAGATACACAGCTCAGCAGGCTGTATCACACAGGATAGTATTAGATACAGATGCGTTTGGGTGTGCTTGCTGCTTTCAGCTGTTTATTACACTCTGGAGATGGTGAGGGAAGAGCCTGTGGACGGTCAGTAATGGGATTTAGACACTGAGTGAGAAGTAGAATCATGTCTGTGTGCAGGAAGATGGACAAAGAAGTTGTAGTGGGTGTAGCAGCTGCATGCAGAGCAGAGTGGGGGGCATGTCCAGCCTGTGACTCATCACTGTACAGTGCAGCCAGGCTTGTGTATCAATAAAGTTATGTATTCAACAAAACAAGAAGGGGAGAAAGTAAACAGATAATCTGATGTCTTCCAGAGGGGAAGGAAAGCTCGAACATGAAAAACAGGTATTGGGGGCATATGTAGGCATGGTGAGGGGTGTTAGTGCAGTGAGCCAGACCGACAGGGAAACTATATGTGAGGTCACGGTGTGAGCATTAGGTGGGCCAAAGTAAATACAGTTCTGGTTACTCACGGTTATGTCATCCCTGGGCAGGTCAGCACAAGTGATGAGGAGAACGGCACAGGAATTCTCTGGGGCACACTCTGGGTAAGGGACACAGGCCAGATGGTGGTTCGAGGTGCCCTTGATGGTCTGTATTAATGTGCCTATGGCAAGGTCCCTTGTAGTTGTGACACCTACAACCATTTACTGTAGTGTTAACTGAGGAATTGGAGACTGAGACAAGGATGGTGCAATCCAACTTATAACTTTTACTGAACGTTGGCTCAGGGAAGCAATGTATCATCCAGATAATCAAATATACAGTATTTTTAAGATGGACAGAGTTAAAGAGGTACACTGCTCAGAGGTGTGAAGTCTGTCTCTCAGGCTATTAATGATTATAGGTTTTATGCTTACTAGTAGGGGACTTTTACGCTGGTCCCTGTTATCCCAGTGCAGGCTGGTGTGGCTGCCGGAGGCTGGTGGATCCTTCACTTTTAACTCCAAAGTTCCTAAGGTGCATATAGCGATGTCCGTAACCCTTTGAGTCTCTGTTTCTTTAGTGCTTTCCTGATTAATATCCTTTTCTGAAGCTAAACTTCTAGCTGATCTCCACTAACTCTTAGCAGAGCAGAATGTGGACCACTTCAGCTCAGGGCTGAAGAGTGAAGACTGAGAACCCTCTAACTAGGCCTGAGCTGGGCTATATATGGGATGTTTTGTCTCCCCCTAGTGGTAGGCTCAATATAATGGAATCTAACACACCTGTAGGCAGGGATTATGCATAAAGATGCACTGCAGCATAAAACAGGTTATATAAAGCATAGAAAGCATAACACTACACTACGTGGGTAGTGGGACACTGCATACCCCCCTTATTTAACTCGTGTCGACCTCGACACGAAGATTAAGGTCTCCTGAAAGAGACAAAAAGAGAACAATCCTGCAAGCATAAAGAACATACTTTGTCTTGAGACTGAAAAGCAATTGGTTAGGCACAAATGTAAATATCAGGCAAACATCAAGAATTTTTTTTTATCTGATGTATTACATCATACTTATATATTTTTTTATGAGAATTATTGAATTAAGTATATTTATATTTTGCTACTAAATCCGTTTAGTCTCAGTTTATCTTTTGTTTGTGTATGTTGATGTACACTGAGTGGGTACGTTACTGTAGGGTACTCTTTTTCGCATAGAATCACTTATGTGAACAGAAATCTATGCGTATTTTGTGACTGATATTGTTTAAACATCAAGAATGGTAGTAAACAAGTAAAAAGAGGTGTTGTTTCTTCCCTCTGGAAACTGATGAACAGGGGCGCTGACCTGGCACAGCGGAATAGCAATAAACCAGGATAGTCCGTAATGGGGAAATAATAAACATGGATGCATGAGTCTGTTCCCTGAGCATAGGGGATGTAAAGATGATGGACAACACAGACGCTCAGGTACATTTGAGTCTTTCTCCGGGCACAGGCTTGAACATTGCGACAACAAAACAAAAAAACTGTAGAGAGTTTCTTACCCAGGCTCTGTAGTTTCACCGAGAAGCGAAATTGTAGTCCACATTAAACTGGAATAGCTGGAAGCATTCTCCTCTGATTTTGAAGTAAACACACCCTATAACAAGTAGGTGGTTGTCCCTTTGTGATCTGACTGGATCTGCAAAGTGGCGGTCCTTCTTCTGGCCTTGGCGCAAGGTGACTTGGTACATCTGGAGTTTCTTGCACTACTGAAACTTCTTCCTGAGGTGGTTCCTCTGGCTGACGTGACACTGTACTGACTGGAGCAGGCACAGCAATGTTTAACCATGGTGTAAGTAACCATTTTAGATGATCCATTTCTGTCATTAGTTTTTTGTGCATCAGCTAGACGTCTTTGGTGCTCACTCACCCAATCAGTTTTTGGCAATGGATTGATGGCATCAGGCACTTGTACGTCCAAAGTATGGTCAGCAGGTAGTTTAACTTGTCGGCCAAACATGAGGTAGTAAGGTGTATAGTGGAACAGTGAATGGTATTATTATAGGTATACATCAATTGGGGCAGAAGAGTAGGCCAATCATTCCTGGTAGCAGGTGGTACAGCTCTAAGCATTCCTATTAGGGTCTGGTTCATATTTTCACAAAGTCCATTATCTTGAGGATGGTAAGCTGTTCTGATTTTCTGGCAATTGTGAAGCGAACACAGTTCTTTGAAGAGTTGCGATTCATCCCTGATCTGTAAGAATTTTTCTGGACATTCATATGGTAACTAAATGTTTCCAGAAGGCATCTGCAGTTGTTTTAGCGGTCAAGTCCTTAACAGGTACGGCCACAACGAATTTGGTGTAGTGGTCAATGATGATCATATCGTATGTGTAGCCTGAGCGACTTGGTTCCAGCTTCACGTGGTCAATTGCAGTGATCTCCAACGGTGTGTGGCTTACAATAGGATGTAAGGGTGCTCTTTGGTCATGCCTTTTCCTCGCCCAACAGCACAGGCGGAACACTCTCAACACCACTTCTCAATGTCTCCTCGCATCGCAATCCAATAGAATGGTCTACGGATGGTAGCTTCTGTCTTCTGCACGCCAAAGTGTCCTGATTTGTCATGGTACATCTCGAGGATGATACTTGCATCTCGGCGGAGTATTAGGATTTCGTATACCCTGTCATAGGTAACTGGATCCAGGCTTCTTCTCAATAGTAGGCCCTTCTGCAGAAAGAGTTGTTTCCGGTGTCTCCGCAGCTTCAACAGTTCTGGGTCTGCATTTCTTCTGTGGATTCTCTCAGGTGTTCTTCCACTGTTGAGGCAGTCATGTAGTTCTCAGATTACTCTACTTTCTGACTGAAGTTTGATCCATCTCTCCTTTTCAATTTGAGATTCTGGATTATTCTGTAGATGGGGATTTAGGACTCTTTTGTTTTTGATAGAGAGGATGCCTTGTTGGGCAAAGTTTTTGTAGAAATCGGGCATCTCCACTTCTTCCCAGACATCTATGTGTGCAGTAGGATCTTCTTTGCTAGGCAGGCAAGATAAGGCATCCGCATTCTTGCTGGACTTGCCAATTCTCTATTTTACAGTAAAGTTGTAGTTAGCAAGGCACCTAGCTTGGCTGTATTGAGATGTGCCAGTGTGTTATTTTCGGTGAAAGCTATGAAGGGAGTTGCTGTAAGGTAGTCCTTAAATTTTTCAGTGACAGCCCACACAAGTGCGAGGAACTCTAACTTGAAAGAGCTGTAGTTCTGGTAATTCTTTTCATCTTCTTGCATTTGGGACAGATCAGTTCCCAGGCCTTTCTGGCTGGCATCACATAAATATTGGAAATTGGAAAAGTTGCTTTTTATAATATCAATTTGCATATACTCCAGAATGTTATGAAGAGTGATCAGATGAATTGCATAGTCCTTCTTTGCCATGAAAATTAACTTAATCCCAAAAAAAACTTTCCACTGCATTTCATTGCTGTCATTAAAGGACCTGCTGTGATCATTTCAGTAATCGTCTTGTTAACTCAGGTGAGAATGTTGACGAGCACAAGGCTGGAGATCATTATGTCAGGCTGATTGGGTTAAAATGGCAGACTTGACATGTTAAAAGGAGGGTGATTCTTGAAATCATTGTTCTTCCATTGTTAACCATGGTGACCTACAAAGAAACGCGTGCAGCCATCATTGCGTTGCATAAAAATGGCTTCACAGGCAAGGATATTGTGGCTACTAAGATTGCACCTCAATCAACAATTTATAAGAGCATCAAGAACTTCAAGGAAAGAGGTTCAATTCTTGTTAAGAAGGCTTCAGGGCGTCCAAGAAAGTCCAGCAAGCGCCAGGATCGTCTCCTAAAGAGGATTCAGCTGCGGGATCGGAGTGCCACCAGTGCAGAGCTTGCTCAGGAATGGCAGCAGGCAGGTGTGAGCGCATCTGCACGCACAGTGAGGCGAAGACTTTTGGAAGATGGCCTGGTGTCAAGAAGGGCAGCAAAGAAGCAAAGAAGCCACTTCTCTCCAAAAACAACATCAGATTGATCTTCTGCAGAAAGTTTGGTGAATGGACTGCTGAGGACTGGGGCAAAGTCATATTCTCCGATGAAGCCTCTTTCCGATTGTTTGGGGCATCTGGAAAAAGGCTTGTCCAGAGAAGAAAAGGTGAGTGCTACCATCAGTCCTGTGTCATGCCTACAGTAAAGCATCCTGAGACCATTCATGTGTGGGGTTGCTTCTCATCCAAGGGAGTGGTCTCACTCACAATTTTGCCCAAAAACACAGCCATGAATAAAGAATGGTACCAAAACACCCTCCAACAGCAACTTCTTCCAACAATCCAACAACAGTTTGGTGAAGAACAAAGCATTTTCCAGCACGATGGAGCACCGTGCCATAAGGCAAAAGTGATAACTAAGTGGCTCGGGGACCAAAACGTTGACATTTTAGGTCCATGGCCTGGAAACTCCCCAGATCTTAATCCCATTGAGAACTTGTGGTCAATCCTCAAGAGGCGGGTGGACAAACAAAAACCCACTAATTCTGACAAACTCCAAGAAGTGATTATGAAAGAATGGGTTGCTATCAGTCAGGAATTGGCCCAGAAGTTGATTGAGAGCATGCCCAGTCGAATTGCAGAGGTCCTGAAAAAGAAGGGCCAACACTGCAAATACTGACTCTTTGCATAAATGTCATGTAATTGTCGATAAAAGCCTTTGAAACGTATGAAGTGCGTGTAATTATATTTCACTACATCACAGAAACAACTGAAACAAAGATGTAAAAGCAGTTTAGCAGCAAACTTTGTGAAAACTAATATTTGTGTCATTCTCAAAACTTTTGGCCATGGCTGTAGAGATGAAATGGCTGTTGGTAATCTGGATATCCCAAGACAGGTGGTTCAGTCAGCTTCATTTTCAGGAGCTGGAAGGCAATTTCCCTGTCTTCATTCCACTCCACAGGTATCTGAGTCTTCTGATACTTCTTTGGATGTCCTCTTAGGCTCCGCAATCTGTGCAAAGTGAGGGATGAAGTGTCTGTAGTACCCTGCAAAGCTAAGGAAACTTCTCACCTCCTTTACTGTTGTAGGAGTATGCCAATTCTGGACTACAGCTAACTTTTCCGGATCTGGTTTAACACCTTCTGCACTGACAACATGTCCCAGGTACTTGACTTCTGGCTTCAGTAGGTAGCACTTAGATGGTTTGATCTTGAGTCCATGTTTAATGAGGACTTGGAGGACTTCTGCAAGGTGTTTCAAGTGGTCTTTGTAGGATTTGGAATAAATAATGACATTGTCCAGATAGAGTAGGACAGTCTCGAAGTTTCTGTGGCCTAAAAAGCGTTCCATTAGTTGTTGAAATGTTCCTGGTGCATTAGAAAGTCCAAAGGGCATGTAATTAAACTAGAATAGGCCCATGGGGTTGGTAAAAGCTGTTTTCTCTCGGTCTTCAAGAGCCAGGGGTACCTGCCAGTATCCACTGGTCAGATCAAGGGTAGAGAAATAGGCTGATGACCTCAGTGCCGTCAGGGATTCTTCAATTCTGGGTAAGGGATAGGTATCTTTGTGGGTGATTTGATAAATTTTTCTGTAATCCACACAGAACCTGATGTTACCATACTTTTTCCGGACAAGGACTAGTGGTGCAGCCCATGGACTATGGCTGTCTTGGATAATATTGGAATCCTTCATCTCTCTGATCATTTGTTTCACAGATTGGTACATCGTTGGTGGTATAAGCCAGTCCCCTTTTTTTATTGGAGGGTGAGAGCCGGTAGGGATAGTGTGTTTGATTCCATGGACTTCCCCATAATCCGTAGAGTGCTTACTGAAGGCTTGATGATGTTCCTTTACGATGTTCAAAACTCCTTCAATTTGGTTTTGGGCGTAGAGCTGTCTCCCACGTTGAGATATTCCCACCATGATGCAGGCGGAGCATGTTCAGGAGTACTGGAGCCCTGCGCAGATTGTTCTACTTTAATTGCAGGCAGGCTGATGACATCCTGGAAAGAAATTTGCAATAACTGAGCAACAGGATAGTGTTTAGTGAGGGTAATTGTCATGGCGGACGTTCACTCAGACTAACAGATAAACCACCAACCAGGCTCTAGGCGAGAGGCACGGGAAGGGTCACCTTCTAGCTAATCCCTGACCTCTCTCCCTGCACTGCTCAGCCCACATGCAGACCTGGGTGGTAGGTATGATGTGTCCCCGTGCCTGGGCTGAAACACCCTAAATTCCCGGAGATGGTGAAGAGGGGAAATAGGAGCAGCCTGCTCGCACAGAACCTGGATGGGAGAGATGACACAAAACAATCAAACTTAAAACCACACTTATCTTTCTGAGCTGGAGCAGACAACCTTCCTTCCTAGCTTCCAAGACCAAAGTCATTCCTATAATCCGCTCAGAGCACTGGGCTGGAGTGCTATTTAAACTAATGACCCCACCCAGTGCACCTGATGGGAGGCGGATCCAGCACAGCTCCAAAACAAAACACTAAACTCGTGCTGCTATTCTGGCCGACCTCCGCACATAGTCAGAGCGGGGATGACAGTACCCCCCCTCCTTCTACGGGTGACCTCCCGGACACCCCGGACCAACCTTATCCGGATGGGACCTATGAAAAGCCCTCACCAGTCGGCTGGCGTTGACATCTAGAGCCGGAACCCACGTCCTCTCCTCAGGGCCGTATCCACTCCAGTGCACCAGGTACTGAAGGGAACCCCGAAGAATTCTAGACTCGAGAATCCTGGAGATCTCGAACTCCAAGTTTCCCTCGACTAGAAGAGGAGGAGGAGGCAATGGCGATGGTTCCACCGGTTTCACGTATTTTTTTAGTAACGACCTGTGGAACACATCATGGATCCTCCAAGTCTGCGGAAGATCCAGCCGAAACGCTAAAGGATTGATCACCGCAGAAATTTTATACGGACCAATAAATCTTGGACCCAGTTTCCAAGATGGCACTCTTAATTTGATATTTTTAGTGGACAACCACACCAGATCACCCACACACAGGTCCGGACCAGTCACACGTCTCCTGTCAGCCATTCGTTTATACCTCTCACCCATCCTCTCCAAATTCCCTTGAATCCTCCGCCAGATGAAGGATAAGGCAGAAGAGAATCTCTCCTCCTCTGGCATCCCAGAGGAACCAGTCCCAGAAAAGGTACCAAACTGAGGATGGAAACCGTATGCGCCAAAAAATGGCGACTTACCTGTGGACTCCTGCCTACGGTTATTCAACGCGAATTCTGCTATGGACAAGAATGAGGACCAGTCCTCCTGATTCTCAGCCACAAAGCACCTCAAGTAGGTCTCCAGGTTTTGATTAGTACGCTCCGTCTGACCATTCGACTGCGGATGAAAAGCCAAAGAAAACGAAAGTTGAATGCCAAGCCGAGAGCAGAACGCCCTCCAAAACCTGTAGACAAACTGCGTGCCCCTATCAGAGACTACATCCGAAGGCATACCATGCAATTTCACAATATTATCCACAAAAATCTGTGCAAGAGTCTTAGCGTTAGGCAGACTAGTTAGCGATATAAAGTGAGCCATTTTACTGAATCGGTCAACTACCACCCAAATCACTGTTCTCCCGGAGGAACTCGGCAGATCCGTAATAAAGTCCATAGACAAATGTGTCCAAGGACGAGACGGAATAGACAATGGAAGAAGTGAACCAGCCGATCGAGTATGAGCAACCGAGCGCAGGTTTCACAGGCTGTCACGTAATTTTCAATGCTCTTACGTAACCCTGGCCACCAGAACCTCCGGGACACCAGATCACAGGTGGACTTACCACCAGGGTGTCCAGCAAGGACAGTATCGTGATGTTCCTTGAACACCTTGTATCGCAGGCCCTCAGGAACAAACAACCTCCCTGGGGGACAAGAACCAGGAGCCCCCTCCTGTGCTCCCAACACCTCCATCTCCAATTCAGGGTATAGAGCGGAGACCACCACCGCTAAAATCGGTGCAGGATCCTCTGAATCGCCTCCCCCAGGAAAGCTGCGAGACAAGGCATCTGCCTTGACGTTCTTGACCCCTGGGCGAAAGGTAACCACAAAATTGAACCTGGTAAAAAACAGTGACCATCTGGCCTGCCTAGGGTTCAGACGCTTGGCAGATTGCAGGTAAGCCAAATTCTTATGGTCTGTATACACTCACCTAAAGAATTATTAGGAACACCATACTAATACGGTGTTGGACCCCCTTTTGCCTTCAGAACTGCCTTAATTCTACGTGGCATTGATTCAACAAGGTGCTGATAGCATTCTTTAGAAATGTTGAGATCTGGTGACTGTGGGGGCCATTTTAGTACAGTGAACTCATTGTCATGTTCAAGAAACCAATTTGAAATGATTCGAGCTTTGTGACATGGTGCATTATCCTGCTGGAAGTAGCCATAAGAGGATGGATACATGTTCTCATTCTGTTTACGCCAAATTCGGACTCTACCATTTGAATGTCTCAACAGAAATCGAGGCTCATCAGACCAGGCAACATTTTTCCAGTCTTCAACAGTCCAATTTTGGTGAGCTCGTGCAAATTGTAGCCTCTTTTTCCTATTTGTAGTGGAGATGAGAAGTACCCGGTGGGGTCTTCTGCTGTTGTAGCCCATCCGCCTCAAGGTTGTGCGTGTTGTGGCTTCACAAATGCTTTGCTGCATACCTCGGTTGTAACGAGTGGTTATTTCAGTCAACGTTGCTCTTCTATCAGCTTGAATCAGTCGGCCCATTCTCCTCTGACCTCTAGCATCCACAAGGCATTTTTGCCCACAGGACTGCCGCATACTGGATGTTTTTCCCTTTTCACACCATTCTTTGTAAACCCTAGAAATGGTTGTGCGTGAAAATCCCAGTAACTGAGCAGATTGTGAAATACTCAGACCTGCCCGTATGGCACCAACAACCATGCCACACTCAAAATTGCTTAAATCACCTTTCTTTCCCATTCTGACATTCAGTTTGGAGTTCAGGAGATTGTCTTGACCAGGACCACACCCCTAAATGCATTGAAGCAACTGCCATGTGATTGGTTGACTAGATAATTGCATTAATGAGAAATAGAACAGGTGTTCCTAATAATTCTTTAGGTGAGTGTATACCGTAACGGGGTGAGACGCCCCCTCCAACCAGTGACGCCATTCCTCAAAGGCCAACTTGATAGCCAACAACTCTCTATCTCCAAAATCATAATTCCTCTCTGCGACCGAGAGCTTCTTGGAGAAAAAGACACACGGGACCCACTTGCCAGGGGATGAACCCTGTGACAACACCGCACCAACCCCCACCTCTGATGCATCAACCTCCACTACAAATGGCTGACACACATCCGGCTGCACCAGAATGGGAGCAGACGCAAAATGCTCCTTAATTGCCGAAAAGGCCTGCAATGCCTTATCCGACCAGACAGAGACGTCGGCGCCCTTCTTGGTCATATCAGTGAGAGGTTTTACTATGGTAGAGTAAATTTTCTATAATAATTCGTAAACCCCAAGAACCGCATCAAGGCTTTCTGATTCTCTGGTCGGTCCCATTCCAGAACAGCCCGGACCTTCTCTGGGTCCATACGAAAACCAGAATCAGAAAGCAAGTATCCCAAGAACGGAAGCTCTTGCACCGCAAACAAACATTTCTCCAATTTAGCATATAATTTATTCTCCCGAAGGATCGTCAAAACCTGTCTCACATGATCCTGATGGGGCTTCAGATCAGGAGAATAAATTAAAATATCATCCAGGTAAACTACTACGAACCTCCCCACCAAATGATGAAAAATGTCATTGACGAATCGCTGAAATACTGCTGGCGCATTCGTCAACCCAAAAGGCATAACCAGGTTCTCAAAATGACCCTCGTGCGTATTGAAGGCCGTTTTCCACTCATCCCCCTCTTTGATTCTGATCAGATTGTAGGCCCCTCTCAAATCCAACTTGGAGAACACCTTGGCTCCCACAATCTGATCAAAAAGATCAGAGATCAAAGGCAGGGGATATGGATCCCAGACTGTAATACGGTTCAATTCCCGGAAATCCAAACACGGTCTCGGTGATCCATCCTTTTTCTTCACAAAGAACAAACCCACTGCCACTGGAGACTTAGATGGTCTAATATGACCTTTTGCCAAACTTTCGGCGATATACTTTCGCATGACCTCTCTTTCGGGTTGAGAAAGGTTATAAAGCCGAGACTTTGGCAACTTAGCCCCTGGGATGAGATTAACTGGACAATCATAGTCACGATGAGGGGGCAATTCCTGAGCCCCACCCTCTGAAAAGACATCCGCAAAATCTGAGAGATACTGAGTTAAAGCCGTAATGGACACACCAGAGATAGATGTGCCAAAACAATTATCCGAACAAAACTCACTCCAACCGATGATTTGTCTCGCTTGCCAGTCTATAATTGGGTTATGTTTAGTCAACCATGGCAACCCCAAAACTATAGGAGCTGGCAAATCCTTCAAGACAAAACAAGAAATAATTTCAACATGTGAATCACCCACCCTTAAGTGAATACCATGAACAATGTGAGTAAGGTTCCTTTGAAAAAGAGGGGAAGAATCAATTGCAAAAACACGAATCTCGTTCTCTAAAGTGCAAGTACTTAATCCTAGATTTTGAAGGAAAAGAAAGTCAATTAGATTTACCCCAGCACCACAATCAAGGAACACCTCAACAAAAACATTTCTTGACTCCAGCGCCACTATAGCTGGAAGGAGAAAACAGGAACTGCAGGGAGCTTGCATACCTGCCTGCTCCACCACACCATTCATGCTACCAAGTGTCAGGGAAGTTTTTTTTTTCTTTTTCTCTACCACCTGCGATTTAACATAAGGACAAGCAAAAACAGAATGACTAAAGTTGAGCGAACACCTGGATGTTCGGGTTCGAGAAGTTCGGCCGAACTTCTTGGAAATGTTCGGGATCCGAACCCGACCCGAACTTCGTCCCAAACCCGAACCCCATTAAAGTCAATGGGGACCGGAACTTTTCGGCACTAAAAAGGAAAACAGCCCAGGAAAGGGCTAGAGGGCTGCAAAAGGCAGCAAAATGTAGTTAAATCCCCTGCAAACAAATGTGGATAGGGAAATGAGTTAAAATTAAAATAAAATAAATAAAAATTAACCAATATCAATTGGAGAGAGGTCCCATAGCAGAGAATCAGGCTTCATGTCAGCAGAGAATCAGTCTTCATGTCATAGCAGAGAATCAGGCTTCACGTCAGCCAAAACTGGAACAGTCCAGTGTCATATATTTAGGCCCCGGCACCCAGACAGAGGAGAGAGGTCCCATAACAGAGATTCAGGCTTCATGTCAGCAGAGAATCAGTCTTCATGTCATAGTAGAGAATCAGGCTTCACGTCACCCAAAACTGGAACAGTCCATTGTCAGATATTTTGGCCCCGGCACCCAGACAGAGGAGAGAGGTCCCATAGCAGAGATTCAGGCTTCATGTCATAGCAGAGAATCATGCTTCACGTCACCCAAAACTGGAACAGTCCATTGTCAGATATTTAGGCCCTGGCACCCAGACAGAGGAGAGAGGTCCCATAGCAGAGATTCAGGCTTCATGTCATAGCAGAGAATCATGCTTCACGTCACCCAACACTGGAACTGGCCACTGTCAGATATTTTTAGGCCCCGGCACCCAGACAGAGGAGAGGTTCATTCAACTTTGGGTTGTCCCGCAATATAATGGTAAAATGAAAATAAAAATAGGATTGAATGAGGAAGTGCCCTGGAGTACAATAATATATGGTTAAGGGGAGGTAGTTATTGTCTAATCTGCACAAGGGATGGACAGGTCCTGTGGGATCCATGCCTGGTTCATTTTTATGAACGTCAGCTTGTCCACATTGGCTGTAGACAGGCGGCTGCGTTTGTCTGTAATGACGCCCCCTGCCGTGCTGAATACACGTTCAGACAAAACGCTGGCCGCCGGGCAGGCCAGCACCTCCAAGGCATAAAAGGCTAGCTCTGGCCACGTGGGCCCGAGCTGCATTGGGTGCCAGCCCGCTGTGAACATGCTTCATCCTCATCCTCCTCCACCTCATCCTCGTCCTCCTCGTCCTCCAGTAGTGGGCCCTGGCTGGCCACATTTGTAACTGGCCTCTGCTGTTGCAAAAAACCTCCCTCTGAGTCACTTCGAAGAGACTGGCCTGAAAGTGCTAAAAATGACACCTCTTCCTCCTCCTCCTCCTCCTCCTGGGCCACCTCCTCTTCCATCATCGCCCTAAGTGTTTTCTGAAGGAGACATAGAAGTGGTATTGTAACGCTGATAACGGTGTCATCGCCACTGGCCATGTTGGTGGAGTACTCGAAACAGCGCAACAGGGCACACAGGTCTCGCATGGAAGCCCAGTCATTGGTGGTGAAGTGGTGCTGTTCCGCAGTGCGACTGACCCGTGCGTGCTGCAGCTGAAACTCCACTATGGCCTGCTGCTGCTCGCACAGTCTGTCCAGCATGTGCAAGGTGGAGTTCCACCTGGTGGGCACGTCGCATATGAGGCGGTGAGCGGGAAGGCCGAAGTTACGCTGTAGCGCAGACAGGTAAGCAGCGGTAGGATGTGAACGCCGGAAGCGCGCACAGACGGCCCGCACTTTATGCAGCTCTGACATGTCGGGGTAGTTGTGAATGAACTTCTGCACCACCAAATTCAGAACATGCGCCAGGCAAGGGATGTGCGTCAAACCGTCTAGTCCCAGAGCTGCAACGAGATTTTGCGCATTATCGCACACCACCAGGCCAGGCTTGAGGCTCACTGGCAGCAACCACTCGTCGGTCTGTTGTTCTATACCCCGCCACAACTCCTGTGCGGTGTGGGGCCTGTCCCCCAAACATATGAGTTTCAGAATGGCCTGCTGACGTTTACCCCGGGCTGTGCTGAAGTTGGTGGTGAAGGTGTGTGGCTGACTCGATGAGGAGGAGGAAGCAGAGTAGGAGGAGGAGGCAACAGGAGGCAAAGAATGTTGCCCTGCGATCCTTAGTGGCGGAAGGACGTGCGCCAAACAGCTCTTCGCCTGAGGCCCAGCCGCCACTACATTTACCCAGTGTGCAGTTAGGGAGATATAGCGTCCCTGGCCGTGCTTACTGGTCCACGTATTTGTGGTTAGGTGGACCTTGCCACAGATGGCGTTGCGCAGTGCACACTTGATTTTATCGGACACTTGGTTGTGCAGGGAAGGCACGGCTCTCTTGGAGAAGTAGTGGCGGCTGGGAACAACATACTGTGGGACAGCAAGCGACTGTTTGAAGCTGTCTGTGTCCACCAGCCTGAATGACAGCATTTCATAGGCCAGTAGTTTAGAAATGCTGGCATTCAGGGCCAGGGATCGAGGGTGGCTAGGTGGGAATTTACGCTTTCTCTCAAATGTTTGTGAGATGGAGAGCTGAACGCTGCCGTGTGACATGGTTGAGATGCTTGGTGACGCAGGTGGTGGTGTTGGTGGTACATCCCATGTTTGCTGGGCGGCAGGTGCCAACGTTCCTCCAGAGGCGGAGGAAGAGGCCGAGGCGGCAGCAGCAGAAGAGGTAGCAGGGGGAGCCTGAGTGAGTTCCTTGTTTTTAAGGTGTTTACTCCACTGCAGTTCATGCTTTGCATGCAGGTGCCTGGTCATGCAGGTTGTGCTAAGGTTCAGAACGTTAATGCCTCGCTTCAGCCTCTGATGGCACAGCGTGCAAACCATTCGGGTTTTGTCGTCAGCACATTGTTTGAAGAACTGCCACGCCAGGGAACTCCTTGAAGCTGCCTTTGGGGTGCTGGGTCCCAGATGGCGGTGGCCAATAGCAGATGGACTCTCTTTGCGGCGGGTGTTCTGCTTTTGCCCACTGCTCCCTCTTTTGCTACGCTGTTGGCTCGGTCTCACCACTGCCTCTTCCTCCGAATTCTGAAAGTCAGTGGCACGACCTTCATTCCATGTGGGGTCTAGGACCTCATCGTTCCCTGCATCGTCTTCCACCCAGTCTTCCTCCCTGACCTCCTGTTCAATCTGCACACTGCAGAAAGACGCAGCAGTTGGCACCTGTGTTTCGTCATCATCAGAGACGTGCTGAGGTGGTATTCCCATGTCCTCATCATTAGGAAACATAAGTGGTTGTGCGTTAGTGCATTCTATCTCTTCCACCCCTGGGGAAGGGCTAGGTGGATACCCTTGGGAAACCCTGCCAGCAGAGTCTTCAAACAGCATAAGAGACTGCTGCATAACTTGAGGCTCAGACAGTTTCCCTGATATGCATGGGGGTGATGTGACAGACTGATGGGCTTGGTTTTCATGCGCCATCTGTGCGCTTTCTGCAGAAGACTGGGTGGGAGATAATGTGAACGTGCTGGATCCACTGTCGGCCACCCAATTGACTAATGCCTGTGCCTGCTCAGGCCTTACCATCCTTAGAACGGCATTGGGCCCCACCAAATATCGCTGTAAGTTCTGCTGGCTACTGGGACCTGAGGTAGTTGGTTCACTAGGACGTGTGGCTGTGGCAGAACGGCCACGTCCTCTCCCAGCACCAGAGGGTCCACTAACACCACCACGACCATGTCCGCGTCCCTTACTAGATGTTTTCCTCATTGTTACCGTTCACCACAATAAGAAAAAAATTATTTGGCCCAATGTATTGAATTCAAATTCAGGCCTTTTTTTACAGGCACCTAACACTATCTGGCTATCTATTTAGGTACCGTATTACACTAATACAGGCACAACAGTAACAACAGATTTAGCTGAATATAAATTGTAGGCCTATTATTTAGGCGCTGTGTGACAGGTATACGTTTACGGACAGAATTAGACTTGGAAATGCACGGTAGCGTGTGAAGTTATTGAGAATGACCCTATCCGCACCTTCAATCTAATATACCCTTTTATGGATAGATTTAAAGTAGGCCTGATACAGCAGAAACCACTGATTTAGAGAATTGCTAAGTTGGGAATTGTATTTCAACCCAGAAGAAAAACTGTGCTTTGGCGGACACTAAATGAATTGACCAGCCTCAGCAATAAACACAGATTTAGCTGAATATAAATTTTAGGCCTATTATTTAGGCGCTGGGTGACAGGTATACGTTTACAGACAGAATTAAATGCACGGTAGCGTGTGAAGTTATTGAGGATGACACTATCCGCACCTTCAATCTAATATACCCTTTTATGGATAGATTTAACCTTGGCCTGATAGTAATTCCCTAAATTTGTGGTTTCTGCTCTAAGTTGGGAATTGTATTTCAACCCAGAACAAAAACTGTGCTTTGGCAGACACTAAATAGATTGACCAGCCACAGCAGTATCAACAGATTTAGCTGAATATAAATTTTAGACCTATTATTTAGGCGCTGGGTGACAGGTATACGTTTACGGACAGAATTAGACTTGGAAATGCACGGTAGCGTGTGAAGTTATTGAGAATGACCCTATCCGCACCTTCAATCTAATATACCCTTTTATGGATAGATTTAAAGTAGGCCTGATGCAGCAGAAACCACTGATTTAGAGAATTGCTAAGTTGGGAATTGTATTTCAACCCAGAAGAAAAACTGTGCTTTGGCGGACACTAAATGAATTGACCAGCCTCAGCAATAAACACAGATTTAGCTGAATATAAATTTTAGGCCTATTATTTAGGCGCTGCGTGACAGGCATACGTTTACGGACAGAATTAAACTTGGAAATGCATGGTAGCGTGTGAAGTTATTGAGGATGACACTATCCGCACCTTAAATCTAATATACCCTTTTATGGATCGATTTAAACTTGGACTGATACAGCAGAAAAAAATTATTTAGGGAATTGCTAAGTTGGGAATTGTATTCAACCCAGAACAAAAACTGTGCTTTGGCGGACACTAAATGAATTGACCAGCCTCAGCAATAAACACAGATTTAGCTGAATATAAATTTTAGGCCTATTATTTAGGCGCTGGGTGACAGGTATACGTTTACGGACAGAATTAAACTTGGAAATGCACAGTAGCGTGTGAAGTTATTGAGGATGACACTATCCGCACCTTAAATCTAATATACCCTTTTATGGATCGATTTAAACTTGGCCTGATATAGCATAAAAAAATTATTTAGGGAATTGCTAAGTTGGGAATTGTATTCAACCCAGAACAAAAACTGTGCTTCGGCAGACAGCAGACAGTATTACAATTGGCTAGCCACAGCTGAAACACCAGATTTAGGGTACTGCTATTTTGGCAATTGTATTTTACCCCTCAATAAAATAGCAAGCACAGCCAAGCCCCTGATGTAGGATATAGCAAAAAAATAACCACACTATTGATGGTTAAATGGACTTGGTGGCAGCTTATGCTGGCGCACCACAAGACACAAAATGGCCGCCGATCACCCAAGAAAAAAGTGACATAAAAACGCTCTGGGCAGCCTAAAAACAGTGAGCAATTAAATAGCAGCAGTTCAATGATCCACAGCTGTAGATCGATCACTGAATTAAGTGTTTTTGCAGAGTTAATCACTGTCTAATTTGGCCCTAACAGCAGCTGCAACCTCTCCCTACACTGATCAGAGCAGAGTGACGTGCGGCGCTACGTGACTCCAGCTTAAATAGAGGCTGGGTCACATGCTGCACTGGCCAATCACAGCCATGCCAATAGTAGGCATGGCTGTGATGGCCTCTTGGGGCAAGTAGTATGACGCTTGTTGATTGGCTGCTTTGCAGCCTTTCAAAAAGCGCCAAGAAAGCGCCGAACACCGAACTCGAACCCGGACTTTTACAAAAATGTTCGGGTTCGGGTCCGTGTCACGGACACCCCAAAATTCGTTACGAACCCGAACTATACAGTTCGAGTTCGCTCATCCCTAAAAATGACCACTCTTTCCACAATAGTAACATAGTTTGTGCAATTTCCTAAAGTCTTTACTATCAGAATGGCAAGAAATCTGATCCAATTGCATGGGTTCCTCCTCTACCCCCGCGTTACCTGTAACATCACTCGGGGAGGCAGTAGATATGAAACCACTCAGAGAAGGGATACCTTGCGCAGGGGGAGCCCTATACCTCTCTCTGATACGTCTGTCTAGCCGTACTGCTAAAGACATGGCGTTCTCCAAAGAATCTGGGTATTTATGAAAAGGAAGGGCATCCTTCAATCTTTCAGATACCCCCTGACAAAACTGGCTACGTAACGCGGGATCATTCCACTCTGATTCAGTAGCCCATCTCCTAAATTCAACACAGTAAGCCTCTGCAGTATGTTCCCCCTGAAACAAATTACGTAATCGCGTCCAAATTACGTAATCGCGTACAAATTACGTAATCGCGACTCTGCCATCGAGACCCGATCTGGGTCATCGTAGATCAATCCCAGAGCCTTAAAAAATTCCTCCACCGACCGGAGCGGTCTTTTGTACTATCCCGAAGCGCTGGCAGCACAGGGACATTCCTCCAATTCTATGAGGCAGTCCTCAAGGACCTGATCTTTTCGGACCGGGAAAGAGCAGGCCGGAGAACCTCGGGAACTGGAGGTGCCCGGATTGTCCCTGGCCAACATTTTCCAGGTGTGGTCCCCCATACTGGAAAGAAGGGACGAACCCAAAAAAGATGCAGAGTGTGTCACAAGAGGGGGATACGGAAGGACACCACCACTCAGTGCGACACTTGCCCCGATCATCCGTGCCTCTGCGTTATCGATTGCTTCAGGGAGTATCACACTTCCATGGAGTACTACATTTTTATAATCCCCAACAGTCCCCTAGAGAACATAAAAAACTATGGGTCAGATTTATCATTAGCTCGGGTCAGAATAATGGAGTGAAAAAGTCCCAAAAAAAGTCCCAAACGCTAAAACTGCGCACAAATTTGCGACTTTTTTCTGCTCTGCACTATGCTCGCCAGTTTTCTGAAAGTGGGCGTGTTTTCTTATGTAAATGAATCTCTAGACAGATTTACTATTGGGACTATTTAAAAAGTCGCAAAAAAGTCGCAATTTCACTCCAGTGAGGACCATGCTTATCTTATGAGACTTTTTAATAGAACATGCGACTTTTTCATAAAAACGTGCGACTTTTTCGTAAAGATGTGCGACTTTTGTAAAGCTGCTTACTGACGGATAAACTGCTACTGTCAAACCACATTTATTACAGTCTTAAAGGGCCGATCATAAATCTGACTTGGCTAAAACTGACTTTAGCCATATGTTAAAGTGGAGTGAGCTGTCAGAGTAATGATAAATCTGGCCCTTTGTCTCTCAGACTTTGGAGACACGGAAACAATTTTTTTCCCCCAAAAATATTAGTTTTAGTGCAGGCATCCTCAAACTGCGGCCCTCCAGATGTTGTAAAACTATAACTCCCAGCATGCCCAGACAACCTACAGCCATCAGCAGGGCATGGTGGGAATTGTAGTTTTTCAACATCTGGAGGGCCGCAGTTTTAGGATGCCTGCTTATTGTTGCCAAAGTCTGAGAGCCATACATATTGGGCGTCCGTAAAAATCTTCTCTATAAAAGTAACATGTAACCCAACCCCCCCGGATGAACAGCGTGAAAAAAATTAAATAAAAAAAAGGGTAAAAAAATGCCATTTTTGGACACCTAACATCACAAAAAGTGTAATAGCGAGCGATCAAAATGTCCTATGCACCCCCAATTAGTGCCAATAAAACCACCATCTCATCCCGCAAAAAATGAGCCCCTACATTAGATAGTCGCCCAACTAAAAAAAAAAAAAATTAGCTCCCAGTCTATGGAGATACAAAAATAATTTTTTGGGTTCCTAAAATGATAATATAGTGTAAAATCTAAATAATTTCTAAAATGTAGACATATTAGGTATCGTCGCGTTCATAAGAATCTTCCCTATAAAAATAACATTTGACCAAACAGCGTTAAAAATAAAAAATTTAAACTGTGCCAAAACACCCATTTTTGGGCAAAATTTCCATTTGAATCCTTTTTTTCCGGTAATAAAGCAAGGGTTAACAGCCAAACAAAACTCAATATTTATGGCCCTGGTTCTGTAGTTTGCAGAAACACCCCATATGTGGTCGTAAATGGCTATATAGCCACACGGCAGGACATAGAACGAAGGGAACTCCATATGGTTTCTGGAAGGCAGATTTTGATGGACTGTTTTTTTTTGACACCATGTCCCATTAGAAGCCCCCCCTGATGTAGCCTAGACTAGAAACTCCAAAAAAGTGACCCCATCTAAGAAACTACACCCCTCAAGGTATTCAAAAGTTACTTTACAAACTTTGTTAACCCTTTAGGTGTTCCACAAAACTAATTAGCGAATGTAGAAACAATTTTAGAATTTAAATTTTTTGTTACCTTGCCTCAAAAAAGTGTAATATAGAGCAACCAAAAATCATATTTACCCCCTGAAATAGTCCCAAAACAACAACCACCTTATCCCAAAGTTTCCTAGATGGGGTCACTTTTATGGAGTTTCTACTAGGGGTGCATCAGGGGGCTTGAAAGGGTACATGGTGTAAATAAACCAGTCCATCAAAATCTGCATTCCAAAAACCATATGGCGTTCCCCTTCTTCTATGTCCTGCCGTTTTGCCAAATAGTAGTTTACGACCACATATGGGGTGTTTCTGCAAACTAAAGAATCAGGGCAACCCATATTGAGTTTTGTTCGGCTGTTAACCCATTTTTTCCAGTAATAAAGTAAGGGGTTAAAATGGAAAATTTTCCAAAAAATTGAAATTCCAAAATAGTTTCTCCATCTACCATTAACTCTTGTGGAACACCTAAAGGGTTAACAAAGTTTGTAAACCCAGTTTTGAATACCTTGAGGGGTGTACTTTCTTAGATGGAGTCACTTTTTTGGAATTTCTATTCTAGGGGTGCAAGGGGGGGCTTAAAATGGGACATGGTATAAACAAAACCAGTCCTGCAAAATCTGCCTTCCAAAACCCATATGGCGTTCCCCTCTTTCTATGTGCTCCCGTTTGGCCAAACAGTAGTTTACGACCACATATGGGGTGTTTTTGCAAACTACAGAATCAGGGCAACCTATATTGAGTTTTGTTTGGCTGTTAACCCTTACTTTATTGCTGGAAAAAATGGGTTAAAATGGAAAATTTTCCAAAAAATAGAAATTTAAAAATTGTTTCTCCATCTGCCATTAACTCTTGTGAAACACCTAAAGGGTTAACAAAGTTTGTAAACCCAGTTTTGAATACCTTGAGGGGTGTACTTTCTTAGATCGAGTCACTTTTTTGAAATTTCTATTCTAGGGATGCAAGGGGGGGCTTGAAATGGGACATGGTATAAACAAAACCAGTCCTACAAAATCTGCCTTCCAAAAACCATATGGTATTCCCCTCCTTCTATGTCCTCCCGTTTGGCCAAACAGTAGTTTATGACCACATATGGGGTGTTTCTGCAAACTACTGTCACGAGGGTATCGAGAACCACGCCTGACTCCGTTATACCCGGGGTCAGGAAGTCGCAGCGGTTGGCTGCACGCTCTATTTAAGATAGGGCTGTTTTCCTTATGGTAGCTTTCTGGGTTTGCTTTGCAAACCCTTTTGGCTGACTCAGGGATCCGTAGCTCCTTTTCCTCAGCTGTTCCTTGTCCAGCACTCCCAAACCTCCTTAAATTCCTCTCTCACACTTCTCTGGTTGCCAGATATAGAGCTTCCTGCCTGGACATCTATTCTGACCTTCTGGAGCTGTGTTGCTGCGTTCTCTGGTAGTTGGTCCAGAACGCTACCCTCCGGATCCCTGTTGGACCTTTGTGGTCTGCTGTTGTCGCCCACCTGGGTGTATGTGTTCGTCTGTTTTGTCTGTCCTCTCCCTGGTGTTTCCCTCTTAGTGACAGTGGTGCGGACTAGCGATCCCACCGACCCGTTCACTATCTAGGGCTCATTTTAGGGAAAGCCAGGGTTTAGGCACGTGATCGCCGCACGGGTGAGGAACCCGTCTAGGGACGTCAGGGCAGTCAGGTGCTGTCACGGCTGTATGTGAGCAACAATAGTAATACACAGTACAGAGCAACTGACTGGACCCAGAACTAGGGAGGATAAAGGGTGACCCCTGTCCGACCCTCAACGCTCTCCCTATTCTGCTAAAGCACATGCCCGGATCCCAATGGCGGAACGAGGCATGCCCACGTGCCTAAGACTAATGACCACTGTAACCCCTACAATAGTGGAAGGGGCACGGCCACCAGTGCCCTACTCAGTATATGGAGGGAACCGTGGCCACCTCAGATCCAGTCAGAAAACAAACAGGAACACAACAATGTCTGCAGACTTAGCTGAAGGTGTTGCAGCCACAGAGAAGACGGATCCAAGGACAGGCTGGCAATGTCCGGAGTGCTAGCTGCAGCAGAACACAGGTCCAGTGAACTGATAGCTACAAGTGAAGAAACTAAAGCAAGAGCTACAACTGAAGTGAGAACTATAATCCACATCCTATCATAGGAGGAGGGGTGATATAAAGGGAGGGAAATCAAACACATGAAGAACAGCTGTGGTGAAAGAAACCAAAAGTAAACAGAGTAGTGAGAACTCCTCCCAGCTCTAGTAGTGACATCATCACAGGGGTGGAGAAACAGAGCTGTGAGAACGTCCCAAAGCTCTGGTAGTGACAGTACCCCCCTCTCTACGGGTGGACTCCGGACACCCAGGACCCACCTTCTCAGGATGAGCCCTATGAAATGCCCTGATGAGGCGAGTGGCTTTAATGTCCGACACCGGAACCCACATCCTCTCCTCAGGACCATAACCCTTCCAATGAACGAGGTACTGAAGAGAACCGCGGACAATGCGAGAGTCCACAATTCTGGAAACCTCAAACTCCAGATTGCCATCAACCAAAATCGGAGGAGGAGGCAAAGAGGAGGGTACCGTGGGCTGGACATATGGTTTTAAGAGAGATCTGTGAAATACATTATGTATCTTCCAAACCCGTGGAAGATCAAGACGGAAGGCAACAGGATTGATGACTGACAAGATTTTATAAGGCCCAATAAACTTGGGACCCAATTTCCAGGAGGGAACCTTCAACTTAATGTTTCTAGTAGACAACCACACCAGATCACCCACATTCAGGTCCGGACCAGGCACACGTCTCTTATCAGCCACACGCCTATACCTCTCACTCATCTTTTTAAGATTACTCTGAATCTTTTGCCAAATGGTAGACAAAGACGAGGAAAATCTCTCCTCCTCAGGTAAACCAGAAAGAGCCCCTCCCGAGAATGTCCCAAACTGTGGATGGAACCCATATGCACCAAAGAATGGTGACTTATCAGAAGATTCCTGACGACGGTTGTTCAGAGCAAACTCAGCAAGAGGGAGAAATGAACACCAATCCTCCTGGTTCTCTGCCACAAAACAGCGCAAATATGTCTCCAGATTCTGATTGAGGCGCTCAGTCTGACCATTCGACTGCGGATGAAAAGCAGAAGAGAAGGACAGCCGAACCCCCAGGCAAGAACAGAAAGCCTTCCAGAACCTGGACACAAACTGCGTGCCTCTATCGGAAACAATATCAGAGGGAATGCCGTGCAATTTAACAATATGGTCGACAAAAGCTTGCGCCAACGTTTTAGCATTGGGTAAACCCGGGAAAGGTACGAAATGAGCCATCTTGCTAAAACGGTCCACCACCACCAGGATCACCGACTTCCCCGAGGAACGAGGAAGATCCGTGATAAAGTCCATGGACAGGTGTGTCCAAGGACGGGAAGGAATGGGTAACGGGAGAAGGGAACCTGAAGGCCGTGAACGAGGGACCTTAGCGTGAGCGCACGTCTCCCAAGCAGCCACAAAACCCTCCACCGACTTACGAAGAGCCGGCCACCAAAATCTCCGAGCAATGAGATCTACCGTGGCTCTACTCCCGGGGTGACTAGCAAGAACCGTATCATGATGCTCCTTAAAGAGTTTGTGACGTAGCTCAGGAGGCACGAACAACTTCCCAGAAGGACAACGGGCAGGTGTCTCAGTCTGGGCAGCCTGTACCTCGGCCTCCAAATCGGAATATAGAGCAGAAACAACTACCCCCTCCGCCAAAATGGGACCCGGGACCTCGGAGTTTCCTCCTCCCGGAAAACAGCGAGAGAGAGCATCAGCCTTCACATTTTTTATCCCAGGTCGGAATGTAACAACAAAATTGAATCTGGAGAAGAACAGAGACCATCTGGCCTGTCTCGGATTCATACGCCTGGCCGACTCCAAGTATGCCAGATTCTTATGGTCGGTAAAAACGGTGATAGGGTGCCTGGCCCCCTCCAACCAATGGCGCCATTCCTCGAAAGCCAACTTGATAGCCAACAACTCCCTATCTCCCACATCATAGTTTCTCTCTGCCGGGGAGAGTTTTTTAGAGAAAAAGGCACAGGGTCGCCACTTGGCAGGGGAAGGGCCCTGGGACAAAACCGCACCCACACCTACCTCGGAAGCATCCACCTCAACAATAAAAGGTAAGGAAACATCGGGATGCACCAAGACGGGAGCAGACGCAAAATTCTCTTTAATCTTAGAAAAGGCTGTAAGCGCCTCCTCCGACCAAGAGGAAAAATCCGCCCCCTTTTTTGTCATGTCAGTGAGGGGTTTGACAACAGAGGAATAATTCAAAATGAACTTTCTGTAATAGTTTGCAAAACCCAGAAAGCGCATCAACGCCTTCTGATTCTCAGGAAGCTCCCACTCAAGTACAGCACGGACCTTCTCGGGATCCATGCGAAAACCAGAAGCAGAGAGGAGAAAACCCAGAAATTGAATCTCCGATACCATAAAAAGACATTTTTCCAGCTTGGCGTACAATTTATTTTCCCGCAGAATCTGCAGAACCTGAAAAAGATGATCCTGATGGGTCTGAACATCAGGGGAAAAAATCAAAATATCATCAAGATACACCAATACAAATTTCCCCATTAAATGGTAGAAAATACTATTAACAAAATGCTGAAAGACGGCCGGAGCATTCATCAGGCCGAAAGGCATAACGAGATTCTCGAAATGCCCGTCAGGGGTATTAAAGGCCGTTTTCCATTCATCCCCCTCTCTGACCCTGACCAGGTTGTACGCGCCTCTCAAATCCAATTTGGAAAACACCTTGGCCCCAACAATTTGATTGAAGAGGTCCGGGATCAGAGGAAGGGGATAGGGATCGCGAATCGTGATACGGTTCAGCTCCCTAAAATCTAGGCAAGGTCTCAGAGAGCCATCTTTCTTTTTAACAAAAAAAAAACCCCGCGGCCACAGGTGACTTTGAGGGACGAATATGCCCCTTTTCGAGACTCTCGGAGATGTAAGTTCGCATTGCGATTCTTTCCGGTTGTGAGAGATTGTAGAGGCGTGCTTTTGGCAGCTTGGCGCCGGGAATGAGGTTAATGGGACAGTCAAACTCCCGGTGAGGAGGTAGCTCCTGAACACCGCTCTCGGAAAACACGTCCGAGAAATCAGAGAGAAATGATGGCACCGTTTTAGTAGACACCTCTGCAAAAGTCGCTGTGAGACAATTCTCTCTACAAAAATCACTCCACTCATTTATTTGCCTTCCTTGCCAATCAATAGTGGGGTTATGTCTAGTGAGCCAGGGTAACCCCAAAACTAGAGGAGACGGCAATCCGTTAAGGACAAAACAAGATATATCCTCCACATGAGTGTCACCTACAGCTAGCCGGATATTGTGAACAATGCCCTTCAGAGATCTCTGTGAGAGTGGAGCAGAGTCAATAGCAAAAACATGTATATCTTTATCTAATGTGCAAACCTGAAAACCATGCATGGCTACAAATTGAGTGTCAATAAGATTGACGGCCGCTCCACTATCGACAAAAATCTCACAAGAAATGACTTTGCTCTCTAGCGCCACCCTGGCAGACAGGAGAAAACGGGAACTGCAGGTCAGAGGAAAAACATCAAATCCTACATCAACTTTGCCCAAAGTAGCAGATGAAGCAGAACCTGATGATTTACCTTTTGAGATTTTTCTCTTATTATCGCTCTTAGTACGGTTCAAGAATCTCCTAGACGGACAAACATTTGCCAAATGACCTATGCCCCCACAACAAAAACAGACCATACTCTGAGGACTAAATCCTCTTTTATCAGGGGCAAGTCGAGCTAGCTGCATGGGCTCCTCCTCAGAGGGGAGCGAGACAGGATGAGGCCCCTGCACACTGAATGAGTCCGCACCACTGCCCCTAGACTGACAATGGCTGGACAGAGAGGTCTCGTTTCTTTCTCTTAGACGCCTGTCAAGGCGTACCGCCAATGACATGGCAGACTCTAAGGACGTTGGTCTCTCATGGAAAGCAAACGCATCTTTTAATCTCTCCGAGAGACCATGACAGAACTGACTCCGGAGTGCAGCATCATTCCAACCCGAATCAGCTGCCCATCTCCGAAATTCAGAACAATAAAGCTCCACAGACCGTTTGTTCTGGCATAAAACACGTAGGTTAGATTCGGCCAGAGCAACACGATCCGGGTCATCATAAATCTGCCCCAGGGCCACAAAAAATCCCTCCACGGATCGAAGGGAGGGATCCCCTGATGGCAGCGAAAAAGCCCAAGTCTGTGCATTACCCCTGAGCAGGGAAATGACAATCCTCACCCTCTGCTCCTGATTACCAGAAGAGTGAGAACACAAGCAAAAATGGAGTTTGCATGCCTCTCTGAAACGAACAAAATTCTCACTGCCCCCGGAGAACGTCTCCGGAAGTGAGACCTTTGGCTCGCAACAGACTCCATGAGCCGGAGCAGGGCCCAATGCTTGAAGCTGGGTCATAGATTGACGGAGATCCGCTACTTCCAAAGAAAGACCCTGCATGCGGTCAACCAGGTCAGAAAGCGGATCCATGTCAAAAAAGGACGGTTTTGGTGGATTATAATGTCACGGCTGTATGTGAGCAACAATAGTAATACACAGTACAGAGCAACTGACTGGACCCAGAACTAGGGAGGATAAAGGGTGACCCCTGTCCGACCCTCAACGCTCTCCCTATTCTGCTAAAGCACATGCCCGGATCCCAATGGCGGAACGAGGCATGCCCACGTGCCTAAGACTAATGACCACTGTAACCCCTACAATAGTGGAAGGGGCACGGCCACCAGTGCCCTACTCAGTATATGGAGGGAACCGTGGCCACCTTAGATCCAGTCAGAAAACAAACAGGAACACAACAATGTCTGCAGACTTAGCTGAAGGTGTTGCAGCCACAGAGAAGACGGATCCAAGGACAGGCTGGCAATGTCCGGAGTGCTAGCTGCAGCAGAACACAGGTCCAGTGAACTGATAGCTACAAGTGAAGAAACTAAAGCAAGAGCTACAACTGAAGTGAGAACTATAATCCACATCCTATCATAGGAGGAGGGGTGATATAAAGGGAGGGAAATCAAACACATGAAGAACAGCTGTGGTGAAAGAAACCAAAAGTAAACAGAGTAGTGAGAACTCCTCCCAGCTCTAGTAGTGACATCCTCACAGGGGTGGAGAAACAGAGCTGTGAGAACGTCCCAAAGCTCTGGTAGTGACAGGTGCCAGCCGCAAGGTGAGTTAGGGGTCACCACCTTTCCCTCTCCCTTGGGCAGGGCTTTCCCTATTTCCTCCCTGTGCGTGACGCTGGTCATTACAACTACAGAATCAGGGCAACCCATTTTGAGTTTTGTTTGGCAGTTAACCCTTGTTTTTTTCCTGGAAAAAAATTGATTATATTGGAAAATTTATTTGCCATGAAATCTTGTGGAAGACCTAAAGGGTTAACAAAGTTTGTAAAAACATTTTTGAATACCTTGAGGGGTGTAGTTTCTAGAATGGGTGGTTTCTATTATGTAAGTCTTCAAACCTGAACTGGTCCATAAAAAGTGGGATTTTGAAGATTTCTGAAAAATTTCAAAATTTGCTTCTAAGCCATGTAACATCCCCAAAAAATAAAATATCATTCCTAAAATGCTACATTCATGAAGTAGACATATGGGGAATGTAAAGTCATCACAATTTTTGGGGGTATTACTGTGTATTACAGAAGTAGAGAAACTGAAACTTTGAAATTTGCAAATTTTTCAAAATTTTTGGTAAATATGGTATTTTTTTACTTTTTTTACCCAATTTTAGCAGTGTCATGAAGTACAATATGTGACGAAAAAACATTCTCAGAACGGCCTGGGTACGTCAAAGCGTTTTAAAGTTATCAGCACTTAAAGTGACACTGGTCAGATTTTCAAAAAATGGCCTGGTCCTTAAGGTGAAAGAGGGCTGTGTCCTTAAGGGGTTAAGATGCACGGTGCAATGCCCCCTCTGCTACTGATGGAGGATTTTCACAGGCTGAGGAGTAAGGTCAGGGCCTTTACTTGCGCTTATCCCGTGGAGGTTGGCTGGAAATGCGACGGTTCTCCACTCTCTTGCTCGCATGCCAGATCTCGCGATCTGCGAGCGTACTTCACACTCAAGTCCCGTGCGCGGCTCCTCTCTTCAACGCGACCCACAGCCAGGAGGGGCGGTGCTACACTCTGCATACAGTTCGGCCTCTACAGGAGTGGTAAGCGGCACTCTTACTTATTCCTTTGCATATGGGGCAGTGCACCAACTTTTTCTGAGAGGGAGTGTAACTTAGCTTTTCCCGCCAGCCTGCTCAGTGATGGCACAGCAAACAATTACAAGTCCTTTAGGCGGCCATTTTAAGTGTAAAACAGTCCATTCAAACAGTTTAATCAGAGTTTCAGACAGCACACCACAAGAGACTTTCAATGCAATTAGTGTTTTATTCAGCCGGACTTTACATCGTTTTGAAAAGCAACGTTTCAGGCTTACATATTATGCCCTTCATCAGGCTGGTACATAAAAATAAGAGGAAAGGACATCCATTAGACATATAAAATGTCATCCAATAGAGGCGCTAGTGAGCATAGATCTAGTAAACATAGTCTAGATGGAGATGTACTGTACATAATAGACAAAATGTCTCTAAGAGAGAACTATCTATGACAATCAAGGCCATAACATAAGAGAAACATACGTAATATGTAAAGCGTATAATCTAGCAAAGTGGGCTCACATGGGGCGCTTCAATAGTCATTTGAATGTAAAACAAGACGGCCTGTATATTATAACCAACATACAGTAGCAGTGGAGATTCACATCAACAGTATACGGAAGTAGTGAAAAAGCAGTGAAAGTAAATAAAGTAAACAAAACAAGCAGTCTTTCTTACCTATGTCTGAAAAGCATGTGTATATGGCACCGACATGTCTGCCATAGTGGCGGTCAGAGTATAAATACAAATACGATGTGCGCTATTGGTGTTCACGCTAGAGTGGGCGGGGAACACCAGGTGGTATTGTTCTTACTATTGGTCATCAACGCGGTCGTTCAAAGAAGCTCAGGCTATGTTGCCGAATTAAACGATTCCGCGGGAGAACAGTGTTTTAGTTCCAGTAATAGCAATGCGCTTGCGCACCAGAGGAAGGTGTTTACACTGGGCATGCGTGGGGAACGGCCGGCGCTGACTTACAAGCTGTGCGGGATGAGGTCACTAGCAGCTTAATGTGCATGCGCAGGTGCAAGCGTAGGTGCCGGCGTACTATATAGGGGCCATATTGGAAAAGGGCAAATTACCCTTGCGGTAAGAAAGGCTGCTTATTAAACTGCTGACAAAAGATAAAGGCATCATTACATTAGCCAGCGTAAGATAATTGAGCCAGTTGATACAAGCATAGGTGGCCCCTATTCATAAAGAAATAATAACGAGGTATCGGTTACGTCAATTGACAGGTAAACATGTTAGATTATGTAATGCTCGATGCATTGACATGATGTATCAGCATAGTTGACACATATTAGAAACCTGATATGAAAGGCATAACTTGGTAGACATAAGTTGTATTACACTTGCTAGGTAGGTGGATCGTGATGTGTGCTTAGCGAGTGTCGCCACTTCGCTACTGGACGACATACGACCTAAAAAAGAAGGAGACAAAGGTATTAAATACAGTTAATAGTACATTAGTCCCTGCAGTATTCTTTATTTAAACCAAAAGGGTGCAGGGTGTTAAGACGTCTAATCCATCTCATCTCTCTCTCCTGTAGCACAGCCTCACGGTTGCTGCCCCGGCGTAATGGCGGAACCCAGTCTATGACCTGGTACCGGAGTTGGCTTACTGCATGTTTGAGTAATAAAGTGCTCAACCAAAGGGGCATCAATTTTATGTGTACGTATGTTAGATTTGTGTTGTCCAATACGTTCTTTCACCTTTTGCATAGTCTCCCCCACGTAACCCAAGCCGCATGGGCATTTAGTTAAATATACGGCAAAGGTGGTTAGGCAAGAGAAATGCCCCTGTATTGAAATTTTTTTCCCTCTTGAGGGGTAAGTGAACGATGGGCCCTTCATGACATTTCCACACTGAGCGCATGTGAGACAGGGGTATGTCCCTTTAATTGGAGTTTCCATGATAGTGGATTGTACACTATGGGCCCTATTAGAGCCAATATCGGATTTGACCAAAAGGTCCCGTATATTCCTTCCTCTTCTGTATAGCATTAAAGGTTTGTACAAAAAAATATTCGGAAAGTTCCTGGCTAGTATGTGCCAGTGTTTGGTGGTAATGTCTTTGATGTCCTGACTAAGGTGGGAGAATGTTGTAACACAAGGTATGCGTTTATTATCACATTTGTTAGTTGAGTTTCTTGGAGTTAACAAGTTAGTTTGTGTAAGTCCTTGGACCTGCTGTTCATGTCTATCTAGTACATGTTTTGGGAACCCTCTCCTGAGAAATTTGTCTGACATTTCTTTCAATCAGGTATTTATTAGAGATTCGTCAGACACAATTCTCTTTACCCTCATTAATTGTGAGCGGGGTAATGACTGAACTAGGCCTGGAGGGTGATGACTATTAAATTTAAGAAGACTATTTTTGTCCTTTGAATTTTTTGTACAGGTCTGTGGACAGTGTGTTATCACTCACCTTGAGGAGGACATCGAGGAAAGAAATTTCAGTTTGGCTGTAACTCAGAGAGAGGGAGATGGATGCTATGCTGGATGTAATAATTTCATGAAATTACGTCAATTCATTTTCTGGACCCTGCCAAATACAGAAAATGTCATCGATAAAACGTAACCTACACCTGACATATTTTTGAAAAAGGGGGTTAGTATAGACAAATTTCTCCTCAAAATCATTCATATACATGACCGCGAAAGTAGGCGCCACATTACACCCCATTGCTGTCCCGGAGATTTGAAGGTAGAATTGGTCCTCAAACAAAAAATAATTATGAGTTAATACAAATGTCAAGAGTAACACAATAAAATTTTGTTCGTCTGGTGTAAATTGTTGTGTTACATTCAATACCTCAATTATGCAATCAATCCCTTCTTTTGTTGGAATGTTGGTATAAAGACTGCTCACATTCATCGTGACCAGAAAGCATTCTCTCCAGTCCAGATGGGTATCCTGGATTTTATTTTAAAAATCCGTAGTATCCGACCAAGATGAATGATTTGCCCTTCTGAGCATATGATCTTAACAAAGCATCAAGCATCTTGGCTGCGGGTTGGAAAAGAGAGTCACATCCCGAGTAGGGATGAGCGAACCCTAACTGTATAGTTCGGGTTCGTACCGAATTTTGGGGTGTCCGTGACACGGACCCGAACCCGAACATTTTCGTAAAAGTCCAGGTTCGGTGTTCGGCGCTTTCTTGGCGCTTTTTGAAAGGCTGCAAAACAGCCAATCAACAAGCGTCATACTACTTGCCCCAAGAGGCCATCACAGCCTTGCCTACTATTGGCATGGCTGTGATTGGCCAGTGCAGCATGTGACCCAGCCTCTATATAAGCTTGGGTCACGTAGCACTGCACGTCACTCTGCTGATTCAAGCATAGGGAGAGTTTGCAGCTGCGACGTGAGGGCGAGATTAGGCAGATTAACTCCTCCAAAAGACTTCATTCTGTGATCGATCTGCAGCTGTGGATCATTGAAGTGCTAATATCGACTTGCTCACTTTTTTGAGGCTGCCCAGAGCGTTTTTAGATCACTTTTTTCTGGGGTGATCGGCGGCCATTTTGTGATTTGTGGTGCGCCAGCACAAGCTATCACCAAGTGTATTTAACCATCAATAGTGTGGTTATTCTGTGCTATATCCTACATCAGCTGCAGGCTGAGCCTGTGTCACCGAAGTGCATTTAACCATCAACAGTCTGGTTATTTTTTGGCCATATACTAAATCTGGTGCAGGCTGAGCCTGTGTCACCCAAGTGCATTTAACCATCAATAGTGTGGTTATTTTTTGGCCATATACTACATCAGGGGCAAGTTGAGCCTGTCACCCAGCGCCTAGAAAATAGACCTGACATTTCTATTCAACCAAATCTGTACTCTTTTAGCTGGTCAAGTTATTTGTAGTGACCGTAAAAGCACATTTTTTGTTCTGGGTTGAAAAACTATTCCCAAATTTGCCATTCTCAAAATAACTAGTTTCTGCTATATGAGGCCAACTTGAAATCTATCCCAAAAAGGATATCTTACATTGAAGGTGCTGATAGTGTCATTCAGAAAAACCTAAGACACACGCTACCGTGCAGATAGAAGTCTGATTCTGTGATTAAACCTATACCTGTCACACAGCGCAAAAAAAAACAGGCCTCACATTTCTATTCAACCAAATCTGTACTGTTTTAGCTGGTCAAGTTATTTGTAGTGACCGTAAAAGCACACTTTTTGTTCTGGGTTGAAAAACTATTCCCAAATTTGCCATTCTCAAAATAACTAGTTTCTGCTATATGAGGCCTACTTAAAATCTATCCCAAAAAGGATATCTTACATTGAAGGTGCTGATAGTGTCATTCAGAAAAACCTAAGCCACACGCTACCGTGCAGATAGAAGTCTGATTCTGTGATTAAACCTATACCTGTCACACAGCGCAAAAAAAAACAGGCCTCACATTTCTATTCAACCAAATTTGTACTGTTTTAGCTGGTCAAGTTATTTGTAGTGACCGTAAAAGCACACTTTTTGTTCTGGGTTGAAAAACTATTCCCAAATTTGCCATTCTCAAAATTGTGGTGAACGGGAACAATGAGGAAAACATCTAATAAGGGACGCGGACGCGGACGTGGACATGGTCGTGGTGGTGTTAGTGGACCCTCTGGTGCTGGGAGAGGACGTGGCCGTTCTGCCACAGCCACACGTCCTAGTGAACCAACTACCTCAGGTCCCAGTAGCCAGCAGAATTTACAGCGATATTTTGTGGGGCCCAATGCCGTTCTAAGGATGGTAAGGCCTGAGCAGGTACAGACATTAGTCAATTGGGTGGCCGACAGTGGATCCAGCACGTTCACATTATCTCCCACCCAGTCTTCTGCAGAAAGCGCACAGATGGCGCATGAAAACCAAGCCCATCAGTCTGTCACATCACCCCCATGCATATCGGGGAAACTGTCTGAGCCTCAAGTTATGCAGCAGTCTCTTATGCTGTTTGAAGACTCTGCTGCCAGGGTTTCCCAAGGGCATCCACCTAGCCCTTCCCCAGGGGTGGAAGAGATAGAATGCACAACCACTTATGTTTCCTGATGATGAGGACATGGGAATACCACCTCAGCACGTCTCTGATGATGACACAGGTGCCAACTGCTGCGTCTTTCTGCAGTGTGCAGACTGAACAGGAGGTCAGGGATCAAGACTGGGTGGAAGACGATGCAGGGGACGATGAGGTCCTAGACCCCACATGGAATGAAGGTCGTGCCACTGACTTTCAGAGTTCAGAGGAAGAGGCAGTGGTGAGACCGAGCCAACAGCGTAGCAAAAGAGGGAGCAGTGGGCAAAATCAGAACACCCGCCGCCAAGAGATTCCGCCTGCTACTGACCGCCGCCATCTGGGACCGAGCACCCCAAAGGCAGCTTCAAGGAGTTCCCTGGCATGGCACTTCTTCAAACAATGTGCTGACGACAAGACCCGAGTGGTTTGCACGCTGTGCCATCAGAGCCTGAAGCGAGGCATTAACGTTCTGAACCTTAGCACAACCTTCATGACCAGGCACCTGCATGCAAAGCATGAACTGCAGTGGAGTAAACACCTTAAAAACAAGGAAGTCACTCTGGCTCCCCCTGCTACCTCTTCTGCTGCTGCCGCCTCGGCCTCTTCTGCTGCTGCTGCCGCCGCCTCGGCCTCTTCCTCTGCCTCTGGAGGAACGTTGGCACCTGCCGCCCAGCAAACATGGGATGTACCACCAACACCACCACCTGCGTCACCAAGCATCTCAACCATGTCACACGGCAGCGTTCAGCTCTCCATCTCACAAACATTTGAGAGAAAGCGTAAATTCCCACCTAGCCACCCTCTATCCCTGGCCCTGAATGCCAGCATTTCTAAACTACTGGCCTATGAAATGCTGTCATTTAGGCTGGTGGACACACACAGCTTCAAACAGCTCTTGTCACTTGCTGTCCCACAGTATGTTGTTCCCAGCCGCCACTACTTACTTCTCCAAGAGAGCCGTGCCTTCCCTGCACAAACAAGTGTCCGATAAAATCAAGTGTGCACTGCGCAACGCCATCTGTGGCAAGGTCCACCTAACCACAGATACGTGGACCAGTAAGCACGGCCAGGGACGCTATATCTCCCTAACTGCACACTGGGTAAATGTAGTGGCGGCTGGGCCCCAGGCGGAGAGCTGTTTGGCGCACGTCCTTCCGCCGCCAAGGATCGCAGGGCAACATTCTTTGCCTCCTGTCTCCTCCTCCTCCTACTCAGCTTCCTCCTCCTCTTCTTCCACCTGCTCATCTAGTCAGCCACACACCTTCACCACCAACTTCAGCACAGCCCGGGGTAAACGTCAGCAGGCCATTCTGAAACTCATATGTTTGGGAGACAGGCCCCACACCGCACAGGAGTTGTGGCGGGGTATAGAACAACAGACCGACGAGTGGTTGCTGCCGGTGAGCCTCAAGCCCGGCCTGGTGGTGTGCGATAATGGGCGAAATCTCGTTGCAGCTCTGGGACTAGACGGTTTGACGCACATCCCTTGCCTGGCGCATGTGCTGAATTTGGTGGTGCAGAAGTTCATTCGCAACTACCCCGACATGTCAGAGCTGCTGCATAAAGTGTGGGCCGTCTGTTCGCGCTTCCGGCGTTCACACCCTGCCGCTGCTCGCCTGTCTGCGCTACAGCGTAACTTCGGCCTTCCCGCTCACCGCCTCATATGCGACGTACCCATATGCTGGACAGACTGTGCGAGCAGCAGCAGGCCATAGTGGAGTTTCAGCTGCAACACGCACGGGTCAGTCGCACTGCGGATCAGACACACTTCACCACCAATGACTGGGCCTCCATGCGAGACCTGTGTGCCCTGTTGCGTTGTTTCGAGTACTCCACCAACATGGCCAGTGGCGATGACGCCGTTATCAGCGTTACAATACCACTTCTATGTCTCCTTGAGAAAACACTTAGGGCGATGATGGAAGAGGAGGTGGCCCAGGAGGAAGAGGAGGAAGAGGGGTCAGTTTTAGCACTTTCAGGCCAGTCTCTTCGAAGTGACTCAGAGGGAGGTTTTTTGCAACACCAGAGGCCAGGTACAAATGTGGCCAGACAGGGCCCACTACTGGAGGACGAGGATGAGGAAGAGGTGGAGGAGGATGAGGATGAAGCATGTTCACAGCGGGGTGGCACCCAAAGCAGCTCGGGCCCATCACTGGTGCGTGGCTGGGGGGAAACACAGGACGATGACGATACGCCTCCCACAGAGGACAGCTTGTCCTTACCTCTGGGCAGCCTGGCACACATGAGCGACTACATGCTGCAGTGCCTGCGCAACGACAGCAGAGTTGCCCACATTTTAACGTGTGAGGACTACTGGGTTGCCACCTTGCTGGATCCCCGGTACAAAGACAATGTGCCCACCTTACTTCCTACACTGGAGCGTGATAGGAAGATGCGCGAGTACAAGCGCACGTTGGTAGACGTGCTACTGAGAGCATTCCCAAATGTCACAGGGGAACCAGTGGAAGCCCAAGGCGAAGGCAGAGGAGGAGCAAGAGGTCGCCAACGCAGCTGTGTCACGGCCAGCTCCTCTGAGGGCAGGGTTAGCATGGCAGAGATGTGGAAAAGTTTTGTCACCACGCCACAGCTAACTGCACCACCACCTGATACGGAACGTGTTAGCAGGAGGCAACATTTCACTAACATGGTGGAACATTACCTGTGCACACCCCTCCACGTACTGACTGATGGTTCGGCCCCATTCAACTTCTGGGTCTCCAAATTGTCCACGTGGCCAGAGCTAGCCTTTTATGCCTTGGAGGTGCTGGCCTGCCCGGCGGCCAGCGTTTTGTCTGAACGTGTATTCAGCACGGCAGGGTACGTCATTACAGACAAACGCAGCCGCCTGTCTACAGCCAATGTGGACAAGCTGACGTTCATAAAAATGAACCAGGCATGGATCCCACAGGACCTGTCTATCCCTTGTGCAGATTAGATATTAACTACCTCCCCTTAACAATATATTATTCTACTCCAGGGCACTTCCTCATTCAATACTATTTTTAATTTCATTTTACCATTATATTGCGGGGCAACCCGAAGTTGAATCAACCTCTCCTCTGTCTGGGTGCCGGGGCCTAAATGTGTGACAGTGGCCTGTTCCAGTGGTGGGTGACGTGAAGCCTGATTCTCTGCTATGACATGAAGACAGATTCTGTGCTGACATAAGGCCAGATTCTCTGTTACGGGACCTCTCTCCTCTGCCTGGGTGCCTGGGCCTAAATGTGTGACAGTGGCCTGTTCCAGTGGTGGGTGACGTGAAGCCTGATTTTCTGCTATGACATGAAGACAGATTCTGCGCTGACGTAAGGCCAGATTCTCTGTTACGGGACCTCTCTCCTCTGCCTGGGTGCCTGGGCCTAAATGTGTGACAGTGGCCTGTTCCAGTGGTGGGTGACGTGAAGCCTGATTCTCTGCTATGACATGAAGACTGATTCTGCGCTGACATAAGGCCAGATTCTCTGTTACGGGACCTCTCTCCTCTGCCTGGGTGCCTGGGCCTAAATGTGTGACAGTGGCCTGTTCCAGTGGTGGGTGACGTGAAGCCTGATTCTCTGCTATGACATAAAGACTGATTCTGCGCTGACATAAGGCCAGATTCTCTGTTACGGGACCTCTCTCCTCTGCCTGGGTGCCTGGGCCTAAATGTGTGACAGTGGCCTGTTCCAGTGGTGGGTGACGTGAAGCCTGATTCTCTGCTATGACATGAAGACAGATTCTGTGCTGACATAAGGCCAGATTCTCTGTTACGGGACCTCTCTCCTCTGTCTGGGTGCCGGGGCCTAAATATGTGACAGTGGCCTGTTCCAGTGGTGGGTGACATGAAGCCAGATTCTCTGCTATGGCATGAAGAGACTGATTCTATGCTGACATGAAGCCAGATTCTTTGCTATGGCATGAAGAGACTGATTCTCTGCTGACGTGAAGCCAGATTCTCTGCTATGGGACCTCTGTACAATTGATATTGGGTCATTTTTATTTTTTTTATTTTTATTTTAATTCATTTCCCTATCCACATTTGTTTGCAGGGGCTTTACCTACATGTTGCTGCCTTTTGCAGCCCTCTAGCTCTTTCCTGGGCTGTTTTACAGCCTTTTTAGTGCCCAAAAGTTCGGGTCCCCATTGACTTCAATGGAGTTCGGGTTCGGGACGAAGTTCGGTTCGGGTTCGGATCCCGAACCCGAACATTTCCGGGAAGTTCGGCCGAACTTCTCGAACCCGAACATCCAGGTGTTCGCTCAACTCTAATCCCGAGACAATGGGTCTCCCAGGTGGGTGTTCTCTTTTTTTGTGTACCTTAGGTAGGGTATAAATTACTGGGATCCGAGGGAAACCGGGCACCAGATGAAGGGCATAATATGTTCGCCCGAAACCTTGCATTTCAAAACTATGTAAAGTCCGGCTGAATAAAACACTAATTGCATTGAAAATCTCTTGTGGTGTGCTGTCTGAAACTCTGATTAAATATTTGAAGAATTCCTGAGGTGGAGTCAGGGATCAAAAGGGACGAGCACCCATCTCTTTGCCATTTATCTGCCAAATGCTGTGATCTACTGTGAATTAACGTCTATTCTATACTCCACATCTACATCACGTGCATCTCCAGCGGCTTCTCAAAATCTTTACCAAATGTCTCTTCTCAACACTAATCCTCATTACAGCAATAGTGGAGTATTCTCATTTTCAGAGGAAGACGCAAGACGAATAACCTCGAATGTTACTGCTTCTAGTGAATTTCTCTCCGCATCTAATCCTAGAGCTTCAGTAAATTCACTAGAGAAAATATATAGAAAAGCTACAGATTTGGAGCTACACATAGTGACATTGGCTGAATATCATAAACGTAAAATTATCCCAAGGGGCTTAAGATCTAACTTACGACCAACATTATTCGCAGAGGATTCAGATTTCTGCATCCAATTTGAAAGGATCCTTAACAAGGCCTCATTTGACATTATACTCTTAATCCTCGAAAGAGATAGTACTGAAATCAGGAAAACCAAAGAGGAAATTAATTCTCTTGAACAAAGCCTTTTTAGGGATACATCCCCTGAAGAAACTGCTTCAATTAAAAATAATATTACACAGAAGATACATTTCTTCAGACGAAATTTGGAAGACAGAAAAAGATCTAAGTTCCAGAGGGACGACAAAGATTATAAAAATAACCAAGTATACCGTACCGTGACACGGAATTATCCTACACCATTATCAACAACTGCTGTGACATCTGACTCCTCTAACGCAAGTAGTGACACAAGTTTTTTTGAACGAGGACCACCACAATACAAAAGACAAGGCCGCCGAGGAGGGTGGGGAAGAAACATAAGAAGAGGACCAAACTACTCTCCGGACCAGAGGGATCCAATCATAACCAGGTCATGGAACAGGAACTAGTAACAACCAACCAGAAATCTGAAAGCGATAATCTTGTGATAAACTTCCGATAGACATCTCTCCAATGAGGAACAAAGAGCCTTAAATCTTGGCCTTGGCTTCATACCCACCCACCATACGAATTTGCTTCAATTGGATAAGGAGATGGCAAGCTTCTTTAGAGCAATCAGACTCCGAGCGTATATTGAAATTGAACAACCAAGCTGGATCAACAATCAGGATAACAACCCAACACCCTTTAAAACCCGCACAAGAAATTGCAAGCTTCCTAGTTCCTATAATCCTCCCAAGAAATACGAGGTGGTCGAGTCCTACATTGCAAAAGTCCAAGACGACCTGAAAAGCCTTGAAAAGAAAACATCAAAGAAAAAGGTAAGACATAATACACCCAAAAGTGTCTCACAAGCTCTGGTTGATCTTAGAAAAGACAATAATATTGTGATTAAACCAGCAGACAAGGGGTCAGGTATTGTAGTCATGAATACAAAAGATTATAAAGATGAAATCCTGCTCCAACTAAATGACACGACTACTTATCAACCCCTTGATTCCGATCCGACCCCTAAATATCAAAAGGAACTTTCTAACATTATTTAAAAGGCCCTCAGGGATGGCCTGATCAATAAAAAGACTGCGGAATATCTAGTGCCCGGTTTCCCTCGGATCCCAGTAATTTATACCCTACCTAAGGTACACAAAAATAGAGAACACTCACCTGGGAGACCCATTGTCTCGGGATGTGACTCTCTTTTCCAACCCGCAGCCAAGATGCTTTGTTAAGATCATATGCCCAGAAGGGCAAATCATTCATCTTGGATACTACAGATTTTTTAAATAAAATCCAGGATACCCATCTGGACTGGAGAGAATGCTTTCTGGTCATGATGGATGTGAGCAGTCTTTATACCAACATTCCAACAAAAGAAGGGATTGATTGCATAATTGAGGTATTGAATGTAACACAACAATTTACACCAGACGAACAAAATTTTATTGTGTCACTCTTGACATTTGTATTAACTCATAATTATTTTTTGTTCGAGGACCAAATCTACCTTCAAATCTCCGGGACAGCAGTGGGGTGTAATGTGGCGCCTACTTTCGCTGTCATGTATATGAATGATTTTGAGGAGAAATTTGTCTATACTAACCCCTTTTTTCAAAAACATGTCAGGTGCTGGTTACGTTTTATCGATGACATTTTCTGTATTTAGCAGGGTCCAGAAAATGAATTGATGTAATTTCATGAAATTATTACATCCAGCATAGCATCCATCTCCCTCTCCTTGAGTTACAGCCAAATTGAAATTTCCTTCCTCAATGTCCTCCTCAAGGTGAGTGATAACACACTGTCCACAGACCTGTACAAAAAACCAATGGACAAAAATAATCTCCTTAAATTTAATAGTCATCACCCTCCAGGCCTAGTTCGGTCATTACCCTGCTCACAATTAATCAGGGTAAAGAGAATTGTGTCTGACGAATCTCTAATAAATACCCGATTGAAAGAAATGTCAGACAAATTTCTCAGGAGAGGGTTCCCAAAACATGTTCTAGATAGATATGAATAGCAGGTCCAAGGACTTACACGAACTAACTTGTTGTCACCGCCACTTCTGTGAGAAGGTATGGCAGACGTTCTTCTCTACCTCTTGTATGATGTTTTTTGTTTTGGTTTGACTTTCTCATCTCCTTTCCTTCTGCCAGGTGTCACTTATTTTGACTAATCGTCTTCCTTTATAATCCCTCCCATACTGCCTCACTTTGCGGTTTATACTACTTCCTGGATGAAGTGTACACTGCTGGAGGCTGCTTCTGCTGTTTGTTCTTTTACTTTATTGTGTTTCCTTGCTGGCTTGATTCTAGGTGACCCTGACTCCGTCCGTATTAAGTGCAGTGAGCCGGTGGTCGTGTCCCCTCACTATTATAGGGTTTTCAGGTGTCACACAGTATTAGGTACGCGGGCATGCAATCATCTACCATACAGACCCTTGCATGTGCATAGCAGTCAGGGAGAGCTCTTTTTATAGGGCTCACCTATAAGCTCCTTAGTTTGGGATCAAGCCAGTCGCTCGTTTATTTATATGTTCCAGCTATCTGCTAACTTCATCCGTGACACTTGTTAACTCCAAGAAACTCAACTAACAAATGTGATAATAAATGCATACCTTGTGTTACAACATTCTCCCACCTTAGTCAGGACATCAAAGACATTACCACCAAACACTGGCACATACTAGCCAGGAACTTTCCGAATATTTTTTTGTACAAACCTTTAATGCTATACAGAAGAGGAAGGAATATACGGGACCTTTTGGTCAAATCCGATATTGGCTCTAATAGGGCCCATAGTGTACAATCCACTATCATGGAAACTCCAATTAAAGGGACATACCCCTGTCTCACATGCGCCCAGTGTGGAAATGTCATGAAGGGCCCATCGTTCACTCACCCCTCAACAGGGAAAAATGTTTCAATACAGGGCCATTTCTCTTGCCTAACCACCTTTTCTGTATATTTAATTAAATGCCCATGCGGCTTGGGTTACGTGGGGGAGACTATGCAAAAGGTGAAAGAACGTATTGGTCAACACAAATCTAACATACGTACACATAAAATTGATGCCCCTTTGGTTGAGCACTTTATTACTCAGAAACATGCAGTAAGCCAACTCCGGTACCAGGTCATAGACTGGGTTCCGCCATTACGCCGGGGCAGCAACCGTGAGGCTGTGCTCCAGGAGAGAGAGATGAGATGGATTAGACGTCTTAACACCCTGCACCCTTTTGGTTTAAATAAAGGTTACTGCAGGGACTAATGTACTATTAACTGTATTTAAAGAGGACCTTTCACTAGAATAAAACATCTAAACTAACTATACAGACATGGAGAGCGGGGCCCAGGGAGCTCCATGCACTTACTGTTATCCCCGGGCGCCGCTCCGTTCTCCCGTTATAGCCTCCGGTATCTTCATAGTTAGGCTCCACCCAGGGGAACCTGCCGGCGTTGCATTCTCCCATGCTATAGCGCTGGCCAATCACAGCGCTCAGCTCATAGCCTGAGAGGCTTTTTTTTCTCTGAGGCTATGAGCTGAGCACTGCGATTGGCCAGCGCTACAGCATGGGAGAAGGAGACCCCGGCAGGTTCCCCTGGGTGGAGCCTAACTATGAAGATACCGGAGGCTATAACGGGAGAACAGAGCGGCGCCCGGGGATAACAGTAAGTGCAGGGGGATCCCTGGGCGCCGCTCTCCATGTCTGTATAGTTTGTTTAGATGTTTTATTCTAGTGAAAGGTCCTCTTTAATACCTTTGTCTCCTTCTTTTTTAGGTCTTATGTCGTCCAGTAGCGAAGTGGCGACACTCGCTAAGCACACATCACGATCCACCTACCTAGCAAGTGTAATACCACTTATGTCTACCAAGTTATGCCTTTCATATCAGGTTTCTAATATGTGTCATCTATGCTGATACATCATGTCAATGCATCGAGCATTACAACATGTTTACCTGTCAATTGACGTAACCGATACCTCGTTATTATTTCTTTATAAATAGAGGCCACCTATGCTTGTATCAACTGGCTCAATTATCTTACGCTGGCTAATGTAATAATGCCTTTATCTTTTGTCAGCAGTTTAATAAGCAGCCTTTCTTACCGCAAGGGTAATTTGCCCATTTCCAATATGGCCACTATGAAGTACGCCGGCACCTACGCTTGCACCTGCGCATGCACATTAAGCTTCTAGTGACCTCATCCCGCACAGCTTGTAAGTCAGCGCCGGCCATTCCCCACGCATGCTCAGTGTAAACACCTTCCTCTGGTGCGCAATCGCATTGCTATTACCGGAACTAAAACACTGTTCTCCCGCGGAATCGTTTAATTCGGCAACATAGCCTGAGCTTCTTTGAACGACCGCGTTGATGACCAATAGTAAGAACAATACCACCTGGTGTTCCCCGCCCACTCTAGCGTGAACACCAATAGCACACATCGTATTAGTATTTATACTCTGACCGCCACTATGGCAGACATGCCGGTGCCATATACACAAGCTTTTCAGACATAGGTAAAAAAGACTGCTTGTTTTGTTTACTTTATTTACTTTCACTGCTTTTTCACTACTTCCGTATACTGTTGTTGTGAATCTCCACTGCTACTGTATGTTGGTTAAAATATACAGGCCGTCCTGTTTTACATTCAAATGACTATTGAAGCGCCCCATGTGAGCCCACTTTGCTAGATTATACGCTTTACATATTACGTATGTTTCTCTTAGATAGTTCTCTCTTAGAGACTTTTTGTCTATTATGTACGTCTCCATCTAGACTATGTTTACTAGATTTATGCTCACTAGCACCTCTATTGGATGACATTTTATGTCTAATGGATGTCCTTTCCTCTTATTTTTATGTACCAGCCCGATGAAGGGCATAATATGTAAGCCTGAAACGTTGCTTTTCAAAACAATGTAAAGTCCGGCTGAATAAAACACTAATTGCATTGAAAATCTCTTGTGGTGTGCTGTCTGAAACTCTGATTAAGTATTTGAAGAATTTCTGAAGTGGATTCAGGGATCAAAAGGGACGAGCACCCATCTCTTTGCCAGTTATCTGCCGAGTGCTGTGATCTACTGTGAATTAAAGTCCATTCAAACAGAGTAAGCGGAGCTATTGACTTTTGAAAAATCCACAATTTTGCAGTTTAAAAAATGCGGTTTTTGTAGTAGAAGTGTAGTGCAATACATGCAGACAGTCTCTAAGCAGCCTAAACAGTCCTTTGGCCCAAAAAAAGCAATCAACCAGTTGGGGCTCATTTACAATAGGCAGTCTATAATGGCTGGGGGTTTTGCAAATCCTGTTCGTGACGCCTAGATTTATTTATGCAGTGAGCCAGACCGACAGGGGAATTATATGTGAGGTCACAGTGTGAGCATTAGGTGGGCCGAGGTAAATACAGTTCTGATTACTCGCGGTTATGTCGTCCCTGGGCAGGCCTGCACAAGTGATGAGGAGAACGGCACAGGAATTCTCTGGGGCACACTCTGGTGTAAGGGACACAGGCCAGATGGTGGTTCGAGGTGCCCTTGATGGTCTGTATTAATGTGCCTATGGCAAGGTCCCTTGTTGTCATGACGCCAGTACCTTTTATGGTGGTACAACCATTTACTGTAGTGTTAACTGAGGAATTGGAGACTGAGACGAGGATAGTGCAATCCAACTTATAACTTTTACTGAACGTTGGCTCAGGGCAGCAATTTATCATCCAGATAATCAAATATACAGTATTTTTAAGATAGACAGAGGTAAAGCTGCAAGAGGTCCACTGCTCACAGGTGTGATGTCTGTCTCTCAAGCAATTAATGATATAGGTTTTATGCTTACTGGTAGGGAACTTTTACGCTGGTCTTTGGGTCTCTGTTTCTTTAGTGCTTTCTGGATTAATATCCTTTTCTGAAGCTAAACTTTTAGCTGATGTCCACTAACTCTTAGCAGAGCAGGATGTGGACCACTTCAGCTCAGGGCTGAAGAGTGAAGACTGAGAACCCTCTAACTAGGCCTGAGCTGGGCTATATATGGGATGTCAGAAAAAATAGTGTTAGTCGGATGCACAGGGAGGTTGATACATCAAAGAAGGGTGCTCTCAGTCTAACAGCGTCACCCTGCTGTTTGCAAGAGAAGAATTTAAAAAGGAAATGACTGGGCACACCTAAGGATATGTTGTGACCAAAAGTTTATTAAGTAAAAGGACAAGTGGGTTTAGCGGTAATTATCAGATATATAAATGCAAAAACCGTTGGGTAATATAAGGTTGGCACACTTAAACAATAATTCATAAAAGGTTCATATAAAAATCCATGTAAAAAGCACTATATATTTGTGGTTAATGTATAGACCAGTCACTGGATGGTAGGGTACCGCCCGTGACTGATATCCATGCCTCAAACACAAATGGAATACAAGATGAAACTTAGTAACAAAGCAGCAATCTAGTATCAGTATAAATTAATATAAATTCAGTGCAGACAGTAGTTCGTAGATATATAACTTATGCCGCGATTAGATGGTGATGTGATAATCAACCCGACATAAAAATTCACTGCCCCGGAGTGGTCATGGGAGTCCAAGTGAACTATATGTTAGTTAGGAATAGATGGCCTTAATGTGGCTGAAAGTACAGAAGTTGTAAGTGTTGACTTACTCCGTAGCTGACTTAGCGGCGTCCCGCTTTCAGTCAGGAAGGGATCCGACAATAGAGTAAAAGTGTATTTCGGAACAGTCTTACCGATATTAGAAGATTTCTCTCGTGTAGAAGAAACTTCGGCCGTCTCTCGAAACTTTGTTCCCAGATTTTTCGTTACGGTCAGGTGAATCCCACAGTGAATAAGTAATCTGGGTCACCTGTTACCCTGTTCGACTTGCTGCACGTGGTTCCGCTTGTTTGAGTGCGGTTGCAGTATCACAGCCTTCCGGGCGAAAGTTTCAGACCGACTTATCTTTATAGAAACGGTACAAACTTGTTCCTGATTTGGGGTCGATGTGGTGCACTCACAAGAAGTTGAACTTGGGGGGTCAGACCAGACGCGTTTCGGGGCTAGAGTATCCCCTTCCTCAGTGGCTGAGGAAGGGGATACTCTAGCCCCGAAACGCGTCTGGTCTGACCCCCCAAGTTCAACTTCTTGTGAGTGCACCACATCGACCCCAAATCAGGAACAAGTTTGTACCGTTTCTATAAAGATAAGTCGGTCTGAAACTTTCGCCCGGAAGGCTGTGATACTGCAACCGCACTCAAACAAGCGGAACCACGTGCAGCAAGTCGAACAGGGTAACAGGTGACCAAGATTACTTATTCACTGTGGGATTCACCTGACCGTAACGAAAAATCTGGGAACAAAGTTTCGAGAGACGGCCGAAGTTTCTTCTACACGAGAGAAATCTTCTAATATCGGTAAGACTGTTCCGAAATACACTTTTACTCTATTGTCGGATCCCTTCCTGACTGAAAGCGGGACGCCGCTAAGTCAGCTACGGAGTAAGTCAACACTTACAACTTCTGTACTTTCGGCCACATTAAGGCCATCTATTCCTAACTAACATATAGTTCACTTGGACTCCCATGACCACTCCGGGGCAGTGAATTTTTATGTCGGGTTGATTATCACATCACCATCTAATCGCGGCATAAGTTATATATCTACGAACTACTGTCTGCACTGAATTTATATTAATTTATACTGATACTAGATTGCTGCTTTGTTACTAAGTTTCATCTTGTATTCCATTTGTGTTTGAGGCGTGGATATCAGTCACGGGCGGTACCCTACCATCCAGTGACTGGTCTATACATTAACCACAAATATATAGTGCTTTTTACATGGATTTTTATATGAACCTTTTATGAATTATTGTTTAAGTGTGCCAACCTTATATTACCCAACGGTTTTTGCATTTATATATCTGATAATTACCGCTAAACCCACTTGTCCTTTTACTTAATAAACTTTTGGTCACAACATATCCTTAGGTGTGCCCAGTCATTTCCTTTTTATATATGGGATGTGTTGTCTCCCCCTAGTGGTAGGCTCAGTGTAATGGAATCTAGCACACCTGTAGGCAGGGATTATGCATAAAGATGCACTGCAGCATAAAACAGGTTATATAAAGCGTACAAAGCATAACACTACAACTTTGCAGTACCCACGTGGGTAGTGGGACACTGCATTAGGAGCACAAAAAATAATTTTGATTTTGGGACCGGACAACCTCTTTAATGCTGCTGTGTATGGTAAGATATTCTAGGTTTTATTGGTGTATTAAATGTGTTTTTCACTGTGCTGTCAAGTATTCTTTTATATTTAGTTAAATTATTAAGCTGGGTTTCCGCATTCAGATTTTTTATGCAGTTTTTTAAGCCAAAGATTAAAAAAATAGCAGAAGACTCATAGGGTGCTTTATCAAACTGGTATAAAGTAGAACTGGCTTAGTTCTCATATCAACCAGTCAGATTCCACCTTTCACTTTTGACAGCTCCTTTGGAAAATGAAAGGTATAATCTGATTGGCATTAAAAAAGCTGAACTTGAAAACGCAGCTTTTTAGAAGCCAGCTTTTGCAAGCATTAATTTGTCGCTTGTGTGTTTCTTCTTCCCCTCCCATTCTAGCATTTTACTTTATAATTGTACATACTCCTCGTTTCCCTCTGCTTACATCCCCTCTACAAGTCTTCCTAATAAGTATTATCCATAGATTTAATCATTAAAGGGACTATCCAGGAAACAATATTTATGACTTATCCTCAGGATAGGTCATCAGTATTAGATCTTCAGGGGTTTGACACCCGGCACCCCTGCCAATCAGCTGTTAGAAAAGGCCTTAAGCGCCACATCCTCTTTCTAGGCCAGTGACATCACTGTACATTGGTCACACGGTCTAGTTCCAGCTCAGCCCCATTAAACGCAATGGGGCTGACCTGCAATACCAAGAACTGCCACTTTACAATGTAGCATCACTCACCAGAGCTCCGGTAAGAGCAGCGGTTCCCTGAAACAGCTGATTGCTGTGGATGCTGGGACTTAGACCTTCGCTGATCTAATAATGATGAACTATCCTGAGGATAAGTCATCATTATCTTTTGCAGGATAACCCCTTTAACTCGTCATACATACACTAGCATGCAACCCAAATTCTATTGAATATCAGTTTTCAAAAGTGGTATGCAGACTAAAAATCTTCTTTTCATAACTAATTTTTTAATACAGTGTACCATCCAGGGGTAGCTGGCAAATAAGCTGTGGGGAATGATGCAGTATTCACACTTGTAAAAACATATAGGCTTTTTTTTTTAAATCCTTCAATAACAAATAGACATTACAGATCTGTGACGGTTAGATGTCATTTTAGTCTAGCATACATTCATACATCTGTGTAAGAACCAGTAACCATCTTTGTGTGTGCTTATGTAGACATTTTATTCATGATCTTTTTTTCTCTAGAGCATCTTCCAAAATTACAACCAAGATCGTACTCTGCTGCAAGGTAATACCACTATTTAATATTTTTAAAACATGTGCTCAGAGCATTGCACAAAAATATGTAGGAGAAGATCCTGTGTAAATCAGCAATGTCATTGTACTGTACAGCTGGGACTTTTATTTCCACTCGTACAATATGAGTATCCCAGCAGTCAGACTGCAGACAGTGCAGCAATTTTATTCACTCCTTTTGAGGAAAATCTCAGAGATTGTTATTAAATGCCCCAACAGCTCTGCAACTGCATGTCAAAAAAGGGGGAGAACAGAAATAGAGAGATATAATTTTTTTTGCCTAAAACAGGCTTAGCCTGTGTATATATTGCAGACCATATTTACAAAACTTTCTTTTTTGCATAACTCAGACAACCCCTTTAAAGAGGTTGTCCAGTATAGAAGCCTAATGTGTGGCAAAAAATTTATTTGTCCATAGTCCCACTATTCCAGAGCTGTGGCTTCCTTTCCGGCCACTCTTTCACTTGCCATTCTTGCACATGTGACAGCTGAGGCCAGTAATTCGTTGCAGTGGTCATGGGACCAAGCCACTTCCAGTCCAGCTGCACCTGAAGCAGCCAGAAAGGGAATCGCAGTGCTGGAACAGCGAGACTGTAGACAGGAGAGTGCATTTATTTTAAATTAATTTTTGCACAAATCACAGACAAGGGGTTAAGTTGTCTCCCCAGCCAGACAACTCCTTTAACCGGGTTGTCTCATCTGAGACAATGGGGGTATTTCACTAGGGTATGCCCTCATTGTCTGATACGTGTGGATCGCACCTCTGGGACCCCGACCTATATTGAGAACGGAGCCCCAAAAGTAGTGGAAAGCCGCCCTCCATTCAGTTCTATGTGGCCGCCGAAAATAGCCGAGCGCTGGCTCAGCTATTTCCGTCAGGCCCATAAAAGTGAATGGGAGTGTACACCAGATGGGGACCTGCATAAATACGGGCGGGTAGCCCTCAATAAAGAGTTCCTGTTTTAACCCTCAAAGTGAAGTGTCGTCTCATTCTTGGGGGAGGATTTATTGTATGCTGTTCCAGTTTGACTGCTAGGAGTGTAAACCTATTCGTATGGTTTCCTATTCAACTGTCTACAGCATTCATATGCTTGAGAGGATTTATATGCTTCTTCGGTTTGGTGATTGTGGTGTCTGCCAGAGTGCTTGGAAACCTCAGGAAACACTCCGTTACACTGTGCCCATGATCCGTTACACTGTGCCCATGTATATACAGTATATCCAATAAATGTGTAAGTAGCTGTACCTTGCCCCCAAGTTCAACAGAAGCTCACGGCCACTACTACAACATGGGCTATGGGCTGATTGGTTAGTAGATGGAGCTCTACTGCTCACGCCTAGCTGACTGTAAGAAACATAGAATGTGTCGGCAGATAAGAACCATTTGGCCCATCTAGTCAGCCCAATATACTGAATACTATGAATAGCCCCCTGGCCCTATATATCCTTATATGAAGGATGACCTTATGCCTATCCCATGCATGCTTAAACTCCTTCCCTAATGTGACATGTTTCCTCTGTTATTGAAAAGCTTGACGCGTTTCTTGGCCTTTCATCAGGAGTGATATCTGGAAAACAATTAGATACATGAAAGTAACATAGTGGCTGTGCGTACGCTGACTGAGGCATGCAGCCACTATGTTACTTTCATGAACTATGTTACTTTCATGCCAAGAAACGCGTCGAGCTTTTCAATAACCGAGGAAACATGTCAAATTAGGGATACATGTAGCCATTTGGTTTTTATTAGGTTAGTAAGGATAGGGACTGCCAAGAATAGTCTGATGACTGAACAGTCGGCCAGACGTGAGCAGTAGAGCTCTATCTACTAACCTATCAGCCATAGCCCATGTTGTAATAGTGGCTGTGAGCTGCTGTTGAACTTGGGGCCGAGGTACAGCTACTTGCACATTTATTAATTATATATACATGGGCACAGACTAGGGACATTGTTATTAGGATTGACGCCAATCTTATGTGATTTGGATTGGCGCCATTATACTTGTAATGCCTAGCCTGATCAGTATTTTTGTAAACTATCACACATTTTTTAATGGTCTTTCAATAAAAAGTTTTTAGCGATAGTTTTTTTAGGCAGTTAACCCTGGAACAATATCCAATGTCGCCATGTTTTGTGGAATTTGGCATGTGTACCCCTCATAGATGCAGGTAAGTCCTCCATTCTCATAGTCGTGACCTCCTGAATTTTGCTGAACCAAAGCGCTATTGTGGGAGCCAACGTTTGTTTCCACATGCAAGGGATACAAGCCCTTGCCGTATTAATCATATTATCCATATACGTGGATAAAGGAATATCACAGTGATGGGGCAGGAGAAAGCAAGCGCCCTAGGGAAAACATGAGAAGTAAATTTGGATGTAATACCCAATGCTTCAGCCCACTAGCCAGCTAACACAGGACACTCTCAAAAATATGTAAAATTGTTCCTCGGATTTTTCTGCATTGCCAGCATAGCGGGGAAACAGCAGGGAAAAAGGAATGTAGTTTGGACGGTAACCTGTACTACCTGGAGAGGACCTTAAACCCCGCCTCCTGGATTTTACTGCCAATGGAAGTCTTGTGAGTTAATGTATAAAGACGTTCCTTCTGTTCAGACGTGAAGATAATTCCCAAGTCTTTTTCCCAGTTGAGTGTGTAAGTAGGGGAAGATTGGTCAGATGGAAAGATGAGTATACCATAAATTTGAGATAGGGCATACCTTATTACCCCCATCATATTGCAGATACATTAGAAAGGTAGTCCTATCCCTTGTGTAAACTTTTAGATTTTTTGTTAATCCGATCTTCCTGTGGATGGCAGTCTTGCACTTAAAATAAGTCCTTTTAGGTAGTTTCCACTACCACAGGGCCATTGTAAAGCACTCCCCAAATGTTTGTTTGATAGGCAGAGGCAGTTTCTGTGACAATTCAAAACAATAGCTGTCCATTGCACTCACAGCTGTGCTCTCCATTGGTATCATCAATAGCTTGTTGAAAACCAAAGGGACTTCTTCAAAGGAAAGCAAAGTCAACTTGTCGATAACCAAATGGAACCTGAAACAGGCTGCTGTTCATAGCCTAATAGCTCAATTGTAACTCTATATGTACCATTTCTGATTATATGAATGTTGTCCATGTTGGCTTCCAGCACTTAGTATTCTAAATAATTATAGCCAGTGGGCATAATGCTAAAAGACAACCTATTAGGCTACATCTTTGGCATGGCCAATTAGCAGATATAGATTGTAAACATGGGGGTCTTTGTTAGGTCCCTGACTGCCATGGTAACTATCTGCACCCCATGATCATTAAAGGGGTTGTCTCACTTCAGCAAGTGGCATTTATTATGTAGAGAAAGTTAATATAAGGCACTTACTAATGTATTGTGATTGTCCATATTGCCTCCTTTGCTGTCTGGATTCATTTTTCCATCACATTATACACTGCTTGTTTCCATGGTTACGGACACCCTGCAATCCATAACTAGTGGTCATGCTTGCAAACTATAGGAGAAAGCACCGGTCTCTCTGGTAGCTGGTGTAGCAAGAAGTTGGCCGGCACACGCTGAGGTGCTCGCCGCACGGGATAGGATAATTACCACGTGTGATGAAAAGAAAGATCCCAGCAGACGAGTCTTCAATGCTTGCAAAGTTTTATTGCCTGTAACAGTAGTCCATCAAAGGGACGCGTTTCGGCTCAATTGCCTTTCTCAACAGATAAATATACATGTTCAGCAACTCATATATATATGCGTATCAATGATTAAGGAAAGGAAAATCACAGTGATGTGAACGCCCATAATAGGGGCGGTACATACATGGTCACATGGTAACAAAATCAAGGTAGTCAATCAGGGAATCAAAAAGCGCAACAGGTAACAAGATACATGTCAATCGTAATGAAATGAAATAATGTTGTTAAATACCAATACAGCTGAGGAACTCCTTCATTTATATGGTAGATGTCTAGAAAAAATAATAATGCAAAAAAGATTATGAAAATTAGTAAAACTAAGATGAACAGAAAAATAGCACTACAAGAAATCAGATATGCATAATTTCATAGTCGCGGTTGAGGCCTCTCGGATATAGGGTATCAAGGGTATGAATCCAGTACGCCTCCCGACGCAAAAGTAATTTTTTGATGTCGCCACCCCGCCTAGGTCTAGAAATTTGTTCTATCACCTGGAATTTTAACTGAGCGACTGTATGATGAAACTTATCGAAATGGGAGGGAACTGGTAAAAGCAAATTTTTCGTCCTAATGGTGGATTTGTGTTTTCCAATGCGGTCTTTGACACTCTGCATAGTTTCCCCAATGTAAAGCAACCCACAAGGACATTTTATTAGATATATAACATTGGCTGATTCACAAGTGAAAAAGCCATCAACTGCATATGAGCGTCCAGTATGTGGGTGGTAAACATTGGGCCCTTTGATGACATTGGAGCACTGGAAACAATGGAAGCATGGAAACGTCCCCTTCCGCTGTGTAGCCAGGACCCCCTGTTTAAGAGTACCACGGGTGCTTCCAATATCCGCTCGTACTAGCTTATCCCTGTAGCTAGGTTTTTTTTTGTTGCAAATGAGGGGCGGATTTTGGAATTCCTTGATTTGGGGGTATGCTTTACCTAGTAGACACCAATGTTTTTTAACAATGTTATCTAGTATAGAATTGAATGGATGGAATTTGTGAATCAGTGCCACTCGTAGACTTTTGTCTTGTTTATTCTCAGAGCTACGGGGAGAATCCAACTCATTTATGGTGTTAGTTAGGATGGATGCCGGGTACCCTCTTTCTTCAAATCTTGTGGTCATCTCTAGGGATGAGCGAACCCGAACTGTATAGTTCGGGTTCGTACCGAATTTTGGGGTGTCCGTGACACGGACCCGAACCCGAACATTTTCGTAAAAGTTCGGGTTCGGTGTTCGGCGCTTTCTTGGCGCTTTTTGAAAGGCTGCAAAGCAGCCAATCAACAAGCGTCATACTACTTGGCCCAAGAGGCCATCACAGCCATGCCTACTATTGGCATGGCTGTGATTGGCCAGTGCACCATGTGACCCAGCCTCTATTTAAGCTGGAGTCACGTAGCGCTGCACGTCACTCTGCTATGATCAGTATAGGGAGAGGTTTCAGCTGCGACGTTAGGGCGAGATTAGGCAGATTAACTCCTCCAAAAGACTTCATTCTGTGATCGATCTGCAGCTGTGGATCATTGAAGTGCTATTATTGACTTGCTCACTTTTTTGAGGCTGCCCAGAGCGTTTTTAGATCACTTTTTTTCTGGGGTGATCGGCGGCCATTTTGTGACTTGTGGTGCGCCAGCACGAGCTATCACCAAGTGTATTTAACCATCGATAGTGTGGTTATTTTGTGCTATATCCTACATCAGCTGCAGGCTGAGCCTGTGTCACCGAAGTGCATTTAACCATCAACAGTCTGGTTATTTTTTGGCCATATACTACATCAGCTGCAGGCTGAGCCTGTTTCACCCAAGTGCATTTAACCATCAACAGTCTGATTATTTTTTGGCCATATACTACATCAGCTGCAGGCTGAGCCTGTGTCACCGAAGTGCATTTAACCATCAACAGTCTGGTTATTTTTTGGCCATATATTACATCAGGGGCAAGTTGAGCCTGTCACCCAGCGCCTAAAAAATAGACCTGACATTTCTATTCAACCAAATCTGCACAGTTTTAGCTGGTCAAGTTATTTGTAGTGACCGTCAAAGCAGACTTTTTGTTCTGGGTTGAAAAAGCATTCCCAAATTTGCCATTCTGAAAATAACTAGTTTGTGGTATTTCAGGCCTACTTGAAATCTATCCCAAAAAGAAAATCTTACATTGAAGTTATTGATAGTATCATTCAGAAAAACCTAAGACACACGCTAGCGTGCTGATAGAAGTGTCATTTTGTGATTAAACCTATAACTGTCACACAGCGCAAAAAAAAACAGGTCTCACATCTCTATTCAACCAAATCTGCACAGTTTTAGCTGGTCAAGTTATTTGTAGTGACCGTAAAAGCAGACTTTTTGTTCTGGGTTGAAAAAGCATTCCCAAATTTGCCATTCTGAAAATAACTAGTTTGTGGTATTTGAGGCCTACTTGAAATCTATCCCAAAAAGAAAATCTTACATTGAAGGTATTGATAGTGTGATTCAGAAAAACCTAAGACACACGCTAGCGTGCTGATAGAAGTGTCATTCTGTGATTAAACCTATAACTGTCACACAGCGCAAAAAAAAAACAGGTCTCACATCTCTATTCAACCAAATCTACACAGTTTTAGCTGGTAAAGTTATTTGTAGTGACCGTAAAAGCAGACTTTTTGTTCTGGGTTGAAAAAGCATTCCCAAATTTGCCATTCTGAAAATAACTAGTTTGTGGTATTTGAGGCCTACTTGAAATCTATCCCAAAAAGAAAATCTTACGTTGAAGGTATTGATAGTGTCATTCAGAAAAACCTAAGACACATGCTAGCGTGCTGATAGAAGTGTCATTCTGTGATTAAACCTATAACTGTCACACAGCGCAAAAAAAAAACAGGTCTCACATCTCTTTTCAACCAAATCTGCACAGTTTTAGCTGGTCAAGTTATTTGTAGTGACCGTAAAAGCAGACTTTTTGTTCTGGGTTGAAAAAGCATTCCCAAATTTGCCATTCTGAAAATAACTAGTTTGTGGTATTTGAGGCCTACTTGAAATCTATCCCAAAAAGAAAATCTTACATTGAAGGTATTGATAGTGTGATTCAGAAAAACCTAAGACACACGCTAGCGTGCTGATAGAAGTGTCATTCTGTGATTAAACCTATAACTGTCACACAGCGCAAAAAAAAAACAGGTCTCACATCTCTATTCAACCAAATCTGCACAGTTTTAGCTGGTCAAGTTATTTGTAGTGACCGTAAAAGCAGACTTTTTGTTCTGGGTTGAAAAAGCATTCCCAAATTTGCCATTCTGAAAATTACTAGTTTGTGGTATTTGAGGCCTACTTGAAATCTATCCCAAAAAGAAAATCTTACATTGAAGGTATTGATAGTGTGATTCAGAAAAACCTGAGACACACGCTAGCGTGCTGATAGAAGTGTCATTCTGTGATTAAACCTATAACTGTCACACAGCGCAAAAAAAAACAGGTCTCACATCTCTATTCAACCAAATCTGCACAGTTTTAGCTGGTCAAGTTATTTGTAGTGACCGTAAAAGCAGACTTTTTGTTCTGGGTTGAAAAAGCATTCCCAAATTTGCCATTCTGAAAATAACTAGTGTTGAGCGAACAGTTCGAGCATAGTTCGGGTCCGTACCGAATTTTGGGGTGTTCGTGACACGGACCCGAACCCGAACTTTTTCGTAAAAGTTCGGGTTCGTCGTTCGGCATGTATTTTGGCGCATTTTGAAAGGCTGCAAAGCAGCCAATCAACATGCATCATACTACTTGCCCTAAGATGCCATCGCAGCCATGCCTACTATTGGCAAGGCTGTGATTGGCCAAGTGCAGCATGTGACTCAGCCTCTTTATAAGCTTGTGCGCACGTCGGGACGTGCTCACTCCCGATGTGAATAGAACAGGGATAGACGCAGCTGATGCTAGGGCGAGAATAGGCAGGGATAATTGAATAACTGGAAGCAAATTTCTCTCCTCCACCTGTGATTCATCTGAACAACTGCAGCTGAGCTGCTTTTTTGATAGGGATTGGCTATTTTTAGAGTGGCCAGAGTGATTTTTCCATCCACATGTACCTGGGCTGACCGCCGGCCGCCATTTTGCGACTTGTAGTGCTGCAGCAGAAGCTGCCACAGTGTGCATTCCAAAGCTCCAAACAAGTCAGACATCTACACCTGGGATTCAGACCAATAGCGATTTAGCAGCACAGTCCAAGGCTATTTTTTTTAAAGGTTGTGCAGACCATTTTGTGGCACATGTTACTGGGCTGATAGGCGGCGGCCATCTTGGGACTAGTGCTGCAGCACAATCTCTCCCAACGTCCATTAATCACTTGTAATAGTGGTCTGTGCCATAGAAATCCTACATCAGGGACTTGGGTGTGCTTGTGTCACCCCTACTAATACCAGTCCACCTGTAATCCATACAGTGAAAAGCCATAAAGTATTCCAGTGAGGGAATTTTTTTTTATTTAAAAAAGGCCAAGTTAGTTTATCTGGCGTTCAATATACTAGATACAGTTAGGCCTGCGTTTCATACATCTGGAATTAGCAAACTAATGTGCTGGGGTTGGGAAAACATATATGTACCCATACTAGAATCTGTCAAAGAAAGCGGTACTCACATATAACAGTCATTCCATCTGTAATCCATACAGTCAAAAGACTGAAAGTATTCCAGTGAGGGAATTTTTTTTTTATTTAAAAAAGGCCAAGTTAGTTTATCTGGCGTTCAATATACTAGATACAGTTAGGCCTGCGTTTCATACATCTGGAATTAGCAAACTAATGTGCTGGGGTTGGGAAAACATATATGTACCCATACTAGAATCTGTCAAAGAAAGCGGTACTTACATATAACAGTCATTCCATCTGTAATCCATACAGTCAAAAGACTGAAAGTATTCCAGTGAGGGAATTTTTTTTATTTAAAAAAGGCCAAGTTAGTTTATCTGGCGTTCAATATACTAGATACAGTTAGGCCTGCGTTTCATACATCTGGAATTAGCAAACTAATGTGCTGGGGTTGGGAAAACATATATGTACCCATACTAGAATCTGTCAAAGAAAGCGGTACTCACATATAACAGTCATTCCATCTGTAATCCATACAGTCAAAAGACTGAAAGTATTCCAGTGAGGGAATTTTTTTTATTTAAAAAAGGCCAAGTTAGTTTATCTGGCGTTCAATATACTAGATACAGTTAGGCCTGCGTTTCATACATCTGGAATTAGCAAACTAATGTGCTGGGGTTGGGAAAACATATATGTACCCATACTAGAATCTGTCAAAGAAAGCGGTACTCACATATAACAGTCATTCCATCTGTAATCCATACAGTCAAAAGACTGAAAGTATTCCAGTGAGGGGATTTTTTTTATTTAAAAAAGGCCAAGTTAGTTTATCTGGCGTTCAATATACTAGATACAGTTAGGCCTGCGTTTCATACATCTGGAATTAGCAAACTAATGTGCTGGGGTTGGGAAAACATATATGTACCCATACTAGAATCTGTCAAAGAAAGCGGTACTCACATATAACAGTCATTCCATCTGTAATCCATACAGTCAAAAGACTGAAAGTATTCCAGTGAGGGGATTTTTTTTATTTAAAAAAGGCCAAGTTAGTTTATCTGGCGTTCAATATACTAGATACAGTTAGGCCTGCGTTTCATACATCTGGAATTAGCAAACTAATGTGCTGGGGTTGGGAAAACATATATGTACCCATACTAGAATCTGTCAAAGAAAGCGGTACTCACATATAACAGTCATTCCATCTGTAATCCATACAGTCAAAAGACTAAAAGTATTCCAGTGAGGGGATTTTTTTTTATTTAAAAAAGGCCAAGTTAGTTTATCTGGCGTTCAATATACTAGATACAGTTAGGCCTGCGTTTCATACATCTGGAATTAGCAAACTAATGTGCTGGGGTTGGGAAAACATATATGTACCCATACTAGAATCTGTCAAAGAAAGCGGTACTCACATATAACAGTCATTCCATCTGTAATCCATACAGTCAAAAGACTGAAAGTATTCCAGTGAGGGGATTTTGCTTATAAAAAATAATATATTTCATTGTGGTGCGAGTTGAATCGCAACAATGAAGAAATATACTATTAAGGGACGAGGACGCGGTCGTGGTGGTGTCCGTGGAGCCTCTGTTGCTGGTAGAGGACGTGGCCGTTCGGCCCCAGGCGCACACAGTAGGGAACGAACTCCCTCAACTAGCCGGCAGAATGTACCGCAATATCTCGTGGGGCCCAATGCCGCTCTTAGGATGGTAAGGCCTGAGCAGGTACAGGCATTAATCGATTGGGTGGCCGACAGTGCTTCCAGCACGTTCACCACATGGTCTTCCACCCAGTCTTCTGCGGAAAGCGCACAGGTGGCACCTGAAAACCAAGCCCATCAGTCTGTCACATCACCCCCAAGCATATCAGGGAAACGGTCTGAGCCACAAGTTATGCAGCAGTCTCTTCTTCTGTTTGAAGACTCTGCTTCCAGGGTTTCCCAGGGGCGTCCACCTAGCCCTTCCCCAGTGGAGGAAGACATACCATGCACTGACGCACAACCACTTATGTCTCCAGATGAAGAGGACATGGGAATACCACCACAGCAGAGTCACCGACTCTCTGATGATGACGAAACACAGGTGCCCACTGCCGCATCTTTTTGCAGTGTGCAGACTGAACAGGAGGAGGTCAGGGAGGGAGACTGGGTGGAAGACGATGCAGAGGACGATGAGGTCTTAGACCCCACATGGACTGAAGGTCGTGGCGATGACTTTCACAGTTCAGAGGAAGAGGTAGTGGTGAGACCGAGACAACAGCGAAGCCAAAGAGGGAGCAGGGGGCCAAAGCAGACGAGCCGCCGCCCCCAGAGTTCGCCTGCTACTGGACATCGCCAACAGGGACCCAGCCCCACAAAGGCAGCTTCAAAGAGTTCCCTGGCATGGCACTTCTTTAAACAATGTCCTACCGACAAGACCCGAGTGACTTGCACGCTCTGCCATCAGAGCCTGAGGCGAGGCATTAACGTTCTGAACCTCAGCACAACCTGCATGACCAGGCATCTACATGCAAAGCATGAACTGCAGTGGGGTACACACCTTAAAAACCAGGCACTCGCTGAGGCTCCCCCTGCTCCCTCTACCGCTGCTGCCTCGGCTTCCGCCTCGAGAGGAATGTTGCCACCTGCCGAGCAGCAAACAGAGGATGTGCCACCGACACCACCACCACCGCCACCGTCAACTAGCGTCTCCACTATATCACACAGCAGCGTTCAGCTCTCAATATCTCAAACCTTAGAGAGGAAGCGCAAATTCCCCCCGAGTCACCCTCGAGCCCTTGGCCTGAACGCCAGCATTTCTAAACTGCTGGCCTTTGAAATGCTGTCATTCCGGCTGGTGGACACAGACAGCTTCAAACAGCTGATGGCCATGGCTGTCCCGCAGTATGTGGTTCCCAGCCGCCACTACTTCTCCAAGACAGCCGTGCCTTCCCTGCACATGCAAGTGTCCGATAAAATCAAGTGTGCACTGCGCAACGCCATTTGTGGCAAGGTCCACCTAACCACAGATACGTGGACCAGTAAGCACGGCCAGGGACGCTATATCTCACTAACTGCACACTGGATGAATGTAGTGGCGGCTGGGCCCCCGGCGGACAGTTCCTTGGCGCACGTCCTTCCGCCCCCTAGGATCGCAGGGCATCATTCTCTGCCTCCTGTAGCCTCCTCCTCCTACTCGGCTTCCTCCTCCACTGCTTCCACCAGCTCATCCGGTCAGCCACACACCTTCACCACCAACTTCAGCACAGCCCGGGGTAAACGTCAGCAGGCCATTCTGAAACTCATATGTTTGGGGGACAGGCCCCACAGCGCAAAGGAGTTGTGGCGGGGTATTGAACAACAGACCGACGAGTGGTTTCTGCCGGTGGGCCTCAAGCCAGGCCTGGTGGTATGCGATAATGGGCGAAATCTCGTGGCAGCTCTGGGACTAGACGGTTTGACGCACATCCCTTGCCTGGCGCATGTGCTGAACTTGGTGGTGCAGAGGTTCATTCACCACTACCCCAACATGTCAGAGCTGCTGCATAAAGTGCGGGCCGTCTGTGCGCGCTTCCGCCGTTCACATCCTGCCGCTGCTCGCCTGTCTGCGCTACAGCGGAACTTCGGCCTTCCCGCTCACCGCCTCATATGCGACGTGCCCACCCGGTGGAACTCCACCTTGCACATGCTGGAGAGACTGTGCGAGCAGCAGCAGGCCATAGTGGAGTTTCAGCTGCAGCACGCTCGCGTCAGTCGTACTGCCGAACAGCACCACTTCACCACCAATGATTGGGCCTCCATGCGAGACCTGTGTGCCCTGCTGCGCTGTTTCGAGTACTCCACCAACATGGCCAGTGGCGATGACACTGTTATCAGCGTTACAATACCACTTCTATGTCTCCTTGAGAAAACACTTAGGGCAATGATGTTAGAGGAGGTGGCCCAGGTGGAGGAGGAGGAGGAGGATGAGGGCTCGTTTCTAACACTTTCGGGCCAGTCTGTTCGAAGTGGCTCAGAGGGAGGTTTGTTTAAGCAGCAGAGGACAGGTTCACAAGTCGCCAGCCAAGGCACTGTACTGGAGGACGAGGAGGATGAGGAGGTGGAGGGGGACGAGGATGACGCAAGTTCACAGCGGGGTGGCAGCCCAGGCCCATCACTGGTGCGTGGCTGGGGGGATACGGTGGACGATGACGATACGCCTCCCACAGAGGACAGCTTGTCCTTACCCATGGGTAGCCTGGCCCACATGAGCGAATATATGCTCCAATGCCTGCGCAACGACAGCAGAGTTGCCCACGTTTTAACGTGTGCAGACTACTGGGTGGCCACCCTGCTGGATCCCCGGTATAAAGACAATGTGCCCACTTTAATTCCTGAACTGGAGCGCGACCGTAAGATGCGCGAGTACAAGCGCACGCTGATAGAGGCGCTCTTGAGAGCATTCCCACATGTCACAGGGGAACAGGTGGAAGGTGAAGGCAGAGGAGTGGCAAGAGGTCGCCAACGCAGCTGTGTCACGGCCAGCTCATCTAAGGGCAGGGTTAGCATGGCAGAAATGTGGAAAAGTTTTGTCTCCACGCCACAGCTATCTGCACCGACACCTGATACAGAACGTGTTAGCAGGAGGCAGCATTTCACTAACATGGTTGAACAGTATGTCTGCACACCCCTCCACATCCTGACGGATGGTTCGGCCCCATTTAACTACTGGGTTTCGAAATTGTCCACGTGGCCAGAGTTAGCATGTTATGCCTTGGAGGTGCTTTCCTGCCCGGCGGCCAGCGTTTTATCTGAACGCGTATTCAGCACGGCAGGGGGCGTCATTACTGACAAGCGCAGCCGCCTGTCCACAGCCAACGTGGACAAGCTGACCTTCATAAAGATGAACCAGGCATGGATCCCACAGGACCTGTCCCTCCCTTGTGCAGAGTAGTCCTTATTAACTGCCTAAAACATGTCTTGTTGTGCTACGGGCCACTTCTTTATTTGATACAAATTTTATGAAACCCACAGTTGAATGAAACTCTTCTCTGTCTGGGCGCCGGGGCCTAACCAGATGAAAGTGGCCGGTTAAACTAACCGGTGACATGAAGCCATAACCTCTGCCATGCTACCTCTGTCTTCTGTCTGGGTGCTGAGGCCTAAGTCAAATAAAGCGGTCTTCTGCTGTGCTGGGGGATATGAAGCTAATCTCTGACCTCTCTCCTCTGTCTGGGTCCAAAGGCCTAAATCACTGAAAGAGGCCTTCTCCTGTGGTGTGTGATATGATGCCAGAATATGTGCTGTGGGGCCTCTCTCCTCTTCCTGGGTGCAGGGGTCAAATAAACTAAATTGTGGCCTACTCCTGTGGTGGTTGATATGATGCCTGATTCTCTGATGTGGAACCTCTCTCCTCTGTTTGGGTGAAGGGGTCAAAGTAACTAAATGGTGGCTTCTCCTGTGGTGGCTGATATGATGCCAGAATATGTGCTGTGGTGCCTCTCTCCTCTTCCTGGGTGCAGGGGTCAAAGTAACTAAATGGTGGCTTCTCCTGTGGTGGCTGATATGATGCCAGAATATGTGCTGTGGGGCCTCTCTCCTCTTCCTGGGTGCAGGGGTCAAAGTAACTCAATGGTGGCTTCTCCTGTGGTGGCTGATATGATGCCAGAATATGTGCTGTGGTGCCTCTCTCCTCTGTCTGGGTCCAAAGGCCTAAATCACTGAAAGAGGCCTTCTCCTGTGGTGTGTGATATGATGCCTGAATATGTGCTGTGGTGCCTCTCTCCTCTTCCTGGGTGCGGGGGTCAAAGTAACTCAATGGTGGCTTCTCCTGTGGTGGCTGATATGATGCCAGAATATGTGCTGTGGTGCCTCTCTCCTCTTCCTGGGTGCGGGGGTCAAAGTAACTCAATGGTGGCTTCTCCTGTGGTGGCTGATATGATGCCAGAATATGTGCTGTGGGGCCTCTCTCCTCTTCCTGGGTGCAGGGGTCAAAGTAACTCAATGGTGGCTTCTCCTGTGGTGGTTAGTATGATGCCAGAATATGTGCTGTGGGGCCTCTCTCCTCTTCCTGGGTGCAGGGGTCAAAGTAACTCAATGGTGGCTTCTCCTGTGGTGGCTGATATGATGCCAGAATATGTGCTGTGGTGCCTCTCTCCTCTTCCTGGGTGCGGGGGTCAAAGTAACTCAATGGTGGCTTCTCCTGTGGTGGCTGATATGATGCCAGAATATGTGCTGTGGGGCCTCTCTCCTCTTCCTGGGTGCAGGGGTCAAAGTAACTCAATGGTGGCTTCTCCTGTGGTGGTTAGTATGATGCCAGAATATGTGCTGTGGGGCCTCTCTCCTCTTCCTGGGTGCAGGGGTCAAAGTAACTCAATGGTGGCTTCTCCTGTGGTGGCTGATATGATGCCAGAATATGTGCTGTGGTGCCTCTCTCCTCTTCCTGGGTGCGGGGGTCAAAGTAACTCAATGGTGGCTTCTCCTGTGGTGGCTGATATGATGCCAGAATATGTGCTGTGGGGCCTCTCTCCTCTTCCTGGGTGCAGGGGTCAAAGTAACTCAATGGTGGCTTCTCCTGTGCTGATTGATATAAAGCTGATGGTTGTGCCATCTGACATGGTTGCCAGGGTCTGATTCAATGGGGGCCTACTCCTGTGGTGGGTGATCTAAATGCCTGATTCTCTGCTGTGAAACCTCTCTCCTCCGTCTGGGTGTAGGGGTCAAAGTCTTTCAAAGTCGCCTTCTCCTGTGCTGATTGATATGAAGCTGATGGTTGTGCCATCTGACATGGTTGCCGGGGTCCCATTAAATTGTGGCCTACTCCTGTGGTGGTTGATATGATGCCTGCTTCTCTGATGTGGAACCTCTCTCCTCTGTTTGGGTGAAGGGGTCAAAGTAACTAAATGGTGGCTTCTCCTGTGGTGGCTGATATGATGCCAGAATATGTGCTGTGGGGCCTCTCTCCTCTTCCTGGGTGCAGGGGTCAAAGTAACTCAATGGTGGCTTCTCCTGTGGTGGCTGATATGATGCCAGAATATGTGCTGTGGTGCCTCTCTCCTCTTCCTGGGTGCGGGGGTCAAAGTAACTCAATGGTGGCTTCTCCTGTGGTGGCTGATATGATGCCAGAATATGTGCTGTGGTGCCTCTCTCCTCTTCCTGGGTGCGGGGGTCAAAGTAACTCAATGGTGGCTTCTCCTGTGGTGGCTGATATGATGCCAGAATATGTGCTGTGGTGCCTCTCTCCTCTTCCTGGGTGCGGGGGTCAAAGTAACTCAATGGTGGCTTCTCCTGTGGTGGCTGATATGATGCCAGAATATGTGCTGTGGGGCCTCTCTCCTCTTCCTGGGTGCAGGGGTCAAAGTAACTCAATGGTGGCTTCTCCTGTGGTGGTTAGTATGATGCCAGAATATGTGCTGTGGGGCCTCTCTCCTCTTCCTGGGTGCAGGGGTCAAAGTAACTCAATGGTGGCTTCTCCTGTGGTGGCTGATATGATGCCAGAATATGTGCTGTGGTGCCTCTCTCCTCTTCCTGGGTGCGGGGGTCAAAGTAACTCAATGGTGGCTTCTCCTGTGGTGGCTGATATGATGCCAGAATATGTGCTGTGGGGCCTCTCTCCTCTTCCTGGGTGCAGGGGTCAAAGTAACTCAATGGTGGCTTCTCCTGTGGTGGTTAGTATGATGCCAGAATATGTGCTGTGGGGCCTCTCTCCTCTTCCTGGGTGCAGGGGTCAAAGTAACTCAATGGTGGCTTCTCCTGTGGTGGCTGATATGATGCCAGAATATGTGCTGTGGTGCCTCTCTCCTCTTCCTGGGTGCGGGGGTCAAAGTAACTCAATGGTGGCTTCTCCTGTGGTGGCTGATATGATGCCAGAATATGTGCTGTGGGGCCTCTCTCCTCTTCCTGGGTGCAGGGGTCAAAGTAACTCAATGGTGGCTTCTCCTGTGCTGATTGATATAAAGCTGATGGTTGTGCCATCTGACATGGTTGCCAGGGTCTGATTCATTGGGGGCCTACTCCTGTGGTGGGTGATCTAAATGCCTGATTCTCTGCTGTGAAACCTCTCTCCTCCGTCTGGGTGTAGGGGTCAAAGTCTTTCAAAGTCGCCTTCTCCTGTGCTGATTGATATGAAGCTGATGGTTGTGCCATCTGACATGGTTGCCGGGGTCCCATTAAATTGTGGCCTACTCCTGTGGTGGTTGATATGATGCCTGATTCTCTGATGTGGAACCTCTCTCCTCTGTTTGGGTGAAGGGGTCAAAGTAACTAAATGGTGGCTTCTCCTGTGGTGGCTGATATGATGCCAGAATATGTGCTGTGGGGCCTCTCTCCTCTTCCTGGGTGCAGGGGTCAAAGTAACTCAATGGTGGCTTCTCCTGTGGTGGCTGATATGATGCCAGAATATGTGCTGTGGTGCCTCTCTCCTCTGCCTGGGTGCGGGGGTCAAAGTAACTCAATGGTGGCTTCTCCTGTGGTGGCTGATATGATGCCAGAATATGTGCTGTGGTGCCTCTCTCCTCTTCCTGGGTGCGGGGGTCAAAGTAACTCAATGGTGGCTTCTCCTGTGGTGGCTGATATGATGCCAGAATATGTGCTGTGGTGCCTCTCTCCTCTTCCTGGGTGCAGGGGTCAAAGTAACTAAATGGTGGCTTCTCCTGTGGTGGTTGATATGATGCCTGATTCTCTGCTGTGAAACCTCTCTCCTCCATCTGGGTGTAGGGGTCAAAGTCTTTCAAAGTCGCCTTCTCCTGTGCTGATTGATATAAAGCTGATGGTTGTGCCATCTGACATGGTTGCCAGGGTCTGATTCAATGGGGGCCTACTCCTGTGGTGGGTGATCTAAATGCCTGATTCTCTGCTGTGAAACCTCTCTCCTCCGTCTGGGTGTAGGGGTCAAAGTCTTTCAAAGTCGCCTTCTCCTGTGCTGATTGATATGAAGCTGATGGTTGTGCCATCTGACATGGTTGCCGGGGTCCCATTAAATTGGGGCCTACTCCTGTGGTGGGTGATCTAAATGCCTGATTCTCTGCTTTGAAACCTCTCTCCTCCGTCCGGGTGTAGGGGTCAAAGTCTGTCAAAGTCGCCTTCTCCTGTGCTGATTGATATAAAGCTTATGCTTGTGCCATCTGACATGGTTGCCGGGGTCTGATTCAATGGTGGCCTACTCCTGTGGTGGGTGATCTAACTGCCTGATTCTCTGCTGTGTAACCTCTCTCCTCCGTCTGGGTGTAGGGGTCAAAGTAACTAAATGGTGGCCTACTCCTGTGGTGGGTGATATGATGCCTGGTTCTCTGCTGTGGGACCTCTCTCCTTTGTCTGGGTGCTGTGGTCAAAATAATAGTAAGTGACCTTCTCCATTGGTGGGTGACTTGAAGCCTGATTCTGTGCTATGGGACCTCACTCCAATTAATATTGTTTAATTTTTATTTATTTTATGTTAACTCATCATTTCCCTATCTACATTTGTTTGCAGGGGATTTAACTACATTTTGCTGCCTTTTGCAGCCCTCTAGCCCTTTCCGGGTGTGTTTTACAGCCTTTTTAGTGCCCAAAAGTTCGGGTCCCCATTGACTTCTATGGGGTTCGGGTTCGGGATGAAGTTCGGGTCGAGTTCGGATCCCGAACCCGAACATTTTTCGAAAGTTCGGCCGAACTCGTCGAACCCGAACATCCAGGTGTTCGCTCAAATCTAAAAATAACTAGTTTGTGGTATTTGAGGCCTACTTGAAATCTATCCCAAAAAGAAAATCTTACATTGAAGGTATTGATAGTGTGATTCAAAAAAACCTAAGACACACGCTAGCGTGCTGATAGAAGTGTCATTCTGTGATTAAACCTATAACTGTCACACAACGCAAAAAAAAACAGGTCTCACATCTCTATTCAACCAAATCTGCACATTTTTAGCTGGTCAAGTTATTTGTAGTGACCGTAAAAGCAGACTTTTTGTTCTGGGTTGAAAAAGCATTCCCAAATTTGCCATTCTCAAAATTGTTGTGAACGGGAACAATGAGGAAAACATCTAATAAGGGACGCGGACGTGGACATGGTCGTGGTGGTGTTAGTGTACCCTCTGGTGCTGGGAGAGGACGTGGCCGTTCTGCCACAGCCACACGTCCTAGTGAACCAACTACCTCAGGTCCCAGTAGCCAGCAGAATTTACAGCGATATTTGGTGGGGCCCAATGCCGTTCTAAGGATGGTAAGGCCTGAGCAGGTGCAGGCATTAGTCAATTGGGTGGCCGACAGTGGATCCAGCACGTTCACATTATCTCCCACCCAGTCTTCTGCAGAAAGCGCACAGATGGCGCATGAAAACCAAGCCCATCGGTCTGTCACATCACCCCCATGCATATCAGAGAAACTGTCTGAGCCTCAAGTTATGCAGCAGTCTCTTATGCTGTTTGAAGACTCTGCTGCCAGGGTTTCCCAAGGGCATCCACCTAGCCCTTCCCCAGGGGTGGAAGAGATAGAATGCACTAACGCACAACCACTTATTTTTCCTGATGATGAGGACATGGGAATACCACCTCAGCACGTCTCTGATGATGACGAAACACAGGTGCCAACTGCTGCGTCTTTCTGCAGTGTGCAGACTGAACAGGAGGTCAGGGGTCAAGACTGGGTGGAAGACGATGCAGGGGACGATGAGGTCCTAGACCCCACATGGAATGAAGGTCGTGCCACTGACTTTCACAGTTCGGAGGAAGAGGCAGTGGTGAGACCGAGCCAACAGCGTAGCAAAAGAGGGAGCAGTGGGCAAAATCAGAACACCCGCCGCCAAGAGACTTCGCCTGCTACTGACCGCCGCCATCTGGGACCGAGCACCCCAAAGGCAGCTTCAAGGAGTTCCCTGGCATGGCACTTCTTCAAACAATGTGCTGACGACAAGACCCGAGTGGTTTGCACGCTGTGCCATCAGAGCCTGAAGCGAGGCATTAACGTTCTGAACCTTAACACAACCTGCATGACCAGGCACCTGCATGCAAAGCATGAACTGCAGTGGAGTAAACACCTTAAAAACAAGGAAGTCACTCAGGCTCCCCCTGCTGCCTCTTCTGCTGCTGCCGCCTCGGCCTCTTCTGCTGCTGCTGCCGCCGCCTCGGCCTCTTCTGCTGCTGCTGCCGCCGCCTCGGCCTCTTCCTCTGCCTCTGGAGGAACGTTGGCACCTGCCGCCCAGCAAACATGGGATGTACCACCAACACCACCACCTGCGTCACTAAGCATCTCAACCATGTCACACGGCGGCGTTCAGCTCTCCATCTCACAAACATTTGAGAGAAAGCGTAAATTCCCACCTAGCCACCCTCGATCCCTGGCCCTGAATGCCAGCATTTCTAAACTACTGGCCTATGAAATGCTGTCATTTAGGCTGGTGGACACACACAGCTTCAAACAGCTCATGTCACTTGCTGTCCCACAGTATGTTGTTCCCAGCCGCCACTACTTCTCCAAGAGAGCCGTGCCTTCCCTGCACAACCAAGTGTCCGATAAAATCAAGTGTGCACTGCGCAACGCCATCTGTGGCAAGGTCCACCTAACCACAGATACGTGGACCAGTAAGCACGGCCAGGGACGCTATATCTCCCTAACTGCACACTGGGTAAATGTAGTGGCGGCTGGGCCCCAGGCGGAGAGCTGTTTGGCGCACGTCCTTCCGCCGCCAAGGATCGCAGGGCAACATTCTTTGCCTCCTGTCTCCTCCTCCTCCTACTCAGCTTCCTCCTCCTCTTCTTCCACCTGCTCATCCAGTCAGCCACACACCTTCACCACCAACTTCAGCACAGCCCGGGGTAAACGTCAGCAGGCCATTCTGAAACTCATATGTTTGGGGGACAGGCCCAACACCGCACAGGAGTTGTGGCGGGGTATAGAACAACAGACCGATGAGTGGTTGCTGCCGGTGAGCCTCAAGCCCGGCCTGGTGGTGTGCGATAATGGGCGAAATCTCGTTGCAGCTCTGGGACTAGCCGGTTTGACGCACATCCCTTGCCTGGCGCATGTGCTGAATTTGGTGGTGCAGAAGTTCATTCGCAACTACCCCGACATGTCAGAGCTGCTGCATAAAGTGCGGGCCGTCTGTTCGCGCTTCCGGCGTTCACACCCTGCCGCTGCTCGCCTGTCTGCGCTACAGCGTAACTTCGGCCTTCCCGCTCACCGCCTCATATGCGACGTACCCACCAGGTGGAACTCCACCTTGCATATGCTGGACAGACTGTGCGAGCAGCAGCAGGCCATAGTGGAGTTTCAGCTGCAGCACGCACGGGTCAGTCGCACTGCGGATCAGACACACTTCACCACCAATGACTGGGCCTCCATGCGAGACCTGTGTGCCCTGTTGCGCTGTTTCGAGTACTCCACCAACATGGCCAGTGGCGATGACGCTGTTATCAGCGTTACAATACCACTTCTATGTCTCCTTGAGAAAACACTTAGGGCGATGATGGAAGAGGAGGTGGCCCAGGAGGAAGAGGAGGAAGAGGTGTCATTTTTAGCACTTTCAGGCCAGTCTCTTCAAAGTGACTCAGAGGGAGGTTTTTTGCAACACCAGAGGCCAGGTACAAATGTGGCCAGACAGGGCCCACTACTGGAGGACGAGGAGGACGAGGATGAGGAGGAGGTGGAGGAGGATGAGGATGAAGCATGTTCACAGCGGGGTGGCACCCAAAGCAGCTCGGGCCCATCACTGGTGCGTGGCTGGGGGGAAACACAGGACGATGACGATACGCCTCCCACAGAGGACAGCTTGTCCTTACCTCTGGGCAGCCTGGCACACATGAGCGACTACATGCTGCAGTGCCTGCGCAACGACAGCAGAGTTGCCCACATTTTAACGTGTGCGGACTACTGGGTTGCCACCTTGCTGGATCCCCGGTACAAAGACAATGTGCCCACCTTACTTCCTACACTGGAGCGTGATAGGAAGATGCGCGAGTACAAACGCACGTTGGTAGACGCGCTACTGAGAGCATTCCCAAATGTCACAGGGGAACAAGTGGAAGCCCAAGGCGAAGGCAGAGGAGGAGTAAGAGGTCACCAACGCAGCTGTGTCACGGCCAGCTCCTCTGAGGGCAGGGTTAGCATGGCAGAGATGTGGAAAAGTTTTGTCACCACGCCACAGCTAAGTGCACCACCACCTGATACGGAACGTGTTAGCAGGAGGCAACATTTCACTAACATGGTGGAACAGTACCTGTGCACACCCCTCCACGTACTGACTGATGGTTCGGCCCCATTCAACTTCTGGGTCTCCAAATTGTCCACGTGGCCAGAGCTAGCCTTTTATGCCTTGGAGGTGCTGGCCTGCCCGGCGGCCAGCGTTTTGTCTGAACGTGTATTCAGCACGGCAGGGGGCATCATTACAGACAAACGCAGCCGCCTGTTTACAGCCAATGTGGACAAGCTGACGTTCATAAAAATGAACCAGGCATGGATCCCACAGGACCTGTCCATCCCTTGTGCAGATTAGATATTAACTACCTCCCCTTAACAATATATTATTCTACTCCAGGGCACTTCCTCATTCAATACTATTTTTAATTTAATTTTACCATTATATTGTGGGGCAACCCAAAGTTGAATGAACCTCTCCTCTGTCTGGGTGACGGGGCCTAAATGTGTGACAGTGGCCTGTTCCAGTGGTGGGTGACGTGAAGCCTGATTCTCTGCTATGACATGAAGACTTATTCTGTGCTGACATGAAGCCAGATTCTCTGTTACGCGACCTCTCTCCTCTGCCTGGGTGCCTGGGCCTAAATATGTGACAGTGGCCTGTTCCAGTGGTGGGTGACGTGAAGCCTGATTCTCTGCTATGACATGAAGACAGATTCTGTGCTGACATCAGGCCAGATTCTCTGTTACGGGACCTCTCTCCTCTGCCTGGGTGCCTGGGCCTAAATGTGTGACAGTGGCCTGTTCCAGTGGTGGGTGACGTGAAGCCTGATTCTCTGCTATGACATGAAGACAGATTCTGCGCTGACATCAGGCCAGATTCTCTGTTACGGGACCTCTCTCCTCTGCCTGGGTACCTGGGCCTAAATGTGTGACAGTGGCCTGTTCCAGTGGTGGGTGACGTGAAGCCTGATTCTCTGCTATGACATGAATACAGATTCTGCGCTGACATAAGGCCAGATTCTCTGTTACGGGACCGCTCTCCTCTGTCTGGGTGCCGGGGCCTAAATGTGTGACAGTGGCCTGTTCCAGTGGTGGGTGACGTGAAGCCTGATTCTCTGCTATGACATGAAGACAGATTCTGCGCTGACATCAGGCCAGATTCTCTGTTATGGGACCTCTCTCCTCTGCCTGGGTACCTGGGCCTAAATGTGTGACAGTGGCCTGTTCCAGTGGTGGGTGACGTGAAGCCTGATTCTCTGCTATGACATGAATACAGATTCTGCGCTGACATAAGGCCAGATTCTCTGTTATGGGACCGCTCTCCTCTGTCTGGGTGCCGGGGCCTAAATGTGTGACAGTGGCCTGTTCCAGTGGTGGGTGACGTGAAGCCTGATTCTCTGCTATGACATGAAGACAGATTCTGCGCTGACATAAGGCCAGATTCTCTGTTACAGGACCTCTCTCCTCTGCCTGGGTACCTGGGCCTAAATGTGTGACAGTGGCCTGTTCCATCGGTGGGTGACGTGAAGCCTGATTCTCTGCTATGACATGAATACAGATTCTGCGCTGACATAAGGCCAGATTCTCTGTTACGGGACCTCTCTCCTCTGCCTGGGTGCCTGGGCCTAAATATGTGACAGTGGCCTGTTCCAGTGGTGGGTGACGTGAAGCCTGATTCTCTGCTATGACATGAATACAGATTCTGCGCTGACATAAGGCCAGATTCTCTGTTACGGGACCTCTCTCCTCTGTCTGGGTGACGGGGCCTAAATATGTGACAGTGGCTTGTTCCAGTGGTGGGTGACGTGAAGCCTGATTCTCTGCTATGACATGAAGACAGATTCTGCGCTGACATAAGGCCAGATTCTCTGTTACGGGACCGCTCTCCTCTGTCTGGGTGCCGGGGCCTAAATATGTGACAGTGGCCTGTTCCAGTGGTGGGTGACGTGAAGCCTGATTCTCTGCTATGACATGAATACAGATTCTGCGCTGACATAAGGCCAGATTCTCTGTTACGGGACCTCTCTCCTCTGTCTGGGTGCCGGGGCCTAAATATGTGACAGTGGCTTGTTCCAGTGGTGGGTGACGTGAAGCCTGATTCTCTGCTATGACATGAAGACAGATTCTGTGCTGACATAAGGCCAGATTCTCTGTTACGGGACCTCTCTCCTCTGACTGGGTGCCTGGGCCTAAATGTGTGACAGTGGCCTGTTCCAGTGGTGGGTGACGTGAAGCCTGATTCTCTGCTATGACATGAAGACAGATTCTGTGCTGACATCAGGCCAGATTCTCTGTTACGGGACCTCTCTCCTCTGCCTGGGTGCCTGGGCCTAAATGTGTGACAGTGGCCTGTTCCAGTGGTGGGTGACGTGAAGCCTGATTCTCTGCTATGACATGAAGACAGATTCTGTGCTGACATCAGGCCAGATTCTCTGTTACGGGACCTCTCTCCTCTGCCTGGGTGCCGGGGCCTAAATGTGTGACAGTGGCCTGTTCCAGTGGTGGGTGACATGAAGCCTGATTCTCTGCTATGACATGAAAACAGATTCTGTGCTGACATCAAGCCAGATTCTCTGTTACGGGACCTCTCTCCTCTGACTGGGTGCCTGGGCCTAAATGTGTGACAGTGGCCTGTTCCAGTGGTGGGTGACGTGAAGCTTGATTCTCTGCTATGACATGAAGACAGATTCTGCGCTGACATAAGGCCAGATTCTCTGTTACGTGACCGCTCTCCTCTGTCTGGGTGCCGGGGCCTAAATGTGTGACAGTGGCCTGTTCCAGTGGTGGGTGACGTGAAGCCTGATTCTCTGCTATGACATGAAGACAGATTCTGTGCTGACATGAAGCCAGATTCTCTGCTATGGCATGAAGAGACTGATTCTGTGCTGACATGAAGCCAGATTCTTTGCTATGGCATGAAGAGACTGATTCTCTGCTGACGTGAAACCAGATTCTCTGCTATGGGAACTCTGTCCAATTGATATTGGGTCATTTTTTTTTTTTTTTTATTCATTTCCCTATCCACATTTGTTTGCAGGGGATTTACCTACATGTTGCTGCCTTTTGCAGCCCTCTAGCTCTTTCCTGGGCTGTTTTACAGCCTTTTTAGTGCCGAAAAGTTCGGGTCCCCATTGACTTCAATGGGGTTCGGGTTCGGGACGAAGTTCGGATCGGGTTCGGATCCCGAACCCGAACATTTCCGGGAAGTTCGGCCGAACTTCTCGAACCTGAACATCCAGGTGTTCGCTCAACCCTAGTCATCTCTTCTATTCTATGGCCCAGTACTGAGGGGTCAGAGACAATTCGTCTAACCCTCTGATACTGGGACTTTGGAATAGCTTTTTTAAGAGCAGGTGGATGGGCGCTGGTAAAGTGGAGGATACTATTTCTGTCTGTCTCCTTCCGAAATAAATCAGTTGACAAATTACCTTTCACATCCTTGATAACCCTTGTTTCCAAGAAGCTGACCATCTGACTATCACTTGTGACTGTAAATTGTAGACTAGTACATGCTTGGTTCAGGTATGAAACGAATACCGTGAGGGTCTCCTGTGACCCCGCCCATATGCAAAAAATGTCGTCTATAAATCTTTTCCACACTAAAATGTGGTTGTGATACCACTGACTGCTGTATACAAAATTATCCTCAAATTGAGACATATATGCATTTGCATAGGGCTGGGCCACATTAGACCCCATCGCGGTCCCCCGCTTTTGTAAATAATAGGAATCCTCGAACATAAAATAGTTCTCATATAAGACGAGGTGGAGCAGCTCTTCAAAAAATTCTCGCTCTATAGGCGAGTAATTACTCCTTTCTAGGAATGACTTGACAGCCTGCACAGCTCCACTGTGTTCTATGGAGGTATACAGGCTGACCACATCAATCGTCACCAGTAAACTGTCCAGAGGAACTGGACCCAATTGTGCAATAGTGTGCAAGAAGTCCTGTGTGTCTGCCAGGTATGATGGAATACCTCTAATTAAAGGTGTAAGGACTTTCTCAAGCACTATTGCCAAGGGAGACAAAATGGAACCCACCGAGGCCACAATGGGGCGACCAGGGGGATCATTCAAAGTTTTATGTACTTTAGGGAGTACGTAAAAAACAGGTGTTATCGGTGTTTGGTTGATCAGGAAAGTGTGCATATTCCTGTCCAAAACACCCAATGCAGCAAAGTGATCCACAACTTTCATTATTTTACGTTTTATACCAAAAACAGGATCAGTGTTTAACAATTCGTATGTGTCAAAATCTGAAAGTTGACGATGCACCTCCTCCACATATTTTATCCTGTCCATAAGGACAATAGCGCCCCCTTTGTCTGCTGGCTTCAAAACAATTCTCTTGTCTTCCATTAATGTTTTAATCGCCAACTTTTCCTCTGGTGTTACGTTAGATGTAAACCGCATTTCACCCCTCTTAATGCCATCTAATTGTGTCTCGATGTCCCTATAGACCAATTCAATATAGGTCTCAACAGGATGATAAAATTTGGGGGGCATGAATTTACTCGGGTTCTTCAGACCTAGATCGCTCAAACATAGACTTGGTCTTTCGCCATCACCCGAACCAGTAATCCTGTCACCTTTATCCAGAAAATGGGCTTTTAATCGTAATTTCCGAAAAAACTGGTTTAAATCGATGTCAAACTGAAAAGTATCAAAGTAAGTTGAGGGGCTGAAAGAAAGTCCTTTCTGGAGGGCCGACATCTGAACAGGACTCAATATATGTGAAGACAGGTTAATCAAGAGTGACTGTTCCTTACCTGTGAGCGGGTTTGTACAGCTTGACTCGGTCCCGGCTTCGATGCGGTGGCTGCGGTGTTTACGTCCCGCCCGCCTCCTCCTCCTCGTGGACGCTGACTGCCTCTCCGAAAAAAAGGGGCGGAACGGGTGTCTTCGCTTCCGGAGCTGGAGGTAAAAGATCCTGGTCTTGTCGGGCGTCTGTAACCTGGTTTTTGGTGCCAAGTAGGATCTTGCCATTTATAGACACGGTTGAGATGGTATTCCTCGTTGTCCCGCAAGAACTTCGATCTCTTCTTCGTCTCAGTCTCCTTCCGATATGTAGCAATATAGTTGTCCACTGACTCCTTCAGTGTCCCGAACTCCTCTGAAGTTAAGGAGTCTGTGCAGGCTGTCAAGTCTGTGCAGGCTGTGCAGTGGAGGTGTGCAGGCTGTCAAGTCATTCCTAGAAAGGAGTAATTACTCCCCTATAGAGCGAGAATTTTTTGAAGAGCTGCTCCACCTCGTCTTATATGAGAACTATTTTATGTTCGAGGATTCCTATTATTTACAAAAGCGGGGGACCGCGATGGGGTCTAATGTGGCCCCGCCCTATGCAAATGCATATATGTCTCAATTTGAGGATAATTTTGTATACAGCAGTCAGTGGTATCACAACCACATTTTAGTGTGGAAAAGATTTATAGACGACATTTTTTGCATATGGGCGGGGTCACAGGAGACCCTCACGGTATTCGTTTCATACCTGAACCAAGCATGTACTAGTCTACAATTTACAGTCACAAGTGATAGTCGGATGGTCAGCTTCTTGGATACAAGGGTTATCAAGGATGTGAAAGGTAATTTGTCAACTGATTTATTTCGGAAGGAGACAGACAGAAATAGTATCCTCCACTTTACCAGCGCCCATCCACCTGCTCTTAAAAAAGCTATTCCAAAGTCCCAGTATCAGAGGGTTAGACGAATTGTCTCTGACCCCTCAGTACTGGGCCATAGAATAGAAGAGATGACCACAAGATTTGAAGAAAGAGGGTACCCGGCATCCATCCTAACTAACACCATAAATGAGTTGGATTCTCCCCGTAGCTCTGAGAATAAACAAGACAAAAGTCTACGAGTGGCACTGATTCACAAATTCCATCCATTCAATTCTAAACTAGATAACATCGTTAAAAAACATTGGTGTCTACTAGGTAAAGCATACCCCCAAATCAAGGAATTCCAAAATCCGCCCCTCATTTGCAACAAAAAAAACCCTAGCTACAGGGATAAGCTAGTACGAGCGGATATTGGAAGCACCCGTGGTACTCTTAAACAGGGGGTCCTGGCTACACAGCGGAAGGGGACGTTTCCATGCCTCCATTGTTTCCAGTGCTCCAATGTCATCAAAGGGCCCAATGTTTACCACCCACATACTGGACTTGTGAATCAGCCAATGTTATATATCTAATAAAATGTCCTTGTGGGTTGCTTTACATTGGGGAAACTATGCAGAGTGTCAAAGACCGCATTGGAAAACACAAATCCACCATTAGGACGAAAAATTTGCTTTTACCAGTTCCCTCCCATTTCGATAAGTTTCATCATACAGTCGCTCAGTTAAAATTCCAGGTGATAGAACAAATTTCTAGACCTAGGCGGGGTGGCGACATCAAAAAAATTACTTTTGCGTCGGGAGGCGTACTGGATTCATACCATTCAATTCTAAACTAGATAACATCGTTAAAAAACATTGGTGTCTACTAGGTAAAGCATACCCCCAAATCAAGGAATTCCAAAATCCGCCCCTCATTTGCAACAAAAAAAACCCTAGCTACAGGGATAAGCTAGTACGAGCGGATATTGGAAGCACCCGTGGTACTCTTAAACAGGGGGTCCTGGCTACACAGCGGAAGGGGACGTTTCCATGCCTCCATTGTTTCCAGTGCTCCAATGTCATCAAAGGGCCCAATGTTTACCACCCACATACTGGACGCTCATATGCAGTTGATGGCTTTTTCACTTGTGAATCAGCCAATGTTATATATCTAATAAAATGTCCTTGTGGGTTGCTTTACATTGGGGAAACTATGCAGAGTGTCAAAGACCGCATTGGAAAACACAAATCCACCATTAGGACGAAAAATTTGCTTTTACCAGTTCCCTCCCATTTCGATAAGTTTCATCATACAGTCGCTCAGTTAAAATTCCAGGTGATAGAACAAATTTCTAGACCTAGGCGGGGTGGCGACATCAAAAAAATTACTTTTGCGTCGGGAGGCGTACTGGATTCATACCCTTGATACCCTATATCCGAGAGGCCTCAACCGCGACTATGAAATTATGCATATCTGATTTCTTGTAGTGCTATTTTTCTGTTCATCTTAGTTTTACTAATTTTCATAATCTTTTTTGCATTATTATTTTTTCTAGACATCTACCATATAAATGAAGGAGTTCCTCAGCTGTATTGGTATTTAACAACATTATTTCATTTCATTACGATTGACATGTATCTTGTTACCTGTTGCGCTTTTTGATTCCCTGATTGATTACCTTGATTTTGTTACCATGTGACCATGTATGTACCGCCCCTATTATGGGCGTTCACATCACTGTGATTTTTCTTTCCTTAATCATTGATACGCATATATATATGAGTTGCTGAACATGTATATTTATCTGTTGAGAAAGGCAATTGAGCCGAAACGCGTCCCTTTGATGGACTACTGTTACAGGCAATAAAACTTTGCAAGCATTGAAGACTCGTCTGCTGGGATCTTTCTTTTCATCTCTGGTAGCTGGGACTGTGGTAGCGCACATAGGCTAGTTTTTTTTCCTACAGTGTACAATGTTGTAGAAATATTAATATTTGAAATCCTCTCTTATCAAACTTTGTGTAAGGAAAGGTAAAAAAAAACTCAACCGCAGTCAGAGTCAGACAGAGGTGTTACCATGTTGAATTCTTGCTGAGCAACCCCCCTTCCCCCTGCCCAGTCTGTTTCTTTTATTTACTCACAAAACTGACCCATAACAAGGATGCAGGAAGTGATGACCTACAGGAAGTGATGACATAGGAAGACAAGACACCATAATTTAGAATAACCTAGCCAACAAACACATGTATGCAATAATCTACCATTACCACTGGAGTTAATTTTATCCAGCTTTGCTCAGTGATCAATGCCAGATAAAGTTACTATGATCCTCATGCATGTTTATTTACAGGACAACGTCATTATCTCGAGCGGCTGATCAGGCGCACTAGAGACAACAAACGCACGTTCCTTTCATTATATTGTTCTCTTAACAAATGCATCCACGCCAAGCCAATAAATCCGCTTCTTGCGCGGGGGCCCTAGCTGGCGTCCATACATCAGCCAACAAAACACCGCTCTGCTGAACACATCAGTCTCCCCCGGCCCACAGCCCAGCGCTTAGCACATGGACCATTCGCCGACGGAGACCTCTGCGCCCAGCAGCTGTGACAGGACATACACAGGAAGATATCCATTCCAATGGTTTACCCTGACACTGAGAGACATGATGACAATACACAATATATTATAAACACATCCTAATAAAATTTCCACAACAGTTCCTCCTCTTTGTCATATGCTCAGGGCCGGCGCAACCATATAGGCGAACTAGGTGTTCGCCTAGGGCGCCGGCCTGCTGGGGGCGCCCTGGTGGGCTCCCCCTGACTGAGGCTGCAGCCCTGGGCGACAGGGCGAGCGGTTCTTGAGCCGCCCCCAGCGCCATTACAAGGGGGCCAGGAGGTGGTGGTCCTTCTTAAATATGGCAGAGCAGGCATCTGCTTACCCTGATGGTAGGTGCCTGCTCTGCCAGTAAATTACCGGAGGAGAGGAGGTGGGTGGCAAGGGAGGCTGTTCTAGCAGCTCCCCACTCCTCCCTCGTGCGCCCTCTGTGATGCTGGATTATGACGTCATTCCGGCCCCGGCATACTAAACGGCGCGCTGGAGGACTGAGGAGCTGCACCACACTGGACCCCAGGGAGGTGAGTGTTTAAGTGTTTGACTGAGTGAGTGTCTGCCTGTGTATTTATGTCAGTGAGTGAGTGTATGTATGTATGTCTATCTTTCTGTCAGTAAATGTATGTGTGTCTGTCAGTGAGTATATGTGTGTGTTTGTCTGCCAGTGAGTGAGTGTCTGTCAGTGAGTTTCCGTGTGTGTGTGTTTCAGTGGGTAGGTGTATGTCTGTCAGTGAGTGAGTGTGTGTATGTCTGTCAGTGAGTGTATGTGTGTCTGTCAGTGAGTATGTCTGTCAGTGAGTGTATGTGTACGTCATTCAGTGAGTGTCTGAGTGCGTGTCTGTCTGTCAGTGTGTGTGTGTGACATGAGGGGGCGGCAAAATGGATCTTTGCCTAGGGTGGCAAAAATCCTTGCACCGGCCCTGCATATGCTCCCCAGTGTCCCTCGACGAATCTCGATCTTCTTCTTTGAAAAAAAACTGTCTTGTCTACGAAAAGTCCTGAATCCATAAAACAAAACAGATGATGGAAAACAAAAAGTCAATCTTGACACGTAACTTAAAACAAATCTTGACTCTGAGATTCTTTTCTTCGGGAGCTGACTCAGGAGGTGGTGTTTTGCGCTGGTCGTTGGCTGGTTTGGAATCCTCTGCATCTGGTCCATGGTTTGGTCTTCAGGGCATCTTGTCTGTTCGGGCTTCGGTAACTCAGTAGATTAGACATCAGGAACATCTCACTCCGGCGTGTCCTTACACACCATCAGTTTCTCCCAATCGGCTGCAACGTAAGATACAGGGACAAGCTTCACCAGGACAGATGAACCTCTGGCATTAGGGGAAATTACCTTATAAGCGGCTAACCAGCATAGGAAATAGTATGGACCCGTCAACTCCACACAAGAACTTCTGACGGTCACGGGCTTCCAGTAATAACTGAATAGACTGAGGGATCGCTCCCTGAGTCTGAACGTCACACCCTTCTTTCCAGCAGATATAATCTGGTCTATAGGTGTTATTAAAGAGATCGGGGGTTTCATTAGTAAGGCTGACCATTATAACTTCCTCACAACTGGAGAATCCCACAAAATTATGACCTTTACCACATCTACGGGCCGCCTAGCTGCCCGGACACCCATACAGGATTAAAAAGCGAGGAGCAGGAGCCAGAGCTATTATTAAACCTATAGCTGATATTACCCTCTAGGAATGTAAAACCAGTGCTATCAACAAATGTCTCCTTGTGGCCCTGGCTAGTTTGAGGTGCGTTTCCCTCCCTAAACATTAAACTAAACAAATAAACAAAAGTGATACTCTTCATTCTTTGACTTAGTTGAGCAGCTTCTTGCAATAACTTGTCTGGATCCAGTTATCTCATCCCTCTAACTTCAGAGAGGTTGGTGTCATCAGCAGCACCTGGAATGGCCCCAGATATCTCGGCTCTAGTCCCATCCTAGGATGTTTCTTTAGCACGACCCAATCACCTGGTTGAATGAACACTGGTTATTGAGTCTGGGTCTGGGAGAGACTCCCGAACCCGGTGGTGGACATTGGGTGATAACCCGTGGGGCTGCCTGTGGGCATACCTGATGGAATAAAGGGTTACAGCGGAACATTCAGGCCATGGATCGGCTGTGATTTTTACCTTCTTTGCAAAAATATGTCCCAAGTACCGTCAAAGAAAAGGCAGTCGTGATGGTTCTCAATGTAATTCTGTATTAGGTTATAAAAATAATTAACATTTGAGAGGTTAGAATGGTTAGTAAAAAGTTTGAAGATTGTTGTTTTCTGCACCACTGAAAATAAAACCGATATGAAATATGAAAAAGGAAAAACTTGATTACAACAATAAAACCTAAAAAATGGATTAGTAAAAGAAGACCTGTAAAAAAGGAGAGAAAAAAACAACATAGAAAACTTCAGTTACAGAAAGTATTGCTATATACATTGAGATTCAGTAAAAAGAAAATTTTAACTTAAAAACCGAAACTCAAATACAAAAACAAAAACCTTTTGGAAAACATACAACTGTATAGGACTGAATTAACAAATCAATGTCTTGGAGGGTTCACCTGAAACCGTACAGGAGAATTTCTACCCACCCAGTCATTGGAATGTTAATTTGCCCAGCCCCAAACCAGCTTTAGATTCGTTTTCCCAAAGAAGCAGGATTTAACATTACAAGGTCCCAAAACCGTTTTTTTTTTTTAGAGGAAGGGAAAAATCTATTTAAATTAGGTCTCAGAGTTCCTACATTTTCTGTAAATGCAAGCAGTAAAATGGTTTACAAAGACCTTAATTTACCCTTCTCTGGTACACAAAAATTAGAAACTCTACTGAATTCCAGGAACCGTTCTCTTTCCTCTCTGAGCTTCAAATTTTCACATTTTAACCGTTCATATTTTGATTTGAAACCTGCTTCATTGATCAATGCCCTTGGCTGTCCCTGGGTTCTCTGCCTTTGCAAAGAACCATGTCTGGGACCATTACCCCACCTTGCTGAATACACCACTTTACTTCTAGGTGTGGTTCTGGGGTACTTAACATACCTGTGTCTGTTGCCATTAGCAATGTTATAATATCGTGCAATGTGCCCGTATTCCATGCATGCAAAACAATGAATAGCTTGTCTCCCTGCACAATACCTTGTCTGGGCACATGGTGATTTGACTTGGTGTACAACATTAATCATCCTAGCATGACTAGATCCCACACTACTATCTGTATTGAGTCCACTTACCACGGACTCATCTGAGGAATCTTCTGGCATTGTGTTAACACTTCCAACTCATTGTCCATCTCCATCCCTGAGTCGGATCCACTATCTTAACCACAGTCCTCAGACTTCTCCATGCTTACAGCCCATACATTTCCTCTAATCCTAGACACATTACTCTCTAACGGTTGCTTCAATGACTCCGGCTGCACTAAGCACCGAGAATGCTCATCCTCTGTCCTCCTGCAGAGAGCAGACAACTCCCCCACAGCACCCTGTGCGTGCGTCAGGCTTTCAGACAACCATTCGTTCTCCTTGCGCAGCTCAGTATTACACCTCAGTACATTCATAATTGGCGCTAGCTTCAGCTGCCTGCTGAACAAGAGTTCTCAATTTAACAATTTCCACTTTTAAATCTTCCACTTCTCCTTCCAAACTCAGCTTCAGCCTACCAGACTCCTGATATTTATCCGCTATCCACCCAGCAGCAAAAATCAGAGCATACTTGCCTTTTCTTTTGTGCCATTTTTTGGTACCGATCAGGTTTGCTACACAATTCTGAGCCTGCAGCCATGGATCAGTAGATCCCCGCATAGCTTGAAGAATGGCCGCCGTGTCCTTCAACTTTGCAACTTCTTTAAAAATACTTTCCATTGCACAAGAAAACAAAACACTGGTACCAATTTCAAGGAGTTGTCCCAATACTTTTGGCACAGAACTACAAGCACCTCCTTTCTACACTGTAGTACCCGTATTAATTATGCCAAACAATTCTACAATTCAGTGTAACAGCCACAGATATACAAACATTAAGCAGAATCATCAACTATAGGACAATTTCACCGCTAAACTGCCACTAATGCTCACACAATGATTCCTGTATCAGACTGGTCACTGAGCTATACCATAACCGAACACTCAACTGATATCCAGCACAAAACATCAAAACAAAATCAAACTGTACATAGATAGTTACAAAAAGACAAGATAATTAATCTGGACAAAACTAACATTTCAGGCAAAAACAACCAAATCGCTTTCCATAGCAAACTAACCAAGATGGCCGACAAAACCTCATGTCTTCACACACCACACAAAGGAAATTAAAGCTGGCCGACAAACCACATGGCTTGACACAAAGGAAATCAAGATAGTGTCTACAAAATTCAGCAATAGAAAATCCAAATTAAACAAAACTGTTTCTATATTCCCTGTTCCCCACCCCCGAAACCAGAGCAAAATCTCCACTGTGCGGGTGATTTACAGGCTAAAAATATAAAAATACTCTCTAAATGCTGTCTTTAATGTACAAACACTAAAACCAATTGCTGCCTCTATAAACCTCTATAAAATCGCCTCTTACAAAATCACAGTAATATTAAAGTTAAGAAGTTACAATACCCTGTACTACTCAGCACACACATTACAATCTCTGTACAATCAACACAACGGAAAAACACTTAGCTTATCCTTACACCCCTTGATGCAGCAGATAACAACCACATACACCAAAAGGTTCTTTCAGTAGATTTTTTTCCTGATATCAGCAGATTGGAGTACACAGATTTCAGTTCACAAAGAGCAAAACTTTCTCAAAAATGAGAGTAAGGAAAAGGATATTACCTTATGCCGGCCTTTTTTGCTTTTTGAAAATTAAGCTGTGTCTCTAAGTTCTGCTGATAACGGGGAAAAAAATTATCCTCCTACCTGGCTCGCCATCTGTAGTGGTAGTTTTGGAAACTGGTACCGTCAGATCCTGATCCTTGTGAAGTACTATTAGCTCTTTTAGATATATGGAGACTTGCAAGTGTAAGAAACCAGCACCGATGAAATAAGACTCGCGTGCAGTCTGCTTCGTGTTCAAGAAATTCTGTCTGTTAACATGTGTTAGACCTTTTTACTGGGCTAACCCCGCCTTCCATGGCACATGGCCACCCAATAATAATACAGATAGGCAGGTACAATCCACCTCATGCCTTGACCAATAGGAATACATTTCAGAACTGAAAGGTACACATTTGCACACTTCCTGAGAGTGCCGGTGGGCGCAAACATTCTCACCATCCACTACCACACCCAGAACATGTGCAAATGCTTCCAAATGAATCAGCCTTTTATTTAAACAGATATGTCCCTAATCGGACAATATCTATTTAATTCGGTACAGATATCCTACTGACCCAAAGTTGAACCACTGTTAGACATTGTTCCGAAAGGGGGGATCAGTCCCTGAGGAAGGTCTTTTTAAACAGGGTCGACCAAGAAAGCTGATATAGCATTCACATGGCCACCGGTCCCACCAACCAATATTTTGTAGCATGTTGGGGCCCCCATGGTTCAATGAGACCGGCATCAGTGTGCTATACCCCACCGTTGCTGATGAGGATCCGCTGGTAGCTTTCACTAAGAACATTGCTCTCAGAGCCAGCAACCATTAGATCCCCCTCAAACCAACGGTGGCGGCTTTCACATGGGGGGGTAGGAACCCGAGTGCGGATCTATAGAATTTCCCTTGCAACATTGTGACCCAATCACGCTCCTTTAAAACCGTAATCCGATCAGACCTTACACAGGGAGGCATGTACAAAATAAACCTACAGAACAATCCTAAGCTAAAGAGAAAGTCCACTATAGTCATCCTATGCTAATAAAAATTTCCACGACAACAAGCATGACCACCACTGATGGATTGCAGTGTGGTCGTAACCATGGAAGCAAGCAGTGTATAGTGTGATGGAAAAATAAATTCAGCCAGCAAAGGAAGCAATATGGATAGTAAAAATACATTAGTAAGTGGCTTGTATTAACTTTCTCTACATGATAAATGCCATTTGATTAAGTGAGACAACCCTTTTAAGTGGTGAAGATCATAGGCTTGGCCATTAGAGCAGGGTCATGGCTGTATATTACAAGCTTTGTCCGCTCCTGGACATACAAGTAGTCTTGTTGTGCCTGCACTGTCAGCAGGATGAGTATGCTTATGTGATATGGCAACTGCTTCCCAGGCAGAAGAGCATACTTGTCTTTTGTCGTCAACAGGTTCAACATCATTCTGCAGTTGTGAACAGAGATAGAGACTATGCAGATTGATTTTTAACCTGTAGATGACATAGGACGAGTATAATCTTCCTGAGGGGAAGGCAGCTAAAGAAGACCAGTCGCATCATATGCGTAAGCCCCATTCACATGACCATATTTTTGGTCTGCATCCGATCAGAATTTTTTGCGGATAAGATGTGGACCCTTTCATTTCAATGGGTCCGCAGAAAATGCAGACAGCACACTGTGTGCTTTCCACATCCTAATGTCTGTTCTGTAGCCCTGCAAAAAACATGCAACATGTCCTATTCTTTTACTGTTTTGCAGAACAAGGATAGGCATTGTTACAATGGATTTGCAATAAAACTGATGCAACACAGATTTCACACGGACGCCATACATATTTTTTGCAGAGCAAAATACATATGGTCGTGTGAGTGCGCTCTAATTTAGTAGATTCCAAGTGTAACAGGGACATACTATCAGAGGAGCAGTGTCATGATCAGTGTGGGGGGTAAACTCCACACTGAACACAGGAAGGAAGGGGAACAGTAACTGGGCCTGGAAACTAGGAAAGAAACAGGTCACATCCTAGACAACCCTAATCCGTGCCCTAACTACCAACTACCTATCAATATGAATAGACCTTGAAGGTAGGAATATTCATGAGCAGGATACCTAGGCCCTGATTTCCCTATAAGACCCTGGAATAAGTATAGGACCAGAGACAACCCATTCCTCCCCAGATGGACGAATGGAAGTCTGTTTCAGGCCCAGATACAACAACAGGGAATATAACAAATGCAAACAAACGAAACACTTAACTTCTGTAAAGATGGAAGAACAGGACCACCAGAGAGGATCTCACACCAGCTCAGCCAAACCCAAATGAAGCTATCAAGTCAAAAGGGTGGGGTGAGACTATAAAGGGTAGAAGTGATGACCACTAAGCAACAGCTGAGAAAAGGGAAGTGGTCATTAATAGGGTTGAGCGAACCCGAACTGTGAAGTTCGGGTTCATACCGAACTTTAGGATTTTTGGACCCCGGACCCGAACATTTCCGTAAAAGTTTGGGTTCGGTGTTCGGCGCTTTCTTGGTGCTTTTTGAAAGGCTGCACAGCAGCCAATCAACAAGCGTCATACTACTTGCCCCAAGAGGCCATCACAGCCATGCCTACTAATGGCATGGCTGTGATTGGCCAGAGCAGCATGTGACCCAGGCTCTATATAAGCTTGAGTCACGTAGCGCTGCACATCACTCTGCTGTTACAAGTGTAGGGAGAGGATGCTGCTGGACTTGTGATTTCAGGGAGAGAATAGGAGAGAATCTAACTCAGCAATCTACCTAGAAATAGTTGTGTGGGTGCAGGACACAATCGTTTTACCCTGTCCTGAGGGCATTGACCAAAAAAAAATAACTTTTATAATTCTGTTAGGTGGGTGGCGGCGGCCATTTTATGCATGCTGAGTGCCTCAGCACTGCATCTGAGCTTTTGGGACATTGCAAATCACCATTTTTTGGGGGCAAACTACAACATCTGGATTAGTCAGTGTGCAATTTAAGGTAGAGATACACCCATCATTTTCTGGGGTTTGAAAAACACACTTTTTCTTTTTAAAAAACAGTATTTTCCAGATCTAAAGGGTTAAATTCAAGTGTAATATATACATCTTTCATATTTCTGTTACCAAAAAAACACAATTTTGGCAATCTACAACATCTTGATTAGTCAGTGTGCAATTTAAGCTAGAAATACACCCATCATTTTCTGGGGTTTGAAAAACACACTTTTTTGACACAAAACACTATTTTCAGGCCTTGCAGCATCAGCACGTGTGAAATTACAGGCTTATATACTGCTGTCAAATTCAGTTGTTAAACACTCATTTGGGCACAAAAAATTTAGTTGGCAGCCTTTGATGCAGATGTCATTGTGAGATACACCCTTAATACATTTGGGTTGAATTCAGAGATTTTAAATACCGCCATTTGGTGCACCAATATTGAATTCAGGCCTACACTGGTTCAGGCCCTGTGAGATACCCCCTCTACATAGAGGGGTTTGAATCAGGCATTTGAAATACAGCCATTTAAAATACAGCCATTTTGTGCGAAGATATATTTACTTCAGGCCTACAGTGGTTCAGACCGTGTGAGATACCCCCCTACATACAGGGGTTTGAATCAGGCATTTGAAATACAGCCATTTTGTGCAAAGATATACAGTACAGACCAAAAGTTTGGACACACCTTCTCATTCAAAGAGTTTTCTTTATTTTCATGACTATGAAAATTGTAGATTCACACTGAAGGCATCAAAACTATGAATTAACACATGTGGAATTATATACATAACAAACAAGTGTGAAACAACTGAAAATATGTAATATTCTAGGTTCTTCAAAGTAGCCACCTTTTGCTTTGATTACTGCTTTGCACACTCTTGGCATTCTCTTGATGAGCTTCAAGAGGTAGTCCCCTGAAATGGTTTTCACTTCACAGGTGTGCCCTGTCAGGTTTAATAAGTGGGATTTCTTGCCTTATAAATGGGGTTGGGACCATCACTTGAGTTGAGGAGAAGTCAGGTGGATACACAGCTGATAATCCTACTGAATAGACTGTTAGAATTTGTATTATGCAAAAGAAAAAAGCAGCTAAGTAAAGAAAAACGAGTGGCCATCATTACTTTAAGAAATGAAGATCAGTCAGTCAGCCGAAAAATTGGGAAAACTTTGAAAGTAAGGGCTATTTGACCATGAATGAGAATGATGGGGTGCTGCGCCAGATGACCTGGCCTCCACAGTCACCGGACCTGAACCCAATCGAGATGGTTTGGGGTGAGCTGGACCGCAGAGTGAAGGCAAAAGGGCCAACAAGTGCTAAGCATCTCTGGGAACTCCTTCAAGACTGTTGGAAGACTATTTCAGGGGACTACCTCTTGAAGCTCATCAAGAGAATGCCAAGAGTGTGCAAAGCAGTAATTAAAGCAAAAGGTGGCTACGTTGAAAAACCTAGAATATGACATATTTTCTGTTGTTTCACACTTGTTTGTTATGTATATAATTCCACATGTGTTAATTCATAGTTTTGATGCCTTCATAGTCATGGAAATAAAGAAAACTCTTTGAATGAGAAGGCGTGTCCAAACTTTTGGTCTGTACTGTATTTACTTCAGGCCTACAGTGGTACAGGCCCTGTGAGATACCCCCTCTACATACAGGGGTTTGAATCAGGCATTTGAAATACAGCCATTTGAAATACAGCCATTTTGTGCAAAGATATATTTACTTCAGGCCTACACTGGTTCAAACCGTGTGAGATACCCCCCCTACATACAGGGATTTGAATCAGGCATTTGAAATACAGCCATTTTGTGCAAAGATATATTTACTTCAGGCCTTCAGTGGTTCAGACTGTGTGAGATCCCCCCTCCTATACATACAGGGGTTTGATTCAGCCATTTGAAATAGAGCCATTTGAAATACAGCCATTTTGTGCAAAGAAATCTTTAATTCAGGCCTACACTGATTACGGGCATGTGAGATCCCCCTATACATACAGGGGTTTGATTCAGCCATTTGAAATACAGCTTTAATTCAGGTCTACACTGATTCAGGGCATGTGTGATCCCCCCTATACATACAGGGGTTTGATTCAGCCATTTGAAATACAGTCATTTGAAATACAGCCATTTTGTGCAAATAAATCTTTAATTCAGGCCTACACTGATTCAGGGCGTGTGTGATCCCCCCTATACATAGAGGGGTTTGATTCAGCCATTTTAAATACAGCCATTTTGTGCAAAGAAATCTTTAATTGAGGCCTAGTCTGGTTCAGGCCGTGTGAGATACACCCTTTACATACTGTCGTTCTTTTCTACTATTAATTAAACACCCATTTAGGGCAAGATCCTAAATTAAAAAAATATGAGAAGAGCGTCAAATAAGGGACATGGCCCAGGTCGTGGTGCTGCTGGTGGAGCTCCTGTTGCAGGGAGAGGACGTGGTCGATCTGTGCCAGCTACACGCACAATTGAAACACCTTCCTCAGGTGCGAGTAGGCGACAAAACCTGCAGCGGTATTTGGTCGGGCCTAATGCTGCTCTACGAATGGTGAGGCCTGAACAAGTACAGGCGATAGTAGATTGGGTTGCTGACAGTGGATCCAGTTCCTTCACATTGTCTCCTACCCAGTCTCCTGCTGAAAGACCACAGTTGGCACCTGCAGCCGATGTCCATCAGTCTTTCACCTCACCCCCTTGCAAATCATCCAAGCAGTCTGAGCCCCAAGTCATGCAGCAGTCTCTTCTGCTTTTTGATGACTCTGTTAGCAGGGTTTCCCAGGGCCATCCACCTAGCCCTGCCCCAGAAGTGGAAGAGATTGAGTGCACCGATGCCCAACCACTTATTTTTCAAGATGATTACATGGGAGGACCATCGCAGCACGTCTCGGATGATGACGAAACACAGGTGCCAACTGCTGGGGCTTTTGAAAGTGTGCAGACCGACAAGGAAGTCAGGGGTGAAGACTAGGTGGAAGATGATGTGGAGGACGATGAGGTACTCGACCACACATGGAATCAAGGTCATGCGATGTGACCGATGTAGTTCAGAGGAAGAGGCGGTGGTCGCACAGAGCCACCAGCACAGCAGAAGAGAAAGCAGGGTGCAAAAGCGGAGCGGCCATCCTCTAGACAGTATGCCTCCTACTGCCCACTGCAGCAAGGGACCGGGCACATCAAAGCCAGCTCCAAGGAGTTCCCTGGCGTGGCAGTTTTTCAGACAATGTGCTGACGATAAGACACGAGTGGTTTGCACGCTGTGCAATCAGAGCCTGAAGCGAGGCATAAATGTTCTCAACCTGAGCACAACCTGCATGACCAGGCATTTAAGTGAAAAGCACGAGCTGCAGTGGAGCAGACACCTCAAAAACCAAGAAAGGTCTCTGGCTCCTCCTGCTTCCTCTTCTGCTGCAGTCTCGGCCTCTTCATCCACCTCTGGAGTGACAGTGCCACCTGTCACCCCCCAAACAGAGGATCTGCCAGCAACACCAACACCTGGGTCACCAAGCATCTCCACAATGTCCCACGGATGCGTTCAGCTCTCCATATCCCAAACACTGGAGAGGAAGAGGAAGTACCCCCCTACCCACCCGCGATCCCTAGCCCTGAATGCCAGCATTTCTAAATTACTTGGCTTTGAAATGCTGTCATTCCATCTGGTGGAGACGGATAGTTTTAAAGGCCTTATGGCGGTGGCTGTCCCACAGTACGTCGTGCCCAGCCGCCACTACTTTTCAAGGCGGGCCATCCCTTCCCTTCACAACCAAGTGGGGGACAAAATCAGGTGTGCACTGCGCAACGCTATCTGTGGCAAGGTGCACCTGACTACGGATACGTGGACCAGTAAGCATGGTCAGGGTCATTATATCTCCATAACATCACACTGGGTAAATGCAGTGGCGGCTGGGCCTGAGGCGGATAGCAGTTTGGCGCATGTCCTTCCACCACCGAGGATTGCAGGGCGCTTCAGTTTGCCTCCTGTTGCTTCCTCCTCCTACTCTGCTTCCTCATCCTCTACCAGCTCCTCATCCGGTCAGCGTAACACCTTCACCACCAACTTCAGCACAGCCAGGGGTAAACGACAGCAGGCAGTTTTAAAACGTATCTGTTTGGGGGACAAACCCCACACCGCGCAGGAGCTGTGGACGGGCCTTGAACAACAGACCGATGAGTGGTTTGTGTCAGTCAGCCTCAAGCCCGGCCTGGTGGTGTGCGATAATGGACGTAATCTCGTAGCAGCTCTGGGACTAGCCAGTTTGACGCACATCCCTTGCCTGGCGCATGTGCTGAATTTGGTGGTGCAGAGATTCCTTAAAAATTACCCCGACATGTCAGAGCTGCTGCATAAAGTGCGGGCCGTCTGTGTGCGCTTTCGGCGTTCTCACCTTGCTGCTGCTCGCCTGTCAGCACTGCAGCGTAACTTCGGCCTTTCCGCCTCATATGCGACGTGCCCACAAGGTGAAACTCCACCTTGCACATGCTGGCCAGACTGTGCGAGCAGCAGCAGTCAATATTGGAGTTTCAGCTGGGTGAGTCGATCGACGGAACAGCACCACTTCACCACCAATGACTGGGCCTCCATGCGAGACCTGTGTTCCTTGTTGCGCTGTTTCGAGTACTCCACCAACATGGCCAGTGCCGATAACGCCGTTCTAAACGTTACTATCCCACTTCTATGCCTCCTTGAAAAAACGCTCCTGGCGATGATGGAAGAGGATGTGGCACAGGAGGAGGAGGAGGAAGAGGGATCATTTCGTAGGGTTTCCGACCAGTCATTCCCAAGTGGTGCCGAAGGTGGATTCCTGCACCCACAAACCCAAGGTACACAATTGTCCAGCCAGGGCACAGTTCTGGAGGATGAGGAGGTGGAGGATGAGGAGATGGAGGAGGAGGAACCATGTTCACAGCAGGGTGGCACCCAGACCAGCTCATGGCCATCACTGGTGCGTGGATGGGGGGATACAGAGGACACAGACGATACACCTCCCACAGAGGACAGCTTTTTGTTGCCTCTGGGCAGCCTGGCACACATGAGCGATTACATGCTGCAGTGTCCCTGATTCCCCGCAACAACCGCCGAGTTGCCCACATTCTAACTTGTACTGATTACTGGGTGGCCTGCTGCTGGATCCCCGTTACAAGGACAACGTACCGCCCTTAATTCCATCACTGGAGCGTGATCATAAGATGCGCGAGTACAAGTGCACTCTGGTAGACGCACTGCTGGTGGCATTCCCACCTGACAGCGGGGGCACAGTGGAAGCACAAGGCGAAGGCAGAGGACGAGGAAGAGGTCGCCAATGCAGCTGGGGCACCGCCAGCACCTCAGAAGGCAGGGTTAGCATGCCACAACAACCAGCACCACCAGCTGATATGGAACGTCTTAGCAGGAAGCAGCATTTCAGCAACATGGTGGAGCAGTATGTGTGCACACGCCTACACGTACTGAATGACGGGTCTTCCCCCTTCAACTTCTGGGTCTCCAAATTGGGCACATGGCCTGAGCTTGCCCTTTACGCCTTGGAGGTGCTGGCCTGCCCTGCAGCCAGTGTATTATCTGAACGTGTGTTTAGCACGGCAGGGGGCGTCATCACAGACAAGCGCAGCCGCCTGTCCACAGCCAATGTGAAAAGCTCACGTTTATTAAAATGAACCAGGCATGGATCCCTCAGGACTTGTCCGTACCTTGTGCAGAATAGACATGTATACCGGCACTAAGCCATTGTTATACTGCAGCACAATTGCTCATGTTTGTATTTTGGATATTTCACACTCTTTTGGAGTGTACCTTAATTTTACAAAATTAAATTAAAACCAAAAATCTCCTCCACCGCTGCTTCCACCTACTCCGCTGCGTCCACCGCCGCCTCAAACTCCTACTCCATATGGAACTCCACCTAATAAATCCATTTATTTTTTGTACGTGTTTTATTTTATATCAATTAACTACTTTGTCATTTACATTTCAGGGTGAAATTCACCAATTTTTGGGTGTATAGTACCACTGCTATACCTAGTAGACAGGTTAAACAAAAAAGAAAAAAATGTATTTAACTTTTTCGGGTTAAATTAACAAATTTTTGGGTGTATAGTACCACTGCTATACCTAGTAGGCCGGTAAAAAAATAATAATATTGTCATTCACATTTTAGGATGAAATTCACTAATTTTGGTGTGTATAGTCCCACTGCTATACCTAGTGGACCGGTAAAAAAAATATTCAAAAAATTTCAGTTACATTTTCTGGCGAAATTCACCAATTTTTGGGTGTGATGTACCACTCCTATACCTAGTAGACAGAAAAAAAATAAAACAGGTTAGACAGGTTAATAAAAAAATTGTCAGTTATATATTCTGGTGAAATTCACAAATTTTTGGGTGTGATGTACCACTCCTATACCTAGTAGATCGAAAAAAAAAAAAAATTGTCACATTTTTGGGTGAAATTCACAAATTTTTGGGTGTAATATACCCTCCTCTACCTAGTTGACAGTTTAATAAATTTCAATAATTTTTCTGTTACATTCTTGGGTTGACATTATACAATTTTAGACGTGAATAAACACCTGCTATGCATAGGTGACAGGGAATAAAATTTTATAAATTATTCAGTAATTAATGCGCACCACATCCTTACATTCAATGCTTAAACTTTGAAAAGTTGTCACACTTTTATGCTTTAATAATTTCTCCCATATTTCAACTCTAATTTTAAATTTGAAAAAATAGATCCTCCCTTAAATTTGGTCTCTTTTTCTCACGCTCCCTCTCCGGCCTGGAACCCTGATTCCCCGCCACCTGTAATCACCATGGTAGGCGCATAAAAGAACATCGAAAGCAGATATCAAATTGGATCGTGAACATCACGGGGACGTGCGACCTGGTGGGGCAGTAAGTGTGCACACGCCTACACGAACTGACTGACAGGGGTCAGCCCCTGCAACTTCTGGGTCTCCAAATTGGGCACATGGCCTGAGCTTGCCCTTTACCCCTTGGAGGTGCTGGCCTGCTCTGCAGCCAGTATATTGTCTGAACGTGTTTTTAGCATGACTGGAGGGGGTTATCACAGGTTATATTTCCCAATGTTTTGGGGTGTACCCTAATTTTAAAAATAAAATTTAAAACCAAAAACCAGTGTAGACTACCTCCTCCTCCACCGCCGCTTCCACCGCCACCGCCACATCCACCGCCTCCTCAACCTCCTACTCCATATGGACCTGGTCCTCCTAGATCAAGATTATTATTTTTTTTTTTTTACGTATTTTATGTTATTTTAAGTCATTTCCCTATCCACATTTGTTTCCAGAGCACTTGCCATGCTCTTAACCACATTTTGACGCCATTTGCAGCTTTCTAGCCCTTTCCATTACATTTTTACAGCCATTTTAGTGCTCAAAAGTTTGGATCCCCATTGACTTCAATGGGGTTCAGGTTTCGGGTCAAGTTCGGGTCCCGAACTCGAACTTTTTTCCTAAGTTCGGCCGAACCCGTAGAACCCGAACATCCAGGTGTCTGCTCAACTCTAGTCATTAACCCTATCAACACTGAATCAAGAGAAATCAAGGAGGCTGTTAGATTCCTCCACGCTCAGCTAATCTCCTTGATTTCCTGAGAGACCGTGACAAGCAGAGGTCAGAACGGGAACTCATTGAAGCACACAGCGAGTTTTTTGCACTGAACTCGCTCATCTGTCTGGTCTTAGAGGGAGGGGATGGCAGAGGAAGCGGGTGGAGCAAGCATAAACAAATTGGCTTGGGCTTGCATTTAACTGCTTGAAGGGGTTGTGCACTTTCTTGTTACTGTTGATCAATATGTATGTAAGATGACTGTAACACACTCTGTATTTCATAAGGTATACCCCCTTGTTGGCCAAGACATTTGTGCTGTCTAAACAGAGGTCCTGTCCATAAAATGGCTGCTGATGGAGGATAATGTGACCAGACATATCCAGGGGCGGACTGACAACTCATGGGGCCCCCGGGCAATAGGAGATTATGGGGCCCCTGTGTCCCCGCCGACCCTCATGCCATACCAACACACAGCCCCACCTACATATCGCGCCGCCAACATCACCTACACTTGGTTCTAGAGCCTTTCTGCTGCCTGGCCAACCGTATGCTGCCACAGCACCAGTCCAGCCAGCAGGACATTAGAGAGGCCTGGGGTCCACATTATAGCACCACTACATTACATTTATTTATGATCAAAAAGCTTCATTCATAACTAAAAAAAAATGTTTTACTGTCCCTTTAAGCAAAAGCCAGAATATAATAAAAGACAAAAACAGACATTAAACTTAACTAATTAAAGCAATTTACTTACAAAAGAAGCTATTGAGTCGTCTGCTGTGCCGTCCTCTGCTTGCTTCCGCGGATTCTTTCCCCTCCTTTCTGTCTCTTCTCAGTGCCCAGGTGCACTGTTATGGGGGATCTGTGGATGACACACTGTTATGGGGGATCTGTGGATGACACACTGTTATGGGGGATCTGTGGATGACACACTGTTATGGGGGATCTGTGGATGACACACTGTTATGGGGGATCTGTGGATGACACACTGTTATGGGGGATCTGTGGATGACACACTGTTATGGGGGATCTGTGGATGACACACTGTTATGGGGGATCTGTGGATGACACACTGTTATGGGGGATCTGTGGATGACACTGTTATGGGGGATTTGTGGATGACACTTTTGGGGGCATCTGTGGATGACACTTTTGGGGGCATCTGTGGATGACACTTTTGGGGGCATCTGTGGATGACACTTTTGGGGGCATCTGTGGATGACACTTTTGGGGGCATCTGTGGATGACACTTTTGGGGGCATCTGTGGATGACACTTTTGGGGGCATCTGTGGATGACACTTATGGGGGCATCTGTGGATGACACTTATGGGGGCATCTGTGGATGACACTTATGGGGGCATCTGTGGATGACACTCTAAGGCTACATGCACACGACCGTGCTGGTTTTTGCGGTCCGCAAACCGCGGATCTGCAAAAAACAGAGGCCGCCCGTGTGCCTTCCGCAATTTGCGGAACGGAACGGGCGGCCATTGATATAACTGCCTATTCTTGTCCGTTTTGCGGACAAGAATAGGACATGTTATATTTTTTTTGCGGGGCCGCGGAACGGAGCAACGGATGCAGACAGCACACGGAGTGCTGTCCGCATCTTTTGCAGCCCCATTGAAGTGAATGGGTCCGCGCCCGAGCAGCACAATGTGCGGCTCGGACGCGGACCAAAACAACGGCCGTGTGCATGAGGCCTTAGACTGGGTTCACACCTGAGTGTTTTACAGCGCGTTCCTACGCGCTGTTAAACGCTCACCAGGCAAAAACCAATGTTTCCCTATGGGCATGGTTCTCACCTGACCGTTTTACAGTGCGTACGAACGCGCTGTAAAACGCCCTACACCCCAAGAAGTACAGGAGCTTCTTTGGGGCGTATTGTCACGCGTATTTGTGTGGTTAAATCATACAAACGAGCGTACTACGCGCGTTTCCAAAATACAAAAACGCCCCAAAATACGCCTCAAAAACGCCTGTAAAAAGCGCTTATCGAATACGCTCATGTGCGAACCCAGCCTTATGGAGGATCTGTGGATGACGTACTGTTATGGGGGATCTGTGTATGACACTGTTATGGGGGATCTGTGGATGACTCTTATGGAGGGGATCTGCGAATGACAAATAGCATCTTATGCTATATATGTGTCATCCACAGATCCCCCCCCCCCCATAACAGTGTCCCTGTGTAAATAGTGACACCCAATACACAGCAGTCTGTATATGTAAAGTGTTAATTTTCAAATTTATCTATCTACAAACCGGATTCCAAAAAAGTTGGGAAACTATACAAATCGTGAATAAAAACTGAATGCAATAATGTGGAGGTGCCAACTTCTAATATTTTATTCAGAATATAACATAAATCACGGAACAAAAGTTTAAACTTAGAAAATTTACCATTTTAAGGGAAAAATACACTGCTCAAAAAAATAAAGGGAACACAAAAATAACACATCCTAGATCTAAATTAATTAAATATTCTTCTGAAATAATTTGTTCTTTACATAGTTGAATGTGCTGACAACAAAATCACACAAAAATTAAAAATGGAAATCAAATTTTTCAACCCATGGAGGTCTGGATTTGGAGTCACACTCAAAATTAAAGTGGAAAAACACACTACAGGCTGATCCAACTTTGATGTAATGTCCTTAAAACAAGTCAAAATGAGGCTCAGTAGTGTGTGTGGCCTCCACGTGCCTGTATGACCTCCCTACAACGCCTGTGCATGCTCCTGATGAGGTGGCGGACGGTCTCCTGAGGGATCTCCTCCCAGACCTGGACTAAAGCATCTGCCAACTCCTGGATAGTCTGTTGGTGGATAGAGCGAGACATGATGTCCCAGATGTGCTCAATTGGATTCAGGTCTGGGGAACGGGTGGGCCAGTCTATAGCATCAATGCCTTCGTCTTGCAGGAACTGCTGACACACTCCAGCCACATGAGGTCTAGCATTGTCTTGCATTAGGAGGAACCCAGGGCCAACCGCACCAGCATATGGTCTCACAAGGGGTCTGAGGATCTCATCTCGGTACCTAATGGCAGTCAGGCTACCTCTGGCGAGCACATGGAGGGCTGTGCGGCCCTCCAAAGAAATGCCACCCCACACCATTACTGACCCAATGCCAAACCGGTCATGCTGGAGGATGTTGCAGGCAGCAGAACGTTCTCCACGGCGTCTCCAGACTCTGTCACATCTGTCACATGTGCTCAGTGTGAACCTGCTTTCACAGGGCGCCAGTAGCGAATTTGCCAATCTTGGTGTTCTCTGTCAAATGCCAAACGTCCTGCACGGTGTTGGGCTGTAAGCACAACCCCCACCTGTGGACGTCGGGCCCTCATATCACCCTCATGGAGTCTGTTTCTGACCGTTTGAGCAGACACATGCACATTTGTGGCCTGCTGGAGGTCATTTTGCAGGGCTCTGGCAGTGCTCCTCCTGTTCTTCCTTGCACAAAGGCAGAGGTAGCGGTCCTGCTGCTGGGTTGTTGCCCTCCTACGGCCACCTCCACGTCTTCTGATGTACTGGCCTGTCTCCTGGTAGCGCCTTCATGCTCTGGACACTAACTACGCTGACAGACACAGCAAACCTTCTTGCCACAGCTCGCATTGATGTGCCATCCTGGATAAGCTGCACTACCTGAGCCACTTGTGTGGGTTGTAGACTCCGTCTCATGCTACCACTAAAGTGAAAGCACCGCCAGCATTCAAAAGTGACCAAAACATCAGCCAGGAAGCATAGGAACTGAGAAGTGGTCTGTGATCACCACCTGCAGAACCACTTCTTCATTGGGGGTGTCTTGCTAATTGCCTATAATTTCCACCTGTTGTCTATCCCATTTTCACAACAGCATGTGAAATTGATTGTCACTCAGTGTTGCTTCCTAAGTGGACAGTTTGATTTCACAGAAGTGTGATTGATTTGGAGTTACATTGTGTTGTTTAAGTGTTCCCTTTATTTTTTTGAGCAGTGTATGTTGAATCAGAATTTCATGGTGTCAACAAATCCCCAAAAAGTTGGGACAAGGCCATTTTCACCACTGTGTGTCTTCTCCCCTTCTTCTTACAACACTCAACAGACATCTGGGGACCGAGGAGACCAGTTTCTCAAGTTTAGAAATAGGAATGCTCTCCCATTCTTGTCTAATACAGGCCTCTAACTGTTCAATTGTCTTGGGCCTTCTTTGTTGCACCTTCCTCTTTACGATGCACCAAATGTTCTCTATAGGTGAAAGATCTGGACTGCAGACTGGCCATTTCAGTACCCGGATCCTTCTCCTACGCAGCCATGATGTTGTGATTGATGCAGAATGTGGTCTGGCATTATCTTGTTGAAAAATGCAGGGTCTTCCCTGAAAGAGATGACGTCTGGATGGGAGCATATGTTGTTCTAGAACCTGAATATATTTTTCTGCATTGATGGTGCCTTTCCAGACATGCAAGCTGCCCATGCCACACGCACTCATGCAACCCCATACCATCAGAGATGCAGGCTTCTGAACTGAGCGTTGATAACAACTTTGGTTGTCCTTGTCCTCTTTGGTCCGGATGACATGGCGTCCCAGATTTCCAAAAAGAACTTCGAATCATGACTCGTCTGACCACAGAACAGTCTTCCATTTTGCCACACTCCATTTTAAATGATCCCTGGCCTAGTGAAAACGCCTGAGCTTGTGGATCTTGCTTAGAAATGGCTTCTTCTTTGCACGGTAGAGTTTCAGCTGGCAACGGTGGATGGCACGGTGGATTGTGTTCACTGACAATGGTTTCTGGAAGTATTCCTGAGCCCATTCTGTGATTTCCTTTACAGTAGCATTCCTGTTTGTGGTGCAGTGTCGTTTAAGGGCCCGGAGATCACGGGCATCCAGTATGGTTTTACGGCCTTGACCCAGGGCCGGCGCCACCAGTAAGGTGACTTAGGCAGTCGCCTAGGGCGCCATTTAGCAGGGGGCGCCCGTTGCAGTGTAAAAAAAAAAAAAAAAAAGTTGGTTATATAAGTTCGGCCGGCCGGCGGCGCCCCTCATGCTGCGCCTCCTGAGCGGCTGAGCGCTTGCCGATCTAAAGAATCTCCGGCCGCCGGCTCAGTGCTGCACAGCCTGCCTGCGCCTGCTGTCATTCTGTGTCTGCTCTGTGCTGTGTCCGTGCCGTGGCCGAGCTCTGTTAGGTCCGCGGTACAGGAGCTTTTGTTTCCTGTACCCGGCCGGACTGACAGGAAGTGCTCACTTAGTGTGCACTTCCTGTTAGTCCGGCCGGGTACAGGAAACTAATGCTCCTGTACTGTGGACCGAACAGAGCTCGGCCACGCTACACTAGAGGTGACGGGGGGAGGGGAGCTGGCTGCAATGAGAGTGACAGAGGGGGGGCTGGTTGCAATGAGTGACAGGGGGGGGCTGGCTGCAATGAGAGTGACAGGGGGGGGGCTGGCTGCAATGAGAGTGACAGGGGGGGGGGCTGGCTGCAATGAGAGTGACGGGGGGGGCTGGCTGCAATGAGAGTGACAGGGGGGGGCTGGCTGCAATGAGAGTGACAGGGGGGGCTGCAATGAGAGTGACAAGGGGGGGCTGCAATGAGAGTGACAAGGGGGGGGGGCTGCAATGAGAGTGACAAGGGGGGGGCTGCAATGAGAGTGACAAGGGGGGGGGCTGCAATGAGAGTGACAAGGGGGGGGCTGCAATGAGAGTGACAAGGGGGGGGCTGCAATGAGAGTGACAAGGGGGGGGCTGCAATGAGAGTGACAAGGGGGGGGGCTGCAATGAGAGTGACAAGGGGGGGTGGGCTGCAATGAGAGTGACAAGGGGGTGGGCTGCAATGAGAGTGACAAGGGGGGGCTGCAATGAGAGTGACAAGGGGGGGGGGCTGCAATGAGAGTGACAAGGGGGGGCTGCAATGAGAGTGAAAAGGGGGGGCTGCAATGAGAGTGACAAGGGGGGGGTGGACTGCAATGAGAGTGACAAGGGGGGCTGCAATGAGAGTGACAGGGGGGGGCTGCAATGAGAGTGACAAGGGGGGGCTGCAATGAGAGTGACAAGGGAGGGGGGGTAAAATGAGAGTAACAAGGGAGGGGGGGCTGGAATGAGAGTGACAAGGAAGGGGAGGGTAAAATGAGAGTGACAAGGGAGGGAGGGGGGTAAAATGAGTGACAAGGGAGGGGGGGAGAAGAGAGTGACAAGGGAGTCCCCAGAGCCAGACCAAGAGCCAGACTGCAGCCAGAGTCCAGATCATCTTATTGTCCTGGTGGTAAGTAGACAATGCAATATGTTTATTATGTAATTGTTTAGTTATTAATACTACATTGGAAACTACAGGGAGTGCAGAATTATTAGGCAAGTTGTATTTTTGAGGATTAATTTTATTATTGAACAACAACCATGTTCTCAATGAACCCAAAAAACTCATTAATATCAAAGCTGAATATTTTTGGAAGTAGTTTTTAGTTTGTTTTTAGTTTTAGCTATTTTAGGGGGATATCTGTGTGTGCAGGTGACTATTACTGTGCATAATTATTAGGCAACTTAACAAAAAACAAATATATACCCATTTCAATTATTTATTTTTACCAGTGAAACCAATATAACATCTCAACATTCACAAATATACATTTCTGACATTCAAAAACAAAACAAAAACAAATCAGTGACCAATATAGCCACCTTTCTTTGCAAGGACACTCAAAAGCCTGCCATCCATGGATTCTGTCAGTGTTTTGATCTGTTCACCATCAACATTGCGTGCAGCAGCAACCACAGCCTCCCAGACTTTGTTCAGAGAGGTGTACTGTTTTCCCTCCTTGTAAATCTCACATTTGATGATGGACCACAGGTTCTCAATGGGGTTCAGATCAGGTGAACAAAGAGGCCATGTCATTAGATTTTCTTCTTTTATACCCTTTTGTCATGGTCTTACGTTCTTGCTGTTCTCCTTCGTTTGACATGTGCTGGCGGCCATCTTGGTTTCTGGGTTTCTTGTAGCCTTCCACCCTGCGGCTCCTCCTTCCCACTGGGAGGAGCTGGATGCCTAGCTCATATATATAGGAGGTCTGTGGCTTCAGTTCCTTGCTTGGTCCTCCTGTGTTCACATGCTTCTAAGACTGCTGCTGCTTCTGGTTCCTGATCCTGGCTTCGTCTGACTACCCTGCTGGTTCCTGATCCTGGCTTCGTCTGACTACCCTGCTGGTTCCTGATCCTGGCTTCGTCTGACTACCCTTCTGGTTCCTGATCTCTGGCCTCTCAAAGACTCTGCTTCGGTTTCACCATTCGTTTGGACTTTTGCTTTACAGCTTTATTTTCAATAAAGCCTTCTTATTTTCACTTATCTCTTGTTGTACGTCTGGTTCATGGTTCCGTGACATTAGGACCAAGCCATGAGTTCTGACGGTACAGGGCCATCCTCGCTACCCATGCTGGTTGCCAGACTTGATCAGCAGGATCACCTGTTGGGTCGGTTCGCTGTGGCGTTGCAAACCCTGCTTGAACGCACGGCTCATTTCGCTCCCGTTGCCGATGGGTCGGTTGTCGCTCCTACTGCCGCTCCGGTTGTTGCGCCAGAGTCTACCCCGACACCTGTTGTTGCGCCTGCGGTGTTTCGGGGTATGACCGGTTCTGCCCCTCTTCCACAGCGCTTTGGGGGAGAGCCAACTCAGTGCCGAGGTTTCCTTAACCAGGTGGGCATTTATTTCGAGTTGCTGCCACATGCCTTTCCTACTGAGAGATCAAAGGTGGGCTTCTTGATCTCGCTGCTCTCGGACAAGGCCTTGGCCTGGGCCAGCCCTTTATGGGAGAACAACAATCCGGTGGTTGCCGAGTTTTCCGGTTTTGTTGCTTCTCTTCGGAAGGTATTCGATGTGCCGGCTCGTGCTGCCTCTGCTGCGAAGCTCCTTATGTCCATCAGACAGGGTTCACGATCCGTAGCTGAATACGCCATTGAGTTTCGTACCCTGGCAGCAGAGGTGGGCTGGAATAATGAGGCTCTGGTCGCTGCTTTCTCTCATGGTCTCTCGGATGCCTTGAAGGATGAGGTTGCAGCTAAGGACCTACCAGTGGAGCTCGAGTCTCTTATTTCTTTCCTGATTTTGATTGACACCAGACTCAGGGAGAGACCTTCCTTTAAGGAGAGCCTGCGGAGGTCTTCTAACAGATTGGCGCCTACGTTTGTTGTCCCACCCGTGCCTCCCTCTCCTCCCACGCCTCCTGGGGATGACTTGTCTGGGGGTGAACCCATGCAGCTGGGGTTTGCTCGCCTGTCCGAGGGGGAGAGGGTACTCCGGAGACGCGAGGGCCGATGCATGTACTGTGGTCTCGGTGGGCATTTTCGGTTGGCATGTCCGAACCGTCCGGGAAACGCTCGTACCTGAGATCCTGTCGGGGGCAGATCTTGGGTGGAGTCTCCTCGTCCCCGGTTTCCCGTGTTGACAAACCACTGATCACTGTTGTCCTCTCCTGGGTCGGGGGCTCGGTGACGACCCAGGCGTTGGTGGACTCTGGTGCTGGTGGTTTGTTCATTGATAGTGTGTTCGCTGCCGCCAATTCCATTCCTCTGCAGGCTCGAGGTTCCCCACTGGCTCTTGAGGCGATAGACGGCAGACCCCTTCTGTCGTCACACGTGACTCATGAGACCCTTCCAGTGGGGATAGCCATTGGTGCCGTTCACAGAGAGTCGGTCTGCCTCCAGGTTATTTCGTCTCCACACTACTCGGTGGTCTTGGGGTACCCCTGGCTCCAGAAGCATAATCCGACTTTCGATTGGAGATCGGCCGAGATCCTCTCGTGGTCACCGCAGTGTGGGGCTAGTTGCATCCATGGGTCTGTCAAGTTGCTGTGTACTTCCTCGGACTCTCTGTTGCCTCCTGAATACGAGGAGTACCGGGATGTATTCGATAAGGTGCGCGCGGTTGCCCTACCTCCGCACCGCCCATACGATTGTGCCATAGAGTTACAACCTGGTGCCGTTCCTCCTCGTGGCAAAGTCTATCCACTGTCGGTAGCGGAGAATGAGGCCATGGAGGAGTACGTGAGGGAGGCGCTTTCACGCGGACACATTCGCAAATCCTCGTCCCCGGCAGGGGCTGGATTTTTCTTTGTGAAAAAGAAGGGAGGTGAGTTGAGGCCTTGCATCGATTACAGGGGTCTCAATCGCATCACGATCAAGAACGCTTACCCGATACCCTTGATTTCCGAGCTGTTCGATCGCCTTAAAGGGGCCACGGTCTTTACCAAACTCGACCTGAGGGCGGCATATAACCTGGTAAGGATCAAGGCGGGCGATGAGTGGAAGACCGCGTTTAACACCAGGACCGGTCATTATGAATCCTTGGTTATGCCCTTTGGGTTGTGCAATGCGCCCGCAGTCTTTCAGGAATTCATCAACGATGTTTTCCGTGACCTGTTGCAGCAGTGTGTGGTGGTCTATTTGGATGACATCTTGGTATATTCTGAATCCATGGAGGCCCACATTCTGGATGTCAGACGAGTGTTGCAACGGTTACGAGAGAACAAGCTGTTCGGTAAGCTTGAGAAATGCGAATTTCACCGATCCCAGGTAACCTTCTTAGGTTACATCATTTCCGCTGAGGGGTTCTCCATGGATCCTGAGAAGGTTTCGGCTGTCTTACAGTGGCCCCAGCCCAGTGGTCTTCGTTCCCTGCAGCGCTTTTTGGGCTTCGCCAATTATTATCGGAAGTTCATCAGGGACTTTTCCATGCTGGCCAAGCCTCTCACGGATCTGACCAGGAAGGGCAGTAATTCCCAGGTCTGGCCGCTCGAGGCCATCTGAGCTTTTGAGGCCCTTAAGTCCGCTTTTGTGTCGGCTCCGATTCTGTCGCATCCCAACCCTGGGTTGCCCTTTGTCCTCGAGGTGGACGCGTCTGAGACGGGAGTAGGCGCCCTTCTGTCTCAGCGTAGAACACCAGAGGGTCCTCTGCTTCCTTGTGGGTTTTACTCCCGGAAACTGTCTTCCGCGGAGTGCAACTATCAGATTGGTGACAGGGAGTTATTGGCCATCGTGCAGGCCCTTAAAGAATGGAGGCACTTGCTCGAGGGTTCGGTGGTTCCGGTTCTCATCCTGACGGACCATAAGAATCTGACCTACCTTTCTGAGGCCAAGAGATTGACACCACGTCAGGCCAGATGGGCTCTGTTCTTGTCACGTTTTAATTACGTGGTCTCCTACCTACCCGGTTCCAAGAACATCAGGGCGGATGCCCTATCACGGCAGTACTCCGAGCTGTCCAGGGAGGAGTTGATTCCGACTTCGGTCATACCTCCGAATCAGATCCTGGCCGCCATTCGCACCAGCCTGACCTCTCCCCTGGGTGAGCAGATTTTGGCGGCTCAATCTGGTGCTCCCTCTGGGAGACCCAACGGCAGATGTTTTGTGCCTGAGGAGTTGCGCACTCGGTTGTTGCGAACCTACCATAACTCCAATACCGCGGGGCATCCTGGAAAGAATCAGCTGTCCTGGGCTGTTTCACGTCTGTTCTGGTGGCCTTCCCTACGTTCCGACATCGCCGCATATGTAGCGGCATGCTCCGTTTGTGCCCAGAGTAAGTCCCCTCGGCACCTTCCGTTGGGCCTTCTGCAACCCATAGCCACCGGGGAGCGCCCATGGTCACACCTGGGGATGGATTTCATTGTGGACCTCCCTGCATCCCGAGGCCATACGGTCATTCTCATGATTGTGGATCGGTTTTCCAAAATGTGCCACTGTGTTCCTCTCAAGAAGTTACCCTCTGCACAAGAGTTGGCCACGATTTTTGCCAGGGAGGTCTTCCGGTTGCACGGTTTGCCCAAGGAGATTGTGTCGGATCGGGGGAGTCAGTTTGTGTCCAGGTTCTGGCGCGCCTTTTGCTCCCAGTTGGGGATTCATCTCTCCCTTTCCTCGGCCTACCACCCTCAGTCCAATGGGGCCGCAGAACGATCCAATCAGGCCTTGGAGCAATTCCTTTGTTGCTATGTCTCCGATCACCAAGACAATTGGGTTGACCTCCTGCCTTGGGCTGAGTTTGCCAGGAACACGGCGGTGAACTCTTCCTCTGGGACGTCTCCCTTCATGGCCAATTATGGGTTCCAACCTGCCGTGTTACCGGAGGTATTCTCTCCCCAGGATATTCCGGCTGTGGAGGATCACCTTTCCGTCCTACGTGCTTCTTGGGTACAGATCCAGAAGTCCCTTGAGGCCTCTGCGCAGCGCCAGAGACTCCAGGCTGATCGCAGACGAGCGCCTGCTCCTTCCTACCAGGTCGGAGACCGTGTATGGTTCTCCACCCGCAACCTCAACCTTCGAGTGCCCACTCCCAAGCTGGTGCCTCGCTTTGTTGGTCCCTTCCGAGTGCTTCGCAGGGTAAACCCGGTAGCCTATGCCCTTGCGCTTCCTCCTGGCATGCGGATCTCTAACGTGTTTCATGTCTCCCTGTTGAAGCCACTGGTGTGTAATCGTTTCACTTCCTCGGTTCCTCGGCCTCGTCCGGTCCGAGTGGGCAATCATGAGGAGTATGAGGTGAGCAATATCCTGGACTCACGCCTGGTCCGCGGTCGGGTGCAGTTTTTGGTCCATTGGCGTGGTTATGGTCCAGAGGAGCGTTCCTGGGTTCCCTCCGCACATGTCCATGCTCCTGCCTTGCTCCAAGCCTTCCACGCACGCTTCCCTCAGAAACCGTTTTTTGCTCCACGGAGGAGGGGCCCTTGAGGGGGAGGTACTGTCATGGTCTTACCTTCTTGCTGTTCTCCTTCGTTTGACATGTGCTGGCGGCCATCTTGGTTTCTGGGTTTCTTGTAGCCTTCCACCCTGCGGCTCCTCCTTCCCACTGGGAGGAGCTGGATGCCTAGCTCATATATATAGGATGTCTGTGGCTTCAGTTCCTTGCTTGGTCCTCCTGTGTTCACATGCTTCTAAGACTGCTGCTGCTTCTGGTTCCTGATCCTGGCTTCGTCTGACTACCCTGCTGGTTCCTGATCCTGGCTTCGTCTGACTACCCTGCTGGTTCCTGATCCTGGCTTCGTCTGACTACCCTTCTGGTTCCTGATCTCTGGCCTCTCAAAGACTCTGCTTCGGTTTCACCATTCGTTTGGACTTTTGCTTTACAGCTTTATTTTCAATAAAGCCTTCTTATTTTCACTTATCTCTTGTTGTACGTCTGGTTCATGGTTCCGTGACACCTTTCTTGCCAGCCACGCTGTGGAGTACTTGGACGCTTGTGATGGAGCATTGTCCTGCATGAAAATCATGTTTTTCTTGAAGGATGCAGACTTCTTCCTGTACCACTGCTTGAAGAAGGTGTCTTCCAGAAACTGGCAGTAGGACTGGGAGTTGAGCTTGACTCCATCCTCAACCCGAAAAGGCCCCACAAGCTCATCTTTGATGATACCAGCCCAAACCAGTACTCCACCTCCACCTTGCTGGCGTCTGAGTCGGACTGGAGCTCTCTGCCCTTTACCAATCCAGCCACGGGCCCATCCATCTGGCCCATCAAGACTCACTCCCATTTCATCAGTCCATAAAACCTTAGAAAAATCAGTCTTGAGATATTTCTTGGCCCAGTCTTGACGTTTCAGCTTGTGTGTCTTGTTCAGTGGTGGTCGTCTTTCAGCCTTTCTTACCTTGGCCATGTCTCTGAGTATTGCACACCTTGTGCTTTTGGGCACTCCAGTGATGTTGCAGCTCTGAAATATGGCCAAACTGGTGGCAAGTGGCATCTTGGCAGCTGCACGCTTGGCTTTTCTCAGTTCATGGGCAGTTATTTTGCGCCTTGGTTTTTCCACACGCTTCTTGCGACCCTGTTGACTATTTTGAATGAAACGCTTGATTGTTCGATGATCACGCTTCAGAAGCTTTGCAATTTTAAGAGTGCTGCATCCCTCTGCAAGATATCTCACTATTTTTGACCTTTCTGAGCCTGTCAAGTCCTTCTTTTGACCCATTTTGTCAAAGGAAAGGAAGTTGCCTAATAATTATGCACACCTAATATAGGGTGTTGATGTCATTAGACCACACCCCTTCTCATTACAGAGATGCACATCACCTAATATGCTTAATTGGTAGTAGGCTTTCGAGCCTATACAGCTTGGAGTAAGACAACATGCATAAAGAGGATGATGTGGTCAAAATACTCATTTGCCTAATAATTCTGCACGCAGTGTAATTTACCTCACATTTAGGGTCCATTCACACATCCATGTGTGTTTTGCGGATCCACAAAACACGGACAGCAGCAATGTGCGTTCCGCATTTTGCGGGCACTAAGAGAATATGCCTATTCTTGTCCGCTATTGCGGACAAGAATAGGACATGTTCTATTTTTTTCAGGATCGGAATTGCGGATCCCATAGAAATGTATGGGTCCGCAATTCCGTTCCGCAAAAAGAGACAGCTACAAGAAGCTGGATTAACCCTAAGGGAAACATAGCAGTTCTTTTAATTTAAAAGCTGAGAAAGGGGTGGAACATATGTGATGTCATGATATGGGCAGATCATCTGATAAGGGGGGGGGGGGGGGCGGCAATTTTTATCTTGCCTAGGGCGGCAAAAATCCTTGCACCGGCCCTGCCTTGACCCTTACGCACAGAGATTGTTCCAGATTCTCTGAATCTTCGGATGATGTTATACACAGTTGATGATGATAGATGCAAAGTCTTTGCAATTTTTCGCTGGGTAACACCTTTCTGATATTGCTCCACTATCTTTCTGTGCAACATTGTGGGAATTGGTGATCCTCTACCCATCTTGGCTTCTGAGAGACACTGCCACTCTGAGAAGCTCTTTTTATACCCAATCATGTTGCCAATTGACCTAATTAGTGTTAATTGGTCTTCCAGCTCTTCGTTATGCTCAAATTTTACTTTTTCCAGCCTCTTATTGCTACTTGTCCCAACTTTTTTGGGATTTGTTGACACCGTGAAAATTGGAATCAACTTATTTTTCCTTTAAAATGATACATTTACTCGGATTAAACGTTTGATCTGTCATCTACGTTCTATTACAAATAAAATATTGACATTTGCCATCTCCACATCATTACATTCAGTTTTTATTCACAATTTGTTTAGTGTCCCAACTTTTTTGGAATCCGGTTTGTATATCTGACTAGCTGTTATCTCTCTTTCTATATCTATCACCTATAAATCTATATCGGTCTGTCTATCACTGCCTATTCATCTAATACATCAATTCCCTGTATCTGTCTATCTCTTACCATCTCCACTCTCTGTGTCATCTGTTTCTGTCCGTACAGACATCACCCCCATCATCTGGGCAGGTTACAGGCACAATCTCCAGGCAGATAGCGGTCACTGAGCGGAATCCTCAGCCTTTCCAGCATGATGACCTCACTGCTGCAGGTACTGCAACTGCCAAAGTGTCCTTGCCCACAGCTCGGCTGGCAGGAGGGGAAGCCCCCTCTGGTCCCTCTGCTAGTTTGCTAATTCTCCTCCATTCAGCCTGCAGCATGGGCAGTGCGCTCGTCATCCTGTGCCATCTCCTGTCCGGGGGCATGGTCAGTGGCTTCAATCTGGATGTAACACACACCCTGGTGAAGGAGGTTTTATTGAATGATTTAATAATGACATGATACTATTACTCACTCTCACAGTAGCGTTGCATTACGTAGCAGGCAGGTGCAGTGTAACGTCACTCACTGCGTCCTAAATTGAGTGACGTCACGTTAGGTTTAAGCTGCTGTCCGGCCAGGCCTGTCTGCTGTGCTACTTTGATAGTGAGTAGACAGTAGACCCGGTGGGGAAGCTGCCCCATGGTCGGCCCTGCAGGAGGGGCCTCTCACGGGGCCCCCTAGTAGCCGCGGTACCTCTGTTCATGCCCGAGTGCCCGAATGGTCAGTCCGCCCATGGACATATCACTCAGTCTCCTCCTTTCAAACACACTGCACCTTCACTAATCTCCCAACAATGCAAGTACAGGTGGCAGGTGCAGCATGTCTGAATGGAGAGAACATTACATGGAGGTGATTTGCTTGGTCACTTGACCCTCCATCAGCAACCATTTTATGGACAAGACCTCTGTGTGAACAGCACAAAAGACTTGGTCAACAAGGGGCATACTAGTACCACACATGCTCATGGCCGCTCCGTTCATTTCTGTGGGAATTCCACAAATAGCCAAGTACAATACTCGGCTATCTCGGCAGTTACCATAGAGATTAATGGAGCAGCCGCACATATGCCAGAATGGCCACTCTGTTGATTTCAGGGTTGCAGGAGGTATGGGGCCCCTGTTGTTGAGAATGATAGGGGTCCCAGTGGGATAGGGGATAACCTCTAACAACCGGAATTATTTTTTAAGTAGTAGGGAACTAGTAGAGTAGTGGGATTCCAGATGGGGAGGAATTGGAAAAGAAAAGTTTTATTTTGGGTTTAGTTTCTGCAACCTTCCCTATGTGGTAAAGCTGACCTGTGACTCTTCATTCTCCAGGTCAGTTTTTATACTGGAAAAAAAAAACTTTGGGAATTTTTTTTTCTTTGCATCACCATATTCTGACCTCCATAACTTGTTTACGGCGCTGTGTGAGGGCTCATTTTTTGCGGGACAGTCTGTAGTTTTTATTTATACAGTGCCATTTTGGAGTTTGCAGGCCTTTTATAATCACTTTTGTTGTAAAAAAAAATTTAGGGAAGTTGGCCATTTACATTTTTTTTTTCCGTTACAGCATTCACCATACAGGTTATATTTATTTTTCTTTTAATAGTACAGGTGTTTTTCAAAGCGGCAGAGCTGAACCTGGACACAACCCGATCTGCACTCATTAACCATGAATGAGTGGAGCATCTGAGCTTTTTACTCTCTGATTCTCCCCCTTGTCCTGCACTGAATCGCACAGGGCAAGGAAATTTCCTTGAGATCGGTGACATACCAGGCTCTCCATGGGTAAGCTAGGCAGCGGCTTCCGCCTAGCAGTGAGCCTGGTAAATGGAGCTTGGTTAAAAAAAATATATATATATAAAAATTCAAATCACCCCCTTCACCTCAAAATCTAAATATTAAAACAAAAATGTACAATAAAAAAAAAAAAAAATAACATCAGGGGCATCACCTGTACTATTAAAATATAAAAAAACGTATCCCATACGGTGAATGGTGTAATGGAAAAAAAAGTTTACTTCCCAAAAAAGTTGAATAAACAGTGATCCAAAAAGTCGTACACACCCCAAAATTAGCAAAAACTATAGATCGTCCCTCAAAAAACGAGCCCTCACACATCTCCGTAGACATAACTATAAAAAGGTTATGGGGCTCAGAATATGGCGATGACCAGAAAAAAAATTACTTTTTTCTAAAGTTTTTTTTCCCCAGTATTAAAGCGCAAGAAAAACTATACACACTGCTCACAGAAAGTTAGGGATATTTGGTTTGTGGGTGAAATTTCAGGATGAACCTAAAATGCAACTGTTGTGTTTCAGTACTTTTTACACAACTTGGTGTTCTCTAAAAAGGAGCTTAACAGCAAAATTCACAACAGGCTTCCCCTTCCCATCATGAGACCAAGATGACACCTAACAATTGATCAACAGTATTTTGCCATTGCGAGGCTTCAAGCAGGATGTTCTCAGACAGAAGTGGCCAATGAGCACAGAGTGTCATCAGCAGGTTGCAACAGAGATACAGAGAGACTGGAAAGGTCACAGAAAGGCATAGAAGTAGACTTCCTTTGGCCACATCACACACTGATGACCGCTTTATTGTGAACAGTGCCCTGCAGAACCAGATGATGAATGCCACACAACTCCAGGCACATTTAAGGGAGGTGAGAGGCACCCAAGTGTTGTGTCAGACCATTGTAAACCATTTACATCAGTGTCGTCTGCGTGCTAGACCTGCAAGGGTACCTGACCACAGGCGTCAGTCTTGCATGGGCCAGGGAGCATCTATGCTGAACAAGGGGCCTCAGTGCTGTTCACTTATAAAAGTCGATTCGCGCTGAGCAGAAATGATGGCGGCCAACTATGTTAGAGACATCAAGGAGAGGGCAACGCAGCAGCCGCTGTTCTCACTAGACAAGCCTTTGGTGGTGGTGGTGGTGGTGGTGTGGGCAGGTGTGTCTAGTCAATACAGAGCTGTCCTACACTTTGTGAAATGTACAGTGACAAGCCCATACTACTTGAATAACCTCATTAATCCAGTCATTGTGCCTCTGCATAAACAAAACAGGCCTAATTTAATCTTCATGGACGACAATGTGCCAGCTCATCGAGGTCACATCCTTAGGGAATGGCTGCTGGAGACTGGGGTACCTCAAATGGAGTGGCCTGCACTTTCTCCAGACCTGAATTCCATTGAAAACCTATGGCATCAACTGAGTCGCCGTGAAGAGGCTTGTAATTCTGTATCCTAGAACCTCAATGACTTGAGGGCCACCCTTCAAGAAGGGTGGGATGCCATGCCTCAGCAGACAAGCCGACTTGTAAACAGCATGAGACATCGTGTCAAGCTGTAATTGTTGCTCAAGGCCAGATTACAAGTTTCTGAGACATTGACAATTTTTGTGGGCGTATACTCACCATTGTTGTTGGCTTTTATTTCAATAAATTTTGAGATGAGGAAATCACCATTGCATGTTTCTTACTAAATGCCCTACTTTCATGATGTAAAAGTTCACGCTACAGTGATATTATGTTTTCCATATATTTCACCCGAAATCCAAATATCCCTAACTTTTTGTGAGTGGTGTTTGTGGCATTGCCATAATTATACTGACCTGGAGAATGAAGAACACAATTCAGTTTTACTGCATAGTGAATGCCGTAAAAGTAAAATCTGTAAAACTGTGGCGGAATTTTTTTTTTTTTCTTCAAATTCCACCCTATTTAGAATTTTTTTTCCTGCTTACTAATACATTGTATGCTATATTAAATGGTGGTATTAGATAGTACAACTTGTTCAGCAAAAAAACAAGCTGTCATATGGCTATGTAAATGGAAAAAATGAAGAAGTTATGGCACCGAGGATGCAGGGATTGAAAAATGAAAATGGAAAATTGCTGCGTCAGAAAAGGATTAAAAAAAAGTCTGGTAAAGAGTTTGGTAGTGGAAAGGGTAATGTAAGACAAAATATCTGTGCCATATATCCACCAGTAAGAATATGGGAGCCTGTAGGGCGGCAACAACACTGTTGACATTAAATGTCCATCTAGTAGTAGCAGGCCACTGTTGTCTTTCACCTCTTGTAGGCAATGGTTTACTTTCCTGAAAGTAAGGGCTCATTCAAACAACCGCGCCGTGTTTTGTGTTCCGCAATTTATGGAACGGGCCACTCATTATAGAAATGTATTTTTTGTCTGCAAAACAGACAAGAATAGGACATGTTCTATTTTCTTGCGGGGCCATGCTGTCCGCATCTTTTGCAGCCCCATTGAAATGAATGGGTCTGCATCCGGGCCACAAAAAGTGCAGCTTGGATGGGGACCCAAACAATGGTCGTGTGAATGAACCCTTAATCAAACGTTAGTTTTTTGGTTGAGTCCTCATTAGAATTTCTTAACTATCAAAAAAGAAGAGGATACATCAAAGGCAAGCCATTAACGTAGCTATATAAAAAAAAATTACAAATCATATTTATCCTCAAATACCCATATTTAATACTGCCCCTTACCCTCCCTCCCCTCTTATCTGTTGTGCACCCTTTTACTTTTAACTAGTATGTACTCGGTCTCAGGAAACCAGCCAGGGTCATAATTGGTGATGAGCGAACCCGGACCCCAACATTCGGGACCGTACCAGACATTCTGGTGTCCGTGTATCGAACCCGAACACAGATTTTGACACCAAAGTCCGTGTCCAGGTTCGTAGTTTAAATAAAGCTTTTGGAAAGGCTGCAGCGCTGTGGGCACTTGGAAACCATCACAGTCATGCCTAGTATTGGCTGGTGTACCATGTATTGACCATGCATGCATAAATGCTGGCTCACATGGTGCGCCGCCATTGAGCTCTAACTAGTGTATTATTTTTTAAAAGTGTGCTGGTGACCTGTAGGCATTATTGATCGGTGCAATACAGCTCCTTTGCACCAGTGAGAAAGAAATACCATACTTAATCTTGCTGTTCAGTCTGAGGGTGACCTGTTTTGACTCCTTTGCACCAGTGACATGGAAATAAAATAATCAGTCTGTTAATTGGGTCAGTGAGACCTACCTATTTTTTTTTTGGTGGAAAAAAAAATACTGTACTTGCCATCATCACAGGCAAATATAATAATAAAATAGTTAATCAGCCGGTTAATTGGGTCGTTGAGACCCACCTATTTTTTATGTTTAAAAAAAACTGTACTTGCCACCATCACAAGGAATTATAATAGTTAATCAGCCGGTTAATTGGGTCGGTGAGACCTACCTATTTTTATTTGGTGAAAAAAAAACACTGCACTTGCCACTGTCACAGGCATATATAATAATAATGCGGTTAATTGGGTCGATGAGACCCACCTATTTTTTATGTTTAAAAAAACTGTACTTGCCACCGTCACAGGGAAATATAATAGTTAATCAGCCGGTTAATTGGGTCGATGAGACCTACCTATTTTTATTGCAGATATAGGAAATGACAGGCGGCACTCACCACTGCTGTTAAATTGCTTCTTTATTCATCCAACACACATGGACACAAAGTAAGGGCTGGGGCGGACTCCAGATCACAGAGCGCCGAAGTAGCTGCTATCTTTAAAAGATTTAAGAGAATTGACAGTCCAAAACAAGCGAACCTCGTTGTCTGCTAGTTGTGAGATCTTAATTTCCAACGCTTTAGTACTCATGGATTGCAAAGTATCCTTAGAATTGCACTGTGTGAAAAAGGCGTCCGCCCCTTCTCTGCCCGTATTTAAACAAGGTATCGCTTCCTCAGACATTGTTGCAAGGTAAAGAAAGTCCGATATACGCGTGCTCAGCCCGTGAAGTGAAGATACAATGATGCAGGGGAAGAAAAAGAAAAGTCCTGGGCGGCGCTCCTCGGAACTGTTACTACCAAACAAACATCCAGCGAACCTTATATATGCAGTATACGTGGTGCTCAGCTCAGGGAAACACAAGATGAAACTTGATTGCAGATATAGGAAATGACAGGCGTCACTCACCACTGCTGTTAAATTGCTTCTCTATTAATCCAACACACACGGACACAAAGTAAGGGCTGGGGCGGACTCCAGATCACAGAGCGCCGTAGTAACTGCTATCTTTATAAGATTTAAGCGAATTGACAGTCCAAAACAAGCAAACCTCTTTGTCCGCTAGTTGTGAGATCTTAATTCCCTATTTTTTATGTTTAACAAAACTGTACTTGCCACTGTCACAGGGAAATATAATATTCAGCCGGTTAATTGGGTCGGTACGACCTACCTATTTTTTTTTTGTGCTCACCCCTCTTTAGCATCCGTAACACGGATATTCAATTGTTTGTTTGTCAACCAATTTTGTGGGTGACCGTAACAAAATGAGGAGAGCATCAACTAGGGTACACGGCCGTTGTCGTGGTGCTGTTGGTGTTGGTGGAGCTCCTGCTACAGGGAGAGGACATTGTCGATCTGTGCTAGGTACACCCCCAAATGAAACACCTTCCTCTGGTGCACGCAGGCGACAGGACATTCTGCGTCATTTTGTAGGCCTGAATTCTCCTCTAAGAATAGTGAGGCCAGAACAAGTAGAGGCGATAGTAGATTGGATGACTGAGAGTGCCTCCAGTTCCTTCACATTGTCTTTCACCCGGTCCACTGCTGAAAGCGTAGAGTTGTCACTGGCTGCCCATAAGCATCCGTCTTCTACCTCAACTCCTTGCACATCAGCCAATCAGTCTGAGCCCCAATTCATGCAGCAGTCACTTATGCTTTTTGATGACTCTGCTGATGGGGTTTTCATGGGCCATCCACCTAGCCCTGCCCCAAAAGCGACAGAGATTGAGTGCACTGATGCCCAACCACTTATATTTGAGGATGAGGACATGGGAGAACCACTGCAGCATGTCTCTGATGATGAAACACAGGTGTCAACTGCTGGGGCTTTCTGCAGTGTGCAGACCGGCCAGGATGGCAGGGGTGAGGAGTGGGTGGAAGATGATGTGGAGGATGATGAGGTCCTAGACCTCATATGGCATCTAGGTCACGCCAGTGACGTGTGTAGTTCAGATGAAGAGGTGAGGTGGGGTTCATGCAGCGCAAAAGCAGAGCGGCCGTCCCGCAGCCAGTACGCCTGCTACTGCCCAATAGTGATGGCCCGAATAGTTCGCCGGCGAACCCAGCTTGTTCGCCGCGGCGGGCGAACATATGCGATGTTCGGTCCGCCGCATATACATCATCATTGAGTAAACTTTGACCCTGTACCTCACAGTCAGCAGACACATTCCAGCCAATCAGCAGCAGACCCTCCCACCTCCTGGACAGCATCCATTTTAGATTCATTCGGAATCTGCATTCTCAGTGAGAGGAGGGACAGTGCTGCTGCTGCTGATTCAATAGGGAAAGCGTTAGCTAGGGCAGTGTTCTGTGTCCACAGACTCATCTGCTGTAAGGACAGCGTCCTGACAGCACCCCAAAAAGCCCTTTTCAGGGCTGGTACATCAGTCTGCTTTTTTTAATTTTTTTTTTATATATATTGCAGTTGCCTGCCCCTGTGTGAGAGGCTGCAGGCTCAGTCACAGACAGTACTGTGTGCACACCATTCATACAGGGTGTGACAGAAAATACCTCACAGATAAAAAAAAATTATATTTAATCTTTTTCTGTGATCTAATCACAGTTGCAAGCCAGTGTGTGTCAGGCCCACACAGACTGTATTGTGGCCACTGGCTAGTGTCTAGGCCTCCACTTATACCGTTACAGGGTGTCACTCACTCAAATACCTTTCAGATAAAAAAAATGATATTTAATATTTTTCTGCGATCTAATCAAATTTGCAAGCCAGTGTGTGTCAGGCCCACACAGACTGTATTGTGGCACTGGCTAGTGGCTAGGCCTCCACTTATACCGTTACAGAGTGTCACTCACTCACAAATACCTCGCAGATAAAAAAAAATTCTATTTAATATTTTTCTGTGATCTAATCACATTTGCAATCCTGTGTGTGTCAGGCCCACACAGACTGTATTGTGGCCACTGGCTAGTGGCTAGGCCTCCACTTATACCGTTACAGGGTGTCACTCACTCACAAATACCTCGCAGATAAATACAAATTCTATTTAATATTTTTCTGTGATATAATCACAGTTGCAAGCCCGTGTGTGTCAGGCCCACACAGACTGTATTGTGGCCACTGGCTAGGCCTCCACTTATACCGTTACAGGGTGTCACTCACTCAAATACCTTTCAGATTAAAAAAATAATATTCAATATTTTTCTGCGATCTAATAACATTTGCAAGCCAGTGTGTGTCAGGCCCACACAGACTGCAGACATCCCAACCTGCAAAAACTCATTTCAGGGAGGTTTTCTTTTTTTTTCTTTCACAAACTTTTTATTACATTTTCCAAACATATGCAGTATCTGCACACTTTGCTCTATGGTGTGGAGGACTGGGCTCATTACCCTGCCCCAAATTATCATATTTATGTATATGATTAAAGGGATTCTGTCACCACCTATAAGCCCTGTGAGCTAAACATATGCTCATGTCCAGGGTAGCATTCTGATTTCTAAGGTGGCCTTATAAAAGCTATTTGTGGCTTTATTCTGTGGAAAATCAGGTTTTACTAACCTGTCAATCACTGAATTAAGGTGCCCAAGCAGGGGAGGTCTGTGGATGCATGGTGCCCGGCCCCACGCATCGCCGTTCGTGCCCAGCGCCGCCTTCTACTCCTCAGTGCCGCCTCTCCCTCCCTCCCCCTCCTCCCGCTTTGAGATCCCGCGCGTGCGCACAGGCTCAGCCTGATGCGCCGTTGCGGACTGCTGGCATCGGCTTCTTCTTGCACTGTGCGCACGCGCCGAGAAGGGGACACTGCTACAGGTTTCCGGAAAGGTTTACTGTGAGTAAACTAGAGATGGGAAGTTCGGATCTTTCACATGAATCGGTTCATTCGCTTTAGTTCATTCAAATGAACCGATTCATGAATCGAATCTTCGGTTCATTCGCTGAGCTGACAAGAAGCAAGTGAACCGAAGCTTAGGTTGCGCAATGCGCATGCGCGGATGCTTCGATTCACTTGCTGACTCGCTGAGTTGGCTCTTGGTCAGGAAGTTTATTCTTTAAAACCCTGTGTGTAATTATCTACCCCACTGTAGGAAAAAAACAAGCATCCAGGGGGGGGTGAATTTAACACTGGGGTAAATAATATAATTAAAATGGAGGGTTAAATGAATGAGACAGAAGAAGGGATGCCTTTAACATATATATCTCCTTGAGAAGCCAATTTGACCCTAAAGGGTTAATTCAACCTGTAATCTAAAGTCTGTCCTGTCACTTCTCTTATCTCTCTGCTCTGCTATCAGTAAACCTTTCCGGGATATATTGTCTCACATGTGGGTGTCAGGGAGCCGCTATCTAATAGCGGGAGACTCCCTGAACCTCCGGGAGACTTGAGATCCCTGAGACTGTATTGTGGCCACTGGCTAGTGGCTAGGCCTCCACTTATACAGTTACAGGGTGTCACTCACTCATAAATACCTCGCAGATAAAAAAAAATTCTATTTAATATTTTTCTGTGATCTAATCACAGTTGCAAGCCAGTGTGTGTCAGGCCCACACAGACTGTATTGTGGCCACTGGCTAGTGGCTAGGCCTCCACTTATACCGTTACAGGGTGTCACTCACTCACAAATACCTCGCAGATAAATAAAAATTGTATTTAATATTTTTCTGTGATCTAATCACATTTGCAAGTCCGTGTGTGTCAGGCCCACACAGACTGTATTGTGGCCACTGGCTAGGCCTCCACTTATACAGTTACAGGGTGTAACTCACTCACAAATACATTGCAGATAAAAAAAATTATAATTAATATTTTTCTGTGATATAATCACAGTGGCAAGCCCATGTGTGTCAGGCCCACACAGACTGTATTGTGGCCACTGGATAGGCCTCCACTTATACCGTTACAGGGTGTCACTCACTCAAATACCTTTCAGATAAAAAAAATTATATTTAATATTTTTCTGCGATCTAATCACATTTGGAAGCCAGTGTGTGTCAGGCCCACACAGACTGTATTGTGGCCAATGGCTAGTGGCTAGGCCTCCACTTATACCGTTACAGGGTGTCTCTCACTCACAAATACCTCGCAGATAAATAAAAATTCTATTTAATATTTTTCTGTGATATAATCACAGTTGCAAGCCAGTGTGTGTCAGGCCCACACAGACTGTACTGTGCCCACTGCCCACCACTTATATAGGGTGGCACAGTACCTTGTACGCATAGTAACACTTATCTAATAAAAAATGACAGGCAGAGGCAGGCCACGCCGCAGGGGCCGCCGTGTTCATGGTGCTGTGATTTCCACTGGCCCTGGAATAATGCCCAGTGTTCAGAGGCCACGTACCCTGAACCCAAAAAATTTGGAGAAAGTAGTTGACTGGCTTACACAGGACACCCAATCTTCAACAGCTTCCGCTAAGAACCTTGACGCACCATCCTCCTCCAGCTCAGCTTTGGTCACCTGCTCTCAAGTTACCACTCTCCCGCCCGCCGCCACCACCACCACTACCACCACAGCCACCACAGCCGCTTCACTTGATGCCTCAGAGGAGTTATTTACACATCAGTTGGATGAAATTAGTGATGCGCAACCATTATTGCCAGAGGATGGAGATAATACAAGATGATGGAGGTCATATACAAGTGAAGTGGTTGATGATGACGATGTGTCCGTGGATGCCACGTGGGTGGCTGCTCGAAGAGAAGAAGAAGAGGGGGAAAGTTCAGAAGGGGAGACAGAGAGAAGGAGGAGACGAGTTGGAAGCAGGGGGAGGTCGTCACAAGGAGCTAGTGGCACAGTCAGACAGCATGTATCGGCACCCGGGGTCAGCCAGACAGCACGCCAATCAACACATGCTGTTGCCACCACCAGAATGCCATCATTGCAAAGCTCAGCAGTGTGGCATTTTTTGTGCGTGTCTGCCTCTGACAACAGCGATGCCATTTGCAACCTGTGCCAAAAGAAACTGAGTCGTGGGAAATCCAACACCCACCTAGGTACAACTGCTTTGCGAAGGCACATGATCGCACATCACAAACGCCTATGGGATCAACACATGATGACGAGTAGAAGCAGCACACAAGCTCAAAGCCACCATCCTCCTCCTGGTCCAGCATCTTCAGCCACGTCAACCACTGCTGTCCTCCTTGCCCCCTCTCAACCACCCGCCACTCTGCCTCTCACCTTCAGCAGTTCCATCTCATCTGCCCACAGTCAGGTGTCTGTAAAGGAAATGTTTGAGCGTAGGAAGCCAATGTCACAGAGTCACCCCCTTGCCCGGCGTCTGACAGCTGGAGTGACGGAACTCTTAGCCCGCCAGCTTTTACCATACCAGCTGGTGGAGTCTGAGGCCTTCAAAAAATTTGTCGCTATTGGGACACCACAGTGGAAGGTACCCGGACTAATTTTTTTTTTTTTCAAAAAAGGCAATCCCAAACCTCTACTCAGTGATTGAAAAGGAAGTCATGGCATCTCTGGCATACAGTGTTGGGGCAAGGGTCCATCTGACCACTGATACCTGGTCTGCAAAGCACGGTCAGGGCAGGTATATCACCTACACTGCGCATTGGGTCAACCTGCTGACAAGCATGGAATGCGTGGCTCTGCAGCGGAGTTGGTGACACCGCCACGACTTGCAGGCAGGCCTACTGCCACCTCCTCTACTCCTCCTACTCCATCCTCTTCCATAACCTCCTCGGCTGAGTCCTCTTCTGCTGCGGTGTCTGGCTGCACATCAACTGAATCCCCCCAGCTCCCCAGGGGCTATTCCACATCCCGAATACGACAGTGTCACGCTGTCTTGGGGGTTGACTTGCCTGAAAGAGGAGAGCCACACCGGACCAGCACTCCTGTCTGCCCTGAACGCACAGGTGGATCAGTGGATGACCCCGCACCAACTGGAGATTGGCAAAGTGGTGTGTGACAATGGAAGCAATTTGTTGGCGGCATTGAATTTGGGCAGGTTGTCACATGTGCCGTGCATGGCACATGTGTTGAATCTCATCGTACAACGCTTTGTGTCCCCAGGCTTACAGGACGTCCTCAAGCAGGCGAGGAAGGTGTGTGGCCATTTCAGGCGTTCCTACACGGCCATGGCGCACTTTTCAGACATTCAGCGCCGAAACAACATGCCAGTCAGGCGCTTGATTTGCGACAGCCCGACACGTTGGAATTCAACACTCCTAATGTTTGACCGCCTGCTCCAACAAGAAAAAGCCGTCAACGAGTATTTGTATGACCGGGGTGCTAGGACAGCCTCTGCGGAGCTGGGAATTTTTTTGCCACGTTACTGGACGCTCATGCGCAATGCCTGTAGGCTCATGCGTCCTTTTGAGGAGGTGACAAACCTAGTCAGTCGCACCGAAGGCACCATCAGCAACCTCATCCCATTTGTTTTCTTCCTGGAGCGTGCCCTGCAAAGAGTGCTGGATCAGGCTGTAGATGAGCGTGAAGAGGAAGAGTTGAGGTCACCATCACCACCAGAAACAGCCTTGTCATCATCGCTTGCCGGACCTGCGGCAACGCTGCAAGAGGAGTATGAGGAAGAGGAGTCAGAGGAGGAATGTGGCTTTGAGGAGGAGGAAGACCAACCACAGCAGGCATCCTAGGGTGCTCGTTGTTGTCACCTATCTGGGACCCGTGGTGTTGTACGTGGCTGGGGTGAAGAACAGACCGTCAATGACATCAGTGAGGACGAGGAACGGGAAATGAGTAGCTCGGCATCCAACCTTGTGCAAATGGGGTCTTTCATGCTGTCATGTCTGTTGAGGGACCCTCGTATAAAAAGGATGAAGGAGAACGACCTGTACTGGGTGGCCACGCTACTAGACCCCCAGTATAAGCAGAAAGTGGCGGAAATTCAGAAAGGATGCAGCACTTCAAAACAAAACTAAAAAATATGCTTTACACAGCTTATAAGGGGGATGTCACAGCACAACGGGAATCTAACAGGGGAAGAGGTGAAAGTAATCCTCCTCCTACCACGGCGGCAAGGACAGGACGCTTTACAGATGTGTTGTTGATGGAGGACATGGGGAGCTTTTTCAGTCCTACACATCTCCACAGCCCTTCGGGATCCAGCCTTAGAGCAGCACCCCATCACTCTCCTTCATGGTCAAATAGCCCTTACTTTCAACGTTTTCCCAATTTTTCGGCTGACTGACTGACCTTCATTTCTTAAAGTAATGATGGCCACTCGTTTTTTTTACTTAGCTGCTTTTTTCTTGCCATAATACAAATTCTAACAGTCTATTCAGTAGGACTATCAGCTGTTTATCCACCTGACCACTCCTCAACGCAAGTGATGGATGGTCCCAACCCCATTTATAAGGCAAGAAATCCCACTTATTAAACCTGACAGGGCACACCTGTGAAGTGAAAACCATTTCAGGGGACTACCTCTTGAAGCTCATCAAGAGAATGCCAAGAGTGTGCAAAGCAGTAATTAAAGCAAAAGGTGGCTACTTTGAAGAACCTAGAATATGACATATTTTCAGTTGTTTCACACTTGTTTGTTATGTATATAATTCCACATGTGTTAATTCATAGTTTTGATGCCTTCAGTGTGAATCTACAATTTTCATAGTCATGAAAATAAAGAAAACTCTTTGAATGAGAAGGTGTGTCCAAACTTTTGGTCTATACTATATATATATATATATATATATATATATACAGTTGCAATAAAAAGTATGTGAACCCTTTGGAATGATATGGATTTCTGCACAAATTGGTCATAAAATGTGATCTGATCTTCATCTAAGTCACAACAATAGACAATCACAGTCTGCTTAAACTAATAACACACAAAGAATTAAATGTTACCATGTTTTTATTGAACATACCATGTAAACATTCACAGTGCAGGTGGAAAAAGTATGTGAACCCCTAGACTAATGACATCTCCAAGAGCTAATTAGTGTGAGGTGTCAGAACACTGGAGTCCAATCAATGAGATGAGATTGGAGGTGTTGGTTACAGCTGCCCTGCCCTATAAAAAACACACACCAGTTCTGGGTTTGCTTTTCACAAGAAGCATTGCCTGATGTGAATGATGCCTCGCATAAAAGAGCTCTCAGAAGACCTACGATTATGAATTGTTGACTTGCATGAAACTGGAAAGGGTTATAAAAGTATCTCCAAATGCCTTGTTGTTTATCAGTCCACAGTAAGACAAATTGTCTATAAATGGAGAAAATTCAGCACTGCTGCTACTCTCCCTAGGAGTGGGCGTCCTGTAAACATGACTGCAAGAGCACAGCGCAGACTGCTCAATGAGGTGAAGAAGAATCCTAGAGTGTCAGCTAAAGACTCACAAAAGTCTCTGGCATATGCTGACATCCCTGTTAGCGAATCTACGATATGTAAAACCCTAAACAAGAATGGATTTCATGGGAGGATACCACAGAGAAAGCCACTGCTGTTTAAAAAAAACATTGCTGCACGTTTACAGTTTGCACAAGAGCACCTGGATGTTCCACAGCAGTACTGGCAAAATATTCTGTGGACAGATGAAACCAAAGTTGAGTTGTTTGGAAGAAACACACAACACTATGTGTGGAGAAAAAGAGGCACAGCACACATCAAAACCTCATCCCAACTGTATGGTGGTGGGGCATCATGGTTTGGGGCTGCTTTGCTGCGTCAAGGCCTGGACAGATTGCCATCATCGAAGGAAAAATGAATTCCAAAGTTTATCAATACATTTTGCAGGAGAACTTAAGGCCGTCTGTCCACCAGCTGAAGCTCAACAGAAGATGAGTGTTGCAACAGGACAACGACCCAAAGCATAGAAGTAAATCAACAACAGAATGGCATAAACAGAAGAAAATACGCCTTCTGGAGTGGCCCAGTGTCACGGCCTATGGTCGTGACTCTTTGAGCCGCATGCAGTTGCCAGTGGTTAGGTTCGTTGTCTACCGCAGGTGAGGGCAGTTTGTATATTGTCTCACGTATGGTTGCCGCTGGCAACATGATGATGATTGGCAGTATAGCAGCCTGAGCTGGTTGCTAGGCAGCTTGCTGTCAAGTGCATGCGGTTGCACTTGGAAACCTGTCTTTGTTGGTGTGCACTTTGTGTTTTTCGTGTGCACGGGGTTTTGTATGTCTGCATTTCCCTTTTAGTGGCTTCACTACCCTGTCTAGTCTTGGAAGGGTTAATTCCCTTTCCAGTGTGTGTCTGTGTGGGTGTGGCTACATGGGCTATTTAGCCTCTGCTGAGACCTGAAGCTGAGGGGTACTCCAGCCATGCATTATGCTGGAGTCATCCTCCTGGTCTTATACCATCTTCCTTTGTGGTCATAAAATTATATGTCGTGATGTTAACTTTATGTTCCTGTGATGTCATATCTTTGTGCAGCTATGGATCTGGTTTCCTGTGTGAATTATGTTGTGTGCTGTGTCTTTGAGTTTGGTGTGGACATCAGCATTTGAGCACGGGTTCCAGTCAGTGTGTCTGTGGCAGGTAGGTGTGGAAGTGGTTTCACTCATCTGCCATATCCATAGGCTGTTTGTTTCCCCTTCCTTGCAGCTTGGCCAGTTTAGACTCCTGTTCCTCCGTGTCTAGGAGGAACAGGTCGTCTTACCCTGCTCCTAGTCCTGGGATCTCTTGAGGGCTAGTAGGGACCCGAGGTTCCTGAGTATGAGCCCTCCTACCATCTGGGTCGGCTCATACAGTTAGGAGTCAGGGTCAGAGTTAGGGACGCTTTAGGAGGTGACCTTCTCCCTAATTCTGTTGTCCTGGCCTAGCAGCTTCCTTATTCTTAACATCGCACGGAGGAGGGTTTCCCCCACTCTCATCCGTGACACCCAGTCAGAGTCCTGACCTCAACCCGATTGAGATGCTGTGGCATGACCTCAAGAAAGCGATTCACACCAGACCTCCCAAGAATATTGCTGAACTGAAACAGTTCTGTAAAGAGGAATGGTCAAGAATTACTCCTGACCGTTGTGCACGTCTGATCTGCAACAACAGGAAACGTTTGGTTGAAGTTATTGCTGCCAAAGGAGGTTCAACCAGTTATTAAATCCAAGGGTTCACATACTTTTTCCACCTGCACTGTGAATGTTTACATGGTGTGTTCAATTAAAAGCATGGTAACATTTAATTCTATGTGTGTTATTAATTTAACCGCTTTACGTCCGCCCATAGGATATAAACGTCCTATGGGTGGACGTCTATTTCTGAAAGCACGTTTTAAAACATCCTTTCAGAAATAGCAGCTGCACGCTAATCGTGCAGCTGCTGATCGGGTTGCCCGCTGTCAGTGACAGCAGGGCAACCCTAAGACAAGGCAGGGACAGTGCCCAGGTGTCCCTGCCTTCCGGATCGCTGCAGACACAGCGCTCACCGAGCGCTGTGTATGCAGAGAAGGAAGCGCTATGCGCTTCCTGTTCCGGCCCGGCGGTCATGTGACCGCCGGGACCGGAGCGTGCAGGAGCTGTGTGAGGTCTCTCAGAGACCTCGATCACCCCTGCTCTGAGGCTGTACAGCGCTGGATTGCTGCTGTACAGCCTCTCTAGGGGTGTATTTGTCCTGTAACTGGGGCTACTATGTCAACCCCAGTTACAGGAGAAATCAACAGTGAAAAAAAAAAAAGTGAAGTAAATGTCCCCCAGAGGTCTTGTATGACCTTATGGGGGACGAAAAGTGTAAAATTAAAAAATAAAAAATAAAAAAAAGTATACATATTAGGTATTGCCGCGTCCATAAAAACCAGCTCTATAAAATTATCACATGACCTAACCCCTTGGGTGAACCCCGTAAAAAAAAACAAAAAAAAACTGTGTCAAAACAAGCAATTTTTGTCACCTTGCATCACAAAAGGTGCAACACCAAGTGATCAAAAACGCGTATGTCACACAAAATAGTACCAATAAAACCGTCACCTCATCCCGCAAAAAATGAGCCCCTACATAAGAAAATCTCTCAAAAAATAAAAAAAACTATAGCTCTCAGAACATGGACACATTAAAACATAATTTTTTTGTTTCAAAAATGCTATTATTGTGTAAAACTTTAATAAATGAGAAAAAGTATACATATTAGGTATCGCCACGTCCGTAACAATCTGCTCTATAAAAATGTCACTTGACTGAACCCCTCAGGTGAACGCTGTAAAAATAAATAAATAGAAACTGTGCTAAAACAACCAATTTTTTGGTCACCTTGCCCGATAAAGTGTTATAATGAATGATCAAAAAATCATATGTACCCAAAAATAGTACTAATAAAACTGGCACCTTATCCCCTAGTTTCCAAAATGGGGTCACTTCTTGGGAGTTTCTACTGTAAGGGTGCATCAGGTGGCTTCAAATGGGACATGGCATCTAAAAACCATGTGGAGTTCCTTTTCTTCTGCGCCCTGCCGTGTGCCCATACAGCAGTTTATGACCACATGTGGGGTGTTTCTGTAAACCGCAGAATCTGGGTAATAAATTTTGAGTTTTGTTTGGCTGTTAATCATCGATGTGTTAAAGAAAAAAATTGATTAAAATGGAAAATCTGCCAAAAAAGTGAAATTTAAAAATTAGATCTCCATTTTCCTTTAATTCTTGTGGAACGCCTAAAGGGTTAACAAAGTTTGTAAAATCGGTTTTTAATACCTTGAGGGGTGTAGTTTCTACAATGGGGTCATTTATGGGGGTATCCACTATGTAGGCCCCACAAAGTGACTTCAGACCTGAACTGGTCCTTAAAAAGTGGGTTTTGGCAATTTTCTTATAAATTTGAAGAATTGCTTCTAAACTTCTAAGCCTTCTAACGTCCTAAAAAAATAAAATGACATTTCCAAAATGATGCCAACATAAAGTAGACATATGGGGAATGTTAAATAATAAATATTTTATGAGGTATCACTTTCTGTTTTAAAAGCAGAGAAATTGAAATTTAGAAAATTGCGAATTTAGAAAATTTTTGGGTAAATTTGGGATTTTTTCATAAATAAAGGTGAAATATTTTGACTCAAATTTATGACTATCATGAAGTACAATGTGTCACGAGAAAACAATCTCTGAATGACTTGGATAAATAAAGGCGTTCCAAAGTTATTACAACATAAAGTGAGATATGTCAGTTTTGCAAAATTTGGCCTGGTCAGGAAGGGGGCAAATGGCCCAGATGGCAGGTGGTTAAGCAGACTGTGATTGTCTATTGTTGTGACTTAGATGAAGATCAGATCACATTTTATTACCAATTTGTGCAGAAATTCATATCATTCTAAAGGGTTCACATACTTTTTCTTGCAACTGTATATATATATCTCTTACATATAGTTTTGTTTTCTCGTTCTCTTCACTCCTGCTAAATGACCCTAATTCTAGTGTCATAACATTCGGTAGTAATTCACCTACCATTTCTGGATTAGTGGACTCTATTTTTAACCAGCATAAACAAAGTAGTAGAGCAGCACAACCGGACCTCTTGACCAAAACCGGAATGCAACAGCCGCTATGGGACCACAGATTCACAGCAGTCCAAGGAACAGCAATAAATGGCAGAAGTCACAGCAGCATGTCCGGTGCGTCTTGTTTATTGGAAGCCTTGAGTGCACACACAAACAAAGTACAACGTTTCGGCTACGCAGTAGTCTTTATCAAGTATACAAATAGTAAAAACTGGCAAACATAAATACATATATGTGACCACTCCTATACATGTTGGAGGCAATCACTAAAAGGCACAGCCCAATCAACACGTGTATAATTAAAAACAGCCTCTAGATCAATCAGGCCATCTGTGACATGTTATACTAACTATGTGTACCTGATCCATGTTATGTGTCATCCGACATCGCCACCCATGCTCGCTCTCACCAAGTCGGCGTCCGACCGCTTGCAATGCGCATGTCGATGACATCACCGCGCCGCCGTCCAACGTGACAACATTGGTCACGTGCGTCATGCGTCATCAGGTCACCTAATGATCACATGACGGGCGCAAGGTCCTTTACACCTAATGCAGCTCCTGCAGTATGGGAAATACTATTAGCGGACATCCCCACTGACCCTAGATATATCAATGGGGACAACACCATGTCTTACACACTGATATCAATCCCACGGTCAGGGCGATTTATCCAATCAATATCAGATCAATAGTCCATAAGGCAGGATGCATATTGCGCATTGCAATGGATCATTAGTAGACCATAAATTAGAGCATGGTTACCTAGGGATCGGATAAAGCAGCATATCATATACACATCATATCAGTGATATTCTATGTATAAGTATAAAAAATGAAATAAATAAAACAGGTGAAAATAGTGACCCAAAAAAGTGATAATGTACCATACAATACCATAAAAAAATCTGACATAAATACCTGAACTATTCTACCTATCTACACTGTTCACGTTAAATTCAATATTGAGTCTCTAGGTTTGTAAAGATTGGAATGTAAAGATCCATTTAAGCTCCTTTTCTTAACATGCGCTCCCTATCGCCACCTCTCTTGGGAACGTCAACAGAGTCAATGACCCGAAATCTCAATTGGCTGACAGAGTGTCCACAGACATTAAAATGTTTGGCCACAGGCTTATACAACATTCTTTTCCTTATGGTACTTTTGTGTTTATTAATGCGTTCCCTAATTTCCATGGTTGTTTCTCCCACGTAGACCAAGCTACAGGGACAAACAATCATGTAAATTTCAAACTTGGACCGACATGTATAGTATCCTGCAATGTTGTATCTCTTGCCGCTGTATGGGTGCACAAAGGTGTTCACCTTTAGCATGTTCCCACAGTTAAAACAACAGCATCTCCTATGTCAGTTTTGATCAGTTTGTCATGGAAATTGGTACCCCGCTTATATGCCATCAATGGCGGTCTGTCAAATTCACAGATAGTGGGACAACCCCTGTGTAAAATGTGCCATTCACTCCTGAAAATCCGTGCTACATCAGCACTGTGGCCACCATAAGTGGACACAAACGGAATGCGTCCTGTATCCCTACTCTTAGGGGAAGCCTGAAATGTGGACACTGTAAACCAAGGAGATCCCGGACCTACACTTGTGTAGCAACCTACCCGGATACCTCCTGTTGGAAAATCTATTACACATCTCATTGATGCGGTTAGTAAACACATCATCGTCCGATACAACTCGTCTGACGCGCAGCATCTGACTCCAAGGTAGGGAATCAAGCATGCATCGTTGGTGACAGCTGTCATGTCTCAGGAGGTTATTCCTGTCTGTAGGCTTCTTATACAAGTCCGTTTTCAGTTGGCCCCCTTCAATATAGACCCTCACGTCAAGAAACTGTAACTCCTCCGAAGAGGAAGTCACAGTAAATTGAAGACCGGGTACACCACTGTTGAGATGTTGATGGAATTAATTCGAAGATTCCAAGGAACCACTCCAATTCATGAAAATGTCGTCGATGTAGCGCCAACAGCACAGGACCCACTGATAAAAAGATGATGCATATACCAGTTTGTCCTCAAACTCCGACATAAAAATGTATGGTATTGTATGGTACATTATCAAATTTTTGGGTCACCATTTTCACCTGTCTTATTTATTGCATTTTTTTATACTTATACACAGAATATCACTGATATGATGTGTATCTGATATGTTTCTTTAGCCAATCCCTAGGTAACTATGCTCCAATTTATGGTCTGATAATGATCCATTGCAATGCGCGATATGCATCCTGCCTTATGGACTATTGATCTGATATTGATTGAATAAATCGCCCTGATCGTGGGATTGATATCGGTGTGTGAGACATGGTGTTGTCCCCATTGATATATCTAGGGTCAGTGGGGATGTCCGCTAATAGTATTTCCCATACTACAGGAGCTGCATTAGGTGTAAAGGACCTTGCGCCCATCATGTGATCATCAGGTGACCTGATGACGGATGACGCACGTGACCGATGGTGTCACGTGGGATGGCGGCACGGTGACGTCATCGACATGCGCATAGCAAGCGGTCGGACGCCGACGCGGTGAGCGCGAGCATGGGTGGCGATGTCGGATGACACATAACAGGGATCAGGTACACATAGTTAGTATAACGTGTCACAGATGGCCTGATTGATCTAGAGGCTGTTTTTAATTATACACATGTGTTGATTGGGCTGTGCCTTTTAGTGATTGGCTCCAATATGTATGGGAGTGGTCACATATATGTATTTATGTTTGCCAATTTTTACTATTAGTATACTTGATAACGGCTACTGCGTAGCCGAAACGTCATACTTTGTTTGTGTGTGCACTAATGGCTTCCAATAAACAAGACGCACCGCACATGCTGCTGTGACTTCTGCCATTTATTTCTATTTTTGACCAGTTACTGTACATAATATGGTCTTTTTAGTATGAATCAAATACTCTGCTGTTTTTGGAATTTTCTGGTCTGTAAAATGAAATCGGCAAAACCACACATCCAATATAACTCTCCTTTCAAGTATTACACCTTGTGTATAATATCTTTCCATAAAATAATAGGCTCACATTCCCAAAAACAAAGATGCAGTGTCCCTTGCGGTGTCTCTTATGGGATAGCAAAGTCATAATATACCCGATAAACAATGTTATAATTCATTTCCCTCCAACTCTTTGACACTATTGTATTATACAAACTACAGGGCGGTGGCTCACTCAAGACGCGATTGTGGAACAGGTGCTGCTAACCCAGATTAGAGGGACACCCACCCTCTAGTGGTAGATAATTGTGAAAAGACTGAAATTATGGGCGAGCACACTACATTTGGACTCATATGATGTATAAAATTTTATTAAATCACAATATTTATAAATGAACACGTGTGAATATAATAGAAATATAGTCAATCAATATACAATAAAATACAATAAAATGGAAATAAAATACACTTCATACAATCTGAAAGGAATCCACAGAGATTAATTATATTGGTAGGGATAGTTGCTTTTTTGCGCAGTGCACGTTGCAGTCTGGTTGGTTGTGCTATATCGGAGTGCTCTGTTAAAATTTCTCCAATCGCAATGATTTTTCACAAGTGTTTCACAAGTGTTATGCGCTAGTATTATGCGCCAATGCAATCAAATGGCTATGACACTATTCAGTCCCATGTCAACTGTGACTGCTATGATATTTCACAAGTGCTTCACAAGTGTTATGCGCCGATCCTATGCGCCGATGTCATCAAATGGCTATGACACTTTGTTTAGTCCCGTGTCAACTGTGGCTGTTATATTCATAAATGGAGACTTCTTACCTTCCTTGGTGTTGGTGGTTTGTTTCAGCGAGGATCGAGTGGTGCGGGGCACTGCCGGCGTCTCGCTCAGTCCTCTTTCAGCCAACTTACTCGAGATCTCACGGGAATTCGGACGTGATTTCGATTTAGCTTAATCCACGTATTATCGTCCGGCACAGTAAGAAGGAAAAATTTATCTTCGATATAATAATCTTGGTTCCGATCGTTTCAGCAATCCTTCAGTCCGATTTTATAGCATGGCCATGCTTATAACTGCGGAGGTGCTTTTTTACAGGTGTGTGATACAGTCCAGACGCATTTCGGGAACTCTCCTTCCCTTCATCAGTAGTACCGCATCACCTGTTAGCCTCCGCCTTTTATTTCGTAGGTAGCACCAAAATGTGGATCACTGGATTTCCTTCCTAGTGAAAATTTCATGCGATTTTTGCATATGCGTTTTTTATGCGTCTTTTTGTACACATGCGTTTTTTGTACTATGTGTTCCTTTCATCTTTACAAACATCCTATATGAAAAGAATTTGTATTTCAAGTTGCATGTGTGAGTTATTCAGTTTTAAAGTTGCACATAAATATATAATTTCATATCTCATTTTAAAGATTTAGGGTTGGGACAATCTATCATAGGGATTGCCACTCAACAGAGTTGATTTTATTAATATATGTAGGGATTTGTGCAGGATCTTGATCAAGTAGTATGTGGCTGGGGGCCCCTGTCCGAGTCCACGACGCAGTGCCGATAAACGGCCAGACTGCAGCGTGTGAGTCGGTTCAGGGGCACCCAGCCTACAAGAACCCGAACAGCTCCAGTTCTGCATTCAGACCCACTGGCAGCATCGATCCGAACTCATATATGCGTCTTGACTCTATTTTAGACATCTGTTTGATGTAATTGCCTCCTCGCCAGTGCCTATCTACCTTTTCCAGTGCCAAGAAGATCGAGTTGGATGGATCTTTATTATGTACATCTCTAAAGTGTTTGGATAGACAATGTTTGTCATACCCCTTTCTTATGTTGGCTATATGTTCTGCCAATCTGGTTTTCATAGGCCGTTTTGTTCTTCCTATGTACTGTCTCTTACATGGACACTGGATCAGGTAGATGACACCGGCGGTATTGCAAGTAAGGCATTCCTTGATCTCCCATTTGTACATATTCTGAGTGGAAGAGATTGTTGTTGTTTTCCTAGGTGTAGGATTAATCTTACATGCCATACATTTACCATACTTGAAGCCTTTAAGCTTAATCCAGGTGCCCATGATTGTATTCTCTCTCATTGTTGGTTTTGGTGATTTAATGGATGGGGCTATTTTTAAACCTAGATTAGGTGCTTTTGTGAATGTTAAAGAAGGTGTGGTTGGTAAAAGATGGCCTATCATCTTATCACTCAAGATATGGTGCCAATGAGTTCTTATAATTTTTTGCACTCTCTTATGGTTATTATTAAATAAGAGAATAATTCTGGTATTTATTATTGCATTATCTTGCTTTATCCCAATCTCTGGTTCCTTATTAGTGAACCACGCTTCCTGGTTCTCTCTAACGCTACATCCAAAAAAAATTCAGGATATTCCTTATCCAAAAATTGGTTTTTCATTTTTATGGCTTCTGTCTCAAAATCTTGATCTTGTGTGCAGTTTCTTCTGATTCTGCGAAATTGGCCGAATGGAATATTAATCAGCCAATTTGGCAGATGACAGCTAGAAAACTGTATAAAGCTGTTCTTCGATATAGACTTAGAGAATGTATTGCATATATATCTATTTCCCAACTGTTTTATCTTTAAATCCAAAAATTCAGTTTCTTCTGTAATATTAGAGGTAAACCTAAGATTTAACTGGTTCTGATTGATATCTTGCAAGAATAATTCTAATTCCTCTTTACTGCGTTTCCAAATAAAAATAATATCATCTATAAATCTTGTTTAAATGTTGAAACAATCGGAACCAAGATTATTATATCGAAGATACATTTTTCCTTCTTACTGTGCCGGACGATAATACGTGGATTAAGCTAAATCGAAATCCCGTCCGAATTGCCGTGAGATCTCGGGTAAGTTGGCTGAAAGAGGACTGAGCGAGACGCCGGCAGTGCCCCGCGCCGCTCGATCCTCGCTGAAACAAACCGCCAACACCAAGGAAGGTAAGAAGTCTCCATTTATGAATATAACAGCCACAGTTGACACGGGACTGAACAAAGTGTCATAGCCATTTGATTACATCGGCGCATAGGATCGGCGCATAACACTTGTGAAGCACTTGTGAAATATCATAGCAGTCACAGTTGACATGGGACTGAATAGAGTGTCATAGCCATTTGATTGCATTGGCGCATAATACTAGCGCATAACACTTGTGAAACATCATTGCGATTGGAGACCTCTTATATAGTAGGATCTAGGATAAATTTATTTTCATTTACATGCGGACTCATATCCCCATAGGATTGAAATTTTAACAGAGCACTCCGATATAGCACAACCAACCAGACTGCAACGTGCACTGTGCAAAAAAGCAACTATCCCTACCAATATAATTAATCTCCGTGGATTCCTTTCAGATTGTATGAAGTGTATTTTATTTCCATTTTATTGTATTTTATTGTATATTGATTGACTATATTTTTATTATATTCACACGTGTTCATTTATAAATATTGTGATTTAATTAAATTTTATACATCATATGAGTCCAAATGTAGTGTGCTCGCCCATAATTTCAGTCTTTTCACTATTGTATTATACACTGTTCAAACACCTTTGAGTATTCTGTCATTGATGACTTCTATGCGAGTTAAAAGATGTATCTCCTCCCATGCTGCTCCATGTTTAAATTCCCTTTTCACATGTTCATTAAGTTTTAAAACTCTATAAATCTGGCCCAGGATAAAGATCATTTACCAGCCAAAATGGTATCAAATTGAGAATTAGATTTCAGATAATCTGTTTTTCTTAACCTGATTCTATAGCATTCCTTTAATTGCTTGTACATGAAGTAGTATCAACTTTGAATCCCATATCTTTACATTCGTTTTTCAAATTGACTTTCTTAGTCAATAATGTCCTGTGCCTATTTTAATCCTTTCTGTTCCCACTTTTTAATGACCACACCAATAATCTTCCAAGCAATGCTCAGATGTTCACTTATCTTCAATGTTTCGGATACATCATAAGGTAAATTACACCATTTCCTTATCAGTATCCATATCTTCCTGCTGTCAGAGATCAAAAACATATTTTTGTAGGGACCTATCTCTTTCCTATTACTATGTAAAACATCCACCAAGGAGTATAGAGAAACTAGTTCTCCCTATATCTGTATTGACAAGCTTGTCTTTCTGACGTATCCATCAATAATATGTCTTGTTAAGCAGGAGACTGAGGGACAGTTTATTAAGCCCTTCACGCCACAATATGACATATTACGCCATATGTGCACCAACATTTGACACTTTTTATGCTTCTTGCAACTTTTCTAAAATGACGAGAAAAGGAGACGGGGCTTAGCTGAAGGGTGTGGGGCTTCACACCACCCACTTCATTTACTATAACTTTAGCCAGAAAGTCTATGCCAGCCTGTATTTGGCGTAAACTTCAGTTTCTAGCGCACGGCAGGGCAGAGATGCTCTTGATTTGTTAGGAGGCATTTGCCTCTTAAAAAAAGTAGATGAATCTCATTCCAGTGCAGGGAGATCAAAACTGGCGTATGGATACACCAGTCTTGAAAAATGTTTCTCATGATATATTCACTTATCAGGGAAGCCTACTCCTCCTCTACTTTCATCCATTTTCAATCTGAGGCTACTTTCACATTAGCGTTTTTGTGGATCCGTCATGGATCTGCAAAAACGATTCCGTTACAATAATACAACCGCATGCATCCATCATGAACAGATCCGGTTGTATTATGTCTTCTATAGCCATGACTGATCCGTCTTGAACACCATTGAAAGTCAATGGGGGACGGATCGGTTTTCTATTGTGCCAGATTGTGTCAGAGAAAATGGATCAGGCACCATTGACTTACATTGTGTGTGTCACTACGGATCCGTCTTGTTCTGCACCACATGGCGGACAGAATAATGCTGCAGGCAGCGTTTTAGTGTCCGCCTCCAAAGCGGAATGGTGACGGAACGGAGGCAAACTGATGCATTCTGAGCGGACCCTTTTCCATTCAGAATGCATTAGGGCAAAACTGATCCGTTTTGGACCACTTGTGAGAGCCCATGACTGATCTCGGAAACAAAGCCAAAAAGCTAGTGTGAAAGTAGCCTTACTAATGCTATCCGGAACCTAAAATGTTTCAATGTGAATTTAGGGAACCCTGCAGAACTACAACTACCTTGTACAGTATCTTGTTTTTTGACCAAGATGGGAACTGTCTGCATTATTTACAATATTTGTCATACTAAGCATTTTAATTAACTGTACTCTTCCAAATAATAATAATGGGAGCTCTTTATTTCTATTTAGTTCTACCCTAATCTTACTCAAAGCCTTACCCAGATTATACTCATAAATCTATTGTATAGTCCATGCAAATACAATACCCAGATATGAAAACTTCTCCATGGCCACCATTGAACTAAAATCTTAAAACCATTGGTCATTGGGTAAAGGTCTTAAGAAAAAGATCTCACAATTTGCCTTATTAATTTGATACCTGGAATTCAGTCCAAAATCCTCCTTAACTGTACTCAGTGCTTTATGAGAACATTGTACAAATATGAACTGGACTGCTTTTTCATGTTGTAAATAATGGGAAAAGAGAGAAATAAAAAAATTAGGGGCGAGGGGCAGGGGACACCCTTGTCTTGTTCCCCTACCCAGTTCTATGCTGGTTGATATATCTCCACCTAACACAAGCTTCTTAAGCAATGACCTTTTCTGGCTTACCCACCTTATGGAGGGTGACAGATTGTCTTCTGGACAACTGTCAAGTCAGCAGTCTTTCTAGTATTGTGTGGGTTTTCAATAGCTCTAAGGCATAATAATTAATATTAAATGAAATAAATGCTTGAAATAAATCACTTTGTGTGTAATAAATCAATGTAATATGAGTTTAACTTTTTGAATTGAATTACTCAAATAAATTAACTTTTCTGATTGAGATGGACCTGTATGTGCTGATACTGCAGCAGCAGAGGAGAAACTTGTGAACAAGATGAACGCGCTGATGGATAAGTTCCTCTCCGTGCAGGAGCCAGATGAAAACGCTGAGGGGGATGAGCACACTGAGAGACAGGTTTCTCACTTTGCAGGCGCCAGGAAGAACTTGACTCCCGCCAGCGCACTCATATTCCTCAGAGCTTTCATCACAATTGAGTGGTTATGACCATTTCCTACTTTTGACGTCTGCGGTGCCTAGCTCACAAAGGAAGTAACATGTTATGAGCTGGCTTGGTCAATATATAAGGTGTGTGATAGGCTGCATGCACACATCCTTCATTGCTTTCCTAGGTAAAAGGGCCAATTTATCAATGCTGCAAAAAGGGATGATTATTGGCTTTTAAGCGTACAAGGGTGGCAGTATTTCTGAAACTGTGCAGTTTGCGAATTGTTTTCGTGCAGCTGCTGTTAAAGTGTATTGTGAGTGGACAAGATGTGGAAACTGCAGAGCCCATGTACCATTGAAGTGAGAGGTTAACGTTGGACTTACACACTACAGTGGAACAGCTCACCACCAAAATGAACCAGGCAACTACCAGATGTGTGTTGATGGACTTATGTCTTATGTCTTTTTTCAACCATATTAACTATATGACTATCAACTATGTAACAGTTCAGCGAACGCTACTGCATATGGGACTGCGAAGTAGACAAACGGTGACTGCACTTCTGCTAACAAAGTTGCATCGACAGAAAAGGCTTAAATTTTCATAGCAGTGTTAGAATTTAGTTGCCTTCTCTGATGAGTCACGTTTTCTGTTTTATGGAATCAATATCATGCAAGAAATATCAGAGAACAAACACCCTGCAACCATTGCTGGAAGAACAAAAGCTGGTGGTGGCAACGTTATGATCTGTTGAATGCTTTTGTCGCATTCTCTAGGCCTATTTATCCATGTGGAAGGCACTTTTCCAATTTGTGTATGAATCCATCCTTGCAGATCATGTATACACATACAGTCGTGGCCAAAAGTTTTGAGAATTACATAAATATTGGAAATTGGAAAAGTTGCTGCTTAAGTTTTTATAATAGCAATTTGCATATACTCCAGAATGTTATGAAGAGTGATCAGATGAATTGCATAGTCCTTCTTTGCCATGAAAATTAACTTAATCCCAAAAAAAAACCTTTCCACTGCATTTCATTGCTGTCATTAAAGGACCTGCTGAGATCATTTCAGTAATCGTCTTGTTAACTCAGGTGAGAATGTTGACGAGCACAAGGCTGGAGATCATTATGTCAGGCTGATTGGGGTAAAATGGCAGACTTGACATGTTAAAAGGAGGGTGATCCTTGAAATCATTGTTCTTCCATTGTTAACCATGGTGACCTGCAAAGAAACGCATGCAGCCATCATTGCGTTGCATAAAAATGGCTTCACAGGCAAGGATATTGTGGCTACTAAGATTGCACCTCAATCAACAATTTATAGGATCATCAAGAACTTCAAGGAAAGAGGTTCAATTCTTGTTAAGAAGACTTCAGGGCGTCCAAGAAAGTCCAGCAAGCGCCAGGATCGTCTCCTAAAGAGGATTCAGCTGCGGGATCGGAGTGCCACCAGTGCAGAGCTTGCTCAGGAATGGCAGCAGGCAGGTGTGAGCGCATCTGCATGCACAGTGAGGCGAAGACTTTTGGAAGATGGCCTGGTGTCAAGAAGGGCAGCAAAGAAGCCACTTCTCTTCAAAAAAAACATCAGGGACAGATTGATCTTCTGCAGAAAGTTTGGTGAATGGACTGCTGAGGACTGGGGCAAAGTCATATTCTCTGATGAAGCCTCTTTCCGATTGTTTGGGGCATCTGGAAAAAGGCTTGTCCGGAGAAGAAAAGGTGAGCGCTACCATCAGTCCTGTGTCATGCCAACAGTAAAGCATCCTGAGACCATTCATGTGTGGGGTTGCTTCTCATCCAAGGGAGTGGGCTCACTCACAATTTTGCCCAAAAACACAGCCATGAATAAAGAATGGTACCAAAACACCCTCCAACAGCAACTTCTTCCAACAATCCAACAACAGTTTAGTGAATAATAATGCATTTTCCAACACGATGGAGCACCGTGCCATAAGGAAAAAGTGATAACTAAGTGGCTCGGGGACCAAAACGTTGACATTTTGGGTCCATGGCCTGGAAACTCCCCAGATCTTAATCCCATTGAGAACTTGTGGTCAATCCTCAAGAGGCGGGTGGACAAACAAAAACCCACTAATTCTGACAAACTCCAAGAAGTGATTATGAAAGAATGGGTTGCTATCAGTCAGGAATTGGCCCAGAAGTTGATTGAGAGCATGCCCAGTCGAATTGCAGAGGTCCTGAAAAAGAAGGGCCAACACTGAAAATACTGACTCTTTGCATAAATGTCATGTAATTGTCAATAAAAGCCTTTGAAACGTATGAAGTGTGTGTAATTATATTTCACTACATCACAGAAACAACTGAAACAAAGATCTAAAAGCAGTTTAGCAGCAAACTTTGTGAAAACTAATATTTGTGTCATTCTCAAAACTTTTAGCCACGACTGTACATACTCATTTCCTTCCCTGGGGAAGATGGGAACAAGACAATGCAACATGTCACACAGCTTGAAATGTCCACTTCCAAGTACTACCCTGGCCCCCTAATTCTCTAGACTTGAACCCATTTGAGCATCTGTGGGAGCACTTAAATGTGTTCACTCTATGGATCCTCCCCACACATGCTGCAGCAGCTGTGCGATGCACTGCAGTCACAATGACTCCAGATACCTGTAACAACCTACCAGGACCTTATTGAGTCACTCCCAGCATGTCTAGCTTTTGTCATGCTGCACACGGCAGTTACTCTGGATATTAGCTGGTGGTCATAATAATGTAACTTACTCTGTATGCACTGTTTATAAGTAAATTTCAACTTACATTTTTGCGCGCTCGTGTGTGTTTAACTGCTCAATGCCGATCGGTACCATCCGTTACTGATTGCATCTGTGCTCTATTTTACATGCAAATTTTTTTCTGTGTAAAAAAAAAAGAGATCGCAAGCAGTGGTAGATAGTTTTTAAAGTGCTTTTCCAAGACATTATAACTGATGACCTATACTATACTTAGGATAGGTCGTCAGTATGTGATCTGTGGGGGTCCAACACCCAGGACCCTCGCCAAACAGCTGTTTTAGAAGGCACTGGCGCGTTCTCAGCTTTTCTTAGACTAGTGACGACACATTCATCGGTCATGTGGTCCAGGCGCAGCTCAACCCCATTCAAGTTATACCAAGCACAGCCACAATATAATATGGGCCGCGGCGCTCACGTGTGCCTTCTCAAACAGCTGATTGGGAGGGTTCCCAGGTGTAGGACCCCCACAGTTTAGATACTGATGACCTATCCAAAATTGAGCACAGATACAATCTGTAATATAAAGAACTGATCAGTGGTTGCAGCCCTCATGCAGGCAGGTTGTGCGTGCATGCAAAAATGTAAACTAACACTACCTGAAATTTACATTGAGATATATATATATATATATATATATATATATATATATACAGTTGCAAGAAAAAGTATGTGAACCCTTTAGAATGATATGGATTTTTGCACAAATTGGTCATAAAATGTGATCTGATCTTCATCTAAGTCACAACAATAGACAATCACGGTCTGCTTAAACTAATAACACACAAAGAATAAAATGTTACTATGTTTTTATTGAACACACCATGTAAACATTCACAGTGCAGGTGGAAAAAGTATGTGAACCCTTGGATTTAATAACTGGTTGAACCTACTTTGGCAGCAACAATAACCTAACGTTTCCTGTAGTTGCAGATCAGACGTGCACAACGGTCAGGAGTAATTCTTGACCATTCCTCTTTACAGAACTGTTTCAGTTCAGCAATATTCTTGGGATGTCTGGTGTGAATCACTTTCTTGAGGTCATGCCATAGCATCTCAATCGGGCTGACTGGGCCACTCCAGAAGGCGTATTTTCTTCTGTTTAAGCCATTCTGTTGTTGATTTACTTCTATGCTTTGGGTCGTTGTCTTGTTGCAACACTCATTTTCTGTTGAGCTTCAGCTGGTGGACAGATGGCCTTAAGTTCTCCTGCAAAATGTCTTGAAAAACTTGGGAATTTATTTTTCCTTCGATGATAGCAATCTTTCCAGGCCCTGATGCAGCAAAGCAGCCCCTAACAATGATGCCCCCACCACCATACTTCACAGTTGGGACGAGGTTTTGATGTTGGTGTGCTTTGTCTCTTTTTCTCCACAAATAGTGTTGTGTGTTTCTTCCAAACAACTCAACTTTGGTTTCATCTGTCCACAGAATATTTTGCCAGTACTGCTGTGAAACATCCAGGTGCTCTTGTGCAAACTGTAAACGTGCAGCAATGTTTTTTTTGGACAGCAGTGGCTTCCTCTGTGGTATCCTCCCATGAAATCCATTCTTGTTTAGTGTTTTACGTATCGTAGATTCGCTAACAGGGATGTTAGCATATGCCAGAGACTTTTGTAAGTCTTTAGCTGACATTCTAGGATTCTTCTTCACCTCATTGAGCAGTCTGCGCTGTGCTCTTGCAGTCATCTTTACAGGACGGCCACTCCTAGGGAGAGTAGAAGCAGTGCTGAACTTTCTCCATTTATAGACAATTTGTCTTACTGTGGACTGATGAACAGCAAGGCTTTTGTAGATATTTTTATAACCACATCAGCTCCCCCTTAACATCTATCATGCCAGACAGTGGGCTCATCCTGATCAGCTATCCATCAACTGACAGGACTCAACATCTTCATATATTCCCCACTGACTAGACATAGGAGCTAAGTATCATTTCTTTTTATATTTTTGGTATCCTTTGTTCGCCCTACAAACTAGGGATTATCTATCACCCCCTGATGATCTGCCAGGCGCAGGTTAAACACGTCGTTTTTTTTTTTCATATCTTTATCTATAATGATTTAACATTTATATAAGTAGGGTTACTATAGGTTAACTATAGTCATAGGTACGGGGACAGGGTATCTCTACCATCTGGGGATATCCCTGGGCTTAGGGCCTAGCTTATTAGGGACATCTAGGGAGAGTCACTCCCCTCCCTCAATATACCCCCTTATTACCTGTCTGCGGATATAAATACATAATTACCTATATGACTAAAGGGTTATTCCAATTAAGTATTTTTCATTTTTTGTGGTATCCTAATCACAGTAGGAGTTAAAAAGACTTAACCAATCCTCTGTTAGGTCATGATCACCATATGAGCAGCTTTCTGCTCCATTTACCCAGTAATTTATAATAAAGGTACTGTTTTTATGAGCACGCTATATTCTTCTCTATACGCCTAATACTTTTCTAACCCTTTTCAGCTTTATGCAAGTCAACAATTCATAATCGTAGGTCTTCTGAGAGCTCTTTTGTGCGAGGCATCATTCATATCAGGCAATACTTCTTGTGAAAAGCAATCCCAGAACTGGTGTGTGTTTTTTATAGGAAAGGGCAGCTGTAACCAACACCTGCAATCTCATCTAATTGATTGGACTCCAGTTGGCTGACACTTCACTCCAATTAGCTCTTGGAGATGTCATTAGTCTAGGGGTTCACATACTTTTTCCACCTGTACTGGGAATGTTTACATGGTTTGTTGAATAAAAACATGGTAACATTTAATTCTTTGTATGTTATTAGTTTAAGCAGACTGTGATTTTCTATTGTTGTGACTTAGGTGAAGATCAGATCACATTTTATGACCAATTTGGGCAGAAATCCATATCATTCCAAAGGGTTCACATACTTTTTCTTGCAACTGTGTATATATATATATATATGCCTGTGATCAGTTGTTATGGCAATGTGGAGTAGGACCTGCGAGCTTCTATTTGCTAATAAGGGGCATGTGATCGTGTAAATGGCAGTTTGGATTTAAGTGAAAGGCTTGCTGGCTTCTATTGGCTAATGTAGGTCATTTTTTGGGAATATCTCAGGAACGGTAAGTCCTATAGAGCTGAGACCCGGTCTGAAACCTTCCCGGACACCTGATGTACCTGTGTTCCAAATTTGGTGACTATCGGTCCAGTCGTTTGGTCGCGCATAAAGAACATCCAGACAGACAGAAACTCATTTATATATATATATATATACTAGCAGAAGGACCCGGCTTCGCACGGGTATATTTCATTTATTTCATTTTATGTTTCCGTGTGTCATAAAAAAATATCAAGTTTCCCCCATAACAGTGACCTCTACAGTGCCCACCCCTTTAACTGTGACTTTTACAGTGGCCACCCCTTTAACAGTGACTTTCACAGTGACCGCCCCCTTAACAGTGACTTTCACAGTGGCCGCCCCTTTAACTGTGACTTTCAAAGTGACCGCCCCTTTAACTGTGACTTTTACAATGACCGCCCCTTTAACTGTGACTCTCACAGTGACCGTCCCTTTAACTGTGACTTTCACAGTGACCGCCCTTTTAACTGTGACTCTCACAGTGACCGTCCCTTTAACTGTGACTTTCACAGTGACCGCCCATTTAACTGTGACTTTCACAGTGACCGCCCATTTAACTGTGACTTTCACAGTGACCGCCCATTTAACTGTGACTTTCACAGTGACCGCCCCTTTAACTGTAACTTTCACTGTGACCGTCCATTTTACTGTGGCTTTCACTGTGACCGCCCCTTTAACTGTGGCTTTCACTGTGACCGCCCCTTTAACTGTGACTTTCACAGTGACCGCCCCTTTAACTGTCACTTTCACAGTGACCGCCCCTTTAACTGTCACTTTCACCGCCCAGTTTAACTGTGACTTTCACAGTGACCGCCCCTATAACTGTGACTTTTACTGTGACCGCCCATTTAACTGTGACTTTCACTGTTACCGCCCCTTTAACTGTGACTTTCACTGTGACCGCCCCTTTAACTGTGACTTTCACTGTGACCGCCCCTTTAACTGTGACTTTCACTGTGACCGCCCCTTTAATTGTGACTTTCACAGTGACCGCCCCTTTAACTGTCACTTTCACTGTGACCGCCCCTTTAAGCAGTAAAGAAATATGGCTGGGTTGTTATGGAAACGTGGAGTAAAACTGTGTTTATGGTAGTTGGGATTTGAAGAGAAAAACTTGCAGGCTTGTATTTGGGGGAGCGGGGGCCTCATTTTTTGGGAGTATCTCAGGAACGTACCGTCCTAGAGAGCTGAGTCTAAAACCTTCCCTGACACCTGAGGTACCTGTGTGCCAAATTTGGTGAAGATCGGTCCAGTCGTTTGGTTGCGCATAAAGAACGTCTAGACAGACAGACAGACAGAAATTCATTTTATATATATAAGAGATAAGAGATATACACTGAAAAGTGAAGCTGCCTCTGGTTTTATAGGGGCTGGACCCGGCTTCGCACGGGTATATTTCATCTATTTCATTTTATGTTTCTGTGTGTCGTAAAAAAATATCAACAGTTTCCCCCATAACATTGGCCTCTACAGTGCCCGCCCCTTTAACTGTGACTTTCACAGTGGCCGCCCCTTTAACTGTGACTTTCACAGTGACCGCCCCTTTAATTGTGACTATCACAGTGACCGCCCCTTTAACTGTGACTTTCACTGTGATCGCCCCATTTAACTGTGACTTTCACTGTGATCGCCCCTTTAACTGTGACTTTCACTGTGACCACCACTTTAACAGTGACCGCCCCCTTAACGATTACTTTCACAGTGGCTGCCCCTTTAACCCCTTAAGGACTTAGGACGTACCGATAGGGCATGGTTCCCGAGTTCTTAACCCCTTAAGGACTTAGGATGTATCGGTACGCCATGTTTGCAGGGTCCTTAAGGACTCAGGACGTACCAGTACGTCCTAAGTTTAAAAGTGCATTGCGGCGTGGCGGGGGGTTAATAGGAACAGGATGCCCACTGAAATCATTCAGCGGGCATCCTGCCCGTATCGGCGATCACCGCAAACCGCAGGTCAATTCAGACCGGGCGGTGTCATCGGGTCCCCATGCTGTGAGGGAGACCCGATGGCATGGAAGGCAGCGCGATGTCTAAGGAAGGCATCGCGCTGCCTTCCGGTGAAGAGCCTGTGAGATCCAGCCCCCTGGATCTCACAGGCCGAAGCTGTATGAGTAATACACACAGTATTACTCATACAGCCAATGCATTCCAATACAGAAGTATTGGAATGCATTGTAAAGGATTAGACCCCCAAAAGTTCAAGTCCCAAAGTGGGACAAAAAATAAAGTGGAAAAAAAAGTTGAAAAAATAAAGTTTTCCCCCCAAAAATTAAAAGTTTCAAGTAAAAATAAACAAAAATGTCATTTTCCCCAAATAAAGTTTGGTAAAAAAAATAGGGAAAAAACTAAAAAGTATACATATTAGGTATTGCCACGTCCGTATCGACCGGCTCTATCAACATATCACATGACCTAACCCCTCAGATAAACAACGTAAAAAATAAAAACTGTGCTAAATAAACCATTTTTTTGTCACCTTACATCACAAAAAGTACAACAGCAAGCGATCAAAAGGGTGTACGCCCACTAAAATAGTACCAATATAACTGTCACCTCTTCCCTCAAAAAATGAGCCCCTACCTGAGACAATCGCCCAAAAAATAAAAAAACTATGGCTCAGAATATGGAGACACTAAAACATCATTTTTTTTTGTTTTAAAAAAGCTGTTGTTGTGTAAAACTTAAATGAATAAAAAAAAAAGTATACATATTTGGTATCGCCGCATTCGTATCGCTCTATAAAAATATTACATGACCTAACCCCTCAGATGAACACCATAAAAAATAACTGTGCTAAATAAACCATTTTTTGTCTCCTTACATCACAAAAAGTGTAATAGCAAGCGATCAAAAGTCACACGCACACCAAAATAGTGCCAATCAAACTGTTATCTCATCCCGCAAAAAATGAGACCCTACGTAAGGTAATCGCCCAAAAACTGAAAAAACTATGGCTCCCAGAATATGGAGACACTAAAACATGTTTTTTTTTTTTGGTTTCAAAAATGATATTATTGTGTAAAACTTACATAAATAAATAAAAAGTATACATATTAGGTATCGCCGCGTCTGTATCGACCGGCTCTATAAAAGTATCACATGACCTAACCCCTCAGATGAACACCGTTAAAAATTGAAAATAGAAACTGTGCTAAATAAACCATTTTTTGTCACCTTACATCACAAAAAGTGTAATAGCAAGCGATCAAAAAGTCACACGCACCCAAAAATAGTGCCAATAAGACCGTCATCTCATCCCGCAAAAATCATACCCTACCCAAGGTAATCGCCCAAAAACTGAAAAAAAATTAAAAAATTATGGCTCTCAGACTATGGAAACACTAAAACATGATTTTTTTTTGCTTCAAAAAAGAAATCATTGTGTAAAACTTAAATAAATAAAAAAAAGTATACATATTATGTATCGACGCATCCGTAACAACCTGGTCTATAAAAATTTCACATGATCTAACCTATCAGATAAATGTTGTAAATAACAAAAAATAAAAACGGTGCCAAAACAGCTATTTCTTGTTATCTTGCCTCACAAAAAGTGTAATATAGAGCAACCAAAAATCATATGTACCCTAAACTAGTACCAACAATACTGCCACCCTATCCCATAGTTTCTAAAATGGGGCCACTTTTTTGGAGTTTCTACTCTAGGGGGGCTTCAAATGGGACATGGTGTCAAAAAACCAGTCCAGCAAAATCTGCCTTCCAAAAACCGTATGGCATTCCTTTCCTTCTGCGCCCTGCCGTGTGCCCGTACAGTAGTTTACGACCACATATGGGGTGTTTCTGTAAACTACAGAATCAGGGCCATAAATATTGAGTTTTGTTTGGCTGTTAACTTTTGCTTTGTAACAAAAAAAAATATTAAAATGGAAAATCTGCCAAAAAAGTGAAATTTTGAAATTGTATCTCTATTTTCCATTAATTCTTGTGGAACACCTAAAGGGTTAACAAAGTTTGTAAAATCAGTTTTGAATACCTTGAGGGGTGTAGTTTATAGAATGGGGTCATTTTTGGGTGGTTTCTATTATGTAAGCCTCGCAAAGTGACTTCAGACTTGAACTGGCCCCTAAAGATTTGCTTCTAAACTTCTAAGCCTTGTAACATCCCCAAAAAATAAAATATCATTCCCAAAATGATCCAAACATGAAGTAGACATATGGGGAATGTAAAGTAATTTCTATTTTTGGAGGTATTACTATGTTTTATAGAAGTAGAGAAATTGAAACTTGGAAATTTGCAATTTTTTCAAAATTTTTGGTAAATTTGGTATTTTTTTATGCAAAAAGATTAACTTTTTTGACCCAAATTTAGAAGTGTCATGAAGTACAATATGTGACGAAAAAACAATCTCAGAACGGCCTGGGTAAGTCAAAGCGTTTTAAAGTTATCAGCTTTTAAAGTGACACTGGTCAGATTTTAAAAAAATGGGCAAGTCCTTAAGGTGAAATAGGGCTGAGTCCTTAAGAGTTAACTGTGACTTTGACTGTGTCCGCCCCTTTAACTGTGACTTTCACAGTGACCGCCCCTTTAACTGTGACTGTTACAGTGACCGCCCCTTTAACTGTGACTTTCACAGTGACCGCCCCTTTAACTGTGATTTTCACAGTGACCGCCCCTCTAACTGTGACTTTCACAGTGACCACCCCTCTAACTGTGACTTTCACAGTGACCGCCCCTTTTTTTTTAAAACAAATATCTGTTTATTGTTTTTCATAATTAATAGAAAAAGCATCTTTTGACAAAATTACAGGTATAGCAGTAAGCAAATTTTACAAAAATTGAAGATACATAGAAACTATACCAATAAAAGTAAAAGTACAAATCCTCAAATTATTTCCATTCGGGATTCATAAAATATAAAGACAAGATCATATTACAATCATATGTCCCAAACCTGGGGAATAGTTAAGTTGGCTAGGTGTACAAATAAAGCGTTTACCCTAGCTAGTTCTAGTAAAGAACGTTAATCTACGTACAATATATCAAACGGGCGGAGGAACAGAATATCCTCCTAACTGCACTCAGATCGCAGGACAAGAATTAAATCGTAAGTATCATCTTATTGGGATAAAGAATGTAGAAAAGCAAAGGTTAGCTTCCTCTCTGGTTTAGAAGACTCCAAGTGACCGCCCCTTTAAGCAGAAAAGAAATATGGCTGGGTGTCACGGCAGACATGCACAGTATAACAGATAACACACCAACCAGGCTCTGGAAGAGAGACAGGGGAAGGGTCACCTCCTAGTTAATCCCTGACCTCTTTCCCTGCACTGCTCAGCCCACAGACAGACCTTAAAGGTAGGTTTGCTATGTCCTCCAGCATGTACTGACAGAACCCTGAACTCCCTGAGATGGTGAAGTGGGGAGAAAGGAGCAGCCTGCTTGCACAGAACCTGGATGGGATAGATGACATAAACAACCAAACAAGAAATGACACTTATCTGCTGAGACCAAAATGAACAGTATAATCCGCTCAGAGCACTTAGCTGGAGACCATTTAAACTAATGACTCCACCCAGTGCACCTGATGCGAGGCAGATCCAGCACGGCATCAAAACAAAAACTAAACTCGTGCTGCAATCCTGGCTGACCTCCGCACATCGTCAGAGTGGGGCATGACACTGGGTTGTTATGGAAACCTGGAGTAAAACTGTGTTTATGGCAGTTGGGATTTGAAGAGAAAGAATTGCAGGCTTGTATTTGGGGGTGGCTCATTTTTTGGTAATATCTCAGGAACTGTACGTCCTAGAGAGCTAAGACCCGGTCTAAAACCTTCCCGGACACCTGATGTACCTGTGTGCCAAATTTGGTGAAGATCGGTTCAGTCGTTTGGTTGCGCATAAAGAACGTCTAGACAGACAGAGACAGAAACTCATTTTTATATATATAAGAGATATACACTCACCTAAAGAATTATTAGGAACACCATACTAATACGGTGTTGGACCCCCTTTTGCCTTCAGAACTGCCTTAATTCTACGTGGCATTGATTCAACAAGGTGCTGATAGCATTCTTTAAAAATGTTGGCCCATATTGATAGGATAGCATCTTGCAGTTGATGGAGATTTGAGGGATGCACATCCAGGGCACGAAGCTCCCGTTCCACCACATCCCAAAGATGCTCTATTGGGTTGAGATCTGGTGACTGTGGGGGCCATTTCAGTACAGTGAACTCATTGTCATGTTCAAGAAACCAATTTGAAATGATTCGAGCTTTGTGACATGGTGCATTATCCTGCTGGAAGTAGCCATCAGAGGATGGATACATGTTCTCATTCTGTTTACGCCAAATTCGGACTCTACCATTTGAATGTCTCAACAGAAATCGAGACTCATCAGACCAGGCAACATTTTTCCAGTCTTCAACAGTCCAATTTTGGTGAGCTTTTGCAAATTGTAGCCTCTTTTTCCTATTTGTAGTGAAGATGAGTGGTACCCGGTGGGGTCTTCTGCTGTTGTAGCCCATCCGCCTCAAGGTTGTGCATGTTGTGGCTTCACAAATGCTGTGCTGCATACCTCGGTTGTAACGAGTGGTTATTTCAGTCAACGTTGCTCTTCTATCAGCTTGAATTAGTCGGCCCATTCTCCTCTGATCTCTAACATCCACAAGGCATTTTTGCCCACAGGACTGCCGCATAGTGGATGTTTTTCCCTTTTCACACCATTCTTTGTAAACCCTAGAAATGGTTGTGCGTGAAAATCCCAGTAACTGAGCAGATTGTAAAATACTCAGACCGGCCCGTCTGGCACCAACAACCATGCCACGCTCAAAATTGCTTAAATCACCTTTCGTTCCCATTCTGACATTCAGTTTGGAGTTCAGGAGATTGTCTTGACCAGGACCACCCCCCTAAATGCATTGAAGCAACTGCCATGTGATTGGTTGACTAGATAATTGCATTAATGAGAAATAGAACAGGTGTTCCTAATAATTCTTTAGGTGAGTGTATATATCGTATATAAAAATGAGTTTCTGTCTGTCTAGACGTATCTGTCTGTCTGGACATTTTTTATGCGCGACCAAACGGCTTGACCGATCTTCACCAAATTTGGCACACAGTTACATCAGGTGACTGCGTCTCAGCTCTCTAGGACTTACCGTTCCTGAGATATTCCCAAAAAATAACCTGCATTAGCCAAACGAAGCCAGCAAGCCTTTCACTTAAATCCAAACTGCCATTTACACGGACACATGTCCCTTAGTAGCCAATAGAAGCTTGCAGGTCCTACTCCACGTTGCCATAACAACTGATCACAGGTTTTATCAGTTCGCAGATCCTTAAATATTCATTAATATGACGTATGACGGCACAACTACACTGCTACATGCATGGGGGAAGGGGCCACTATTAAACGGACGGCCGCTGTGGAGTTCACTGTTGAAGGGGTGGTCAATGTTAAAGAGGCGGGCACTGTGGAGGTCATTGTAAAAGGGGCGGGCACTGTGGAGGTCACTGTAAAAAGGCGGGCACTGTGGAGGTCATTGTTAAAGGGGCGGGCACTGTGGAGGTCACTGTTAAAGGGGCGGGCACTTCGGAGGTCACTGTTAAAGGGGCGGGCACTGTTGAGGTCACTGTTAAAGGGACGGGCACTGCGGAGGTCACTGTTAAAGGGGCGGGCACTGTGGAAGTCACTGTTAAATGGGCATGTACTGTGGAAGTCACTGTTAAAGGAGCGGCCACTATGAATGTCACTGTAAAAGGGATGGTCAATGTTAAAGGGGCGGTCACTGGAGGTCACTATTAAATGGGCAGGTACTGTGTAGGTCACTGGTAAAGGGGAGGACACTGTAAAATTCACTGTTAAGGGGCGGGCACTGTGGAGGTCACTGTTGAGGGGGCGGCCACTATAAAGGTCACTGTTAAAGCGATGGTCTGTTTTAACAGGGCGGTCACTGTGGGTGTCACTGTTAAAGGGGCGGGCACTGTGGAGGTCTCTGTTAAAGGGGATGTCACTGTTAAAGGGGCGAGCATTGTGGAGGTCACTGTTAAGGGGTGGGCACTTTGGAGGTCTCTTTTAAAGGGGCTGGCACTTAGGAAGTCACTGTTAAAAGGGATGCCACTATGAAGGTCACTGTTAAAGGGGTGGTCAATTTTAATGGGGCAGTCACTATGGGTGTCACTGTTAAAGGGGTGGGCTCTGTTAAAGGGGGGGGCACTGTGGAGGTCACTGTTAAAATGACAGACACTGCAGGTCACTGTTGAAGGGTCGGGCACTGTGGAGGTCATTGTTAAAGGGGCAGGCACTGTGGAGGTCATTGTTAAAGGGGCGGGTACTGTAGAGGTCACTGTTATGGGGGATACTGATATCTTTTTACGACACATGGAAACATGAAATGAAATAGATTAAATATACCCGTGCGAAGCCGGGTCCTTCTGCTGGTCTCTTATATTATAAAAATGAGTTTATGTCCATCTTTCTGTCTGTCTGGACGTTCTTTATGCGCGACCAAACGACTGGACCGATCTTCACCAAATTTGGCACACAGGTACAGCAAGTGTCCTTTTAGATCGGGTCTCAGCTCTCTAGGACTTACCGTTTCTGAGATATTCCCAAAAAATTACCTGTAAAAGCCAATACAAAACAACCCAGCCATTTTTCTTCACTGCTATAAGTCAGCTTTAGGCTAGGGCTACACGACGACATGCACAGCTCAGCAGACAGTATTACACAATAGACTTAGATTCACAGCAGATAGTATTACACATGATAGGATTAGATACACAGCTCAACAGACAGTATCACACATGATAGGATTGGATACACAGCTCAACAGACAGTATCACACATGATAGGATTAGATACACAGCTCAGCAGGCTTTATTACACAGGGTAGGATATTAGATACACAGCTCAGCAGACAGTATCACACTGGATAGGATTAGATACACAGCTCAGCAAACAGTGTCACACAGAATAGGATTAGATACATAGCTCAGCAGACAGTATCACACAGGATAGGATTAGATACACGGCTCAGCAAGAATTAGATACATAGCTCCGCATACAGTATCAAACATTATATGATTAGATACACAGCTCAGCAGGCAGTATCACACAGGATAGGATTAGATATACAGCTCAGCAGACAGTTTTACACAGGATAGGATTAGATACACAGCTCAGCAGACAGTATCACACAGGATAGGATTGGATACACAGCTCAGCAAGGATTAGATACACAGCTCAGCAGACAGTATCACACAGGATAGGATTAGATACACAGCTCAGCAAGGATTAGATACACAGCTCAGCAAAGAGTATTACACAGCATAGGATTAGATACACAGCTCAGCAGGGCGTTTCACACAGGATAGGATTAGATACACAGCTCAGCAGACAGTATTTCACAGGATAGGATTAGATACACAGCTCAGCTGACAGTATCACACAGGATAGGATTAGATACATAGCTCAGCTAACAGTATCACACAGAATAGGATTAGATACACAGCTCAGCAGACAGTATCACACAGGATAGGATTAGATACACAGCTCAGCAGACAGTATCACACAGGATAGGATTAGATACACAGCTCAGCAGACAGTATCACACAGGATAGGATTAGATACACAGCTCAGCAGACAGTATCACACAGGATAGGATTAGATACACAGCTCAGCAGACAGTATCACACAGGATAGGATTAGATACACAGCTCAGCAGACAGTATCACACAGGATAGGATTAGATACACAGCTTAGCAGACAGTATCACACAGGATAGGATTAGATACACAGCTCTGCAGACAGTATCACACAGGATAGGATTAGATACACAGTTTAGCAGACAGTATCACACAGGATAGGATTAGATACACAGTTCAGCAGACAGTGGGGCGGGGTGCTGTAGAGGTCACTGTTTTGGGGGAAACTGTCGATATCTTTTAACGGCACACAGAAACTTTAAATGAAATAGATTAAATATACCCGTGCGAAGCCGGGTCCTTCTGCTAGTCTCTTATATATATAAAAATGAGTTTCTGTCTGTCTGTCTAGACGTTCTTTATGCGCGACCAAACGACTGGACCGATCTTCATCAAATTTGGCACACAGGTACATCAGGTGTCCGGGAAGGTTTTAGACCGTGTCTCAGCTCTCTAGGACGTACCGTAACTGAGATATTCCTAAAAAATTAGCCCCCCCCCAAATACAAGCCTGCAATTCTTTCTCTTCAAAGCCCAACTGCCATAAACACAGTTTTACTCCAGGTTTCCATAACAACCCAGCCATATTTCTTTACTGCTTAAAGGGGCGGTCACAGTGAAAGTCACATTTAAAGGGGCGGTCACAGTGAAAGTCACAGTTAAATGGGCGGTCATTGTGAAAGTTTCAGTTAAAGGGGTGGTCAGTGAAAGTCACAGTTAAAGGGGCGGTCATTGTGAAAGTCACAGTTAAAGGGGCAGTCACAATGAAAGTCACAGTTAAAGGGGCGGTCACAGTGAAAGTCACAGTTAAAGGGGCGGTCACAGTGAAAGTCACAGTTAAATGGACGGTCACAGTGAAAGTCACAGTTAAAGGGAACCTGTCACCGGGATTTTGGGTATAGAGCTGAGGACATGAGCTGCTAGATGGCCGCTAGCAGAGCCGCAATACCCAGTCCCCTTAGCTCTGTGTGCTTTTATTGTGTAAAGAAAACGATTTTATACATATGCAAATTAACCGGAGATGAGTCCTGTCCCTGAATCATCTCACGTACAGGACTCATCTCAGGTTAATTTGCATATGTATAAAATCAGTTTTTTTACACAATAAAAGCACACAGAGCTATGAGGACTGGGTATTGCGGATGTGCTAGCGGCCATCTAGCAACCCATGTCCTCAGCTCTATACACAAAATCCTGGTGACAGGTTCCCTTTAAAGGGGTGGTCACAGTGAAAGTCACAGTTAAAGGGGCGGTCACTGTGATAGTCACAGTTAAAGGGGAGGTCACTGTGAAAGTGACAGTTAAAGGGGGGGTCACTGTGAAAGTCACAGTTAAAGGAGCAGTCACTGTGAAAGTCACAGTTAAAGGGGCGGTCACTGTGAAAGTCACAGTTAAAGGGGCGGTCACTGTGAAAGTCACAGTTAACCACCTCCGGACCGCTGTACGCACAGACGCGTCCTGGAGGTGGTTGATTCATTCCTCCTGGACGCATATACGCGTCATCTCGCGAGACGCGAGATTTCCTGTGAACGCGCGCACACAGGCGCGCGCGCTCACAGGAACGGAAGGTAAGAGAGTTGATCTCCAGCCTGCCAGCGGCGATCGTTCGCTGGCAGGCTGGAGATGTGTTTTTTTTAACCCCTAACAGGTATATTAGACGCTGTTTTGATAACAGCGTCTAATATACCTGCTACCTGGTCCTCTGGTGGTCCCCTTTGTTTGGATCGACCACCAGAGGACACAGGTAGCTCAGTAAAGTAGCACCAAGCACCACTACACTACACTACACCCCCCCGTCACTTATTAACCCCTTATTAGCCCCTGATCACCCCATATAGACTCCCTGATCACCCCATATAGACTCCCTGATCACCCCCCTGTCATTGATTACCCCCCTGTCATTGATCAACCCCCTGTAAAGCTCCATTCAGATGTCCGCATGATTTTTACGGATGCACTGATAGATGGATCGGATCCGCAAAACGCATCCGGACGTCTGAATGAAGCCTTACAGGGGCGTGATCAATGACTGTGGTTATCACCCCATATAGACTCCCTGATCACCCCCCTGTAAAGCTCCATTCAGATGTCCGCATGATTTTTACGGATGCACTGATAGATGGATCGGATCCGCAAAACGCATCCGGACGTCTGAATGAAGCCTTACAGGGGCATGATCAATGACTGTGGTGATCACCCCATATAGACTCCCTGATCACCCCCTGTCATTGATTACCCCCCTGTCATTGATTACCCCCCTGTAAAGCTCCGTTCAGACGTCCGCATGATTTTTACGGATCCACTGATAGATGGATCGGATCCGCAAAACACATACGGACGTCTGAATGAAGCCTTACACGGGCGTGATCAATGACTGTGGTTATCACCCCATATAGACTCCCTGATCACCCCCCTGTCATTGATCACCCCCCTGTCATTGATCACCCCCCTGTCATTGATCACCACCCCTGTCATTGATCACCCCCCCTGTCATTGATCACCCCCCCTGTCATTGATCACCCCCCCTGTCATTGATCACCCCCCTGTCATTGATCAACCCCCTGTCAATGATCACCCCCTACCTGTCATTGATCACCCCCTACCTGTCATTGATCACCCCCCTGTCATTGATCACCCCCCTGTCATTGATCAACCCCCTGTCATTGATCACCCCCCCTGTCATTGATCACCCCCCCTGTCATTGATCACCCCCTACCTGTCATTGATCACCCCCCTGTCATTGATCACCCCCCTGTCATTGATCAACCCCCTGTCATTGATCACCCCCTACCTGTCATTGATCACCCCCTACCTGTCATTGATCAACCCCCTGTCATTGATCACCCCCCCTGTCATTGATCACCCCCTACCTGTCATTGATCACCCCCTACCTGTCATTGATCACCCCCCTGTCATTGATCACCCCCCCTGTCATTGATCACCCCCTACCTGTCATTGATTACCCCCCCTGTCATTGATCACCCCCCTGTCATTGATCAACCCCCTGTCATTGATCAACCCCCTGTCATTGATCAACCCCCCTGTCATTGATCACCCCCCTGTCATTGATCACCCCCCTGTCATTGATCACCCCTCTGTAAGGCCCCATTCAGACATTTTTTTGGCCCAAGTTAGCGGAATTTTTTTTTTTTTTTCTTACAAAGTCACATATTCCACTAACTTGTGACAAAAAATAAAATCTCACATGAACTCCCCATACCCCTCACGGAATCCAAATGCGTAAAATTTTTTAGACATTTATATTCCAGACTTCTTCTCACGCTTTAGGGCCCCTAGAATGCCAGGGCAGTATAAATACCCCACATGTGACCCCATTTCGGAAAGAAGACACCCCCAGGTATTCCGTGAGGGGCATATTGAGTCCATGAAAGATTGAAATTTTTGTCCCAAGTTAGCGGAACGGGAGACTTTGTGAGAAAAAAATTAAAAATATCAATTTCCGCTAACTTGTGCCAAAAAAAAAAAATTTCTATGAACTCGCCATGCCCCTCATTGAATACCTTGGGGTGTCTTCTTTCCAAAATGGGGTCACATGTGGGGTATTTATACTGCCCTGGTATTCTAGGGGCCCCAAAGCGTGAGAAGAAGTCTGGTATCCAAATGTCTAAAAATGCCCTCCTAAAAGGAATTTGGGCCCCTTTGCGCATCTAGGCTGCAAAAAAGTGTCACACATCTGGTATCGCCGTACTCAGGAGAAGTTGGGGAATGTGTTTTGGGGTGTCATTTTAAGTATACCCATGCTGGGTGAGATAAATATCTTGGTCAAATGCCAACTTTGTATAAAAAAATGGGAAAAGTTGTCTTTTGCCAAGATATTTCTCTCACCCAGCATGGGTATATGTAAAAAGACACCCCAAAACACATTCCCCAACGTCTCCTGAGTACGGAGATACCACATGTGTGACACTTTTTTGCAGCCTAGGTGGGCAAAGGGGCCCATATTCCAAAGAGCACCTTTCGGATTTCACTGGTCATTTACCTACTTACCACACATTAGGGCCCCTGGAAAATGCCAGGGCAGTATAACTACCCCACAAGTGACCCCATTTTGGAAAGAAGACACCCCAAGGTATTCCGTGAGGGGCATGGCGAGTTCCTAGAATTTTTTATTTTTTGTCACAAGTTAGTGGAAAATGATGATTTTATTTTTTTTTTTTTTTCATACAAAGTCTCATATTCCACTAACTTGTGACAAAAAATAAAAACTTCCATGAACTCACTATGCCCATCAGCGAATACCTTGGGGTCTCTTCTTTCCAAAATGGGGTCACTTGTGGGGTAGTTATACTGCCCTGGCATTCTAGGGGCCCAAATGTGTGGTAAGGAGTTTGAAATCAAATTCTGTAAAAAATGACGAGTGAAATCCGAAAGGTGCTCTTTGGAATATGGGCCCCTTTGCCCACCTAGGCTGCAAAAAAGTGTCACACATCTGGTATCTCCGTATTCAGGAGAAGTTGGGGAATGTGTTTTGGGGTGTCTTTTTACATATACCCATGCTGGGTGAGAGAAATATCTTGGCAAAAGACAACTTTTCCCATTTTTTTATACAAAGTTGGCATTTGACCAAGATATTTATCTCACCCAGCATGGGTATATGTAAAATGACACCCCAAAACACATTCCCCAACTTCTACTGAATACGGAGATACCAGATGTGTGACACTTTTTTGCAGCCTAGGTGGGCAAAGGGGCCCACATTCCAAAGAGCACCTTTCGGATTTCACTCGTCATTATTTACAGAATTTGATTTCAAACTCCTTACCACACATTTGGGCCCCTAGAATGCCAGGGCAGTATAACTACCCCACAAGTGACCCCATTTTGGAAAGAAGAGACCCCAAGGTATTTCGTGATGGGCATAGTGAGTTCATGGAAGTTTTTATTTTTTGTCACAAGTTAGTGGAATATGAGACTTTGTAAGAAAAAAAAATAAATCAAAAAAAATCATCATTTTCCGCTAACTTGTGACAAAAAATAAAAAGTTCTATGAACTCACTATGCCCATCAGCGAATACCTTAGGGTGTGTACTTTCCGAAATGGGGTCATTTGTGGGGTGTTTGTACTGTCTGGGCATTGTAGAACCTCAGGAAACATGACAGGTGCTCAGAAAGTCAGAGCTGCTTCAAAAAGCGGAAATTCACATTTTTGTACCATAGTTTGTAAACGCTATAACTTTTACCCAAACCATTTTTTTTTTTTACCCAAACATTTTTTTTTTATCAAAGACATGTAGAACAATAAATTTAGAGCAAAATTTATATATGGATGTCGTTTTTTTTGCAAAATTTTACAACTGAAAGTGAAAAATGTCATTTTTTTGCAAAAAAATCGTTAAATTTCGATTAATAACAAAAAAAGTAAAAATGTCAGCAGCAATGAAATACCACCAAATGAAAGCTCTATTAGTGAGAAGAAAAGGAGGTAAAATTCATTTGGGTGGTAAGTTGCATGACCGAGCAATAAACGGTGAAAGTAGTGTAGTGCTGAAGTGTAAAAAGTGGCCTGGTCTTTCAGGGTGTTTAAGCACTGGGGGCTGAGGTGGTTAAAGAGGCGGTGGAAGTGAAAGTGACAGTTAAATGGGCGGTCATAGTGAAAGTCACAGTTAAAGGGGCGGTCACAGTTAAAGGGGCGGTCACAGTAAGGCTCCATTCACACGTCCGCAAAATGGGTCTGCATCCTTTCCGCAGTTTTGCGGAATGGGTGCGGACCCATTCATTCTCTATGGGGACGGAATGGATGCGGACAGCACACAGTGTGCTGTCTGCAGCCGCAATTGCGGAGCGCGGCCCCGATTTTGGGTCCGCAGCTCCGCAAAAAGATAGAGCATGTCCTATTATTGTCCGCAGCTTGCGGACAAGAATAGGCATTTCTATGGGGGTGCCGGGCTGGTGTGTTGCGGACCCACAACACACCACGGACGTGTGAATGCAGCCTTAAAGGGGTTTCACTGTGAAAGTCACAGTTAAATGGGCGGTCACTGTGAAAGTCACAGTTAAATGGGGGGTCACTGTGAAAGTCACAGTTAAAGGGGCGGTCACTGTGAAAGTCACAGTTAAAGGGGCGGTCACTGTAACAGTCACAGTTAAAGGGGCGGTCACTGTGAAAGTCACAGTTAAAATGGCGACCACTGTGAAAGTCACTGTTAAGGGGGCGGTCACTGTTAAGGGGGCGGTCACTGTTAAGGGGGCGGTCACTGTTAAGGGGGCGGTCACTGTTAAGGGGGCGGTCACTGTTAAAGGGGCGGTCTCTGTGAAAGTCACTGTTAAAGGGACGGTCACTGTTAAAGGGGCAGTCTCTGTGAAAGTCACTGTTAAAGGGGCGGCCACTGTGAAAGTCACTGTTAAAGTGGCGGTCACAGTGAAAGTCACAGTTAAAGGGGCGGTCACAGTGAAAGTTACAGTTAAATGGGCGGTCACAGTGAAAGTCACAATTAAAGGGGCGGTCACAGTGAAAGTCACAATTAAAGGGGCAGGCACTGTGGAGGTCACTGTGAGGGGGGAAACTGTTAAAAAAAAAAAAATTACGACACACGGAAACATAAAATGAAATAGATGAAATATACCCGTGTGAAGCCGGGTCCTTCTTCTAGTCTCATATATATAAAAATGAATTTCTGTCTGTCTGTCTATCTGTCTGTCTGTCTAGATGTTCTTTATGCGCGACCAAACGACTGGACCGATCTTCACCAAATTTGGCAAACAGGTATATCAGGTGTCCGGGAAGGTTTTAGACCGGGTCTCAGCTCTCTAGGACTTACCGTTCATGAGATATTCCCAAAAAACGAGCCCCCCCCAAATACAAGTCTTGCAAGTTTTTCTCTTCAAATCCCAACTACCATAAACACAGTTTTACTCCAGGTTTCCATAACAACCCAGCCATATTTCTTTACTGCTTAAAGGGTTCGGTCACTGTGAAAGTCACAGTTAAAGGGGCGGTCACAGTGAAAGTCACAGTTAAAGAGGCGGTCACAGTTAAAGGGGCGGTCACAGTGAAAGTCACAGCTAAAGGGGCGGTCACAGTTAAAGGGGCAGTCAAAGTTAAAGGGGCGGTCACAGTTAAAGAGGCGGTCACTGTGAAAGTCACAGTTAAAAGGGCGGCCACTGTGAAAGTCACAGTCAAAGGGGCGGTCACTGTGAAAGTCTCAGTTAAAGGGGCAGTCACAGTGAAAGTCACTGTTAAAAGGGCGTCACTGTTAAAGGGGCGGTCACTTTGAAAGTCTCTGTTAAAGGGGTGGTCACTGTTAAAGGGGCGGTCACTGTGAAAGTCACTGTTAGGGTCAAAATAAATGTCCAGCTAGGTCAAAAGACGATATAAAGAAGGATCATGAAATCGACAGTGTTCCAGCAGAAATGACCCTTTAAAATATAACTTTTAATTATTTCTAATAAAAAACTATCACTGGTGAATCACGTTAGTGATAGTTTTTTATTAGAAATAATTAAAAGTTATATTTTAAAGGGTCATTTCTGCTGGAACACTCACTGTTAGGGTCCATTCACACGTCCGTTGTTTCTTTCCTGATCTGTTCCATTTTTTGCGGAACAGATCTGGACCAGATCTGGACCCATTCATTTTCAATGGGTCCTGAAAAAAATTCTGATTTTTTTCAGGACCCATTGAAAATGAATGGGTCCAGATCTGGTCCAGATCTGTTCCGCAAAAAACGGAACAGATCAGGAAAGAAACAACGGACGTGTGAATGGACCCTTAAAGGTGCAGTCACTGTGAAAGTCAATTTTAAAGGGGCGGGCATTGTGGAGCTCTCTGTTAACGGGGCGGTCACAGTGAAAGTCACAGTTAAAGGGGTGGTCACAGTGAAAGTCACAGTTAAAGGGGCGGTCACAGTGAAAGTCACAGTAAAAGTCACAGTTAAAGGGGCGGTCACAGTGAAGGTCACAGTTAAAGGGGCGGTCACAGTGAAAGTCACAGTTAAAGGGGCGGTCACACTGAAAGTCACAGTTAAAGAGGCGGTCACAGTTAAAGGGGCGGTCACAGTGAAAGTCACAGTTAAAGGGGCGGTCACAGTTAAAGGGGCGATCACTGTGAAAGTCACAGTTAAAAGGGCGGTAACTGTGAAAGTCTCAGTTAAAGGGGCGGTCACAGTTAAAGGGGTTTCACTGTGAAAGTCACAGTTAAATGGGTGGTAACTGTGAAAGTCACTGTTAAAGGTGCAGTCACTGTGAAAGTCACTGTTAAAGGGGCGGGCATTGTGGAGCTCTCTGTTAATAGGGCGGGCACTGTAAAAGTCATTGTTAAAGGGGTGGTCAATGCTAAATTGGCAGGCAGTGTTAAAGGGGCGGGGACTGTGGAGGTCAATGTTAAAGGGGCGGGGACTGTGGAGGTCAATGTTAAAGGGGCGGGTACTGTAGAGGTCACTGTTATGGGGGAAACTGTTGATATCTTTTTATGACACACGGCAACATAAAATTAAATAGATGAAATATACCCGTGCGAAGCCGGGACCTTCGGCTAGTCTATTATATATATATAAAAATTAGTTTCTGTCTGTCTGTCTAGGTGTCCGGGAAGGTTTTAGACCGGGTCTCAGCTCTCTAGGATGTACCGTTCCTGAGATATTTTGAAAAAATTAGCCCCCCCCAATACAAGCCTGCAAGTCTTTCTCTTCAAATCTCAACTGCTATAAACACAGTTTTACTCCAGGTTTCCATAACAACCCAGCCATTTTTCTTTACTGCTTAAAGGGGCGGGCAATGTGGAGGTCACTGTTTAGAAAGGGCGGGCACAGTGGAGGTCACTGTTATTAAATGGGCGGGCACTGTGGAGGTCACTATTATTAAATGGGCGGGAACTGTTGAGGTCACTGTTATTAAAGGGGCGGGCGCTATGAAGGTCCCTGTTAAAGGAGCGGGCACTGTGAAAGACACTGTTAAAGGGGTGGTCACTGTGAAAATTACTTTTAAAGGGGCGGGCGCTATGAAGGTCCCTGTTAAAGGGGTGGTCCCTGGGAAACTCCCTGTTAAAGGAGCGGTCACTGTGAAAGTCACTATTAAAGGGGCGGTCACTGTTAAAGGGGCGGTTGCTGTGAAAGTCACTGTTAAAGAGGCAACCATTGTTAATGGGGCGGTCACTGTGAAAGTTCCTGTTAAAGGGGTGGTCACTGTGAAAGTCACAGTTAAAGGGACAATCACTGTGAAAGTCACAGTTAAAGGGGCCGTCACTGTGAAAGTCACTTTTAAAGGGGCGGGCGCTATGAAGGTCCCTGTTAAAGGAGCGGTCCGTGGGAAAGTCCCTGTTAAAGGGGTGGTCACTGTTAAAGGGGTGGCCACTGTAATATTCACTGTTAAAAGGGGGGGTCACTGTTAACGGGGAGGTCACTGCGAAAGTCACTGTTAACCTCTTCATGACACATGACGTACCGGTACGTCATGTTTTTCTGGTACTTAAGGACACATGACGTACCGGTACGTCATGTATGGTTCCAATCACCTTCGCCCGGCGGGCAGTGATCGGAACCCGCTGCCTGCTCAAATCATTCAGCAGGCACCTTGGCTAGATGCTCCGGGGGGTCCTGTGACCCCCCCCCCCATGTGGGCGATCGCAGCAAACCGCAGGTCAATTCAGACCTGTGGTTTGATGCGCTTTCTGCAGTTTCTGATCCCCACGTTCCCTATAAATATAGATTTTTCACCCCCCCCCTGCACCCCTGAATGATTATTATGCCGGCGGGTGGTGCAAAAAGGGGGTTGCGGGCGGTGCGGCGATTGGGATCGCGATCCCCCGCCCGCCTCCTCTTGAATATTCATTGGTGTCCAGTGGGTATACCAGAGTGTCTGCACATTGCTGACATTCTGCTATAAACGGCTGACATCTGTGCTGCGATGTCAGCCGTTTAACCTTTTCCATACCGCAGTATGGAAAAGGTTAACAGTCAGGGAGCTCCCTCCCTCTCCCATCGGGGGCTGCTGTGCCTTTGCAGCCCCCAGACAGGATGGTGTCACAGAGGGAGGGAGCTCCCCTCCTTCCCCTTCCCCATCTGCTCAGTTGTGGCAGACGGGGAAGGTTCCCATGGCAACAGGACGCCTTCTCAGGCATCCTGCTTTCCATGGTGCTGAACAGATCTGTGCTAAAGGCAGAGATCTGTTCAGACAAAGTCTAAGTAAAATGCAGTACAATACACTATATAGTGTACAGTACTGTATTATACAGACATCAGAACCACTGGATTTTCAAGAACCAAGTGGGTCTTGGTAAAAAAAAAGTGAAAAGAAATGTAAAAATGAAAAAACACATTTATCACTGATTAAAAATGAAAAAAATGTAATTCCCTACACATGTTTGATATCACCGCGTTCGGAACGACCTGATCTATAAAACAGTCATGTTACTTTACCCGAACGGTGAACGCCATAAAAATAAAAAATATGGTGAAATTGAAATTTTGCCCACCTTACTTCCCAAAAAAGGTAATAAAAGTGATCTAAAAAAGTCGAATGTACGCCAAAATAGTACCAATCAAACCGTCACCTCATCCCTCAAAAAATAAGACTCTACCTAAGATAATCGCCTAAAAACTGAAAAAACTATGGCTCTCAGAATATGGAGACACTAAAACTTGATTTTTTAGTTTTTGTTTCAAAAATGAAATAATTGTGTAAAACTTACATAAATAAAAAAAAAGTATACATATTACGTATCGCCGCTTCCGTAATAACCTGCTCTATAAAAATATCACATGACCTAACCCCTCAGGTGAACACCGTAAAAAATAAAAAAAATAAAAAACGGTGTAAAAAATTTTTTTGGGCACCTTACGTCACAAAAAGTGTAATAGCAAGCGATCAAAAAGGCATACGCACCCCAAAATAGTGCCAATCAAACCGTCATCTCATCCCGCAAAAATCATACCCTACCCAAGATATTTTTGCCCAAAAACTGAAAAAACTATGGCTCTCAGACTATGGAGACACTAAAACATGATTTTTTTTGTTTCAAAAATGAAATCATTGTGTAAAACTTACATAAATAAAAAAATAGTATACATATTAGGTATTGCCGCGTCCGTGACAACCAGCTCTATAAAAATATTACATGATCTAACCTGTCAGATGAATGTTGAAAATAACAAAAATTAAAACGGTGCCAAAACAGCTATTTCTTGTTACCTTGCCTCACAAAAAGTGTAATATAGAGCAACCAAAAATCATATGTACCCTAAACTAGTACCAACAATACTGCCACCCTATCCCGTAGTTTCTAAAATGGGGTCACTTTTTTGGAGTTTCTACTTTAGGGGTGCATCAGGGGGGCTTCAAATGGGACATGGTGTCAAAAAAACCGGTCCAGCAAAAATCTGCCTTCCAAAACCGTATGGCATTCCTTTCCTTCTGCACCCTGCCGTGTGCCCGTACAGCGGTTTACGACCACATATGGGGTGTTTCTGTAAACTACAGAATCAGAGCCATAAATATTTAGTTTTGTTTGGCTGTTAACCCTTGTTTTGTAACTGGAAAAAAATTATTAAAATGGAAAATCTGCCAAAAAAGTGAAATTTTGAAATTGTATATCTATTTTCCATTAAATCTTGTGGAACACCTAAAGTGTTAACAAAGTTTGTAAAATCAGTTTTGAATACCTTGATGGGTGTAGTTTCTTAGATGGGGTCACTTTTATGGAGTTTCTACTCTAGGGGTGCATCAGGGGGGCTTCAAATGGGACACGGTGTCAAAAAAAACCAGTCCAGCAAAATCTGCCTTCCAAAAACCATACGGCGCACCTTTCCCTCTACGCCCTACTGTGCACCCGTACAGTAGTTTACGGCCACGTATGGGGTGTTTCAGCAAACTACAGAATCGGGGCAATAAATATAGCATTTTGTTTGGCTGTTAACCCTTGATTTGTTACTGGGAAAAATTTATTAAAATGGAAAATCTGCGAGAAAATTTAAATTCTCAAATTTCAGCTCCATTTGCCAATAACTCTTGTGCAACACCTAAATGGTTAACAAAGTTAGTAAAATCAGTTTTGAATACCTTGAGGGGTGTAGTTTCTTAGATGGGTCACTTTTATGGAGTTTCTACTCTAGGGGTGCATCAGGGGGGCTTCAAATGGGACATGGTGTCAAAAAAAACAGTACAGCAAAATCTGCCTTCCAAAAACCATACGGCGCACCTTTCCCTCTACGCCCTACTGTGTGCTCTTACAGTAGTTTACGACCACATATGGGGTGTTTCTGCAAACTACAGAATCGGGGCAATAAATATAGCATTTTGTTTGGCTGTTAACCCTTGCTTTGTTACTGGAAAAAATGGATTAAAATGGGAAATTTGCCAAAAAACATTTGCCATTAACTCTTGTGGAACACCTAAAGGGTTAACGACATTTGTAAAATCAGTTTTGAATACCTTGAGGGGTGTAGTTTTTTTGGGTGATTTCTATTATGTAAGCCTCACAAAGTGACTTCAGACCTGAACTGGTCCGTAAAAAGTGGGTTTTTGAGAATTTCTGAAAAATTTCAATATTTGCTTCTAAACTTCTAAGCCTTGTAACATCCCCCAAAAATAAAATATCATTCCCAAAATGATCCAAACATGAAGTAGACATATGGGGAATGTAAAGTAATAACTATTTTTGTAGGTATTACTATGTATTATTGAAGTAGAGAAATTGAAACTTGGAAATTTGCCATTTTTTACAAATTTGTGGTAAATTTGGTATTTTTTAATATATAAAAATTATTTTTTTTTACTTCATTTTACCAGTGTCATGAAGTACAATATGTGACGAAAAAACAATCTCAGAATGGCCTGGATAAGTCAAAGCGTTCTAAAGTTATCAGTACTTAAAGTGACACTGGTCAGATTTGCAAAAAATGGCCTGGTCCTTAAGGTGAAATATGGCTGTGTCCTAAAGGGGTTAAAGGGGCGGTCACTGTGAAAGTCACTGTTAAAGGGGTGGTCACTGTGAAAGTCACTGTTAAAGGGGTGGCCACTGTGAAAGTCACTGTTAAAGGGGCGGCCCCTCTAATAGTCAATGTTAAGGGGACGGTCACTGTTAAAGTCACTGTTAAAGGGGAAGTCACTGTGAAAGTCACTGTTAAAGGGGCGGTCACTCTTAAAGTCACTGTTAAAGGGGCGGTCACTGTGAAAATCACTTTTAAAGGGGCAAGCACTGTGGAGTTCTCTGTTAAAGGGGCGGGCACTGTGAAAGTCACTGTTAAAGGGGCAGGCACTGTGAAGGTCTCTGTTAAAGGGGTGGTCACTGTTAAAAGGGCTGTCACTGTGAAAGTCACTGTTAAAGGGTAGGTCACTGAAAGTCACAGTTAAAGGGGTGGTCACTGGGAAAATCACTTTTAAAGGGGCAAGCACTGTGAAGGTCTCTGTTAAAGGGGCAGGCACTGTGAAGGTCACTGTTAAAGGGGTGGTCAATGCTAAAGGGGCATGCACTGTGGAGGTCACTGTTAAAGGGGCAGACACTCTGAAGGTCAATGTTAAAGGGGCGGCCACTGTGGAGGTCAATGTTAAATGGGTGGGCACTGTGGAGGTCATTGTCAAAGGGACGGCTACTGTAGATGTCACTGTTATGGGGGAAACTGTCAATATCTTTTTACGACACACGGAAAAATAAAATGAAATAGATGAAATATATCCGTGTGAAGCCGGGTACTTCTGCTAGTCTCTTATATATAAAAATGAGTTTCTATTTGTCTAGACGTTCTTTATGCCGACCAAACGACTGGACTGATCTTCACCACATTTGGCACACAGCTACATCAGGTATCCGAAACCTCCCAGCTCTCTAGGATGTACCGTTCCTGAGATATTCCCAAAAAAGGACCTGCATTAGCCAATAGAAGTCAGCAAGCCTTTCACTTAAATCCGAACTGCCATTTACACAGGTCGCAGGTCCTACTCCAGGTTGTCATAACAACTGATCACAGGTTTTAGCAGTTCGCAGGTCCTTAAATATTCAGTCATATGACGTATGACAGCACAACTACACTGCTACATGCATGGGTAGCAGGGGCCACTATTAAATGGATAGGCGCTGTGGAGTTCACTGTTATTAAAGGGGCGGGCACTGTGCAGGTCACTGTTATTAAAGGGGTGGACACTGTGGAGGTCACTGTTATTAAAGGAGCGGGCACTGTGGAGGTCACTGTTATTAAAGGGGCGGGCGCTGTAAAAGGTCACTATTAAATGGGCGGGTGCTGTGGATATCACTGTTATTAAAGGGGTGGGCACTGTGGAGGTCACTGTTATTAAAGGGGTTGGCACTGTGGAGGTCACTGTTAAAGGAGCGGGCACTGTGGAGGTCACTGTTATTAAAGGGGCGGGCGCTGTAAAAGGTCACTATTAAATGGGCGGGTGCTGTGGATATCACTGTTATTAAAGGGGTGGGCACTGTGGAGGTCACTGTTATTAAAGGGGTTGGCACTGTGGAGGTCACTGTTAAAGGGGCGGGCACTGTGGAGGTCATTGTTATTAAATGGGCATGCACTGTGGAGGTCACTGTTATTGAAGAGACGGGCACTGTGGAAGTCCCTGTTATTAAAGGAGCAGGCGCCGTGGAGGTCACTGTTATTAAAGGGGCGGGCTCCAGGGAGGTCACAGTTAAAGTGGTGAACTCTGTGAAGGTCACTGTTAAAAAAGTGGGCACTGTGGAGGTCACTGTTATTAAAGGGGCGGGCACTGTGGAGGTCACTGTTAAAAATGCAGGCACTGTGAAGGTTACTGTTAAAGGGGCAGGTGTTTTCGAGGTCACAGTTATTAAAGGGGTGGGTGCTGTGGAGGTCACTGTTAAAGGGGTGAACACTGTGGAGATCACTGTTAAAAAAGCGGGCACTGTGAAGGTTACTGTTAAAGGGGCAGGTGTTATGGAGGTCACTGTTATTAAAGGGTTGGGTGCTGTGGAGGTCACTTATTAAAGGGGTGGGTGCTGTGAAGGTCACTGTTTTTAAAGGGGCGGGCACTGTGGAGGTCCCTGTTATTTAAGGGGTGAGCACTGTGGAGTTCACTGTTAAAGGGGTGGGCACTGTGGAGGTCACTGTTATTAAAGTGTCACCGCCAGTTCTGTGAGAAGGTCTGGCAGACGTTCTTCTCTACCTCTTGTATGATGTTCTTTGTTTCGGTTTCACTTTCTCATCTCCTTTCCTTCTGCCAGGTGTCACTTATTTCGACTAATCATCTTCCTTTATATTCCCTCCCATACTGCCTCACTTTGCGGTTTATACTACTTCCTGGATGAAGTGTTTACTGCTGGAGGCTGCTTCTGCTGCTTGTTCAGATAAGTCTTTTACTTTATTGTGTTTCCTTGCTGGCTTGATTCTAGGTGACCCTGACTCTGTCCGTATTAAGTGCAGGGAGCCGGTGGTCGTGTCCCCTCACTATTATAGGGTTTTCAGGTGTCACACAGTCTTAGGTACGTGGGCATGCAATCGTCTGCCATACAGACCCTTGCATGAGCATAGTAGTCAGGGAGAGCTCTTAGGGTTTTATAGGGCTCACCTATAAGCTCCTTAGTTTGGGATCAAGCCAGTCGCTCGTTTATTTATATGTTCCAGCTATCTGCTAACTTCATCCGTGACATAAAGATGCGGGAATTGTGGATGTCCCTGTTATTAAATGTGTTGGCACTGTGGAGTTCACTTTTAAAGGGTCGGGCACTGTGAAGGTCGCTGTTATTAAAGGGCCGGGCACTGTGGGGGTCACTGTTATTAAAGGAGCAGGCGCTGTGAAGGGTCACTGTTATTAAAGGGGCGGGCACTGTGGAGGTCACTGTTAAAAAAGCGGGCACTGCGAAGGTTACTGTTAAAGGGGCGGGCACGGTGGAGGTCACTGTTATTAAAGGGGTGGGTGCTGTGGAGGTCACTTATATTAAAGGGGCTGGCACTGTGGAGGTCACTGTTAAAGGGGTGAACACTGTGGAGGTCACTTAAAAAAGCGGGCACTGCAAAGCTTACTGTTAAAGGAGCAGGTGCTGTGAAGGTCACTGTTATTAAAGGGGCGGGCGCTGTGGAGGTCACTGTTATTAAAGGGGTGGGTGCTGTGAAGGTTACTGTTTTTAAAGGGGCAGGCGCTGTGGAGTTCACTGTTATTAAAGGGGCGGGCACTGTGGAGGTCACTGTTAAAAACGCAGGCACTGTGGAGGTTACTGTTAAAGGGGCAGGTGTTATGGAGGTCACTGTTATTAAAGGGGTGGGTGCTGTGGACGTCACTATTTTAAAGGGGCAGGCGCTGTGGAGGTCACTGTTATTAAAGGGGCGGGCGCTGTGGAGGTCACTGTTATCAAAGGGGCGGGCACTGTGGAGGTCACTGTTAAAGGGGCAAACACTGTGGAGGTCACTTAAAAAAGCAGGCACTGTGGAGGTTACTGTTAAAGGGGCAGGTGTTATGGAGGTCACTGTTATTAAAGGGGTGGGTGCTGTGGAGGTCCCTTATATTAAAGGGGCGGGCACTGTGGAGGTCACTGTTAAAGGGGTGAACACTGTGGAGGTCACTTAAAAAAGCGGGCACTGCGAAAGTTACTGTTAAAGGAGCAGGTGCTGTGGAGGTCACTGTTATTAAAGGGGTGGGTGCTGTGAAGGTCACTGTTTTTAAAGGGGCAGGCGCTGTGGAGTTCACTGTTATTAAAGGGGCGGGCACTGTGGACGTCACTGTTAAAAAAGCAGGCACTGTGAAGGGTACTGTTAAAGGGGCAGGTGTTATGGAGGTCACTGTTATTAAAGGGGTGGGTGCTGTGGAGGTCACTTATTAAAGGGGTGGGTGCTGTGAAGGTCACTGTTTTTAAAGGGGCGGGTACTGTGGAGGTCACTGTTATTAAAAGGATGGGCATTGTGGAGGTCACTGTTATTAAAGGGGCGGGCACTGTGGAGGTACCTTTTATTAAAGGGGTGAGCACTGTGGAGTTCACTGTTAAAGGGGCGGGCACTGTGGAGGTCACTGTTATTAAAGGGGCAGGCATCGTGGAGGTCACTGTTATTAAAGGGACGGCACTGTGGAGGTCACTGTTATTACAAGGGCAGGCGCTGTGGAGGTCAACTTCACCTCTGCCACTGCATCATTGGATATCCCAATGTTCTTCTTATCCTCCACATCGGGTTTTGTATTGTCTCCACTGTTGTCTCAGCCGTTCCTGTAGTTGTTCCCTTGTATGTGTTCCACAATGTTTCTCTAAATGTCAGACCAGCTGCAATGTTTCTTTATATATATGTGTGACCTTTCCAGTATACCTGGCGATTCACTAGTGGGCATCCATAGCATATTGGCCCCTGTACGTATCTTTTGCTGAGGATGATGCCCCAGTAACTGGTTTCCCTTTTTTTGCCCTTATGTCGAGTGTTAAGCACCTTGCCTTTTCCTTTTCCAATATGGCGCCGCAGGACGCTCCATGCTCAAAGCGCATGCGCGCATTCAACTACGCCCATATATTTTTCAAGCGCGCGCTATAAAATGCGACTGAGCCGCATTCAACGCCATGTCTGCCGTAATCCAGGCTTAAGGTATAGTTCCTTTGCATCTAACTTTGTGCTTTTCTTTGTTTTTGACTTGCATCGCGCATGGTACTTACTGTCTCTGTTTGCAGCAGGCATTTGTAATATCATCACTTCTATCCATATATTGTGGTGTGCTCATTAGTAGCCTCGGTAGCTGTAATGAGCCGTTTCCATATTAATAGCTATTATAGACTACTCTTGTGGAACACTTAGGGTTATCCTTATTTGTTATTTGCTTCTTCTCCCCTCTTTTTGTTTTCAACCTACGTACCTAATGTGTTCTGGTCCTTTTATCTGGTCTGTTACTTACTGTACCTTCACCTTTGGTCCTGTGTATGTTTTTCCCGTCTATTTACTTTCCTCTGATGATGTATCATCCCTATAATGAATTTTTCGTGTTGGATTTTTTTATATGAGATGATTATGTATTGTGACACGGAATGCATTTTTGATTACAGTCAGGTCCATAAATATTGGAACATCTACATAATTCTAACATTTTTGGCTCTATGCACCACCACAATGGATTTTAAATGAAACAAACTAGATTTGCTTTAACTGCAGACTGTCAGCTTTAATTTGAGGGTATTTACATCCAAATCAGGTGAACGGTATAGGAATTACAACAGTTTGCATATGTGCCTCCCACTTGTTTAGGGACCAAAAGTAATGGGACAGAATAATAATCATAAATCAAACTTTCACTTTTTAATACTTGGTTGCAAATCCTTTGCAGTCAATTACAGCCTGAAGTCTGGAATGCATAGACATCACCAGACGCTGGGTTTCATCCCTGGTGATGCTCTGCCAGGCCTCTACTGCAACTGTCTTCAGTTCCTGCTTGTTCTTGGGGCATTTTCCCTTCAGTTTTGTCTTCAGCAAGTGAAATGCATGCTCAATCGGATTCAGGTCAGGTGATTGACTTGGCCATTGCATAACATTCCACTTCTTTCCCTTAAAAAAACTCTTTGGTTGCTTTTGCAGTATGCTTTGGGTCATTGTCCATCTGCACTGTGAAGCGCCGTCCAATGAGTTCTGAAGCATTTGGCTGAATATGAGCAGATAATATTGCCCGAAACACTTCAGAATTCATCCTGCTGCTTTTGTCAGCAGTCACATCATCAATAAATAAAAGAGAACCTGTTCCATTGGCAGCAATACATGCCCATGCCATGACACTACCACCACCATGCTGTACTGATGAGGTGGTATGCTTAGGATCATGAGCAGTTCCTTTCCTTCTCCATACTCTTCTTTTCCCATCACTCTGGTACAAGTTGATCTTGGTCTCATCTGTCCACAGGATGTTGTCCTAGAACTGTGAATGCTTTTTTAGATGTCGTTTGGCAAACTCTAATCTGGACTTCCTGTTTTTGAGGCTCACCAATGGTTTACATCTTGCGGTGAACCCTCTGTATTTACTGAAGTCTTCTCTTGATTGTTGACTTTGACACACATACACCTACCTCCTGGAGAGTGTTCTTGATCTGGCCAACTGTTGTGAAGGGTGTTTTCTTCACCAGGGAAAGAATTCTTTGGTCATTCACCACAGTTGTATTCCGTGGTCTTCCAGGTCTTTTGGTGTTGCTGAGCTCACCGGTGCGTTCCTTCTTTTTAAGGATGTTCCAAACAGTTGTTTTAGCCATGCCTAATATTTTTGCTATCTCTCTGATGGGTTTGTTTAGTTTTTTCAGCCTAATGATGGCTTGCTTCACTGATAGTGACAGCTCTTTGGATCTCATCTTAAGAGTTGACAGCAACAGATTCCAAATGCAAATAGCACACTTGAAATGAACTCCGGACCTTTTATCTTCTCATTGTAATTGGGATAATGAGGGAATAACACACACCTGGCCATGGAACAGCTGAGAAGCCAATTGTCCCATTACTTTTGGTCTCTTAACAAGTGGGAGGCACATATGAAAACTTTTGTAATTCCTGCACCGTTCACCTGATTTGGATGTAAACGGCTGCAGGGACTAACGTTAGAAACATACTGTTATGTAGTGCTGACATTAGCGCATCGCTAATGTCAGTCAGCTACATAACAGTATTTCTGGTGGTAGAAGCCCTTTAAGCCCAAACCGGGTTTTGCTCCTGCTTCGTCTGGAGCGTTTCAGTTTCCACTTTCGAGTATGGGCGGTATTTATCACAACATCACATCCTCTCATTTTTTATCTCATTGCTAAAAATGCCCTTATAACATTTCCTCGTTATTATGGGCCTGTTTTCAGTATTGCTCAATCATTTAAATACTCATATGCATATATGTAAAACACTCATAAATGAAATAAAATAGAACAACGATCAAAACTATCTCTTCATTTACATGTTCACCTGACTATGTTCAAAAATAGCAGTTCCGTGCAAAGCGATACTCCTGAACGGATCAATACCCACATGATTGCTACACATGGGCTACACGTGAATTCCTGGATACTAAGTATCCTGTAAGAAAAATTAACACCAGTATAGGCTATATCAATCCCATCGATGCGACAAGATCCCGCACCATTCTCTACACAGAGAGACTCCTCGTGTTCTCACCACGATCTACACTCACCTAAAGAATTATTAGGAACACCATACTAATACGGTGTTGGACCCCCTTTTGCCTTCAGAACTGCCTTAATTCTACGTGGCATTGATTCAACAAGGTGCTGATAGCATTCTTCAGAAATGTTGGCCCATATTGATAGGATAGCATCTTGCAGTTGATGGAGATTTGAGGGATGCACATCCAGGGCACGATGCTCCCGTTCCACCACATCCCAAAGATGATCTATTGGGTTGAGATCTGGTGACTGTGGGGGCCATTTTAGTCCAGTGAACTCATTGTCATGTTCAAGAAACCATTTTTCCAGTCTTCAACAGTCCAATTTTGGTGAGCTCGTGCAAATTGTAGCCTCTTTTTCCTATTTGTAGTGGAGATGAGTGGTACCCGGTGGGGTCTTCTGCTGTTGTAGCACATCCGCCTCAAGGTTGTGCGTGTTGTGGCTTCACAAATGCTTTGCTGCATACCTCGGTAGTAATCAGTCGGCCCATTCTCCTCTGACCTCTAGCATCAACAAGGCATTGTCGCCCACAGGACTGCTGCATACTGGATGATTTTCCCTTTTCACACCATTCTTTGTAAACCCTAGAAATGGTTGTGCGTGAAAATCCCAGTAGCTGAGCAGATTGTGAAATATTCAGACCGTCCCGTCTGGCACCAACAACCATGCCACGCTCAAAATTGCTTAAATCACCTTTCTTTCCCATTCTGACATTCAGTTTGGAGTTCAGGAGATTGTCTTGACCAGGACCACAACCCTACATGCATTGAAGCAACTGCCATGTGATTGGTTGACTAGATAATCGCATTAATGAGAAATAGAACAGGTGTTCCTAATAATTCTTTAGGTGAGTGTATATCATCTTTCCACAAGATAGCGGTCTTATAGAGTTGAAAGGAGTGGCATCTTGCACGTATGACCTGCCATTCCATCCATTTCAGGGGTCCCCATGAGGTACGGGTCCCAGTGGTCATACTCCCACCGATCTAGTGGCCAGGCTCGGACTGGCCCACCGGGGAGCCGGTGAAATCCTCGGTGAGCCCCTTGCCTGTCTGCTTTTACTAGTCAGCGGCAACCCCAGCTGCCTGCTGACAAGCACTGTTGTAATAAACAGCGCAGCATTTAGCATAGGCACTGTGTGTATGTAGCAAGCAGCCAGATGATCTGGACTGTCATCCAGCTGCTTCTCCTCTTGTATAGCTGGCACAGTGCTGCGGAGCATATCTTACTCAACTATAGGCCCCGCCTCCTGATCTCTGCTCTCACTACGTGCATCCTTCATCCAGCTGCACAGTGAGAGAGAGAGCTCTCCTGCTGCCTGCCCGTGTTCCAGAGACTGAACAGAGCACGGGAGTTCAGTGTGGTAGAATGTAATGACAGTGTAGGAGAAGAGAAGTAGGAGGCTCTTTTTCAAATAAAGCTACAAAAGTGTGTCCAGCCAGGCCAGTCCCTAAAGTAATGGAAAAAAAAGGTATTTACTGATTTAAAAAAAATATAAATAAATCATGTTTTTACTGTTCCCCTCTCTGAAAATTACAACTCCCAGCATGCCCTGTCAGATGCAGACCTTCATGACCTGCTGAGAGTTGTAGTTTTCCTCACTGCAAAATGCCATACTCCTAGGCCTACTCACACCATGTATACCATGGTAGAAACTGCTGTGGCTTCTGCTGCTATATACGCTGCATTAAATGGAGCTAAGCCATGAAAGCACACTGCATCAAACGTGGACATGTCTGTTCTTGGGACAGTTGCGGGTTTAACCCCTTCAGGACAGGGCCATTTTCAGTTTTTTGTTTTTTTTTCTTTTTTACTCCCAGCCCTCCCAGAGCCATAACTTTTATTTTTCCATTCACATATCTGTATGACAGCTTGTTTTTTGCGTGATAGGTTGTACTTTTTAACGGCACAATTTACAGTTGCATACAATGTAGTGGGAAATGAGAATTTTTTTTTTAAATGACGTAAAATTATAAAAAAACAAAAAAAACAAAGTTCCGCTACAGTTTTATGAGTTTTTTTTGTTTTCACAGCATTTTCTATGCAGTAAAACTGACTTGTTACTTTCAATCTCTGGGTCATTATGATTACATCTATACCACATATGCTTAGACTTAATGCTGGAAAAAAAAAATCTTTGAAAAACGCTAATGTGAAAGTAATGAGAAACAATTTGATATAGTGCAGTGCACAATGCTGTTCTGTTTAGCATACTGTATTGTGTGCCAAAATGCATACATTCATGTGCATGCGACTGAAAATTGAACAAGTAATATCTCCAGCTCTAGGGTGGGCCCCCAAAATCAATTCCACTGGTGGGCCCTAGGCACTCCAGTACGACACTGCTAGTAGCTATCCCCTGTATGATCAGTGCAGGCAAGAGAGGAAGCTAAAGTATATTTCAGCTCACAGAGAGGACTATGAGAAATATAGCTCTCCCCATGGTGCAAGACCTGAGGCACATGACGATCACTAACAACTCTCATGAGTTTAATACCTCGTGTGCGTGAGCGCTAAAGTAAAAACTCAATTTAAATATCCACTACCGCAGGGATCAGCAACCTTCGGCACTCCAGCTGTTGTGAAACTACAATTCCCAGCATGCTCCATTCATTTATATGGGAGTTCTAAGAAGAAAAGAGCAAGTAGGCATGCTGGGAGTTGTAGTTTCACAATAGCTGGAGTGCCGGAGGTTGCCTACCCCTGCACTACCGTCTTACAAAACTGCATCAAAAAACCTAAACTTGGAAACAGCCTCAGTGATCTGGTCAATCAGACCAATTGTAAATTTAAATTGACATCTAAAACATGATGATCATACAGTTTAACATAGAAATACTGCATTTTACAGACTATAAGATGTATCGGACTGCAATACGCACCTAGGATTTAGAGGAGAAAAATTATATTTTTCATCAGACCTCAGATAAGACCCCCCAGTCCTCATCAAACCTTAAAATCAGACCCCCATTCGTTATTAGACCCACAAATTAGACCTCCAAGCTCCATGAGGCCTCAGATCAGACCCCTCCAGCCTTCATCAGCCTCAGATCAGACCCCCATCAGACCTCACCTTAAAAAAATAATTAAACTTGCCTTTCCTGTTCCAGATAGTGCTACCAACCCTGCAGAATGAGCACTGAACACTCCCCTCTCTTCTTCCAGCCCATGCTGCATTGTGACCTGACGTCACACATGGTCAGTTCGTACACTGTACGCAGTCATGACACAATGCAGTGCGGGGCCAAGAAGAAGACCAGGGAAGGTGAGTAGAGCCAGCACAGCACTTTCTTTACCGCTCCCCATGCCTCCTGCATGCTAATGACCGCTTCCATAAAGGAAGGGGGGGTCATTAGCATTCGGACTAAAAGACGCACTGCCTCCCCCCCCCCCACACTTTTGGGGGAAAAGTGTGCCTTATAGTCTGAAAAATACAGAAGGTGGCAGGTATGAACTGTACACAACTTGAATTTTTGCTTTGGGCAGACACTTATTTTGACCTCTGCTTATTTCGACTTTTATTTTGTGCACATTACGTTTTGATGAAAAATTAATGAGCATTTGTATGCTAACTATATTATTTGCTTTATTCCCTAGCTCTAGTTTATTTCATCCTGGAAAATTATGCTTTGTTTTTAATATCGTGAACTTTGAACCTTGCATGGGACGAACATTGCCTAGGAAAGGCGTGTGTACTGGCTATCTTGCCGAACTTGTGAGGAGAAATGCTGAAGAATCTAAAGCAATCGCTGTCACTGGCAATATAAACCTGTTCACCGCAGAACCCAAGGTACAGTATAACAACCAGGGATCTTTGACTCATTGTTAGACTTCATGCACACGGCCGTTGCCTGACCGTGCTCGTATTGCAGCCTGCACTCAGCGGGACCGGCCATTTGCACACCGCATTACGGATGCGGACCCATTCTCAGTGCTTCCGTGGGGTTTCTCTCAAAAGAAAAGTTTCTCGCAAAAAGAAAAATAGAACATGTTCCATTTTTTTGCAGTGGGACAGATCACAGATCTAGTTGAATGGGTCTGCATCCGTCAGCGGCAACCTCACACAGGTGCCCGTATATTTGCGGTCCCCAATGCACGGCATAAGGCCTTTCTTTATTATCTATCTGTAGTGTGATAACTTATTTAAATCCTTAGTGACCAACCTGATTTGCGTCTTAGTGACCAAGGACTTTTTAAAAAATTTCATCATATTAAAAAAGTTATAACTTTTTTTTTTTTTGCCATTGATATAGCGTAAGAGGGCTTGTTTTTTGTGGGACAAATTGTAGTTTCTAATTTTAGGGTACACATAACTCATTGATTAACTTAATACATTCATAATACACTGTACTACTTATGTAGCGTACTACAGTATATTATGCTATCAGTAGGATACTGAAAGGCAACTTAATAGGCCATGCCTCTGTCACAGCCTAATATGCATGCACAGAAGGCAAGACTGGGGGTCTTTATTGGACCCCGGTTACTGTGTACAGATATCAGCACCCTTCAATTAAATTTGCAGCATTGCCAGTGGGTGACAGATGGAGCCTCCTATCTCTGAAACCACTTAGATGCCAGGTTGCTATTAATCAGGGCAAATAAGGGAATAAGCAGCCATGATCGTTAATTCTACTAATCTAGGCCGTTGGAGCAGGATCTCGGCTGTCATGAGACTGTATAAGCCCACTTGCCAACTTCATGGCAAGGTCTTTCAAATGGGTTCCTTCAATGTTAGGTTCACAACACTGCCAAGCTAAGGCGCCTTAATGTAACATAGTAACAGTTTATAAAGCTGAAAATAGACATCTGTCCATCCAGTTCAGCCTGTTATCCTGCAAGTTGATCCAGAGGAAGGAAAAAAGAACTGTGAGGTAGAAGCCAAATTTCCTCACTTTAGGGGAAAAAATTCCTTCCCGACTCTAATCAGGCAATCAGAATAACTCCCTGGATCAACAACTAGGGATGAGCGAACCCGAACTGTATAGTTCGTACCGAATTTTGGGGTGTCCGTGACACGGACCCGAACCCGAACATTTTCGTAAAAGTCTGGGTTCGGTGTTCGGCGCTTTCTTGGCGCTTTTTGAAAGGCTGCAAAGCAGCCAATCAACAAGCGTCATACTACTTGCCCCAAGAGGCCATCACAGCCTTGCCTACTATTGGCATGGCTGTGATTTGCCAGTGCAGCATGTGACCCAGCCTCTATATAAGCTTGGGTCACGTTGCGCTGCACGTCACTCTGCTGATTCAAGCATAGGGAGAGGTTGCAGCTGCGATGTTAGGGCGAGATTAGGCAGATTAACTCCTCCAAAAGACTTCATTCTGTGATCGATCTGCAGCTGTGGATCATTGATGTGCTAATATTGACTTGCTCACTTTTTTGAGGGTGCCCAGAGCGTTTTTAGATCACTTTTTTTCTGGGGTGATCGGCGGCCATTTTGTGACTTGTGGTGCGCCAGCACAAGCTATCACCAAGTGTATTTAACCATCAATAGTGTGGTTATTTTGTGCTATATCCTACATCAGCTGCAGGCTGAGCCTGTGTCACCGAAGTGCATTTAACCATCAACAGTCTGGTTATTTTTTGGCCATATACTACATCAGCTGCAGGCTGAGCCTGTGTCACCGAAGTGCATTTAACCATCAACAGTCTGGTTATTTTTTGGCCATATACTACATCTGGTGCAGGCTGAGCCTGTGTCACCCGAAGTGCATTTAACCATCAACAGTGTGGTTATTTTTTGGCCATATACTACATCAGGGGCAAGTTGAGCCTGTCACCCAGCGCCTAAAAAATAGACCTGACATTTCTATTCAACCAAATCTGTACTGTTTTAGCTGGTCAAGTTATTTGTAGTGACCGTAAAAGCACTTTTTTTTTTCTGGGTTGAAAAACTATTCCCAAATTTGCCATTCTCAAAATAACTAGTTTCTGGTATTTGAGGCCTACTTGAAATCTATCCCAAAAAGGATATCTTACATTGAAGGTGCTGATAGTGTCATTCAGAAAAACCTAAGACACACGCTACCGTGCAGATAGAAGTCTAATTCTTGATTAAACCTATACCTGTCACACAGCGCAAAAAAAAACAGGCCTCACATTTCTATTCAACCAAATCTGTACTGTTTTAGCTGGTCAAGTTATTTGTAGTGACCGTAAAAGCACATTTTTTTTTCTGGGTTGAAAAACTATTCCCAAATTTGCCATTCTCAAAATAACTAGTTTCTGGTATTTGAGGCCTACTTGAAATCTATCCCAAAAAGGATATCTTACATTGAAGGTGCTGATAGTGTCATTCAGAAAAACCTAAGACACACGCTACCGTGCAGATAGAAGTCTGATTCTGTGATTAAACCTATACCTGTCACACAGCGCAAAAAAAAACAGGCCTCACATTTCTATTCAACCAAATCTGTACTGTTTTAGCTGGTCAAGTTATTTGTAGTGACCGTAAAAGCACATTTTTTTTTCTGGGTTAAAAAACTATTCCCAAATTTGCCATTCTCAAAATAACTAGTTTCTGGTATTTGAGGCCTACTTGAAATCTATCCGAAAAAGGATATCTTACATTGAAGGTGCTGATAGTGTCATTCAGAAAAACCTAAGACACACGCTACCGTGCAGATAGAAGTCTAATTCTGTGATTAAACCTATACCTGTCACACAGCGCAAAAAAAAACAGGCCTCACATTTCTATTCAACCAAATCTGTACTGTTTTAGCTGGTCAAGTTATTTGTAGTGACCGTAAAAACACATATTTTTTTTTTCTGGGTTGAAAAACTATTCCCAAATTTGCCATTCTCAAAATTGTGGTGAACGGGAACAATGAGGAAATCATCTAATAAGGGACGCGGACGCGGACGTGGACATGGTCGTGGTGGTGTTAGTGGACCCTCTGGTGCTGGGAGAGGACGTGGCCGTTCTGCCACAGCCACACGTCCTAGTGAACCAACTACCTCAGGTCCCAGTAGCCAGCAGAATTTACAGCGATATTTGATGGGGCCCAATGCCGTTCTAAGGATGGTAAGGCCTGAGCAGGTACAGGCATTAGTCAATTGGGTGGCCGACAGTTGATCCAGCACGTTCACATTATCTCCCACCCAGTCTTCTGCAGAAAGCGCACAGATGGCGCATGAAAACCAAGCCCATCGGTCTGTCACATCACCCCCATGCATATCAGGGAAACTGTCTGAGCCTCAAGTTATGCAGCAGTCTCTTATGCTGTTTGAAGACTCTGCTGCCAGGGTTTCCCAAGGGCATCCACCTAGCCCTTCCCCAGGGGTGGAAGAGATAGAATGCACTAACGCACAACCACTTATTTTTCTTGATGATGAGGACATGTGAATACCACCTCAGCACGTCTCTGATGATGACGAAACACAGGTGCCAACTGCTGCATCTTTCTGCAGTGTGCAGACTGAACAGGAGGTCAGGGATCAAGACTGGGTGGAAGACGATGCAGGGGACGATGAGGTCCTAGACCCCACATGGAATGAAGGTCGTGCCACTGACTTTCACAGTTCGGAGGAAGAGGCAGTGGTGAGACCGAGCCAACAGCTAGCAAAAGAGGGAGCAGTGGGCAAAATCAGAACACCCGCCGCCAAGAGACTCCGCCTGCTACTGACCGCCGCCATCTGGGACCGAGCACCCCAAAGGCAGCTTCAAGGAGTTCCCTGGCATGGCACTTCTTCAAACAATGTGCTGACGACAAGACCCGAGTGGTTTGCACGCTGTGCCATCAGAGCCTGAAGCGAGGCATTAACGTTCTGAACCTTAGCACAACCTGCATGACCAGGCACCTGCATGCAAAGCATGAACTGCAGTGGAGTAAACACCTTAAAAACAAGGAAGTCACTCAGGCTCCCCCTGCTACCTCTTCTGCTGCTGCCGCCTCGGCCTCTTCAGCTGGAACGTTGGCACCTGCCGCTGTCACGAGGGTATCAAGAGCCACGTCTGACTCCGTTATACCTGGGGTCAGGAAGTCGCAGTGGTGGCTGCGCGCTCTATATCTAAAGATCATGGTGTTTCTTAGTTATTGTTTTCTGTGTTTGCCTTGCTATCCTTTTTGTCTCTCTCAGGGATCCATAGCTTCTCCTCCTCAGCTGTTTCGTGTCTGCCACTCCCTACCTCCTTATATTCTCCCCTCACACTTCTCTAGTTGCCAGTTATAGAGCTTCCTGCCTGGACATCTATACTGACCCACTGGAGTGGTTAATCCTGGTTGTTGTTCCTGTGTGCTACCCTCCGGATCCCTGTTTGGCTTATTGTTGTCTCCTGTTGTCGCCCACCTGGGAATATATGTTGAGTCTGTGTTGTCTGTCCTCCCCTTGGTGTTTTCCCTTAGAGTTAGTGGTGCGGACTAGTGTTCCCATCGCCCTGTTCACTACCTAGGGCTCAGCTCAGGGAAAGCCAGGGCTTTAGGCACGTGATCGGCGTACGGGTGAGGAACCCGTCTAGGGACGTCAGGGCAGCCAGGTGCCAGCCGCCAGGTGAGTCAGGGGTCACCATCTTCCCTCTCACTTGGGCAGGGCCTTCCTCGTTCCCTCCCTCTGTGTCACGTATGTGATAGCCACGCCGACCGTGATATTATAACTGGCCCTTACTTTTTGAGAAAAAATAAATAAATAAAAATTTTAAATTTTTTGTTTGTTGTTTTTTTTTTATTATCTCTCTACTTAGTATCCAATATGGATCCTATTGATGCCTTGGCAGAACAGCTTCAAAGCCTGTCTTTGGAGGTGGCAGGATTGAAGGCATCTGTTCTCCAACAACAGCAGCAAATGCAGCAGACCGCACCCCCAGCGGTTGCTATGGGTAACCAGGTTGTCACTGAACCCAAGGTTGCTCTTCCCGACAGATTTTCTGGGGGAAGGGACAAATTTGCAACGTTCCGTGAGGCCTGCAAATTATATTTTAAGTTGCGCCCTTACTCCTCAGGTCATGAAGAACAGCGGGTTGGGATTGTAATTTCCCTGCTTCAGGGGGATCCGCAATCCTGGGCGTTCTCGTTACCCCCTGGTTCTCAGGCTCTTCGGTCTGTGGAGGGATTTTTTGGGGCTTTGGGTCTCATATATGATGACCCTGACCGAGTCGCCCTGGCTGAGTCGAAGTTACGGAGACTCCTACAGGGAGGTCGGTCAGCAGAGGAATATTGCTCAGAGTTCCGTAGGTGGGCTACGGATACCCAGTGGAACGACCCGGCTCTCAGGAGTCAGTTCTGCTCTGGGTTATCTGAAAGGGTTAAGGATGCACTGGCGCTGTATGAGACCCCCCTTTCTCTTGATGCTGTTATGTCCCTCTCTATCAGAATAGATAGACGTCTTAGGGAGAGATCGAAAATTCCGGAGCAATTGGTTACCTCTCCCAAGCAACAGTCAGCCTGTACTGACTTAGATGAGCCTATGCAGCTAGGCGGAACTTCTCGTCAGGTCCGTCCTCCCGAGATTCGCCGTAGAGGGGGGGGCTTGTTTTTTCTGTGGGGGGAGGGGTCATTTCATTAATGTCTGTCCCTCCTTTCTCAAAAACAAAAGACCGTCGGAAAACTACTAACCCCGGGCTGTGCGGAGGATGTCAGCCGGGGGGTATACGTTTCCTCCATACGAACATCTCAATTTGTGTTACCAGCGGTTATTGTTTTTGGTGTTAAGACGGAGTCTATTTCTGTTTTTCTAGACAGTGGAGCAGGGGTAAACTTGATTGATGCCCATTTTGCCCGCACTATGGGTTTGTCTCTCTGTACGCTGCAGAGACCTATTCCTGTATTCGCTATAGATTCTGCTCCTCTGTCTCAGAGAAACCTCACCCACATTGTTCGTAATTTACACCTTCGGGTAGGGGACCACCATAATGAGTGTCTTTCATGTTACGTTCTGGAGGGCCTTCCCTCTCCGGTGGTATTGGGTCTTCCCTGGTTGGTAGCGCACAATCCAGTGGTGGATTGGCAGGCCAGGGAGATATTGGAGTGGAGTGAGCATTGCAGAGAGAATTGCTTAAATAACAATTGCTTAATCGCCTCCATAGCTTCCCTACCTACATTTATTTCGGACTTTGAGGACGTTTTTTCTGAAAAGGGTTGTCAGAAACTACCACCTCATCGTCCTTATGATTGCCCGGTTAACCTGATTCCCGGGGCAAAATTACCCAAGTCCAGGTTGTATAATCTTTCGGGTCCCGAGAGACAAGCCATGAAAGATTATATCTCCGAGAGTCTGGCTAAGGGACACATCAGACCCTCTTCTTCACCCGTGGCTGCAGGGTTTTTCTTTGTTAAAAAGAAAGATGGGGGTCTGCGTCCTTGCTTAGATTTCCGTGAGTTAAACCAGATAACCATCCGTGACCCATACCCTCTTCCTCTCATTCCTGACCTTTTTAATCAGATTGCGGGTGCTAAGTGGTTCTCCAAACTTGATCTTAGCGGGGCCTACAATCTGATTCGTATCAGGGAAGGGGATGAGTGGAAGACAGCTTTTAACACCCCTGAGGGGCATTATGAAAATCTTGTTATGCCTTTCGGTCTGACCAATGCCCCTGCTGTCTTCCAACATTTAGTTAATGATATTTTTAGTCATCTCATCGGCAGGTTTGTAGTCATATACCTAGATGATATCTTAATTTATTCGGCTGATCTGAAAACACATGAGGTGCATGTCAGGCAAGTACTGCAGGTCCTACGGACGAATAAATTATATGCGAAAATTGAAAAATGTGTCTTCGCTGTTCAGGAATTACAGTTCCTGGGATATCTATTATCTGCTTCAGGTTTCCGCATGGATCCTGGGAAGGTCCAGGCAATTTTAGATTGGGATCTTCCTGAGAACCTTAAAGCCCTACAACGGTTTTTGGGTTTCGCTAATTTCTATAGAAAGTTCATTAAAAATTATTCAGTGATCGTTAAACCCCTAACCGACATGACTAGGAAGGGGACGGATTTTTCCAAATGGTCTGACGCCGCTAAAGATGCATTTTCCTCTCTAAAGGAGAGGTTTACCTCGGCACCTGTTCTAATTCAACCTGATGTCTCCCAGCCTTTTATTGGCGTAGTAGATGCGTCAGAGGTGGGAGTGGGAGCTGTATTGTCTCAGGGTCCGTCTCCTGGCAAATGGCGTCCTTGCGCTTTCTTTTCCAAAAAATTATCTTCTGCAGAGAAGAATTATGATATTGGAAATAGGGAACTGTTGGCGATTAAACTGGCGCTTGAAGAGTGGCGTCACTTCTTAGAGGGAGCAATCCACCCCGTCACGGTGATTACGGATCACAAGAACCTTCTGTACCTAGAATCGGCTAAACGTATCACCCCTAGACAAGCTAGGTGGTCGCTATTCTTTACCAGATTTAACTTTGTAATCACCTATCGTCCTGGGGCAAAAAATACCAAGGCAGACGCATTATCTCGTAGTTTCCCTGGAGGGGGTAATGTTTGTGATCCGGTACCTATTTTACAAAGAGGAGTGGTTGTCTCTGCTGTACACTCTGTTCTAGAGGGAAAGGTGTTAGAGGCTCAGGGGGACGCCCCGGCCTCTTGCCCCTCAGAGAAATTGTTTGTACCGTTAAACCTGCGTCTTGAATTATTAAAAGAACATCATAATTCGGCACTTGCTGGACACCCGGGTAGTAAAGCAACCTTGGAGCTTTTATCTCGTCGTTTTTGGTGGCCAAGGTTGCGTCAGGATGTAATGGATTTCGTGTCTACTTGTTCTACTTGTGCACGCGCGAAAGTCTCTCATACACGTCCAGCAGGTTCTTTATTGCCACTTTTCATTCCCAATAGGCCATGGACACATCTGTCTATGGATTTCATCACTGACCTACCGTTGTCGGCGGGTAAAACAGTTATCTTGGTAGTAGTAGACAGGTTTAGCAAAATGGTACACTTTATTGCGCTACCCGCACTTCCTAATGCTAAAACTCTCGCTCAGGTGTTTATCAGTGAAATCGTGAAGCTTCACGGGGTCCCTTCCGATGTGGTTTCGGATCGGGGAACCCAGTTTATTTCTAAGTTTTGGAAAGCTTTTTGTTCCCGTTTGGGGGTTCACTTGTCCTTTTCCTCAGCTTTCCATCCTCAGTCGAATGGACAGACTGAGCGTACCAACCAAAACCTAGAAACATATTTAAGGTGTTTTGTGTCTGAAAACCAAGAGTTGTGGTCATCATACTTACCGTTAGCTGAGTTTGCCATAAATAATCATTATCAGGAGTCCACTGGCAAGTCACCATTCCTTGGTGCATACGGTTTTCATCCCCAATTTTGTACTTTCAAAGAGGGGGGGTCTTCTGGGGTTCCCGAAGAGGAAAGGTTTTCTTCATCTCTTTCATCGGTATGGCAGAAGGTGCAAGTTAACTTGAAAAAGATGAGTGGTAAATATAAATGCATGGCCGATAAGAAACGGTCGCCAGGTCCGGACCTAGGAGTGAATGACTATGTGTGGTTGTCTACTAGGAATATTAAGTTGAAGGTTCCTTCTTGGAAACTGGGTCCTAGGTTCATTGGTCCCTATAAAATAGTAGCCGTCATTAACCCTGTGGCTTTTCGCCTGGAGCTACCTCAGACTTTTAAGATCCATAACGTCTTCCATAAATCGTTACTCAAGAAGTATGTTCCACCTCTAGAACCATCGCCGCTGCCACCTCCTCCTGTTATTGTGGATGGTAATCTCGAGTTTCAAATAGCCAGAATTGTTGATTCTCGTCGGGTCCGCCGCTCTCTTCAGTATCTTGTGCATTGGAGGGGTTACGGTCCCGAGGAAAGAATGTGGGTTCCAGCGTCAGAGGTAAACGCCAACAGGTTAATTCAGACTTTCCATGCCTCTCATCCGGAGAGACCTGGTCCTGAGTGTCCGGAGGCCCCTCGTGAAAGGGGGGGGTACTGTCACGAGGGTATCAAGAGCCACGTCTGATTCCGTTATACCCGGGGTCAGGAAGTCGCAGCGGGTGGCTGCGCGCTCTATATCTAAAGATCATGGTGTTTCTTAGTTATTGTTTTCTGTGTTTGCCTTGCTATCCTTTTTGTCTCTCTCAGGGATCCGTAGCTTCTCCTCCTCAGCTGTTTCGTGTCTGCCACTCCCTACCTCCTTATATTCTCCCCTCACACTTCTCTAGTTGCCAGTTATAGAGCTTCCTGCCTGGACATCTATACTGACCCACTGGAGTGGTTAATCCTGGTTGTTGTTCCTGTGTGCTACCCTCCGGATCCCTGTTTGGCTTATTGTTGTCTCCTGTTGTCGCCCACCTGGGAATATATGTTGAGTCTGTGTTGTCTGTCCTCCCCTTGGTGTTTTCCCTTAGAGTTAGTGGTGCGGACTAGTGTTCCCATCGCCCTGTTCACTACCTAGGGCTCAGCTCAGGGAAAGCCAGGGCTTTAGGCACGTGATCGGCGTACGGGTGAGGAACCCGTCTAGGGACGTCAGGGCAGCCAGGTGCCAGCCGCCAGGTGAGTCAGGGGTCACCATCTTCCCTCTCACTTGGGCAGGGCCTTCCTCGTTCCCTCCCTCTGTGTCACGTATGTGATAGCCACGCCGACCGTGATAGCCGCCCAGCAAACATGGGATGTACCACCAACACCACCACCTGCGTCACCAAGCATCTCAACCATGTCACACGGCAGCGTTCAGCTCTCCATCTCACAAACATTTGAGAGAAAGCGTAAATTCCCACCTAGCCACCCTCGATCCCTGGCCCTGAATGCCAGCATTTCTAAACTACTGGCCTATGAAATGCTGTCATTTAGGCTGGTGGACACACACAGCTTCAAACAGCTCATGTCACTTTCTGTCCCACAGTATGTTGTTCCCAGCCGCCACTACTTCTCCAAGAGAGCCGTGCCTTCCCTGCACAAACAAGTGTCCGATAAAATCAAGTGTGCACTGGGCAACGCCATCTGTGGCAAGGTCCACCTAACCACAGATACGTGGACCAGTAAGCACGGCCAGGGACGCTATATCTCCCTAACTGCACACTGGGTAAATGTAGTGGCGGCTGGGCCCCAGGCGGAGAGCTGTTTGGCGCACGTCCTTCCGCCGCCAAGGGTCGCAGGGCAACATTCTTTGCCTCCTGTCTCCTCCTCCTACTCAGCTTCCTCCTCCTCTTCTTCCACCTGCTCATCCAGTCAGCCACACACCTTCACCACCAACTTAAGCACAGCCCGGGGTAAACGTCAGCAGGCTATTCTGAAACTCATATGTTTGGGGGACAGGCCCCACACCGCACAGGAGTTGTGGCGGGGTATAGAACAACAGCCTGACGAGTGGTTGCTGCCGGTGAGCCTCAAGCCCGGCCTGGTGGTGTGCGATAATGGGCGAAATCTCGTTGCAGCTCTGGGACTAGCCGGTTTGACGCACATCCCTTGCCTGGCGCATGTGCTGAATTTGGTGGTGCAGAAGTTCATTCGCAACTACCCCGACATGTCAGAGCTGCTGCATAAAGTGCGGGCCGTCTGTTCGCGCTTCCGGCGTTCACACCCTGCCGATGCTCGCCTGTCTGCGCTACAGCGTAACTTCGGCCTTCCCGCTCACCGCCTCATATGCGACGTGCCCACCAGGTGGAACTCCACCTTGCATATGCTGGACAGACTGTGCGAGCAGCAGCAGGCCATAGTGGAGTTTCAGCTGCAGCACGCACGGGTCAGTCGCACTGCGGATCAGACACACTTCACCACCAATGACTGGGCCTCCATGCGAGACCTGTGTGCCCTGTTGCATTGTTTCGAGTACTCCACCAACATGGCCAGTGGCGATGACGCCGTTATCAGCGTTACAATACCACTTCTATGTCTCCTTGAGAAAACACTTAGGGCGATGATGGAAGAGGAGGTGGCCCAGGAGGAAGAGGAGGAAGAGGGGTCATTTTTAGCACTTTCAGGCCAGTCTCTTCGAAGTGACTCAGAGGGAGGTTTTTTGCAACACCAGAGGCCAGGTACAAATGTGGCCAGACAGGGCCCACTACTGGAGGACGAGGATGAGGAGGAGGTGGAGGAGGATGAGGATGAAGCATGTTCACAGCGGGGTGGCACCCAAAGCAGCTCGGGCCCATCACTGGTGCGTGGCTGGGGGGAAACTCAGGACGATGACGATACGCCTCCCACAGAGGACAGCTTGTCCTTACCTCTGGGCAGCCTGGCACACATGAGCGACTACATGCTGCAGTGCCTGCGCAACGACAGCAGAGTTGCCCACATTTTAACGTGTGCGGACTACTGGGTTGCCACCCTGCTGGATCCCCGGTACAAAGACAATGTGCCCACCTTACTTCCTACACTGGAGCGTGATAGGAAGATGCGCGAGTACAAGCGCACGTTGGTAGACGCGCTACTGAGAGCATTCCCAAATGTCACAGGGGAACCAGTGGAAGCCCAAGGCGAAGGCAGAGGAGGAGCAAGAGGTCGCCAACGCAGCTGTGTCACGGCCAGCTCCTCTGAGGGCAGGGTTAGCATGGCAGAGATGTGGAAAAGTTTTGTCACCACGCCACAGCTAACTGCACCACCACCTGATACGGAACGTGTTAGCAGGAGGCAACATTTCACTAACATGGTGGAACAGTACCTGTGCACACCCCTCCACGTACTGACTGATGGTTCGGCCCCATTCAACTTCTGGGTCTCCAAATTGTCCACGTGGCCAGAGCTAGCCTTTTATGCCTTGGAGGTGCTGGCCTGCCCGGCGGCCAGCGTTTTGTCTGAACGTGTATTCAGCACGGCAGGGGGCGTCATTACATACAAACGCAGCCGCCTGTCTACAGCCAATGTGGACAAGCTGACGTTCATAAAAATGAACCAGGCATGGATCCCACAGGACCTGTCCATCCCTTGTGCAGATTAGATATTAACTACCTCCCCTTAACAATATATTATTCTACTCCAGGGCACTCATTCAATACTATTTTTAATTTTAATTTCATTTTACCATTATATTGCGGGGCAACCCAAAGTTGAATGAACCTCTCCTCTGTCTGGATGCCGGGGCCTAAATATGTGACAGTGGCCTGTTCTAGTGGTGGGTGATGTAAAGCCTGATTCTCTGCTATGACATGAAGACAGATTCTGCGCTGACATATGGCCAGATTCTCTTTTACGGGACCTCTCTCCTCTGCCTGGGTGCCTGGGTCTAAATGTGTGACAGTGGCCTGTTCCAGTGGTGGGTGACGTGAAGCCTGATTCTCTGCTATGACATGAAGACAGATTCTGCGCTGACATAAGGCCAGATTCTCTGTTACGGGACCTCTCTCCTCTGCCTGGGTGCCTGGGCCTAAATGTGTGACAGTGGCCTGTTCCAGTGGTGGGTGACGTGAAGCCTGATTCTCTGCTATGACATGAAGACGGATTCTGCGCTAACATAAGGCCAGATTCTCTGTTACGGGACCTCTCTCCTCTGCCTGGGTGCCTGGGCCTAAATGTGTGACAGTGGCCTGTTCTAGTGGTGGGTGACGTGAAGCCTGATTCTCTGCTATGACATGAAGACAGATTCTGCGCTGACATAAGGCCAGATTCTCTGTTACGGGACCTCTCTCCTCTGCCTGGGTGCCTGGGCCTAAATGTGTGACAGTGGCCTGTTCCAGTGGTGGGTGACGTGAAGCCTGATTCTCTGCTATGACATGAAGACAGATTCTGCGCTAACATAAGGCCAGATTCTCTGTTATGGGACCTCTCTCCTCTGCCTGGGTGCCTGGGCCTAAATATGTGACAGTGGCCTGTTCTAGTGGTGGGTGACGTAAAGCCTGATTCTCTGCTATGACATGAAGACAGATTCTGCGCTGACATATGGCCAGATTCTCTGTTACGGGACCTCTCTCCTCTGCCTGGGTGCCTGGGCCTAAATGTGTGACAGTGGCCTGTTCCAGTGGTGGGTGACGTGAAGCCTGATTCTCTGCTATGACATGAAGACAGATTCTGCACTGACATAAGGCCAGATTCTCTGTTACGGGACCTCTCTCCTCTGCCTGGGTGCCTGGGCCTAAATGTGTGACAGTGGCCTGTTCCAGTGGTGGGTGACGTGAAGCCTGATTCTCTGCTATGACATGAAGACAGATTCTGCGCTGACATAAGGCCAGATTCTCTGTTACGGGACCTCTCTCCTCTGCCTGGGTGCCTGGGCCTAAATGTGTGACAGTGGCCTGTTCCAGTGGTGGGTGACGTGAAGCCTGATTCTCTGCTATGACATGAAGACCGATTCTGCGCTGACATAAGGCCAGATTCTCTGTTACGGGACCTCTCTCCTCTGCCTGGGTGCCTGGGCCTAAATGTGTGACAGTGGCCTGTTCCAGTGGTGGGTGACGTGAAGCCTGATTCTCTGCTATGACATGAAGACAGATTCTGTGCTGACATAAGGCCAGATTCTCTGTTACGGGACCTCTCTCCTCTGCCTGGGTGCCTGGGCCTAAATGTGTGACAGTGGCCTGTTCCAGTGGTGGGTGACGTGAAGCCTGATTCTCTGCTATGACATGAAGACAGATTCTGCGCTGACATAAGGCCAGATTCTCTGTTACGGGACCGCTCTCCTCTGTCTGGGTGCCGGGGCCTAAATATGTGACAGTGGCCTCTTCCAGTGGTGGGTGACATGAAGCCAGATTCTCTGCTATGGCATGAAGAGACTGATTCTATGCTGACATGAAGCCAGATTCTTTGCTATGGCATGAAGAGACAGATTCTCTGCTGACGTGAAGCCAGATTCTCTGCTATGGGACCTCTGTCCAATTGATATTGGGTCATTTTTATTTTTTTAATTTTAATTTTAATTCATTTCCCTATCCACATTTGTTTGCAGGGGATTTACCTACATGTTGCTGCCTTTTGCAGCCCTCTAGCTCTTTCCTGGGCTGTTTTACAGCCTTTTTCGTGCCCAAAAGTTCGGGTCCCCATTGACTTCAATGGGGTTCGGGTTCGGGATGAAGTTCGGTTCGGGTTCGGATCCCAAACCCGAACATTTCCGGGAAGTTCGGCCGAACTTCTCGAACCCGAACATCCAGGTGTTCGCTCAACTCTATCAACAACCCATCTCTAGTAACTATAACCTGTAATATTATTACACTCCAGAAATACATCCAGGCACCTCCTGAACTCTTTTAGTGAATTCACCACCTCCTCAGGCAGAGAGTTCCATAGTTTCACTGTTCTTATTGTAAATAATCCTCTTCTATGATTGTGTACAAGGTTTTTGTAGGTTTTTTTGGGGATTCGCTCTGGTAGACAGGATAAGCGGATGCAGTATAGAGGCACCAACCAGTTCTTAAATCAAACAGTAACGTGTTTATTCACACTCTTGGAAAGTTCATAAACAAAAAGTCAAATTCAACACAAAAAGTCACCTTTTGGTTTTGGTGTTAGTTTACACCCAGCTGGCAGTTCTGCCTCAAAGAGTCCATGAACAGACTTTAGGCGGCCTGTTTCCCCTCGCACTGGTCTCAGACCTCCAAGCCCAGCACAAGCCTCAGATCCCAATACAGAGATCCTTTTTGCTGAACCCAGCTGTCTTTTAAAGGCAGCTAGGTGTTGTCAAAATCCGGACTGGAACCTGAGTCCAGTCCGGTGTTTGACCCCACCTGGCCGCTAATCAGTCCAGCAGCACACACTGGGAGGAAAATACCTGCCTCCCCATACAACTCTCTTTACTGTAAACCGCAAGGGCTATAGTGAGAGGCAGGTCAGATAGATTCACGTGCAGCAAGTCTGACAGATCTTCTCAGATCACTCACAGGGCAGGGCGTGACAGTTACAAACGGACTATACATTCCAGAGTGCACAGTTAAGAAACTGGAGAAGATGTACAGTGAATATTAATTAGATTTTCAGGGTTTCTATGTGTGGCAGATAAGAAGCTTAAGTTGGCAATAGAGGGAGGGCCAGGGTTTGGTGAAATATCCCCTGCAGCTAGTAGCAGGAGAACAGAAAGAGACAGCAAGTAGTTGAATGATTTGTATGGGTGTTTTTTTATGCTGCACCATGGAGGTCATGGTGATGTAAGAGGGTAAAACGTGTATGTGAACTGAACATGGTGAGGGAAGGAGGGAGGGACTGATGTGGAGAGAAGGGACAGATAGGGATGTCGCGAACATAAAATTTTCTGTTCGCGAACGGCGAACGCGAATTTTCGCAAATGTTCGCGAACGGGCGAACCGCCATTGACTTCAATAGGCAGGCGAATTTTAAAACCCACAGGGACTTTTTCTGGCCACAATAGTGATGGAAAAGTTGTTTCAAGGGGACTAACACCTGGACTGTGGCATGCCGGAGGGGGATCCATGGCAAAACTCCCATGGAAAATTACATAGTTGACGCAGAGTCTGGCTTTAATCCATAAAGGGCATAAATCACCTAACATTCCTAAATTGTTTGGAATAACGTGCTTTAAAACATCAGGTATGATGTTGTATCGATCAGGTAGTGTAAGGGTTACGCCCGCTTCACAGTGACAGACCAAACTCCCCGTTTAACGCACCGCAAACAACCGCAAACAGTCCATTTGCACAACCGCAAACTCCCCATTTGCACAAGGTTGGATACCAAGCTAGCCATGTCCCATTCCTTGTCCTCACTGATGTCATTGAAGGTCTCTTCCTCCACCCAGCCACGTACAACACCAAGGGTCCCCGAAAGGTGACAACAAGCCCCCTGGGACGCCTGCTGTGGTTGTTCTTCCACCTCCTCAAAGCCACCTTTCTCCTCTAACTCCTCTTCTTCAGACTCCTCTCTCTGCGTTGCCTCTCTCTGCGTTATTATAGGGTGTGTTAAGTGGTACTATTCCTATCAGTTTAATCCCTGTTACGTCCCCTATCAGGGGACGTGTATATGGCATCGATTTTAGGAACGGGGAGATGGAAAAAGATGCTTGGTCGGTCCTCCTACTTCAAATTTGGGGCACTGCGCGTGCAATCTAATGTGCCACCAGATAGTTGTGGTGTGTTATGTTGTTCTATTCTTATCAGTTTAATCCCTGTTACGTACCTTATCAGGCAGGCCCTGAAACGCACACGTGTGAAGGAAACTGACTGATATTATTTCACAGTCAAAAAAGTGTTGTTTTTTTTAAATGTACACCACTGTTACACCAGATATGAGTTGCACTGGTGTGACACTGTGGCCTGGCAGGCCCTGAAACGCACACGCGTGCTGGCAACTGACTGCTATTATATTACAGTCAAAAAATTCTATATATTTTTTTTAAATGCAAGCTATTGTGACACCAGATATGAGTGGTGGCACTGGGCAAGTGGGCACAGTATACGCTATGAGCCTGACACACACGCTGGCAGGCAGGCAACTGCAATTAGATTACACAGAAAAAAAAAAAAAGCAGACTGATGTTCTAGCCCTAAAAAGGGCTTTTTGGGGTGCTGTCCTTACAGCAGAGATCAGATGAGTCCTTCAGGACTGTAGTGGACACTGAATGCACTAGCCTAGCTATCGATTTCCTTATTAAATCAGCAGCAGCTACACTGTCCCTCCTCTCACTAAGAATGCAGCTTCCGAATGAATCTAAAATGGATGCTGTCCAGGAGGTGGGAAGGTCTGGGAGGGAGGGTCTGCTGCTGATTGGCTGGAATGTGTCTGCTGACTGTGAGGTACAGGATCAAAGTTTACTCAATGATGACGAATAGGGGGCGGACCGAACATCACATATGTTCGCCCGCCGCGGCGAACGCGAACAAGCTATGTTCGCCGGGAACTATTCGCCGGCGAACTATTCGGGACATCTCTAGGGACAGAGTGTGGAAGCTGTGGTTGGTTGTGAAGATGAACAGCTGTAACAATGAGAACCGAAGCAATAAACTGAGTGAAACAATACTGTAACATACCTGAGCTGTGTTTAAAGTCAATTACATAGGACTCCTGCCCTGTCTAACTGCCATGTTTAACTGCCAAGTGCTTAGGCAATAGGGCACTTTGGCAAAGATGGTTCTTTTGGCTCGTGCTTACACCTTAATTTTAACTCCTGTTTGTGCTATACTTTTCATATGATATTAAAACTTACAAATACCTACAGTTTATTGTTCATAATTCAATCGTATAGGTCAGGGGTAGGCAACCTCCGGCTCCCAGCTGTTGTGAAACTACAATTCCCAGCATGCTCCATTCAATTCATTGAATGCATATGGTTTATTGGACAAGTAACATAACCTGTGTTGATAACAGATGACCTTTACTCCTGTGTTTTTTTTTCAAAATAAAGATTTGGTTTCATTCTAATCATTGACTAAACCACAATAATTAAGAAACTAGTATCAATTTGAAGAAAGAGCCCTCAAAACCTTTTCAAATGTACTATTATACACTATATTGTCAAGTCATGGTTAGCTGTTGTATGGTTAGCAATTTTACTAATATTTAGCACTGCATTATTTTCTCATCCAGACATCAATATTTATCCGACCATCTACCTTATTCCATTTACCACTGGATTTATCTGTCCCTATTATAATGGTGGGCCCAGGAACAGGAATTGCGCCTTTTATTGGTTTTTTACAGCACAGGCAAGTATGCAGTACAACCTTTTTTATAACTGTATTTTCAGACATGGCATATTTGCTGTGGATTAGTGGTGTGGATTTTGCACCACAAATCCACAATGAATTATAGTATAATGCATGTCGATGGGGTTTTAAAAATGCTAACCACATACATTAGAAATTTTCCAAATGGAAAAATGAACATACAGATTTTTAAAATCCACAACATGCTCATTCTTTAGGGAAACACCACAAATTTTTTACTAGCGATTACCCTTGCTCTTTCAATGCATATGGTTAATGTGCAGAATATTCAGCAGCAAAACCTGTGTAAGGGTGCTTTCACATGGCCATAAGTGTTTTGCGGTCCACAAACCGCAAATCCACAAAACACAGATACCAGCCATGTTCATGCAGCATCATAGGGCGAACCCATTGACTTTAATGGGTCTGTGGTCTGCATGTTGTGAAGTATAGGACATGTCCTCTCTTTGGGGCATTTGTGGCAAGGCCACAAAGGATGGCAAGGTCTTCCGTGTGCTTCCACATCCATGCAGCCACTCTGCAAAAGAAAGGACATGTCCAATGCTTTGCTGCAACATGTGCACCATGGACTTATTGAAGTCAATGGCTCTGCACCGTGATGCAGCATGCACACATCCAGTATTTGTGTTTTGCAGACTGCAAAACACTTATGGCCATGTGAATTCTCTCTTATGCATGCAAATATTGCTATATACTTTATTTGCCAATATTCTTCCATAACTGGACTTACCCTTATAAAATAATTGTGTATAAGAAGTGGCCCACAACAACAACAACTGTTAAAGGGGTTCCCCGGGAAAGATAAAAATGAGAATACTGAAAAAACATGTTATTATAAATAAACTCTTAAATGTCTTTAATCTTTATAAATGCTCCTTTAGTCTAGGGAACAATCAAGTAGCTAAAATGGCGGCTCTTGGATTTATGATCACAAAATCCGTCCTTTTTAGCTACTTGACTGATTGTTCCCTAGATTAAGGAGCAATTATAAATAATTAAACACATTTAAGAGGTTTTTTTTATAAGAACATGTTTTTTCAGTATTTTCATTTTTATCTTTCCTTGGGAACCCTTTTAATTGTCAACAGTAATGTAGAATGCGAAAATGAACATGTTGTAATATGTCTGTTGTAATTAGGGATGAGCGAATTTCATATTTTGAAGTTCGTGTGCGGGTTTGTGTTGTGGTATTTACTGAATTGCGTTTTGGATTCCGTTGCCACAGACCATAACACAATTCCATGACGGAATGCATAACAGAATGCCTTTAGAGGCATTTTGTTATTTATTCCTTCATAATAGAAGTCTATGGCCTGCATAACGGATCCATCTGGTTTACGTTATGCTGGAGAGGTCTCCAGCGTAACATAAACCGGAAGGATCCGTTATTCCGAAAATAGACTTCTCTAAAGGCATTCTATTATGCATTCCATCATGGAATTGCTTTATGGTCTGTGGTAACGGAATCCATAACGCAATTCAGTAAATACCACAACACAAACCCGCACACGAACTTCAAGATATGAAATTCGCTCATCCCTAGTTGTAATACATATCTCATTTACAGTAAATTTACTAGGTTAGAAATGTGAATTAATCTTACCTTATGTTTCTTACTGGACCCAGAATATCTACTGTCTGTTTATGTATATCACTATAAATGTAAACTGCATATGTATTAAAATAAATCACATACAGCAGTAAACATATTGTAAAGCATATTTTAGGGACTTCAAAAGCAAATTGAGTATAAAGGGAAACCTCATCTGAAGTCTTTATAAGGTTTAGTCTAATAATTAACCACTTCAGCCCCCCTAGCTTAAACACCCTTAATGACCAGACCACTTTTTACAATTCTGCACTACACTACTTTCACGGTTTATTGCTTGGTCATACAACTTACCACCCAAATGAATTTTACCTCCTTTTCTTCTCACTAATAGAGCTTTCATTTGGTGGTATTTTATTGCTGCTGACATTTTTACTTTTTTCGATATTAATCGAAATTTACCGAAATTTTTGCAAAAAAATGAAATTTTTCACTTTCGGTTGTAAAATTTTTCAAATAAAACTACATTTCTATATAAATGTTTATCAAAATTTATTGTTCTACATGTCTGATAAAAAAAAATGCAATAAGTGTATATTTATTGGTTTGGGTAAAAGTTATAGCGTTTACAAACTATGGTACAAAAATGTGAATTTCCGCATTTTGAAGCAGCTCTGACTTTCTGAGCACCTGTCATGTTTCCTGAGGTTCTACAATGCCCAGACAGTAAAAACACCCCACAAATGACCACATTTCGGAAAGTAGACACCCTAAGGTATTCGCTGATGGGCATAGTGAGTTCATAGAAGTTTTTTTTTTTGTCACAAGTTAGTGGAAAATGATGATTTTTTTATCTTTTTTTTTCTTACAAAGTCTCATATTCCACTAACTTGTGACAAAAAATAAAAACTTCCATGAACTCACTATGCCCATCACGAAATACCTTGGGGTGTCTTCTTTCCAAAATGGGGTCACTTGTGGGGTAGTTATACTGCCCTGGCATTTTAGGGGACCTAAAGCGTGAGAAGTAATTTGGAATCCAAATGCGTAAAAGATGCCCTGTGAAATCCTAAAGGTGCTCGTTAGAATTTGGGCCCCTTTGGGCACCTAGGCTGCAAAAAAGTCTCACACATGTGGTATCGCCGTACTCAGGAGAAGTAGGGCAATGTGTTTTGGGGTGTATTTTTACATATACCCATGCTGGTTGAGAGAAATATCTCTCTAAAAGTCAACTTTTCCCATTTTTTTTATACAAAGTTGTCATTTGAGAGAGATATTTCTCTCACCCAGCATGGGTATATGTAAAAATACACCCCAAAACACATTGCTCTACTTCTCCTGAGTACGGCGATACCACATGTGTGACACATTTTTGCAGCCTAGGTGCACAAAGGGGCCCAAACTCTTTTTAGGAGGGCATTTTTAGACATTTGGATTCCAGACTTCTTCTCACGCTTTAGGGCCCCTAAAATGCCAGGGCAGTATAAATACCCCACTTGTGACCCCATTTTGGAAAGAAGACACCCCAAGGTATTCCGTGAGGGGCATGGCGAGTTCATAGAAGTTTTTTTTTTTTTGGCACAAGTTAGCGGAAATTGATATTTTTTTTTTTTTTTTTCACACAAAGTCTCCCTTTCCGCTAACTTGTGACAAAAAGTTCAATCTTTCATGGACTCAATATGCCCCTCAGCGAATACCTTGGGGTGTCTTCTTTCCGAAATGGGGTCACATGTGGGGTATTTATACTGCCCTGGCATTTTAGGGGCCCTAAAGCGTGAGAAGAAGTCTGGAATATAAATGTTTAAAAATTTTTACACATTTGGATTCCGTGAGGGGTATGGTGAGTTCATGTGAAATTTTATTTTTTGTCACAAGTTAGTGGAATATGAGACTTTGTAAGAAAAAAAAAAAAAAAAGAAAACATTTCCGCTAACTTGTGGCAAAAAAAAAAATCTTCTATGAACTCGCCATGCCCCTCAAAAGTGATCTTTTTATAGCGCCGTAGCGATTTTATGGTGTTTTTGCAGTGATCAGAAAACAAAAAATTTCTGTCTCTGCGGTAGGGCGGACTGAGCGCAAGTGTGCGCACAAGATCAGACCTGATCGGGCGAACACTGCGTTTTTTGTCGAGCCTATAGAACATGTCCTTTTCTTGTCCGCAATTGTGGACAAGAAAAGGCATTTTCTATATAGTTCTGGCAATATGCGGATCCGCAAAATGCGGAATGCACATTGCCGGTGTCCGTGTTTTGCAGATCCGCGGTGTCCGTGTTTTGCGGATCCGCAAAACACATACGGATGTCTGAATGGAGCCTTACAGGGGGGTGATGACCCCATATAGACTCCCTGATCACCCCCCTGTCATTGATCACCCCCCTGTAAGGCTCCATTCAGACGTCCGTATGTGTTTTGCGGATCCACGGATCCGCAAAACACATACGGATGTCTGAATGGAGCCTTACAGGGGGGTGATGACCCCATATAGACTCCCTGATCACCCCCCTGTCATTGATCACCCCCCTGTAAGGCTCCATTCAGACGTCCGTATGTGTTTTGCGGATCCACGGATCTGCAAAACACATACAGATGTCTGAATGGAGCCATACAGGGGGGTGATCACCCCATATAGACTCCCTGATCACCCCCCTGTCATTGATCACCCCCCTGTAAGACTACATTCAGATGTCCGTATGTGTTTTGCGGATCCACGGATCCGCAAAACACATACGGACGTCTGAATGGAGCCTTACAGGGGGGTGATAAATGACAGGGGGGTGATCAATGACAGGGGGGTGATCAGGGAGTCTATATGGGGTGATCACCCCCCTGTCATTGATCACCCCCCTGTAAGGCTCCATTCAGACGTCTGAATGGAGCCTTACAGGGGGGGGGGTGATCAGGGAGTCTATATGGGGTGATCAGGGGTTAATAAGGGTTAATAAGTGACGGGGGGGTGTAGTGTAGTGGTGTTTGGTGCTACTTTACAGAGCTGCCTGTGTCCTCTGGTGGTCGATCCAAGCAAAAGGGACCACCAGAGGACCAGGTAGCAGGTATATTAGACGCTGTTATCAACACAGCGTCTAATATACCTTTAAGGGGTTAAAAAAATCGCATGTACAGCCTGCCAGCGAACGATCGCCGCTGGCAGGCTGCAGATCCACTCGTTTACCTTCGGTTCCTGTGAACGAGCGCGCCTGTGTGCACGAGTTCACAGGAAATCTCGCCTCTCGCGAGATGACGCCCCGACGCATCCAGGAGGAATAACAGGGCCGCCGCCAGGACGCAATCCTGCATACAGCGGTCCTGTAGTGGTTAAAGGGGCGGGCATTGTGGAGGTCACTGTTAAAGCGGCAGGCACTGCAGAGGTCACTGTTAAAGGGGCGGGCACTCTGGAAGTCACTGTTAAAGGGGTGGGCACTGTGAATGTCACTGTTAAAGGGGTGGCCTCTATGAAGGTCACTGTTAAAGGGGTGGTCAATGTTAAAGGGGCAGGCACTGTGGAGGTCATTGCTAAAAGTGGTTGTCCGGGTTCAGAGCTGAACCCGGACATACCTCCATTTTTACCCCGGCAGCCCCCCTGACTTAAGCATTGGAGCAGTTCATACTCCGATGCTCTCCTTTGCCCTGCGCTAAATCGCGCAGGGCAAAGGCATTTTTTGGAGATACGGTGACATACCGGGGCTCTCCATGGGGCTGATGAGCGGAATTTAGCGCTGCCGTAGAAATCTGCAGGGCAGCAGTAAAACGGCTAGGGCAGCACTAAAGCCTGCCCATCAGAGCCGGTGACGTCACCGAACACACTGCCCGGCGAAAGTTTCCGCCCGGCAGTGTGTTATTGAAAACAAAAGAGCCCTTCCCTTTGGCGATCTAGCGCAGGGCAAGGGAGCGCATCGGAGCATGAGATGCTCCGATGCTAGCCTCAGGGAGGCTGCCTGGGTGAAAATACACTGCGTGCAGAATTATTAGGCAAATGAGTATTTTGACCACATCATCCTCTTTTTGCATGTTGTCTTACTCCAAGCTGTATAGGCTCGAAAGCCTACTACCAATTAAGCATATTAGGTGATGTGCATCTCTGTAATGAGAAGGGGTGTGGTCTAATGACATCAACACCCTATATTAGGTGTGCATAATTGATAGGCAACTTCCTTTCCTTTGGCAAAATGGGTCAAAAGAAGGACTTGACAGGCTCAGAAAAGTCAAAAATAGTGAGATATCTTGCAGAGGGATGCAGCACTCTTAAAATTGCAAAGCTTCTGAAGCGTGATCATCGAACAATCAAGCGTTTCATTCAAAATAGTCAACAGGGTCGCAAGAAGCGTGTGGAAAAACCAAGGCGCAAAATAACTGCCCATGAACTGAGAAAAGTCAAGCGTGCAGCTGCCAAGATGCCACTTGCCACCAGTTTGGCCATATTTCAGAGCTGCAACATCACTGGAGTGCCCAAAAGCACAAGGTGTGCAATACTCAGAGACATGGCCAAGGTAAGAAAGGCTGAAAGACGACCACCACTGAACAAGACACACAAGCTGAAACGTCAAGACTGGGCCAAGAAATATCTCAAGACTGATTTTTCTAAGGTTTTATGGACTGATAAAATGAGAGTGAGTCTTGATGGGCCAGATGGATGGGCCCGTGGCTGGATTGGTAAAGGGCAGAGAGCTCCAGTCCGACTCAGACGCCAGCAAGGTGGAGGTGGAGTACTGGTTTGGGCTGGTATCATCAAAGATGAGCTTGTGGGGCCTTTTCGGGTTGAGGATGGAGTCAAGCTCAACTCCCAGTCCTACTGCCAGTTTCTGGAAGACACCTTCTTCAAGCAGTGGTACAGGAAGAAGTCTGCATTCTTCAAGAAAAACATGATTTTCATGCAGGACAATGCTCCATCACACGCGTCCAAGTACTCCACAGCGTGGCTGGCAAGAAAGGGTATAAAAGAAGAAAATCTAATGACATGGCCTCCTTGTTCACCTGATCTGAACCCCATTGAGAACCTGTGGTCCATCATCAAATGTGAGATTTACAAGGAGGGAAAACAGTACACCTCTCTGAACAGTGTCTGGGAGGCTGTGGTTGCTGCTGCACGCAATGTTGATGGTGAACAGATCAAAACACTGACAGAATCCATGGATGGCAGGCTTTTGAGTGTCCTTGCAAAGAAAGGTGGCTATATTGGTCACTGATTTGTTTTTGTTTTGTTTTTGAATGTCAGAAATGTATATTTGTGAATGTTGAGATGTTATATTGGTTTCACTGGTAAAAATAAATAATTGAAATGGGTATATATTTGTTTTTTGTTAAGTTGCCTAATAATTATGCACAGTAATAGTCACCTGCACACACAGATATCTCCCTAAAATAGCTAAAACTAAAAACAAACTAAAAACTACTTCCAAAAATATTCAGCTTTGATATTAATGAGTTTTTTGGGTTCATTGAGAACATGGTTGTTGTTCAATAATAAAATTAATCCTCAAAAATACAACTTGCCTAATAATTCTGCACTCCCTGTAAGTGTATGTTGCTGAACCCGGACAACCCCTTTAAAGGGGCGTCAAATATTCAGGCGTTTGTTTACTAAATAAAAAAAAGACAGGGCGCACCATAGGGTAAAAACGTATGGGAAAAAGTAAAATAGACTCCAAATTGGAGGTTCACTTTAGGTGGTTGTGCAAATGATAGGCACAACACTATTGATGGAGTGTCGGGAATAAGATCAATCCCCAACAGAGATGCAGGTCTCCTCAGATGAGCATGCCTGAGCCCTGACTGAGAATTAATGCAGAGTAGAAGGAAAGAACATCCCTCGGCGCAAAAAACCAACCAGGTGTAAATGAAGAATCTTCAGAATCGTTTATTGAAGAATCACTACGCGTTTCAGGACCACTTCCCCTTCTTCAGGTGAATAGTATTGCATAACAGACTAAACAAACAAGCTGGGTATATATACATAAACACCCACATGCTAACAATCAGGGTCAAAGGGGAGGTGGGCGGTTTCCCAAAACAACCCTTTGACTAGATGATGAGACAATGAGCAAAACCATAACACATACAAAAGTAAAATGCCACATTGGGCCTGTAGATCATGAATTACAATTAATGCTAATATGATAAAAAGAACCGCTCCCAGAGGGAGTATAAGCGGCACCTCAACATCGGAGGATCGCTGACGTCACCATGGATCACATTATCACAACTCCGACAATGTGACCCAGCGATGTGAGCTTGTTGCCTAGCAGTGTGACGCTCCCGGGCCGGCATAACAGAGAGCCCGGCACTCGGGAGGAGCGGACGTCACACGATCGCAAAGGGCCACCTGTAGCGCTGTCAGTACAGCGCACAGGGAGCCACTCACAGAAACAGGGGCCAAGCATAGCCCTGAAGGATAAAAGAAGGGGGATTTATGAATATAATATAAGACATGGGTGTCAAACATGCGGCCCGCGGGCCGCATGCGGCCCGCAATGAATATCTTTGCGGCCCGGCAAAGATGCAGCATCGCAGACTGCTATGTATGAGCCGGGAGAGAGGAGGGGCTGGAGTCCGTAACTAGTCACTGTACTCTTACACCGGGCCCCGCCGCTCACCAAAGTATTTATAAACGTGAATCCTTATCCTGTTATTAAGTTGAACTAACGCTGCCCTCTCCCATGTTCCCATGTTCCCCTGTATCCCCATAGCACTTACTTAAGCTTCAATAGCAGGCAGAGCGGACGGCAGCAGTAACGTCACTCACTGACGTCGAGCGCCTGCTCCGCCCACTTTATGAATGAAGCAGGCGGAGCAGACGCGCGACGTCAGTGAGTGATGTTACTGGTGCCGTCCGCTCTGCCTGCTATGGAAGCATGTTCGTAAGTGCTGTGGGGATACAGGGGAACAGGGGAACATGGGAGAGCGCAGCGTTAGTTCAACTTAATAACAGGATAAGGATTCACGTTTATAAATACTTCGGTGAGCAGAGGGCCGGTGTATTGGGGGACACTGTTATGAGGGGGATCTGTGGATGACATATAGCAGTGTCATCCACAGATCCCCCCCATAACAGTTCCATCCACAGATCCCCCCACCTCATAACAATGCCATCCACAGATATCCCACCCCATAGCAGTACCATCCACAGATATCCCACCCCATAACAGTTCTATCCACAGATCCCCCACCTCATAACAATACCATCCACAGATCCCCCATAACAGCCCCATCCACAGATCCCCCACCCCATAACAATGCCATCCACAGATCCCCCCACCCCATAACAATGCCATCCACAGATATCCCACCCCATAGCAGTACCATCCACAGATCCCCATAACAGTGCCATCCACAGATCCCCCATAACAGTGCCATCCACAGATCCCCCATAACAGTGCTATCCACAGATCCCCATAACAGCGCCATCCACAGATCCCCCACAACAGCACCATCCACAGATCCCCCATAACAGCGCCATCCACAGATCCCCCATAACAGTGCCATCCACAGATCCCCCATAACAGCGCCATCCATAGATCCCCCATAACAGTGCCATCCACAGATCCCCCATAACAGTGCCATCCACAGGTCCCCCATAACAGTGCCATCCACAGATCCCCCACATGACAGTGCGTCATCCACAGATCCCCCATAATAGTGTCATGCACAGACCACCATTAATTCAAAGCCCACCAAAAGCACAACTTTTGGTTAAAAATATTTTTTTCTTATTTTCCTCCTCAAAAACCTAGGTGCGTCTTATAGTGAAGTTTAATATTTGTATATATATATATAGGTCTCACTTGTGTTATTGGGCAACGGGATGTTGGGGGTCAGCAGTCATGAAACAACAATGTTGTTCTATGAAAATGTACGATTATTATTATTTTTTTTTGATGCGGCCCACATAAACTTACATTTTGTTTTTTTGGCCCATGTTAGCCTTTGAGTTTGACATGCTTGATATAAGATAATACCATAGGACATATAATTTAAGGAAAGGTATATAAAAACAGATAAGCACAGAAAATTGTCACAAGTAGGCTGCAGATTTAACCTCTTAGGGACATAGGGCGTACAGGTACGCCCTGATGTCCCGGTACTTAAGGCGGGCGGTGATTGGAACAGAGTGCCTGCTGAAATCTTTCAGCAGGCACTCTGCGACAATGCCAAGTGGGGTCCTGTGACCTCCCCGTATCGGCGATCACTGCAAACTGCAGGTCAATTCAGACCTGCGGTTTTCAGCGTTTACGTGTAATTCCGGCAGGGATCAGCGCTGCCATCGGGTCCCCGTGCTGCTGTAATGGGGACCCGATGGCATGGAAGGCAGAGGGGCTGCCTTCCGGTGAAGAGCCTGTGAGATCCAGCCCCCTGGATCTCAGTCAGGAAGCTGTATGAGTAATACACACTGTATTACTCATACAGCCAATGCATTCCAATACAGAAGTATTGGAATGCATTGTAAAGGGGATCAGACCCCCAAAAGTTGAAGTCCCAAAGTAAGACAAAAAATAAAGTGAAAAAAAAGTTGAAAAAATAAAGTTTTCCCCCCAAAAAATTAATAGTTTCAAGTAAAAAAAAAACAAAAAACGGAATTTTCCCCAAATAAAGTAAAAAAAAATTGATAGACATATTAGGTATGGCCGCGTCCGTATCGACCGGCTCTATAAACATATCACATGACCTCACTCCTCAGATGAACACTGTAAAAAACTGTGCTAAATAAACCACTTTTTTGTCACCTTACATAACTAAAAGTGCAACAGCAAGCGATCAAAAAGGCGTATGCACACCAAAATTGAACCAATCTAACATCACCTCATCCCGCAAAAAATGAGCCCCTACATAAGACAATCTCCCAAAAGCGCAAAAAAAAAAAATATATATATGCCTCAGAATATGGAGACACTAAAACTTCATTCTTTTTGGTTTTAAAAAAGCTGTTATTGTGTAAAACTTAAGTAAATTTAAAAAAGTATAAATATTAAGTATCACTGCATCCGTAAGAACCTGCTCTATAAAAATATCACATGACCTAACCCCTCAGGTGAACACCGTAAAAAAAATGGTGTAAAAAAAGCCATTTTTTGTCACCTTACATCACAAAAAGTGTAATAGCAAGCGATCAAAAAGTCAATACGCACCCCAAATTAGTGCCAATCAAACCGTCATCTCATCCCGCAAAAATCATACCCTACCCAAGATAATCGCTTAAAAACTGAAAAAACTATGGCTCTCAGAATATGGAGACACTAAAACATTTTTTTTGAAAATGAAATCATTGTGTAAAACTAACATAAATAAATAAAAAAGTATACATATTAGGTATCACCGCGTCCGAAATAACCTGCTCTATAAAAATATCACATGACCTAACCCCTCAGGTGAATACCGTAAAAAAATGAATAAATGGTGTAAAAAAAGCAATTTTTTCCCCCAAATTTCCCCACCCCCAAAATAGCGTCAATCAAACCGTCATCTCATCCCGAAAAAAATGAGCCCCTACACAAGACAGTTGCCCAAAAAATAAATAAAACTATGGCTTTCAGAATGTGGAGACAATAAAGAATCATTATTTTTTTTAAAATGCTTCGTTATGTAAAACTGAAACAAACAACCAAAAAAGGTCATATTTGGTATTGTCGCGTCTGTGACAACCTGCTCTATAAAAATACCACATGCTCTAACCTGTCAGATGAATGTTGTAAATAACATAAAAATAAAGACGGTGCCAAAACAGTTATTTCTTGTTACCATGCCTCACAAAAAGTGTAATATAGAGCAACCAAAAATCATACGTACCCTAAAATAGTACCAACAAAACTGCCACCCTATCACGTAGTTTCTAAAATGGAGTCACTTTTTTATAGTTTTTACTCTAGGGGTGCATCATGGGGGCTTCAAATGGGATATGATGTCAAAAAAACAGTCCAGCAAAATCAGCCTTCCAAAAACCATATGGCATTTCTTTCATTCTGCGCCCTGCTGTGTGCCCGTACAGCAGTTTACGACCACATATGGGGTGTTTCTGTAAACTACATAATCAGGGCCATAAATATAAAATTTTGTTTGTCTGTTAACCCTTGCTTTGGAAGTGGAAAAAAATTATTAAAATAGATAATCTGCCAAAAAAGTGAAATTTTTAAGTTTTATCTCTATTTTCCATTAATTCTTGTGGAACACCTAAAGGGTCAATATAGTTTGTAAAAACAGTTTTGTATACCTTGAGGGGTGTAGGTTCTAAAATGGGGTCACTTTTTTTGGAGTTTCTACTCTAGGGGTGCATCAGGGAGGCTTCAAATGGCACATGGTGTCAAAAAACCAGTCCAGAAAAATCTGCCAAAATGGATTAAAATGGAAGATCTGCCAAAAAAGTGACATTTTGAAATGTTATCTCTATTTTCCATTAATTCTTGTGGAACACCTAAAGGGTTAACAAAGTTTGTAAAATCAGTTTTGAATACCTTGAGGGGTGTAGTTTGTAAAATGGGGTCATTTTTGGGTGGTTTCTATTATGTAAGCCTCACAAAGTGACTTCAGACCTGAACTGGTCCTGAAAAAGTGGGTTTTAGTAATTTTCTGAAAAATTTAAAGATTTGCTTCTAAGCCTTCTAACATCCCCAAAAAATAAAATTGCATTCACAAAATGATCCAAACATTAAGTAGACATATGGGGAATGTAAATTAAAAACTATTTTTGGAAGTATTACTATCTTTTATAAAAGTAGAGAAGTTGAAATTTTGAAATTAGCAAATTTTTTTATTTTTTTTGTACATTTTTAAATTTTTTTATAAATAAATTTATTTATTTTTTTACTCTATTTTACCACTGTCATGAAGTACAATACGTGACGAGAAAACAATCTCAGAATGGCATGGAATGGCACTGGTCAAATTTGCAAAAAATGGCCTGGTCCTTAAGGTGAAAATGAGCCCGGTCCTTAAAGGGACACTGACAGGCCCAATATGCATATTTAGCTATATATATGACTGCACAGGTAAGGTGTATTAAAATCATATAAGTATACCCCCTGTCCACCTTATAAATACAGTAAAGTCATGTTTTATAACCTGATAGAATCGTCTTCTTTCTGCCCAAGGGGCGGCGTTTCAGCTCCACTTGCGCCCAGCCAGCCGCCCCCAACCGCCATTTAGAAGCGCCGCCCAGCTCATCAATATTCACTTCGCTGGGCAGCTTCTGCTGTCCCCGACCTTACGAGATCCGGCGCATGCCCAATACAAAGCTATGCGCAATAGTATTAACCCCTTCTGATGTGTTTGAGAGCAGCGCTCTGAAGCGCTGCTCTGAAGAGTGCCCGGCGCAGGCGCAGAACGCAGAGGCTGTAGCGGCCTCAAAGAATCAGAGGGGACGAGGGCACGATGTGATCCCGGCCAGTGAGGGTGCCGGGCGCATGCGCTGAAGATGAAGATGAAATGGAGTCCGATGCCCATAGCTTTGTATTGGGCATGCGCCGGATCTCGTAAGGTCGGGGACAGCAGAAGCCACCCAGTGAAGTGAATATTGATGAGCTGTGCGGCGCTTCTAAACGGCGGTTGGGGGCGGCTGGCTGGGCGCAAGTGGAGCTGAAACGCCGCCCCTTGGGCAGAAAGAAGATGGTTCTATCAGGTTATAAAACATGACTTTACTGTATTTATGAGGTGGACAGGGGGTATACTTATATGATTTTAATACACCTTACAAGACCTGTGCAGTCATATATATAGCTAAATATGCATATTGGGCCTGTCAGTGTCCCTTTAAGGCTGGTTTCACAAGGGTGTTGCGGGAAAAGGTGCGGGTGCGTTGCGGGAACATGCGCGAAAACATTGTAATGCGTTTTGCACGCGCGTGAGAAAAATCGGCATGTTTGGTACCCAAACGCGAACTTCTTCTCAGAACTTCGGGTTTGGGTTAGGTGTTCTGTAGATTGTATTATTTTCCCTTATAACATGGTTATAAGGGGAAATAATAGCATTCTGAATACAGACTGCTTAGTAAAACAGGGCTGGAGGGGTTAAAAATAAATAAAAAATAATTGAACTCACCTTAATCCACTTGATCGCGCAACCGTCATCTCTTCTGTCTTCTTCTTTGCTGTGCACAGGAATAGGACCTTTGATGACGTCACTGTGCTCATCACATGGTCCAATCACATGGTTCATCACCATGGTGAGGGACCATGTGATTGGATCATGTGATGTGACGTCACCACAGGTCCTTAGCCGGCAGCTCAACATTACAGAAGAAGACAGAGATCCGCAACTACGCGATCAAGTGGACTCGGTGAGTTTTTTTTTTTTTTTTTAACCCCTCCATCACTATTTTACCTTGCATTCTGTATTCAGAATGCTATTATTTTCCCTTATAACCATGTTATAAGGGAAAATAATACAGATCGGGTCCCCAGCCCGATCGTCACCTAGCAACCATGCGTGAAAATCGCACCGCATCCGCACTTGCTTGCGGATGCTTGCGATTTTCACGCGGCCCCATTCACTTCTATGGGGCCTGCGTTGCATTAAAAACTCTGAATATAGAGCTTGCTGCGATTTTCACGCAACGCACAAGTGATGCGTGAAAATCACAGCTCATGTGCACAGCCCCTTAGAAATGAATGGGTCAGGATTCACTGCGGGTGCAATGCGTTCAACTCACGCATTGCACCCGCGCGGAAATCTCGCCCGTGTGAAAGGGGCCTAAGGGGTTAATCAGCCATCAAAAAAAGAGGTATACATAAAAACAATATAAAATATCATGCTGAGTGCATATAGATATATAGAAGGAATGTTGTGCATAATACATACATGATAAAAAAATATTATAAAAAATATATATGCATAAACCCCCCCCCAAAACTGTACGGGTAAATAGTAGATATCATAATAAATAACTAAAATCATCACATGAATAGTAAAAAAGTTAGATAAATAATAATCATAAAATATACCCTCAGGCATGTCGCCCATAGATAAGTATATACAGAAATCATCAAAAAGAGGAAGCTAATGCATTACACAATGTATTACACATGTATCCATGAAAAATCTGTCTGATTACGTAGACTTATAAGTTTATTTCAAACGCTTCATTCAAGCCATTTGGGTTGAAACAATTCAGCTTAAAAATCCAGAACATTTTGCGTTTCCTGAGGGTCTGAATAACATTTCGACAGTCGTTATTAATCTGTTCAATGGGTGTAACCTTAAAGCCAGAAAAAACGCCATCGTGTTGCTCTGCTGCGTGGCGTGAAACACTATGCTGTAAAAAAATAATAAAAAAAATTAGGTAGAGACAGGGTTGATTTCAGTACTGGTAATAGCAAATATTGGCTGAAAGACCCGACCAGCAATAGACATACCAATACATCCTCAATTAGGGATAATGGTTCTAGGCCTTCATCCCTACACACCAGTAGTATTCCTTCCAAACAGCATAAACCACCTCCCCATCCCCCTCACACTAGGGTACCCACTTTCTATAATAGTCTCAGACGTAATAGGCAATCCAATAACATACCACAGCCTAGGCCTGTCCATTTAGGGTCTTCCAATATTATACCTGTTACTACCCAGTCACAGGGCACACCTGTGGCCATCAATGGTTCATCCGGAAGCCATTTAATTGGCCCAGCCACCCCTCGGGTCATCCCATCCAATCCCATCAACATAACACATATTGGAATGGCTGATCTCGATTTGGCCACTCCTTCTACTCTATTTGACCCAAAATCACTTACTCCTACTTCTTTCTCTCCCCTTAGTTTATATTCTCATGTTAATTTATCTAATCCAGGTCTTGTCCCTATTCCATCAGGTCCGTTATCACCATCCACTCCAGTAGACCTGGAAGCGGACTCTCTTTTAACCATCCATGATGTCTCACCCACCCAATCCCCACTCCTACCGATCAACAGTCCCTTGGGCCCCCCAGCACAGAACAATAAATCACAGACTATTCCAGGTCCCTTGGACCCGTTTGACAATACCGCTCTGTCTACCACCGGTCCTTCTTCTTTTTTATCCCTACCTCCCATCCTGAACCGGGTTACAGCTTACCCAATTTTAAAAGCCCGAATACAGTAATGATTACTAATTATTTCCATCCCTTGGGCCCAAGACCATCAAAAAGAAAAAATATAGGAGAGGATGTAGAGGGGGCAAAAGGAAAATATAGCTCGCCCTTCCTGCACCCCCCAAGAGATCAAAATCTTCAACTTATCTAATCATAAATTGACTTCGGAAGAGATGTCGCTTTTATCTAAAGTCCTCTCTTCCTGCCCTTCTACGTCTATTAGGGGCTTCGATCTGTTCTTAGATTTACATAACTTTATTAGGAAGCTTACTCTAAAAAGACACTTTGGAATCTTGGAAGAATCTGTAAAACCAAAGGACGGTTCTGTTTAAATTCTTTTTTTATTCAAATTTTTAAGGTTCAAAAAAGTAAATTCTGCTTTACAGTAAAATGATAATGAATATCTATATCAAAAGCATAAATAAGATTGGTCTACATGGCATTAAATATCATGACATGTGTTACAATGGGATTGTACAACAATCAAGTATTAATGTAGGAAAGAAAATTTTCAGTTCTCAAAAGTTATTGAACCTATAACCATAGACGCTGGGGTGATAGGCAATCAAATATCAGGCTAGGACCGAAGTCTTTATTAACAACATGAACAAAGGACGGTTCTGACTCTGAAGACGTTTCTGAAACTCATGGCCATTCGTATATGCATACAGGGTTGAAACCACCATCTAAATATTACCCTATACAACACAAGGGCAATTTTATCGACACATTCTATAATGTAGTAATGGATTAATTCCGTAGAATACACCAGAAACCCATTTTCAGTCAGAATCTTAGCAAGAAAAAAAAGGTAGCAGTCAAACATCTCCAAAACAATTCAGATATTGTCATCCGCAGTGCTGACAAATGAGGGGGAGGGGTAATTCAGGATAGGGTGGATTATATTAAGGAGGCATTTCACATTCTGTCAGATACTTAATATTATCTACCTCTAGATATAGACCCCACTGAACAGCACATTTCTGAGTTTAAGGGTCTCATAGAATCAGCGTCGCAAATATATAATTTATTCTAATATGCAATCCGGTGACAGCATTATTCTATCATTTGCCGAAGATCCACAAAGATATAAAAGATCCACCGGGTCGACCGATTATATCAGGGGTCTCCTCCCTTACTTGTAATCTCTCACAATACGTAGATGTTCTGCTAAAAATATGTTGTTAAATTACCCTCATATCTTAGGGATTCCACAGCCCTATTACAGTCTCTTAAGGGGTCACTTTGGATGTCACAGCCCTATATTCAAATATTTCATACGAAAGAGGTATTGAATGCATCAAATGGTACCTAGAGAATGATCCTCTATTGCCTGACGAACAAAAGGTTTTTGTACAGAATTGTATTAGGTTTATATTAACCCATAACGTATTCACATTTGAGGTCACCCTTTACCTACAGAAGAAGGGGACCGCGATGGGGACAAAATTTTGCCTAGTTTTGCAAATTTATCTATGAGGTGTTTTGAGGATCAATGCATCTACGGATCCAGATATTGGATCGATAAGATCATCTTTTACCGTCGATACATAGATGATTTGATTCTCATTTGGAATGGTAATAATACTTCTATCAACACTTCTTTTTTGGAAGAATTAAATTGTACGGATTGGGGAATCAACTTATCAGGGACCCACAACCAATCTAAGATTGAGTACCTTGATTTACAATTAGAATCTGTAGGACAGGATATCATTACCCGTACCTTTTAAAAAAAAAGTGGATTGTAATAGCTATCTAGACTATTCTAGCACGCATTATAAGAAATGGAAGGTCAACATCCCCTTCAGCCAATTTAAAAGAGTTAGACGGAATTGTTCCCTTGAGAAGGATTTTATCCTTCAAAGTGAGACTATCCATGCTAGATTCCTACAGAAGGAACATTCACCAAAGATCATAGAAGCTTCTTAAGAAAAGGCTAGAGGCCTATCCCAAGAGCCACGATATGTGCCTCACCAAGAGTGTAGTAACGGAAACCAATAAGGAATGCTTTAGTATGAATTTTTTTACATTTGGTAATAACCACAATACCTTCAGAAATGTATTGTCCCAACATTGGCATATACTGAAAAGAGATCCCCATCTGAAGAAAATATTACCAGCACAACCCCAACTTACTTTTAGGACGGCCAAAACTCTCAAGAATATTTTGGCACCTAGAAGACTTAGACCTACGCTTTCACAGAAATTGAGTCCTACCGTGAGTGGCCTAGTCTCTGAAATTTCATATCCATTTGCCAATAACTCTTGTGGAACACCTAAAGGGTTAACAAGGTTTATAAAATCAGTTTTGAATACCTTGAGGGGTGTAGTTTCTTAGATGGAGTAACTTTTTTGGAGTTTCTACTCTAGGGGTGCATCCGGAGGACTTCAAATGGGACATGGTGTCAAAAAACCAGTCCAGCAAAATCTGCCTTCCAAAAAACGTATGGCATTCCTTTCCTTCTGCGCGTGCCGTGTGCCCGTACAGCGGTTTACGACCACTTATGGGGTGTTTCTGTAAACTACAGAATCAGAGCCATAAATATTTAGTTTTGTTTGGCTGTTAACCCTTGCTTTGTAACTGGAAAAAAATGATTAAAATGGAAAATCTGCCAAAAAAGTGAAATTTTGAAATTGTATCTCTATTTTCCATTAATTTTTGTGGAATACCTAAAGGGCTAACAAAGTTTGGAAAACCAGTTTTGAATAATACCTTGAGGGTGTAGTTTTTAGAATGGGGTCATTTTTGGGTGGTTTCTATTATGTAAGCCTCACAAAGTGACTTGAGACCTGAACTGGTCCTTGAAAAGTGGGTTTTTGAAAATTTCTGAAAAATTTCAAGATTTGCTTCTAAACTTCTAAGCCTTGTAACATCTCCAAAAAATAAAATGTCATTCCCAAAATGATCCAAACATGAAGTAGACATATGGGGAATGTAAAGTAATAACTATTTTTGTAGGTATTACTATGTATTAGAGAAGTAGAGAAATTGAAACTTGGAAATTTGCAAATTTTTAAAAATTTTTGGCATATTTGGTATTTTTTTTATAAATAATATTTTTTTTTTTTACTCCAATTTACCAGTGTCATGAAGTACAATATGTGACGAAAAAACAATCTCAGAATGGCCTGCATAAGTCAAAACGTTTTAAAGTTATCACCACATAAAGTGACACTGGTCAGATTTGCAAACAATGGCCTGGTCCATGAGGTGAAAATGAGCCCTGTCCTTAAGGAGTTAAAGGGGCGAGCACTGTGGAGGTCACTGTTAAAGGGGTGGGCACTATTAAAGAGATGGGCAATGTGGAGGTCACTGTTAAAGGGGAGGGCACTGTGGAGGTCACTGTTAAAGGGGAAAACAGTGTGGAGGTCACTGTTAAAGGGGCGGACACTGTGGAGATCACTGATAAATGGGCGGACACTGTAGAGGTCACTGTTAAAGGGGCGGTCACTGTTAACGGGGCAACCACTGTGGATATCACTGTTAAAGGGGCGGCACCGTGGTGATCACCGTTAAAGGGGCGGGCACTGTGGAAGTCATTTTTAACCCCTTAAGGACTTAGGGCGTACCGGTACGCCCTGTTTCCAGAGTCCTTAAGGACCCAGGGCGTACCGGTATGTCTAACTTTAAATCATGATTGCGGCGCGGCGGGGGTTAATCCGAACAGGATGTCCGCTGAAATCATTCAGCGGGCATCCTGTCACAAAGCCCGGGGGGGGTCATGTGACCCCCCCTCATCGGCGATCGCAGAAAACCACAGGTCAATTCAGACCTGCGGTTTGCTGCGTTTCCGTTCCATTCGGGTCTCCGGTGACCCGATGAACCGGAAAAAGACTGTGATCGGTGGTGTGATTACACACCACCAATCACAGTACGAACATTTAGGAGAGGCGGTGCTGGCCGTGGTGCTGATGCCTGCTGTCCAGGGTGCTGATTGGAGCAGGGAGAGAGGCGCGAGATTCAAACTTCCAGCGCTCCTCTCTCCCCTCCTCTTCCTGTTCAGCACCTGCACCCTGCAGCACCGTCCTCACCAGGCTCCTGCGATCCCCCCCATCGGCACCCATCACCCTCCAGGTAGGTTAGGGTCAGTGAGGGAGAGGCACCGTTAGGCAGGGATAGAAAGGAAAAGTTAGGGGAAAAAAAGAAAAAATCACTTTTATCTAAACTTTTTTTTTTTTCAGCTTTGAGACCCTAGACCCCCCCACCACCACCAGCCCCCCCCCCATATGCCCAGATTGCCTCCGACTCCGAGAGCCCCAGTGAGGATAAGGATGACCCCACGTTCCTCTTGTCATCCGCATCCTCCTCATCATCATCTGATAACGATGAGCCCCCAAGGCGGCGGAGATGCCGCCAGAGGAGCCAGGGGCCCCACATGCTAGGGATCCTGTGGCCCACCCTAGTACGAGCCGCCCTGGGGCTCGTACTGGTTTCCCGGCCCACCAAATAAGCCCACCGGAGCCCCCTGCCGGTGAACTTAGCTGGTGTCCCCCAGTGGATTTTGAGCCCGAGATTCCGGATTTTGTTGGCAATCCAGGAATCCAGATTCCCACAGTGGGGTTTACTGAAATGGACTTTTTTAGTTTTTTTTTTCAGTAACCTATTTGTGAATCTGATGGTGGAGCAGACGAACCTGTACGCCCAACAGTTCGTTGCTCAGCACCCGGGCTCCTTTTTGGCTAGACCCGGTGGCTGGACGCCGGTCAGTGCAGCCAAGATGAGGATATTTTGGGGCCTTGTGCTGCACATGGGTCTAGTGCAAAAACCTAGTGTCAGGCAATACTGGAGTGGGGACGTCCTCTACCAGACCCCACTCTACAGTATGGCCATGACACGTCCCCGGTTTGAGGCCATCCAGAAATGTCTGCATTATTTTGATAATGCAGCATGTTTTCCCCGAGGTGATCCTGCCCATGACCGTCTGTATAAGATACGGCTTGTCATCGATCACTTCGGGGCCAAATTTGTGCAGGCCTACGTACCTGGAAGGGAGGTCGCGGATGATGAGTCTCTCGTTGCGTTCAAGGGGAGACTCAGTTTCAGCCAATACATTCCAACTAAGCGGGCGAGGTATGGCGTGAAAATGTACAAAATTTGTGAGAGTACCTCAGGGTACACTTACAAATTTCGTGTGTACGAGGGGCGAGATTCCCGTATTGAACCCCAAGAATGTCCCCCCACTCTGGGTGTTAGCGGGAAACTCGTGTGGGACCTTATGTACCCACTGCTAGATAAGGGTTACCACTTGTTAAGGTCCCTTGCCGCCAGATCCACGTTCGCTTGTGGGACCGTGCGGAAAAATCAACGCAGCCTCCCTACCTACCCCCTCCAGGTACGTATCCCCAGGGGTGAGACCCGTGCCCTTACCAGTGGAAACCTGTTGCTGGTCAGGTAGAAACATAGAAACATAGAAACATAGAATGTGTCGGCAGATAAGAACAATTTGGCCCATCTAGTCTGCCCAATATACTGAATACTATGGATAGCCCCTGGCCCTATCTTATATGAAGGATGGCCTTATGCCTATCCCATGCATGCTTAAACCCCATTTACTGTATTTGCAGCTACCACTTCTGCAGGAAGGCTATTCCATGCATCCACTACTCTCTCAGTAAAGTAATACTTCCTTATATTACTTTTAAAACTTTGCCCCTCTAATTTAAAACTGTGTCCTCTTGTGGTAGTTTTTCTTCTTTTAAATATGCTCTCCTCCTTTACCGAGTTGATTCCCTTTATGTATTTAAATGTTTCTATCATATCCCCTCTGTCTCTTCTTTCTTCCAAGCTATACATATTAAGGTCCTTTAACCTTTCCTGGTAAGTTTTATCCTGCAATCCATGTACTAGTTTAGTAGCTCTTCTCTGAACTCTCTCTAGAGTATCTATATCCTTCTGGAGATATGGCCTCCAGTACTGCGCACAATACTCCAAGTGAGGTCTCACCAGTGTTCTGTACAGCGGCATAAGCACTTCACTCTTTCTACTGCTTATACCTCTCCCTATACATCCAAGCATTCTGCTGGCATTTCGTGCTGCTCTATTACATTGTCTTCCCACCTTTAAGTCTTCTGAAATAATTACTCCTAAATCCCTTTCCTCAGATACTGAGGTCAGGACTGTGTCAAATATTCTATATTCTGCCCTTGGGTTTTTACGCCCCAGGTGCATTATCTTGCACTTATCCACATTAAATTTCAGTCTCCAGAGTTCTGACCATTCTTCTAGTTTTCCTAAATCCTTTTCCATTTGGCGTTTCCCTCCAGGAACATCAACCCTATTACATATCTTTGTGTCATCAGCAAAAAGACAAACCTTACCATCGAGGCCTTTTGCAATATCACTTATGAAGATATTAAACAAAATCGGTCCCAGTACAGATCCCTGTGGAACCCCACTGGTAACATGACCTTGTTTTGAATGTTCTCCATTGACTACAACCCTCTGTTGTCTGTCACTCAGCCACTGCCTAATCCACTCAACAATATGGGAGTCCATGCTCAATGACTGCAGTTTATTGATAAGTCTTCTATGTGGGACAGTGTCAAAAGCCTTACTAAAATCTAGATATGCGATGTCTACTGCACCTCCACCGTCTATTATTTTATTCACCCAGTCAAAAAAATCTATAAGATTTGTTTGACATGATCTCCCTGAAGTAAACCCATGTTGTTTTTCATCTTGCAATCCATGGGATTTTAGATGTTCCACAATCCTATCCTTTAATAGGGTTTCCATTAATTTGCCTACTATTGATGTCAGACTCACTGGTCTATAGTTGCTCGATTCCTCCCTACTACCTTTCTTGTGAATGGGCACGACATTTGCCAATTTCCAATCTTCCGGGACGACTCCTGTTACTAATGATTGGTTAAATAAATCTGTTAACGGTTTTGCCAGCTCACCACTAAGCTCTTTTAATAATTTTGGGTGTATCTCATCAGGCCCCTGTGACTTATTTGTCTTCACCTTAGACAGCAAACTTAGAACATCTTCCTCTGTGAAGATACATGCATCCAACGATTTATTAGTCATTCTTTCTAGTGGAGGTCCTTCTCCTTTTTCTTTTGTAAAAACTGAACAGAAGTATTCATTAAGGCAGTCGGCTAGCCCTTTATTCTCTTCTACATACCTTCCGTCCTTTGTTTTTAATTTAGTTATTCCTTGTTTTAATTTCCTTTTTTCATTTATATATCTGAAGAATGTCTTATCCCCTTTTTTCATAGACTGAGCTAGTTTTTCTTCTGCCTGCGCTTTAGAAGTTCTTATAACTTGCTTGGCCTCTCTCTGCCTAATCTTGTAGATTTCCTTATCTTCATTGCTCTGGGTTTTTTTATAATTACAAAATGCTAGCTTTTTATTTTTAATGATTTGGGCCACTTCTGCTAAGTACCACAGTGGTCTCCTCCTTTTTTTTGCTTTTACTGACAAGTCTAATGCAATTTTCTGTTGCCTTCAATAATGCACCTTTTAAGTAGTCCCATTTCTTCTGGACTCCATGTAATCCGTTCCAGTCTGATAAGGACTCATTTATGACTAATTTCATTTTTGAAAAGTCTGTTTTTCTAAAATCTAAAACTTTTGTTTTTGTGTGGTGGGACTCTTTCACAGTTCTTATATTAAACCATACTGACTGGTGATCACTAGATCCCAAGGTTTCGCCTACAATGACATCATATACCGAATCCCCATTTGTGAATACCAAATCCAAAATGGCCTCCCTCCGGGTTGGCTCCTCAACCACTTGTTGTAGAGATAACCCCAGTAGGGAATTTAGAATATCTGTACTCCTGTCACCACTCAGTGCGACACTTGCCCCGATCATCCGGGCCTCTGCGTTATCGATTGCTTCAGGGAGTATCACACTTCCATGGAGTACAAAATTTTTATAATCCCCAACAGAGAGAACATAAAAAACTATGGCTCTCAGACTTTAGAGACACGGAAACAATTTTTTTCCCCCAATAATAATATTAGTTTTAGTGCAGGCATCCTCAAACTGCGGCCCTCCAGATTTTGTAAAACTATAACTTCCAGCATGCCCAGACAACCTACAGCCATCAGCAGGGCATGGTGGGAATTGTAGTTTTACAACATCTGGAGGGCCGCAGTTTGAGGATGCCTGCTTAGTGTCTCCAAAGTCTGAGAGCCATACATATTGGGCATCGCCGCATCCTTAAAAATCTTCTCTATAAAAATAACATTTAACCTAACCTCCCCGGATGAATAGCGTTAAAAATATAAAATAAAAACTGTGCCAAAACACAAATTTTTTGGCAAAATTTCCATTTGAGTCCTTTTTTTCCGGTAATAAAGCAAGGGTTAACAGCCAAACAAAACTAAATATTTATTGCCCTGATTCTGTAGTTTGCAGAAACACCCCATATGTGGTCGTAAATGGCTATATAGCCACACGGCAGGGCATAGAACGAAGGGAACTCCATATGGTTTCTGGAAGGCAGATTTTGATGGACTGGTTTATTTACACCATGTCCCATTAGAAGCCCCCCCCTGATGTAGCCTAGACTAGAAACTTGAAAAAAGTGACCCCATCTAAGAAACTACACCCCTCAAGGTATTCAAAAGTTTTTTTTACAAACTTTGTTAAGCCTTTAGGTGTTCCACAAAACTAAATAGCAAATCTAGAAACAATTTTAGAATTAAAATTTTTTGTTACCTTGCCTCAAAAAAGTGTAATATAGAGCAACCAAAAATCATATTTACCCTAAAATAGTCCCAAAACAACAACCACCTTATCCCATAGTTTCCTAGATGGGGTCACTTTTATGGAGTTATTACTTTACATTTCCCATATGTCACTTTCATGTTTGCATCATTATGTAAATGTCATTTACTTTTTTAGGATGTTATAAGCAAATTTTAAAGAAAATTTTCGAAAGCCACTTTTTAAGGACCAGTTCAGTTATGCAGTCACTTTGTGGGGCTTAGAGTACTTTCACACTAGCATTATTATTTTCCGGCATTGAGTTCCGTCTTAGGGGCTCAATACCGGAAAAGAACTGATCAATTTTATCCTAATGCATTCTGAATGGAGAGCAATCAGTTCGGGATGCATCAGGATGTCTTCAGTTCAGTCTTTTTGACTTTACAGGACGGAGATTATACCGCAGCATGCTGGGTCCATACATTAATGCCAGATCCAGCCCCAAGTGTTCCGGCAAAACGGATCCGGCATTGCGGTCTGCATATGCTCAGACCGCAAAAAATGTAAAAAAATAAATGCCGGATCCGCTTTTCCGGATGACACCGGAGAGACGGAACCAACATATCAATGCATTTGTCATACAGATCAGGATCCTGAACCGTCTGACAAATACCATCAGTTTGCATGCATTTTGACGGATCCATCGCCGGAACTGCTTGCCGGAATCCTCTGCCGCAAGTGTGAAAGTACCCTTACATAGTAGAAACTAGGGGTGGGTGATATAGGCGATATGCGATCTGCACGATATGAATTTGTGCAACTATACAGATTTTGTCTATATCGCATATATCGCCGGACCGCGATATGACCACAGAGCGGTAGTGAATTGAAGAAGCTTCTCACTTACCGCTCCGTGGCCTCCCGGCTCTGCAGTCCGCACCGCGCTGTACTTGTCAGGGCCCAGCGTGCACACAGCGTCAGCCCGCTGGCTGATGCTGTGTGCGACGTCAGGTCCCGCACAATGCATGCTGGGAAGAAGACGCGACACCTGCGGACTCAATCAGCCAGCTGCTGCCGAGCACTCTGAAGGAAAGGTAAGTATAATAACAGCGATTCTTCTGGGGGGGCTAGAGGATGGGGGGGATCTATTTGCAAAGCATGGCCATGGGGCTGATCTGATGGCACTGGCTCTGGGGGACTTGTCTGATGATGGCAAAAGCCATAGGGCTGATGGCACTGGCTCTGGGGGACATGTATGATGATGACAATTGGCAAATGCCATGGGGCTGATGGCACTGGCTCTGAGGGAGATGTATGATGATGATGGCAAATGCCATGGGGCTGGGGGTTACACAATACACATTAAAAATGTCTTAAGTTTTGTAATTTGTATTTTTTGTATAGATACAGATGAAAATAATATATCCCAATATACACTCACCTAAAGAATTATTAGGAACACCTGTTCTATTTCTCATTAATGCTTTTATCTAGTCAACCAATCACATGGCAGTTACTTCTATGCATGTAGGGTTGTGGTCCTGGTCAAGACAATCTCCTGAACTCCAAACTGAATGTCAGAATGGGAAAGAAAGGTGATTTAAGCAATTTTGAGCGTGGCATGGTTGTTGGTGCCAGACGGGCCGGTCTGAGTATTTCACAATCTGCTCTGTTACTGGGATTTTCACGCACAACCATTTCTAGGGTTTACAAAGAATGGTGTGAAAGGGGAAAAACATCCAGTATGCGGCAGTCCTGTGGGCGAAAATGCCTTGTTGATGCTAGAGGTCAGAGGAGAATGGGCCGACTGATTCAAGCTGATAGAAGAGCAACGTTGACTGAAATAACCACTCGTTACAACCGAGGTATGCAGCAAAGCATTTGTGAAGCCACAACACGCACAAACTTGAGGCGGATGGGCTACAACAGCAGAAGACCCCACCGGGTACCACTCATCTCCACTACAAATAGGAAAAAGAGGCTACAATTTGCACGAGCTCACCAAAATTGGACTGTTGAAGACTGGAAAAATGCTTTCTTGAACATGACAATGAGTTCACTGTACTAAAATGGCCCCCACAGTCACCAGATCTCAACCCAATAGAGCATCTTTGGGATGTGGTGGAACGGGAGCTTCGTGCCCTGGATGTGCATCCCTCAAATCTCCATCAACTGCAAGATGCTATCCTATCAACATGGGCCAACATTTCTAAAGAATGCTATCAGCACCTTGTTGAATTAATGCCACGTAGAATTAAGGCAGTTCTGAAGGCAAAAGGGGGTCCAACACCGTATTAGTATGGTGTTCCTAATAATTCTTTAGGTGAGTGTATATTGCATATCGCACATGCTTCAATCTATATCGCAATATACATTTTAGGCCATATCGCCCACCCCTAGTAGAAACCACCAATAAACTACTCCATTGTAGAAACTACACCCCTCAAGTTATTAAAAACTGATTTTATAAGCTTTGTTAACTCTTTAGGTGTTCCACAAGAGGAAAAAGGAGACGAAATTAAACATTTTTACTTTTTTGCCAGATTTTCTATTTTAATCCATTTTAACAGCCAAAGAAAACTCAATATTTATTACCCTGATTCTGCAGTTTAGAGAACCCCCCCATATGTGGTTGTAAATGTCACGGATGGTGTTGCAGAAAGCTGGAACTTATAAATAAACATCCGACTGGCTTGATCCCAAACTAAGGAGCATATTGGTGAGCCCTATAAAACCCCTAGAGCTCTCCCTGACTGCTATGCCCATGCAAAGATCTTAATGGTAGACAATTGCATGCCCTCGTACCTTATACTATGTGACACCTGAAAACCCTACAATAGTGAGGGGACACGACCACCGGCTCCCTGCACTTAATACGGACGGAGTCAGGGTCACCTACAATGAAGCCAGCAAGAAAACACAAATAAAGGAAACAGACTTATCTGAAGAATCAGGAGAAGCAGCCTCCAGCAGTGACCACAATCCAGGAAGAAGTATAAACCGCAAAGTGAGGCAGTATGGGAAGGAATATAAAGGGAAACAATCAGTGCAAATAGGTGACAGCTGTGAGAAGGAAAGGAGATAGAAAGTGAAACCAAAACAAAGAACATCATACAACAGGTAGAGAAGAACGTCTGCCAGATCTTCTCACAGAGCTGGCGGTGACAGTAAACTGCTGTATGGGCACACGGCAGGGTGCAGAAGGAAAAGAGTGCCATATGGATTTTTAGATGCACCCCTTGAGTTGAAACTCCAAAAAAGTTGCCCCATTTTGGAAATCACGGGATAAAGTGACAGTTTTATTGGTACTATTTTGGGGTGCATATGATGATTGCTGATGATTTGATTGCTCTCTATTGCGCTTTTTGAGACAAGGTGACCAAAAAATCTTCTGGCACAGTGTTTATTTTTATTTTTTGATGGCGTTCACCTGGCAGGTTAGATCATGTGCTTTTTTTTTATAGAGCAGGTTGTTACTGACATGACAATATCAAATATGTCTACTTTTATTATTATTTTATTTCAGTTTTACATAATAAAGCATTTTTGAAAAGAATCGTATTTTTGTGTCTCCTCTTTCTGAAAGCCATTTTATTTTATTTTTTTCGGGCAAATATCTTACATAGGGGCTCTTTTTTTGTGGCTTGAGGCAATGGTTTGATTAGTACTCTTTTGGGGAACATACAACTTTTTTATCATTTGGTATCACTTTTTCTGATGCAAGTTGAGAAAAAATGGATTTTTTCACAGTTTTTATTTATTTATTTTTACAGTGTTCAACTGTACAGTACAGTACATCATGTGATATTTTTATAGAGAAGCTTGTTACGCATGCGTCAATACCTAATTTGTCTATTTTTTATATTTATTTTGGTTTTACACAATAAAAGCATTTTTGAAATAAAAACAATGTTTGTGTCTCCATTTTCAGAAAGCCATTTTATTTTATTTTTTTGGCCGATTGTCTACGTCAGGGGTAGGCAACCTCCGGCACTCCAGCTGTTGTGAAACTACAACTCCCAGCATGCATACTTGTTCTGCTCTTCTAAGAACTCTCATAGAAATGAATGAAGCATGCTGGGAATTGTAGTTTCACAACAGCTGGAGTGCCGAAGGTTGCTGATCCCTGGTCTACGTCGTAATATTTTCCGGTATTGAGATCCGTCATAGGGTCTCAATACTGGAAAAAAATAACTATTCAGTTTTGTCCCCATTCCATGTCAATGGGGACAAAACTTAACTGAACAGAATGGAATGCTCCAAAATGCATTCCGTTCTGTTCTCATACACAATCTGACACAATAGAACACGGATCCATCCCCCATTGGCTGTCAATGGAGTTCATGACGGGTCTGTCTTGGCTATGTTAAAGATAATACAACTGGATCCGTTTATAAATTCGGGTTCGTTGTTCGGCGATTTTTATGGCGCATTTTGAAAGCCTGCAAAGCAGCCAATCAACAAGCGTCATATTACTTGCCCCAAGAGGCCATCACAGCCATGCCTTCTATTGGCATGGCTGTGATTGGCCAGTGCAGCATGTGACCCAGCCTCTATTTAAGCTGGAGTCACGTAGCGCCGCACGTCACTCTGCTCTGATCAGTGTAGGGAGAGGATGCAGCTGCTGTTAGGGCGAGATTAGGCAGGGATTAACTCAGCAAAAACACTTAATGAAGTGATCGATCTACAGCTGTGAATCATTCAACTTCTGCTAGTTAATTGCTCACTGTTTTTAGGCTGCCCAGAGCATTTTTCTGTCACTTTTTTCTGGGGTGATCGGCGTCTTGTGGTGCGCCAGCACAAGCTGCCACCAAGTCCATTTAAGCATCAATAGTAGGTTGTTGTTTTTTTGCTATATCCTACATCAGGGCCTTGGCTGTGCTTATTGTCACCCCTAGAAACTCAGGATAGAATTTTCTATATTTTATTGAGGGGTGAAATTCATTTGCAAAAATAGCAATCCCCTAAATCTGGTGTTCCAGCTGTGGCTAGCCAAGTGTAATGCTGTCTGGCAAAGGATATATTTTTTTCTGGGGTGAAATTCAATTGCCAAAATAGCAATACCCTAAATCTGGTGTTCCAGCTGTGGCAGGACAAGTTTTATAGTGTCCGTCAAAGCATAGTTTTTGTTCTGGGTTGAAATTCAATTGCCAAAATAGCAATACCCTAAATCAGTGGTTTCTGCTGTTGCAGGCCAAGTGTAAATCTGTCCGTAAAAGGGTATATTACACTCAGCGTGCATCTCCAAGTGTATTTTTTCCGTAAAAGGGTATATTTCACAAAGTGTTAAATTACAATTGCTGATAGCATAAGCCTTTAAATTTGCACGCACTATTGTGCATCTCATAGTGTATTTCTGTCCGTAAAAGGGTATATTACACTCAAGGTGCAAATACAAGTGCTGATAGGGTCATCCTCAATAACTTGATATGCTACCGTGCATCTCCAAGTGTAATTCTGTCCGTAAAAGGATACCTTTCATCCAGGGACTAAATACTAGGCCTACAATTTATATTCAGCTAAATCTGTGGTTACTGCTGTGGCTGGACAAGTTTTATAGTGTCCATCAAAGCATAGTTTTTGTTCTGGGTTGAAATTCAATTCCCAAAATAGCAATACCCTAAATCTGTGGTTTCTGCTGTTGCAGGTCAAGTGTAAATCGGTCCGTAAAAGGGGATATTACACTCAGCATGCATCTCCAAGTATATTTTTTTACGTAAAAGGGTATATTACACAAAGTGTTAAATTACAATTGCTGATAGCATAAGCCTTTAAATTTGCACGCACTATTGTGTATCTCATAGTGTATTTCTGTCCGTAAAAGGGTATATTACACTCAAGGTGTAAGTGCTGATAGGGTCGTCCTCAATAACTTCACACGCTACCGTGCATCTCCAAGTGTATTTCTTTCCGTTAAAGGGTATATTACAATAAGTGTTAAAATACAAGTGCTCAAAGCATAATCCTATATATTTTTTCACACGCTACTGTGAATCTCCAAGTGAAATTCTGTCCGTAAAAGGATACCTTTCATCCAGGGCCTAAATACTAGGCCTACAATTGATATTCCCCTAAATCTGTGGTTACTGCTGTGCCTGTATTAGTGTAATACGGTACATAAATAGATAGCCAGATAGTGTTAGGTGCCTGTAAAAAAAAGGCCTGAATTTGAATTCAATACATTGGGCCAAATAATTTTTTTCTTCTTGTGGTGAACGGTAACAATGAGGAAAACATCTAGTAAGGGACGCGGACATGGTCATGGTGGTGTTAGTGGACCCTCTGGTGCTGGGTTCTGCCACAGCCACACGTCCTAGTGAACCAACTACCTCAGGTCCCAGTAGCCGCCAGAATTTACAGCGATATTTGGTGGGGCCCAATGCCGTTCTAAGGATGGTAAGGCCTGAGCAGGTACAGTATTAGTCAATTGGGTGGCCGACAGTGGATCCAGCACGTTCACATTATGGCGCACAGATGGTGCCTGAAAACCAAGCCCATCAGTCTGTCACATCACCCCCATGCATATCAGGGAAACTGTCTGAGCCTCAAGTTATGCAGCAGTCTCTTATGCTGTTTGAAGACTCTGCTGGCAGGGTTTCCCAAGGGCATCCACCTAGCCCTTCCCCAGCGGTGGAAGACATAGAATGCACTGACGCACAACAACTTATGTTTCCTGATGATGAGGACATGGGAATACCACCTCAGCATGTCTCTGATGATGATGAAACACATGTGCCAACTGCTGTGTCTTTCTGCAGTGTGCAGACTGAACAGGAGGTCAGGGAGGAAGACTGGGTGGAAGACGATGCAGGGGACGATGAGGTCCTAGACCCCACATGGAATGAAGGTCGTGCCACTGACTTTCAGAGTTCGGAGTCAGAGGCAGTGGTGAGACCGAGCCAACAGCGTAGCAAAAGAGGGAGCAGGGAGCAGGGGGCAAAAGCAGAACACCCGCCGCCAAGAGAGTTCGCCTGCTACTGGCCACCGCCACCTGGGACCGAGCACCCCAAAGGCAGCTTCAAGGAGTTCCCTGGCGTGGCAGTTCTTCAAACAATGTGCTGACAACAAGACCCGAGTGGTTTGCACGCTGTGCCATCAGAGCCTGAAGCGAGGCATTAACGTTCTGAACCTTAGCACAGCCTGCATGACCAGGCATCTGCATGCAAAGCATGAACTGCGGTGGAGTAAACACCTTAAAAACAAGGAACTCACTCAGGCTCCCCCTGCTACCTCTTCTGCTGCTGCCTCGGCCTCTTCCTGCGCCTCTGGAGGAATGTTGGCACCTGCCGCCCAGCTAACAGAGGATGTACCACCAACACCACCACCTCCGTCACCAAGCATCTCCACCATGTCACACGGCAGCATTCAGCTCTCCATCTCACAAACATTTGAGAGAAAGCCTAAATTCCCAACTAGCCACCCTCGATCCCTGGCCCTGAATGCCAGCATTTCTAAACTACTGGCCTATGAAATGCTGTCATTCAGGCTGGTGGACACAGACAGCTTCAAACAGCTCATGTCGCTTGCTGTCCCACAGTATGTTGTTCCCAGCCGCCGCTACTTCTCCAAGAGAGCCGTGCCTTCCCTGCACAACCAAGCAGGGACGTGCACACATAGGGATGAAAGGGGGCTTGAGCCCCTGCCCTTTTCATCACCGGCCCCTTAAATGCCCTCCGCTCTTACAGAAATTTTATTGGAACTTTTTTTTTTTTTCATAATGCGCAGATGCTGGCACTCACTGTCACGTGCGCTGCGCATTAATCTTTGTTAATTATCAAGACCAGACCCGCCGGCAAGTCACGTGGTGCGGGCGGCGCGCACAGGCAGTCTTCTGAGCAGAGAAGAAGAGCTGCCTGGCTGTGTGTGCTCCCGCCCGTCCTGCCCCTGCTGACAAGCCGCCTCAGAGCCTCACCGCCCGCCCCTCCCGTCAGGAATCCGGATTCAAGTGTGGGTGAGTGAAGAAAAAGAAAATGATTGATGACATACCACTGCCCTGCGGCCCTGCCCTGCTCACTCAGTTTAATTCCTCCTGTGTGTGCTTGCTTGTGCTGAGTGACTGGGTTGTTGTCTTGTCTAGTCTGTCGGTCTGAGTCACTGTCTGTGTGAGTGTGATGTGTCTGTCTGTGATCGCCCCCCGCTCTGTGCTCTGGCTACTGTGCTGCTGCCTCGCCTGCTGACTGAGCCTGCCACACTCACTGTGAATTTCCAGGCTAGCAGCAGCAGCAGGCTACTTTATTTATCACAGCGTCTTCTTAGTTCTTCTTCACTGCATGCATTGCCTGCCCTGCCCTGTTGCCAAGCCCATCATGGAGGCCAGGAGGCGGGAAAACGAGATGTGCCTGCAAAAATTAGTGTCCTCCAGACCAGGCCTATGACTCTGAGGTGAAAAAATGTGACCAATAGGCCAGCAGCATCCTCTGAGTCCTGGACCAGGACCCTGCTTGCTTCAGATTCATTTTTGGCCCACCCCAGCGCCTTGTTGGCTACTTGTTGTGTTAGCACTGTCATGGAGGTAGGCCATTAGTGGCGGCTGGCGGGAAAAAACAGGGAGGGGGGAGGGTGTATAGGAGAGGAGATGCTCTACCTGCCTGCAAAACCCACCCACTGCCCAGCACACCCATGCTTCAGTTTACAATCATGCCTTTATGGCCCAGCAGGCCAGCACCCCTGCTTTTTGGCTACTTGTGCTGCCTGCAACTGCCATCATGGAGGCTGGTAGTGGCGGGAAAAATGTACTGGGGGGGGGGGGGGGTATGATATGTGCTGCCAGGCTGCCTGCAGTGCAAACCCAGGTCCCAGGCCCATGAATCACCCCTGCAGTCTGTGGGGCCACTTCTTGCTGGTACAGTGGCACATTATTGGTGGGCAGTGGGCACTATATAGGGGCATCTACTGAGGCCACAAAATAGGGGTATATGTTATATGGGGGGTTCTGTACAATGGCATTTTATACTGGGACACGCTATGCTTGCATTGCTTGGTACTATGGGAAAGGGGGAGAGCAGTAATGGGGGTCATCTACCGGGGGCACTAAGAATGTGTATTTGATGTTTGCAATAGGGATCGACCGCTATTGATTTTTTTTATTGCCGATACCGATATTCTGTGAACTTTCAGGCTGTTCTTTTCTGCCGATATTCTGTGCATTTTAATTTATTTCAAAAAAAAATTTCAACACAAATCTAGTTTATATACCAATACATTGCATTATTACTGTATCTATACATTTATGGAGAACAAGGAAAGACTTTTAGAAAGCAACTAAGCTTTGTGGTACAAACACTTTTTCGATTTTCGTCAAGTGCCCTTTTTTTTTTTTTAAGCCCCTGCCCTTCAAAATGTCTGTGCACGTCCCTGCAACCAAGTATTTGATAAAATTAAGTGTGCACTGCGCAACGCCATCTGTGGCAAGGTCCACCTAACCACAGATACGTGGACCAGTAAGCACGGCCAGGGACGCTATATCTCCCTAACTGCACACTGGGTAAATGTAGTGGCGGCTGGGCCCCAGACGGAGAGCTGTTTGGCGCACGTCCTTCCGCCGCCAAGGATCGCAGGGCAACATTCTTTGCCTCCTGTAGCCGCCTCCTCCTCCTCGGCTTCCTCCTCCTCTTCTTCCACCTGCTCATCCAGTCAGCCACACACCTTCACCACCAACTTCAGCACAGCCCAGGGTAAACATCAGCAGGCCATTCTGAAACTCATATGTTTGGGGGACAGGCCCAACACTGCACAGGAGTTGTGGAGGGGTGTTGAACAACAGACCTTGGAAGCCCAAGGCGAAGGCTGAGGAGGAGCAAAAGGTCGCCAACGCAGCTATGTCACGGCCAGCTCCTCTGAGGGCAGGGTTAGCATGGCAGAGATGTGGAAAAGTTTTGTCACCACGCCACAGCTAACTGCACCACCACCTGATACGGAACGTGTTAGCAGGAGGCAACATTTCACTAACATGGTGGAACAGTACGTGTGCACACCCCTCCACGTACTGACTGATGGTTCGGCCCCATTCAACTTCTGGGTCTCCAAATTGTCCACGTGGCCAGAGCTAGACTATTATGCTTTGGAGGTGCTGGTCTGCCTGGCGGCCAGCGTTTTGTCTGAACGTGTATTCAGCACGGCAGGGGGCGTCATTACAGACAAACGCAGCCGCCTGTCTACAGCCAATGTGGACAAGCTGACGTTCACAAAAATGAACCAGGCATGGATCCCATAGGACCGGTCCATCCCTTGTGCAGATTAGACATTTATAACTACCTCCCCTAAACCATATATTCTTGTACTCCAGGACACTTCTTCATTCAATCCTCTTTTTTTAATTTTACCATTATATTGCGGGGCAACCCAAAGTTGAATGAACCTCTCCTCTGTCTCGGTGCCGGGGCCTAAAAATATCTGACAGTGGCCTGTTCCAGTGGTGGGTGACATGAAGCCTGATTCTCTGCTATGGGACCTCTCTCCTCTGTCTGGGTGTCGGGGCCTAAAAATATCTGACAGTGGCCTGTTCCAGTGGTGGGTGACATGTAGCCTGATTCTCTGCTATGACATGAAGCCTGATTCTCTGCTATGGGACCTCTCTCCTCTGTCTGGGTGCCGGGGCCTAAATATCTGACAGTGGCCTGTTCCAGTGGTGGGTGACATGAAGCTGATTCTCTGCTATGACATGAAGCCTGATTCTCTGCTATGGGACCTCTCTCCTCTGTCTGGGTGTCGGGGCCTAAAAATATCTGACAGTGGCCTGTTCCAGTGGTGGGTGACATGAAGCCTGATTCTCTGCTATGACATGAAGCCTGATTCTCTGCTATGGGACCTCTCTCCTCTGTCTGGGTGCCGGGGCCTAAATATCTGACAGTGGCCTGTTCCAGTGGTGGGTGACATGAAGCCTGATTCTCTTCTATGGGACCTCTCTCCTCTGTCTGGGTGCCGGGGCCTAAAAATATCTGACAGTGGCCTGTTCCAGTGGTGGGTGACATGAAGCCTGATTCTCTGCTATGAGATAAAGCCTGATTCTCTGCTATGACATGAAGCCTGATTCTCTGCTATGGGACCTCTCTCCTCTGTCTGGGTGCTGGGGCCTAAAAATATCTGACAGTGGCCTGTTCCAGTGGTGGGTGACATGAAGCCTGATTCTCTGCTATGACATGAAGCCTGATTCTCTGCTATGGGACCTCTCTCCTCTGTCTGGGTGCCGTGGCCTAAAAATATCTGACAGTGGCCTGTTCCAGTGGTGGGTGACATGAAGCCTGATTCTCTGCTATGACATGAAGCCTGATTCTCTGCTATGGGACCTCTCTCCTCTGTCTGGGTGCCGGGGCCTAAAAATATCTGACAGTGGCCTGTTCCAGTGGTGGGTGACATGAAGCCTGATTCTCTGCTATGACATGAAGCCTGATTCTCTGCTATGGGACCTCTCTCCTCTGTCTGGGTGTCGGGGCCTAAAAATATCTGACAGTGGCCTGTTCCAGTGGTGGGTGACATGAAGCCTGATTCTCTGCTATGACATGAAGCCTGATTCTCTGCTATGGGACCTCTCTCCTCTGTCTGGGTGCCGGGGCCTAAATATCTGACAGTGGCCTGTTCCAGTGGTGGGTGACATGAAGCCTGATTCTCTTCTATGGGACCTCTCTCCTCTGTCTGGGTGCCGGGGCCTAAAAATATCTGACAGTGGCCTGTTCCAGTGGTGGGTGACATGAAGCCTGATTCTCTGCTATGAGATAAAGCCTGATTCTCTGCTATGACATGAAGCCTGATTCTCTGCTATGGGACCTCTCTCCTCTGTCTGGGTGCTGGGGCCTAAAAATATCTGACAGTGGCCTGTTCCAGTGGTGGGTGACATGAAGCCTGATTCTCTGCTATGACATGAAGCCTGATTCTCTGCTATGGGACCTCTCTCCTCTGTCTGGGTGCCGTGGCCTAAAAATATCTGACAGTGGCCTGTTCCAGTGGTGGGTGACATGAAGCCTGATTCTCTGCTATGACATGAAGCCTGATTCTCTGCTATGGGACCTCTCTCCTCTGTCTGGGTGCCGGGGCCTAAAAATATCTGACAGTGGCCTGTTCCAGTGGTGGGTGACATGAAGCCTGATTCTCTGCTATGACATGAAGCCTGATTCTCTGCTATGGGACCTCTCTCCTCTGTCTGGGTGCTGGGGCCTAAAAATATCTGACAGTGGCCTGTTCCAGTGGTGGGTGACATGAAGCCTGATTCTCTTCTATGGGACCTCTCTCCTCTGTCTGGGTGCCGGGGCCTAAAAATATCTGACAGTGGCCTGTTCCAGTGGTGGGTGACATGAAGCCTGATTCTCTGCTATGAGATAAAGCCTGATTCTCTGCTATGGGACCTCTCTCCTCTGTCTGGGTGCCGGGGCCTAAAAATATCTGACAGTGGCCTGTTCCAGTGGTGGGTGACATGAAGCCTGATTATCTGCTATGACATGAAGCCTGATTCTCTGCTATGGGACCTCTCTCCTCTGTCTGGGTGCTGGGGCCTAAAAATATCTGACAGTGGCCTATTCCAGTGGTGGGTGACATGAAGCCTGATTCTCTGCTATGGGACCTCTCTCCTCTGTCTGGGTGCCGGGGCCTAAAAATATCAGACAGTTGCCTGTTCCAGTGGTGGGTGACATGAAGCCTGCTTCTCTGCTATGACATGAAGCCTGATTCTCTGCTATGGGACCTCTCTCCTCTGTCTGGGTGCCGGGGCCTAAAAATATCTGACAGTGGCCTGTTCCAGTGGTGGGTGACATGAAGTCTGATTCTCTGCTATGACATGAAGCCTGATTCTCTGCTATGGGACCTCTCTCCTCTGTCTGGGTGCCGGGCCTAAAAATATCTGACAGTGGCCTGTTCCAGTGGTGGGTGACATGAAGCCTGATTCTCTGCTATGGGAACTCTCTCCTCTGTCTGGGTGCCGGGGCCTAAATATCTGACAGTGACCTGTTCCATTGGTGGGGGACATGAAGCCTGATTCTCTGCTATGACATAAAGCCTGATTTTCTGCTATGGGACCTCTCTCCTCTGTCTGGGTGCCGGGGCCTAAAAATATCTGACAGTGGCCTGTTCCAGTGGTGGGTGACATGAAGCCTGATTCTCTGCTATGGGACCTCTCTCCAATTTTTTATTCATTTCCCTATCCACATTTGTTTGCAGGGGATTTACCTACATTTTGCTGCCTTTTGCAGCCCTCTAGCCCTTTCCTGGGCTATTTTACAGCCTTTTTAGTGCCGAAAAGTTTGGGTTCCCATTGACTTCAATGGGGTTCGGGGCGAAGTTTGGGTCGAGTTCGGATCCCGAACCCGAACATTTTCGGGAAGTTCGGCCGAACTTCTTGAACCCGAACATCCAGGTGTTCGCTCAACTATAATTATCAGTAACGGATAATGTGAAAGTAGCCTTAGATAGGGTCTAATTTTGTGCAGGATGAGATGACGGTTTGATTGGTACCATTTTGGGATACATATGACTTTTTGATTGCTTGGTATTACACTTATTGTGATGTAAGGTAATAAAAAAAATTGCTTTATTGGCACAGTTTTTATTTTATATTTTTTATGGCGTTTACCTGATGGGTTGGATCATGTGATATTTTTATAGAACAGTTTGTTACGGACGCAGCGATACCCAATATCTAATTTTTTTGTTTTGTTTTTTTCTATTGTTTACAATTTTATATGTCTCTTTTTATGGGAAAGGGGCATTTTCATTTTTTTATTACTTGAAACTTAAATTTTTTTATTGTTAAAAACACTTTTTTTTCACTTTTTAAATTTTTTACTTTTGTCCCACTCTGGATCTGATCTCTGTTTCAATGCAGTACAATACATCTGTATTGTACTGCATTGACTATCAGTATATTACATAGTATAATACACTGATAGTATGCCTATGAGACCCAGCCTGGGGGCTGGGCCTCATAGGCCTCTGCAGCTGCCGGGCCCCAAGACCTTTGAAAGACTTGGGGGCTGCCATGGCCACCATCGGGTCCCTGTCACTGCAGCGCACTGATGGATAAGGAGAGGGAGCGTGAACCTCCCATATGCCGTGGTCATCGCTGACCGCGGCATATCAGGGGTTAATCGGTGATGACGCCGGTGCTGGTGCATGCAGCAGGGGTCTGGCTGTCAGTAACAGCCAGGCCACTGCCGCTGATCGCGGCACCGCTTGTATAGCAGGGGAAGGACTGCAGGACGAGAATGCTCATCCTCGGGCACAATGTACCGGCAATTTATGGCGAGCATTCTCGTCCTGGGTCCTTAAGGTTTCTTCCCCCATTCACGTGATTGGATTGAACAGCTGTAGTTACCCTGCACTTCCACTACAATGAAGATGAAATGCAGTCAAACATTGAAGAGAAGGCAGCACTCTGAGTCTGTGGCTTCTTTAAACAGCTGATTAGCGGGGTGCAGGGTGTCAGACTCCTGCCAATCTGATATTAGTGACTTATACTGAGAATAGATCATCAAAAGCATGACACTGCACAACTGTTTTAATGAGTTAAGGTAAGCATGTCAGCTTAAAATGCGCTATTAGACTGGAAATACACATAGTGGGAGATTTATCAAAACTGGTGTAAAGTAAAACTGGCTTAGTTGCCCATTGCAACCAATCAGATTCCACCTTTCATTTTTCAAAGTGGCTTTGGAAAATGAAAGGACCAATCTGATTGGTTGCTATGAACAACTTAATCAGTTTTTCTTTACACCAGTTTTGATAAATGCCCTGGGGCGTTTGACTTTTTGTCACCTAACTTTTTTAACTTCTTTCATCAATATAGTAAATTACAGATCATTTCACTAGATATACAGATATACATCAGCCGTAGTAATAGAATGTAAAATATGTTTACAGCAAGCGCTGGCACCACAGACCATTGTTTTCTCACACCATATATATATTATGGACACCAATACCAGGCACCAGTACTGGATACAAGTTTCCTTGGTGTATAATGGAGACACGCCGTGTTCAGCCGCTGACATACACGGGCATCTCTCCAGCACAGGTTACATCAGCAGCTGCTAGAGACTGGTTCGCCTACAAGTGAATGAGATTCCTTTCCTAACAGCAGATGGCTCCATAGTTCAGGGGTTAGAGCACTGGCCTTGTAAACCAGGAGGTTGTGAGTTCAAATCTTGCTATATATATATATACACTGCATGCAGAATTATTAGGCAAATGAGTATTTTGACCACATCATCCTCTTTATGCATGTTGTCTTACTCCAAGCTGTATAGGCTCGAAAGCCTACTACCAATTAAGCATATTAGGTGATGTGCATCTCTGTAATGAGAAGGGGTGTGGTCTAATGACATAAACACCCTATATTAGGTGTGCATAATTATTAGGCAACTTCCTTTCCTTTGGCAAAATGGGTCAAAAGAAGGACTTGACAGGCTCAGAAAAGTCAAAAATAGTGAGATATCTTGCAGAGGAATGCAGCACTCTTAAAATTGCAAAGCTTCTGAAGCGTGATCATCGAACAATCAAGCGTTTCATTCAAAATAGTCAACAGGGTCGCAAGAAGCGTGTGGAAAAACCAAGGCGCAAAATAACTGCCCATGAACTGAGAAAAGTCAAGCGTGCAGCTGCCAAGATGCCACTTGCCACCAGTTTGGCCATATTTCAGAGCTGCAACATCACTGGAGTGCCCAAAAGCACAAGGTGTGCAATACTCAGAGACATGGCCAAGGTAAGAAAGGCTGAAAGACGACCACCACTGAACAAGACACACAAGCTGAAACGTCAAGACTGGGCCAAGAAATATCTCAAGACTGATTTTTCTAAGGTTTTATGGACTGATGTAATGAGAGTGAGTCTTAATGGGCCAGATGGATGGGCCCGTGGCTGGATTGGTAAAGGGCAGAGAGCTCCAGTCCGACTCAGACGCCAGCAAGGTGGAGGTGGAGTACTGGTTTGGGCTGGTATCATCAAAGATGAGCTTGTGGGGCCTTTTCGGGTTGAGGATGGAGTCAAGCTCAACTCCCAGTCCTACTGCCAGTTTCTGGAAGACACCTTCTTCAAGCAGTGGTACAGGAAGAAGTCTGCATCCTTCAAGAAAAACATGATTTTCATGCAGGACAATGCTCCATCACACGCGTCCAAGTACTCCACAGCGTGGCTGGCAAGAAAGGGTATAAAAGAAGAAAATCTAATGACATGGCCTCCTTGTTCACCTGATCTGAACCCCATTGAGAACCTGTGGTCCATCATCAAATGTGAGATTTACAAGGAGGGAAAACAGTACACCTCTCTGAACAGTGTATGGGAGGCTGTGGTTGCTGCTGCACGCAATGTTGATGGTGAACAGATCAAAACACTGACAGAATCTATGGATGGCAGGCTTTTGAGTGTCCTTGCAAAGAAAGGTGGCTATATTGGTCACTGATTTGTTTATGTTTTGTTTTTGAATGTCAGAAATGTATATTTGTGAATGTTGAGATGATATATTGGTTTCACTGGTAAAAATAAATAATTGAAATGGGTATATATTTGTTTTTTGTTAAGTTGCCTAATAATTATGCACAGTAATAGTCACCTGCACACACAGATATCCCCCTAAAATAGCTAAAACTAAAAACTACTTCCAAAAATATTCAGCTTTGATATTAATGAGTTTTTTGGGTTCATTGAGAACATGGTTGTTGTTCAATAATAAAATTAATCCTCAAAAATACAACTTGCCTAATAATTCTGCACTCCCTGTGTATATATATATATATATATATATATATATCTTGCTCAAAAGTTTATTTTCAGGCACTTCTGTGGAGGAACAAGTTGTGGAACTTCAAAAATTTCATCAAGCAATTACGTAACCTTCCCCCATACTTTGTAGAGTATAAGCCCTTTCCAGGCAGCGCCGGTTGCATCCTATCATGTGATCACGATTCTGCCTGATGAAGGGCTTATTAGCCTGAAACGTTGCTTCTGGTGTACCACTGTGCTCGGCTAAAATAATATAAAATAATATTCACTAAGCATCATAACTGCTGTCGGAGTGCTGTCTAAATCTATACGACTAGGGTTGAGCGAACCCGAACTGTAAAGTTCGGGTTCGTACCAAACTTTAGGTTTTTCGGCACACGAACATTTACGTAAAGGTTCGGGTGCAGTGTTCGGCGCTTTCTTGGCGCTTTTTGAAAGGTTGCACAGCAGCCAATCAAGAAGCGTCATACTACTTGCCCCAAAAGGCCATCACAGCCATGCCTACTATTGGCATGGCTGTGATTGGCCAACTGCAGCATGTGACCCAGCCTCTATTTAAGCTGGAGTCACGTAGCGCCGCCCGTCACTCTGCTTGGATTAGTGTAGGGAGAGGCTGCAGCTGCTGTGAGGGAGAGATCAGGGAGAAATCTTATGAAGAACTGCTTTATTACTCAGCGATCTACAGCAAATGTGTTTTGTGGGTGCAGTGCACAATTTTTTTAAGCCTGCCCTGAGCCAACTACTGCTGAAAACGAACTTTTTTTTACTTCAGTTTGTCAATATCAATACATAATCGGCAGCCATTTTATGCAACGATAGTGCACCAGCACAGGATATCTGCATGTCTGCAAGTAGAGAAATACAGCTTTTTGCTTACTGGGGTTAAAAAATTACTTTTCATATAGTGCACATCTGGGATTAGACGTGCATAAGTGAGTGTCACATTTAGGCCAGAAATACAGCTTTTTGCTTACTGGGGTGAAAAAACCCTCTGATATACTGCACATCTGGGATTAGACAAGCATAAGTGACTGTGAAATTTAGGCCACAAATACGGATTTCTCATACTGGGGCATACTGGGGTGAAAGAAAAAACATCTGTTTCATATAGTGCACATTTAGGATTAGACGTGCATAAGTGAGTGTCACATTTTGGCCAGAAATATGACTTTGTGCTTACTGGGGTAAAAAAAACTGTGATATACTGCACATCTGGGATTAGACGTGCATAAGTGAGTGTCACATTTAGGCCAGAAATGCGGCTTTGTGCTTACTGGGGTGAAAAAAAAGACATCTGTTTCATATAGTGCACATCTGGGATTACACGTGCATAAGTGAGTGTCACATTTAGGTCAGAAATACGGCTTTGTGCTTACTGGGGTGAAAAAATCCTCTGATATACTGCACATGTAGGATTAGACGTGCATAAGTGAGTGTCACATTTAGGCCAGAAATACGGCTTTGTGCTTACTGGGGTGAAAAAACCCTCTGATATACTGCACATCTGGGATTAGACGTGCATAAGTGAGAGTCACATTTAGGCCAGAAATACGGCTTTGTGCTTATTGGGGTGAAAAAACCTTCTGATATACTGCACATCTGGGATTAGACGTGCATAAGTGAGTGTCACATTTAGGCCAGAAATATGGCTTTGTGCTTACTGGGGTGAAAAAACCCTCTGATATACTGCACATCTGGGATTAGACATGCATAAGTGACTGTGAAATTTAGGCCACAAATACGGCTTTTTGCTTACTGGGCTGAAAAAACCCTCTGATATACTGCACATCTAGGATTAGACGTGCATAAGTGAGTGTCACATTTAGGCCAGAAATACGGCTTTGTGATTACTGGGGTGAAAATACCCTCTGATATACTGCACATCTAGGATTAGACATGCATAACTGAGTGTCACATTTAGGCCAGAAATACAGCTTTTTGCTTACTGGGGTGAAAAAAAACCATCTGTTTCATATAGTGCACATCTAGGATTAGACGTGCATTAGTGAGTGTCACATTTAGGCCAGAAATACAGCTTTTTGCTTACTGGGGTGAAAAAACCCTCTGATATACTGCACATCTGGGATTAGACAAGCATAAGTGACTGTGAAATTTAGGCCACAAATACGGCTTTCTCATACTGGGGCATACTGGGGTGAAAAAAAAACATCTGTTTCATATAGTGCACATCTTGGATTAGACGTGCATAAGTGAGTGTCACATTTTGGCCAGAAATACGGCTTTGTGCTTACTGGGGTAAAAAAAACCTCTGATATACTGCACATCTGGGATTAGACGTGCATAAGTGAGTGTCACATTTAGGCCAGAAATACGGCTTTGTGCTTACTGGGGTGAAAAAAACCTCTGATATACTCCACATCTGGGACTAGACATGCATAAGTGAGTGTCACATTTAGGCCAGAAATACGGCTTTGTGCTTACTGGGGTGAAAAAACCCTCTGATATACTGCACATCTGGGATTAGACATGCATAAGTGAGTGTCACATTTAGGCCACAAATACGGCTTTTTGCTTACTGGGCTGAAAAAACCCTCTGATATACTGCACATCTAGGATTAGACATGCATAAGTGACTGTGAAATTTAGGCCACAAATACGGCTTTTTGCTTACTGGGGTGAAAAAACCCTCTGATATACTGCACATCTAGGATTAGACATGCATAAGTGAGTGTCACATTTAGGCCAGAAATACAGCTTTGTGATTACTGGGGTGAAAAAACCCTCTGATATACTGCACATCTAGGATTAGACGTGCATAAGTGAGTATCACATTTAGGCCAGAAATACGGCTTTGTGGTTACTGGGGTGAAAAAACCCTCTGATATACTGCACATCTGGGATTAGACGTGCATAAGTGAGTGTCACATTTAGGCCAGAAATACGGCTTTTTGCTTACTGGGGTAAAAAAAACCTCTGATATACTGCACATCTAGGATTAGACGTGCATAAGTGAGTGTCACATTTAGGCCAGAAATACAGCTTTTTGCTTACGGGGGTGAAAAAAAACATCTGTTTCATATAGTGCACATCTGGGATTAGACATGCATAAGTGAGTGTCACATTTAGGCCAGAAATACGGCTTTGTGCTTACTGGGGTGAAAAACCCCTCTGATATACTGCTCATCTGGGATTAGACGTGCATAAGTGAGTGTCACATTTAGGCCAGAAATACGGCTTTGTGCTTACTGGGGTGATAAAACCCTCTGATATAGTGCACATCTGGGATTAGATGTGGATAAGTTACTGTGAAATTTAGGCCACAAATACCTCTGTCATATAGAGTAAAAAAAATTAAAATTAGTGCAATACCCTACATCAGGGTTTTTATTGGCGGTTAATTATTTTTAACAGACTTAACCACTTTTTACTTTGCTTTGTGAACTCTAACTATGAGGCAAACATCTAATAAGGGACGCGGTCATGGTCGTGGTGGTGGTGTTGGTGGAGCCTCTGGTGCAGGGAGAGGACGTGGCCGTTCTGCCACAGCTACACGTCCTACTGAACCTACTACCTCAGGTCCCAGTAGCCGCCAGAATCTACAGTGATATTTGGTTGGGCCTAATGCCATTCTAAGGATGGTAAGGCCTGAGCAAGTGCAGGCGCTAGTCAATTGGGTGGCCGACAGTGGATCCAGCACGTTCACATTATCTCCCACCCAGTCTTCTGCGGAAAGCGCTCAGGTGGTGCTGAAACCCATGCCCATCAGTCTGTCACATCACCCCCGTGCATATCGGGGAACCTGTCTGAGCCTTAAGTCATGCAGCAGTCTCTTATGCTGTTTGAAGACTCTGCTGGCAGGGTTTCCCAAGGGCATCCACCTAGCCCTTCCCCAGGGGTGGAAGACATAGAATGCACTGACGCACAACAACTTATGTTTCCTGATGAGGACATGGGAATACCACCTCAGCACGTCTCTGATGATGACGAAACACAGATGCCAACTGCTGAAGTCTTTCTGCAGTGTGCAGACCGAAAAGGAGGTCAGGGAGGAAGACTGGGTGGAAAACAATGCAGGGGACGATGAGGTCTTAAGACCCCACATGGTATGAAGGTCATGCCACTGACTTTCAGAGTTCGGAGGAAGAGGCAGTGGTGAGACTGAGCCAACAGCGTAGCAAAAGCGGGAGCAGGGTGCAAAAGCAGAGCAGCCGTCGCCAAAACAGTTTGCCTGCTCATGGCCACCGTCACCAGGGACCGAGCACACCAAAGGCAGCTTCAAGGAGTTCCCTGGCATGGCACTTCTTCACACAATGTGCTGACGACAAGACCCGAGTGGTTTGCACGCTGTGCCATCAGAGCCTGAAGCGAGGCATTAACGTTCTGAACCTTAGCACAACCTGCATGACCAGGCATCTACAGTTGTGGCCAAAAGTTTTGAGAATTACATAAATATTGGAAATTGGAAAAGTTGCTGCTTAATTTTTTATTATAGCAATTTGCATATACTCCAGAATGTTATGAAGAGTGATCAGATGAATTGCATAGTCCTTCTTTGCCATGAAAATTAACTTAATCCCAAAAAAACCTTTCCACTGCATTTCATTGCTGTCATTAAAGGACCTGCTGAGATCATTTCAGTAATCGTCTTGTTAACTCAGGTGAGAATGTTGACAAGCACAAGGCTGGAGATTATTATGTCAGGCCGATTGGGTTAAAATGGCAGACTTGTCATGTTAAAAGGAGGGTGATGCTTGAAATCATTGTTCTTCCATTGTTAACCATGGTGACTTGCAAAGAAACGCGTGCAGCCATCATTGCGTTGCATAAAAATGGCTTCACAGGCAAGGATATTGTGGCTACTAAGATTGCACCTCAATCAACAATTTATAGGATCATCAAGAACTTCAAGGAAAGGGGTTCAATTCTTGTTAAGAAGGCTTCAGGGCGTCCAAGAAAGTCCAGCAAGCGCCAGGATCGTCTCCGAAAGAGGATTCAGCTGCGGGATCAGAGTGCCACCAGTGCAGAGCTTGCTCAGGAATGGCAGCAGGCAGGTGTGAGCGCATCTGCACGCACAGTGAGGCGAAGACTTTTGGAAGATGGCCTGGTGTCAAGAAGGGCAGCAAAGAAGCCACTTCTATCCAAAAAAAACATCAGGGACAGATTGATCTTCTGCAGAAAGTATGGTGAATGGACTGCTGAGGACTGGGGCAAAGTCATATTCTCAGATGAAGCCACTTTCCGATTGTTTGGGGCATCTGGAAAAAGGCTTGTCCGGTGAAGAAAAGGTGAGCGCTACCATCAGTCCTGTGTCATGTTAACAGTAAAGCATCCTGAGACCATTCATGTGTGGGGTTGCTTCTCATCCAAGGGAGTGGGCTCACTCACAATTTTGCCCAAAAACACAGCCATGAATAAAGAATGGTACCAAAACACCCTCCAACAGCAACTTCTTCCAACAATCCAACAACAGTTTAGTGAAGAACAATGCATTTTCCAACACGATGGAGCACCGTGCCATAAGGAAAAAGTGATAGCTAAGTGGCTCGGGGACCAAAACATTGACATTTTGGGTCCATGGCCATGGCCAGATCTTTATCCCATTGAGAACTTGTGGTCAATCCTCAAGAGGCGGGTGGACAAACAAAAACCCACTAATTCTGACAAACTCCAAGAAATGATTATGAAAGAATGGGTTGCTATCAGTCAGGAATTGGCCCAGAAGTTGATTGAGAGCATGCCCAGTCGAATTGCAGAGGTCCTGAAAAAGAAGAGCCAACACTGCAAATACTGACTCTTTGCATAAATGTCATGTAATTGTCGATAAAAGCCTTTGAAACTTATGAAGTGCGTGTAATTATATTTCACTACATCACAGAAACAACTGAAACAATGATCTAAAAGCAGTTTAGCAGTAAACTTTGTGAAAACTAATATTTTTGTCATTCTCAAAACTTTTGGCCACGACTGTACATGACTTCACAATAAATGGGTAGCTTATTTGAATTTAAAACATAACATTTATTAATGTTTGTAGATAAAATAATGGGCCCTACTATACTTGACAATACTAAATAGTTGCCACTGATCTCCTATAAAAAATGGGCGGAGATGGGAAGGGACCAAAAGGGGACAGTAATAATGTAATCAGATAGGGTGAAGGGTAGCCAGGTACCAAGGTAGAAAGACACAGCGCTGGGTCAATGTCCCTAAGCAGCCTTGTCTCTCACTATAACCTCCCTCCCATCTGCCACAATATCCCTATTTGCACCCTCCCTAGTTGTGGACTGCCCAGCTTTGCCCGATAGCCAGAATATGGTCCTATAGATGGTATCCTTAACCACAAGGGGAAAGGAAGGGAAAGCTGGCAAAGGTGAGTGTGCTGAAACAAGAACAGGTGAAATTACAATGTAACGTCACCTGTAATGTCTAAGCAGATTCATACACGATGAAATATATAATCAAAAATCATGATATACCAAGAATGTGCATATTCAACTGGTAATAATGTCCCGACGCGTTTCCTCAGTGCAACCTGATTCGTCAGGGGACAAATAGATTATATCAACAGAGCCCCTCAGTTGGGCTCAGTCATTCAGACAAAATAGAGGAGTCATAGAGGACACGCTAATAAACCATACTCGATAAGCCTATACAGTCTCCCTGGTAATGGACAACTGTGCAGCAAATGGAGTGTATAAGTAGGTTATTATGTGGCCTCAAATCAGCCAAACGTTATAGTGATAAAGGCAAAAATCACCCTCTATTTTGCATGGCCTGTGGTAGTTCCTGATATTTAGATTCAATAGTGTGTAATGTGATCAGTGTTCAATACACACCAGTATTCAGGTTAGAGTGTCTAAACCTGGAAACTAAATCAGGAACTAAATCAGGAATAACCAGAGGTCACCAGTCTCTACTTAGACAAGATGGTACTTGTCAGTAGGACTACAATCCAAGCCTAGCAAACCAATGATAGTATATTCATCAATGCATCACAATAACTAGAAGTATCTATTCAGTATACCTCCAATAATAAATGCATTGCGTCAGTTGATAGTATCTACTTTGTATACATTGTAGCCGATCTCCCCCAGTGATGTCACTAGCGGATATTAAAAATCGGTGCAACGTTGCTCATCTAGTGCTCATGTCAATCTGATATACAAGCATCAAGAAATAAGCGGCTTATCTGTCCAGTCGTGATGATGGCTGTCTCCAGATGGGAATGGATGGAGGGTGCTCCCTGGCGTCCCGCGTGTAGCAGTGGCAATGAAGCCATATTCGCGGGTCATTTAAAAAGCCGAGAAGCCCCGCCTCCAATCAACGCCCCCTCGTTGTCAAATCGCATCATAGTCACGTGATGCATCGGCTGTTCCGCCCCTAATCACGTGCTTCTATTCCATTCTATGATGCCTAGCGTGGATGCAAATTCCTGCTGCCAGGCAACCAAGACGACGCGTTACTTACGATGATAAAGTCAAGGGCCGTTCATTTTTCAGTGGCCTGTCGGAGCGCCGCCTTCCCCTGTTATGTTTCAGGCGGCATATAGTCTCCACTACACATATTTGAGGTGCGTGTGTTAATGAGATACAGAGATGGAATCAAAGGGCAAATAAGCTCCGCCTCTGCTCCCATAGAGATGAAGAATGTTTTCCATTGGTCCGCTTGGTCTGCGGTTTGCCTAATGGAATATTAGAGTTTTTGAGGTGATTCCTCAGATAGCTGTCGTTGTTAATTGATTGCTTCAACGCAACCCCATTTAAAGGTGCCTGTTTCCATAAGTTCCCAATAGGGGGTATAGTGATCTCATTCAATATGTCACTCCAACAGAGTCATTTATAATTTTTAAGAACAAATATATATATTTTTGATGTTAAATATATATTATATTATTATTACAATCCTGCCCACATACTCAAGGGGTAACTACGGGGGCGACCGGACACTATCATTAAGATGCAGAGTAGTATATCACGGTTCAATGTAGCAACCAAATGACAATTGTTCATTTAGACCCTTTGGAGCTACAGTTTGAAGGTGGAATATCCACCAAGTCTCTCTCTGCAATATTTTCCGGTCCCAATCCCCTCCCCTTTTTGGTCTCGCGACCACTTCAATGCCCATAAATCGACTGTACATGCGAGACACGGGCTGCAGTGGAGTAAGCACCTTCAAAACCAAGAAAGGGCTCAGGCCCCTCCTGCTCCCTCTTCTGCTGTTGCCTCGGCCTCTTCCTCCGCCTCTGGAGGAACGTTGGCACCTGCCGCCCAGCAAACAGAGGATGTGCCACTAACAACACCACCTCCGTCACCAAGCATCTCCACCATGTCACACGAAACCGTTCAGCTCTCCATCTCACAAACCTTTGATAGAAAGCGTAAATTCCCACCTAGCCACCCTCGATCCCTGGCCCTGAATGCCAGCATTTCTAAACTACTGGCCTTTGAAATGCTGTCATTCAGGCTCGTGGAGACGGACAGCTTCGAACAGCTCATGTCGCTTGCTGTCCCACAGTACGTCGTTCCCAGCCGCCACTACTTCTCTAGGAGAGCCGTGCCCTCCCTGCACAACCAAGTATCGGATAAAATCAAGTGTGCACTGCGCAACGCCATCTGTGGCAAGGTCCAGCTAACCACAGATACGTGGACCAGTAAGCACGGCCAGGGACGCTATATCTCCCTAACTGCACACTGGGTAAATGTAGTGGCGGCTGGGCCCCAGGCTGAGAGCTGTTTGGCGCACGTCCTTCCGCCGCCAAAGATCGCAGGCCATCATTCTTTGCCTCCTGTTGCCTCCTCTTCCTACTCGGCTTCCTCCTCCTCTTCTACCACCTCCTCATCCGGTCAGCGACAGACCTTCACCACCAACTTCAGCACAGCCAGGGGTAAACGTCAGCAGGCCATTCTGAAACTGATGTGTTTGGGGGACAGGCCCCAAACCGCGCACGAGTTGTGGCGGGTATAGAACAACAGACCGACGAGTGGTTGCTGCCAGTGAGCCTCAAGCCCAGCCTGGTGGTGTGCGATAATAGGCGAAATCTCGTTGCAGCTCTGGGACTAGCCGGTTTGACGCACATCCCTTGCCTGGCACATGTGCTGAATTTTGTGGTGCAGAAATTCATTCACAACTACCCCGACATGTCAGAGCTGCTGCATATAGTGCGGGCCGTCTGTGCGCGCTTCCGGCGTTCTCATCCTGCCTCTGCTCGGCTGTCTGCTCTACAGCGTAACTTCGGCCTTCCCACTCACCGACTCATATGCGACGTGCCCACCAGGTGGAACTCCACCTTGCACATGCTGGAGAGACTGTGCGAACAGCAGCAGGCCATAGTGGAGTTTCAGCTGCAGCACGCATGGGTGAGTCGCACTGCGGAACAGCACCACTTGACCAGTACTCCACCAACATGGCAAGTGGCGATGATGAAGTTATCAGCGTTACAATACCACTTCTATGTCTCCTTGAGAAAACACTTTGGGCGATGATGGAAGAGGATGTGGCCCAGGACGAGGAGGAGGAGGAAGAGGGGTCATCTCTAACACTTTCAGGCCAGTCTTTTAGAAGTGGCTCAGAAAGAGGATTTTTGCAACAGCAGAGGCCAGGTACAAATTTGTCCAGCCAGGGCCCACTACTGGAGGAGGAGAAGGATGGGGATGAAGCATGTTCACAGCAGGGTGGCACCCAACGCAGCTCTGGCCCATCACTGGTGCGTGGCTGGGGGGATACGGAGGATGCAGACGATACGCCTCCCACAGAGGACAGCTTGTCCTTACCTCTGGGCAGCCTGGCACACATGAGCGACTACATGCTGCAGTGCCTGCGCAACGACAGCAGAGTCGCCCACATTTTAACGTGTGCTGACTACTGGGTGGCCACCCTGCTGGATCCCCGTTACAAAGACAATGTGCCATCCTTAATTCCCTCACTGGAGCGTGATCGGAAGATGCGCGACTACAGGCACGCGCTGGTAGACGCGCTCCTGAGAGCATTCCCAACTGACGCCGGGGGACAAGTGAAAGCACAAGGTGAAGGCAGGGGAGGAGGAAGAGGTCGCCAACGCAGCTGTGTCAGCGCCAGCACCTCAGAAGGCAGGGTTAGCATGGCCGACATGTGGAAAAGCTTTGTCACCTCGCTGCAACAACCGGCCCCAACTGCTGATATGGAGCGTGTTATCAAGAGGCAGCATTTGAACAACATGGTGGAACAGTACCTGTGCACACGCCTACACGTACTGACTGATGGTTCTGCCCCATTCAACACTTGGGTCTCCAAATTGTCCACATGGCCAGAGCTTGCCCTGTATGCCTTGGAGGTGCTGGCCTGCCCTGCAGCCAGTGTACTCTCTGAACGTGTATTTAGCACGGCAGGAGGCGTCCACAGCCAACGTGGACAAGCTCACGTTCATTATTATTATTTATTATTATTATTTATTATTAAAGCGCCATTCATTCCATAGCGCTGTACATATGATGAGCGGTGCACATACATAATACAGACAATTGCACTAATCATAAACAAGACAAGTTACAAACTGGTACAGAAGGAGAGAGGGCCCTGCCCGTGAGGGCTTACAATCTATATGGTATGGGTGAAGGACACAGTAGGTGCGAGTTAAGTTGGTCATGGCGGTATAGAGGCAGCGGGGTCACTGGTTGTAGGCTTGTCTGAAGAGGTGGGTTTTCAGGTTTCTTTTGAAGGATTCCAATGTAGGTGAGAGTCTGATATGTTGGGGTAGCGAGTTCCAGAGTATGGGGGATGCACGGGAGAAATCTTGGAGTCGATTGTGGGAAGAGGCAATAAGAGGAGAGGAGAGAAGGAGGTCTTGTGAGGATCGAAGAGTGCGTGTGGGGATGTATCTAGAAAGTATCTCAGAGATGTAGGGAGGGGACAGGTTATGGACGGCCTTGTATGTATTTGTTAGTACTTTGAAGTGAATTCGCTGGGCAATGGGGAGCCAGTGAAGGGATTGGCAGAGGGGAGAGGCAGAGGAGTAATAGGGGGAGAGGTGGATTAGTCGGGCAGCAGAGTTGAGGATAGATTGGAGGGGTGCGAGAGTGCTAGATGGAAGGCCACAGAGGAGAATGTTGCAGTAGTCTAGGCGAGAGATAATGAGGGCATGTACAAGAATTTTCACAGATTCAAAGTTAAGGAAAGCACGGATGCGGGAGATGTTTTTGAGTTGGAGGCGGCAGGTGGTGGAAAGAGCTTGGATTTGCGGTCGGAAGGAAAGTGCAGAATCCAAGGTCACTCCAAGGCAGCGGACTTTGTTGACCGGGGAGAGTGTGCAGCCATTGATCATGATAGATAGGTCTGTTGAGGGGGTTGAACAAGATGGGGGAAAGATTATGAATTCTGTCTTATCCATGTTAAGTTTTAGAAAGCGAGAGGCGAAGAAGGATGATATAGAAGATAGACATTGTGGGATTCTTGATAGTAAGGTGGTGATTTCTGGACCAGAGAGGTAGATTTGTGTGTCGTCAGCGTAGGAGTGATACTGAAAGCCATGGGACTCTATGAGCTGTCCCAGGCCAAAGGTGTAGATAGAGAAGAGCAGGGGTCCTAGGACAGAGCCTTGCGGGACACCAACAGAGAGGGAATGAGACGAGGAGGTGGTGCGAGAGTGGGAGACGCTAAACGTCCGGTCTGTGAGGTATGATGTGATCCAGAAGAGGGCCAGGTCGGTGATGCCGAGAGATGAGAGAGTTTGCAACAGAAGGGAGTGGTCAACAGTGTCAAAGGCAGAGGACAGGTCAAGGAGAAGGAGGACAGAGTATTGTTTCTTGGTTTTGGCTGTCAGTAGGTCATTGGTGACTTTAGTAAGGGCAGTCTCGGTTGAGTGGTGGGGTCGGAAGCCAGATTGTAGGCGGTCAAAGAGGGATCAGGAGGAGAGGTGGGAGGACAGTTCTGAATGGACATGTTGTTCAAGTAGCTTTGAGGCATACGGAAGAAGTGATATGGGGCGATAACTGGACAAGGAAGCTGGGTCAAGTGAAGGCTTTTTGAGGATGGGTGTAATGGTAGCATGTTTAAAAGCAGAGGGGAAGACACCAGAGTTTAGTGATAGGTTGAAGAGATGAGTTAGGGCTGGGATAAACACTGTGGTGAGGTTAGGGATGAGGTGGGATGGGATTGGGTCAAGTGCACAGGTGGTCAGATGAGATTTGGAGAGTAGAGTGGAGAGTTTTTCTTCTGTAATGGTGGAGAAGCGGGTTTTGGGAGAAGGGGACCGAGCCGTTGTGTAGAGGGTCTGTGGGGACTGTGTGGTGAAGCTTTCTCTGATGTTGACTATCTTTTGTTTGAAATATTTGGCAAAGTCCTCAGCTGAGAAGAGAGGAGAGGGTGGGGGCGCTGGGGGACGGAGAAGGGAGTTAAAAGTGCTAAAAAGTTGTTTAGGGCTGTGTGACAGGGAAGATATGAGAGATGAGAAGTAGGCCTGTTTTGCATCAGCGAGTGAGGATTTAAATATGAGGAGGGATTGCTTGTATGCGGTGAAATGATCATTTGAATGGGATTTCTTCCATTGCCGCTCAGCAGCCCTGGAAGCTTGTCTGAGTTTTTTGGTCAGGTTGGTGTGCCAGGGTTGTCTGTTGATTTTTCGGGTTTTGTTGTGTGTGAGGGGGCAACAGTGTCCAGAGCTGTACTTATTGTGGTGTTATATAGGGTGGTAGCAGCTTCTGGGTCTAGGAGGGAACAGATGGTAGAGAGTGGGAGAAGAGAGTCGGAAAGCAAGTGAAAGTCGAGATGTTTAAGGTTCCTGCGGGGGTGTGTTAGTGTGTGGACCGGGGGAGCAGCAGAAGAGACCAGTAAAGAGAAGGTGAGTAGGTTGTGGTCGGATAGGGGGAGAGGCGAATTAGAAAGGTTAGATAGGGAGCAGAGGCGGGTAAAGATCAGATCCAGAGTGTGACCATCTCTGTGGGTGGGAACTGAAGACCACTGTGATAGGCCGAAGGAGGAAGAGAGTGACAGGAGTTTAGAGGCGGCCGAGTGGCATGTGTCAATAGGGATGTTGAAGTCACCCATGATGATAGTGGGGATGTCGGCAGAAAGAAATCAGGCAGGGAAACCAGGCCTGGATCCCACAAGGCTTGTCTGTACCTTGTGCAGAATAGACAGTTCTAACAGCCTCAACCATCCATCCTTGTACTCAAGTGCACTTATTCCTTTTTTTAATTTTTTTTATATGTCCCAATATTTTGGGGGATACCCCTATGTAAAAATGCAAAATAACACACATCTGTGTTGGCTACCTATTCCTCCTTCACCGCCGCTTCCACCTAGACCGCTACGTGAGCCTACACGGCCACATCCACCCATTCACCACCTCCTCAACCTCTTCCTCCTACATCATTCCTAATTTTTTTTTTTAAGGTCTTTTATGTTTTTTTTTATTCATTTCCCTACCCACATTTGTTTGCAGAGCATTTGCCGTGCTCTTAAGCAAATTTTGCTGCCTTTTGCAGCCCTCTAGCTCTTTCCATGACATTTTTACAGCCATTTTAGTGCTCAAAACTTCGGGTCCCAAACCCAAATTTTTTTTTCAAGTCCAGGTGTCCGCTCAACTCTATATACGACCCTTTGCGGGCAGGGTCAGCTCTCCTTCTGTACCAGTTTGTAACTTGTCTTGTTCATGCTTATTGCAATGTTTGTTTGTTTTTTTCGTATGTATAGCACCATGGAATTGATGGCACTTTAATAATAATAATAATAATAATAATAATTATTATTATTATTATTATAATACCAATAAAGTAAATTAGTAACAGTGATCTGCATGTATATGTCCTAGTTAATCCATTTACCTTGTTCTCCTATTTGTTTGTCTTTTCATTTAGAGAAATACAACGTCAACAGAAGAAGGAATGTATATTTGGAGATACATGGTTATTTTACGGTTGCCGCAGCCATGATAAGGACTATTTATTTAGGTAATTGCATTCAAATTTATATTACACATTAACAGTTACAGTCATGATTGTAAAGTTTTACAAAGCGACAATGATTTTGTGGTTTTGAATCCAACCAGGACGACCCCTGTATGTTTTAAATTTTCTTCCACTCTAAAAACAGCCACTTAATTATTTTGACTACTTTAGATTAGCACTGTTACATCCAAGATTTTATGTTCCTTTAAAACTGAACATATATTCTGTCTAGATTATTTATTTTTTATTCACATGGAATTACTGTAGAATTTTTTTTTTCACATGATTTTATATGCTACTGGGTTTTACCATTGGGAGAAAGCTGAGGATATGCCACCTTTGGGGGCATTTTTTTTTATTATTGCTTTGTACTCATTTTGAGCTAAAAAAAATCTTTTTTTCAATTAGTCTTTATTAAGAATGTTGAACTCCTGTCTCTTTGAGATTCTGTAGTAGCAGGATCTGACCTTTGACTCTGTTCCATCAGGCAGCTCAGCTGACAGCTCCTTATCTCTGATCTCTGACCTCCTAAACACTCATTAAAGCTCAATACTTAGCCTACTGAGAAAAGTGTTTATGACCTTTTAGTAATGTAGCGATATGGTTATTAGATGACCAGCACAAAGTGAAAGTACGATTCACACACCTAGACAGTCAACCCTGTCTGACGGAATGGATCAGTACTTTTAATAAATACCAATTGAAAAAAAGTGTTTTCGCCCCAAATGAGTAACATGCAATCATAAAAATATCATGAGTAACATGCAATCATAAATAAAAAATTGCCCCTGAAGGTGTAAATAGCCTGTAATGCAAAATGACCGCTTTTGTGTGCAGGCTATGTATGGAGTTAGCTGATGAGCTGAGTCCGCTTCATACATGGCAGATGTCGACTGTGTAATACAGCTGCCACCTGGCCTCAATCTTGGATCCCGGTCATTTAGCTGCTCAGAGACATCTGAGCAATTAGACAGAGGGAGGCAACTTCTTCTGTCCATCAGACCCTCCACAGCAAAATAGATTCCTTTATTTTTCTGCATCTTCTGAGCATTGCACATTATACAGTGCCTTGTGAAAGTATTAACCCTCTTAGTATTTTTCCTGTTTTTTTGCATTATAATGGATTAACCTGAAAAAATAGTTTAAAGAGGACCTTTCATGGTTTTGTATTAATTGAGATAAATACCTTTACTAGCGGGGTACCCCCGGCTGATGCTGCCACCCTGCCTGATTTTTTAAAATATCGCTCCTGCGCCCCACTGTGCCCCCCCCCCCCTGTAGCTTTCACGCTCAGTATGCTAATACTGAGCATCGGTACAGGGAGGAAGAGATGACAGGGTTTCTCAATGGGCTTCTTCTCCCTGGCTGGCTGTGATGCTGAGAGCATCACAGCCAGGGAGAAAAAACTCACCTTCTCCCTGACTGTAATTGGATCGTGGCACAGCCAGGGAGAAGGAGAAGCCCATTGAGAAACCCTGGCGTCTCCTCCTCCCTGTACCGATGCTCAGTATTGGCATACTGAGCGCAAAAACTACGGGGGGGGGGGCACAGCGGGGTGCAGGAGCGATATTTAAAAAAATCAGGCAGGGTACCCCGCAAGTAAAGGTATTTATCTCCATTAATACAAAACCATGAGAGGTCCTCTTTAAATTGTTACAGTGAAATAAAAAAATGCCTTGTTTCAAAAATAAAAGCTGAATAGTTGTGATTGCATATGCGTTCACCTCCTTTGCAATCAACCCCTTAAATAAAGTCTGGTACAAGAAATTAAAGGGTTTGTCGAGATTTAAATATTGATATCAATATCTGATCGGTGGAGGTCTGACACCCAGGAGCCCCGCTGATCAGCTGCTTGAAAAGTCACCGGCTCCCCTGTGAGCACCGCTGCCTTCTCCATGCTGACCCAGCACAGCGTTTTAAATTATATAGTGGCTGTGCTTGGTATTTAAGCTTAGCCCCATTCACTTGTGTGAGGCTGAGCTGCACCTAGGCCATGTGACCGTTGAACGTGTTGTCACTCAGCCTAGAGAAATCTGTGAGAAGGCCGCGGTGCTATGTGAGTACCACTACCTTCTCGAAAAGCTGATCAGTGGGGATCCCGGGTGTTGGATCCCCACCGATCAGATACTGATGACCTACAGTATCTAGAGGATAGTTCATCAGTATTTTAAGTCTCGGCAAACCTCTATAACTTCCCCCAGTCGTCTCCACTACGGCACCCATGAGTTGGCCCTGCCCCTATCAGGGACAGGAAAACCATGCAGAGAGGTTAAATTTCCCTTCCCCACTTCCCCCTTCATTGTTTTTTACCTGTCCCTGTTCAGTGGGGAAGATACAGAGAGTGTCAGGGCTGAGGCCCTGGAATTGTGGGTGGGCAAAGGAAGTAGGCAATGCCCATTGTTCCCAACCTTCTTCGGCTGGTCTGTGCCTAAGGTTTGCGAAACACAGGCAAGTGTAATCTCTCCTTTCCCACAGTATCAGTGGCTTCGGGAAGTGGTTTCGGCACAGTGCATATACGCTGAGCGCCATGGAAAGCGCCATGTTGGTGGTCGCTTCTGGTGCAGCATTCAGTTAAGGGAGACAGCTCCAGCCGGAGAGTGTGCTGCCCTTAGTGTGATATAGAAATGGAGGGTGCCATATTAGTGATGTCACTTCTGTGATGTCACGCCATCAGCACAAGATGGGAAGGCGGCATATAAGCCGGATGAGAGAAGCTTCCTCCTCAGTGTGAGTTAACACTGGGAAGAGTTGCAGGCAGAATTCATGCAGTGGTAGTCCCAGGAGGTGCCGAGATATATACCACAGTCCAGTGAATGCAGGTTCAAGTCACAGGTCCAGTAAGTCACATTTTTTTTCCCTGAGGTGTACTGTATATTTTCTTTTATTTATTTGGCTTAAAATATTGTGCCATTTGGTTAAGTATCTTATGCTCTCTTTTAGGGAGACAAAGATGCGGTACCTAAAGAAAAAAGCAGTTCAGATAAATGCGCTGTTTGCAATAAGAAACAGGATCCATCATACAAAAAACCCATATGTCCTTCATGCACATCAAAATTTGTGCAGGAAGAATCCCCGTGTTTTTAGGAACGACATTAGATCTTTGGTAAAGGAGGATATCCAGTCTGCTATGTCTGGTCTTACTGCAGAGAGCAGTTGTCCTCTGATTCTGAAGACTTGTCCGATGCTGAATTTTCTGATAGAGAAGAGGGAGAACATATTGATTCATCTTCTGAAGAAGAGGAGAAAAAGTTCTTCTTTTCTACAGATTATTTTAGACCAACTAAATAGAGCAATACGGAACACAATGGAAATTGAAAAAGTTAAAAAAGCCACGTATATTTAAGATAATATAATAGTTAGCCCCTTTCATGTTGATAGGGGATCATGTCACACAACAAGAATACTCCTTTCAATTCCAGGGTGTAATGTAAGTCAAAGTGTGCAGAACAACTAACGGATGTTCTTACGGACATGTTTAATACCTCCCTGAGCAGTGCTGTCAGTGCTGAGGAATTACACAGTCTTGGTAACATTTGAAAAGGGCTTACTTTGCACAATGGTTATAAGTCATTATGTTTATACTTCAAAGTGACTACTATCATGCGTGTCCCGAAGAAGTCTCCAGTGTTTTGTCTCAATGACCCACCGTCCTGTTGCGCCCACGTCTATCTTCATGAAGTGCTTCAAGAGGCTTGTCTTGAGGCATATGTAGAACATGCTGCCACTCTTCATGGACCCCTGCAGTTCGCACATCGTCCTAGCTGCTCTACAGATGGCATCATAGCTACTGCTTTACATCTGGCTCATGCATGTATGGAAAAGAAGAACACGTGTAAAGGTTTTTTTATAGATTTAATTTCAGTATTCACCACTATCGTTCCTGATAACAGTAAAGGAATTTAATACTACTTACCTGTGTCCTCTGACCACGGCAACAGAAGCGCTCCTTCATTTCTCCTTCGTTCCCAAATTTGTATTCCTCAGAACCTGATCGGAAAGCTTAGCTCACAGGGACTGACCACAGCATTTTAACTGAATCCTGGATTCCCTGATTAGGAGACCTCACAGAAAATTTGCTGAGGAATTACACAGTCTTGGTAACATTTGAAAAGGGGTTACTTTGCACAATGGTTATAAGTCATTATGTTTATACTTTTTTATCGATACATTGTGCATTGCTTTTAGAGTATTACACTGTGCGGCTATGCTCTACGCTATACTGTACAGTATGTTTTTTTTTACATTTCTCTGTAACGCACCTAGTTGATCAGTTAGGATCTCAACTGCGGAAGCAATGGACATGCACTATTATCCCACTGCCCTTGTTCTTGGCTGTGGGATTCGCGGTTACTCAGTATGTACCCCAGGCGTCTCTCTCAGTCTTGGGCGGAGAGTTTGGGGTAACAAAATCATTTACCGCTATCCATCTATTTAGTATTACTGCTGGAGAGGAAGGTCTCCCAGTATTACAGGAGTCACAAGTTAGTATAAGCTTGTGCACAGTTCAGAGTTAGTATCTAGTATGCAATAGGTTCAGGGTTAGTATATAGCATGTCCTCAGTTTAGTATATTGTATGCCATAGGTTCAGAGCATGTCCACAGTTTAGTATATAGTATGCAGTAGGTTCAGAACATGTCCACAGTTTAGTATATAGTATGCAGTAGGTTCAGAGTTAGTATAGCATGTCCACAGTTTAGTATATAGTATGCAGTAGGTTCAGAGCATGTCCACAGTTTAGTATATAGTATGCAGTAGGTTCAGAGTTAGTATAGCATGTCCACAGTTTAGTATATAGTATGCAGTAGGTTCAGAGCATGTCCACAGTTTAGTATATAGTATGCAGTAGGTTCAGAGTTGGTTTGGGAGTATCGTCTCACACCAGTCAGGAACCACCCCACTCAGAGTTCCAGGACATTAATCAGAGCAGGTAACAGGCATATACTTGCGGTTAGTTGGTCCTGGCTAGGAAGCCAGCAGTGGGGAAGCCAGTGGCAAGAAGGTAGACAGTCCTTCACGCTGTTGTTAGGGATCCAGGTCTGGATATGTGGACAGAGTCCTCAGATGCAGTGGAGCTAGCAGGGTGCACACTCCATTAGTGGAACACCCTGCTTAGCACCTGTCTTCTATTTAAGGGCCGGACGGTAAGTGGGCGGAGTCACAGGAGGGCCCAGCAGCCACTGCGTTCCACGCTGGAGCGCAAGCCAGCGTAACACAGGCGGTCGCTGCGTTCCACGCTGGAACGCAAGCCAGCGTATCATCGCAGACGGCCGGTGCGTTCCACGCTGGAGCGCAAGTCAGCGTATCGTCACAGGGAGCCGCTGTGATCCAGGCTGTACTGTTACAGTACCCCCCCCTTAAGGGACCCCTCCGGGGTACCCCACTAGGAGAGGGTCGGTTGGGAAATCTTCTATGGAACAATCTTTGGAGTCTGGGTGCATGAACGTTTTGCACATCTTCCCAAGAGTCATCCTGGGGACCATACCCCTTCCATCTAATGAGATACTGGATCTTCCCCCGTCTTCTTCTGGAATCAATGAGCTGCTCAACTTCAAATTCTTCTTCTCCTTGGACCTCTATCGGAGGCAAGGGTCGAGGATCACTTGATGGGAACGGCCTAGATCTAAACGGCTTCAGTAGTGACACGTGGAATGTGGGATGTACCTGTAATCGCGGAGGAAGGGTGAGTCTCACCGTGTTGGGGTTAATAATTCTTTCTATCGGAAAAGGACCCAGGAATTGTCTTCCCAATTTCTTGGAAGGTACCCCCAACCGAAGGTTTTTTGTTGATAACCAAACCGAGTCCCCGACCTGGTAGGGAGGACTTTCTCTCCTACGACGGTCGTAGTAACACTTCTGTCTTTCTTTTGCCCGTTGAAGGTTGTCTTTTAGCGTCTTAAGGGTAGTTTGCAAAGTGGTCAGATAATCGTCTGTGGCTGGAACGTTTGTGGGAAGGCTGGTTTGAGGAAGAGACCTAGGGTGAAATCCGTAATTAGCAAAGAATGGAGTATGTAATGTGGAGGAATTCGTAGAATTATTATAGGCGAATTCAGCGAGAGGAAGTAGGCCCTCCCAGTCATCCTGGAGAAAAGAGCAGTGACATCTGAGATACTGTTCCAGACACTGATTCACCCTTTCAGTCTGCCCATTAGTTTGGGGGTGATAGGCGGTAGACATTCTGTGGTCGATTTGAAGTCTGGAACAAAGTGCTCTCCAGAATTTGGATACGAATTGCGAACCCCTGTCTGATATGACCTGGCTAGGAATTCCATGTAACTTAATAATATTAGACAGGAATACCACGGCCGTTTCCTTGGAGGAGGGTAACTTCTTGAGGGGCACGAAGTGTGCCATCTTAGTCAGCAAATCCACTACCACCATGATGGTGTTGTTTCCTCTGGAAAGGGGAAGTTCAACTATGAAATCCATCGAGACCCATTCCCAGGGTCTGTTGGCGATGGGAAGACTCAGTAGGAGACCATAAGGTCGGTTTCTGTGAGTTTTACATGAGGCACAGGTCTCGCACGTGGAAACGTATTCCTCAATTTGTTTGGTCATCTTTGACCACCAGAAGTTCCTGCGTATCAGGGTTGTGGTTTTAGCAATGCCGGGTTGTCCCGCGAGGGGTAAATCATGGCAAAGTTTGATCACCTGATTGGTGAGGGAGGGTGGTATGTACAGTTGGCTGTCCTTGTAAAGGAGACCCTGTTGGTTCTGCGAAAGACCAGGGGGGGTATTAGCATGGTCATTAATTAGAGCATCCTTGAGCTGGGTTTCCAACGTTATGGTGGCAAGGACGAGTTTCTTCGGTGGAATGATCCATGTGGCAGTCGCTGTGATCCAGTCGTGACAAGGCGTCGGCCTTCCCATTTTTTGAGCCTGGTCGGTATGTAATTTGGAAGTTAAACCTGTCAAAAAAAAAACTCCACCGTACTTGACGGCCTGATAATGTTTTATTGGTTTTCAGGTATTGTAGATTACGGTGATCCGTATAAATTGTGATGGGGTGTATTGATCCTTCAAGTAAATGCCTCCAATTTTCCAGGGAGCACTTTATGGCGAGGAGTTCCTTTTCGCCTATGGGGTAATTGAATTCGGCGGTATTTAGAGTCCGGGAGTAGAACCCGATAGGATGTAACGGAGTTGAAAAAGAGCTTCGCTGGGACAGAACAGCTCCTATGGCTGCCTGGGATGCGTCTACTTCCAGCACGTAGTGATGGTTCGGATTTGGGAGAGTCAGTATCGGTGCCGTAGTGAACCTGTTCTTTAATAACTCAAACGCTGATTGGGCGTCCTTGGACCAAACGAACTTCGTGTTGACACTAGTTAAGCGGGTTAGTGGTTTAGTGGTAGCGGAGAAATCTTTAATGAATTTCCTATAGAAGTTTGAGAACCCGAGGAACCGTTGAAGAGCTTTCCTGGAATCCGGAATCGGCCAATTTTGGATGCAAGTGATTTTTGAGGGATCCATCTGGATACCTTTGGGTGAAATTATGTATCCGAGGAAGGGAAGAGAGGTAGTCTCGAATACACATTTTTCCTGTTTGACGTATAAGCGATGAACACTTAACCGTGCGAGAACCCAACGGACATGTTTCCTGTGATCGTGTAAGTTATCGGAATACACTAGTATATCATCAAGATAGATGATTACACATACGTCCAGTAGATCCCTAAAGATGTCGTTAATAAAATTTTGGAATGTGGCAGGGGCGTTGCATAACCCGAAGGGCATCACTGTATACTCGAAGAGACCATACCGAGTGCGGAAAGCTGTCTTCCATTCATCACCTTTTCTGATCCTAATTAAGTTGTATGCGCCTCTCAAATCCAGCTTGGTGTAGATTGTTGCTGTTTGTAATCTTTCTATGAGTTCGGATATTAGTGGCAAGGGGTACCGATTTTTGATTGTTACTTTGTTCAAGGCTCTGTAATCTATAATGGGCCTTAGGCTTGAGTCTTTGTTTCTCACAAAGAACATCCCTGCTGCTGCCGGGGAGGTTGAAGGCTGAATAAAACCTTTTCGTAAGTTCTCTTCTAGGTACTGTTTGAGGTGAACAAGTTCTGGTTGTGCCAATGGATAAATTCTACCCGTGGGTATCTCACTACCCGGCAGCAAGTCTATGGGGCAATCGTAAGATCTATGGGGCGGAAGAGATTCCGCCTTCTTTGCGCTGAATACCTCAGCAAAGTCTGCGTATCGGCTGGGGACCTGGTTCACTCCCACGTGCATGAGAGATTTGAGAGGAAAGCAGGTCTCCATACAATAAGGTGACGTAAACTGAACTCTCCCCTGTTTCCATAGGAGGGTTGGCTGGTGTATTTGCAACCATGGCAACCCAAGAATCACGGGAAACAATGGAGAGTGTATGATATCAAAGGATAAGAATTCTGTGTGGTTATTTTCACATGTCACCATGAGGGGTTGAGTCTGACTGTGGATAGGACTAGAAGTGGTACCGTCAATGAAACTCACGGATATCGGAACGTTTTTTCTCATGTGGGGAATTTTATTTCGCTCAACCAAATGCATATCGATAAAATTCCCCGAAGCTCCCGTGTCCACCATGGCTTCAACGATAATCCGGTTTTGGTCCCACTGTAAGGTGAGAGACGTGTTTATGTAACCACCAGTACTATTTTTTGTACTGCCTAAGGTACAAGACGTGCCGCTCTTACCTTCGCACTTCTTACGTATCGCGGGGCATCCGTCAACGGTATGGTCAGCAGACGCACAATATAAACAGAGGTTGAGGTTACGTCTCCTGGCTTTCTCTCTCTTGGTCAGAGGACCTCGGATCGCCCCAATCTCCATCATCTCTACAGCAGGACCCTGGCTGGACGGTCTTGGGTTGGGTGTGAAGCCTGAGACTCTCTCGGCTCTGCGTTCCCTCAGCCGTCTGTCAATGGTGGTGGCCTTCTGCATCAAGGCATTAAGTGTAAGTGGTAATTCTCCTCGGGCTAATTCGTCCTTCAGGGCCTCGGAAAGACCTAGGCGAAACTGATTCCTAAGGGTGAGGTCATTCCATTCAGTCTCCCGGGCCCAGCGAGTGTATTCCGCAATAAAGTCCTCTACAGGTCGTCTCCCTTGTTTAAGGCTGCGTATAGCGGTCTCAGCGGTCAGCTGTTTACTATGGTCCTCGTAGAGAAGGGCCATTTTTTCAAGGAACAGAGGGAAGGATTCCAGGACTGGGTCTTCTTTTTCTAAATAAGTATTGGCCCATGCTCTGGGCTCCCCCCTGAGGTATGAGATCATGGTAAGTACTTTTGTTCTGTCAGTTAGGTAAGTCCGGTGATGCAGCTCAAACATTAGTTTGCACGCGTTCAGGAAATCCCTGAACTGCCTTCGGTCACCCGCGAATATCTCAGGTGGGCTGACCTTGGGTTCTGGTCCATCACGGGGGTGTCCTGGCCCCTGAGTGACAAGTTGCCGTATTGCCTGGTTTTCTAGCTGGAGATGTTGTATAGTCACATTGAGGGTCTCCACCCTCTTAGTGAGGGTGACGAGGTGACCTGCAACCTCCGCTGGATCCATGTGGGTTCCACTAATATGTAACGCACCTAGTTGATCAGTTAGGATCTCAACTGCGGAAGCAATGGACATGCACTATTATCCCACTGCCCTTGTTCTTGGCTGTGGGATTCGCGGTTACTCAGTATGTACCCCAGGCGTCTCTCTCAGTCTTGGGCGGAGAGTTTGGGGTAACAAAATCATTTACCGCTATCCATCTATTTAGTATTACTGCTGGAGAGGAAGGTCTCCCAGTATTACAGGAGTCACAAGTTAGTATAAGCTTGTGCACAGTTCAGAGTTAGTATCTAGTATGCAATAGGTTCAGGGTTAGTATATAGCATGTCCTCAGTTTAGTATATTGTATGCCATAGGTTCAGAGCATGTCCACAGTTTAGTATATAGTATGCAGTAGGTTCAGAACATGTCCACAGTTTAGTATATAGTATGCAGTAGGTTCAGAGTTAGTATAGCATGTCCACAGTTTAGTATATAGTATGCAGTAGGTTCAGAGCATGTCCACAGTTTAGTATATAGTATGCAGTAGGTTCAGAGTTAGTATAGCATGTCCACAGTTTAGTATATAGTATGCAGTAGGTTCAGAGCATGTCCACAGTTTAGTATATAGTATGCTGTAGGTTCAGAGTTGGTTTGGGAGTATCGTCTCACACCAGTCAGGAACCACCCCACTCAGAGTTCCAGGACATTAATCAGAGCAGGTAACAGGCATATACTTGCGGTTAGTTGGTCCTGGCTAGGAAGCCAGCAGTGGGGAAGCCAGTGGCAAGAAGGTAGACAGTCCTTCAAGCTGTTGTTAGGGATCCAGGTCTGGATATGTGGACAGAGTCCTCAGATGCAGTGGAGCTAGCAGGGTGCGCACTCCATTAGTGGAACACCCTGCTTAGCACCTGTCTTCTATTTAAGGGCCGGACGGTAAGTGGGCGGAGTCACAGGAGGGCCCAGCAGCCACTGCGTTCCACGCTGGAGCGCAAGCCAGCGTAACACAGGCGGTCGCTGCGTTCCACGCTGGAACGCAAGCCAGCGTATCATCGCAGACGGCCGGTGCGTTCCACGCTGGAGCGCAAGTCAGCGTATCGTCACAGGGAGCCGCTGTGATCCAGGCTGTACTGTTACATTCTCTTGCACATGTACATGGGCATTTTATATAGTTTTTATTATTTTCTAGCACCATCTTGGAGGAACTCAGTTTTTTTTTTACTCTGTAGTGTAAACACTGTATATAGTTGGAATGACAAGTTTCACAGCCAAAAAACCCTGGCTTCTTAAAGAAGGTTTTCCAGGATCTTCTGGATAGGTCATCAGTATCTGATCGGTGGGTGTCCGATACAGGACCCCCACGATCAGCTGTTTTGAGAAGGCATCGGTGCTCCTTTGCTTACTATGCACAGCGTTGTATATTGTATAGTAGCTGTGCTTGGTATCACACTCAGCCCCATTCACTTAAATGGAGTTGAGCTGCTCCTAGGCCATGTGACCGATGAACGTGTTGTCAGTCAGCCTAGGAAAAGCAGAGAGAAGGCTCACAGGAGCGCTGGTGCCTTCTAAAACAGCTGATCGACAGGGGTCCCTGAGGATAGGTCATCATTATTAAAAACTCAGGAAAAAACTTTAATTCTGTTAAGTTTGGTAGAAATACCTAAGGTCAGGCCAATTCATTAGAGAATTTTGTACATAAACACAATTTTCAAAATCCTTACCTCATAAGTAAAGAGCCACAATAGTCTCATCCTCTAGGAGATTATATTGCTTGTATGCTGGGTAAATAACTTTTAGAAGCACCAGGTATATTTTTAAGGCTACTTTCACACTAGCGTTCGGGGCTCCGCTTGTGAGCTCCATTTGAAGGGGCTCACAAGCGGCCCCGAATGCATCCGTACTGCCCTAATGCATTCTGACTGGACGCGGATCCGCTCAGAATGCATCAGTCTGGCAGCGTTCAGCCTCCGCTCCGCTCAGCAAGCGGACACCCGAACGCCTGGCCGTGTGGAGGCAAACGGATCAGTCCAGACTTACAATGTAAGTCAATGGGGACGGATCCGTTTGAATTTGACACTATATGGCTCAATTTTCAAACGGATCCGTCCCCCATTGACTTTCAATGTAAAGTCTGGACGGATCCGTTTGAAGCTACTTTCAGACTTAGAATTTTTTCTACAATATAATGCAGACGGATCCGTTCTGAACGGATCCAAAGTCTGCATTATATGAGCGGATCCATCTGGGCAGACCCCAGACGGATCCGCTCTGAACGGTAGTGTGAAAGTAGAAGTTTAGCATCCGATGCATCTAAAGTATGTTCAACTTGCATATTTTGCAGGCAACATAACTTAAATTTGCATTCCACATATGAATATAACGTGTTATAACAAAGGATAAAACTTTTGATCAGACAAATTTTGCTAAGTTTGCCTAGAAAAGGATTGGTTGTATTCATACTGTATGTTGGAATATTCTTTGCTCTTAAAGGATAACTGTCATATTATTTTTTATTTTTTGCTAAAGTGTAGGGCAAGTGATAGGTAACAATTTTGCAATAGACTTTATTTAGCCAAAACATTTATTTTTGGTAGAAAACTGGGGCTGAAATGGCCCTTAGCAGCACTCTTCAAAAGAGCGTTGCTAAGGGCCATCCGTCTCTGATTAGAAAAGATGGGCTGTGCAGCCAGACACTATGTTTCTGCCTCCCGTGCTTCCCTATGAGACAGAAGGCTGGGCACAGGAGTCTTAGGAGTTAAAATTACATTTATATTCTCCCTTTCTATGCAATCTAATCCTCCGTAACATTCACTGACCTGCGATACCTGTGATAATAATTCATGAATCAGCCGCCAGAAGTAGAATCACTGTGCGCAGTGAGCCGGTGGCTGCTTCATGAATTATTATCACAGGGATCGCAGGTCAGTGAATGTAACGGAGCATTAGATTGCATAGAAAGGGGGAATATAAATGTAATTTTAACTCCTAAGACTCCTGTGCCCAGCCTTCTGTTGCATTCTCTCTGTTTCCCTTAGGCCCAGTGATGTCATGACTAGTATCACTGGCCTGGGCGGGGCTATACCCCATTCAAGTGAATGGAGGTTAGCCGCGCCCAGGCCAGTGATACTAGTCGTGATATCACTGGGCCTAAGGGAAAACAGCTGATCGGAGGTGTTCCCGAGTGTCGGACCCCCGCTGTTCAGATGCTGATGATCTATCCAGAGGCCCAGTGACATCACAACTAGTATCACTGGCCAAGATTATCAGTTAAAAAGAACTGCAGAACCCTTTTAATGAAAGATATTAGTGGTCACATGGGAAATTCTCTTGTGAATTTGACGCTGTGTACTAATTCAGCTTATTCGCTGGTTCCAGTAGTTTAGCACTGCTGATTTGTCAGCTTCATCAACTTGAGAGAAGGTGAAAGATTGTGTAGACTGCTAGAATAGTTTGAAAGCATAGTGTGTCATTCACCATAATCACAAGCAAATGCGCGCCTTTGGTAAACACATGCTAGATGCAGACCTCAAAGACCAATCCAGGGTTTTGCCTGTTTTCAGCTTCTTCCGGGGCTGCTAAATCAGCAAAGCTGAACTACTGGAACCAGTCAATAAGTGGCATAGTGGGCATTCAGAAGATCGGACATGCCTCCAATAGCGCTTATGTGGAGAAACAAAAGAAGAGAAGCAAAGTTTGTGACTCTCCCCTGCCTGTCTTTGTTTAGATGGTGGTGAGTTACCTCTGGATATTTCTGACTAGGAAGTCTGACAGGAATCTAGTGATAGTCTAATAAGATTAAGGATTTTGAGAAATAGTACTATCTCTCCATGTTCTAGACCAGGGGTGGGCAACCTGCAGCACTCCAGCTGTTGTGAAAATACATTCCCAGCATGCTCCATTCATGTCTATGAGAGTTCTGAGAAGAGCAGAGAAAGTATGCATGCTAGGAGTTGTAGTTTCACAACAGCTGGAGTGCCACAGGTTGCCCACCCATCTAGACTATAAGTTGGATAGGACAGAGGGTTCTGGAGCTCTGGGTCATGCATCAGCTGTGTTTAGTAGCTTACTCCGTAAATTTGGTAGGTCGAACAGTTGGAGAAGACTGAATCCTGGGAAACAGATTTTTTTTTTTTTATATATATATATATAATTTCTTGTCTAGAATTGATCTAGCTTTGGCTATTTATACTGTTGTGGTAAATATTAATAGTTGTAAAACTGTACATAGGTTACAAAAAGACAATATAACTATTCGACAAAACTAACATTTCAGCTCGCTTTCCATAGTAAACTTAACTAAGATGGCCGACAAGCACATGGTAAAGATGGCCGACAAGCACATGGTAAAGATGGCCGACAAGCACATGGTCATCACACAGAGGAAATCAAGATAGTGTGTACAAAATCCAGCAATAAAACTCTCTAAATACTGTCTCTAATGTACAAACACTAAAACCAATTGCTGCCTCTATAAACCTCTATAAAATTGCCTCTTACAAAATCACAGTAACATAAAAGTTAAGAAGTTACAAAAAACACAATACCCTGTACTACTCAAAAACACAATACCCTGTACTACTCAAAATGAGAGTAAGGAAAAGGATATTACCTTATGCCGGCCTTTTTTGCTTTTTGAAAATTAAGCTGTGTCTCCTTTAAGTTCTGCTGATAACGGGGGAAAAAATTACCTCCTTACTGAGCTCGCCATCTGTTGTGGCAAATATTAATAGTTGTAATCCGCTCGCATCAAAGTTTGTGTAAGGAAAAAGGTGAATCCCTTCTCTCAGCCCCAGTCAGAGACAAACCCAGGTGTTACCATCTTGATTGAAAATTCTGAGCAACTCCTTCCGCCCTGCTCAGTCTGCTCACCTTTATTTACTAACAAAAGGTGTAAAAGGGGCTGGCCCAAGACAAGGATACAGGAAGTTATAACATGCAGGAAGTGATGTCAAAGGACAGGGCGGGGCAATCAATGTGGCCGCCCACCCCCCATCACTGTCAGCATGGACCTCATTCAATACTGCTCAAAGGTGATCAGTATCTAATAAAGATCATTCTACTGGTTCCCATAGGCTTGAAATTATCTGCGAGACATTGCTACGGCTATTGTCAGTATACGGTACTAGTATACCGACAAGGCAGATATGCATGTCTTAAAAGCAGATATGTCTCCAAGCCCACGAGAATGTTTTCATACTGACTGTTTTACCACTGGTCCCGATTCAGCCAAAGTACCCTCTGCTAGAGCGCTCTTTGGCTAAATCAGACACAGGGAGACAGATGACAATCTATAAAAACACACCCACATCCTAAAGTAAAATGTCCGCATAATAAAATTTCCACAACAGTCCCTCCTCTTTGTCATATGCTCCCCAATGTCCCTTGACGGATCTCGATCTTCTTCTTTGAAAAAAACTGTCTTGTAAAACCTAACAGATGATGGAAAACAGAAAGTCAATCTTGACACGTAGCTTCTTTTCTTCGGGAGGTGACTTAGGAGGTGGCGTTTCGCGTTGGTCGCCGGCTGGTTTGGGATCCTCTGCATCTGGTCCATGGATTGGTCTTCAGGGTGTCTTGTCTGTTCGGGCTTCGGTAACTCAGTCGATTAGACATCAGGAACATCTCACTCCGGCGTATAGAAGGAATGGAAACAAAAAACATAAGTACATGTCCTATTTCCTTTCGCCCGGATCCAATGGAAAACCAGCGGGCCCCAAGACCTCCCAAAGCTTTAAAAAGGATTCTGACCCTCACTAGTCATAGCTCCGCCTCTGTCCTGCTCCTGTCAGTATGGGCCTGACCCTTGTCAATGGTGTCTGCTACCCAGGCATAACCTTCCTCACAACTGGAGGATCCCACATCTACGGGTCGCCTAGCTGCCCGGACACCCATACAGGATTAATAAGCAAGGAGCAGGAGCCAGAGCTAAGGGTACTTTCACACTTGCGGCAGGACGGATCCGACATGCTGTTCACCATGTCGGATCCGTCCTGCGGCTGTTTCGCCGTGCCCCCGGGCCGCCCCCCGCCGGCTTAAGGCCGCCGGACTAAAATTACTGCATGTCAGGTTTTTTAGTCCGGCGGCTTTCTCCGTGCACCGCCGTGCTGCGCCGGAGCTCTGCCCCCTTCCTATTATAGTCAATGGGGACGGAGCGGCGGCCCGGGGGCACGGCGAAACAGCCGCAGGACGGATCCGACATGGTGAACAGCATGTCGGATCCGTCCTGCCGCAAGTGTGAAACTAGCCTAATATTAATATTACCCTCTAGGAATATATTGTTATCAACAAATGCCTTCTTGTAACAAATAAACAAAAGTGATACTCTGCATTCTTTGAGCAGCTTCTTGCAGTGACCGGTGTGGATCCAGTTGTCTCGTCCCTCGAACTTCAGAGAGGTTGGCGTCATCAGCAGCACCTGAAATGGCCCAAGATATCTCGGCGCTAGTCCCGTCCTCGGATGTTTCTTTAGCACGACCCAATCACCTGGTTGACTAGAATGAACACTGGTTATTGAGTCTGGGTCCAGGAGAAGCTCCCGAACCCGGTGGTGGACATCGGGTAATAACCCGTGGGGCTGCCTGGGGGCATACCTGATGGAATAAAATGGTTACAGCGGAACATTCAGGCCATGGATCGGCCGTGATTTTTACCTTCTTTGCAAAAATCGGACCCAAGTACCAGAAAAGAAAAGGATTGACATTTGAGAGGTTAGAAAGTTTGAAGATCGTTGTTTTCTGCACCACTTTCCCCCCTTCTCATCGTCCTTAAAACCAGAACGAAGAGAAGCTGGATTAAACATGGTGCATCGTCTCAAGGTTAGATGGAGAGATGACGAAGGGATGAGAGAGAGAGAGAGATATAGAAAGAGAAAAGGAGAAAGAGATAGGGTGCTTCTCTTGGACTCTGCAGTCTTTGCGGGACGGGAGTACATGACAGTGTTAGTTCGCACTGTCTGGGACTTTTGAATGCCCTGTTGCTGGAGATCGATGGATTCGTGCAGCCACAGTTCTGCCTTCTGGAGGGAACCATGGCTTTGGAGTCTAGTGGGGAATTCACGGACAAACTTTTCCCAAATCCAGACCTCAAAGGTCCCTTCTTTGGGGATGGTCCACTCTGAACCTACAGTCCATTGGTGCCATGTGCTGCTTCGCTGTCCTATAGTCAGAAGTGGTACTCTTCTGTTCCCTAGATTTCCCTAAACCCATGCTCGAGCCTTCTAAAAGTAGGTGCGTCCACCTCCAGTGTCCCGCGACAAACGCTTGGACGGCTGCTACTCCGCTTCGTTCGCCTCTGAGTTGCCCTAGGGTTTCTGGCACCGACACACGGACTCCGTTCACCTTAGTTATACCTCAGGAAAAGGAGTAACAGTGTGAGGAAAAGGGCTCTCGCCGACACACGGCGGCCCTCTGAGTCTCCTAATGAGATATACCAGCCTCGGTTTTGGCTCTGAATAGTGACCTGACCACAGGATAAGGCTTCCAATTGACCTGGAGTGGAAAAAGGGGTGCACAGAGAACATACAGTATCTTCTGTGGGGACGAGGGGCGCACAGGAAACAAACACACAGTACTCCTGTAGGGAAAGGGGTTATTCACACAGCTATTGGTATGCCCAGGTGATATATATATCACCTTGTCTCCTTAAAAAAAAAGCTCATCAACTCACTTTCCTTTGCCTATATTATTCTATATAGTCAAGCTGAACAGCACACGAAGCCCTTTTTGCAGTGACTGATCAAAAACCTCTCACTCAGCAGCAACCCTTGAATTCAGACAATAGTTCCCACACAATATCATGAGACCCCCAGTACTCCTAACCAAATCTACAGAGAAAACAGAGGTAAATAAAGAGAAAAAAGAAAAAGAGAAAAGCGCCAAAATATGAAAAACCTAAAAAAAATTATAAAAAGGAAAAAATTTATAATAGGCTAAAAAATAAAAATGGGTTGGTAAATAAGGAAAAACTGAAAGAAACTTCAATAAAAACCTAAAAAATAAAAAATGGATTAGTAAAAGAAGAAGACCTGTAAACAGGAGAGAAAAACAAACATAGCAAACTTCAGTTACAGACAGTCCTGCTACATACATTGAGATTCAGTAAAAAGTTAATTTTAACTTAAATCCCAAAACTAATACAAAAACTAAACCCTTAGGAACACATACAATTGTATAGGACTGAATTAACAAATCAATGTCTTGGAGGGTTCCCCTGAAACCGTACAGGAGAATTTCTACCCACCCAGTCATTGAAATGTTAATTTGCCCAGCCCCAAACAGCTTCAGATTCCTACCAGAGAAGCAGGATTTAACATTTCAAGGTCCCAAAACCGTTTTTTCCTAGACCTTGACTGTCCCTGGGTTCTCTGCCTTTGCAAAGAAGCATGTCTGGGACCATTACCCCACCTTGCTGAATAAACCACTTCACTTCTAGGTGTGGTTCTGGGGTACTTAACATACCTGTGTCTGTTGCCATTAGCAACGTTACAATATCGTGCAATGTGCCCGTATTCCCTGCATGCAAAACAAAGGATAGCTCGCCTCCCTGCATAATACCTAGTCTGGGCACATGGCGATTTGATTTGGCGCACATTAACCATCCTAGCATGACTAGATCCCACACTACTATCTGTATTTAGTCCACTTACCACGGACTCATCTGAGGAATCTTCTGGCCTTGTGTTAATGCTTCCAACTCCAGGGTCAGACACATTGTCCATCTCTATCCCTGAGTCGGTTCCACTATCTGAACCACAATCCTCAGACTTCTCCATGCTTACAGTGCATACATTGCCTCTAATCCTAGACACATTACTCTCTAACGGTTGTTTCAATGACTCTGACAATTCCCTTACGGCATCCTGTGCGTGCGTCAGGCTTTCAGATAAACATTCATTCTCCTTGCGCAGCTCAGTATTACACCTCACAGTACATTCATAATTAGCGCTAGCTTCAGCTGCCTGCTGGACAAGAGTTCTCAATTTAACAATTTCCACTTTTAAATCTTCCACTTCTCCTTCCAAACTCAGCTTCAGCCTACAAGACTCCTGATATTTATCCGCTATCCACCCAGCAGCAAAAATCAGAGCATACTTGCCTTTCCTTTTGCGCCATTTTTTGGTACCGATCAGGTTTGCTACACAATTCTGGGCCTGCAGCCATGGATCAGTAGATCCCTGCATAGCCTGAAGAATGGCCACCGTGTCCTTCAACTTTGCTACTTCTTTAAAAATACTTTCCATTGCACAAAATACAAACACCACAATGGTTGCTACAAAAAACAAAACACTAGTACCAATTTCTAGGAGTTGTCCCAATACTTTTGGCACAGAACCTTTCTACACTGTAGTACCCGTATTAATTATGCCAAACAAGTCTACAATTCAGTGTAACAGTCACAGATATACAAACATTAAGCAGAATCATCAACTATAGGACGATTTCACCACTAAACTGCCACTAATGCTCACACAATGATTTCTGTATCAGACTGATCACTGAGCTATAACATAACCGAACACTCCACTGATATCCAGCATAAAACTTATCAAAACAAAATCAAACTGTACATAGGTTACAAAAAGACAATATAACTATTCGACAAAACTAACATTTCAGCTCGCTTTCCATAGTAAACTTAACTAAGATGGCCGACAAGCATATGGTCATCACACAGAGGAAATCAAGATAGTGTGTACAAAATCCAGCAATAAAACTCTCTAAATACTGTCTCTAATGTACAAACACTAAAACCAATTGCTGCCTCTATAAACCTCTATAAAATTGCCTCTTACAAAATTACAGTAACATAAAAGTTAAGAAGTTACAAAAAACACAATACCCTGTACTACTCATCATACAATCTCTGTACAATCAACTCAGATCCATCAAAAATTACACCTTATCCTTACACCCCCTGATGCAGCAGACAACAACCACATACACCAAAAGATTCTTTAAATAGATTTCTTTCTGATGTCAGCAGATTGGAGTACACAGATTTCAGTTCACAAAGAGCAAAACTTTCTCAAAAATGAGAGTAAGGAAAAGGATATTACCTTATGCCGGCCTTTTTTGCTTTTTGAAAATTAAGCTGTGTCTCCTTTAAGTTCTGCTGATAACGGGGCGAAAAATTACCTCCTTAATTAATAGTTGTAATCCGCTCGCATCAAAGTTTGTGTAAGGAAAAAGGTGAATCCCTTCTCTCAGCCCCAGTCAGAGACAAACCCAGGTGTTACCATCTTGATTGAAAATTCTGAGCAACTCCTTCCGCCCTGCTCAGTCTGCTCACCTTTATTTACTAACAAAAGGTGTAAAAGGGGCTGGCCCAAGACAAGGATACAGGAAGTTATAACATGCAGGAAGTGATGTCAAAGGACAGGGCGGGGCAATCAATGTGGCCGCCCACCCCCCATCACTGTCAGCATGGACCTCATTCAATACTGCTCAAAGGTGATCAGTATCTAATAAAGATCATTCTACTGGTTCCCATAGGCTTGAAATTATCTGCGAGACATTGCTACGGCTATTGTCAGTATACGGTACTAGTATACCGACAAGGCAGATATGCATGTCTTAAAAGCAGATATGTCTCCAAGCCCACGAGAATGTTTTCATACTGACTGTTTTACCACTGGTCCCGATTCAGCCAAAGTACCCTCTGCTAGAGCGCTCTTTGGCTAAATCAGACACAGGGAGACAGATGACAATCTATAAAAACACACCCACATCCTAAAGTAAAATGTCTGCATAATAAAATTTCCACAACATTACTATGTTTTTTAGGTTGGACAAGGTTAAATATAAGGCATGTGGTATATCTGATCATTCTCTTCTGTTTATCCAGCTTAATTTATGCAATGCATATTTACTGTATATACCCCCATCTTTAAGATTAAACCAGGTTAGCTTTCTTTAATAAAGGAGAGTACGCTGGATAAAAAAAGGTTTTTGGGATATTAAACATGCTATTATTATTTTTTTTTTAAGTTAGAATATTTTTATTTTTCCCTTTCATCATATACAAAGTTCAGAAACAAGACATGACAATAAACAATGATACAACAGGACATAAATGAGGATATTTCCTGTATATACACATACTGTACATTTGTTACTCGCTTATCCTTAGACATCAGGAATGTATCCCTGTCCTGTTTCTTTTCTCATGTCATACATATACAAAAAACCAATATAACCCCCCCTTCCCCCCCCCCCCACATGGTTGTCTTGATGGTTACCGCAAATATAAAAAACAAAACCAAAAAAGAAGGAGTTGATTTCATGATCTCATATCAGGGGTTTCAGTCATCAATCAATAATTTATCACTTCCTTCCTACTCCTGAATCCCCATATTCATATCTACGTACCCTCCCACATAAGTTCTTCCATTCTTCGATATTTGGTGGTGTGTCCGCCCCCCACTCTCTAGCCACTACAACCCACGCCAGCATTAATCCTTTGGCCCATTTCATTTCTATTTCTCTGTCGAGACCTATTTTCCTAATATATCCAAGCACCGCTATAGAGATCTCCAGTGGAGCGGAACACCCAGTCGATCTGGTCAGCTCCCGAAAAACCTGACTCCAATAGTCCTGAATTAGGGGGCAGTACCAGATCAAGTGGGTGAAATCCGCATTATCCATCCTGCACTTCCAACATCTAGCGTCCCTTGTTTTATACATCCTACTCAACACCCGTGGGGTGATGTAGGTACGATGGACAATAAAGAACTGTATCAGTCGAAAATTACTCGATACTGTACTTCTTTTTATACTTTGATAGATACATCTCCAATCTAGAGCGTTAGGTTCCACTTCTAGTGCCCATTTTTGTTCACTATTAAACTTTATCACTCCCCCTAAACACCTTTTAATTTTTTTATATATCTGTGATATTGATATTTTGGTCCCGTTATTGAGGCAACAAAATTCTACAAATTCTGATTGTTTGGTGATAAAATACTCTTTATTCTCAGTGGTGTCAAATGCGTGTTTTAACCGAAAGTATCTAAAACGTGTGAGAGTATCTAGTTCTATGCTAAGCCCTAATTCTTCTAATGTCCTGAGCTTTCCTTTTATCTCAATCTGTGAAATAAACTTAACACCATTTTTTTCCCAAAATACGTAATCATCTAACTTCTGAAACTCACCTAAGTTTATATTCCCCCATAGAGGGGTAATCTTTAATGAATAATTTATCCCCAATAATTTTTTGACATTCACCCATATCAAGTGCATCATATTACTAATAGGGCACTTCTTACCCTTTAATTTTAATATCCCGGCTTCCAAGACACTAAAAATATTATATTGGAGACCTACAAACTCACCCACTAGGTACTGACGTAATCTGTCATCCTCTGTCATTAACCATTGTAGCTGGGATGCATAATAGTAGCCTCTGAAGCAAGGCACAGACAAACCACCATCTTCTTCATCGAGCCATAAATATTTTTGTTTGAGCCTGACCCTTTTTTTCCCCCATATAAGATCATTTATCAATCCTTCCAGTACGTTAAAAAGATGGTCACCTATCCAGACAGGACATGAGGATATAACATAAAGGATCTGCGGCAGCAAAATCATCTTAATAATAGCGATGCGATCTGCCTGTCTTATCAGTATTTTTTGCCATATACTTATTTTATTTTTGACCCTTTTAAGCAGAGGGGCAAAATTCAATTCTATATATTCCTGAATCCTCGCACTAATTTTTATTCCAAGATATTCCAGTGCATCTGTGGGTTTTAATATTTTAACATTAATATCCGTTCTCCTGGTTTCATAGCCGATTGGGAGTAGCACCGATTTCATCCAATTCACCCTAAAGCCAGAGATTTGTCCAAATTGATTTACAATTCGCATCAGGTATGGAACCGTCGTCGCCCCCCCTTTCAAGAAAAACAAGACATCATCCGCGTATAAACACATTTTGTCTGAAGCGCCCCTACTCCCAAACCCCCTTATGTTATCATCTGATCGCACCTTACATGCTAACGGCTCGACGAATATGGCAAACAATAATGGGGAGAGGGGGCACCCCTGCCTAGTTCCCCTTTGCAATGTTATCGATTCAGATGTCTCTCCATTGATTTTAATCCTTACTTTCGGATGTTGGTAAAGTAGTTGCACCCAGCTAATAAATTTTTCCCCCAAATTTAGCTCACGCATTATTTTCCAGAGGTATGCCCACTCCACCCTGTCAAACGCTTTTTCTGCGTCCAGAGACAGGATGGAATGGGCGCCCTCTCCACTCATCTGGATATTAAGGAGGGCCCGACGGATATTCATTTGAGCCTGACGTTTCGGTATAAACCCCGATTGATCTGGGTGTATTATTTTGCCTATAACTTTTTTAGGCGATTTGCCAGCAATTTGGCACATATTTTAAAGTCCGTGTTGAGAAGAGAGATGGGGCGATACGAGTCCACCCTACTCTCATCTTTCCCCTTTTTCCCTATCAGGGTTATTACAGCCTCTGAGAGGGAAGCAGGGAGTTCACCCCTGTCCATAGATTCATTAAGGACCCGCAGGAGTACTGGGAGGATAACCTCCCCATATCTTCTATATATCTCAAAGGGGAAACCATCCAGCCCGGGGCTAGAGTTCCCCTTAATCGATTTCAGAGTATCACGTAATTCCTCCAGTTCTATTGGTCCATTCAAGTACTCCCTGTCCTCCTCGGAGAGAGTAGGGAGCGAGACCCCCTCCAAAAAGAGTTTTATGTCTCCACCGTCCCCCACTCCCTCCGAGGAGTAGAGGTCCTTGTAATATTTAACAAATTCCTGCTCAATTTCTCCCGGGCTGGATGTTATCACCCCATCTCTCCTCTCAACGGACTTAATTCTGCCATCCCCCCTTTGATTCTGTACAAGGGTGGAAAGCAGTCTACCTGGTTTCCCAGATTCCCTGAAATATCGGGGCCCTCAAAAAACACTCTTTGTTGTGCCTTATTCTCCAGATAATTATTTAGAGAGATTTTAGACTCTTCTAACTGAGCCGTCGTTTCAGGGGAATTATTAACCAGGAGATCCTCCTCTAGTTTCTTTATTTTATCGCCCAGCTCCCTCTCCTTTTTGGCGAATTCAGTTTTTAAGCCCTGAATTCTACCAACGAGGATGCCCCGTAAATATGCTTTAAATGCATCCCATACATACCCTATTTGTGCAGATCCTAAATTAATTTTCCAGTACTCCACTATATCAGCGCTAATACTTTCATCTTTATTTATCAGATTTAGCCAATGTGGATTTAGCCGGAACACTCTACATTTTGGTTTAACCGTTGTTTTAAATGTCAGGCAAATTGGGGAGTGGTCTGAGATACTATTAACCTCATACCTCATTTTTAATATCTGCTCTACCAGTTCTGGGCTAGCTAATGCCATATCTATTCTTGACATTATTTTGCTCCCATGACCAAACCAGGAGTACGCTCGCTTGTCATCATACAGGTACCTCCACACATCTATTAACAGCAGTTCTTGTGATATTCTTTTAAGAAGTGTTGGTTGACTTGTCCCATATTTATCATTTGATATCACCGAGTATCTATCTAGAGAACTATTCATAACGCTGTTAAAGTCTCCCATTACCAGTATGGGGCATTTACCTCGCGACTCTGCAAACTCCACTAAGCTATTAATAACACATAGTGAAAATGGTGGGTGTATGTTCACAAAGGCTAAAACACACAATGTCCCATTCCACTGACAGTGGAGGAAAACATATCTGCCCCTATCATCAATCTTCTGATCTAGTGGGAGGTAATCAACTTTGTGGTGGATATATACACTAACTCCACATGAGTAGGTAGAGAAACATGAATGATACTGGTACTTGGCCCATTTCCGCATTAATAAGTATGTCTTATCCTTAGTGTTATGTGTCTCCGTTAATCCCATAATAGCTGGGAGGTGTCTAGTAATAGTATCAAAAACCATAACCCTCTTAACCTTATCCCCCAGTCCTCGTACATTCCATGTTAAAATCCTACTCATGTGTACCTTCCACCTGTGTTTTCGTTCTTATCTTCATTAGTAATCCCATCAAGACAACCATCCCACCCGTTACCCTTCCTCCTACCCTCCCTCACCCTACCCCCTCCCTCCCCCCCTGCTGGTCGGCGAAATAGAACATTTCCCCCACCTCTTACTCTACGCCCCCTTCCCTCCCCCCCGCACTCCCCCCACCCACTCCACAGGCCATCTCATATTCCTATTCCCTTGGAATCCATCCATTCCACGGCCTCCTCTGGTGATCCAAAAAAACTAACTTGGTCGTGGTATATTACACGTAACTTAGTTGGATATATCAGGGAGTATTGTAACTGGGCACCTGCTAACCTCCTCTTTACCTCTCTAAATTCACGTCTCTTCTCCTGCGTCGCTCTGGAATAATCTGGGTATATTTCTATATTGCGACCATTATACTCTGTTGTCTGCATCTTCCTTTTTGCCCTCATTATTACATCTCTGTCTCTGGAACTTAAGATTTTGACTAAGATAGCCCTGGGGGGACTCCCTTTTATCGGTGGTCTTCCCGGAATTCTATGTGCTCTCTCAACTAAAAACCATTTGGACAGTGTACTTTTGTCAAAACTATCCTCTAGCCACTGCTGGATAAACCCCGTTATATCTTCTCCTTCCTCTCCCTCTGGAAATCCAACTAGTCTCATATTAGATCTCCGGGATCTATCCTCCATAGTGGTAACTCTCTCTAGCAGGATTTTCTTTTCCCCTTCTATAGCTTCTACTCTTTTTTTTGTCCCCTCAATATCTCTCTTCATTCCTCCTGAGGATATCTGCAACTCCTTAACCTTTTCCCTCACTTTATTCATCTCTTCCTTGATCAGGGAGAGATCAGCCTGAGCGGAAGCGATCTTGATGGTCAAATCCTCTAGGCTATGATTAGACTGTTGCACCGCCCCTAAAATTTCTCCCAGTTTTTTATCAACTGAGTTTATTCTTTCCTCCATCCCTTCTCCATTCCCTATCCTTCTATCAGCCCCGGGACATTCATCTGGAACAAGTGACTCACCTCCGTCTTTCTGGGCCTCCTTATTCCCCCGTAGTGCACTCCTACTCTTTGGATTTGGAGGGGATTTTAGGTATTTTTCTAGACCAGTTGCTATACTATTCCCCTTTCCTCCGCCCAGTGAGGAGGTTCCCACAGATTTTCTACTATAATTTTTGGGTGGCATCTTTTCCTCTCTATCCCTCTTTCCTTCCTCTTTCTTTTCCCTTTTCCTCCTTTTTTCTTTTTCCTCCTTTCTCTTTCCCTTCTCTCTCTTTCCTCCTCCCCTCCCCCCCTCTCCTTTCTTTTCTCTTCCCCTCCCTTCCCTCTCCCTCTTTCAGCACCCCGCACACAGAAAGGAGGAAAAAGAAAATCAGGAACTGCACACAGAAAAAATATCAGGTAGGTACCACACAGTCACACGGCAATATGGGCGAGAAGCAAAAGCAAAATCAAAGGAAGGGTATATCCCATCGACGGAGTCCAAAATTGGGCCAAAGCCAACAGATCTATTTACCAGTCCACACGCAAAAAAAAAAAAGTCCGCCTTGTTCTTCCTAGCAAATGACGGATAATATCCAGAGGCTGGGCTCAAGCATATTTCAAGAGAGGAAAAAAACAAAAACAAAAGGAAAGCAAAAAGTCGGCTCATGGGGTACTGTACCATACCATTTATACTGTTGTACCATCGGGTGCACCACTCAAAGGTACATGATATGTCGGTGGTCTCCCCGGTCGCCCGATATTAGAAACCCTTAAAGGGGGCAAGTTCCATTTTCTGGGCGGGCACCAGTCCTGCCGGGGGTACCTAACACATTAGGGCAGCCTGAAAGCCTCCAGGTATTTCCAGGTGTATACCCGCGTGCGGTGTATACCAACTTGCAAGCCCCCCCTAACAGCCGTATCCCAAACCAGCAGGGCAATTTTCGTGACACACTGCACCCAGATTTCAGCAGTACGCTGTGGTATACATCCAGTTTATTATCCCAGGTTCTCCCAGCAGTTATTCCAGCAGGAGGGAAAAGGGAATAACCCCCATCATCAAGCTGCCTTGTTCCCCTTCTTACGTCTTCAGCTTCACACCACCAACACGCCGCCGAGAGACCAACCGAGCACCGCGGCATACAGAGCAATCTCCCAGTAACACTAAGCTCACTTCACAAGCTCACAGGGATCGCTTCCGCTTTCCACAGGATTACAAAGCTGCCAGGCTACAAAGTTGCCAGGTTACATCACCGCTACTTCACCACACGGGTCGGCTCCTGTGGCCACGGTCCTCCCGAGTCTCCTAGCGCGATCTCCCCCGAATCCACTCAGCGGATCACCGGTAATGTCAGCGGATCATTCAGAGGATCCCCAAGCCATGCGTGTGCCTTCCATAGAGAGCTACACGCCGAGACGCCAACAGCCTGCGTGAGGGAGGGGGGAGGAGAAAGCGTGTAAATACATCAGGGATATTAGACCTTGTTCTGTTTAAATTGGATGAGTTTGGACAGTTCTATGGACTTAAACATTAATAAATCCATTTGATGCCCTTAGATAAGCTTTGTATAAACTCCATTTATTTACATTTGGCTCAGCCTGAGGGCAATTTTAACCTGTTCCGGACACATGACGTACCGGTACGTCATGTGTATTTCCGATCACCGCCGCCCGGCGGGCGGTGATCGGAACAAGGTGCCTGCTCAAATCATTGAGCAGGCACCTTAGGTCAATGCGCGGGACTCCCTCGTGTCATCTTTTTATGGTGCGGCGGTGCCATCGGGTCCCCATGGGGCTGTAGGGGGGACCCAATGGCATGGAAGGCAGCGTGATGCCTTCCTGTGACGAGCCTGTGAGATCCAGCCCCCTGGATCTCACAGGCCGGAAGCTGTATGAGTAATACACACTGTATTACTCATACAGCCAATGCATCCCAATACAGAAAAAAAAAATACAAAAAATGAAATCATTGTGTAAAACTTACATAAATTTAAAGAAAGTATACATATTAAGTATCGCCGTGACAACCTGCTCTATAAAAATACCACATGATCTAACCTGTCAGATGAATGTTGTAAATAACAAAATTTAACGGTGCCAAAACAGCTATTTCTTGTTACCTTGCCTTACAAAAAGTGTAATATAGAGCAACCAAAAATCATATGTACCCTAAAATAGTACCAACAAAACTGCCACTCTATCCCGTAGTTTCTAAAATGGGGTCACTTTTTGGGAGTTTCTACTCTAGGGGTGCATCAGGGGGGCTTCAAATGGGACATGGTGTCAAAAAACCAGTCCAGCAAAATCTGCCTTCCAAAAAACGTATGGCATTCCTTTCCTTCTGCGCCCTGCCGTATGCCCGTACAGCGGTTTACGACAACATATGGGGTGTTTCTGTAAACTACAGAATCAGAGCCATAAATATTGAGTTTTGTTTTGCTGTTAACCCTTGCTTTGTAACTGGAACAATTATTAAAATGGAAAATCTGCCAAAAAAGTGAATTTTTTAAATTGTATCTCTATTTTCCATAAATTCTTGTGGAACACCTAAAGGGTTAACGAAGTTTATAAAATCAGTTTTGAATACCTTGAGGGGTGTAGTTTCTAGAAAGCGGTAATTTTTGGGTGGTTTCTATTATGTAAGCCTCACCAAGTGACTTCAGACCTGAACTGGTCCCTGAAAAGTGGGTTTTTGAAAATTTCTGAAAAATTTCAAGATTTGCTTCTAAACTTCTAAGCCTTGTAATATCCCCAAAAAATAAAATGTCATTCCCAGAATGATCCAAACATGAAGTAGACATATGGGGAATGTAAAGTAATAACTATTTTAGTAGGTATTACTATGTATTATAGAAATAGAGAAATTGAAACTTGGAAATTTGCTAATTTTTTCAAATTTTTTGCATATTTGGTATTTTTTTTATAAATGAAAATTATTTTTTTTTACTCCATTTTACCAGTGTCATGAAGTACAATATGGGACAAAAAAACAATTTCAGAATGGCCTGGATAAGTCAAAGCGTTTTAAAGTTATCACCACATAAAGTGACACTGGTCAGATTTGCAAAAAATAGCCTGGTCCTTAAGGTGAAAATAAGCCCGGTCCCTAAGGGGTTAAATATTGGCTCTATTTATTAGTATTCACATGTCTGAATATATTTCATAATGTCCTTCCAGTATTAGCTGATAAAATATATTTATTAAATTACCTCTCAGTATGGCCGATAGGTTGACATTGGTCAACATAGTCATCCTGCCGCAACTTTTGCATATTCTGTCGAATTCCCGGTGTGGGTTAATGATAACGTCATTAAGGCAATTGATAGTGTTATTTGCCTGTTAATATGGAAGCTAAGAATGAAACTTGGCTAGAGAGAAACTTGTGTATTGTCAGTTGGATAAATCTCAAACTGGCTTGAGGGTTCCAAATTTCAAGTTGTACCTTAGTTGTACCCAGTTAAAACATCTAAAACTATGGGATCAGTTGGCTCCTAATAAAATATTATGTAAAGAAAGAACTTTATCCATACATAGTGTTTCAAGTATTAGAAGAGCTATTTTTTGTAGGGTGGGAGGTAGATTGCTTTTAAGTAGGGTGGGGATATATAAACTCACACATCGGGTTTGGGTTTATTTGAAGAAGAAACTAGGTGTTATTAGGTGTTTATCTTTTTCCAAATTACGGAATAATTGTTATCTGAGTAACTTTGATAATCTTAATATTAAGGCTTTTTTTTTTGCTCTGTGCACCTTTATGTTAATTTCTTTAGAGATGAGAGGTTTCCAAAATGGGGCAATTTTTTTTTTTTATGTGTTAGCAAGTCAAAGCCTCTGCAAACCGGAAATTATGTCTGAAAAAAAATCCTAGAAAAATGGATGCCCCAAAATCCACAAGGTACACCTTTAATTCTGTTGCTGGTATCTGAGTGTTATAGCATACTGGAGCCACATATGGGATATTTCTAAAAACTACAGAATCAGGGTAATAAATGTGGAGTTTATTTCTGGTTTATCCCCAAAAAAATGATTAAAACTGAAAATCTTTCTGAGGTAAATTCAGAGGCCGAACCATGGAGAGGGAAGCAGGAACAGCCAGGGGTGCACCTAGCCTTTCTGCTGCCTGAGGCAAAAACTGAAATGGTGCCCCCCCCCAAAGCCAATTTCTTAACCTAACCCCTTTGTCACAACGAAAGTGCTCATTCCCCATGGCCTTTCCGCTGCCCCCCTCTTGCCCCTACCTGGTGCTGCCTGAGGCGATCGTCTCACCTGGCCTCATTGGTGGTGCACCCCTGGGAACAGCAGCCACAGGTTAAATCCAAAAAATAAAAAAGCTAGAAATCAGTTCACCAGAGAAGTCAATAAAAATTTCACTATATGGAGTGTGGGGAATCGTACTCACAAGACCAGTGTTCAAATAAAGTCCTCTTTATTTAAGCTTTTCATATCAGTACAGCCAGTACATCCGAATCGCAGCCAGGTCCAGCAGTCGTAGCACACTCTGACAGTGTTACCTCACTCTGTCTGCCTTTCCTCCAGACTGAGACACAACTAAGATCCAGTAGCAGGATTAAAAAGGATCCCTGGACATGAGCATGCCTCAAGTCCCGGACTGGAACCTGGGGAACAGGCACCCACCCAACACATTGCCTGTTCCCAGTAAAAGCCCGCCCTGAACTAGCTGAACCAGCTACACTATCTATATGGTGTCCCCCAACTACTTTAGTGGACACCTGGACTAGAGCTTTTACTTCACCAAGGCGGGACACCTTGGTGACACATTCCTGGTATAAGCAAGCCCCTTTCAAATACTTCCTGCAACATTCTGGGTGACACATATCTCCCCTCATAAATGACTCCCGTCACCGCCTCACAGGAGTCTGATACAAATTAACAAGAAAGTAACATGGCTGAAAAAGAAATACATTCAGTTCAGCCTGTTATCCTGCAAGTTGATCCAAAGGAAGGCAAAAAAAAAACACAAGGTAGAAGCTAGTTTTCCTCATTTTAACCACCTCAGCCCCCAGTGCTTAAACACCCTGAAAGACCAGGCCACTTTTACACTTCTGACCTACACTACTTTCACCGTTTATTGCTCGGTCATGCAACTTACCACCCAAATGAATTTTACCTCCTTTTCTTCTCACTAATAGAGCTTTCATTTGGTGGTATTTTATTGCTGCTGACATTTTTACTTTTTTTGTTATTAATCGAAATTTAACGATTTTTTTGCAAAAAAATGACATTTTTCACTTTCAGTTGTAAAATTTTGCAAAAAAAACGACATCCATATATAAATTTTGCTCTTAATTTATTGTTCTACATGTCTTTGATAAAAAAAAAAATGTTTGGGTAAAAAAAAAAATGGTTTGGGTAAAAGTTATAGCGTTTACAAACTATGGTACAAAAATGTGAATTTCCGCTTTTTGAAGCAGCTCTGACTTTCTGAGCACCTGTCATGTTTCCTGAGGTTCTACAATGGCCAGACAGTACAAACACCCCACAAATGACCCCATTTCGGAAAGTAGACACCCTAAGGTATTTGCTGATGGGCATAGTGAGTTCATAGAACTTTTTATTTTTTGTCACAAGTTAACGGAAAATGATGATTTTTTTTTTTTTTTTTCTTACAAAGTCTCATATTCCACTAACTTGTGACAAAAAATAAAAACTTCCATGAACTCACTATGCCCATCACGAAATACCTTGGGGTCTCTTCTTTCCAAAATGGGGTCACTTGTGGGGTAGTTATACTGCCCTGGCATTCTAGGGGCCCAAATGTGTGGTAAGGAGTTTGAAATCAAATTCTGTAAAAAATGACGAGTGAAATCCGAAAGGTGCTCTTTGGAATGTGGGCCCCTTTGCCCACCTAGGCTGCAAAAAAGTGTCACACATCTGGTATCTCCGTACTCAGGAGAAGTTGGGGAATGTGTTTTGGGGTGTCATTTTACATATACCCATGCTGGGTGAGATAAATATCTTGGTCAAATGCCAACTTTGTATAAAAAAATGGGAAAAGTTGTCTTTTGCCAAGATATTTCTCTCACCCAGCATGGGTATATGTAAAATGACACCCCAAAACACATTCCCCAACTTCTACTGAATACGGAGATACCAGATGTGTGACACTTTTTTGCAGCCTAGGTGGGCAAAGGGGCCCATATTCCAAAGAGCACCTTTCGGATTTCACTCGTCATTTTTTACAGAATTTGATTTCAAACTCCTTACCACACATTTGGGCCCCTAGAATGCCAGGGCAGTATAACTACCCCACAAGTGACCCCATTTTGGAAAGAAGAGACCCCAAGGTATTCGCTGATGGGCATAGTGAGTTCATGGAAGTTTTTATTTTTTGTCACAAGTTAGTGGAATATGAGACTTTGTATGAAAAAAAAAAAAAAAAAAAATCATCATTTTCCACTAACTTGTGACAAAAAATAAAAAATTCTAGGAACTCGCCATGCCCCTCACGGAATACCTTGGGGTGTCTTCTTTCCAAAATGGGGTCACTTGTGGGGTAGTTATACTGCCCTGGCATTTTCCAGGGGCCCTAATGTGTGGTAAGTAGGTAAATGACCAGTGAAATCCGAAAGGTGCTCTTTGGAATGTGGGCCCCTTTGCCCACCTAGGCTGCAAAAAAGTGTCACACATCTGGTATCGCCGTATTCAGGAGACGTTGGGGAATGTGTTTTGGGGTGTCTTTTTACATATACCCATGCTGGGTGAGAGAAATATCATTTTTTTATACAAAGTTGGCATTTGACCAAGATATTTATCTCACCCAGCATGGGTATATGTAAAATGACACCCCAAAACACATTCCCCAACTTCTCCTGAGTACGGCGATACCAGATGTGTGACACTTTTTTGCAGCCTAGATGCGCAGAGGGGCCCAAATTCCTTTTAGGAGGGCATTTTTAGACATTTGGATACCAGACTTTTTCTCACGCTTTGGGGCCCCTAGAATGCCAGGGCAGTATAAATACCCCACATGTGACCCCATTTTGGAAAGAAGACACCCCAAGGTATTCAATGAGGGGCATGGCGAGTTCATAGAATTTTTTTTTTTTTGGCACAAGTTAGCGGAAATTGATATTTTTTATTTTTTTCTCACAAAGTCTCCCGTTCCGCTAACTTGGGACAAAAATTTCAATCTTTCATGGACTCAATATGCCCCTCACGGAATACCTGGGGGTGTCTTCTTTCCGAAATGGGGTCACATGTGGGGTATTTATACTGCCCTGGCATTCTAGGGGCCCTAAAGCGTGAGAAGAAGTCTGGAATATAAATGTCTAAAAAATTTTACGCATTTGGATTCCGTGAGGGGTATGGTGAGTTCATGTGAGATTTTATTTTTTGTCACAAGTTAGTGGAATATGTGACTTTGTAAGAAAAAAAAAAAATAATTCCGCTAACTTGGGCCAAAAAAATGTCTGAATGGAGCCTTACAGAGGGGTGATCAATGACAGGGGGGGTGATCAATGACAGGGGGGTGATCAATGACAGGGGGGTGATCAGGGAGTCTATATGGGGTGATCACCACAGTCATTGATCACTCGCCTGTAAGGCTCCATTCAGACGTCCGTATGCGTTTTGCGGATCCGATCCATCTATCAGTGGATCCGTAAAAATCATGCGGACATCTGAATGGAGCTTTACAGGGGGGTAATCAATGACAGGGGGGTAATCAATGACAGGGGGGTGATCAGGGAGTCTATATGGGGTGATCACCACAGTCATTGATCACGCCCCTGTAAGGCTTCATTCAGACGTCCGGATGCGTTTTGCGGATCCGATCCATCTATCAGTGGATCCGTAAAAATCATGCGGACGTCTGAATGGAGCTTTACAGGGGGGTGATCAATGACAGGGGGGTAATCAATGACAGGGGGGTGATCAGGGAGTCTATATGGGGTGATCACCACAGTCATTGATCATGCCCCTGTAAGGCTTCATTCAGACGTCCGGATGCGTTTTGCGGATCCGATCCATCTATCAGTGCATCCGTAAAAATCATGCGGACATCTGAATGGAGCTTTACAGGGGGTGATCAGGGAGTCTATATGGGGTGATCACCACAGTCATTGATCACTCCCCTGTAAGGCTTCATTCAGACGTCCGGATGCGTTTTGCGAATCCGATCCATCTATCAGTGGATCCGTAAAAATCATGCGGACGTCTGAATGGAGCTTTACAGGGGGGTAATCAATGACAGGGGGGTAATCAATGACAGGGGGGTGATCAGGGAGTCTATATGGGGTGATCACCACAGTCATTGATCACGCCCCTGTAAGGCTTCATTCAGACGTCCGGATGCGTTTTGCGGATCCGATCCATCTATCAGTGGATCCGTAAAAATCATGCGGACGTCTGAATGGAGCTTTACAGGGGGTTGATCAATGACAGGGGGGTAATCAATGACAGGGGGGTGATCAGGGAGTCTATATGGGGTGATCACCACAGTCATTGATCATGCCCCTGTAAGGCTTCATTCAGACGTCCGGATGCGTTTTGCGGATCCGATCCATCTATCAGTGCATCCGTAAAAATCATGCGGACATCTGAATGGAGCTTTACAGGGGGTGATCAGGGAGTCTATATGGGGTGATCACCACAGTCATTGATCACTCCCCTGTAAGGCTTCATTCAGACGTCCGGATGCGTTTTGCGGATCCAATCCATCTATCAGTGGATCCGTAAAAATCATGCGGACGTCTGAATGGAGCTTTACAGGGGGGTAATCAATGACAGGGGGGTAATCAATGACAGGGGGGTGATCAGGGAGTCTATATGGGGTGATCACCACAGTCATTGATCACGCCCCTGTAAGGCTTCATTCAGACGTCCGGATGCGTTTTGCGGATCCGATCCATCTATCAGTGGATCCGTAAAAATCATGCGGACGTCTGAATGGAGCTTTACAGGGGGTTGATCAATGACAGGGGGGTAATCAATGACAGGGGGTGATCAGGGAGTCTATATGGGGTGATCAGGGGTGATCAGGGGCTAATAAGGGGTTAATAAGTGACGGGGGGGGGGTGTAGTGTAGTGTAGTGGTGCTTGGTGCTACTTTACTGAGCTACCTGTGTCCTCTGGTGGTCGATCCAAACAAAGGGGACCACCAGAGGACCAGGTAGCAGGTATATTAGACGCTGTTATCAAAACAGCGTCTAATATACCTGTTAGGGGTTAAAAAAAACACATCTCCAGCCTGCCAGCGAACGATCGCCGCTGGCAGGCTGGAGATCAACTCTCTTACCTTCCGTTCCTGTGAGCGCGCGCGCCTGTGTGCGCGCGTTCACAGGAAATCCCGGCTCACGCGAGATGACGCGTATATGCGTCGCTGAGCGCAGGGCTGCCACCTCCGGAACGCGAATCTGCGTACAGCGGTCCGGAGGTGGTTAAGGGAAGAAATTATATACCGGTACTATGTTACTATGTTACTAAATTCCTTCCTGAGGCAATGAGAATAACTCCCTGGATCAACGGATCTTCTCCAGAAAGCTAATAACTATAACCTATAATATTATTACACCCCAGAAATACTTCCAGGCCCCTCTTTTAGTGAGTTCACCATCCCCACCATTTCTGACAGAGAATTCCATAGTTGCACTGCTCTTACAGTAAAGAATCCTCTTCTATGTTTGTGTAGAAACCTATTTTCCTTTAGACACAGAGGGTGTCCCCTCATCTTGGTCACAGTTCTGGGTATTAATAGATGATGGGAGATGCTGATGACACAAAGATTTGTAACAGGGTTAATGTTCCTGGAGGGATACACCAAATGGAAAAGGATTTAGGAAAACTAGAGGAATGGTCCAAAATCTGGCAACTAAAATGTAATGTTGATAAGTGCAAGATAATGCACCTGGGGCGTAAAAACCCAAGAGCAGAATATAAAATCAGTGATACAGTCCTAACCTCAGTATCTGAAGAAAGGGATTTAGTCATAATTATTTTAGAAGACTTAAAGGGAACCTGTCACCAGGATTTAGTGTATAGAGCGGGGGACATGGGCTGCTAGATGGCCACTAGAACATCTGCAATACCCAGTCCCCACAGCTCTCTGCGCTTTTATTGTGTTAAAAAACCTTTTTGATCAATATGCAAATGACCTGATATGAGTCCTGTATCCGGAGATGAGTCAAGCGGAAAGGAGCCCAGCACCGCCCCGCATCCTCCGAATCTCCTCCTTGCTGGCCGACGTCACAGAGCTGGTCCCCCGCTCTATGCACAAAATCCTGGTGACAGGTTTCCTTTAAAGGTAGGCAGACAATGTCATAGAGCAGCAGGAAATGCTAGCAGAATGCTTGGGTGTATAGGGAGAGGCATTAACAATAGAAAGAGGGAGGTGCTCATGCCGCTCTACAGAGCACAAGTGAGACCTCATTTGGAGTATTGTACGCAGTACTGGAGACCATATCTCCAGAAGGATATCGATACTTTGGAGAGAGTTCAGAGAAGAGTTACTAAACTAGTACATGGATTGCAGGATAAAACTTAACAGGAAAGATTAAAGGACCTTAACATGTATAGCTTGGAAGAAAGACGAGACACAGGGGATATGATAGAAACTTTTAAATACATAAAGAGAATCAACAAGGTAAAAGAGGAGAAAATATTTAAAAAAAGAACAACTGCTACAAGAGGACATAGTTTTAAATTAGAGGGGCAAAGGTTTAAAAGTAATATCAGGAAGTATTACTTTACTGAGAGAGTAATGGATGCATGGAATAGCCTTCCTGCAGAAGTGGTAGCTGCAAATACAGTGAAGGAGTTTAAGCATGCATGGGATAGGCATAAGGCCATCCTTCATATAAGATAGGGCCAGGCATCAGTCTCGCTACAGCGCATGCGCCCGCCAGCCTTACATACTCGCGAGTATGTAAGGCTGGCCGGCACATGCGCTGTAGCGAGACTGAAGCCGGCTGACTGTACTAGCCGGGATCGCGCTACAGCAGCCCTTTACTGCGCATGCAGGCTGAGAGCGCGGTCCCAGCACTGAGATGCGGCGTGTCAGTCAAGGCGGCGGGAGGCGGGGAGAGCAGGATTGGAGACGCCTAGGCCGCTGCCCCCCTTGACTCCAAGCCTGACTCGGAGACAGCGCCAACCGACATTAAAACATCGTTTTTAACAAGTATGAAGAAACACAAAGAGGCAAGAAAAACATGATTAGCAACACACTGGGGGATACTGTAAGGTACTGTGGTCGGTTTAATATTCGTTTTTCAGGTGACAGGTTCCCTTTAAGGTTGCTGTCCATTAAAATTGCTAAGTCCTTTTCTATGTCAGTGTTACCAAGTGTTTTACCATTTACTCTGTACAAGTGACTTGCATTATTCCTTCCCATGTGCATAACTGTTGTAGAAATATTAATATTAGAAATCCGCTCTCAAATGTCTTTGTGTAAGGACAGGCTAATCTCTCAACCACAGTCAGACAAAGCAGGGGCGTAGCTAGAAATGCATGGGCCCCATAGCAAAAAAAATGTATGCCCCCCCCCAACCCCCACATATCTGTCGGGCCTCCCACCACCCCTTCCAGAGCTCCCACCCAAACACCCATCCTAGATCTCCCACCGCCATGAGCAGTTTCACACTTGCGGCAGGACGGATCCGACAGGCTGTTCAGCCTGTTGGATCCGTCCTGCCGCTATTTCGCCTTGCCGCCACTCCATCCCCATTGACTATAATGGGAACGGGGACAGAGCTCCAGTGCAGCGCGGCAGTGTGCGGTGAAAGGCTGGCGGACGAAAAGTACTGCAAGTCAGACTTTTTCGTCCGGTGGCCTCTCACTGCGCAGTGCCGTGCTGCGCCGGAGCTCCGCCCCCATCCCCATTATAGTCAATGGGGACGGAGCAGCGGTCCAGCAAAATAGCGGCAGGACGGATCCGACAGGCTGAACAGCCTGCCGGATCCGTCCTGCCGCAAGTGTAAAAGTACCCTTAGTCTGTCATATAAGGGGGGGGAAGAAACCCCAGAACTAGAGTGTGCCACCCAAAAGAAGGAAGGGGCGCCCTCCTTATCACTGCTGGCATCTCTTTTTAACATAAGATCATCAGACTCTCACTAATTACTAATTACAGCACACACCCCTGTAGTGCCCACCATCAGACAGGGGAGGGAAGAAAAGAAACCCCAGAACTAGTGTGTCAGTGTGCCCCCCAATGTGTTGGGGGCCACACTCTAGTTCTGGGGTTTCTTCCCTCCCCTGTCTGATGGTGGACACTAGAGGGTGTGTGCTGTAATTAGTAATTAGTGAGAGTCTGATGATCTGAATTCTGAAGTTAAAAAGAGCTGCCTGCAGACCTGCAATGATAAGGAGGGCGCCCCTTGCTTCTCTTGGGCCCCAAGAGAATCCTGAGGACTTGGGGGCCCCACTCTGAGTCTGCAGGCAGCTCTTTTTAACTTAAGAATTTAGATTATCTCAGACATCATAAATTCTCAATAATCTCACTTCCTTAAAGGGACACTGACAGCCCCAATAAGCATATTTAGGTATATATATGACAGTAGAGGTCTTATAAAGTGTATTAGAATCATCTAAGTATCCCCCCTGTCCACCTTATAAATACAGTAAACTGAAGTTTTAAAACCTGCTTAAATCGTCTTCAATCTGCCCAAGGGGCGGCGTTTCATCTCCACCAGCCTCGCCCAACTGCCGTTTTGAAGCGCCACCCAGCTCATCAATATTCACTTCGCTGGGCGGCTACTACTCTCCCCTCACTGGCCGGGATCACATCGCGCCTGCGCCCAGTCTGCATCTCAGAGGCCGATGCAGCCTCTGCTTTATGCGCATGCGCCGGGCACAGTTCAGAGCAGCGCTTCAGAGTAGCCGCCCAGCGAAGTGAATATTGATGAGCTGGGCGGCGCTTCAAACGGCAGTTGGGCGAGGCTGGCTGGGCGCAAGTGGAGATGAAACACCGCCCCTTGGGCAGATTGAAGACGATTCAAGCAGGTTATAAAACTTCAGTTTACTGTATTTATAAGGTGGACAGGGGGGATACTTAGATAATTCTAATACACTTTATAAGACCTGTACTGTCATATATATACCTAAATATGCATATTGGGCCTGTCAGTGTCCCTTTAAATTCAAGTGAATCACATCACTTACTTTTACAGTCACTGTCACTGAAGTCACACAGACAGCAGGCACAGACTGGAGTGGCACTGTCACGGCAGGACTGTCACTGGACTGGACTGGACTGGATGGAGACTGGAGTCTGGACTCTGGAGACCACTGACTGAGGACTGGTCTGGACTGGAGTGAGTAGGACTAGTGACTGTGTCTGTGAGGTAAGGTTCCTCTCTCTCACTCTGAGTCTGAGCTGCGCCTGCTCGGCTCAGCCTCAGACTAGTTTCGGGCAGTCAGTGCTGCCGCACTCCCTCTCCCTCCCTAGTCCCTCCACGGCCCGGCCCACCGCCTGAGTCCGCTTCCTCCTCCCTCTAGTTACTAGGAGGAAATCTTTCCTGCGCTGCGGCTCTGGTGCCTGGCTCCGCCTCCATCCCTCAGGTACGCCCCGTTCCGGCCCCCTCCACCGCCTACCTCTTCTTCTGCTCGTGCGGCAGTGCGCCCCGGGCCCGCCTGCTTCAGCCTCCAGTCCTGACCTGACTACTCCTCCTTGCCTTCCCCCCAGCCAGGCCCGAGCCGCGGACCGCCTGCGCCCCGCCCACTACACTGGGCGGGCGGTCGGGCCTGGCTGCCTGTGTGTGTTTACTGTGTGTGTGTGTGTTAATAAAAAAATAAAAAAATAAATGAATGCGGTCCGGACGGGCCCCCAGTGGCATAGGGCCCCATAGCCACTGCTATGGTTGCTATGGCGATCCCTACGCCACTGAGACAAACGTGTTTTCATGTTGAGTTCTGCTGAGCAACTGCCTTGCCTCCGCCCAAGGGGGCAGGCCCATCACCCGACCATTTACTTCATGTAACAAGGATGCAGGAAGTGATGACATACAGGAAGTGATGACATAGGACAGGGGTAGGCAACCTCCGGCTCCCAGCTGTTGTGAAACTACAACTCCCAGTATGCATACTTGCTCTGCTCTTCTAAGAACTCTCATAGAAATGAAAGGAGCATGAATGGAGCATGCTGGGAATTGTAGTTTCACAACAGCTGGGAGCCGGAGGTTGCCTACCCCTGACATAGGAAGACAAGACACCATCATTTAGAATAACATAGCCAGCTAACAAACACATGTATCCTATAACCACTGGAGTTAACTTTATCCAGCCTTGCTCAGTGATCAATGCCAGATAAAGTTACTATGATCCTCATGCATGTTTATTTACAGGACAACATCATTATCTCCAGCGGCTAATCAGGCGCACTAGAGACAACAAACGCATGTTCCTTTCATATATTGTTCTCTTAACAAATGCATCGACGCCAAGCCAATAAATCCGCGTCTTGCGCGGGGGCCCTAGCCGGCGTCCATACATCAGCCAACAAAACACTGCTCTGCTGAACACATCAGTCTCTCCCGGCCCACAGCCCAGTGCTTAGCACATGGACCATTTGCTGACGGAGACCTCTGCGCCCAGCAGCTGTGACAGGACATACACAGGAAGATATCCACTCCAATGGTTTACCCTGACACTGAGAGACATGATGACAATACACAATATATTAGAAACACATCCTAATAAAATTTCCACAACAGTCCCTCCTCTTTGTCATATGCTCCCAGTGTCCCTCGACGAATCTCGATCATCTTCTTTGAAAAAAAAAAGTCTTGTCTATGAAAAGTCCTGAATCCATAAAACAAAACAGATGATGGAAAACAGAAAGTCAATCTTGACACGTAGCTCAAAAACGTATCTGGACTCGGAGATTCTTTTCTTCGGGAGCTGACTCAGGAGTTGGTGTTTCGTGCTGGTCGCCGGCTGGTTTGGAATCCTCTGCATATGGTCCATGGTTTGATCTTCAGGGCATCTTGTCTGTTCGGGCTTTGGTAACTCAGTAGATTAGACATCAGGAACATCTCACTCCGGCGTATAGAAGGAATGGAAACAAAAAAACATAAGTACATGTCCTATTTCCTTTCGCCCGGATCCAATGGAAAACCAGTGAGCCCCAAGATCTCCCAAAGCTTTAAAAAGGATTCCAACCCTCACTAGTCATAGCTCCGCCTCTGCCCTGCTCCTGTCAGTATGGGCCTGACCCTTGTCCTTTGGACGTTCTATTGTCGTTTCTCGGTGATCTCTCTCACTGCCTCAACGGTTTCATTGAATATCTCATCCACTATGGACGAGAAATTGTTCAATCACTTCATAAGTCCAACTCCCCATCCCGTCCAGCCAGAAAACAAATCCCTTCCAACTCTCCCTGCCCTTCTTACCTCCTTCCACACCATCAGTTTCTCCCAATCGGCTGCAACGTAAGATACAGGGACAAGCTTCACCAGGACACATGAACCTCTGGCATTAGGGGGATTTACCTTATAAGTGGCTAACCCGCATAGGAAATAGTATGGACCCCTCAACTCCACACAAGAACTTCTGATGGTCACAGGCTTCCAGTAATAACTGAATAGACTGAGGGATCGCTCCCTGAGTCTGAACGTCACACCCTTCTTTCCAGCAAATATAACCTGGTCTATGGGTGTTATTAAAGAGATCGGGGGGTTCATTAGTAAGGTTGACCGTTATACCTTCCTCACAACTGGAGGATCCCACAAACTTATGACCTTTACCACATCTATGGGTCGCCTAGCTGCCCAGACACCCATACAGGATTAACAAGCAAGGAGCAGGAGCCAGAGTTATTATTAAACCTATAGCTGATATTACCCTCTAGAAATGGAAAATCAGTGCTATCAACAAATGTCTCCTTGTGGCCCTGGCTAGTTTGATGTTCGTTTCCCTCCCTAAAAATTAAACTGAACAACTAAACAAAAGTGATACTTTTCATTCTTTGACTTAGTTGAGCAGCTTCTTGCAGTGACCGGTGTGGATCCAGTTGCCTCGTCCCTCGAACTTCAGAGAGGTTGGCGTCATCAGCAGCACCTGAAATGGCCCAAGATATCTCGGCTCTAGTCCCGTCCTCGGATGTTTCTTTAGCACGACTCAATCACCTGGTTGACTAGAATGAACATTGGTTATTGAGTCTGGGTCTGGGAGAGACTCCTGAACCCGGTGGTGGACATCGGGTGATAACCCGTGGGGCTGCCTGGGGGCATCCCTGATGGAATAAAGGTTATAGCGAAACATTCAGGCCATGGATCGGCCGTGATTTTTACCTTCTTTGCAAAAATCTGACCCAAGTACCATCAAAGAAAAGGCAGTTGTGATGGTTCTCAACGTAATTCCCTACTAGGTTAGAAATTGATTGACATTTGAGAGGTTAGAATGGTAAGTGAAAAGTTTGAAGATCTTTGTTTTCTGCACCACTTTCCCCATTTTCATCGTCCTTAAAACCAGGACAAAGAGAAGCTGGATTCAACATGGCGCATCATCTCAAGGTTAGATGGAGAGATGAGGGAGGGATGATAGAGAGAGAAAGAAAGGGAAAAGCGCTTCTCTTGGACTCTGTAGCTTTAGCTGGACGGTAGTACATTACAGTGTGTGTTCGCACTGTCTGGGACTTTTGAAAGCCCTGTTGCTGGAGATCGATGTATTCGTGCAGCCACAGTTCTGCTTTCTGGAGGGAACCATGGCTTTGGAGTCTAGTGGGGAATTCACGGGTGAACTTTTTCCCAATCCAGACCTCAAAGGTCCCTTCTTTGGGGATGGTCCACTCTGAACCTACAGTCCCCTGGTGTCAGTCTTTGAGGGGCTTAACAACTCCTCCTCATAGATGGATTTCATGTACTGCTTGGCTGTCCTATAGTCAGAAGTTGTACCCTTCTGTTTCCTAGATTTTCCTACACCCATGCTCGAGTGTTCTAAAAGTAGGTGCGTCCACCTACAGTGTCCCGAGACACACGCCTGGACTGTCCCGCAACACACGCCTGGAGGGCTGCTACTCCCCTTCGTTCGCCTCTGAGTTGCCCTAGGGTTTCTGGCACCGACACACGGACTCCGTTCACCCTAGTTAGACCTTAGGAAAAGGAGTAGCAGTGTGAGGAAAAGGGCTCTCGCCAACACACGGCGGCCCTCAGAGTCTCCTAATGAGATATACCAGCCTCGGTTTTGGCTCTGAATAGTGACCTGACCACAGGATAGGGCTTCCAATTGACCTGGAGTGGAATGTGCGCACAGGAAACACACAGTACTCCTGTGAGGAAAGGGGTTACTCACACAGCTATTGGTATGCCCGGGTGATATATATCACCTTCTCTCCTTAAAAAAAAGCTCATCAACTCACTTTCCTTTGCCTATATTATTCTATATAGTCAAGCTGAACAGCTTTAACTTTTTCTGGTAAAATTGTTCAAATATAATTACATTTCTATACAAGTTTGTGTCAGAATTTATTGTGCTACATGTCTTTGATAAAAAAAAATCCAATAAGTGTATATTGGTTTGCGCAAAAGTTATAGCGTTTACAAACTATGGTACAAAAATGTGAATTTCCGCATTTTGAAGCAGCTCTGACTTTCTGAGCACCTGTCATGTTTCTTGAGGTGCTAGAATGCCAGGATAGTATAAATACCCCCCAAATGACCCCATTTTAGAAAGAAGACACCCCAAAGTATTCGCGGAGGGGCATGGTGAGTTCATGTATGATTTAATTTTTTTTCACAAGTTAGCGGAAAATGACACTTTCTGAGGAAAAAAAAATCATAATAAAGTTTCCATTTCTGCTAACTTCTGGCAAAAAAAAGAAAATCTCCCACAGATTCACTATGCCCCTCAGTGAATACCTTGGGGTGTCTACTTTCCGAAATGAGGTCATTTGTGGGGTGTGTTTACTGTTCTGGCATTTTGGGCGGGGCTAAATTGTGAGCAACCCTGTAAAGCCTAAAGGTACTCGTTGGACTTTCGGCCCCTTTACGCACCTAGGCTGCAAAAAAGTGTCACACATGTGGTATTGCCGTACTCAGGAGAAGTAGGGCAATGTGTTTTGGGGTATATTGTTACATATACCCATGCTGGGTGAGAGAAATATCTCTGTAAATTGACAACTTTGTATAAAAAAAATAAAAAAGTTGTCATTTACAGAGATATTTCTCACACACAGTATGGGTATATGTAAAAATACACCCCAAAACACATTGCCCTACTTCTTCTGAGTATGGCGATACCACACTTTTTTGCAGCCTAGGTGCGCAAAGGGGCCCAAATTCCAATGAGTACCTTTAGGATTTCACAGGGCATTTTTACGCATTTGGATTCCAAACTACTTCTCACGCTTTAGGGCCCCTAAAATGCCTGGGCAGTATAAATACCCCACAAGTGACCCCATTTTGTAAAGAAGATACCCCAAAGTATTCAGTGAGGGGCATGGCGAGTTCATAGAAGTTTTATTTTTTTTGGCACAAGTTAGCGGAAAATAATTTTATTTTTATTTTTTTCTTACAAAGTCTCATATTCCACTAACTTGTGACAAAAAATAAAATTTTACATGAACTCGCCATTCCCCTCAAGGAATACCTTGGGGTGTCTTCTTTCCAAAATGGGGTCACTTGTGGGGTATTTATACTGCCCTGGCATTTTAGGCGCCCTAAAGTGTGAGAAGTCTGGAATCCAAATGTCTAAAAATGCCCTCCTAAAAGATACTCATTGGAATTTGGGCCCCTTTGCGCACCTAGGCTGCAAAAAAGTGTCACACATGTGGTTTCGCCGTACTCAGAAGAAGTAGGGCAATGTGTATTGGGGTGTCTTTTCACACATACCCATCCTGTGTGTGAGAAATATCTCTGTAAATGACAACTTTTTCAATTTTTTTATACAAAGTTGTCAATTTACAGAGATATTTCTCTCACCCAGCATGGGTATATGTAAAAATATACCCCAAAACACATTTCTATACTTCTTCTGAGTACGGCAATACCATATGTGTGACACTTTTTTCCAACCTAGGTGCGTAAAGGGGCCGAAAGTCCAACGAGTACCTTTAGGCTTTACAGGGTTGCTCACAATTTAGCCCCGCTTCAAAATGCCAGAACAGTAAACACACCCCACAAATGACCTCATTTCGGAAAGTAGACAGACACCCCAAGGGGCCCAAAACACATTGCCCTACTTCTTCTGAGTACGGCGATACCACATGTGTGACACTTTTTTGCAGCCAAGATGCACAAAGGGGCCCAAATTCCAATGAGTACCTTTAGGATTTTACAGGGCATTTTTATGCATTTGGATTCCGTGAGGGGTATGTTGAGTTCATGTAAGATTTTATTTTTTGTCACAAGTTAGTGGAATATTAGACTTTGTAAGAAAAAACTAAAAAAATATCAATTTCCGCTAACTTGTGGCAAAAAAAAATCTTCTATGAACTCGCCATGCCCCTCAAAAGTGATCTTTATAGCGCCACAGCGATTTTATGGTGTTTTTGCAGTGATCAGAAAAAAAAATAATTCTGTCACTGCGGTGGGGCGGACTGAACGCAAGTGTGCGCACAAGATCAGGCCTGATCGGGCGAACACTGCGTTTATTGTAGAGCCTAAGGTGACCCTAATGTACTGATATAGATCTGATTGCGATCAGTCTTGATCACTTACAGATACTATATAGTACTAGTGCTGATTAGCGACAGCGATGACGCTAATCAGTGACTGCGTTGCGGTGGGCTGGGCGCTAACTACCTAACAAGTAGCTAACTAACTGGCGGTGATAAGGGACCCTTAGGCCCCATTCACACGTCCGCAATTCTGTTCCGCATTTTGCGGAACGGAATTGCTGACCCATTCATTTCTATGGGGACAGACTTTGTCCCGCTCGGATCCGGAATTGCGGATCTGCACTTCCGGGTCCGCACTTCCGTTCCGCAAAAATATAGAACATGTCCTATTCTTGTCCGCAATTGCGGACAAGAAAAGGCATTTTCTATATAGTTCTGGCAATGTGCGGATCCGCAAAATGCGGAAAGCACATTGCCGGTGTCTGTGTTTTGCGGATCTGTAGATCCGCGGATCCGCAAAACACATAAGGACATCTGAATGGAGCCTTACAGGGGGGTTATCAATGACAGGGGGGTGATCAGGGAGTCTATATGGGGTGATCAGGGGTTAATAAGGGGTTAATAAGTGACAAGGGGGGGTGTAGTGTAGTGTGGTGATTGGTGCTACTTACAGAGCTGCCTATGTCCTCTGGTGGTCGATCCAAGCAAAAGGGACCACCAGAGGACCAGGTAGCAGGTATATCAGACGCTGTTAACAAAACAGCGTCTAATATACCTTTCTGATGCGATTTTTTTTAACATCTACAGCCTGCCAGTGAATGATCATCGCTGGCAGGCTGTAGATCAACTTGTTTACTGCGCGCATTCACAGGAAATCTCGGGGCTCGTGAGATGACGCCAATAGGCGTCTCTGAGCCTGAGACTGCCACCTCCCGGATGCCTATCGTGTTACGTGTGCGGCAAGAGGTTAAAGATGGCCAACAAAATCACATGGCCTAACACACACAAAGGAAAATAAAATGGCCGACAAACCCACATGGCCTTCACACAAAGGAAGACAAGATAGTATCTACAATATCCAGCAATAGGAAAACCAAACTAAACAAAACAGTTTCTATATTCCCTGTTCCCCACCCCTGAAACCAGAGCAAACCTCCACTCTGTGGGTGATTTACAGGCTAACAATATAAAAATACTCTCTAAATGCTGTCTCTAATGTACAAACACTAAAACAAATTGCTGCCTCTATAAACCTCTATAAAAATCGCCTCTTACAAAATCACAGTAATATAAAAGTTAAGAAGTTACAACAAAAACACAATTCTCTGTACTACTCAGCACACACATCACAATCTCTGTACAATCTCTGTACAATCAACACAATGGAAAAGCACTTACCCTGTCCTTACACAAATAGAGCGAAAAACTTTCTATTAACAAGCAGAAGTTTTCTCTGATGCAGCAGACAAAACTACAATTTACTTTTCTCTCCCATTTTACCTGCTGTGCTGAGAACATATCAGTTGAATCCTTCCAAGCTCGCCATCTGTTGTAGAAATATTAATATTAGAAATCCGCTCTCAAATGTCTTTGTGTAAGGACAGGCAAATCTCTCAACCGAAGTGAGACAAAGGTGTTTTCATGTTGAGTTCTGCTGAGCAACTGCCTTGCCTCCGCCCAGTCTGTACACTTTTATTGTTTACTCACAAAAAGGTGTAACAATAGAAAAGGGGCTGGCCCATCACCCGACCACTTACTTCATTTACAAGGATGCAGGAAGTGATGACATACAGGAAGTGATGACAAAGGAAGACAAGACACCATCATTTAGAATAACATGCATGTTTATTTACAGGACAACATCATTATCTCCAGTGGCTGATCAGGCGCACTAGAGACAACAAACGCACATTCCTTTCATATATTGTTCTCTTAACAAATGCATCCACGCCAAGCCAATAAATCTGCGTCTTGCGCGGGGGCCCTAGCCGGTGTCCATACATCAGCCAACAAAACACTGCTCTGCTGAACACATCAGTCTCCCCCGGCCCACAGCCCAGTGCTTAGCACATGGACCATTCGCGGACGGAGACCTCTGCGCCCAGCAGCTGTGACAGGACATACACAGGAAGATATCCACTCCAACAGTTTACCCTGACACTGAGAGACATGATGACAATATACAATATATTAGAAACCCATACTAATAAAATTTCCACAACATAACCTTACATTTGTGAGTGTTAAGCCTCATATGCCACTTCTCTGCCCAAGCCTCCAATCTATCCAGATCGATCTGTAGCAGTATACGGTCCTCTTTTCTGTTTATTACCTTAAACAGTTTAGAGTCATCTGCAAAAATTGATATTTTACTGTGCAAGACTTCTACAACATCATTAATAAATTATTATATATTGAATAGAATAGGGCCAAATACTGACCCCTGAGGTACCTCACTGGTGAAGGTGACCCAATTTGAGTGTGTACCGCTAATAATCACCCTCTGTTTTCTGTCACTGAGGAAGTTACTTACAGTACACACACACATTTTCCACTAGTCCAAGCGTTTTATGTACTAACCTTTTATGTGACACAGTATCAAATGCTTTGGAAAAGTCAAGATATATGACATCCATTGACTCACCCCAGTCAAGTCCAGAACTTACCTCCTCATAGAAACTAATTCAATTAGTTTGATACAGCATTATAAGCTTATTTTTATTGAGATACTCCAGAATAACATTTCTTAGAAAAACTTCAAACAGTTTACCCACGACAGATGTTAGACTTACTGGCCTATAGCCAGTGTCGGACTGGGGTACTTAGGGCCCACCAGTGTAACTGATTCTGGGGGCCCACCTTAGGGCTCCTGCACACGAACTTATTTTTTTTCCATGTCTGTACCGTTCACTTTACTTCAATGGGGCCGCAAAAAAAAAAAAAAAGGGTGCATTCCGTGTCTGTATAGCCGCATGGCCGTTCTGCAAAATGATAGAACATGTCCTATTATTGTCGGCATTACAAACAAGGATAGGACTGTTCTATTAGAGGCCGGCTGTTCTGTTCCGCATAATGTGGAAAGCACACACCCGGTATCCATGTTTTGCGGATCCGCAATTGGCAGACTGCAAAATATCAAATGGTCGTGTTCATGAGCAATTACAGTGTTAACAAAAATATTAAAGATGAAGTATGATAGCAGACATTCACAGCAAAATGCACAAACATACATGTGGCAGAATTTACACATATATGGATATCCTGCACTAAAGTTAATCAGAAACAAGACACATGCAGCGCACACCAATCACTCATTGGACAGATGTGGGACACAAGACACTTATACATGGGTCACATGCCACTGATGCATATGTCCCATACTGCACATACACCACTGATACATAGAACATATATAGCACACACCAATCACACAAAGGAAACACGCAATTCACACACCAAGACATTTATGCCTAACCCTATTAAGTTTAGCACACTTAAAGGGCTTAAAGTGGTTGTCTCACTTCAGCAATTGGCATTTATCATGTAGAGAACGTTAATACAAGGTACTTACTAATGTATTGTGATTGTCCATATTGACTCTTTTCCCATCACATTATCCATGGTTTTGCAATCCAGCAGCGGTGGCCATGCTTGCACACTATAGGAAAAGGTGTTGGCCTATGCGCACTTTCATCCTTTCCCTATAGTGTGTAAGCACGGGCACCACTGCTGGATTACATCGTGGTAATAACCATGGATACGTGCTGTGTATAATGTAAGGGAAAGGAGGCAATATGGACAATCACAATACATTAGTAAGTGCATTGTATTAACTGCATGATAAATGCCATTTACTGAAGGGAGAAAGACTCTTTAACCCCTTCAAACATAAATGTCTGGCATGAAATTTACATAATCTACATTATAATTAAAAGGGTTCTCCTACCATAATGACCTATTGCCTATCTACAGGATAGGTGATAAATATCAAATTGCTGAGGTCTTGAGACCATGTTCCCTTGATCATGGAGGTCCCAGCAGTCAGACCCCCATCAATCAGACACTTATCACCTGTCGTGTCATAGCTGTTGGACGTTTTCACATTCCATATCCTTAAAGGACTTCTTTGGGTGTAAAAAAATAAAATTAAATTAAATTAAAAATCTGGTCCAAAATATGTGTCAAACTAAAATAGAAATGCTCGCCTGTTAAAGGACTTGTGTCCACTTTTCTAGTTATCCTCTATCCACAGGATCGGGGATAACTAAGTGATCCGTGGGGGTCTGAATGCTGGAGCCCCCACTGATCCCCCTTCTTGATTGAGTGGCAGGTTGAGCACATGCCCTGGCTCTCCATCCATTCTCTACGGGGTCACTGGAGATGGCAGAGTACAGCGCTGGCTATTTCCAGTGGCCCCAAAGAGAAAAAATGGAGCAGCAGGGCATATGTGTGGCCTGCCACACCATAAAAAAGAGGGAACAGTGGGGGTTGCAGAATTAAACCCCACTAATCATATAGTTATGCCCTATGGTGTGGGACAACCCCTTTAAATCCTCCACCACCAGTATCTCTTTACATGGCAGCAGTGATGCCTGTAATTATGGAATATCATCACTACCGCCATGTAAACGATACGTGTCAATACTGGAGAATGTGACGCACTGTGCAGAATTTTTCAGTCATAATTCCAGCCCCATTTGCAGGTCATAACCTTTAACAAAGCCCAAACAAAGGTGCTAAAGGAGCAACGTGAGCAAAGGGCACAAACGGAGGGTCATAACTGAAACAGAGGCCTTAGGGTCACCTGAGGCAGGGTAATAGTGGGGATCCTGGAGCAAGGGTAACTGGAGAAGAGGCAATATTAGCGGTGCATTTAGAGTGGTGCCATTTGGAGCTGGGGCATTTATGGGGGTGCACCTAAAGCAGAGGCATTAGGGTCACCTGAGGCAGGGTAATAGTGGTGATCCTGGAGCAGAGGTATTAGGGGACAACTGGAGAAGGGGGGCATCTGAAGTTGTGGCACTAATGGGTGTGCACCTAAAGCAGAGGCATTGAGGGGACCTAGGGCAGAGCCCCCCAATGCCACTCTGAACTCTGCAGAGAGCAGCACACATACACAGATCTGAGTCTACTATAAACAAATCCCTTATTTCCCCCTTACAGTCTCCTACAGCTCACTACTGTCACACATCTGAGAGATCAGCCCAGCACCGCAGAGGAATCCTTCTCTCCAGCAACCACAGTTTTCTGACAGCAGGGAGGGCAGGAGGATGGCCAGACATGTTCTCTCTTCCTTCACTGCCAGCAGCCCGGGAAGCTTAGAAGATACTGCGGAGCCTTCTGTACAATTTACACCAATAGGAGGCTGCGTCACTGTGCGAAACTTCCACCTAGTGGCTACAATAATTATCTCTCCTGAGAAACAAGAGAAATAATTACTCCTCCTTCATCTCCGGGTGCAGGATACAGGGGGCCTACCGAGGAATCCCCCGCCTCCCCTGTGGGCCAGTCCGAGCCTGCCTATAGCTTCTGGGTTCAGTTTTTCACTCCTTTTTGAATATTGGCACCACAATTGCTAAGCACCAATCTTGTGCAACACTGCCTGTCATGTCAGAAATATAGTACTGTCTATTACATTACTTCTCTTATTATATGTGGGTGTATGCCATCTGGACTAAGTGATTTGTCTATTTTACTCTTTGGGGAATTTACTTTGACGCTATATTTCATTTGACAGTTCTTTTTCCTCAGTAAATACAGTGGAGAAAAAAAGATTTAATAGCTTCACTTTCTCCTCAACGCTTTCTACAACTCTAAAATATTGTGACGCACAAGAGGAGCCAGAGATCAAATGAGGTGCTCTCAGTAAAGTAGATTCACCCTAGCTACTCAATAAAATGGCAATATAAACAAAAATAAATGGGCACTCTCTGATATCTCGACCAATACTGAATTTATTATATATATACCTAGTACTACCCAATATGTGGGGTAAACTAGGAACAATAAAATATCGAATAGCACATAAAATCAAGGACATCAACAATAAAACATCACAATAAAATCGATAACATAATCGATAAAAATAAAAACTTGCTGAGTAAACACAGTGCATATACTGATATTTGAACTGTATAAAACAGCATACACAATAGCAGCAATTACAGGTGTGGAATGCAAGGCCTTTAAATTTGAAGAATCGATGTTTGATCGATTAAAATGAAGAAAGAGGTCTTAATCCCATATCAATCGCTTAGATTGAACAAGGTTAGTCACTGGGAGCTCAATTTCATATATAGCTTATATTAACCCCTTAAGGACGCAGGGCGTACCGGTACGCCCTATTTCCCGAGTCCTTAAGGACTCAGGGCGTACCGGTACGTCCTAACTTTAAATGAAGATTCCGGCGCCGCGGGGGTTAATGGGAACGGGATGCCGGCTGAAATCATTCAGCCGGCATCCTGTCACAACGCCAGGGGAGGTCATGTGACCCCCCCATCGGCGATCGCAGCAAACCGCAGGTCAATTCAGACCTGCGGTTTGCTGCGCTTTCTGCAGTTTCTGATCCCCGCGGTCCCTGACCGCGGGAATCAGAAACTTTAGTGTCCCTCAAATATAGATTTTACACCCCCCCTGCACCCCTGCATGATCCCCCGCCCGCCTCCTCTTGAAAATTCGTTGGCGTCTAGTGGGTATACCAGGGTGTCAGCACATTGCTGACACCCTGGTATAAACGGCTGACATCTGTGCAGATGTCAGCCGTTTAACCTTTTCCACACTGCGGTCCTTACGGACCGCTGTATGGAAAAAGTTAACAGTAAGAGGGAGCTCCCTCCCTCTCCCATCGGGGGGCTGCAGTGCCTTTGCAGCCCTCCGATGGAGAGGGAGAGAGCTCCCAGACAGCCCCGTCCTTACCCTTCCCCGTCTGTGAAGTTCTGACCACAACTGAGCAGACGGGGAAGGTTCCCATGGCAACAGGACGCCGTCTCAGGCATCCTGCTGTCCATGGTGCTGAACAGATCTGTGCTAAAGGCAGAGATCTGTTCAGACAAAGTGTAAGTAAAATACAGTACAAAAATTATAGTGTACTGTACTGTATTATACAGACATCAGACCCACTGGATCTTCAAGAACCAAGTGGGTCTGGGTGTAAAAAAAAGTGAAAAAAAAGTAAAAATACAAAAACACATTTATCACTGATTAAAAATGAAAACAAATAAAATTCCCTACACATGTTTGGTATCGCCGCGTCCGTAACGACCTGATCTATAAAACGGTCATGTTACTTTCCCCGCACGGTGAACGCCATAAAAATAAAAAAATAAAAACTATTAGGAAATTGAAATTTTGCCCACCTTACTTCCCAAAAAAGGTAATAAAAGTGATCAAAATAGTCACATGTACGCCAAAATAGTACCAATCAAACCGTCGTCTCATCCCACAAAAATCATACCCTGCCCAAGATAATCGCCCAAAAACTGAAAAAACTATGGCTCTCAGACTATGGAAACACTAAAACATGATTTTTTTTGTTTCAAAATGAAATCATTGTGTAAAACCTACATAAATAAAAAAAAAAGTATACATATTAGGTATCGCCGCGTCCGTATCTACCGGCTCTATAAAAATATCACATGACCTAACGCCTCAGATGACCACCGTAAAAAAATAAAAATAAAAATGGTGTAAAAAAAGCCATTTTTTGTCATCTTACGTCACAAAAAGTGTAATAGCAAGCGATCAAAAAGTCATATTCACCCCAAAACCATCATCTCATCCCGCAAAAAATGAGACCCTACTTAAGATAATCGCCCAAAAACTGAAAAAACTATGGCTCTTAGACTATGGAGACACTAAAACATTTTTTTTGTTTTAAAAATGAAATCATTGTGTAAAACTTACATAAATAAAAAAAATTGTATACATATTAGGTATCGCCGCGTCCGTGACAACCTGCTCTATAAAATTACCACATGATCTAACCTGTCAGATGAATGTTGTAAATAACAAAAAAAAAACGTGCCAAAAAATCTATTTCTTGTTACCTTGCCGCACAAAAAAGTGTAATATAGAGCAACCAAAAATCATATGTACCCTAAACTAGTACCAACAAAACTGCCACCCTATCCCGTAGTTTCTAAAATGGGGTGACCTTTTTGGAGTTTCTACTCTGGGGGTGCATCAGGGGGACTTCAAATGGGACATGCTGTCAAAAAAAACAGTCCAGCAAAATCTGCCTTCCAAAAACCGTATGGCATTTCTTTCCTTCTGCACCCTGCCGCGTGCCTACAGCGGTTTACGACCACATATGGGGTGTTTTGAGTTTTGTTTGGCTGTTAACCCTTGCTTTGTAATTGGGAAAAAAAATATTAAAATGGAAAATCTGCCAAAAAAGTGAAATTCTGAAATTGTATCTCTATTTTCCATTAAATCTTGTGCAACACCTAAAGGGTTAACAAAGTTTGTAAAATCAGTTTTTAATACCTTGAGGGGTGTAGTTTCTTAGATGGGGTCACTTTTATGGAGTTTCTACTCTAGGGATGCATCAGGGGGACTTCAAATGGGACATGGTGTCAAAAAACCAGTCCAGCAAAATCTGGCTTCCAAAAACCATACGGCGCACCTTTCACTCTACGCCCTGCTGTGTGGCCGTACAGCAGTTTACGGCCATATATGGGATGTTTATGTAAACTACCGAATCAGGGCCATAAATAATGAGTTTTGTTTGGCTGTTAACCCTTGCTTTGTAACTGGAAAAAAATATTAAGATGGAAAATCTGCCAAAAAAGTGAAATTTTGAAATTATATCTCTATTTTCCATTAAATCTTGTGCAACACCTAAAGGGTTAACAAAGTTTGTAAAATCAGTTTTGAATACCTTGAGGGGTGTAGTTTCTTAGATGGGGTCACTTTTATGGAGTTTCTACTCTAGGGGTGCATCAGGAGGGCTTCAAATGGGACATGGTGTCAAAAAACCAGTCCAGCAAAATCCGGCTTCCAAAAACCATACGCTGCACCTTTCCCTCTACGCCCTACTGTGTGCCCGTACAGTAGTTTACGCCCACATATGGGGTGTTTCTGTAAACGGCAGAGTCAGGGCAATAAAGATACAGTCTTGTTTGGCTGTTAACCCTTGCTTTGTTAGTGGAAAAAATGGGTTAAAATGGAAAATTAGTCAAAAAAATGAAATTCTCAAATTTCATCCCCATTTGCCAATAACTCTTGTGCAACACCTAAAGGGTTAACGAAGTTTGTAAAATCAGTTTTGAATACCTTAAGGTGTGTAGTTTATAGAATGGGGTCATTTTTGGGCGATTTCTATTATGTAAGCCTCGCAAAGTGACTTCAGACCTGTAGTGGTCCCTAGAAATTGGTTTGCTTCTAAACTTCTAAGCCTTGGTAATAAAATATCATTCCCAAAATGCTACAAACATCAAGTAGACCTATGGGGAATGTTAAGTCATCACAATTTTTGGGGGTATTACTATGTATTACAGAAGTAGAGAAACTGAAACTTTGAAATTTGCACATTTTTCAAAATTTTTGGTAAATCTGGTATTTTTTTATGCAAAAAAAATTTCTTTTTTGACCCAATTTTAGCAGTGTCATGAAGTACAATATGTGACGAAAAAACAATCTCAGAACGGCCTGGGTAAGTCAAAGCGTTTTAAAGTTATCAGCACTTAAAGTGACACTGGTCAGATTTGCAAAAAATGGCCAAGTCCTTAAAGGGGTTATCCGAGTTATGGGAAAAAAAATAAAACCTAACAAAATTAATCAGGATATACATATACATTAGTCAAGCTTGATTGTTTGAAAAAAGAACGATCCTTACACCTTTTCCAGGTTCTGTTATTGCTGTGTTTACATGCAGCAGTAACAACAATGACTCATCTCTCCCTCATGAATATTTGTGGGAGGGGTTGATCTGTTATATTTGTGGGAGGGGTTGAGCTATTAGCCGCAGTTAGAAAGTTGGAGGTAGCCGCGGCACAAGTGAGGATCGCGCATGCACGATCAACTCACAGCCGCATGGACTGTAATGCAGAGAGGTGGGGGCGTGGCCAAGGCTGATGACGTTCCGTTGACATGGCTTAGTCACTCCGACAAGCAGAGAGCTCCATGTCAACGGAACGTCACAGCTGATGACGTGGGCGGTCACATGACTGTTTAGTGTAGCAGAGAAACGGCACAAGATAGGTACAGTAAGTGATTTAGGAAAACTAAGGTATAGGAGAAATAAAGCCATAAAGATAAGGTTAAGTTAACTCGGATAACCCCTTTAAGGTGAAATAGGGCTAAGGGGTTAAGCTCTTCCCCAACAAACAATCCTAGATGCGTCTGGCTGTGTTGAAATCTCAGCGGCGTCCCGCTGAAACAGTTAGCTGTGTGTTCCCAACACACATAAGCCGACATAAAAAATCGAACAGTCTTACCATTCGAAGAAGCGAGTGCCTGAAAGTTGCTCTGGACGTTGATCTATCAGTATAATCGACCGTAGTCTTTCGAATTTCTTCCGTCTAGACTCCCACACCGGCGACTTGTTTGCATGTGGACCTCAATAATTGTGCACGGTCTTTAATTCGACAAGCTTTAAGTCACCTACTGTGCGGCAGACGGTATTAGATGGGCACTTCCCTATAATCTTTCTTCGTCACACTTGGCTGGAGATCCTTTGGGGGATTTGAACCAGACGCATTTCGGGGTATTGAATAACCACTTCCTCAGTGGTTGATTGTTGGGGAAGAGCTTAATATAAGCTATATATGAAATTGAGCTCCCAGTGACTAACCTTGTTCAATCTAAGCGAATGATATGGGATTAAGACCTCTTTCTTCATTTTAATCGATCAAACATCGATTCTTCAAATTTAAAGGCCTTGCATTCCACACCTGTAATTGCTGCTATTGTGTATGCTGTTTTATACGGTTCAAATATCAGTATATGCACTGTGTTTACTCAGCGAGTTTTTATTTTTATCGATTATGTTATCGATTTTATTGTGATGTTTTATTGTTGAGGTCCTCAATTTTATGTGCTATTCGATATTTTATTGCTCCTAGTTTACCCCACATATTGGGTAGTACTAGGTATATCTAATAAATTCAGTATTGGTCGAGATATCAGAGAGGTGGCCAGTTTATTTTTATTTTTGTTTATATTGCTCTCTACAACTCCTCTCTCATCACTCTGTAAAGAGCCAATACTTTCAGGTTTAAAGTTTTTCAATTTATATAATTGAAGAACATTTTAGGGTTAGTTTTGCTCTCTTTAGCAATGAGTTTCTAGCTTGGCTGCTTCTATCTGTCTTTTACTTATTATATTTTTTTTCCTGTTTTAGTGATTACATTTCTATTTATCCACTTTGGTTTTTTCTTGTTCCTCATCCTTTTCATTCCATACAAGTATGTAGCTCTCACAATTAGAGTTTAAGATACCTTTAAAAAATATCCCATTTTGTGGCTGCATTCTTATTCCTAAGGACTTTGTCCCAGTTAGTGATGCTAAATGTCAAATCGCTTTTTGGAAGTTTGGCGTTTTTATGGCTCCCTGAAGAAACACTCTTTTGAATGACAATTGCAAGGTTATTATTTTACTAGCTGAAGGACCCGGCTTCGCTCGGGCATATTTAATCATTTTCATTTAATGTTTGTGTGTGTTGTTAAAAGATATCAATACTATCCACTATAACAGTGACATCTATAGTACCCCGCCCCCAAAACAGTGACATCTACAGAGCTCCGTCCCTTAAAATTAGCCCTCCACAGCAGCCTACCCCCTTAACTATGACCTTTACAGCAGCCTTCCTCTTTAACAGTGACTTTCACAGCATACCACCCCCTTGACAGTGACCTCCACAGGGACCCACCCTCTTTACAGTAGCCTTTACTGGATCAGGGGCGTGTCCTTTTGAACAGCTCACTCTAAGACAGCAGCACTGTGCTGTCTGAGTGTGAGCTGCAGGGAGAAAGTCACCCTCCCTCCCACCCCTGCAGCTGACAGAAGTTGATTTTTACCTTAATTTTTTCAATCTCATTCGGCTGAATAGTGGGAGGGGGCGTGTCCTAGCCAGATCTGGGCGTGGCTTAGCGGGACCTAGAAGTTGATTTTTAACTTCATTTTTTCAATCTCAGTTGGCTGAGAAGTGGGAGGGTGTGTGGCCTAACCGGGTCATGGGCGTGTCCTTTTGAACAGCTCACTGTAATATAGCAGCACTATGCTGTCTGAGTGTGACCTGCAGGGAGAAGGTCACCCTCCCTCCCACCCCTGCAGCTGACAGAATTAGATTTTTACATTCATTTTTTCAATCCCCGTCGGCTCAGGAGTTGAATGGGGCGTGGCCTAACCAGATCATGGGTGTGGCTTAGCGGGATATGGGGGCAGTGTTTTAAGTCTTTTGAGGATGGACACATTGTGGCAGGGGGCGTGTCTGGGCTCCTTCCTGCAAGAGTGATGCCCCTCTGGGCACCTTACTGGCTCATTTGCATACCAAATAAACTGGATTTTCAGAGGATAAAAACATCTATTGCTGGAACAAAGGCACATCTGGAAATAAGGTACTAAGTGCTATTAGGCCATGGCTTTACTGCAATAGCGATTATCCTGGTGACAGATTTCCTTTAACCACCTCAGCCCCCATGGCTTAAACACCCTGAAAGACCAGGCCACTTTTTACACTTCTGACCTACACTACTTTCACCGTTTATTGCTCGGTCATGCAACTTACCACCCAAATGAATTTTACCTCCTTTTCTTCTCACTAATAGAGCTTTCATTTGGTGGTATTTCATTGCTGCTGACATTTTTACTTTTTTTGTTATTAATCGAAATTTAACGATTTTTTTGCAAAAAAACGAGATCCATATATAAATTTTGCTCTAAATTTATTGTTCTACATGTCTTTGATAAAAAAAAATGTTTGGGTAAAAAAAAAAATGGTTTGGGTAAAAGTTATAGCATTTACAAACTATGGTACAAAAATGTGAATTTCCGCTTTTTGAAGCAGCTCTGACTTTCTGAGCACCTGTCATGTTTCCTGAGGTTCTACAATGGCCAGACAGTACAAACACCCCACAAATGACCCCATTTCGGAAAGTAGACACCCTAAGGTATTCGCTGATGGGCATAGTGAGTTCATAGAACTTTTTATTTTTTGTCACAAGTTAGCGGAAAATGATGATTTATTATTATTTTTTTTTCTTACAAAGTCTCATATTCCACTAACTTGTGACAAAAAAATAAAAACTTCCATGAACTCACTATGCCCATCAGCGAATACCTTGGGGTGTCTTCTTTCCAAAATAGGGTCACTTGTGGGGTAGTTATACTGCCCTGGCATTCTAGGGGCCCAAATGTGTGGTAAGGAGTTTGAAATCAAATTCTGTAAAAAATGGCCAGTGAAATCCGAAAGGTGCTCTTTGGAATATGGGCCTCTTTGCCCACCTAGGCTGCAAAAAAGTGTCACACATATGGTATCTCCGTATTCAGGAGAAGTTGGGGAATGTGTTTTGGGGTGTCATTTTACATATACCCATGCTGGGTGAGATAAATATCTTGGTCAAATGCCAACTTTGTATAAAAAAATGGGAAAAGTTGTCTTTTGCCAAGATATTTCTCTCACCCAGCATGGGTATATGTAAAATGACACCCCAAAACACATTCCCCAACTTCTCCTGAATACGGAGATACCAGATGTGTGACACTTTTTTGCAGCCTAGGTGGGCAAAGGGGCCCATATTCCAAAGAGCACCTTCGGATTTCACTGGTCATTTTTTACAGAATTTGATTTCAAACTCCTTACCACACATTTGGGCCCCTAGAATGCCAGGGCAGTATAACTACCCCACAAGTGACCCCATTTTGGAAAGAAGACACCCCAAGGTATTCGCTGATGGGCATAGTGAGTTCATGGAAGTTTTTATTTTTTGTCACAAGTTAGTGGAATATGAGACTTTGTAAGAAAAAAAAAGAAAAGAAAATCATCATTTTCCACTAACTTGTGACAAAAAATAAAAAATTCTAGGAACTCGCCATGCCCCTCACGGAATACCTTGGGGTGTCTTCTTTCCAAAATGGGGTCACTTGTGGGGTAGTTATACTGCCCTGGCATTCTAGGGGCCCAAATGTGTGGTAAGTAGGTAAATGACCTGTGAAATCCGAAAGGTGCTCTTTGGAATGTGGGCCCCTTTGCCCACCTAGGGTGCAAAAAAGTGTCACACATCTGGTATCTCCGTATTCAGGAGAAGTTGGGGAATGTGTTTTGGGGTGTCATTTTACATATACCCATGCTGGGTGAAAGAAATATCTTGGCAAAAGACAACTTTTCCCATTTTTTTATACAAAGTTGGCATTTGACCAACATATTTATCTCACCCAGCATGGGTATATGTAAAATGACACCCCAAAACACATTCCCCAACTTCTCCTGAATACGGAGATACCAGATGTGTGACACTTTTTTGCAGCCTAGGTGGGCAAAGGGGCCCATATTCCAAAGAGCACCTTCGGATTTCACTGGTCATTTTTTACAGAATTTGATTTCAAACTCCTTACCACACATTTGGGCCCCTAGAATGCCAGGGCAGTATAACTACCCCACAAGTGACCCCATTTTGGAAAGAAGACACCCCAAGGTATTCGCTGATGGGCATAGTGAGTTCATGGAAGTTTTTATTTTTTGTCACAAGTTAGTGGAATATGAGACTTTGTAAGAAAAAAAAAGAAAAGAAAATCATCATTTTCCACTAACTTGTGACAAAAAATAAAAAATTCTAGGAACTCGCCATGCCCCTCACGGAATACCTTGGGGTGTCTTCTTTCCAAAATGGGGTCACTTGTGGGGTAGTTATACTGCCCTGGCATTCTAGGGGCCCAAATGTGTGGTAAGTAGGTAAATGACCTGTGAAATCCGAAAGGTGCTCTTTGGAATGTGGGCCCCTTTGCCCACCTAGGGTGCAAAAAAGTGTCACACATGTGGTATCTCCGTATTCAGGAGAAGTTGGGGAATGTGTTTTGGGGTGTCATTTTACATATACCCATGCTGGGTGAAAGAAATATCTTGGCAAAAGACAACTTTTCCCATTTTTTTATACAAAGTTGGCATTTGACCAACATATTTATCTCACCCAGCATGGGTATATGTAAAATGACACCCCAAAACACATTCCCCAACTTCTCCTGAATACGGAGATACCACATGTGTGACACTTTTTTGCAGCCTAGGTGGGCAAAGGGGCCCAAATTCCTTTTAGGAGGGCATTTTTAGACATTTGGATACCAGACTTCTTCTCACGCTTTGGGGCCCCTAAAATGCCAGGGCAGTATAAATACCCCACATGTGACCCCATTTTGGAAAGATGACACCCCAAGGTATTCAATGAGGGGCATGGCGAGTTCATAGAAACAAAAAATTTTTGGCACAAGTTAGCGGAAATTGATTTTTTGGATTTTTTTCTCACAAAGTCTCCCTTTCCGCTAACTTGGGACAAAAATTTCAATCTTTCATGGACTCAATAAGCCCCTCAGCAAATACCTTGGGGTGTCTTCTTTCCAAAATGGGGTCATTTGTGGGGTGTTTGTACTGCCCTGGCATTTGAGGGTCTCCGCAATCATTACATGTATGCCCAGCATTAGGAGTTTCTGCTATTCTCCTTATATTGAGCATACGGGTAATGAGATTTTTTTTTTCCGTTCAGCCTCTGGGCTGAAAGAAAAAAAATGAACGGCACAGATTTCTTCATTCGCATCGATCAATGTGGATGAAAAAATCTCTGCCAAAAAAAGAAAAAGGAGGGGAAAGGCGTCTGCCAGGACATAGGAGCTCCGCCCAACATCCATACCCACTTAGCTCGTATGCCCTGGCAAACCAGATTTCTCCATTCACATCAATCGATGTGGATGAATAAATCATTGCCGGGATTTTTTTTTTTTTATATATATACAAAGTGTTTGCCAAAGTATATGAACACCGCAACCTCCTCAGCTCATATGCCTCGGCAAACGTATCTTTTACTGCAGAGGAGAAATCTCGCCTTGCAGCGCCGCATACACCGACTTGCGTGTAATCTGACAGCAGCGCAATGCTTCTGTCAGAATGCACATCAGTGCTGCAGCTAGTCGATCGGTTGGTCCACCTGGAAGGTAAAAAAAACAAAACAAAAAAGAAAAAAACAGGCCGCAACGCAATAACTTTATTAACTTTAGAACAGAACATATTAACTTTTTTTTAACTTTTTTAACTTTTTTACTTACCGGTAATTTTTTTTTTGTTTAGTTTTTTTTACCTTTATAGAACAAACCTCTCCTTCCCCATGGGACAATGTGCAAAGCGCAAATCGCCCAAAGATGTGGCGAAGTACGTTATGCACTTTATCCCAGGTGAAAGGAGAGGTTTGCAGCAGCTGTGAGTAAAAGGGCCCTAATAGCCCTGTGTGCCTGTCCTGTGAGATGCAATCCCTGAGCTAGGTGTACCTGTGTGTGGTACTTCCGGAAACACTCACCAAAGCATAGGGCAGGGTGGTCAGGACAGTCAGGACAGAAATAGCGGGTGTCACGCCTTATTCCACTCCTGCTACAGACACAACATTTTTTTCGGGGTGGCGGTTGGGTTGAGGTACCAGCAACGACACTGGGGAAATGTCGCTCGTGTAGACGGCTAACTACACTGGTGGATGGGGCCACGGAACCTCCTGGATACAGGAGGTTCTCGATGATCTCTTCCTGGAATTTGAGGAAGGATCCTGTTCTTCCAGCCTTACTGTAGAGAACAAAACTATTATATGCAGCCAATTGAATTAAATATACAGACACCTTCTTATACCAGCGTCTGGTGCGTCGGGAAACTAAATAGGGAGCCAACATCTGGTCATTGAAGTCCACCCCTCCCATGAGCGCATTATAGTCGTGGACTGAGAGGGGCTTTTCAATGACACGGGTTGCCCTTTCAATTTGGATTGTCGTGTCTGCGTGAATGGAGGAGAGCATGTTAACGTCACGCTTGTCTCTCCATTTCACCGCGAGCAGTTCTTCATTACACAAGGCAGCCCTCTCCCCCCTTGCAAGACGGGTGGTAACGAGCCGTTGGGGGAAGCCCACGCGACTAGTTCGCGCGGTGCCACAGGCGCAAATCCGTTCTAGAAACAAATGCCTAAAGAGGGCCACACTTGTGTAAAAATTGTCCACATAAAGATGGTACCCCTTGCCGAATAAGGGTGACACCAAGTCCCAGACTGTCTTCCCACTGCTCCCCAGGTAGTCAGGGCAACCGACCGGCTCCAGGGTCTGATCTTTTCCCTCATAGATCCGAAATTTGTGGGTATAGCCTGTGGCCCTTTCACAGAGCTTATACAATTTGACCCCATACCGGGCACGCTTGCTTGGGATGTATTGTTTGAAGCCAAGGCGCCCGGTAAAATGTATTAGGGACTCGTCTACGCAGATGTTTTGCTCGGGGGTATACAAATCTGCAAATTTCTGGTTGAAATGGTCTATGAGGGGCCGAATTTTGTGGAGCCGGTCAAAAGCTGGGTGGCCTCTGGGACGGGAGGTGGTGTTGTCGCTAAAATGCAGAAAACGCAGGATGGTCTCAAATCGTGTCCTGGACATAGCATCAGAGAACATGGGCATGTGATGAATTGGGTTCGTGGACCAATATGACCACAATTCATGCTTTTTAGTTAGACCCATGTTGAGGAGAAGGCCCAAAAAAAATTTAAGTTCGGAAACTTGGACTGGTTTCCACCGGAAAGACTGGGCATAAGAGCTTCCCAGGTTGGCGGATATAAATTGTGTGGCATAGCGATTTGTTTCTGCCACGACTAAGTCCAAGAGCTCCGCAGTCAAGAACAGCTCAAAAAATCCCAGGGCCGAACCGATATGAGCCGTCTCAACCCGAACTCCAGACTGGGCGGTGAAAGGGGGAACTAATGGTGCGGCTGAAGTTGGTGACTGCCAATCAGGGTTTGCCAGCACCTCAGGGATTCTAGGGGCTCTACGGGCCTGTCTGCGCGGTGGCTGCGACGGGGTAACTACTGCACGTGCCACCGTACCAGCTTCAACTGCCCTTCTGGTGCTCGCCACGTCACCATGTTGTACGGCAGTGCTGGTACTAGGTCCAGGAAGGGCTGCGCTGCTGGTGTATGCCTCACCACGTGATCCGGCAGCGACAGCCCTACTCTGCTGCTCTTGAAACAGATCCTGCATAACCTGTGGTCTAGCGACACGGGGCCGGGTACGCCTGGTTCTATCAGGGACCTCCACCTCCTCGTCCGAACTTTGGGTCAGAGAGCCACTGCTTTCCACAGGTTCATATTCTGACCCGCTAGATTCGTCAGATGAGGGTTCCCATTCCTCATCCGACTGGGTCAGAATCCTGTAGGCCTCTTCAGAAGAATACCCCCTGTTTGCCATTTGGACTACTAAATTTAGGGGTATTCCCTGAGACTACCCAAGAAAAAAAGCAAACATGTCTTACAAAGGGGAGGCTAGCGAAGTACCAGAGGCCGCTGCGGTTGATAAAAAATATCAAAACTGATTTTTTTATCGCCGCAGTGCGTGTAAAGTGAATGTGCAGTGATCAAAAAACAAAATTTTTTTTGTCACTGCGGTGGGGCGGGTGTGGGTGAACGCATGTGTGGGCGACCGATCAGGCCTGATCGGGCAAACACTGCGTTTTGGGTGGAGGGCGAACTAAAGTGACACTAATACTATTATAGATCTGACCGTGATCAGTTTTGATCACTTACAGATACTATAAAAGTACAAATGCTGATTAGCGATACGCTAATCAGCGAATAAAAGTGACTGCGGTGTGGTGGGCTGGGCGCTAACTGACGCTAACTACCTAACCAAGGGGCCTAAACTATCCCTAAAACCTAACAGCCAATACTAGTGAAAAAAAAAAGTGACAGTTTACACTGATCACTTTTTGTCTTTCACTAAGTGATTGACAGGGGGCGATCAAGGGGTTAATTTGGATGATGGGGGTGATGGAGGGTGATCTGGGGCTAAGGTGTAGTGTTGGTGGGTACTCACAGTGAAGTCTGCTCCTCTGCTGGATCCAACCGACGAAAAGGACCAGCAGAGGAGCAGAGAAGCCATATAACAGATCATATTTACTAATATGATCTGTTATCTGGCTTCTGATTTGATTTTTTGAAAATCGCCAGCCTGCCAGCCAATGATCGTTGCTGGCAGGCTGGTGACGAAATACTTCTTTAACTTTTGCCGGCCCGCGATGCGCATGCGCGGGCCGGCAATGCACGAAATCTCGCGTCTCGCGAGAGGACGAACCGGCGCGTCCACCCAGAACAACAGGACCGCCGCAAAGACGCAATCCTGCGTACGGCGGTCCTGAGGAGGTTAAAGCAGTGAAGATAAATGGTTGGGTTGTTATGGAAACCTGGAGTAAAACTGGGTATGTAGAGACTGGAGGACCTGCGAGCTTCTATTGGCTGATAAGGGTCATGTGACCAAGCTTCTATTGGCTAATGCATTTTTTGGGAATATCTCAGGAACGGTATGTCCTAGAGAGCTGAGACCTGATTATGATTTGCTGCCTCATCTATTTCTCCTATTTGTAGATTTACTGTGGATTCTGGTATATTAGGCGGCTTATAAAAAAAACCCTATCTGTATTTTATTATTGTTTTTGCCTCCATGTATTTCTACCCACAGTGTCTCCACATGTTCATTGCCCTCACTTATATCTTGCTTGATTGTGGGCTTTAGACAGGACTTTACATGGAGGCAAAACCCTCCGCCTCTCCGGTTTTGACATTCCTTTCTAAACAGACTGTAACCCTGTGCGTTAACTCCTCAGTCATAGCTATCATCCAGATGTGTCTCAGTTATTCCCACTATGTCATAGTCCTCCTCTGACATTACTAAATCCAGTTCATCAGTTTTAGAAGTCAGGCAAGTTAATTAGGTAGACGGAAAGTGTAACTGTCATGTTTTTGGCAAAAATTTAATTTTAGCATATGTTACTGCTGCTGCAGCGTTATGCATAAAGCAATCTTTACTTTCTTCACATACCACTGTTTTCCTTGAGCTTTTCCCTTAGTTATGGCTGTTTTGGCCCCTACAATATGAGGATCTTCTCAGGATGGCTCCTCTACCAGTTCTCTGAGGCCAAAACTGCCTTCTCTCACTTCATTACACACTTGCTTAAGCCAGCAGCCTCCTGCCAGCCAATCAGATCGCATTACTGAGAGACATGCCTCCTCACTTTGAAGCCTAATGTAGGCATGCAGTGTGGAGGACTGCCCCTCTGTCTTCTGTTTATACTAAAGCGAAGATAGACAAGTCCTAGAAACTGGAAAGGGACATTAATTAAAGCTGTTATAATAAGTTAATTACAGATTTTTTCACAATCATACATTGCACTTCATATTTTATATCTCCCTCCACCTGAATGGGAGGAGGCGGCCCCTTAGGCAGAGTCATAGGCAATATGAACTTTTTGCAAAGTGATCTGTGAAGGTGTTGTGAAATGCAAATTTTTAGTAGACCACCATACCTTTTTCCCCCGCAGAACATTTCTTATCATCACTTTTCTTTAGAAAAAATTGTGCTTTCTACAGGTTCGCTTGAATCTGTGCCTAAACTGTGTAGTTTATTAGCATAATTCTCCATCCCTGGGTCTTCAGTAATGCAAGGGGAATATTACCCAAAATGCATTGTCATGATGTCAGGGGAGAGGGGAGGAAACTTTGGGAGCTTAGGGGAGGAGCACACAGTGGGGAAGGGTGATATGCTTTGGCACTGTGAATAGCCAAGCCCACCCAAGTGTCGCATTTGAGATCAGTTTTTTTTTTATAGGATTAAAAATGCTTTTCCTGGACATTCGCTAAATAAACAAACGACGTAAAAGAATATTTAGCATGTTTGAATAACATTCTGATGGCCATTGCTGATTATACTAGTGAAAACTACATGCCAGATTCCTTTTAAAGACAAACTGAACAGGACTTGGACTTGAAAGTGTAGGAGCACACAGGCAGGATAGAAACAACTTGGAGCATGGCAGTAACACAGGCAACAAATAACGCAGGAAAAACTCAGGTAAATCGTAGCACCAGACTATCACACACCTTTTAAATGGTCCAAGGAAGCGAGGAGACAATTTATAAGATTGCACTTTGAACTTACAAGGGTTTTCCAAGATTGTAAGGCCTCTAGCACATTCGGTCCGTTTTTTGCGTTCCGTATACGGACCATATACGGAACCATTCATTTCAATGGATCCGCAAAAAAAATGTAAGGTACTCCATATACCTTCCGTTTCCGTTTTTTCTGTTCCGTTCAAAGATAGAACATGTCCTATTATTGTCTGCATAACGGACAAGCAAAGTACTGTTCTATCAGGGGCCAGCTGTTCCGTTCCCCAAAAAACGAAATCCACACGGACGTCATCCGTATTTTTTGCGGATCCGTTTCAGAAAATCCCTTTAATATGTTTCAATAAAAGCCATACTTTGTCAAATTGAGTAGCCTTTTTTCATTTCCAATCTGAAAAGAGGCCTTTTTCCAGTGAGGTTTTGGTTTCTTATAATCAAAGAAATAATCACCAGATTAAACACTCGTATACCTTATGCCGATTTGGAAAATGCTGATGAATTTGTGAGGAAGCGCTTCCATAACTTATAACCCCAAATCCTGCCCGCAGAGATCTATACTCCTACCAAATAGACTGACACAGAGCACGTGGGATGCCGAGATTTCTTAGCCGCGTGAGACGCTGAAGGGGAGTTAAACCTGCACAGGAGGTATCAGACAGCGAAAACAACGGGACAGGTAACGGCAATCAGTACATATGTGCCACGTGGGATGCCACTGTAGACTTACATAAATACCTGATCGCAACTATTAGACAATAAGTGAAGGACTGTTCCCCAACTGAAATATCACTGTGGGAGCAGGACTTTCGTCTCCGCTCAAAAATCATATTCTGAGCGGACACCGAACGGACCCCATTATAGTCTTATGGGGTCCTTAGGCTCCGTTACGCTCAGTTAGGTCTCAGTTATCCGTCCTTTCCTTTTCCTCAACGGAGCCGGAGAACGGAAAGGAGAAACGGTGATGTGAAAGGAGCCTAAGAAATGGGGAATAAAAACGTATATATTGCAAACAGCATGTATTGAAAAAAGCAGAGACAGGTGCTTCGTGCAGCTGCAATCTGTTACTGTTACCCTAACCACTCTGATGGTACGATGATTGCCGGCCCTCCTCTACCTGCCCGTGACGTGGCGTCCCACGTGGGTGGGAGGCGGGGCTTGATGTTTGAAAAAAAGAGCGGGTCGCAGTATAAATCCTCGGGTTAGAGCGTTCCTTGGAGTGATCGGCAGATGCCTTTATGTTCTATTTTCTAAGCTCTGTTCAGCGCTGTGGAGAGTGGTGATGCTGCAGAATAACAAACCTGTTTCGAGGTGCAGGACCTCTTCCTCAGTGGCCACCTCGAAACGCGTTTGGTATCCTGCAGCATTGCCACTCTCCACAGCGCTAAACAGAGCTTGGAAAATAGAACATAAAGGCATCTGCCGATCTCTCCAAGGAACGCGCTAACCCGAGGATTTATACTGCTCTTTTTTTCAAACATCAAGCCGCTGCTCCCGCCCACGTGGGACGCCACGTCACGGGCAGGTAAAGCAGGGCGGGTAACGTAACAGTAACAGGTTGCAGCTGCACAAAGCACCTGTCTCAGCTTTTTTCAATACATGCTGTTTGCGATATATATCTTGCAATATATATGTTTTTATTCCCCATTTCTTAGCAGCATAACAGTGAACAGGATAAAGCGTCTAACCTGCATTGCCACAAAACTGACACAGAGTTACCAACTCAGGGGAAGTTTATATACAACTTTGTATCACATTTTTACTCCCAGTGAATCCGGATTACTAACCATTTTTTTGATGCAATTGCTCCCCCTACTGGGCAACAACGATAACTCTAAGACTTTAGCAGTATCTATTATCTCTATATCAGTTTCTCCTTTTGTTCGAATATTTTTTACTTTGCCTTATATTAAGTGCACCCACCATACCCTTTTTATTTTTTATACAGATTTTACTCATACCAACGTTTTTTTATTTATAACATTAATAAATACATTTTTAACAGCAACATTTTACATTGTGATCATTATATGCTAACCCAGATATTTTGAGTGCCACCCACATTTATAGTATACTTTTATTGCAAACCCCTCCAGAGACACAGGGGTGAGTCGTCGGGTAGTGCATCTATCCAAATTTTCAGTTTGGTGCAGCCACTGGCCGAGCACTAGCAGTTTCCTATTTTTTTAAAACCATCAGCCACTACCCAAATAACTGTACAACCAGAATAAGATGGCAAGTCTGTAGTAGAATCCATAGTACAGGGTGGGCCATTTATATGGATATACCTTAATAAAATGGGAATGGTTGGTGATATTAACTTCCTGTTTGTGGCACATTAGTATATGTGAGGGGGGAAACTTTTCAAGATGGGTGGTGACCATGGTGGCCATTTTGAAGTCAGCCATTTTGAATCCAACTTTAGTTTTTTCAATAGGAAGAGGGTCATGTGACACATCAAACTTATTGGGAATTTCACACGAAAAACAATGGTGTGCTTGGTTTTAACGTAACTTTATTCTTTCATGAGTTATTTACAAGTTTCTCTTTGTTTACAGCCATTGACATGTCACTGAGGTTAACATGTGAGGAGCGATAGAAATTGTGTTGATGTCTGGTGAACGCAGTAACCGGGTCATTGCAGCAGATTTCAATGCAAGACACCCTACGAGACCACCCATCTCCCATGCTACAGTTAGCAAACTGCTTGCTAAGTTTCGTGAAACTGGTTTAGTGTTGGATTTGCCAAAATGTGGACGCATGAAATCTGTCTCTAATGAAGAAACATCAGTGGCTGTCCTAGCTTCATTCAGCAAGAGCCCACAGCATAGCACTCGCCGCATGTCACTGGAGAGTGGCATTAGTCGAACATCCCTTCGGCGGATATTAGCTACTCACAAATGGCACCCTTACAAACTCCAGCTACTGCAGCATCTCAAAGAGGATGACCCAGATCGGCGCACTGAATTTGCAGAATGGGCAAAACAAAAATTGGAACAGGACCCTCAGTTTACGCAGAAGATTTTGTTCAGTGATGAGGCATACTTTTATGTGAATGGTGAAGTTAACAAACAAAACCACCGCTATTGGTCTGACACTAACCCACATTGGATAGATCCCTCCAAGACTGTTGGAACAAAAAAATTGATGGTATGGTGTGGTATATGGGGTACAAAGATAGTGGGGCCATTCTTCATCAATGGAAACCTCAAGGCCACTGGATATGCAAAATTGCTACATGATGATGTGTTTCCCTCTTTATGCACTGAAGCTGGCACGTTCCCTGAGTTTTTCCAGCAAGATGGTGCACCACCACATTATGGGTGTCAGGTCCGAGCATTCCTAGATGAACAGTTTCCTGGAAAGTGGATTGGTCGTCGTGGGCCAGTTGAATGGCCCCCAAGGTCTCCTGATCTGACCCCCTTAGACTTTTAACGAGATGTGCAGCACCTGAAACTACGGATACTGAAAGCCTGTGCTAGCATTTCTCCTGCGGTGTTGCTATCAGTGTGTGAAGAGTGGGAGAAGAGGGTTGCATTGACAATCCAACACAATGGGCAGCACATTGAACACATTTTATAAGTGGTCAGAAACTTGTAAATAACTCATGAAAGAATAAAGTTACGTTAAAACCAAGCACACCATTGTTTTTCTTGTGAAATTCCCAATAAGTTTGATGTGTCACATGACCCTCTTCCTATTGAAAAAACAAAAGTTGGATTCAAAATGGCTGACTTCAAAATGGCCGCCATGGTCACCACCCATCTTGAAAAGTTTCCCCCCTCACATATAATAATGGGCCACAAACAGGAAGTTAATATCACCAACCATTCCCATTTTATTAAGGTGTATCTATATAAATGGCCCACCCTGTAGTGTGTTGCCAGTGAGCTTCAGGAAGAGGAAGAAGACCAACAGGTTTTTTGTCTTGGTGTTTTGTTTTGAGCACATGTGGACAAGCTGAAACCTAATCTTGTATTTCTTTGAGCATGGTCAGACACCAGTAGTTAGTTTAAAAATTTTATGCTTCCTAGGAGGTCTGGCTATTTTGGAACAATGTCCCCAGGCCCAGACCTATTTTCTCTTAGATTCTGGCATGTGAATTTTGCTGGAAGGAATGTCTCTCCTATTGGGGCCACTGTTACTTTTTTTTCTTCTTGGTCAGTACGGTCAAATGATCTTGAGCTCGTTAGCTTTAACATTTTTGTCTGCAGCACAGAAATGCAGGAAAAAAATTGAGTAAAAAACGAGGACCATTTGGCTTGACAGGAATTTATCATGAGGGGAATATTTGAATGCAGTTGCTTGAGTCTGCATTGGTGTACTTTATGCCATATCAAATGTGAAATGTTTGATACATGTGTTTTATCCTTAAACCTAACACTTTTGTCTAGAAAAGCTACTCCAGTTTTCCTACTCCACCCTCCTACTGGAGTAAGATTGTGATTTAAAAAAAAAAAAGTCTCACTGATAAATCTGGAGTGAAACTCATCAACATAGTTAACCACACCCACTTTCCTACCCATACTTCAAAACTGGAGTGAGTGGTATAAAAATGCAAAAACTAGCAAAATGTTTACATAAGTGAGCCCAAAAAGTTTGAATTTGTGAGTTTTTGAAGATAGAATTCTGGAGTAAAGGCAGGCATGGGATTCAGCCAGTTCCCTCAGGTTCTCCAGATCTGGTTGTTAAAATTAGTGTCATGCCCTGCTCAGGTCATGTGCGGAGGTCTGCTAGGTTAGCAGCACATGTGTAGCCTTTTGTTATTGTTTTGGAGTGGAGCTCTATCCGCCTCCCTTCAGGTGCACTGGGTGGGGTCATTGGTAAGAGTTTAAATTACGCCCACTCCCAGTGTCCTGTGCGGGTTATAGCTTCTGTCTGGCTCTGAGGTAGGAAGGAAGGAAGGATTGGCTGTTCCTGCTCAGCAAAAGATAAGTTGGTTTTGTTTTATTGTGGTTGTCTGTCTAGGCTGTTAGAGAGAGACAGTGTCACAGAAGCCAACCACCTAAAACATAACTTTTATTCTTATAGCAAATGATAAAAGGGTCCCTCACTGGGGTGCTCCAGGGGGCACTAAGAGATTTTGGCTCCAAAATCTCTTAGTGCCCCCTGGAGCACCCCAGTCCGCTGGCCGCCGCTGAGGATCCACACAGCGCAAGATAAGTACTGATCTAATCTAAATCATCGTTTCTATCAGAACTGGTTGTGATTCAGTATGGTACTGTTCTAAGCAAAATCATAGTTTTTGTCTGAACTGGATGTGATCTATTATAGTACACCATAAGTACTGCTCTAATTAAAAGTATCATTTATATCTGAATTGATTGTGATCTATCGTAGCACACTACTGGCGTGGAACGTGTGTGGTTTCTATATGCGGTTCTGGAGGTGCTCCAGTTATCATTTCATTGTCTGGATTTCGGTTTATGCTTGTTAAACCGTGGTGTGTGACCATAAAGCATTGAGCGTGGCCCACCTAACTACCTTCATTGTCTCCTGATGAACCTGTTATCAATAGGGGAAACGCGTTGAGACTAAAAGTTGTTGTTTTTTATCTATAGGAATCATCTAGTGTATTTATTCATAGCATTGAATGACCCGGGCATCCATATGGGCCAATCTGTGCGGTAAGGGCATTTCAAGGACAGATAGTCTAGGCACGGGGACAGAGTGCCTCTACCATCTGGGGGCATCTCTGGGCAGAGAATAAGACCAGGGATATACCAGGGACCCTGTATGGTTGCCCAGTACCCATTGTCAATAACAGGACATCCCTATCTGACCCCTGTTGGCGCCCTACGTTTTTTTGTTTGTCTATGTTGTATTCGCATTCAGTCCCCAAGTGAGGGACCCTTTTATCATTTGCTATAAGAATAAAAGTTATGTTTTAGGTGGTTGGCTTCTGTGACACTGTTTTTGTATACAACTACCAATTTAGTATTTAGACGGTTGTGTAAAGTTAGAGAGAGACGCCTGCCCCCTCCAGGTCCTGAGGGAGCAAGCTGCCTCTTTCCCCCTTTCACCATCTTAGGGATTCTAGGGAATCTTCAGCCCAGGCACGAGGACACATTCATTCCCACCTTCAGGGTCTGAATGTGGGCATAGAAGTCTAGGGAGAGCTAGTAGGGATTTGTCAGGAGGTGACCCCTTTCCCCAGCTTCTTGCCTAGACACTTGTTTGTTATATCCTGTGTATCTTGTATCCTGTCTGCCGTGACACAGAGGCAGCTGGAGATGAGCACTTCCATTCCATAGTTTAGCTCCTTAGACTTTTAAAAGTTGGGTGGTATGTGTGTAGTGTTTATATGGTGTATTTACGTATGTGTACCATGTACAGTCGTGGCCAAAAGTTTTGAGAATGACACAAATATTCGTTTTCACAAAGTTTGCTGCTAAACTGCTTTTAGATCTTTGTTTCAGTTGTTTCTGTGATGTAGTGAAATATAATGACACGCACTTCATACGTTTCAAAGGCTTTTATCGACAATTACATGACATTTATCCAAAGAGTCAGTATTTGCAGTGTTGGCCCTTCTCTTTCAGGACCTCTGCAATTCGACTGGGCATGCTCTCAATCAATTTCTGGGCCAATTCCTGACTGATAGCAACCCATTCTTTCATAATCACTTCTTGGAGTTTGTCAGAATTAGTGGGTTTTTGTTTTTCCACCCGCCTCTTGAGGATTGACCACAAGTTCTCAATGGGATTAAGATCTGGGGAGTTTCCAGGCCATGGACCCAAAATGTCAACGTTTTGGTCCCCGAGCCACTTAGTTATCACTTTTGCCTTATGGCACGGTGCTCCATCGTGCTGGAAAATGCATTGTTCTTCACCAAACTGTTGTTGGATTGTTGGAAGAAGTTGCTGTTTTGGTACCATTCTTTATTCATGGCTGTGTTTTTGGGCAAAATTGTGAGTGAGCCCACTCCCTTGGATGAGAAGCAACCCCACACATGAATGGTCTCAGGATGCTTTACTGTTGGCATGACACAGGACTGATGGTAGCGCTCACCTTTTCTTCTCCGGACAAGCCTTTTTCCAGATGCCCCAAACAATCGGAAAGAGGCTTCATCAGAGAATATGACTTTGCCCCAGTCCTCAGCAGTCCATTCACCAAACTTTCTGCAGAAGATCAATTTGTCCCTGATGTTTTTTTGGGAGAGAAGTGGCTTCTTTGCTGTCCTTCTTGACACCAGGCCATCTTCCAAAAGTCTTCGCCTCACTGTGCGTGCAGATGTGCTCACACCTGCCTGCTGCCATTCCTGAGGAGCAAGCTCTGCACTGGTGGCACTCCGATCCCGCAGCTGAATCCTCTTTACGAGACAATCCTGGCGCTTGCTGGACTTTCTTGGACGCCCTGAAGCCTTCTTAACAAGAATTGAACCTCTTTCCTTGAAGTTCTTGATGATCCTATAAATTGTTGATTGAGGTGCAATCTTAGTAGCCACAATATCCTTGCCTGTGAAGCCATTTTTATGCAACACAATGATGGCTGCACGCGTTTCTTTGCAGGTCACCATGGTTAACAATGGAAGAACAATGATTTCAAGCATCACCCTCCTTTTAACATGTCAAGTCTGCCATTTTAACCCAATCAGCCTAACATAATGATCTCCAGCCTTGTGCTCGTCAACATTCTCACCTGAGTTAACAAGACGATTACTGAAATGATCTCAGCAGGTCCTTTAATGACATCAATGAAATGCAGTGGAAAGTTTTTTTGGGGATTAAGTTCATTTTCATGGCAAAGAAGGACTATGCAATTCATCTGATCACTCTTCATAACATTCTGGAGTATATGCAAATTGCTATTATAAAAACTTAAGCAGCAACTTTTCCAATTTCCAATATTTATGTAATTCTCAAAACTTTTGGCCACAACTGTATATGATGTATTTATGTGTGTTTCATATATATGGTGTATGTATATGTAAACATGTGTCGTGACGAAGCGTGTCCGCTGTTGAGTAGGGAACCTGTTGTTAAAAATTTTAATCCCACCCCTGAGTAAAGGCATGATAAATCAGGGCCTCTGTGCAGACTGGAGAAAAGTCAGACTTTTATGGTCTGTGTTATTCATTAGTGGGTGATTTGTGCCTTCCAGAGACATTTAATGGCCAATAGTTCAGGAGATTAGTTGCATTCAGGAGCAGTAAAGGCCTTTGAAATAAAAGGCATTTTACCATCCTGACAGAAGAAGATTTTTGAGTTAGGAATGTCCTAGCCAATGTAGAAGATGCATGAATTTCCTCAAATAATTGGTTATTGGCATCTGGACAATAAAGAACTGGGACTGAAGAAAAAACATGTTTTAGCATTCACTCTCATGAGAGAAGAAAAAAATAGGAATAAACTGTCTATAATTATTTGCAAAACCCAAAAACAAATTGCTCTCAAACCAGATAGGTGACGCCAGTTTATTGCAGCTGATAATGTTTTTGTTTCCATCTGAAGACCCTGGTCAGAAATGATGCACCCAACGAATGAAAGTGAAGATTTTTCAAAAAATTTAGGTTTCGAATTTTTGGTAGAGGTGGTTTTCCTTCAATCTCTGGAGCACAACTCCAACATGTTTCCAGTGGATTGCAAGATCTGGAGAAAAAATATAAATATAGTGTGTGTGTGTATATATATACACTGCTCAAAAAAATAAAGGGAACACAAAAATAACACATCCTAGATCTGAATTAATTAAATATTCTTCTGAAATACTTTGTTCTTTACATAGTTGAATGTGCTGACAACAAAATCACACAAAAATTAAAAAATGGAAATCAAATTTTTCAACCCATGGAGGTCTGGATTTGGAGTCACACTCAAAATTAAAGTGGAAAAACACACTACAGGCCTATCCAACTTTGATGTAATGTCCTTAAAACAAGTCAAAATGAGGCTCAGTAGTGTGTGTGGCCTCCACGTGCCTGTATGACCTCCCTACAACACCTGTGCATGCTCCTGATGAGGTGGCGGACGGTCTCCTGAGGGATCTCCTCCCAGACCTGGACTAAAGCATCTGCCAACTCCTGGACAGTCTGTGGGGCAACGTGACGTTGGTGGATAGAGCGAGACATGATGTCCCAGATGTGCTCAATTGGATTCAGGTCTGGGGAATGGGCGGGCCAGTCCATAGCATCAATGCCTTCGTCTTGCGGGAACTGCTGACACACTCCAGCCACATGAGGTCTAGCAATGTCTTGCATTAGGAGGAACCCAGGGCCAACTGCACCAGCATATGGTCTCACAAGGGGTCTGAGGATCTCATCTCGGTACCTAATGGCAGTCAGGCTACCTCTGGGGAGCACATGGAGGGCTGTGCGGCCCTCCAAAGAAATGCCACCCCACACCATTAATGACCCAATGCCAAACCGGTCATGCTGGAGGATGTTGCAGGCAGCAGAACGTTCTCCACGGCGTCTCAAGACTCTGTCACGTCTGTCACATGTGCTCAGTGTGAACCTTCTTTCATCTGTGAAGAGCACAGGGCGCCAGTGGCAAATTTGCCAATCTTGGTGTTTTCTGGCAAATGCCAAACGTCCTGCACGGTGTTGGGCTGTAAGCGCAACCCCCACCTGTGGACGTCGGGCCCTCATATCACCCTCATGGAGTCTGTTTCTGACCGTTTGAGCAGAAACATGCACATTTGTAGCCTGCTGGAGGTCATTTTGCAGGGCTCTGGCAGTGCTCCTCCTGTTCCTCCTTGCACAAAGTCGGAGGTAGCGGTCCTGCTGCTGGGTTGTTGCCCTCCTACGGCCTCCTCCACGTCTCCTGATGTACTGGCCTGTCTCCTGGTAGCGCCTCCATGCTCTGGACACCACGCTGACAGACACAGCAAACCTTCTTGCCACAGATCGCATTGATGTGCCATCCTGGATAAGCTGCACTACCTGAGCCACTTGTGTGGGTTGTAGACTCCGTCTCATGCTACCACTAGAGTGAAAGCACATCCAGCATTCAAAAGTGACCAAAATATCAGCCAGGAAGCATAGGAACTGAGAAGTGGTCTGTGGTCACCACCTGCAGAACCACTCCTTTATTGGGGGTGTCTTGCTAATTGCCTATAATTTCCACCTCTTGTCTATCCCATTTGCACAACAGCATGTGAAATTGATTGTCACTCAGTGTTGCTTCCTAAGTGGACAGTTTGATTTCACAGAAGTGTGATTGACTTGGAGTTACATTGTGTTGTTTAAGTGTTCCCTTTATTTTTTTGAGCAGTGTATATATATATATATATATATATATATATATATACTAGCAGAAGGACCCGGCTTTGCACGGGGTATATTTCATCTATTTCATTTCATGTTTCTGTGAGTCATAAAAAGATATCAACAGTATCCCCCATAACAGTGAACTCTACAGTACTCGCCCTTTTAACAATGACCTCCACAGTGGCCGCCCCTTTAACTGTGATCTCCACAGTGGCCGCCCCTTTAACAGTGACCTCCACAGTGCCCGCCCCTTTAACAATGACCGCATCTTTAACAGTGACCTCTACAGTGCCTGCCCCTTTAACAATGACCTCCAGAGTGTCTGCCCCTTTAACAGTGATCTCAACAAAGCCCACCCCTTTAACAGTGACCTCCACAGTGGCCGCCCCTTTAACATTGACCTCCACAGTAGCTGCCCCTTTAACAATGACCTCCACATTTCCCATTCCTTTAATAGTGACTGCCCCTTTACCAGTGACCTCCACAGTGCCCACCCCTTTAACAGTGACCTTCACAGTGGCCGCCCCTTTAACACTGATTTCTACATTGCCCGCCCCTTTAGCAGTGACCACCCCTTTGACAGTGACCTTCACAGTGCCCATTCATTTAGCAGTGACCTCCACAGTACTTGCCTCTTTAACAGTGACCTCCACAGTGGCCGCCCCTTTAACCACCTCAGCCCCCCTAGCTTAAACACCCTTAATGACCAGGCCACTTTTTACACTTCTGACCTACACTACTTTAACCGTTTATTGCTCGGTCATGCAACTTACCACCCAAATGAATTTTACCTCCTTTTCTTCTCACTAATAGAGCTTTCATTTGGTGGTATTTCATTGCTGCTGACATTTTTACTTTTTTTGTTATTAATCGAAATTTAATGATTTTTTTGCAAAAAAATTCCATTTTTCACTTTCAGTTGTAAAATTTTGCAAAAAAAAACGACATCCATATATAATTTTTTCTCTAAATTTATTGTTCTACATGTCTTTGATAAAAAAAAATGTTTGGGTAAAAAAAAATGGTTTGGGTAAAAGTTATAGCGTTTACAAACTATGGTACAAAAATGTGAATTTCCGCTTTTTGAAGCAGCTCTGACTTTCTGAGCACCTGTCATGTTTCCTGAGGTTCTACAATGCCCAGACAGTACAAACACCCCACAAATGACCCCATTTCGGAAAGTAGACACCCTAAGGTATTCGCTGATGGGCATAGTGAGTTCATAGAACTTTTTATTTTTTGTCACAAGTTAGCGGAAAATGATGATTTTTCTTTTTTTCTTACAAAGTCTCATATTCCACTAACTTGTGACAAAAAATAAAAACTTCCATGAACTCACTATGCCCATCACGAAATACCTTGGGGTGTCTTCTTTCCAAAATGGGGTCACTTGTGGGGTAGTTATACTGCCCTGGCATTTTAGGGGCCCAAATGCGTGCGAAGTAGTTTGAAATCAAAATCTATAAAAAATGGCCGGTGAAATCCGAAAGGTGCTCTTTGGAATTTGGGCCCCTTTGCCCACCTAGGCTGTAAAAAAGTGTCACACATTTGGTATTGCTGTACTCAGGAGAAGTTGGGCAATGTTTTTTGGGGTGTCATTTTACATATACCCATGCTGGGTGAGAGAAATATCTTGGCAAAAGACAACTTTTCCCATTTTTTTATACAAAGTTGGCATTTGACCAATATATTTATCTCACCCAGCATGAGTATATGTAAAATGACACCCCAAAATACATTGCCCAACTTCTCCTGAGTACGGCAATACCACATGTGTGACATTTTTTTGCAGCCTAGGTGGGCAAAGGGGCCCACATTCCAAAGAGCACCTTTAGGATTTCACAGGTCATTTTTTACACATTTTGATTTCAAACTACTTACCACACATTAGGGCCCCTAGAATGCCAGGGCAGTATAACTACCCCACAAGTGACCCCATTTTGGAAAGAAGACACCCCAAGGTATACCGTGAGGGGCATGGTGAGTTCCTAGAATTTTTTATTTTTTGTCACAAGTTAGCGGAAAATTATGATTTTTTTTTTTTCTTACAAAGTTTCATATTCCACTAACTTGTGACAAAAAATAAAAACTTCCATGAACTCACTATGCCCATCACGAAATACCTGGGGGTGTCTTCTTTCCAAAATGGGGTCACTTGTGGGGTAGTTATACTGCCCTGGCATTTTAGGGGCCCGAATGCGTGAGAAGTAGTTTGAAATCAAAATCTGTAAAAAATGGCCGGTGAAATCCGAAAGGTGCTCTTTGGAATGTGGGCCCCTTTGCCCACCTAGGCTGCAAAAAAGTGTCACACATCTGGTATCCCCGTACTCAGGAGAAGTTGGGCAATGTGTTTTGGGGTGTCATTTTACATATACCCATGCTGGGTGAGATAAATATCTTGGTCAAATGCCAACTTTGTATAAAAAAAATGGGAAAAGTTGTCTTTTGCCAAGATATTTCTCTCACCCAGCATAGGTATATGTAAAAAGACACCGCAAACACATTGCCCAACTTCTCCTGAGTACGGGGATACCAGATGTGTGACACTTTTTTGCAACCTAGGTGGGCAAAGAAGCCCACATTCCAAAGAGCACCTTTCGGATTTCACCGGCCATTTTTTACAGATTTTGATTTCAAACCACTTCTCACGCATTCGGCCCCTAAAATGCCAGGGCAGTATAACTACCCCACATGTGACCCCATTTTGGAAAGAAGACACCCCAAGGTATTTCGTGATGGGCATAGTGAGTTCATGGAAGTTTTTATTTTTTGTCACAAGTTAGTGGAATATGAGACTTTGTAAGAAAAAAAAATAATAAAATCATCATTTTCCGCTAACTTGTGACAAAAAATAAAAAATTCGAGGAACTCGCCATGCCCCTCACGGAATACCTTGGGGTGTCTTCTTTCCAAAATGGGGTCACTTGTGGGGTAGTTATACTGCCCTGGCATTCTAGGGGCCCTAATGTGTGGTAAGTAGGTAAATGACCTGTGAAATCCGAAAGGTGCTCTTTGGAATGTGGGCCCCTTTGCCCACCTAGGCTGCAAAAAAGTGTCACACATGTGGTATCGCTGTATTCAGAAGGAGTTTGGCAATGTGTTTTGGGGTGTCTTTTTACATATACTCATGCTGGGTGAGAGAAATATCTCGGCAAAAGACAACTTTCCCCATTTTTTATACAAAGTTGGCATTTGACCAAGATATTTTTCTCACCCAGCATGGGTATATGTAAAATGACACCCCAAAACACATTGCCCAACTTCTCCTGAGTACGGCGATACGGAGTACGGAGATGTGTGACACTTTTTTGCAGCCTAGATGCGCAAAGGGGCCCACATTCCTTTTATGAGGGCATTTTTAGACATTTGGATCCCAGACTTCTTCTCACGCTTTAGGGCCCCTAAAATGCCAGGGCAGTATAAATACCCCACATGTGACCCCATTTTGAAAAGATGACACCCCAAGGTATTCAATGAGGGGCATGGCGAGTTCATAGAATTTTTTTTTTTTTTTGGCACAAGTTAGCGGAAATTGATTATTTTTTTTTTTCTCACAGTCTCCCTTTCCGCTAACTTGGGACAAAAATTTCAATCTTTCATGGACTCAATATGCCCCTCAGCGAATACCTTGGGGTGTCTTCTTTCCGAAATGGGGTCACATGTGGGGTATTTATACTGCCCTGGCATTCTAGGGCCCCTAAAGCGTGAGAAGAAGTCTGGAATATAAATGTCTAAAAATTTTTATGCATTTGGATTCCGTGAGGGGTATGGGGAGTTCATGTGAGATTTTTTTTTTTGACACAAGTTAGTGGAATATGAGATTTTGTAAGAAAAAAAATATTATTTCCGCTAACTTGGGCCAAAAAAATGTCTGAATGGAGCCTTACAGGGGGGTGATCAATGACAGGGGGTGATCAGGGAGTCTATATGGGGTGATCACCCCCCTATAAGGCTCCATTCAGATGTCCGTATGTGTTTTGCGGATCCGATCCATGTATCCGTGGATCCGTAAAAAACATACGGACATCTGAATGCAGCCTGACAGGGGGGTGATCAATGACAGGGGGGTGATCAATGACAGGGGGGTGATCAGGGAGTCTATATGGGGTGATCACCCCCCTGTCATTGATCACCCCCCCGTAAGGCTCCATTCAGACGTCCGTATGTGTTTTGCGGATCCGATCCATGTATCAGTGGATCCGTAAAAATCATACGGACGTCTGAATGCAGCCTTACAGGGGGGTGATCAATGACAGGGGGGTGATCAGGGAGTCTATATGGGGTGATCACCCCCCTGTAAGGCTCCATTCAGACGTCTGTATGTGTTTTGCGGATCAGATCCATGTATCCGTGGATCCGTAAAAAACATACAGACATCTGAATGCAGCCTTACAGGGGGGTGATCAATGACAGGGGGGTGATCAGGGAGTCTATATGGGGTGATCAGCCCCCTGTCATTGATCAACCCCCTGTAAAGCTCCATTCAGACGTCTATATGTGTTTTGCGGATCCGATCCATGTATCCGTGGATCCGTAAATAACATACGGACATCTGAATGCAGCCTTACAGGGGGGTGATCAATGACAGGGGGGTGATCAGGAAGTCTATATGGGGTGATCACCCCCTGTCATTGATCACCCCCCTGTAAGGCTCCATTCAGACGTCCGTATGTGTTTTGCGGATCCGATCCATGTATTAGTGGATCCGTAAAAATCATACAGACGTCTGAATGGAGCCTTACAAGGGGGTGATCAATGACAGGGGGGTGATCAGGGAGTCTATATGGGGTGATCACCCCCCTGTAAGGCTCCATTCAGACGTCTGTATGTGTTTTGCGGATCCGATTCATGTATTCGTGGATCCGTAAAAAACATACGGACATCTGAATGCAGCCTTACAGGGGGGTGATCAATGACAGGGGGGTGATCAGGGAGTCTATATGGGGTGATCAGGGGTGAATAAGGGGTTAATAAGTGACGAGGGGTGTAGTGTAGTGTGGTGCTTGGTGCTACTTATTACTGAGCTACCTGTGTCCTGTGGTGGTCGATCCAAACAAAAGGGACCACCAGAGGACCAGGTAGCAGGTATATTAGACGCTGTTATCAAAACAGAGTCTAATATACCTGTTAGGGGTTAAAAAAATCTCATCTCCAGCCTGCCAGCGAACGATCGCCGCTGGCAGGCTGGAGATCCACTCGCTTACCTTCCGATCCTGTGAACGAGCGCGCCTGTGTGCGCGCGTTCACAGGAAATCTCGCTTCTCGCGAGATGACGCATATATGCGTGACTGTGCGCAGGGCTGCCGCCTCCGGAACGTGATCCTGCATTAGGCAGTCCGGAGGCGGTTAACATTGACCTCCACAGTAGCTGCCCCTTTAACATTGACCTCCACAGAGGATGCCCCTTTAACATTGACCTCCACAGTGCCCGCCCCTTTAACAATGACCGCATCTTTAACAGTGACCTCTACAGTGCCCGCCCCTTTAACAATGACCTCCAGAGTGTCTGTTACTTTAACATTGACCAGCCCTTTACTGGGACCTACATAGTGCCCACCCCTTTAACAATGACCTCCACAGTGCCCGCCCCTTTAACAGTGACCTTCATAGTGGCCACCCCTTTAACACTGATCTCTACATTGACCGCCCCTTTAGCAGTGACTGCCCCTTTAACAGTGACCTCCACAGTGCCCGCCCCTTTAACACTGACTGCCCCTTTAACAGTGCCCTTCACAGTGCCCATTCATTTAACAGTGACCTCCACAGTACTCGCCCCTTTAACAGTGACCTCCACAGTGCCCGTCCCTTTAACATTGACCACCCCTTTAACAGTGATCTTCATAGTGGCCACTCCTTTAGCAGTAACCACCACAGTGCCCACCCCTTTAGCAGTGATCTCCACGGTGCCCGCACCTTTAACTGTGATCTTCACAGTGGCTGCCCCTTTAACAGTGACCGCCCCTTTCACAGTGACTTTCACAGTTTCCGCCCATTTAACGGTGACCTCCAGAGTGCCTGCACTTTTAACGGTGACCTCCAGAGTGCCCGCCCTTTTAACGGTGATCTCCAGAGTGCCCGCCTTTTTTAACGGTGACCTCCACAGTGCTTGCCCCTTTAACAGTAACCTCCACAGTGCTTGCCCCTTTAACAGTGACCTCCACAGTGCTTACCCCTTTAACAGTGACCTCCACATTGCCCACCCCTTTAACAGTAACCTCCACAGTGCCTGCCCCTTTAACAGTGATCTCTATGGTGCCCGCTTCATTATCGGAGATCTAAACAGTGGCCGCCCCTTTAACAGTGACCTCCACAATGCCCGCCCCTTTAACTGTGACCGCCCCTTTAACTGTGACCTATTGGCTAATAAGGAACATGTGACCCAGTATACAGTCTATTTATGGTTGTGTTGTTATGAAAACCTGGATAAATTAAATATGAACTTATTTTGACTGACACACCTCATATGACTGAATATTTAAGGACCTGCAAACTGCTAAAACCTGTGATCAGTTGTTATGGAAACCTGGAGTAGAACCTGAGAGCTTCTATTGGCTGATAAGGGAAATGTGACTGTAAATGGCAGTTCAGATTTAAGTGAAAGGCTTGCTGACTTCTATTGGCTAATGCAGGTCAGTTTTTGGGAATATCTCAGGAACGGTAAGTCCTAGAGAGCTGAGATTTGGTGAAGATCGGTCCAGTGGTTTGGTCGCACATAAAAAAACATCCAGACAGACAGAAACTCATTTTTATAATATAAGAGACTAGCAGAAAGATCCAGCTTCGCACGGCTATATTTCATCTATTTCATTTTATGTTTCTGTGTGTCGTTAAAAAGATATCGACAGTTTCCCCCATAACAGTGACCTCTACAGTACCTGCCCCTTTAACAATGACCTCCACAGTGGCCGCCCCTTTAACATTGACCTCCAGAGTGCCTGCCCCTTTAACAATGACCTTCACAGTGCCCGCCACTTTAACAGTACCTGCCCTTTTAACAGTGACCTCCACAGTACCCGCCCCTTTAACAGTGACTGCCCCTTTAGCATTAACCACCCCTTTAACAGTGACCTTCATAGTGGCCACCCCTTTAACAGTGACCTTCACAGTGCCCGCACCTTTAACAGTGACTTCCACAGTGCCTGCCCCTTTAACAGAGACCCCCACAGTACCCGCCCCTTTAAAAGTGACTTTCACAGTGACTGCCCCTTTAAGTGACTTTTACAGTGACCGCCCCTTTAACAGTGACTTTCACAGTGACCGCCCCTTTAACAGTGACTTTCAAAGTGACCGTCCCTTTAACAGTGATTTTCACAGTGACCGTCCCTTTAACAGTGACTTTCACAGTGACCGTCCCTTTAACAGTGACTTTCACAGTGACAGACCCTTTAACAGTGATTTTCTCAGTGACCACCTCTTTAACCGTGACTTTCACAGTGACCACCCCTTTAACCCTTTAAGGACACGGCAATATTTCACCTTAACTCCTTAAGGACCGGGCTCATTTTCACCTTAAGGACCAGGCCATTTTTGGCAAATCTGACCAGTGTCCCTTAATGTGGTGATAACTTTAAAACACTTTGACTTATCCAGGCCATTCTGAGATAGTTTTTTCGTCACATATTGTACTTCATGACACTGATAAAATGCAGTAAAAAAAAAATCATTTTGATTTATTAAAAAATACCAAATTTACAAAAAATTTGGAAAAATTAGCAAATTTCCAAGTTTCAATTTCTCTACTTCTATAATACATAGTAATACCTACAAAAATAGTTATTACTTTACATTCCCCATATGTCTACTTCATGTTTGGATCATTTTGGGATTGACATTTTATTTTTTGGGGACGTTACAAGGCTTAGAAGTTTAGAATCAAAAACCCACTTTTTAAGGACCAGTTCAGGTCTGAAGTCACTTTGTGAGGCTTACATAATAGAAACCACCTAAAAATGACCCCATTCTAGAAACTTCTACCCTCAAGGTATTCAAAACTGATTTTACAAATGTCGTTAACCCTTTAGGTGTTCCACAAGAGTTAATCGCAAATGGAGATAAAATTTCAGAATTTCGATTTTTGGGCAAATTTTCCATTTTAATACATTTTTTCCAGTAACAAAGCAAGGGTTAACAGCCAAACAAAACTCAATATTTATTGTTCTGATTCTGTAGTTTGCAGAAACACCCCTTATGTGGTCGTAAACTACTGTACGGGCACACGGTAGGGCGTAGAGGGAAAGAAGCGCAGTGTGGTTTTTGGAAGGCAAATTTTGCTGGACTGGTTTATTTACACCATGTCCCATTTGAAGCCCCCCTGATGCACCCTTAGAGTAGAAACTCCATGAAAGTGACCCCATCTAAGAAACTACACCCTTCAAGGTATTGAAAAATGATTTTACATTTTTTGTTAACCCTTTAGGTGTTCCACAAGAGTTATTGGCAAATGGAGATGAAATTTCCGAAATTCAATTTTTTGGCAAATTTTCCATTTTAATAAATTTTTTCCAGTAACAAAGCAAGGGTTAACAGCCAAACAAAACTCAATATTTATTGCCCTGATTCTGTAGTTTGCAGAAACACCCCATATGTGGTCGTAAACTACTGTACGGGCATACGGTAGGGCATAGAGTGAAAGGAGCGCCGTGTGGTTTTTGGAAGGCAGATTTTGCTGGACTGGTTTATTTACACCATGTCCCCTTTGAAGCCCCCCTGATTCACCCCTATAGTAGAAACTCCATAAAAATTACCCCATTTTGGAAACTACGGGATAAGTTGGCAGTTTTGTTGGGACTATTTTTAAGGTACATACAGGGGCGTAGCTAGAAATGACTGGGCCCCATAGCATTCCCTCCCGGATCTCCCACCCTCACATACCTCTCGGACCTCCCACCCCTTCCAGAGCTCCCACCCAAACACTCCTCCAGGACCTCCCACTCCCACACCCATCCGAAATCTCCTGTGTATCAGTACTAGATATATACCCCTTACTCTCCCTAATACCCAAACTTCACAAGATACATATCCCTACCTTCTGTCTAATACACATACACACCCCATGATACAGTCCTGATCAAAAGTTTAAGACCACTTGAAAAATGGAAAAAAATTATATTTAGCATGGCTGGATCTTAACAAGGTTCGAAGTAGAGCTTCAACATGCAACAAGAAGAAATGGGAGTGAGACAAAACATTTTTTGAGCATTCAATTTAATGAAAACAACGAATAAACTGAAACAGGCTGTTTTTCAGCTGATCAAAAGTTTAGGACCACATGCCTTTAAAAGGCCAAATCTGTGCAAAGATGTGGATTAATTGTCATTTTCTGTCTGATAGTCGTGATGGCAAAGGCAAAAAAACTCTCCCTTTTTGAACGTGGTCGGGTTGTTGAACTGCATAAGCAGGGTCTCTCAAAGCGCGCCATCGCTGCTGAGGTGGGACGCAGTAAGACAGTCATTTGGAATTTCTTAAATTCTTAAATGATCCTGAGGGTTATGGAACAAAAAAGTCAAGTGGAAGACCCAACAAAAATTTCATCAGCACTGAGCCAGAGGATCCAATTGGCTGTCCGTCAAGACACTGGACGATCCTCGACCCAACTTAAGGCCCTTACTGGTGCTGACTGCAGCCTCATAACCATCAGACGGCATCTGAGACTGAAGGGCTTCAAAAACAAAAAACGTCTTCAAAGACCTCGTCTCCTTGAACACCACAGAACTGCTCGTTTGGACTTTGCAAGAGAGCACCAAACATGGGACATTCAAAGGTGGAAGAAAGTTTTATTCTCTGATGAGAGAAAATGTAACCTTGATGGTCCTGATAGTTTCCAACATTACTGGCATGACAAGCAGATCCCACCTGAGATGTTTTCTACGCGCCACAGTGGAGGGGGTGCCATAATAGTCTGGGGTGCTTTTTCCTTCAGTGGAACAATGGAGCTTCAGGAAGTGCAGGGGCGTCAAACGGCCGTTGGCTATGTCCAGATGTTGCAGAGAGCATTCCTCATGACTGAGGGCCCTCGTCTGTGTGGTAACGACTGGGTTTTTCAACAGGACAACGCTACAGTACACAATGCCCGCAGGACAAGGGACTTCTTCCAGGAGAATAACATCACTCTTTTGGCCAATCCTGCGTGTTCCCCTGATCTAAATCCAATTGAGAACCTTTGAGGATGGATGGCAAGGGAAGTTTACAAAAATAGACAACAGTTCCAGACAGTAGATGGCCTTCGTGCGGCCGTCTTCACCACTTGCAGAAATGTTCCCACTCACCTCATGGAAACGCTTGCATCAAGTATGCCGAAACAAATTTTTGAAGTGATAAACAATAACGGCGGATCTACTCATTACTGAGTTCATGTTTGGAAGTTGGATTTCTGTTTTGGGGGGGTTTAGTTTTTTTTTGAAGGTGTGGTCCTAAACTTTTGATTAGCTGAAAAACAGCCTGTTTCAGTTTATTCGTTGTTTTTATTAAATTGAATGCTCAAAAAATGTTTTGTCTCACTCCCATTTCTTCTTGTTGCATGTTGAAGCTTTACTTGGAACCTTGTTAAGATCCAGCCATGCTAAATATGATTTTTTGCCATTTTTCAAGTGGTCTTAAACTTTTGATCAGGACTGTATGTACTTTCACCTTCTTGTGTTACAGACCCCTGTACAATTTAACAATCTTCTTTAATACACAGACATTTAGATTCATACATTTCCTACACTGGCACAAATGTACTAGCCATCTATTAGCTATCTTCAGAAATAAACAGCTCAGGAATGGCTCCGGTAAATAAGGTTACAAGCTGCTGGGGACTACACCCCGGTCATGAGGAGTGAGCGGAAGACTCCGGTGGCCGTGCTGAGGGGAAACAGGAGCAGCCAGTGCCAGTGACTGTCGAGATGTGGAACTGAGCTATTAAATAATGCAGCTGCCAGCTGGTATCCTGGCTAAATACCGTACATGGTCTTCAGACACACCGCTACAGTCCCCACTCCCCAGCCAGAGTCAGCCCTCACCTCAGCCACTTGAACCGTACGTCTGCGCGCCAGCCGCCCACACTCCAGCAGTGCGCGGCTTCGCTGTACGCTCCGAGTCCACATCCTCCACTTCCGGCCAGTAGGACTAGTCAGAACTGCCGCCCAGACTGCGAGACCACTCCCTCTCTGCCTCCGGCCGCCCCCTATAGCACCTCCACTAGTCACATGAATATATATATATTATATATATATATGGCGATCCCTACACCACTGGGTACATATGATTTTTGGTTGCTCTATATTACATTTTTGTGAGCCAAGGTTACCAAATATAGAAATTCAGAATTTTCATCTCCATTTGCCATGAACTGTTGAGGAACACCTAAAGGGTTAATAAAGTTTGTAAAATCAGTTTTGAATACCTTGAGGGGTGTAGTTTCTTAGATGGGGGTCACTTTTATGGAGTTTCTACTCTAGGTGTGCATCAGGGGTTCTTCAAATGGGACATGGTGCCATAAAAAAAAGCCATCAAAATCTGCCTTTCAGAAACCATACGTCGTTCCTTTCCTATTGCGCCCTGCCGTTTGGTCATACAGCAGTTTACGAGCACATATGGGGTGTTTCTATAAACTGCAGAATCAGGGTAATAAATATTAAGTTTTGTTTGGCTGTTAACCCTTGCATTGTTACTGGAAAAAACTGATTAAAATGGAAAATTTCCCAAAAAATAGCTTTTTCGGCACAGTTTTTATTTTATTTTTTGACCGTGTTAATCTGAGGGGTTAGATCATGGGGTATTTTTATAGAGCAGATTCTTACGGACACGGCGATACACTATTATCCTTTTATAACCAAAAAAATATATATATATTTTACTATCTCCATAGTCTGAGTCAATTTTATTTATTTTTTTTAGCCGATTATCTTAGGTAGGGGCTCATTTTTTGCGGGATGAGAGGACGATTTTGAGGGGACGATTTTATTGGCACTATTTTGGAGGGCATATGACTTTTTGATCGCTTGCTATTACACTTTTTGCGATGTAAGGTGACAAAAAATACCTTTTTTGCAGTTTTTATTTTATTTTTTTGACCGTGTTCATCTGAGGGGTTAGATCATTGGGAATTTTTATAGAGACGATTCCTACGGATTCGGCAATACCTAATATGTCTACTTTTTATTTATTTTAGTTTTACAAAATAACATTTTTGAAAAAAAACTTTTTTTGTTTTAGTGTCTCAAGTCCGAGAACCATATATATTTTTTTTCGATTGTCAGTGGCTAAATGGAATAAAAATTGGGGAAGGGGATTATAAATTTACTACTCCATATAAGTGTGGTACTCCCTGAAGCAACTGTCAATGCAGAGGCCCGGATGATCGGGGCACGTGTCACACTGAGTGGTGGTGTCCTTCTGTATCCCCCTCCTGTGACACACTCTGCACTTTTCTTTAAGACCATCCCTTCTTTCCAGTATGGGGGACCATACCTGGAAAGTGTTGGCCAGGGACGATCCGGGCGCCTCCAGTTCCCGAGGTACTCCGGCCTGCTCTTTCCCGGTCAGAAAAGATCAGGGCCTTGAAGTCCTCATAGAACTGGAGGAATTTCCCTGTGTTGCCTGCGCTTCAGGACAGCACAAAAGAGTTGTACCAAGTAGACCGCAACCATTTTGTACCATGCTCGGTTTTTGGGCATGGCATTATATGGTTTGAGGACTTGATCAGAGAGATCAACTCCTCCCATATACCGTTTGTAGTCGACGATACTATCGGGCTTGAGGACTGTTGCCGCTATACCTCGCACAGGGACAGGGGTGATGCCGTTACCGTGAATTGTGGACAGTACAAGGACATCCCTCTTGTCCTTATATCTGACCAGCAACAGGTTTCCACTGGTACGGCCACAGGTCTCACCCCTGGGGATAGGTACTTGGAGGGGGTGGGTAGGGAGGCTGCGTTGATTTTTCTGCATGGTCCCACAATCGGACGTGGATTTGGCTGTGAGGGACTGGAACAAGGGGATACTAGTATAAAAGTGGTAACCTTTATCTAGCAGTGGGTGCATAAGGTCCCACACAAGTTTCCCGCTAACACCCAGAGTGGGGGGACATTCTGGGGGTTGAATACGGGAATCTCGCCCCTCGTACACACGAAACTTGTAAGTGTACCCTGAGGTACTCTCACAAAGTTTGTACAGCTTCACGCCATACCTAACATACTGGCAGAAAATGAGTCTCCCCTTTAAAGCAATGAGAGACTCACCAACCGCGACCTCCCTTCCAGGTACAGTACATAGGCCTCCAAAAATTTGGCCCCGAAGTGATCGATGACCGGCCTGATTTTGTACAGGCGGTCATAGGCAGGATCACCTTTGGGGGGACATAATGCAGGCATTTCCGGATGGCCTCAAACCGGGTATGTGTCATGGCCGTACTGTAAAGTGGGGTCTGGTAGAGGACATCCCCACTCCAGTAATGCCTAACACAGTTTTTTTTGACTAGGCCCATGTGCAGCATGAGGCCCCAAAATGTCCTCCCCTCAGCTGCACTGACCGGAGTCCAGCCACCGCCCCTAGCCAAAAAGGAGCCCGGGTGTTGATCAATGAACTATTGGTCGTACAGGTTTGCTTGCTCCACCATCAGATTCACAAAGTGGTCCCTGAAAAAAAAGACTAAAATAGTCATATTCAGTGAAGCCCACTGTGGGAATCTGTATTCCTGCTTGGCCAACAAAATCAGGAATCACAGGCTCAAAATGCTCTGGGGCACACCAGGCAAGTTCACCGGTTGGGGGCTCAGGTGGACTTTTTTGGTGGGCCGGAAAACTAGTACGAGCCCCAGAGCTGCTCGTACTAGTGTCGGCCACAGGGTCCCTGGCATGGTGGTCCCCTTGCTCCCCCTGGCGGCGTCTCCGCCGCCTTGGGGGCTCATCATCATCGCTAGATGATGAGGAGGACGCAGATGACACGAGGAAAGTGGGGTCATCCTCGTCCTCACTGGGACTCTCTGATTCGGAGGCAAGCAGGGCGTATGCCTCCTCGGCCGAGAACGTCCGGTGGGCCATAGGGGAGTGTGTGTGTGTGCGTGGAAAACTGTGTGTGGGGGACGGGTGTTCGCGTACTTTGCCCTACACCTAACAGAAAAAACAAAACAAGGTTTTACACAAACGAGTCCATTGCAGGAATCACGCTCTGCGTGTTAGTGTGATCCTCTGCTCTGGACTTGCAGGAGCGCACAGCATTATCATGATTTATAATGCTATGTGCCTCTGCTTGACCTTATTTCTACAGAGTCATACTGACAGCTTTATGTCACTATGATTCTGTGAAAAAAAGGCCATGCAGAGACACATATCATGATAAATCATGATAATGCCGTGCACTCCTGCAAGTCCAGAGCGGAGGATCACACTCACACACAGAGTGTGATTCCCGCAATGGACTCGCTCGTGTGAAACAGCCCTAACTAAAAATTGAAAATCCCAAAAAGTGTAAAAAAAATTAAAAATAAATATTCAAATGCGCTGATCAGCGGTACGAAGCTGATCAGCGGTGGGGTGGGCGATGCGCTAACAGTGCCCGGACGCTAAGAGTGAAAAAAAAAAACACTTGCGCCCCCAAAAAATGAGTGTGTGGGGGCGGGGGGCAAGCTGCAGCACCCCTGGGGAATCTAGGGTCACACAGCTGAGTGCTGTGGACCCCAGACACACTATCCGGGTGCTAGACCACAATAAAAAACCTTTTTTTTTTTCCCTAACGCACCCTCACTATCCCTGCCTAATCTACCTCTCCCTACCTCTCCCAAATACACCGTTTTGTGCCGAGCTCCTCTCTCTCCCGCTCCAACAGACCTATATGAGCGGGAAGAAGAGCTCCGGCAATTCAAAATTGCCGCTGCGCCCGCCCACCTGCCCAGTCGACCAATCAGAAGCGATCCTGAAAGGTGGCGTGACTGCCACCTCTCAGGATCGCAGGACAGTGATTGGTGGTGTATTATAACATCATCATCCTATTCCGGGTTATCGGGTCACCAGAGACCCGAATAACCCGGAAACGCAGCAAACGCAGGTCTGAATTGACCTGCGGCTTGCTGTGATCGCCGACACGGGGTGGTCACAGGACCCCCCTGGGCATTGTTTCAAGGTGCCTGCTCAATGATTTGAGCAAGCACCTTGTTCCAATCACAGCCCGCCGCCCGGCGGTGATCAGAAATACACAGGGCATACCAGGACATCAAGGCGTACCTGTACGCCCTGTGTCCGTAACAGGTTAAGACCAGGCCATTTTTTGCAAATCTGACCAGTGTCACTTTTTGTGAATAACTTTAACATGCTTTTACTTATTCAGGCCATTCTGAGATTGTTTTTTCATCACATATTGTACTTCATGACACTGGTAAAATGGAGTTAAACAAATTCATTTTTATTTATAAAAAAAATACCAAATTTACCAAAAATTTGGAAAAATTAGCAAATTTCTATTTCTCTACTTTTATAATATAGTAATACCTCCAAAAATAGTTATTATTTTGAATTCCCCATATGTCTACTTCATGTTTGGAACATTTTGGGAATGCAATTTTTTTTTTGGGGAGGTTTCAAGGCTTAGAAGTTTAGAAGCAAATCTTAAAATTTTTCTGAAAATTTCTAAAACCCACTTTTTCAGAACCAGTTCAGGTCTGAAGTCACTTTGTGAGGCTTACATAATAGAAACCACTCAAAAATGACCCCATTTTATAAACTACACTCCTCAAGGTATTCAAAACTGATTTTACAAATGTTGTTAACCCTTTAAGTGTTCTACAAGAATTAATGGAAAATAGAGATAAAATTTCACTTTTTTGGCAGATTTTCCATTTGAATAAATTTTTTCCAGTTACAAAGCAAGGGTTAACAGCCAAACAAAGCTCAATATTTATGGCCCTGGTTCTGTAGTTTGCAGAAACACCCCATATGTGGTCGTAAACTGCTGTACGGGCACACGGCAGGGCGCAGAAGGAAAGGAATGCCAAACAGTTTTTGGAAGGCAGATTTTGCTGGACTGGTTTTATGACACCATGTCCCATTTGAAGCTCCCCTGATGCACCCCTAGAGTAAAAACTCCAAAAAAGTGACCCCATTTTGAAAACTTCGGGATAGGGTGGCAGTTTTGTTGGTACTATTTTAGGGTACATATGATTTTTGGTTGCTCTATATTACACTTTTTGTGATGCAAGGTAACAAGAAATAGCTGTTTTGGCACCGTTTTTATTTTTTGTTATTTACAACATTCATCTGACAGGTTAGATCATATTGTATTTTTATAGAGCAGGTTTGTCACGGACGCGACAATACCAAATATGACAACTTTTTTTGGTTATTTGTTTCAGTTTTACAAAGCATTTATTTTTATTTTTATGAATCTTTAGAGTCTCCACATTCTGAAAGCCATAGTTTTATTTATTTTTTGTGTAGGGGCTAATTTCTTTTGGGATGAGATGATGGTTTGATTGGCACTATTTTGGGGTGCGTATGACTTTTTGATCGCTTGCTATTACACTTTTTGTGATGTAAGGTAACAAAAAATGGCTTTTTTCTTTTTACGGTATTCACCTGAGGGGTTAGGTCTTGTGATATTTTTATAGAGCAGGTTATTACAGACGCGGCGATGCCTAATATGTCTACTTTAGTTTTTTTATGTAAGTTTTACACAATGATTTAATTTTTGAAACCAAAAAAATTATGTTTTAGTGTCTCCATAGTCTGAGAACCATATTTTTTTCAGTTTTTGGTCAGGTATCTTGGGTAGGGTACGATTTTTGCGGGATGAGATGACTGTTTGATTAACACTATTTTGGGGTGTGTATGACTTTTTGATCGCTTTCTATTACACTTTTTGTGATGTAAGGTGACAAAAAATTGCTTTTTTTATACATTTTTTTTTTTTTACCTTACATCACAAAAAGTGCAACACCAAGTGATCAAAAAGGCGTATGCCCCCCAAAATAGTACCAATCTAACCGTCACCTCATCCCGCAAAAAATGAGATAAGATAATCGCCCAAAAACTGAAAAAACTATGGCTCTCAGAATATGGAGACACTGAAACATGATTATTTTTTTTTGTTTCAAAAATGATATTACCTAATATGTATACTGTTTTTTATTAAATAAATAAAAAAAGCATACATATTAGGTATTGCCACGTCCGTAACGACTGGCTTTATATAAATATCACATGACCTAACCCCTCAGGTGAATACCGTTAAAAAAAACGGTATAAAAAAGCCATTTTTGGTCACCTTACATCACAAAAAGTTTTACACAATAATCTCATTTTTGAAACAAAAAAAAAAGAATCATGTTTCAGTGTCTCCATATTCTGAGAGCCATAGTTTTTTAAGTTTTTGGGCGATTATCTTATCTCATTTTTTGCGGGATGAGGTGACGGTTAGATTGGTACTATTTTGGGGGGCATACACCTTTTTGATCACTTGGTGTTGCACTTTTTGTGATGTAAGGTAAAAAAAAGGCTTTTTTTTAATGGTATTTATCGGACAGGGTGGATCATGTGATATATTTATAGAGGCGATACCTATGTGTTTTTTTTCTTCTGTTTTTTATTATAAAATAAGGGGAAAGTGGAGTTTTTTTTTCTTTTTTTACTTTATTAATTTAATTTCTTTATTCATTTTATTAAAAACATTTTTTTTTACTTTTTTTTTCTTTACTTTATTTCTGATGTTCACTTTTGGGGTTCTGATCTCCTCTGCAATGGATTACAAGAAATCTGTATTGTAATGCATTGCCTGTCAGTGTATGACACTGCGTCATACACTAAAAGGTTGTCCAGGAGACCCAGCCTAAGGCTGGATCACTTCTGCTCCTGTAGAAGGCAGTTCCTGATGCCGTGCAAGGCATTGGGCAGCCTCTGCTCGACATCGAGTCCCCGCCACAGCAGCGCGGGGACTCGATGGTCTCACTCAAACACAAACCCCTTCTATGCCGCGGTCAGTGGCATAGAAGGGGTTAATCCACAGCGATCGCCGATACGTGGGGGGTCACAAGACCCCCCTCGGCATTGACCCAGGGTGCCTGCTGATTGATTTCAGCAGGCACCCAGTACTGATCACCGCCAGCCGCGCGGCGGTGATCGGAAATACACAGGACGAAAATGTACGCACTGTGTCCCTCTGTCCATAACAGGTTAACAGTGACTTTCAAAGTGACTGCCCCTTTAACAGTGACTTTCACAATGACTGCCCCTTTAACAGCGAAAAAAGAAAGTTGCAGAGCAGCACAAATGGACCTCTCGAGCAAACCCGGAATGCACCAGCGCGATGGGACCACAGATTCACAGCAGTCCCAGGAACAGTAGTAGATAGCAGAAAGGGTCACAGCAGCATATCCAGTGTATCTGTTTATTGGAAGCCCAGAGTGCACACACAAAGAGGTACGATGTTTCAGCTACACAGTAGACTTTATCAAGTATACAAATAAAAAAAATGGGCAATCATATATACACCAAGTGACCACTCCTATGACCTACTAGAGCCAATCGGCTGCAGGCTCAATCAAATCAGCGCATGTGTAACAATTAAAAACGGCCTAAATTCCAATCAGGCTATCTGTGGTTAATAATAAAAACAATGTGTACCTGGTAACCCCTTGAAGACCATACGTTTCCATCAACCATGTTGACATCCCAGGTCGGCGTCTCAACAAACCTGTTGCGCATGTCTGTGACGTCACCGCGTCATGATGTGGGTGTGCCGCCGTCTGAAATCTCAGGGATGCAGCCGCACCTCCTCCAGCAGTTGCACCTCGTCCAGTGTCACGGCGGGCGTGCACTCAGTCTAACAGATAACGCAGCCACCAGGCTCTGGGCGAGAGACAGGGGAAGGATCACCTCCTAACTAATCCCTGACCTCTTTCCCTGCACTGCTCAGCCCACCTACAGACCTTTAAGGTAGGTATGAGGTGTCCCGGTGCTTGGGCTGACAAAACCCTGAATTCCCTGAGATGGTGAAGTAGGGAAATAGGAGCAGCCTGCTCGCACAGAACCTGGATGGGAAAGATGACACAAAACAACCAAACTTGAAATAACACTTATCTTCCTGAGCTGGAACAGACAGCCAACCTTCCTTCCTAGCTTCCAAGACCACAATGATTAGTATAATCTGCCCAGAGCACTGGGCTGGTGTACTATTTAAACTAAAGACCCCACCCAGTGCACTAGATGAGAGGCGGATCCAGCACGGCTCCAAAACAAATACTAAACTCGTGCTGCTATCCTGGCCGACCTCCGCACATCGTCAGAGTGGGGCATGACAGTACCCCTCCTTCTACGGGTGACCTCCGGACACCCCGGACCAACCTTATCTGGATGGGCCCTATGAAAGGCCCTCACCAGTCGGCTGGCGTTGACATCCAACGCCGGAACCCACAGCCTCTCCTCAGGACCGTATCCCCTCCAGTGTACCAGGTACTGAAGGGAACCCCGAAGAACTCTCGAGTCGAGAATCCTGGAGATCTCAAACTCCAAGTTTCCCTCGACTAGAACAGGAGGAGGAGGCAATGGCGATGGTTCCACCGGTCTCACGTATTTTTTTTAGTAAAGACCTGTGGAACACATCATGGATCCTCCAAGTCTGCGGAAGATTCAGCCGAAACGCCACAGGATTGATCACCGCAGAAATTTTATATGGACCAATAAATCTTGGACCTAGTTTCCAAGATGGCACTCTCAATTTGATATTCTTAGTAGACAACCACACCAGATCACCCACACACAGATCCGGACCAGTCATACGTCTCTTGTCAGCCATTCGTTTATACCTCTCACCCATCCTCTCCAAATTCCCTTGAATCCTCCGCCAGATAGAGGATAAGGCAGAAGAGAATCTCTCCTCCTCTGGCATCCCAGAGGAACCAGACCCAGAAAAGGTACCAAACTGAGGAAACTGTATGCGCCAAAAAATGGCGACTTACCCGTGAACTCCTGCCTACGGTTATTCAACGCAAATTCTGCTAAGGACAAGAATGAGGACAAGTCCTCCTGATTCTCAGCCACAAAGCACCTCAAGTAGGTCTCCAGGTTTTGATTAGTACGCTCCGTCTGACCATTCGACTGCGGATGAAAAGCCGAAGAGAATGAAAGTTGAATGCCAAGCCGAGAGCAGAACGCCCTCCAAAACCTGGAGACAAACTGCGTGCCCCTATCAGAGACCACATCCGAAGGAATACCATGAAATTTCACAATATTATCCACAAAAATCTGAGCAAGAGTCTTAGCGTTAGGCAGACTCGTTAGTGGTATAAAGTGAGCCATTTTACTGAAACGGTCAACTACCACCAAAATCACTGTTCTCCCGGAGGAACTCGGCAGATCCGTAATAAAATCCATAGACAAATGCGTCCAAGGACGAGATGGAATAGACAATGGAAGAAGTGAACCAGGCAGTCGAGTATGAGCAACCTTTGACCAAGCGCAGGTTTCACAAGCTGTCACGTAATTCTAAATGCTCTTACGTAACCCTGGCCACCAGAACCTCCGGGATACTAGATCACAGGTGGACTTACCACCAGGATGTCCAGCGAGAACAGTATCGTGAAGTTCCTTGAACACCTTGTATCGTAGGCCCTCAGGAACAAACAACCTCCCTGGGGGACAAGAACCAGGAGCCCCCTCCTGGGCTCCCAACACCTCCATCTCCAATTCAGGGTACAGAGCGGAGACCACCACCCCATCCGCCAAAATCGGCGCCAGATGTTCTGAATCACCGCCCCCAGGAAAGCTGCGAGACAAGGCATCTGCCTTGACGTTCTTGACCCCTGGGCGAAAGGTAACCACGAAATTGAACCTGGTAAAAAACAGTGACCATTTGGCCTGCCTAGGGTTCAGACGCTTGGCAGATTGCAGGTAAGCCAAATTCTTAAGGTCAGTATACACCGTAATGGGGTGAGACGCCCCCTCTAACCAGTGACGCCATCCCTCAAAGGCCAACTTGATAGCCAATAACTCTCTATCTCCAACATCATAATTCCTCTCGGCGACCGAGAGCTTCTTGGAGAAGAAGGCACACGGGACCCACTTGCCAGGAGATGAACCCTGTGACAGCACCGCCCCAACCCCCACCTCTGATGCATCAACCTCCACCACGAATGGCTGAGACACATCCGGCTGCACCAGAATGGGAGCAGACGCAAAACGCTCCTTAACAGCCGAAAAGGCCTGCAATGTCTCATCCGACCAGACAGAGACATCGGCGCCCTTCTTGCTCATATCAGTAAGAGGTTTTACTAGGGTAGAATAATTCGAAATAAATTTTCTATAATAATTCGTAAACCCCAAGAACTGCATCAAAGATTTCTGATTCTCTGGTCGGTCCCACTCCAGAACCGTCCGGACCTTTTCGGGGTCCATACGAAAACCGGAATCAGAAAGCATGTATCCCAAGCACGGAAGCTCTTGCACCGCAAACAAACATTTCTCCAATTTGGCATATAACTTATTCTCCCGAAGGATCGTCAAAACCTGTCTCACATGATCCTGATGGGTCTTCAGATCAGGAGAATAAATTAAAATGTCATCCAGGTAAACTACTACGAACCTCCCCACCAAGTGATGAAAAATTTCATTGACGAATCGCTGAAATACTGCTGGCGCGTTCGTCAACCCAAAAGGCATCACCAGGTTCTCAAACTGACCCTCATGCATATTGAAGGCCGTTTTCCACTCATCCCCCTCCTTGATCCTGATCAGATTGTAGGCTCCTCTCAAATCCAACTTGGAGAACACCTTGGCTCCAACAATCTGATCAAAAAGATCAGAGATCAAAGGCAGGGGATATAGATCCCGGACTGTAATACAGTTCAATTCCCGGAAATCCAAACACGGTCTCAGTGATCCATCTTTTTTCTTCACAAAGAAAAAAACCTACTGCCACTGGAGACTTAGATGGTCTAATATGACCCTTTGCCAAACTCTCGGCGACATACTTTCGCATGACCTCTCTTTCGGGTTGAGAGAGGTTGTAAAGCCGAGACTTTGGCAACTTAGCCCCAGGAATGAGATTAACTGGACAATCATAGTCTCGATGAGGGGGCAATTCCTGAGCCCCACCCTCCGAAAAGACATCCGCAAAATCCGAGAGATACTGAGGTAAAGCCGTAATGGACACACCAGAGATAGATGTGCCAAGAAAATTATCTGAACAAAACTCGCTCCAACCAATGATTTGTTTCGCTTGCCAGTCTATAATTGGGTTATGTCTAGTCAACCATGGCAACCCCAAAACTATAGGAGCTGGCAAATCCTTCATGACAAAGCAAGAAATAATCTCAGCATGTGAATCACCCACCCTTAAGTGAATGCCATGAACAATGTGAGTAAGGCTCCTTTGAGAAAGAGGGGAAGAATCAATTGCAAAAACACGAATCTCATTCTCTAACGTGTACTTAGTCCCAGGCCTTGAAGAAAAAGAAAGTCAATTAGGTTTACCCCAGCACCACAATCAAGGAATACATCAACAAACACATTTTTTGACTCTAGCGCCACCATAGCTGAAAGGAAAAAACGGGAACTGCAGGGAGCTTGCATACCTGTCTGCTCCACCACACCATTCATACTACAAAGTGTGAGGGAAGTTTTTTTTTCTTTTTTCTTTTTCTCTTCCACCTGTGATTTAACATAAGGACAAGAAAAAACAAAATGACCCCTCTTTCCACAATAGTAACATAGATTGTGCACTTTTCTAAAGTCTCTACTATCAGAATGGCAAGATATCTGACCTAACTGCATGGGTTCCTCCCCTACCCCAGAGTTATAAGTAATATCACCCTGGGCAGTAGGAGAAACAAAAGCACACGCAGGAGGGACCCTTACACCTCTCTCTGATACGTCTATCCAACTGTATAGCCAAAGACATTGCATTCTCTAAAGTATCCGGGTACTCATGAAAAGCCAGGGCATCCTTCAACCTTTCAGATAACCCCTGACAAAACTGACTACGTAACGCGGGGTCGTTCCACCCCGACTCAGTAGCCCACCTCCTAAACTCTGTGCAGTAACCCTCTGCAGTATGTTTACCCTGTAGTAAGTTACGCAATTTCGATTCTGCCATCGAGACCCGATCTGGGTCATCGTAAATCAATCCCAGGGCTTTGAAAAATTCCTCCACCGACCGGAGAGCCAGAGAACCGGGCGGCAGAGAAAAAGCCCAGGATTGCGCGTCCCCTTTAAGCAAAGACATGATGATACCAACCCTCTGATCTTCATTACCTGACGAAAATGGACGCAGTCGAAAGTACAAATTGCATGACTCTTTAAAGCGGAAAAAATCATCCGTACCCTCTGTAAATTTCTCGGGAAGAGCGACTTTAGGCTCCCCACCAATTTGACCTGTACCTGATGCCAGAACCCTCTGACACTGTGTGACCGAACTACACAGATCCGCAACCTCTAGGGATAAACCCTGCATGCGGTCAACCAGTGCGTCAATTGACGCCATCACAAAAGCGCTGAGTGATGGCAGTCACAGTATGGCGGATTATAATGTCACGGCGGGTGTGCACTCAGTCTAACAGATAACGCACCAACCAGGCTCTGGGCGAGAGACAGCGGGAAGGGTCACCTCCTAACTAATCCCTGACCTCTTTCCCTGCACTGCTCAGCCCACCTACAGACCTTTAAGGTAGGTATGAGGTGTCCCCGTGCCTGGGCTGACAAAACCCTGAATTCCCTGAGATGGTGAAGTAGGGAAATAGGAGCAGCCTGCTCGCACAGAACCTGGATTGGAAAGATGACACAAAACAACCAAACTTGAAATAACAGATATCTTCCTGAGCTGGAACAGACAGCCAACCTTCCTTCCTAGTTTCCAAGACCACAATGATTAGTATAATCTGCCCAGAGCACTGGGCTGGTGTACTATTTAAACTAATGACCCCACCCAGTGCACTAGATGAGTGGCGGATCCAGCACGGCTCCAAAACAAATACTAAACTTGTGCTGCTATCCTGGCCAACCTCCGCACATCATCAGAGTGGGGCATGACATCCAGCCAATGAGCGCGTGCACAAGATCATTGTGCCTGGGAATTTCCCATGCCTGGGCTGTTGCAACTGTGGGAATATGCTAAGGGTGAATACCTTTGTTCACCCATACAGTGGCAAGAAATTTAACATTGCAGAATAATACACGTGCCGGTCTAAATTTGTCATCTACATGATTGTTTGTCCCTGCAGCTTGATCTATGTGGGAGAAATGACCATGGAAATTAGGGCGCGTATTAACAAACATAAGAGCACCATAAGGAAGAAAATGTTAGACAAGCAAGTGGCTAAACATTTCAACGATTGTGGACACTCTGTCAGCCAACTGAGATTTCGGGTCATCGACTCGGTCCAGGTTCCTAAGAGAGGTGGAGATAGGGAACGTATGTTGAGAAAGAAAGAGTTAAAATGGATTTTCACATTACAATCCTTACAACCCCAGGGACTCAACATTGACTTTAATGTAAACAGTGTAGATAGGTACAGTTGCAAGAAAAAGTATGTGAACCCTTTGGAATGATATGGATTTCTGCACAAATTGGTCATAAAATGTGATATGATCTTCATCTAAGTCACAACAATAGACAATCACAGTCTGCTTAAACTAATAACACACAAAGAATTAAATGTTACCATGTTTTTATTGAACAAACCATGTAAACATTCACAGTGCAGGTGGAAAAAGTATGTGAACCTCTAGACTAATGACATCTCCAAGAGCTAATTGGAGTGAGGTGTCAGCCAACTGGAGTCCAATCAATGAGATGAGATTGGAGGTGTTGGTCACAGCTGCCCTGCCCTATAAAAAACACACACCAGTTCTGGGTTTGCTTTTCACAAGAAGCATTGCCTGATGTGAATGATGCCTTGCACAAACGAGCTCTCAGAAGACCTACGATTAAAAACTGTTGACTTGCATAAAGCTGGAAAGGGTTATAAAAGTATCTCCAAAAGCCTTTCTGTTCATCAGTCCACGGTAAGACAAATTGTCTATAAATGGAGAAAGTTCAGCACTGCTGCTACTCTCCCTAGGAGTGGCCGTCCTGTAAAGATGAGTGCAAGAGCACAGCGCAGACTGCTTAATGAGGTGAAGAAGAATCCTAGAGTGTCAGCTAAAGACTTACTAAAGTCTTTGGCATATGCTAACATCCCTGTTAGCGAATCTACGATACGTAAAACACTAAGCAAGAATGGATTTCATGGGAGGATACCACAGAGGAAGCCACTGCTGTCCAAAAAAAACATTGCTGCACGTTTACAATTTTCACAAGAGCACCTGGATGTTCCACAGCAGTACTGGCAAAATATTCTGTGGACATATGAAACCAAAGTTGAGTTGTTTGGAAGAAACACACAACACTATGTGTGGAGAAAAAGAGGCACAGCACACCAACATCAAAACCTCATCCCAACTGTGAAGTATGGTGTGGGGACATCATGGTTTGGGGCTGCTTTGCTGCCTCAGGGCCTGGACGGATTGCTATCATCAAAGGAAAAATGAATTCCCAAGTTTATCAAGACATTTTGCAGGAGAACTTAAGGCCATCTGTCCACCAGCTGAAGCTCAACAGAAGATGGGTGTTGCAACAGGACAACGACCCAAAGCATAGAAGTAAATCAACAACAGAATGGCTTAAACAGAAGAAAATACGCCTTCTGGAGTGGCCCAGTCAGAGTCCTGACCTCAACCCGATTGAGATGCTGTGGCATGACCTCAAGAAAGCGATTCACACCAGACATCCCAAGAATATTGCTGAACTGAAACAGTTCTGTAAAGAGGAATGGTCAAGAATTACTCCTGACCGTTGTGCACGTCTGACCTGCAACTACAGGAAACGTTTGGTTGAAGTTATTGCTGCCAAAGGAGGTTCAACCAGTTATAAAATCCAAGGGTTCACATACTTTTTCCACCTGCACTGTGAATGTTTACATGGTGTGTTCAATAAAAACATGGTAATATTTCATTCTTTGTGTGTTATTAGTTTAAGCAGACTGTGATTGTCTATTGTTGTGACTTAGATGAAGATCAGATCACATTTTATGACCAATTTGTGTAGAAATCCATTATCATCCCAAAGGGTTCACATACTTTTTCTTGCAACTGTAGAATAGCTTCATGTATTTCTGTCTAATTCAGTATATTCATATTTTTATATGGCATTTTATGGTATATTTTCTACACCCTTTTTGCACTTAAATTATCTGTCCCCTTTGGAGTACAGCTTCTTATTATGGTCACTTACTCCATATATATATATATATATATATATATATATACTCATTGCTCCATCCGTTCTCTTCTTCCTTCCTTTAAGTCGATGTCTATCGATAATTTGACTATAGATCATTCATCACAAGTTATGTACTGATGTAAAACTAAACTTTTATCTGATGTTTATTAGAAAATTTATCTAACTTCCTATGATGTGATCAAGTGTGTGAGACAATTTTTTTTGTCCCCATCTGGATATTGGTAGCTAGAGTTAGTAGGTATATATAAGGCTTCTCATGTTTCCTTTATGTTATGGATGATCTAGGACTCATGTGACGGTCACGTGGGCCGGTGATGTGTGATGCACGTGATCTTGTGCGCACGCTCATTGGCTGGATGAGGTGTGGCTGCATCCCTGAGATTTCGGACGGCAGCACGCCCACATCATGACGCAGTGACGTCACAGACATGCTCAACAGGTTTGTTGAGATGCCGACCTGGGATGTCAACATGGTTGATGGGAAAGTATGGTCTTCAAGGGGTTACCAGGTACACATTGTTTTTATTATTAACCACAGGCCACCTTGGCGCTTGGTAGGCGGGCTTAGATGTGTTTTAATCAAAATATTTGACTAAGTGTCTCAGATATTATCATATCAGAGTGAGGACTTGTCCATATATAATGCCTGCATCTACTTTACTAAGTGCATTATTATCTTATTTCTGTGGTTTTCTTCAATAATATGGCCAGGGACATCCGCAAATTTGTATATCATTTCGTGCAGGATGTTTTTATCTTAGTTTTTCTGTGGATTTTTTTTTGTCTATGTAGTATTTGCTTGAGGGAGTGGCACCTTCAAGTGTGAATGCGCACCTATTTTATCTTGGGAGTAGCATTCCTCTGCACTTTTGCCCTTCCTATCCAATAGAGCGCCTTGATTAGGTGGTACATATGGGTGTGCTTGCTCCTCCTCCCATTGGTTGCTTGATGCACATGGAGGTGACTAGGAGAAGCACACCATATGTGCGGCGTCTGCGCTCCTGAACATAGAAGCCCAATGGCTTAGGTAGGTTTAGCGTAGGACCCGCCTGACCTGAGACCACCTTGGTGCTTGGTAGGCGGGCTTTAGATGTGTTTTGATCAAAATATATTGACTAAGTGTCTCAGATATTATCATATCAGAGTGAGGACTTTGTCCATATATAATGCCTGCATCTACTTTACTAAGTGCATTATTATCTTATTTCTGTGGTTTTCTTCAAAATTATGGCCAGGGACATCCGCACATTTGTATATCATATCGTGCAGGATGTTTTTATCTTAGTTTTTTCTGTGGATTTTTTTTGTTAACCACAGATAGCCTGACTGGAATTTAGGCCGTTTTTTATTGTTACACATGCGCTGATTTGATTGAGCCTGCAGCCGATTGGCTCTAGTAGGTCATAGGAGTGGTCACTTAGATGTATATATAATTGCCCATTTTTTGTATTTGTATACTTGATAAAGGCTACTGTGTAGCCGAAACATCATACCTCTTTCTGTGTGCACTCTTGGCTTCCAATAAACAGATACACTGGATATGCTGCTGTGACCCTTTCTGCTATCTACTACTGCCTCTTTAACAGTGACTTTCACAATGACTGCCCCTTTAACAGTGACTTTCACAGTGACTGCCCCTTTAACAGTGATTTTCAAAGTGCCCGCCCCTTTGATAACAGTGATCTCCACAGTGCCCGTCCCTTTAATAACAGTGACCTCCACTGTGCCCGCCCCTTTAAAAACAGTTTATGGCAGTTGGGATTTGAAGAGAAAGACTTGCAGGCTTGTATTGGCTTATGTGGGTCATTTTTTGGGAATATCTCAGGAATGGTACATCCAAAAACCTTCCCGGACACCTGATGTACCTGTGTGCCAAATTTGGTGAAGATCGGTCTAGTCGTTCGGTCGCGCATAAGGAAAAGACAGACAGACAGAAACTCATGTTTTTAACCGCTTCACGTCCGCCCATAGGATATAAACGTCCTATGGGTGGACGTCTATTTCTGAACGGACGTTCCAGAACGTCTTTTCAGAAAGTGCAGCTGCACGCTAATCGTGCAGCTGCTGATCGGGTTGCCCGCTGTCAGTGACAGCAGGGCAACCCTAAGACAAGGCAGGGACAGTGCCCAGGTGTCCCTGCCTTCTAGATCGCTGCAGACACAGCGCTCACCGAGCGCTGTGTCTGCAGAGAAGGAAGCGCTGTGCGCTTCCTGTTCCGGCCCGGCGGGACCGGAGAGTGCAGGGGCTGTGTGAGGTCTCTCAGAGACCTCGATCAGCCCTGCTCTGAGGCTGTACAGCGCTGGATTGCTGCTGTACAGCCTCTCTAGGGGTGCATTTGTCCTGTAACTGGGGCTACTATGTCAGCCCCAGTTACAGGAGAAATCAACTGTGAAAAAAAAAAAAATTAAGTAAATGTCCCCCAGAGGTCTTGTATGACCTTATGGGGGACGAAAAGTGTAAAATAAAAAAAATAAAAATAAAAGGTTGAAAATAAAAAACTAAAAAAAAGTAAGGAATGAAAAAAAAAATTTAAAATAGAAAAAATAAAAAAAGTATACATATTAGGTATTGCCGCGTCCGTAAAAACCAGCTCTATAAAAATATCACATGACCTAACCCCTCGGATGAACACCGTAAAAAAAAAAAACTGTCAAAACAAGCAATTTTTGTCACCTTGCATCACAAAAAGTGCAACACCAAGTGATCAAAAACGCATATGTCCCACAAAATAGTACCAATAAAACCGTCACCTCATCCCGCAAAAAATGAGCCCCTACATAAGAAAATCTCTCAAAAAATAAAAAAAACTATAGCTCTTAGAACATGGAGACACTAAAACATCATTTTTTTGGTTTCAAAAATGCTATTATTGTGTTAAAGTGAAACAAATAAAAAAAAGTATACATATTAGGTATTGCCGCGTCCGTAAAAACCAGCTCTATAAAAATATCACATGACCTAACCCCTCGGGTGAACACCGTAAAAAAAAAAAACTGTGTCAAAACAAGCAATTTTTGTCACCTTGCATCACAAAAGGTGCAACACCAAGTGATCAAAAATGTCCCACAAAATGTCCCACAAAATTGTACCAATAAAACCGTCACCTCATCCTGCAAAAAATGAGCCCCTACATAAGAAAATCTCTCAAAAAAACTATAGCTCTCTGAACATGGACACATTAAAACATAATTTTTTTGTTTCAAAAATGCTATTATTGTGTAAAACTTTAATAAATGAGTATACATATTAGGTATCGCCACGCCCGTAACAATCTGCTCTATAAAAATGTCACTTGACTGAACCCCTCAGGTGAACGCTGTAAAAATAAATAAATAGAAACTGTGCTAAAACAACCAATTTTTTGGTCACCTTGCCCCATAAAGTGTTATAATGAATGATCAAAAAATCATATGTACCCAAAAATAGTACTAATAAAACTGGCACCTTATCCCCTAGTTTCCAAAATGGGGTCACTTCTTGGGAGTTTCTACTGTAAGGGTGCATCAGGGGGCTTCAAATGGGACATGGCATCTAAAAACCATGTGGAGTTCCTTTTCTTCTGCGCCCTGCCGTGTGCCCATACAGCAGTTTATGACCACATGTGGGGTGTTTCTGTAAACCGCAGAATCTGGGTAATAAATATTGAGTTTTGTTTGGCTGTTAACCATCGATGTGTTAAAGAAAAAAATTGATTAAAATGGAAAATCTGCCAAAAAAGTGAAATTTAAAAATTTGATCTCCATTTTCCTTTAATTCTTGTGGAACGCCTAAAGGGTTAACAAAGTTTGTAAAATCGGTTTTGAATACCTTGAGGGGTGTAGTTTCTACAATGGGGTCATTTATGGGGGTATCCACTATGTAAGCCCCACAAAGTGACTTCAGACCTGAACTGGTCCTTATAAAGTGGGCTTTGGCAATTTTCTTATAAATTTGAAGAATTGCTTCTAAACTTCTAAGCCTTCTAACGTCCTAAAAAAATAAAATGACATTTCCAAAATGATGCCAACATAAAGTAGACATATGGGGAATGTTAAATAATAAATATTTCATGAGGTATCACTTTCTGTTTTAAAAGCAGAGAAATTGAAATTTAGAAAATTGCAAATTTTTTGAATTTTTGGGTAAATTTGGGATTTTTTCATAAATAAAGGTGAAATATTTTGACTCAAATTTATGATTATCATGAAGTACAATGTGTCACGAGAAAACAATCTCTGAATGACTTGGATAAATAAAGGCGTTCCAAAGTTATTACCACATAAAGTGAGATATGTCAGTTTTGCAAAATTTGGCCTGGTCAGGAAGGGGGCAAATGGCCCGGATGGGAAGTGGTTAAATATATAAGAGATACTAGCAGAAGGACCCGGCTTCGCACGGGTATATTTCATCTATTTCGTTTTTTGTTTCCGTGTGTCGGAAGATATCAACAGTTTCCCCCATAACAGTGACCTCTACAGTGTCCATCCCTTTAATAATAATCTCCACAGTGCCTGCCCCTTTAACAGTGATCTCTGCAGTGCCCGCCCCTTTAACAGTGACCTCCATAGTTTGCGCCCTTTTAAAATTGACCTCCACAGTGGCCGCCCCTTTAACGGTGACCTGCACAGTTGCCGCCCCTTTAACAGTGACCTCCACAGTGACCGCCCTTTTAACAGTGACCTCCACAGTGTCCGCCCCTTTAACAGTGACCTCCCCTTTAACATTGACCTTCACAGTGGCTGCCCCTTTAACAGTGTCCTTCACAGTGCCCGCCCCTTTAACAGTGACCTTCACAGTGTCCGCCTTTTTAACAGTGACCTTCACAGTGCCCACCCCTTTAACAGTGACCTCCAAAGTGCCTGCCCCTTTAACAGTGACCTCCACAGTGGCCGTCCCTTTAACATTGACCTCCATAGTTGCCGCCCCTTTAACATTGACCTCCACAGTGCCCGCCCTTTTAACAGTGACCACATCTTTAACAGTGACCTCCCCTTTAACAGTGACCTCCACAGTGCCCGCCCCTTTAACATTGACCACCCCTTTGACAGTGACCTTCATAGTGGCTGACCCTTTAACAGTGACCTCCACAGTGCCTGCCCATATAACAGTGACCTCCACAGTGCCCGCCCTTTTAACAGTGACCACATCTTTAACAGTGACCGCCCCTTTAACAGTGACTTCCACAGTGCCTGACCCTTTAACAGTGGCCTCTGCACTGCCTGCTCCTTTAACTGCGACCTCCACAGTGCCCGTTCCTTTAACAGTGACCTCCACATTTCCCGTTTCTTTAATAGTGAACCCCCCTTTAACAGTGACCTCCACAGTGCCCTCCCCTTTAACAATGACCTCCACAGTGACCGTCCCCTTAACATTGACCACTCCTTTAACAGTGACCTTCATAGTGGACGCCCCTTTAACGGTGACATCCACAGTACCCGCCCCTTTAACAGTGACTTCCACAGTGCCTGCCCTTTTAACAGTGACCTCCACAGTGCCCACTTCTTTAACAGTGAACTCCACACCGCCCGTCTATTTAATAGTGGCCGTTGCCCACCAGTGTAGTTGTGTCATCATACAAATAAATACTGAATATTTAAGGACCTGCGAACTGCTAAAACCTGTAATTAGTTGTTATGGCAACCTGGAGTAGGTCCTGCAAGCTTCTATTGGCTAATAAGGGACATGTGCAGTTAGGATTTAAGTGAAAGGCTTGCTGGCTTCTATTGGCTAATGCAGGTAATTTTTTGGGAATATCTCAGGAACGGTACGTCCTAGAGAGCTGAGACCCGGTCTAAAACCTTCCCGGACACCTGATGTACCTGTGTGCTAAATTTTATATATATAAGAGACTAGCAGAAGGACCCGACTTCGCACAGGTATATTTAATCTATTTCATTTTATGTTTTTCGTGTGTCATAAAAAGATATCAACAGTTTCCCCATAACTGTAAACTCTACAGTTCCCGCCCCTTTAACAGTGATCTCCACAGCCCCCCCCCTTTAACAGTGATCTCCACAGTGCCCACCCCTTTAACAGTGACCTCCACAGTGCCTGCCCCTTTGAAATTGAACTATACAGTGTCCACCTTTTTAACAGTGACCTCCACAGTGCCCACTCCTTTAACAGTGACTGTATCTTATACAGTGACCTCCACAGTGCCCTCCCCTTTAACAATGACCTCCACAGTGCCCGCCCCTTTAACATTGACCACCCCTTTAACAGTGAGCTTCATAGTGGATGCCCCTTTAACAGTGACTTCCACAGTGCCCGCCCCTTTAACATTGACCACCCCTTTAACAGTGACTTACACAGTGCCCTCCCCTTTAACAGTGACCTCTGCTGTGCCTGCCACTTTAACAGTGAACTCCACAGCGCCATCCATTTAATTTTGACCCCTGCCCCCATGCATTTAGCAGTGTAGTTGTGCCGTCATACGTCATATGACTGAATATTTAAGGACCTGCGAACTGCTAAAACGTGTAATCAGTTGTTATGGCAACCTGGAGTAGGACCTGCGAGCTTCTATTGGCTAATAAGGGACATGTGACCGTGTAAATGGCAGTTCGGATTTAAGTGAAAGGCTTGCTGGCTTTTATTGGTCAATGCAGGTCATTTTTTTGGAATATCTCCGGAACGGTAAACCCTAGAGAGGGTCTAAAACCTTCCCGGACATCTGATGTACCTGTGTGCCAGATTTGATGAAGATCGGTCCAGTCGTTTTGTCGCGCATAAAGAACGCCCAGACAAACAGACAGAAACTCATTTTTATAATAAAAGATAGATATATATATACTAGCAGAAGGACCCGGCTTCGCACGGGTATATTTCATCTATTTCATTTTATGTTTCCGTGTGTCGTAAAAAGATATTGACAGTTTCCCCATAACAGTGACCTCTACAGTACCCGCCCCTTTAACAATGACCTCCACAGTGCCTGCCCCTTTAACATTGACCACCACAGTGACCGCCCCTTTAACAGTGACTTTCACAGTGCCCGCCCCTTTAACAGGGATCTTCAGAGCGCCCGCCCCTTTATTCACAGTGACCTCCACTGTGCCCGCCCCTTTAATAACAATGACCTCCACAGTGCCCGCCCATTTAAGCAATAAAGAAAAATGGCTGGGTTGTTATGGAAACCTGGAGTAAAACTTGAAGAGAAAGACTTGCAGACTTGTATTGGCTAATGTGTGTCATTTTTTGGGAATATCTCAGGAACGGTACGTCCTAGAAAGATGAGACACGGTCTAAAACCTTCCGGGACACCTCATGCCAAATTTTGTGAAGATTGGTCCAGTTTTTTAGTCGCGCATAAATAACGTCCAGACAGACGTCTAGACAGACAGACAGAAACTAATTTTTATATATATAAGAGATATATATATATATATATATATTTCTCAGTAGAAAGTGGCAGCACTCCAGACTCGTGAAAAAATTGTGGAACTTTATTCACCTTGCCATATGGGTGAATAAAGTTCCACAATTTTTTCACAAGTCTGGAGTGCTGCCCGCTTTCTACTGCGTACATATTGGGTGAGCTGATTCCCATTGGCCTGTGCACCGTGTATATATACACTCACCTAAAGAATTATTAGGAACACCTGTGTTATTTCTCATTAATGCAATTATCTAGTCAACCAATCACATGGCAGTTGCTTCAATGCATTTAGGGGTGTGGTCCTGGTCAAGACAATCTCCTGAACTCCAAACTGAATGTCAGAATGGGAAAGAAAGGTGATTTAAGCAATTTTGAGCGTGGCATGGTTGTTGGTGCCAGACGGGCCGGTCTGAGTATTTCACAATGTGCTCAGTTACTGGGATTTTCACGCACAACCATTTCTAGGGTTTACAAAGAATGGTGTGAAAAGGCAAAAACATCCAGTATGCGGCAGTCCTGTGGGCAAAAATGCCTTATGGATGCTAGAGGTCAGAGGAGAATGGGCCGACTGATTCAAGCTGATAGAAGAGCAACGTTGACTGTAATAACCACTCGTTACAACCGAGGTATGCAGCAAAGCATTTGTGAAGCCACAACACGCACAACCTTGAGGCGGATGGGCTACAACAGCAGAAGACCCCACCGGATACCACTCATCTCCACTACAAATAGGAAAAAGAGGCTACAATTTGCACGAGCTCACCAAAATTGGACTGTTGAAGACTGGAAAAATGTTGCCTGGTCTTGATGAGTCTCGATTTCTGTTGAGACATTCAAATGGTAGAGTCCGAATTTGGCGTAAACAGAATGAGAACATGTATCCATCCTCTGATGGCTACTTCCAGCAAGATAATGCACCATGTCACAAAGCTCTAATCATTTCAAATTGGTTTCTTGAACATGACAATGAGTTCACTGTACTAAAATGGCCCCCACAGTCACCAGATCTCAACCCAATAGAGCATCTTTGGGATGTGGTGGAACGGGAGCTTCGTGCCCTGGATGTGCATCCCTCTAATCTCCATCAACTGCAAGATGCTATCCTATCAATATGGGCCAACATTTCTAAAGAATGCTATCAGCACCTTGTTGAATCAATGCCACGTAGAATTAAGGCAGTTCTGAAGGCAAAAGGGGGTCCAACACCGTATTAGTATGTGTTCCTAATAGTTCTTTAGTTGAGTGTATATGTATATATATATATATATATATAGTGGGGTTTCGCTCTGGTAGCTAGGGTAAGCGGGCGCAGTACAGAGGCAAATTACCAGTTCTTAACTCAAAACATCAGTATTTACACTTGAGGCAATTGCACAAAACAGCACAACTTTGCAGTTTTGATGTTAATTCACACACAATGGAAAGTTCATATAACACAAGTCACCTTTGCTGGCAGTAGTCCACAGCAGGCTTTATTGGGCCTGTTTTCCCAGCCAGGCCGACACTCAAACTCCGGTCTGGTATTTGACCTCACCTGGCTGGAAACCAGCCCAGCTGCACATGCTGGGAGGAAAATACCTGCCTTGCTAGACACAACCCCTCACTGTGTCACATACCCCCCCCCCCCTTTTGTTCAACCCTGAGGGGATGGACACATGCTAGACAATGCACCCGGGACAGGGCATCCGCGTTTCCCTACAACTGGCCAGCTCTGTGTTCTACTGAGAGCTTAAAGTTCTCCAGAGACAAAAACCATTCCTGTCTTTGGCCTGGCTCATCCACTTGAGAGAGAAGTGGTTGTTCACCAGGCGGAACTTTCTCCCCAACAAATAGTAGCGGAGAGACTCGAGTGCCCACTTGATAGCCAGGCACTCTCTCTCCACTATACTGTACCTGGTTTCGGCTGGGGTGAGCTTGCGGCTTAGGAAGACAATGGGATGCTCCTCCCCATTAACTTCCTGAGACAGTACAGCACCGAGGCCTACTTTGGAGGCATCTGTTTGTACCACAAACTCCCTCTTGAAGTCGGGCGTCACCAAAACCGGGGACCCACACAGGGCCGACTTCAAAGCGGCAAAAGCCTCTTCCGCCCGATCATCTTAGCGAATCATCACTGATTTTCATCCCTTCAAGAGCCCTGTCAAGGGTGCGGTTAGAGTAGCAAAGTGAGGAACAAACCTCATGTAATAGCCCAACATTCCCCGGAATAACTTTATTTTCCTTGTGGTGATAAGTCGGGGCCAATTCTGTATCGCCTCTATTTTATTCACTTGGGGTTTGAAGACTCCTTGCCCAATGACATACTCCAGATACTTAGTATCTTCTAACCCTATCGCACATTTTTTTGGGTTAGCGGTTAGGCCAGCTTTCTGAAGGGAGCCCACTACAGCCTGCACTTTGGGTAGGTGACTTTCCCAGTCGGTACTGTGGATGACAATATCGTCAAGGTAAGCCGAAGCATACTGACGAAGCACAATGTCCATTAGTTGCTGAAAAGTGGCGTGGGTGCCATGCAGACCAAAGGGTAAGACCTTATATTGATACAGACCCTCAGGCATGATGAAGGCAGTTTTCTCTTTGGCAGCCTCCATTAAGGGCACCTGCCAGTACCTTTTCCAAAACAGAAAAATACCGGGCTTGTCCTAACCTCTCGATGAGCTCATCCACCCGGGGCATGGGATACGCATCAAATTTTGAAACCTCTTTAAGTTTTCGAAAGTCGTTACAAAACCACAACGTCCCGTCCCGTGAGGCTCAGTGACAATGTCATACTGGACTATGGAAGTGCGTCCAAGGAGGTCCGAGAACACATCTGTGTTCCAACTAACGAACTTCCTGGCCTCCTGAGTCTGTTTAGAGGAGAGGCTGTCAGCAATTTTTACTGTGGCAGCCGCCTCTCTTGCATCAGACAGAGGGGCCGGTACCTCTTCTCCTAGAGGTCGCAGTGGCACCTCCTCTGGGTACCGAGTGGCGTAGTCTAGAATGTCTAGAATGACTAAGATGTGTTGATGTCCTCTGGCGGACTTCGGTACTGGGCCTATGAGGTCCATAGCTATTCGGTCAAATGGTACTTCGATAATCGGGGTAGGTACTAGGGGACTACGGAAATGTGGCTGGGGGCTAGTTTTCTGGCAGTTCGGGCAATACTCACAAAACTCTTCCATTTCTATGAATATGCTGGGCCAGTAAAACTACAGTAGAATACAAGTTTTCTGCAGCCCTAGGTGACCCCCCGAGAACGTGTTGGTGGGCTAGATCTAAAACAAGCTTGCCATAGGCCTTAGGGACCACCAACTGTTCAATAGGCTCACCCCGTAGTTGGTTTACCCGATACAACATATCCTGATGAACCACAAAACACTAACTCTGCCCCCAGGTTGTTGGGCGGTACCAAAATTATCCCTGGAGACATTGAGGTCTGCCAATTCAGGACTCGGCGGGGTTGTCTCCCCCTCTTCCACCGAAGTGGCGGTCACCTCTACCGCTGGCCCTTCGGTCTCAGGTTCCCAGGGTTCTGGTCTCCCCCCTGAGCCGGGCCTCTTTGCTAGGGTTACCCCTGTCTCATGGTTATCAGTCACTCTCATAGCAGGCCACAGTGCCAGGAAGCCCGGGAAGTCTCTCCCTATTATAAGTTCGTAGTGTAGATTTGTGGCAACTGCCACTTCGTGAGTCCATCTGCCAGCTTCTGTGGTTAGAGACACCAGGGCAGTGGGATAGTCTTTTAGTTCTCCATGGATGCACATGACCCCGACTTTCCGGCCAGTATACTCTGCTGACCGTACCAGGGGAGCCCTTACTATGGACACCAGATTCCCTGAGTCCAGAAGAGCCTCCGCTGGAGTGTCTTCTACCTCCACCTGGCACAGGTGGTTTAGAGTTTTCGGGGTACCTGCTGCACACAGCTTCCTGGAATATAGTGACTGACGGTAGCCATAGTTAGTATCCATGGGTTCCACCTGATTGGGCCAGTCAGCTCTTACATGGCCCGGCTTCTGACACCGCCAGCAGACAATCGGAGCCAGGTCCGTAGAGGGAACACCCTGGGTGGGTTTGGTTGGTACAAATCTCCGGGTCTGGGATGGAGATTTACAGGGTTTGACTATCCCCCTCCCAAAAGAACCCCCTGTAACAGTCTTAGTAGCCTCGTAGCGCTCCACCAGCTCTTTGAAAATGTCATTGACAAATTTTTTTAAATACCGACGGGGCATTACTATTGAGACCTCTGTAATCGATACATAGATGAAGAGAATAGCCTTCCTTCCAAAAAATCAGGCACCTGCTGGAGATTATTTTCCAATGAACCACCTGCACAGATTTTCCTTAATGTATTCTGACATTGCTTGAGTCTCCGCAGGAAACCAGGTATACACTCGGCCACAAGGTGGGGAGGATCCAGGTACCAGGTTTATTGGACAGTCATAGGATCAGTGTGGCAGTAGGGTGTCTGTCTCTTTTTTTTGTCAAAAATGTCAGCAAATTTGTGGTAGTCCTCAGGCTAATCCTTCAAGTTTTGTGGAACAGGTGAAAGTCGAGTAGGCTGAACTGAGGAAAGAAATTTCTCTTGGCAGGCTAGTCCCCAACGAGGAACCTCACTGGAATTCCAATCTAGAGCATGATTAAGTTTTTGGAGTCATGGTAGCCCCAGCAGAAGAGAGACAATTCTGGCATCACCATGAGTGATATATTCTTGGAGTGGAGAACTGCAACTTATAATTCCAAGAGTTCGGTGATGAATTGTATGGACTCAGACATAGCCCTCCCATCATCATCCTGATTAGAGATGAGCGAATTTCCCAAAAATTAGATTCGGCCTGTTTGAATCCCGTTAAAAAACATCTATTTCCTGGCTGCAGAGAACCTTTATAGTGGTGTAGAATACTGTGCCTTGCAGTAACACGCATAGGGAGTCTGCTGTGGTAGTGAAACAATACTGTGAATCAGTATGACATGCAGGTGACAAGCGTCGCTCTTAGAATCACTGCACACTTCACTTATTTTAGAGCCAAAACTGACCAAATAACTCAAGTGTGAACTCTTACAGGTCAATGTTAGCATCAAGAAGAAGCACACTTCTTTTACACCGTCGGCAGCTGATTCCACATAGATGTCTAGAGAACCAGTTCTAATAAACGCTTATACAAGTAGAGTCCCCCGACAGAGTGGAGAAGGTGCCAGCAGTAAGTTTGTGTTGACGTCATCTGATCTGTCAGAACAATAACCCCCAAAAAACGGATCCTGTCTGTGGAGCATCTGCCTTCACTCGGTCAGCATTTGGTCAGTAATCCATCAGCATTGCTAAAGCCCAAAAAAAACAGGAGTGGATCCAAAGCAGATGACACGTGAATGGAATATTTGCATATCTTCTGTGTTTTGTACCCACTCCTGCTTTTGGCTACCAAATCATAAGCGAATTCTGATGCAAAATAGGCAGCATGAGGAGACTACAGAGTGGCCCAATGACAGAGTCTGGAGGTGCCAGCAGCAGCATTAGGAGGAGACCACAGGGTGGCACAATGACAGTGTGGAGGTGGCAGCAGCAGCATCAGGAGGCCACAGAGTGGCAAGGTGACATAGTGTGAAGGTGGCAGCAGCATCAGGAGACCACAGAGTGGCAAGTTGACATAGTGTGGAGGTGGCAGCAGCATCAGGAGACCAGAGAGTGACCCGGTGACAGAGTGGGGAGGTGGGTGGCAATACCAGTACTAGCTGAAGATGGTGGGTGAAAGAAGGAGCACTTGGCATCAGATGTGTGGCAGCAGCAGAATAGTAGCTGAGGCAGGTAGCCAGAAGAAACCGGTCTCTTTTGTCAAAGTGCTGGTGTGGCACCATGAATGATCTAGTCTGATGCATCAGGCATTGGTGGGTGGAAATCCTTGCTGATCCATGCCTGATTCATCTTGACAAAGGTCAGTCTCACCACATTTTGGGTGGACAGGCGAGTTCTTCTTGGCGTAACTATGGCCCCCGCCGCACTAAACACCCGCTCTGATTCCACACTACTGGCCGGGCAGGACAGCTTTTCCAGGGCAAACTCTGCCAGTTGTGGCCACAAATCCAGTTTTGCTGCCCAGTTGTCCAGCAGATCTTCAATGTGGGGTGGCAGGGTGCTGTCCAAGTATGCCACCACCTGCTGGTCCTTCTTTAGGTCTAGCTGCTGCTGCTGGTGAGTAGTTTCTTCACTAGGCGGGTGAAGAAAGCTGCTCATCAGCGACTCTAAACTCAAGTTGCTGCTGATGGAGCTGGAACTGCTTCTTCCCCCCCCCACCCTGCCACAGCAGCCATGGCAGAGGAACGTGAGCGCAGAGGGCCCCCCTGTCAGAACTGTAAAAGAATGGACAATGGCTTAGATAGGCAGCGGCAAACTGACTACATAGGATGTCTCTATAGTAATTTAGTTTGTCCTCCCTCTCAGCGGGTGTAAAAATGGCCCCCATTTTGGACGGGTAGCGAGGGTCCAAAAAGGTGGAGAGCCAGAAGTCATCCCTCTGCCTAATGGTGACAATTCGGCTGTCACTACGCAAGCAAGTGAGCATGCATCGAGCCATTTGTGCAGGTGACTCGGAGGGACTCCCTGCCTCCATCTCCACTGCATACTGCCACAGTGTGTCTGGGTCTTCTGTCTCATCTTCCTCAATTCCCCGTAGCTCCTCTGGCTGCTCCTCCTCTTTTGTCACCTGTGTAGAAAAACAACCTATTTCGCTACACATTGCTTGTGCTACAATGTCATCCGCCTCCTCCTTCTCCTCCAGTTCATCCCCCACAGGGCTCATGTGGCCGTGAGATCTAGGCGCTATGTCTCCAGTCCCCTGACTAGCCAGATTTACCAACATCTGTTCCAGACATGAAGCAGTGGATTGACGTTGTTCATCCCGTAGTCCTGGCGACTGACAAATAACTTGGCCTCCTCAAAGGGTCTGAGCAAACAGCAGGTGTCACGCATGAGCTGCCACTGGCTGACATCGAAGTTACACAGGGGAGTACTTCTGTCTGCTTGGATCATCAAAACATCGTTTATGGCCTTTCTCTGTTCGTATAGTCGGTCAAACATATGGAGGGTGGAATTCCAACAGGTGGAAACGTTGCATATCAGCCTATGTTGGGGGATGCCGTTCTGCCGTTGCAGCTTAAGGAGGGTGTGCTTTGCGGTGTACGAGTGGCTGAAGTGTATGTAGTTTCCTGGCCGTTTTTAGGATGTCTTGCAGATGGATGGAAGACTTCAGGAACCGCTTGACAACCAGATTGAACACGTGTGCCATGCAGGGCGCATGGCTCAACCCTCTTTGATGCAGCGCCGACACCATGTTCTTCAGGTTGTCGGTCACCATGGTTCCGATTTTGAGTTGTCGCGGAGAAAGACAGGATTCGATTTCTTGATGAAGTAAACAGAGCGGTTCCTCCCCTGTGTGACTCCGTTCGCCCTGGCAAAAGAGGTACAGAACAGCGTGACACCGCTGTGCCCTGCACATGTGGTATGCTGAAGGGGCACTGTGAATTGTCTCTGCAGTGGAGCGGAGGACACGGTGGAGGATGAGGAGGCAGAGGCGGACATTGTCGCAGGACCAACAGCGTGAGAATGTGGAGGCAGAAGCGGCGTCACCTGGCCAAGTTGCTGGTGTGGCTGTGCAGGAACCACAGTCAACCAGTGGGCCATAAAGGATATGTATTGTCCCTGACCATAGTTACAGCTCTACACGTCGGCGCTGCTGTGCACTTTGGCAGACACTGACAGGCTCAAGGACTGGCCCACCTTCTGTTCTACATAAGTTTGCAGGGCTGGTACTGCCTTTTTGGCAAAGGAATGACGGCTTGGGACTCTCCACCTCAGTTCGACACAAGCCATCAGTTCAGTGAAAGGTGCAGAGTCCACCACTTGGAAAGGGAGGGACTGCAGCACCAGCAACTTGGCCAGGAGCACATTCAGCTTCGGCACCGTCGGATGAGTGCACGCATACTGTTGTCTCTTGCCAATCGCTTCGGTGATCAATTGCTGATGGAATGACTGACGAGGAGGAGGAGCAGGAGCATCAGGACCAGCAGATGATGGGAAGGACAGACAGCTCCATTCAGCTGAGGTGGTGGAGCCTTGACTGCCTTAAATCAGGTGCGTGCCACTGGGTGCTGCGGCAGGCTGGACCACCACATTGGAGCCACAGTTTTCCCAGGCCACTTTATGGTGACGCTGCATATGTTGACGCAGGGCCATAGTGCCAACATTAGCACCCTGGCCACGCTTCACCTTGACTGACTGTCCTCTAGTAGCTTGTCCTCGCTGTATAGTGGAGCTGAGCCCACAACATATAATACTTCTCTGGCTGAGGGAACAGAAAAGGACAGAGGCAGGTTGAGGACAGGTGAGGGCACAGGGCCTGCTCCCGGGCCATGGCAACTAAAGGTTGTTTCTGACTATACCCACCGACTCTTGGCTGGGGATGTCTGATGTCACTTGGGACGAAGTGGATGACCGAGTCAACCATTCAAGAACCGCTGAGTTGCTGGTCAAGACGCAACTGCTAGATGACACCGGGAACTCAGACCTCTCACTGCGACTCCTGCTGCCATGCCCCCTTACTCTGCTGCAACCTGTGCCTGCGCCAGAAACATTTAGGTCTCTGCCACTGCCCTGGTCAGGGCCTGGCACTTCTCAGTCTGACATACTGTTAGATCAAATAAATAAATAAAAAGGAAATTAAAACACCCCCAAAAAATTTGTAATTTTCTCACTTCACCACACAACAGCTAATAAGCTCTTTTTTTCCCTACTAATTCACGCCAAAAAGGGCTTTAGAACATATAACTGCACTGCTGAACGGCAAATAGGTTGTTATTTTTTTTCCCCTTACAGATGTAGCAGGGTTAGCACTCCAGCTCTTAACTCAAATTTCTTAACTCATCTGGTGTTATCTTGAGACAAGAGCCATTGAAAAGCAATTGAAGGTGTTTGCTTAGATTAGTTAACACAACTCAGAAATCTTAGAAAACTCTACTCCATGAGTATATACGCCACAAAAGACGTATAACTGCACCGATGAATGGCAAATATATATATTATTTGCCACTAATACACTCCAAAAAGGGCTTTAGAACATATAACTGCACCGCTGAACGGCAAATAAATATATTTTTTGCCACTAATACATGCCAAACAGGGCTTTAGAACATATAACCGCACTGCTGAACGGCAAATAGCCCTTACTTTTTTCCACTCATACACTCCACAAAAAGCTTTAGAACATATACAGTACAGACCAAAAGTTTGGACACACCTTTTCATTCAAAGAGTTTTCTTTATTTTCATGACTATGAAAATTGTAGATTCACACTGAAGGCATCAAAACTATGAATTAACACATGTGGAATTATATACATAACAAACAAGTGTGAAACAACTGATAATATGTCATATTCTAGTTTCTTCAAAGTAGCCACCTTTTGCTTTGATTACTGCTTTGCACACTCTTGGCATTCTCTTGATGAGCTTCAAGAGGTAGTCCCCTGAAATGGTTTGCACTTCACAGGTGTGCCCTGTCAGGTTTAATAAGTGGGATTTCTTGCCTTATAAATGGGGTTGGGACCATCAGTTGCGTTGAGGAGAAGTCAGGTGGATACACAGCTGATAGTCCTACTGAATAGACTGTTAGAATTTGTATTATGGCAAGAAAAAAGCAGCTAAGTAAAGAAAAACTAGTAGCCATCATTACTTTAAGAAATGGAGGTCAGTCAGTCAGCCGAAAAATTGGGAAAACTTTGAAAGTAAGGGCTATTTGACCATGAAGGAGAGTGATTGGGTGCTGCGCCAGATGACCTGGCCTCCACAGTCACCGGACCTGAACCCAATCGAGATGGTTTGGGGTGAGCTGGACCACAGAGTGAAGGCAAAAGGGCCAACAAGTGCTAAGCATCTCTGGGAACTCCTTCAATACTGTTGGAAGACCATTTCAGGGGACTACCTCTTGAAGCTCATCAAGAGAATGCCAAGAGTGTGCAAAGCAGTAATCCAAGCAAAAGGTGGCTACTTTGAAGAACCTAGAATATGACATATTTTCAGTTGTTTCACACTTGTTTGTTATGTATATAATTCCACATGTGTTAATTTATAGTTTTGATGCCTTCATAGTCATGAAAATAAAGAAAACTCTTTGAATGAGAAGGTGTGTCCAAACTTTTGGTCTGTACTGTAACTGCACTGCTGAATAGCAAATATTAATTTTTTTATGCCACTAATACACGCCTAAAAGGGCTGTAATTTTCTCACTTCACCACACAACGGCAAATACTTTTTTTTTTTGCCAGTAATACACGCCAAAAAGGGCTTTAGAACATATAACTGCACCGCTGAAGGCAAATAATATACATATTTTTGCCACTAATACACGCTAAAAAGGACTTTAGAACATATAACTGCGCAGCTGAACAGCAAATATTTTTTTTTTGCCATTAATACACGACAAAAAGGGCTGTAATTTTCTCACTTCACCTCACAATAACTAATAAGCCCTTTTTTCCCACTAATACAAGCCAAAAAATGCTTTAGAACATATAACTGCACCGCACAAGGGCAGATAAGACGTAGAAATATTTCCTTGTAATAAACCTTGTTAATGGCTGTATCAAACAACACTTGCACCCCAATAACAAGAACGGTTTGCTGGAATTACAGAGCTGTATCATGGCAATTTGGATCTGCAGTCAGTGCAAGGTGCAATAGGATTGTTCCTATTACCCAGGTTGTAACCTTCCCTACTGAACCCTGTTCTGTTTCCTTTCCCTGAACTTCTATACAGCAAAACAAAATTTTAAAGTCTTTTCTACCACTGTCCCTAGTGCCTGCTGACGTCTCTCCTTGCACTAAGTACACTGGAAAATGGCTGAATCCAAGATGGCTGAGGCTATTTATAGGGCTGTGACATCAAAGGGCTGGCTGCTGATTGGCTGCATGCATGGCATTGTGGGTAATCCCTCATTCCCAGAGTTCCTTGCTCCATGTCCAAACATGTGCAGCAGCCATTTTAGGAAAAAATTCAGATTTGGTGCTCATCTCTAATCCCAATGGATGTCACCATCAAGGATTTCTCAAGACGTCGAACTGGTATCTGGTACGGTTCCACCACGGCCTGATGCAGGAAACTACCTGCTAAACCAGAATAAAGGTGGGATGACACAGTGAACTCCAAGTACTTCCAAACAACAAATTCACTGGGAAAGTCAAAGGTAGAGAGGACTTACCTTTGTCTAGGGTTGCATCTCCTACTGACACTAGGCTTTAAAGATGTTCAGCGTCTTTGGACAGATTTAGGCAAAATGACCATTGCTTCCGTAGTACAGACAAAGTCCACTGTCACATCTGTGCCCATGTTCCTCCTAAGAAAGCCTTACTCGATCCACCTGCATAGGTTCAGGTACTCACTGTGGAGGAGCAGGAGGTTACAATCTTTCTGGAATTTTGGTGCCAGACAAAAGGATCCTCCTCATGTTCATTAAAAACAGGTATCAGTCCAGCTAGCGTTACCAGGCCATATAGCGAGGTTGGGATGTCCCGGCCTGCTAATTCACCATTTGGCTGAAGGGCCACTCCCACAAGGCTGCGACCAACATCTTACTCTTCCAGGCCAGTTCGGAGGCCAGACTTTGAAACTAGATTTCATAGAGGCCTGCTATACAGACTCATCTCATCTCGGCGAAGGTGGAGCAGGGAGAATGTTGCAGAAAATGCACTCCCAGGTTATTCCAAAATTTTCTGCAAAGAGTCCAAGAAAAGTTACAGGTTGCTGGTGATAGTTCCACACCTCTTCTGAATAGGATTTGCCCTTGCCATGGCCTCTCCTTCTAGATGAAAAATAATAAAATCCGTTCCACACAGAAATGGTGCGGCAATAGTTCAAAATGAATAGTACATAAGTTTAGAAAACCACAGCAAGACTTTGGATTACCATGATAATGTGGGAAAGGAGACAGTCTTGGTCCGGATACTCTGGAGGAGGCAATGAGGAGGCGACTTGCAGAGGCAGTGACATGGTTACTGAGATGCTGAGGCAACTGCAGTCAGACAATCCAGTCAGGGGCATACATGGCGCAGATATCTGTTTCTGACCAAGCAGACTGGTCATCATTCTCTTAAAAGACTTCTGATAAACTCACTTAGGATGGGCCAGCGGGGTCCATGGCCTGAGCTTACTGTTACGGATCAGCGATTGTGAACCCACTGTGCCAACTAACTAGTTTGGCGATACTTATATGGGGGGAAAAAAAGCTTTCTCTTGTTTTAGCCGGGCGAACACTGTCATGTCCAGAATAGATTTAGCCTTAGCTAACTCTGAGCTTTTAGATTGTGTAACAAAAATGAAGTATGAAATACATACGATATCCAACCACTCCCCAATAGTAGTCATGATAAAAATGGGAAATGTTAGAAAGAAAACAAAGAGTTTCAGACTAAATACCCATTGGATTAAGTTGGTTATGGATTAGGAAATTATCACAAGGGAGATCCGGGAATTTCGGCTAACAAAAATGAAGTATGAAATACATACGATATCCAACCACTCCCCAATAGTAGTCATGATAAAAATGGGAAATGTTAGAAAGAAAACAAAGAGTTTCAGACTAAATACCCATTGGATTAAGTTGGTTATGGATTAGGAAAATATCACAAGGGAGATCCGGGAATTTCGGCTATTGAACGCCCCGTCAGCCCCCGGGACGCTTTCAAAGCGTTTCTGGCCAAAATTAACTGGAAAAAGAAAGATTATGCAGCTAGGGAACTATCTCTTAAAGAAAGGGTCCACATTTACAGGAAGAGTTAGTCAATAATAAAAATACTACTGTACAACATTTTGAAGAAGCCAGACTGGGGTATAAAAACTACCTACCGTATTTTTCGCCCTATAAGATGCACTTTTCCCCACCAAAAGTGTGGGGGGGGGAATAGCTGTGCGTCTTATGGGGCGAATGTTGCGACCATCCGGTGAATACGCTTAGAGGGAGGAGGGGCTGGGGGCCGGCATCTGTTTCTGTAATGGCAGCGAGGCCCAATGCAGTCACTGTATTCTACTACACCAGGCCCCGCTCTCTGTAGTATACGGTAATCATATCTAACTTGTGGGTATTGTTTAAAGCAGTGATGCCCAACCTACGGCCCGTGATGACTTTACATTCCCCATATGTCTACTTCATGTTTGTAGCATTTTGGGAATGATATTTTATTTTTTGGGGATGTTGCAAGGCTTAGAAGTTTAGAAGCAAATCTTGAAATTTTTCAGAAATTTACAAAAACCCAATTTTTAGGGACCACTACAGGTCGGAAGTCACTTTGCGAGGCTTACCTAATAGAAACCGCCCAAAAATGACCCCATTCTATAAACTACACCCCTCAAGGTATTCAAAACTGATTTTACAAACTCTGTTAACCCTTTAGGTGTTGCACAAGAGTTATTGGCAAATGGGGATGAAATTTGAGAATTTCATTTTTTTGCCTAATTTTCCATTTTAACCCATTTTTTCTACTAACAAAGCAAGGGTTAACAGCCAAACAAGACTGTATCTTTATTGCCCTGACTCTGCCATTTACAGAAACACCCCATATGTGGCCGTAAACTACTGTACGGGCACACAGTAGGGCGTAGAGGGAAGGGTGCTCCGTATGGTTTTTGGAAGGCAGATTTTGCTGGACTGTTTTTTTGACACCATGTCCCATTTGTAGCCCCCCTGATGCACCCCTAGAGTAGAAACTCCATAAAAGTGACCCCCATCTAAGAAACTACACCCCTCAAGGTATTCAAAACTGATTTTACAAACTTTGTTAACCCTTTAGGTGTTGCACAAGATTTAATGGAAAATAGAGATACAATTTCAAAATTTCACTTTTTGGGCAGATTTTCCATTTTAATATTTTTTTTCCAGTTACAAAGCAAGGGTTAACAGCCAAACAAAACTCATTATTTATGGTCCTGATTCTGTAGTTTACAGAAACACCCCATATGTGGTCGTAAACCACTGTACGGGCACACGCCAGGGCGCAGAAGGAAAGGAATGCCATACGGTTTTTGGAAGGCAGATTTTGCTGGACTGGTTTTTTTGACACCATGTCCCATTTGAAGCCCCCCTGATGCACCCCTAGAGTAGAAACTCCACAAAAGTGACCCCATTTTAGAAACTACGGGATAGTGTGGCAGTTTTGTTGGTACTAGTTTAGGGTACATATGATTTTTGGTTGCTCTATATTACACTTTTTTGTGCGGCAAGGTAACAAGAAATAGCTTTTTTGGCACTTTTTTTTTTGTTATTTACAACATTCATCTGACAGGTTAGATCATGTGGTAATTGTATAGAGCAGGTTGTCACGGACGCAGCGATACCTAATATGTATACAATTTTTTTTATTTATGTAAGTTTTACACAATGATTTCATTTTTAAAACAAAAAAAATGTTTGTGTCTCCATAGTCTAAGAGCCATAGTTTTTTCAGTTTTTGGGCGATTATCTTAAGTAGGGTCTCATTTTTTGCGGGATGAGATGATGGTTTCATTGGCACTATTTTGGGGTGCATATGACTTTTTTATCGCTTGCTATTACACTTTTTGTGACGTAAGATGACAAAAAATTGCTTTTTTTACACCGTTTTTATTTTTATTTTTTTACGGTGGTCACCTGAGGGGTTAGGTCATGTGATATTTTTATAGAGCCGGTCGATACGGACGCGGCGATACCTAATATGTATACTTTTATTTTATTTATTTAAGTTTTACACAATGATTTCATTTTTGAAACAAAAAAAATCATGTTTTAGTGTTTCCATAGTCTAAGAGCCATAGTTTTTTCAGTTTTTGGGCGATTATCTTGGGTAGGGTATGATTTTTGCGGGATGAGATGACGGTTTGTACATGCGACTTTTTTGATCACTTTTATTAGCTTTTTTGGGAAGTAAGGTGGGCAAAATTGCAATTTCCTAATAGTTTTTTATTTTTATGGAGTTCACCGTGCGGGGAAAGTAACATGACTGTTTTATAGATCAGGTCGTTACGGACGCGGCGATACCAAACATGTGTAGGGAATTTTTTATTTTTTTTCATTTTTAATCAGTGATAAATGTGTTTTTTGATTTTTACTTTTTTTTCACTTTTTTTTACTTTTTTTTTTGACCCAGACCCACTTGGTTCTTGAAAATCCAATGGGTCTGATGTCTGTATAATACAGTACAGTACACCATATAGTGTTTTGTACTGTATTTTACTTACACTTTGTCTGAACAGATCTATGCCTTTAGCACAGATCTGTTCAGCACCATGGACAGCAGGATGCCTGAGACGGCGTCCTGTTGCCATGGGAACCTTCCCTGTCTGCTCAGTAGTGGTCAGAACTTCGCAGACGGGGAAGGGTAAGGACGGGGCTCTCTGGGGGCTGTCTGGGGGCTCTCTCCCTCTCCATCGGGGGGCTGCAAAGGCACAGCAGCCCCCCGATGGGAGAGGGAGCTCCCTCTTACTGTTAACTTTTTCCATACCGCGGTCCGTACGGACCGCGGTATGGAAAGGGTTAAACGGCTGACATCTGCACAGATGTCAGCCGTTTATACCAGGGTGTCAGCAATGTGCTGACACCCTGGTATACCCACTGTACACCAACGAATTTTCAAGAGGAGGCGGGCGGGGGATCGCGATCCCGCCTGCCGCATCGCCCGCCTCCCGCACCGCCACCACCGCCCACAACTCCCCCCCCCCTGCACCACCCACCGGAAAAAAATCATGCAGGGGTGCAAAATCTTTATTTTAGGGACACTAAAGTTTCTGATCCCCGCGGTCAGGGACCGCGGGGATCAGAAACTGCAGAAAGCGCAGCAAACCGCAGGTCTGAATTGACCTGCGGTTTGCGGCGATCGCCGATACGGGGGGGTCACATGACCCCCCCTGGCGTTGTGACAGGATGCCGGCCGGAATAACGATTTAAAGTTAGGACGTACCGGTACGCCCTGAGTCCTTAAGGACTCGGGAAATAGGGCGTAACCGTATGCCCTGCGTCCTTAAGGGGTTAAAATAGTTATTTAACGACTATTCCCTATATAGGGATCTTACCTTTGTCTGTGGCTTCTTTTCATGAAAAAACTATCTTTTTAAATATGCTAATCACTTCACTACCAGCAAGTAGGGTGTCTACTTGCTGGTAGCCGCCGCAAAAAACCGCCCCCTCCTCTTGTTGATTGACAGGGCTAGCAGCACTCTCCTCCTCTGGCTGTCACGACCATGGTTATGGCCGTGACTACTGGAACCGCATGCAGTTGCCTGCGGTCTTGTCTTTGTTCTCAATCACAGGTGAGGGCTGTAGTAGTTTGCCTGATGTGTGGTTGCCGCTGGCAACATTATGTATTGACAGTATAGCAGCCTGAGCTGTTGCTAGGCAGCTTGCTGTCAGGTGCATGCGGTTGCACTTGGCAACCTGTCTTTGTAGGTGTGCCTTTTATCTGTTTGGTGTGCACGGTGTTTGTGGGTGTGTGCACTTCTCCTTTAAGTGGCTTCACTACCCTGTCTGGTCTTGGAAGGATTAATTCCCTCTCCAGTGTGTGTCTGTGTGGGTGTGGCTACTTGGGCTATTTAGCCTCCCCTGAGACCTGTAGCTGAGGGGTACTTCAGCCTTGTAGTAAGCTGGAGGCATCGTCCTGGTCCCTTATACCATCTGCCAGGGAGGGCCACCCTTGTGGTCATAAAAGATATGCGTGATATTTATGTGATGTTCTTGTTATGTCTTATATTACTGCAGCTATGGATCTGGGTTCCTGTGTGTTATGTGTGTGTGCTGTGTCCTTTAATGTTTGGCTTGGACTTCAGCATGTGAGCACGGGATCCAGTCAGTGTGTCTGTGGCAGGTAGGTGTGGAAATGCTTTCACTCACCTGCCATATCCATAGGCTGTTTGTGTTCCCCTTTCCTTGCAGCTTTGCCAGTTTAGACTCCTATTCCTCTGTGACTAGAAGGAACAGGTTGTCTTACCCAGCTCCTAGCTCAGGGATCGGTTGAGGGCTAATAGAGACTCGAGGCTCCTGAGTATGAGCCCTCCTACCATCTGGGTTTGCTCATACAGCTATACATTTTATAATTTGGTGATAGATGATTTTCGATCTATCCACCAAAAACCCATATTGAATCGTAATCTCAATCCCAAAGAATTTAAGGCAGTAAAAAGTCTACAAGAAAATACTTCAATTGTCATCCGCAATGCTGATAAAGGTGGAGGTGTAGTCATCCAAGATAGAGATGACTACGTCAAAGAAGCCCTCCACATTCTATCAGATACCGACTACTATCTTCCTCTGGAAAAGGATCCTTCTGGGGAACATAGGATCGCATTGAGATCCCTGATTGATTCAGCTAAACATATACTTAGCAAAAAAGAACAAGAATATATCCTTAAAACAGATTCAGTCAAGGCACTTTTTTATCATCTGCCCAAAATCCACAAAGATGTCCAAAATCCCCCTGGCCGCCCCATTATATCCGGGATATCCTCGTTGACTTGCAACTTGTCTCACTATGTGGACATTCTGTTACAAAAATATGTTATTCAATTACCTTCATATTTAAAAGATTCCACTTCCCTAATAAAATTACTAAAAGGAATTACATGGAAGGATACATATTCGTGGATAGCCCTTGATGTTACAGCCTTATATTCTAATATTAATCACGAATTGGGCATCAAATGTGTTGATTATTTTCTTGATAAAGATCCTTTAGTACCAGGTGATCAGAAGTCGTTTATATTAGAATCCATCAAATTTATTTTGACACACAATACATTTTCTTTTGGCGAACAATTATACTTCCAATGCAAAGGTACCGCAATGGGTACACGTTTCGCACCCAGTTTTGCGAACCTTTTCATGGGGGTATTTGAAGACAGATACATCCATAAATCTACCCAGTGGTCAGATAACATTGTCTTATGTCGACGTTATATAGATGACCTGTTTTTTTATATGGGATGGGGATTCTGATTCTATTGAGAATTTTATAAAATTTTTGAATTCTTCAAATTGGGGTATAACTTTGTCTGGGACATATGATTGTTCAAAAATTGAATTTTTGGATCTGGAAATGAATGCCAATGGTGATAAAATTGAAACCCGTACGTTTTTTAAAAAGGTTGACTGTAACAGTTATCTTGAGTATTCCAGTCTTCACTTTAAAAAGTGGAAGACAAATATCCCTTTTGGTCAATTTAAAAGACTAAGAAGGAATTGTTCTTTGACTAGGGATTTTATCCTACAAAGTGAGATAATCCGTAGGAGATTCCAGAAGAAAGGTTATCCTCATGGAGTCATTGAGGCGGCCTACAATAGAGCCAAGGCCCTCACACAGGAGAACTGTTTATCAGTCAGCCGGAAAGATCAGACAGATGATGAACATCAGCAAAACAGCAAATGGAGTGCCAATTTCATCACCACTTACAGCAGTAACCACAAGGATGTGAGAAACATCCTCTCTAAACATTGGCACATTATCAAAAAAGATCCATTTATAGGCAAATCTCTACCAACCCGTCCGCCCCTGATTTTTAGGAGAGCAAAAACTCTAAAAAATTTGTTGGCGCCCAGCAACCTACGTGATGCAATAGTGCCAACTGTCAGTCCATTTCCGTCCTGTAGGCTGTCAGTGGGTAGCTCAAAATGCAGACAACCCAAATGTTTGTGTTGCCTCTCCATACGTAGTTCCACCTCTTTTTGTAACAATACAACTGGCGAGATTTTTAACATCAAACAATCAATGAATTGTGGATCAAACAATGTGATCTATGTACTCGAATGCCAGTGTGGACTACAGTATGTGGGACGCACCACACAAACATTGTGCAATTGATTGAACAAACATCGTTCAAATACTAAGAAGAAATTTAGGCAGCATAGTGTATCAAGACACATTACGGATAAACATCAGGGCGTCTTCTCAAGTATTTCTGTTCTACCTATAGAACAGATTCATGCTGATAGCTGGAACATCATGAAAACAATCAAAAGACGTGAAATGTTCTGGATCTATAAATTGAACAGCTTGAATCCCCAGGGTTTAAACAAGGCATTTGAAATTAATTTATAATCCATAGATCCATTGCAACCTATTAATAATACTAATAATAAATATAACAGCAAGAGGAATAGGTATTGCTCTAATTACACTATGTTTAGATATACATCACCCATTGGTATTTGTTGGGTTCACAATTTTTCTCTCCTACAAATCATTGGGCCATCAATAGGCCACATCATTACTATTATTATTGTTTTTGGTGGTAATCACACCGATGGGCATCTGGAGGGATGTGTGGATGGATGCGTGCATTTGGTATGCATGTGCTCATGGACCCACCCTAATTGTAATAGATTCCACGGTGATGATGATTAGTATGAACTATATACTTGGATTGTCCGATATATTAACATATATATTTTTTTCTGGAAATGATTCTTTCTCCAGAGAATAATATTAATTTTATGTGGCATTTTATGTGGGATCTCATTCCATTTACTCTATATTTAATTCATTTTTAGGCACCTTGAAGTGTAGGAATGAAGGCATATGTATATAATATATCATATGTGTATATGATTATACATATGTTTTTTATTTCATTTAATTAGTTATTTATTAATCTTTTATTATCATTGTTTTTTTTTACTTTTAAGGTTTTATTACTTCAATATGCCACTCTTATATGTATTTATTGCATTTGGATATACAGTTGCAAGAAAAAGTATGTGAACCCTTTGGAATGATATGGATTTCTGCACAAATTGGTCATAAAATGTGATCTAATCTTCATCTAAGTCACAACAATAGACAATCACAGTCTGCTTGAACTAATAACACACAAATAATTAAATGTTACCATGTTTTTATTGAACACACCATGTAAACATTCACAGTGCAGGTGGAAAAAGTATGTGAACCCTTGGATTTAATAACTGGTTGAACCTCCTTTGGCAGCAATAACTTCAACCAAACGTTTCCTGTAGTTGTAGATCAGATTTGCACAACGGTCAGGAGTAATTCGTGACCATTCCTCTTTACAGAACTGTTTCAGTTCAGCAATATTCTTGGGATGTCTGGGGATTTCTTGAGGTCATTCCACAGCATCTCAATCGGGTTGAGGTCAGGACTCTGACTGGGCCACTACAGAAGGTCCTGTTGCAACACCCATCTTCTGTTGAGCTTCAGCTGGTGGACAGATGGCCTTACGTTCTCCTGCAAAATGTCTTGATAAACTTGGGAATTCATTTTTTCTTAGATGATAGCAATCCGTCCAGGCCCTAATGCAGCAAAGAAGCCCCAAACCATGATGCCCTCACCACCATACTTCACAGTTGGGATGATGTTTTGATGTTGGTGTGCTGTGCCTCTTTTTGTGTTGTGTGTTTCTTCCAAACAACTCAACTTTGGTTTCATCTGTCCACAGAATATTTTGACTGCTGTGGAGCATCCAGGTGCTCTTGTGCAAACTGTAAACGTGCAGCAATGTTTTTTTTGGACAGCAGTGGCTTCATCTGTGGTATCCCCCCATGAAATCCATTCTTGTTTAGTGTTTTACGTATCGTAGATTCTCAGGGATGTTAGCATATGCCAGAGACTTTTGTAAGTCTTTAGCTGACACTCTAGGATTCTTCTTCACCTCATTGAGCAGTCTGCGCTGTGCTCTTGCAGTCATCTTTACAGGACAGCCACTCCTAGGGAGAGTAGCAGCAGTGCTGAACTTTCTCCATTTAGAGACAATGTGTCTAACCGTGGACTGATGAACAGCAAGGCTTTTGGAGATACTTTTATAACCCTTTCCAGCTTTATGCAAGTCAACAATTCTTAATCGTAGGTCTTCTGAGAGCTCTTTTGTGCGAGGCATCATTCAAATCAGGCAATGCTTCTTGTAAAAAGCAAACCCAGAACTGGTGTGTGTTTTTTATAGGGCAGGGCAGCTTGTAACCAACACCTCCAATCTCATCTCATTGATTGGACTCCAGTTGGCTGACACCTCACTCCAATTAGCTCTTGGAGAGATCATTAGTCTAGGGGTTCGCACTGTGAATGTTTAAATGGTGTGTTCAAAAAAACATGGTAACATTTAATTCTTTGTGTGTTATTAGTTTAAGCAGACTGTGATTGTCTATTGTTGTGACTTAGATGAAGATCAGATCACATTTTATGACCAATTTGTGCAGAAATCCATATCATTCCAAAGGGTTCACATACTTTTTCTTGCAACTGTATACATACGTTTCTGTACATGTATATATGTAGGTTTATATATGTGTACATATGCATTTCATTTTAGGAGTCACATCCCTCTGTCTCTAGTGCACTAGTATAAACCATTCTAATTCTGCCCCCTTAGCACGAGTCAGACTGCTTCCGCAAACAGTGGATCGCTCTATACAGCCAGAGCGTCCCTGTTGCCTAGTAACGGCTTTCACGTGATCCGGCCCGACACCACGTGATGAAGCCGGAACACACAACACGCCCTCATACAGCAGACAGCTCCCCTGCCATCGGAGCGTCTCTGTAACCTGGACAACGGCCCCCACGTGACCCAACTCCGCTCAAGTGATGTGGGTCCGGAACACCCGGTATCATCACATATTATATCATCAGTAAGCGCGGATTTGGGCGCATCGTATGCGCACTTTGATGTGCCTCTAATCAGTTTCCACCTCAGGGCCGGCCCTCTTAGTGGGCGCCATCATATCATGTGATTATGAAAGTTTTATTAAATAAGTATGTAGCATTGTGAATTTCTGTTCCACAATGTGTGAGTACATTTAGTTTGTGTACACCAGCAGTCCGTTCTGAGGACTTGCTGATTTACACATTACATTTGCCGTATATTCATTTAGGCAACACCCCTTCTGACCTTGTGATCCCTCTATAGGCGGTACCTTGTATGTATAAATATGTGCAGCTTTGTGCTGTTTAAGTTGTGCAGCTTTTTGTACCTGATGAAGGGGAGTGATTCCCCGAAACGCGTTGTATCGCTGCAATAAAAGATTCTTATTCTGATCCTGGCGACTGGTTGATGGTAATTTCGCGCCGTGGGACGTATTTGTATTTTCCTGTGCCAATCATCTCCTTGGGGACTCCAGGCATCTCCACTTAGAAGATTCTCTGTGATCCCGTGGCTGCAGACCATCACATTCAGGTGTCCAGACTTACCATACCAACTCTCATTAGTGTTGTGCCTATATTTGCACAACCACGTAAGGTGAGCCTTGCAAGTTATTTCCTTCATACTTTATTACTCACAGAATTACCCTATGGTGCGCACATCAGTTTTTTTTTACAGTTTTACCCGGCCTGTTATACCATACAGCTAGGAGTCAGGGTCAGAGTTAGGGACGCTGTAGGAGGTGACCTGCTCCCTAATTCTGTTGTCCTGGCCAAGCAGCTTCCATATACGTGTAACATCGCACGGCTGAGGGTTTCCCCCATCCTCAGCCGTGACAGTATGACCACAATGGCTCCTCACCTGGTCTACCTTCGGAAGAGGGTGCAGCATGCATCGCCATATGTTGTGGGGTGCATGCGCGTTCTCCGGAGGGAGAACGCTTTGGGGATCACCATTTACGGCGCGGTTGGTGGCTTATTCCCCGCCACCTTACCTTCCGTGTCCGTGTTGGTGATCCCTCGTCCCTCTCTATGTTCCTATCTCTGATCGTCTGCTGGCAGCATTCTGTTTGTGTTCCGGCTGTGTGCTGGTTAGAAGTGTCTGTTGGCAGCGACAGGAGTGGGGACATGAGTAGAGAGTGGACGCAGCGTCAGTGCGGTCTCCCCGGGCTGTTTCTTTGCTGGTCTCTGGTTCCTGTGTGTTGCTCCAGAGCCTGGCAGTCGGATCCCTGGTTCCTGTGTGTTGCTCCAGGGTCCGGCAGCAGTCCTGGGGAGACTTGCATGTACTGGCGCTCATTCCCCTATTTTTCCTTTCTCCCATCCCTGTTTTGAGTTCCTCACTAGTTTCCCTTTTTTTTTTGGTGGGGGGACTTTGAGGGGTGGGAGTGTCACGACCATGGTTATGGCCGTGACTCCTGGAACTGCATGCAGTTGCCTGCGGTCTTGTCTTTGTTCTCAATCACAGGTGAAGGCTGTAGTAGTTTGCCTCACGTGTGGTTGCCGCTGGCAACATTATGTATTGGCAGTATAGCAGCCTGAGCTTTTGCTAGGCAGCTTGCTGTCAGGTGCATGCAGTTGCACTTGGCAACCTGTCTTTGTAGGTGTGCCTTTTATCTGTTTGGTGTGCACGGTGTTTATGTGTGTGTGTGTGTGTGTGCACTTCTCCTTTAAGTGGCTTCACTACCCTGTCTGGTCTTGGAAGGGTTAATTCCCCCTCCAGTATGTGTCTGTGTGGGTGTGGCTACTTGGGCTATTTAGCCTCCCCTGAGACCTGTAGCTGAGGGGTACTTCAGCCTTGTAGTAAGCTGGAGGCATCCTCCTGGTCCCTTATACCATCTGCCAGTGAGGGCCACCCTTGTGGTCATAAAAGTTATGCGTGATATTTATGTGATGTTCTTGTTATGTCTTATATTACTGCAGCTATGGATCTGGGTTCCTGTGTGTTATGTGTGTGTGCTGTGTCCTTTTATGTTTGGTTTGGACTTCAGCATGTGAGCACGGGATCCAGTCAGTGTGTCTGTGGCAGGTAGGTGTGGAAATGCTTTCATTCACCTGCCATATCCATAGGCTGTTTGTGTTCCCCTTTCCTTGCAGCTTTGCCAGTTTAGACTCCTGTTCCTCCGTGACTAGGAGGAACAGGATGTCTTACCCAGCTCCTAGCTCAGGGATCGGTTGAGGGCTAATAGGGACTCGAGGTTCCTGAGTATGAGCCCTCCTACCATCTGGGTTGGCTCATACAGCTAGGGGTCAGAGTTAGGGACGCTGTAGGAGGTGACCTGCTCCCTAATTCTGTTGTCCTGGCCAAGCGGCTTCCATATACGTGTAACATCGCACGGCTGAGGGTTTCCCCTATCCTCAGCCGTGACACCGGCTGGCCCTGTCAGCTTTTCAAAAATCCCGCGCCTGTCTTCATTCGGCGCAGGCGCTCTGAGATAAGGAGGCTCGCCTCCTCAGCGCTCCCTCAGTGCACCTGCGCCGATGACGTCTTCTCTTTCGGTGACGTCATCGGCGCAGGCGCACTGAGGGAGTGCTGAGGAGGCGAGCCTCATTCTCTCAGAGCGCCTGCGCCGAATGTAGACAGGCGCGGGATTTTTGAAATGCTGACAGGGCCAGCCGGAGGAGGAGAGCGCTGCTGGCCCTGTCAATCAACAAGAGGAGGGGGCAGTGTTTTGCGGCTGCTACAAGCAAGTAGACGCCCTACTTGCTGGTAGTGAAGTGATTAGCATATTTATCAGACAGGTCAGCTACCTCCATCTCTATCTGAAGCAGTGATTACACTCATTTTAAAAAGGGTAAGGATGAGAGAGAGATCGGTGCGTATCGCCTGTTCTCTCTCCTAAATACAGACTATAAAATCTGTGCAAAAATATTTGCTAACAGATTAAAGGGAATTATTGACAGGCTAATCCATCCAGACCAGACTTGATTTATACCCAAGAGATTGGTACAATCTAGTATACGTAGAGCCTTTTTAAATATGCAGGCTGACGCTGAGAAGGCGTTTGACAGGGTGGAGTGGGAATATCTCTGGAAAATAATGTATAGGATAAATATAGGCAAATACTTTAGTAAATGGGTCCAGATCCTATTCAATCACCCCAAAGCCAAAATTAATATCAATGGAGTATGGTCGGACCAAATAGAGCTGCATAGAGGAACAAGACAGGGATGTCCCCTTTCTCCTTTATTGTTTGCTTTATTTATAGAACCACTGGCAGCTAAAATTAGATCGGACGAGGGGATTCGTGGCTTTGGTATGAAGGGGGGTCTCTGATAAGATAAGAATGTATGCAGATTACATCCTGATCTTCTTGGAGAACCCAATGCCGCAGTTGCCTTACCTTATGGAATTAATAAACAAGTTCAGTGATATTTCGGGATATAAAGTTAACTGGGCAAAGTCAGTATTGCTACCACTCGACCAGGAAAGCCCATCGAATCCCCTAGGAATTAGGGTATTAAAAACTACGGAATCTATGGAATATCTGGGTATAAAGTTAAGTGCTAGTATGTTAGATTTTGTGAGATTGAATGTCACTCCCCTGTTGACTAGATGCAAAAGCAAGATCAGCGTCTGGCAGAAGTTATCAATGGGACAGGCGGACAGAATTGAATTAATAAAAATGGTTTTGCTTCCCCAGATTTTGTATATTTTGGCGACATGTCCAGTTTGGATAGAGGATCATTTCTTTAACCATCTGGAACGACTGCTGAACGGCTTAATCTGGGGAAGGAAAAGGGTAAAACTCAAACAAAAATATCTCTGGTTAGCGGAAGAGGATGGAGGACTATCGGTCCCTTTTTTCCAGGGATATTACTTAGCCTCCCAAGTTCAGTGGATAAAGTCAGGGGGAAATAATATAAAGTAATTCTTGGAATGCGGTTTTAATGGCCCAAAATATGGTATATTTAGCATATTGGAGACGGGATTCATCAAAAATAAAGGGAAAAAATGCCCAATATGTTGAATGGTGGATTTGTCTTGGGGAAAGATGAAAAGAATTTTGGGAACACTTTAAATTTCTCACCTTTGTGGTGTATTAGTAAGATTGTAGAATTCCAACTAATCACGGACTATAAATATTGGGAAAATCACGGTATTATTTATGTATCACAGTTAGTAAAGAATGGGACAATAAGAGCACTAAAAGAATTATGCCCTGGAATAAATATAGATTTAATGACACAATATTGGTACCACCAACTAAAACGCGCATTTGAAGCCACACAAAATAGGGAATATTTTACCACAATAAAACACAAATTCACAGATTTTTGTTACCAACACATGACGACAAGGGTGACTATCTCTCAGGTGTATAGGATAATAAGAAAGGGACTGGGGAAAACACTAAAGTTTAATAGTGAGGAAAAATCGGTAAAGGATCAAAGACAATAGAATGGGGGAAGATATATAAAAATATAAAAAAGACAACGATATCGAGCAATTTTAGGAATATTTATTTTAACATCATCAACAGAGTATACCTGACTCCAATATTGCTGAGTAAGATCTATAAAGAACGAGAATCAAAATGTTGGAAATGTGGAGAAGAGTCTGCCAATTATATCCATATGATATGGACCTGTCCAAGTATGCAATCTTACTGGCGAGAGTTGTTTGGTTCGCTAAGTGCAGGGTCCCTAATATCCCTTCCACTTAAACCAGAGGTGGCCGTTCTAGGCTACCTTCCATCACTAATTAGGGAAAAGGGAAAAAAAAAAAGGGTCTGGACAAGAGGCCTTATGGCGGCAAGAGTCATCATTGCAAGAGAGTGGGGATCAAAAAGAGCACCCAGCATTAGGGAATGGAAAAACCTACTGGCAAGGATTGAGAGATATAAGGAATATGCGGTAGGAGCTGAATGAGTGTCACCGCCGTATGAGGGGGGGGGCGGGGTGAGAGGGGGAGAGAGATTGGAGCGACCCTTGGCGATGCCCCCCGAGACGACCATCATGGGGGGGGATTCGGGTGATAAGTCTGGATAGACAGTGGGAGATCCGAGTCAAATGCAACAGGGAATTTGTGAATTTTTTTAAATAGCGTGGACTATGTATTAGATCTGTATTTTATTGCCTGGTCAATTTGATGTATAATTTGCTCTGCCAGACTGTGTATTGACGTACTCGGACTCGGCACTGTCAAATTTCTAGGTAGGGTACTATAGGGTACTATTCTGGCGCTTCCCTAGTATTCACCCTTTGATCCCTATACAGGGATCTGGACATTGCTGCAGGTTAGTAACCAGACTGCTACCTCCTGGAATAGTCCCAGTATAGTGAGAAGCTGACCCACTGGGAGCAGTCCGGGAGCTCTGGATATCAAAAACGCACCAAAAAATGCAGGAAAAGCACAGGTACAATCTGAACAGGCACCAAGGTTTGGATTCTGGTTTTAGAGAGCCAGTTAACATAGACACAGTAAAGACTTGCAGGCCAGTCAGTGGTGAGATACACACATGGCAGGCAGGTCTGGGAACTTGACTGGAGCACAGAAAAGACAGACTGGGTTAAGTTAAACAAAAACTGAATTTGAAAGTGTAGGAGCACACAGGCAGGGGGAAATAGAACTTGGAGCTTGGCGGGAACACAGGCAGGAAATAACACAGGATAAATCACAATAGCTCTAGACTGTCAAGCACCCTGGCTGGTCACTAGGAAAACTAAATCTTAGACAACCTCTTCCTGTAGAGGGTGCCTTAAATACCCAGGGACCTTTAGCTATTAGCTGAGGAAGTATTTGGGAGCCTGCACACTGGCCTTTTAAAAGGCCAGAGGTGAGCGCACATGTACCCTTAGGAAGCATCAGGCAAGGACGTGAAGGCAGCAGCATGGAGAGGATTTCTGCTACCAGGGTATTGGATAGTATGTGGTGCAACATCCACGCCGGGGACAGCAGGAGGGTGTCAGGCACAGACCACAGATCTAACAATGAAGAGTCAGGATATGCAGTATCCCAGAACCTATATTTATTGAACCCCAAAAATAGAAGGCAAACAATTGGTTCTCCCTTTATATCTGAACTGAAGTACAGATCTCAGGTGTCTGACATGAGAAGACCAATTGGCAGAGAATACCAGTATATCATCTAAATAGACAATGACAAATTTACCATTAAAATCTGTGTGTCGGGGCGTGGCCAAGCTGACGAGGGAGATGGACGCATAAACCAGAGCTCCCGCTCCTGCACTGCGACTAACACTGCAAAAGCCCTTCAAAGTGGTCGTTTTCACAAAAATAAACCGACAGCCAGACACTAGCGAAGACCCTCATGATGACGAGGGGTAAAAGAGCGTCTAAAGCGCAAGGAAAGCTGGAGTTTTTCTTCAGCAAAGATCGGAGCCAAGATGGCACTGACGAGGAGGCCTCCTCCATCGTCCCGAACACAAGCAGCACTAGAAGCGTCAATACACCATCCCCAAGACGGACGGAGGAGGGGGAGAAGATACACCGGAGCTCAGATAAAGGAGCTGTCTCCACAGCATCGACATCTCCTTCCCCCCGTTTAACCTCTCAGGTCAGTCAGCCTAGCTCTGGCGCGGGATCCCCGCTTGTAGTAAATGCCGCTCAGGCCTCACCGTCGGCCAGTCCAGAAAAGCGGAGGCCTAGGATCCAAGAGTCCGGTCACCCTGGGTACAACTTAACAGACACCCCGGAGTAGATAGAATCTCCCTCCACAATTGAAGCTTTGCACTCCTTCCCCACCAATGCTTAATGAAGCAAATGCTGTTAGCATTCAATAATTCTATGACCGCACATATGTCAAACCTAATATCGCCATTGCAGGCCACAGTCATAGATCTGGGCAATAGAACGCAAAACATGTGGGAGAAAAAATGGGGGAGTTTGCAGCTTCACACAATAACCTGATCGACGAACATGAAGCATTTGCTGCTGAAGTGTCGTATCTTAAGGCTAAAGTTGCAGATCTTGAAGATAGATCTCGCAGGAATAATCTTAAATTGCGGGGGATCCTAGAAAGTGTTACCCCAGCGGTTCTGTCCGATTATATAAAGAGCCTACTGAAGTTGCTCATACCCTCTTGCACAGATCGCGACCTGATCATTGATAGAGCGCACAGGGTTGCCAAGCCTAAACATCTCCCTGAAGGAACCCCCAGAGATGTCCTTGCAAGGATCCATTTTTACCACATAAAAGAGAGTGCACTAGCGAATGCCAGGAAGAGGGACTGCATGCCAGATCCTTACCAATCAGTTCAGCTCTTTGCGGACTTATCAGCAGCCACCCTGCAACTCCGCCGCACACTACTCCCCATAACGTCTGCCTTACGGGTTCACTCTATCGTATACTGCTGGGGATTTCCAGTCAAGCTGCTGATCCGTAAAGATGATTCCTTTATTGTGGTCAAATCCGTGGAAGAAGGAAAGAAATTGCTTTCTACATGGAACATCCAGACGGATCCTTCTCATGATTTGCCACCTCGAAACAAAATCTCAACGGAGGAGGAATGGCAGTTGGTGGAAGGCAGGCGCAAGAAGAAGAACCGCTGAAGGACTTGCCACCATATTGTTTCTGAAGTTGTAGGAGTGGATGAGTATTCACTACCCTGTATTGGTTGACTATGTTTTCCCCCAACATACTTGAGAGGCAATTACACCTGCCTCTAACCTCTCAACCCGACCGCCCGAGTTTAAGGGCGCCTCAGGTTCAGATAGCTTTGTTATTCTTATGTTCTGTGTTTTCATTTTCCTTTTCTTTTATTTACCCTGTGTTTCTATTCTTGAGTAGAGATAAGCCAAAATGTGATATATTTTATGCATATGGGGCAGTGGGAGGAGGTTCCTTTCTCCTGAGATATTCGTATAGGCTTTTAACATTGCATTATTTCCATCACAATGGTGTTAAAATTAGGATCCCTTAATGTTAGAGGCCTAAACAGCCCATTTAAGCGCCGCATGTTATGGAAGGAGGCCCTTAATCTTAAATGTGACATCTTTTGTGCGCAAGAGATGCACATACTTGAGAAAGACTCCCACAGGCTCAAGCACAATAGTTTTCCAGTGATCATGCAAGCACATAATACGAAAAAGAAAAGGGGGGTCCTCCTAGCCTTTAAAAACACGGTAGCTCACACAGAAGTCTCCACTCTTTTAGACCAAAGAGGCAGATAGATCATTCAGATCTGCTACCTGAATAATGTGCTGTTCACGGTGGTGGGATTATATGCCCCAAACAAGAAACCGTATCGGTTCCTACACAAACTACTCATTAAAATAAACTCCCTACAGAAAGGTAGGGTCATTATATGTGGGGACTTTAACACTGTTCCTGACCTTTCCCTCGATACCACCTCCTCCACCAGAAATGTCTCGGCTAACTTCACCCAATTATTGTTACGCAATTCCCTTTATGATATATGGCGTATTCTGCACTCGTCAGAAAGGGACTATACATATTTCTCGCCCTCCCACCGTTCCTACTCCCGCATAGACCTGATTCTAGTAGATGGTAGATCCATCAGCCAGATACAAAAAGCGGATATCGGGCTGATCACGTGGTCTGACCACGCACCAGTTACTGTGGAACTTAAGGAACAGTTCCAACATCCCCCTAGTCAACTTTGGAGAGCGAATGATTTAATTCTAGCACATTCCCAATACGCAAAAGAGATCACTAAAGAACTAGGGGAATATTTCCTCTTTAATACAGCCTCTGTTTCTGACCCCTCGATGGTATGGCTCGCGCATAAAGCGTACATAAGAGGAGTTTTGATAAAACTAGGCCACATTGATAAAAAACAGAGGGAGAAAGCCCAGAGGGATCTAATAACTCAAATTGAACGGCTAGAAAAAGCTAACAAAGCTGCTCCAAATGAGAATACATCACACACTTTGAGGTCTCTCAGAGTTAATCTAAGAGAACTCTTGTTACACTCCTATGAATATGCCCTGAAGAAAACTAAAGCCAGGTACTACTCCCAAGCTAATAAGGCAGGTAGCTTGCTCGCAAACAGAATAAAGGCAAGATCCTCTAAATTCCGCATATCATATTTATGGAACTCCGCTAAATCCCAAAAGCTATATGACCCTAAACATATTGCCAATCGGTTTATGGAATTTTACTCCCATCTTTATAATCTGGATCAAGACCCCCCCCCATGTCACCCCTCCTTCTCCCACAGACATAGATAAATTTCTGGACTCACTGTCTCTACCCACTCTCGCCGCGGCGAGTGCAAACTCTCTCACCTCTCCTATAACTGCAGAAGAAATCCTCCGCATAAGAGTCCAGGACCTGATGGCCTATCTAATATGTATTATAAACTGTTTGCCTCAACGTTAGTATCCCATCTTCAGGCTTCCCTGTCTCGTGCTGCATCAGATGGAAAGATGCCAAAAGAAATGTTGGAAGCGGTCATAGTGACGTTGCCGAAACCGGGAAAAGACCCGGATACCCCACAAAACTTCCGCCCAATCTCACTCTTAAATGTGGATCTCAAAATCAATGCGAAATTGATTGCAAATAGGTTAGCCCCTATTATTCCATCCTTAATTAATCCGGACCAAGTGGGCTTTGTGCAACAGAGGCAAATCACTGACAACTCGAGGAGAGTCCTCAACCTAATAGACTTCGCGAATAGGTCCGCAAAACCGGCGCTCTCGGTGCTTGAGAAAATGGGTTTCCCCTCCCAGATGCTGAACGCCATCAAGGCACTATACAAGGACCCCTCAGCACAGGTTTTAGCTAATGGTATCCTATCTGATCCTTTCACACTGTCTAACGGCACGAGACAGGGATGTCCTCTATCCCCACTTATTTTTATCTTATCCATAGAACCTTTAGCCCAGGCTATCCGGAGGGGCCAGAAATAACGGGCATTCAAATAGGTGATAGACAACACCGTATCTCATTGTACGCGGACGACATCATACTTACACTAATCCTGATGCGTCACTATCGGCGGCGATGAATCTAATACGAGAATTTGGTGCCCTGTCATATTATAAGATTAATGAGACCAAATCACAGGTTCTCCCATTGGGTATACCTGCAGACGAGCTAACTCATCTACAGCAAAAATTTCTCCTGGACTGGCGATCAGATGACATTTTATATTTAGGGATCCATCTCTGCTCCACCCCTCAAAACCTGTATAAAGCTAACTTTTCCCAATTAATACCAACACTACAATCTGAACTTAATAATATAGCGAAAACAGAACTATCGTGGATCGGGCGGATAGCCGCGTTCCAGCAACACATTCTCCCAAAAATTTTATATCTGTTCCGGACCATCCCCATCCCGATCCCAAACTCCTTCTTTAAGCTGTCCAATAAAATGCTCAATAAATTTGTGTGGCAAAGGGGCCCACCAAGGATAGCCAGGGTCATAATGAATAGACACAAAAAGAAAGGCGGTCTTAGTCTACCGAACATCTTTGACTATTATATGGCCTCTAGAATCAATCAACTGCGGGCATGGTGGGCGGGCGATGAGTCCATAAATTGGGTCCACATAGAACAGTCCCAAGCTCCCTCACACAATCTTAAAGCCTTATTACTAGCCTACATCAGTACGAAATCACCCATCCCGATTCATTCATTTTTCGTCTTATCTTCATTAACCATTTGGAAGTCGTACGTAGACAAAGTGGCAAATAATCCGGTTTCATTCACACACTTGGCCCCAATAGAATGTCTATCACTGTTAACTCCTGATCTGCAACCGGCATCCTGGAAAGAGAGGGGAATTCTTTCCGTGGGTGATTTGCTGACAAATTCATCGACCAAACCTTACAACAGTCCTACGGCATTTCGAGTGGAGAAATCTTTAAGTATTTGAGAGTCAAACATATCCTGAATGATACTCCTATGTCAATTGGAAATGGGGTTTTACAACTGTTGAAGCATTGGAACCTTCCTAACACATCCTCTTCAGGAATCAAAGCTATCTACTCCCTCCTAGGAAACAAACTTTCCTTCATCAAAACAGCCCCATTCATGGCCTGGGAGAAGGAGCTGGGTCAGTCCTTCTCTCTCATCCAATGGTCTACTGCCGTTGGTGTCGCCACGTCTCACCTCCACTGTGCTACCCATTTTGAATCATATATGAAAACGGTATTGAGATGGTACTTTACTCCTCTCAGACTTAGGCTAATTTACCCAGGTGTTTCCCATACTTGGTGGAGGGGATGTGGCGGAAAGGGGTCACTGTTTCATATCCTATGGGATTATCCCAATCTTAGGGATCTATGGACCCAGATCTTTCAAACAGTTTCTTTATTGACTAAAGTCCAAATTTTGCCTGATCCTGCTCTCGCCCTTTTATTCTTAAAGATAAATGAGATCCCCAGAGAGGCGAGAGTGATCAGTTTACACATTTTTCTACCTACAAATCTACGTATAGTGACCTACTGGAAAAGCTCGAAAATACCATCCCTTTCAGAAATAATAGAAACAGTGGCCACCACTTCTGTTTATGAAAAAATTATGGCGTACAAAGATTTTAGGATGCATAAATATGAGATAGAATGGTCCAAATGGGAGGTTATACAGGCTCGCCCCGAGAGCCCATCCTGATCCCCGATCCATCCTATACTATATGGTGTACTTATAAAGTTCAAATTATCCCTATTTAGGCTTTCTCAGAATGGCTGGATTAGTGTGATATATATATTTGTATGCAATGATGTGACTTACGGATATCCTCACTCTACTCATGTACCCCAATCCCTTCTCTTCCCTCCTCTCCCCCCCCTTTTTTCATCCCCTGCCCTCCTTTATACCTTGTTTATATATCATTTGATTTACTATGTAAAACAAAATTGTAATGACAGAATATATGTCATCTGTACTGCTTGCTCCAGAATAATAAAAAAACATTGACAAGTAAAATCTGTGTGTCATTTGCCAAGTTTTGAAAAACTGCTGGAGCGTTACCAAATCCAAAAGGCCTAACTAGGTATTCATAGTGTCCCTCAGGAGTGCTAAATGCAGTCTTCCACTCATCTAGTTCATGAATGTGAATAAGATTGTAAGCTCACCCTCGCCTATTCTTGCTCATTTAAATGGGAAGTCCATAATTCTTTTATTAGAGGGGGATTTATAGCATTAGGTTAGGTAAAATAGTACATAGCCAAAATAAATGGCTGGCAAAACAGGAGTAGGAAACACTGATCTACTTAAGAATTAACATTAAAGATGTCTTAAATGTCAAGGCAGTACAGGCTTACTTTAAGGTTAGACAATATTTTGCACATTGGGAGGCAGGGGGAAATGTGAATTCTCTCGGTTAAAAAAGCAAAAAAAAAGCAAAATACCATACATGCACAGGGGTACCAGGGGCAGGTTTTATCAGGCACCAGTTGCATAACCGCATGGGTTTTTACCTTTCCATATGACCAGTTTTATGTTTGTCTAATAAAGGCTATTAGGGATGAGCGAATCGACTTCGGATGAAACATTCGAAGACGATTCACATAAAACTTTGTTTCAATACTTTATGGAGCGAGTGAAGTTATTACTTTGCGAACCGAACCCGAGTTCGAGAAATGGTTATTTACAGCAGAAATTAATTTATTAAGGTATTATGCGAAGTCTCGTGAGACTTCGCGAAGTAATAACTTCGGCTCATCGGAGCCAATATATTCTATACAGTATTGAAACAAAGTTTTATGCGAATCGACTTTGGATGTTTCATCCGAAGTCGATTTGCTCATCCCTAAAGGCTGTGTTTATGATATTAAACGAGTTGTCTCACTTCAGAAAATGGCTTTATCATGTAGAGAAAGTTAATACAAGGCCCTTTGTGTGCATTGTGATGGTCCATATTTCTTCTTTCCATCACATTATACACTACTTGTTTCCATGGTTACGACCATCCTGCAATCCAGCAGATGTGGCTCTGCTTGCACACTGTAGGAAAAAGTGCATGCCTATGGTCACACCGGTGGTCCTGGCCACCATAGAGGCCGGCGCCTTTTCCACCCTGGATTGCAAAGTGGTTGTAACGATGGAAACGAGCCGTGTATAATGCGATAAAAAAATGAATCAAGCCAGCAAAGAAGGCATTATGAACAATCACAATGCATTAGTAAGTGACTTTTATTAACTTCCTCTACATGATAAATGCAATTTGCTGAAGTTAGACAATCCATTTAATGCCCCATGAATAAGTGATGTGGGATTTTACATGGAACTATTTTTCACTGTATTTATTATTATTTTTTTTACTAAGGGCCATATTGATCTAATTAAGTTCCCGCTAATGAAGTGTTTCTTCCTGATAACCACCTGCTCTTCAGTTGAGCTGAAGTGCTGCATTTACAGCAGAGTGATCACCTCCATCACTTTATTGTTCGTCCCCATACAGAGTCATTGTTTCCATTTATACAGCACAATCTACTACCTAGAAACAATGTCCGCCTGATAGATTGTTTCACCCGAGGAATGAGTGTCTCTCATTCATCAGTGATCTGCAGCACCTTTACTTGGGCAGATTAACAGGAGCAAAAGTTCGTAGGAACATTCGTTCCAGTAAGCTGCTTAACCAATGGGCAGTGTAAATACTGGAATATTTAAATGGGTTGTCCATATTTGCCTGTTAGAACATTATAATACTTAGAGGTAGTACTGAGACAACTGAAGTAATACAGTTTTAGACATCTCTTATCAAGACTCAATAAATTACATTCTGTGTGACAAAGATCCTTTATGCTTTATATCTGGAATTGCCCTTCAGAGCAGATCTATTTTACATCCTTTGCTCTCATGGTGACACATAGGTTAAAGTGGATCTGTCAGCTAAAAGAGGTTTTACAGCCATATTAAGTATAAGTGTGGCAGTGAGCTGTAAATGGTTTAAAAATAGTTGATACATCCCTGATTCCTCATTGCTGCCTTTTCGACAATGCCATGTCCTTGCTACTTCCCGACACAATAGAAAATGTCTGGGAATACTATGATTGGCTGAGCAGCATTCCAAGTCAATTCCTGATTAGTATTGGAGCAGGAAGGGAAGTGTAGGGGGTACCTGGGTCCTGTCGGGACAGCAGCTGCACGGAATCGGTAAGGTGTCAACTTTTTTTTAACCAATTGCAGCCCTCTGCCACACTTTTTTTTATACGTCTGTAAAGCCCCTTTAATACATTGCTGTATGAAAGGGCAGTTTTGGACAGACTAATAGCTATGGATCCATTATATTCTTTCAGCAATTCTAGTAGCCAAACTGCACAACATATTTTTGTGCTGATTTAGCTACTAGTAGTACATACTTGTAGCAATAATATTCAGTCTTACTAGCAGTAGTGGCTTGTAGTAATAATTTGCTAGTAGTAGGAACCTGAAGCTGTAATATGCAGCCCTTAAATAGGCCAGCATATTAAAGGAGTTGTTCTGGTTGTCCCAACCACCGGGCCTCTACTCATCATGAGAATGGGGGTTCCGTTCCCCCGTTCTGATGGAGTGGTAGATCATGCATGCGCACTGCCACTCCATTCATTCTCTATGTGAGCAACGGAGCTAGCAGAGTTACAGCGCTTCAGTTCCCCTGATCCGTGGGTGTCCACCACATAGGTGATAATTTAAAAACTTGACACAATCCCTTTAAGCTGTCAGATTTGGCTTAACATACATTGTTGCAACATTTTAGAGTTCAGCATAGTTTCAGTCCTGTTTGGACTAATGAAATGAGCACATAAATACAGCCTGTATAAGTTTAATATTTGTAGGAAATTGTTAGAACCTTAACTGTATGGTTTTTGCTTCACTTTCAGTTCTCGCTCATTACATTTCTGTTTTTTTAGGGATGAACTAAGAAGTTTTGTTGAAAATGGTACATTAACCCATTTAAAGGTCTGCTTCTCAAGAGAGGCATCCTGTGCCACTGATGATTATATGCCGAAATATGTCCAGGAATACCTTCAGGTTTTCTCTCAAGATATTGTCCAAATATTGACCAAAGAGAATGGATGCTTTTATGTCTGTGGGTAAGTATTTTATACTATATTGTAATGTTTGTCACAAATCTACAATAGTAGTTATATCATTTTGTGCACTACTCAAGTCATCAGCAAATGTAGAATTTGTAATTCATATTCAAGCCATAGTTAAAAACTGATATGGTTTTAATTGGATTTAAGTAAAACAAATATTTATGGTTTAGATAAAAATCTAATTCTAAACTGCACAGAAGCTTACGTTTCAACAATTTTTGTAGTTACCGACAACCTTTATGGAGCATTTTCCAGAAACTTTGAGAAAATGTGTCGAATAGAAGCATTCCATTATTTTGTGCCTATATAGTACAGGATAGGCCATTATTAAGAAAGTTTAGTTGATGTGCACTTTGTTGTTTGTCTGCCATCCTCATTACTTCTTCCCCTCAAATATAAATCCTACATTTCCCATCATGCCTGGCTTTACAGAGACTGAGCGGTAGAGTTTCATCAAACTGCCCTGCTCTGAGTCCTTTCTAAGGACAGCTATAATAGATCAGTGACACAGGGCTTCTGTCCCCTCACACTTTAGAGTCTCAGTGTATATCATATGTGATGCAGCTTCAGCCTCTCTGCTCTGTTAGCTCTTACATGCAGGAGGAAGGGATACAAGTGTGAAGCTGCATGTCCTAGACCTACACCGGAGAGGCTGCACACAGAGATACAGTACGTATCACTGAAAGCGTGGTTAAAAATGAACTTTTATCAGATATATTAAAATAGTGTAGTAAATTAGGGGCCCTAGGTGAAAAACCACAACACAATCAAAACATGTAATAAATGAAAAAAGTTGGGCAGGGATTTTATTTTTTTAAGGGGGATTCTATCCATAGTTAACCATACCTCGATACCCTAACCAGGAGTCACACCTTGATGGGAGGTGTACTCTGTGCTAGTACCTAACCTAGTGGAACCTAAAAAGGCCCTAAGTAAGTAAGTAGGATATAGAGATAGGTTTGTCCTACAACCTACAAACAACCATAAGCATTGATAACCAAGGGCAAAGTCTCTAAGTATCTATGTATCTAGAAGACATAGAGTAGCGCTATAAAAAAATCACCAGTGCCAAAAAGGCACTTCTAAAAAATACATGTAAGATGACTACCCATGCCAGTAATGCCCAGGATCAGTATTAGTATCACTAATGAAGACCATAACAAAGTTCGAAAATGATCGTGCAAGATAATGCAAAAGCTACACCAAGACTTAAAATGAAGCAACTCAGACTGTCCACCAATAAGATAAACACATAACCATACATATATTGCCTGCCAACATATTGCCTCTATACACATTGATAAGTGTAAAACAGAAATACGACTCACAAGGGAGCCACTGACCCACTCTAAGTTGAAAGCAGGCAGCAGGCCAAGTAGGCCGTGGGCAGAGTATACTCCATGTGGAAATTCCGCGTTTAGATGGACGCCAGGAAGTAGGAGGGGGATACCTCTTCCTTAATAGGCTGAAGGTGTTGGATTCCACAAATTCCTCTCAGGAAGGGGAGCATTGCTTAATTAGAAGGCTGATGGTAACACAGCATTTCAGTCACACCCACCGAGGCACAAGACAGCCAATGGTGTGCACAGTAGATCATAGTACTGCGCACATGACTATTGGAGGGGCGCGGTGGTGGCCGCGCCCACTCGCACACTGCATATCCAATTACTGAAGCAATCATAGTCGGGGCATGACGATTAATGGTGATGTGCACCCACCTACTAAATATTCATATGCTGACGCACATAGCCAACACATCCCCTGAACAGGGAGCATGTCAATACAAATGCAGTATGGTATATACAAATAGAGATGTCGCGAACATAACATTTTCCGTTCGCGAACGGCGAACGCGGATTTTCGCAATTGTTCGCGAACCGGGCGAACCGCCATAGACTTCAATATGCAGGCAAATTTTAAAACCCATAGGGACTCTTTCTGGCCACAATAGTGATGGAAAAGTTGTTTCAAGGGGACTAACACCTGGACTATGGCATGCCGGAGGGGGATCCATGGCAAAACTCCCATGGAAAATTACGTAGTTGACGCAGAGTCGGGTTTTAATCCATAAAGGGCATAAATCACCTAACATTCCTAAATTGTTTGGAATAACGTGCTTTAAAACATCCAGTGTGTGTATACGATCAGGTATGATGTTGTATCGATCAGGTAGTGCAAGGGTTACGCCCGCTTCACAGTGACAGACCAAACTCTGACAAACCAAACTCCCCGTTTAACGCACCCCAAACAACCGCAAACAGTCCATTTGCACTACCGCAAACTCCCCATTTGCACAAGGTTGGATACCAAGCTAGCCATGTCCCGTTCCTTGTCCTCACTGACGTCATTGAAGGTCTCTTCCTCCACCCAGCCACGTACAACACCAAGGGTCCCCGAAAGGTGACAACAAGCCCCCTGAGACGCCTGCTGTGGTTGGTCGTTCACCTCCTCAAAGCCACCTTCCTCCTCTGACTCCTCTTCTTCAGACTCCTCTCTCTGCGTTGCCGCAGGTCCAGCAATCAACTACGACAAGGCTGATTCTGGTGGTGATGGTGACCACAATTCTTCCTCTTCATGCTCATCTACGGCCTGATCCAGCACTCTTCGCAGGGCACGCTCCAGAGAAAAAAGCATATGGGATGAGGTCGATGATGTTGCCTTGGGTTTGACTGACCAGGTTTGTCACCTCCGCAAAAGGACGCATGAGCCTACAGCCATTGTGCATGAGCGTTCAGTAACACGGCCAAAAAATACCCAGCTCCGCAGAGGCTGTCCTCTTTTTTTTAAATAAAAAAAAATCTGTTCTTACCAGTTTAATCTCTGTATTGTCCCCTATCAGGGGCCGGTGTATGGAATAGATTTTAGGAACCGGGAGATGGAAAAAGATGCTTGGTCGTTCCTCTTACTTCCAATTTGGGGCACTGCGCGTGCGCCGTGCAATGTACTGTGCAATCCCAATATGAGTGGTATGTTAAGTAGTACTATTCCTATCAGTTTAATCCCTGTTACGTCCCCTGTGAGGGGCCGGTGTATGGAATAGATTTTAGGAACCGGGAGATGGAAAAAGATGCTTGGTCGGTCCTCTTACTTCCAATTTGGGGCACTGCGCGTTCGGCTTGCAATGTACTGTGCCACCAGATATGAGTGGTGTGTTAAGTAGTACTATTCCTATCAGTTTAATCCCTGTTACGTCCCCTATCAGGGGACGTGTATGGAATAGATTTTAGGAACCGGGAGATGGAAAAAGATGCTTGGTTGGTCCTGCTACATCCAATTTGGGGCACTGCGCGTACGCCTTGCAATGTACTGTGCCACCAGATATGAGTGTTGTGTTAAGTAGTACTATTCCTATCAGTTTAATCCCTGTTACGTCCCCTATCAGGGGCCGGTCTATGGAATAGATTTTAGGAACCGGGAGATGGAAAAAGATGCTTGGTTGGTCCTCCTACTTCCAATTTGGGGCACAGCGCGTGCGCCGTGCAATGTACTGTGCCACCAGATATGAGTGGTGTGTTAAGTAGTACTATTCCTATCAGTTTAATCCCTGTTACGTCCCCTATCAGGGGACGTGTATGGAATAGATTTTAGAAACCGGGAGATGGAAAAAGATGCTTGGTTGGTCCTGCTACATCCAATTTGGGGCACTGGGCGTACGCCTTGCAATGTACTGTGCCACCAGATATGAGTGTTGTGTTAAGTAGTACTATTCCTATCAGTTTAATCCCTGTTACGTCCCCTATCAGGGGCCGGTCTATGGAATCGATTTTTGGAACCGGGAGATGGAAAAAGATGCTTGGTTGGTCCTCCTACTTCCAATTCGGGGCACAGCGCGTGCGCCGTGCAATGTACTGTGCCACCAGATATGAGTGGTATGTTAAGTAGTACTATTCCTATCAGTTTAATACCTGTTACGTCCCCTATCAGGTGACGTGTATGGAATAGATTTTAGACAACCGCAAAGAGTTGTCAATAGTTGACACACTCATGACATAAATTTTATTCCTCTATGCGTCAATCTTGGTGTAGTGATGACTGTGCTCGTGCGCACGTTTGGGAGATTGCAGGCGATGGCAGTTTTTCAAAGCCTATGGTCGTGCTGAGGTAGTTCAGTGACAGTTAAGTGACCCAGAAAACAATTATTCTGCAGTGTGGGCCCATTGTTGGCCTAGTAGGCTTTAATGATCACCTTAGATGATCACAAAGAAAGTTAATGTTTTTTCTATGCAAAATTATCCAGCCGATCGCTTTTGGTCTGTTCACAATGAAGCAACGACCTTATCATCTGGGGTGTGCCAACACACTCATATAGGTGGTCGCTTCATTGTGATACGCAAGCCCCTTCACCACAACAAGGTAACGATCACAAAGGGGAATTGACACATGTATGTGCATTTTTTTTGTTTTGTTTTTGCAGCCACAGTGCAGCACCAGAGGCCAGAAAAATTAGGCATGTACACATGCCTGAAAAATTTGGTATTGTTGCAGCCGCTGATGTTGCACTAAAACATTGCGGCTTGAACCCTAGTTGGTGGCGGATAAGTCACGCAAGTCATCCGGCATGCAGAGATAAAATACAGCAGCGTGTGGACCATTTTTAGCCCAAGGCAGCTCATCTCATCAGGCCGTTTTTAGTCAAATGTATCGCCCACTGTCAGTCCCTTCGGGATCCATGCCTCATTCATCTTAATAAAGGTGAGGTAATCTATACTTTTTTGACCTAGGCGACTTCTCTTCTCAGTGACAATACCTCCTGCTGCACTGAAGGTCCTTTCTGACAGGACACTTGAAGCGGGGCAGGCCAGAAGTTCTATCGCAAATTGGGATAGCTCAGGCTACAGGTCAAGCCTGCACACCCAGTAGTCAAGGGGTTCATCGCTCCTCAGAGTGTCGATATCTGCAGTTAAGGCGAGGTAGTCTGCTTACTGTCGGTCGAGTCGTTCTCTGAGGGTGGACCGCGAAGGGCTGTGGTGATGCGTAGCACTTAAAAAGCTCTGCATGTCCTCCATCAACAACACATCTGTAAAGCGTCCTGTCCTTGCCGGCGTGGTCGTGGTAGGAGGAGGATTACTTTCACCTCTTCCCCTGTTAGATTCCCATTGTGCTGTGACATCACCCTTATGCGCTGTGTAAAGCATACTTTTTAATTTATTTTGGAACTGCTGCATCCTTTCTGACTTCCTTGTAATTCGGTAACATTTCAGGCACTTTCTGCTTATACCGGGGGTCTAGTAGCGTGGCCACCCAGTACAGGTTGTTCTCCTTCAGCCTTTTTATACAAAAATCCCTCAACAGGCACGACAGCATGAAAGACCCCATTTGCACAAGGTTGGATGCCGAGCTACTCATGTCCCGTTCCTCGTCCTCACTGATCTCACTGAAGGTCTGTTCTTCCCCCCAGCCACGTACAACACCACGGGTACCAGATAGGTGACAACAAGCACCCTGGGATGCCTGCTGTGGTTGGTCTTCCTCCTCCTCAAAGCCACATTCCTCCTCTGACTCCTCTTCCTCAGACTCCTCTTCCAGCGTTGCCGCAGGTCCAGCAAGCGATGCTGATAAGGCTGTTTCTGGTGGTGATGGTGACCACAACTCTTCCTCTTCCTCTTCACGCTCATCTACGGACTGATCGAGCACTCTTTGCAGGGCACGCTCCAGGAAGAAAACAAATGGGATGATGTTGCTGATGGTGCCTTCAGTGCGACTGACTAGGTTTGTCACCTCCTCAAAATGACGCATGAGCCTACAGGCATTGCGCATGAGCGTCCAATAACGTGGCAAAAAAATTCCCAGCTCCGCAGAGGCTGTCCTAGCACCCCGGTCATACAAATACTTGTTGACAGCTTTTTCTTGTTGGAGCAGGGGGTTGAACATTAGGAGTGTTGAATTCCAACGTGTCGGGCTGTTGCAAATCAAGCGGCTCACTGGCATGTTGTTTCACCGCTGAATAGCTGAAAAGTGCTCTATGGCCGTGTAGGAACACCTGAAATGGCCACACACCTTCCTGGCCTGCTTGAGGACGTCCTGTAAGCCTGGGTATTTATACACAAAGTGTTGTACAATCAGATTCAACACATGTGCCATGCACGGCACATGTGTCAAATTGCCCAAATTCAATGCCGCCAACAAATTGCTTCCGTTGTCAAACACCACTTTGCCGATCTCCAGTTGGTGCGGAGTCAGCCACTGATCCACCTGTGCGTTCAGGGCGGACAGGAGTGCTGGTCCGGTGTGACTCTCTGCTTTCAGGCAAGTCAACCCCAAGACGGCGTGACACTGTCGTATCCGGGATGTGGAATAGCCCCTGGGGAGCTGGGGGGGTGCAGTTGATGTGGAGCAAGACGCAGCAGCAGAAGAGGACTCAGCCGAGGAGGTTATCGAAGAGGATGGAGTAGGAGGAGTAGAGGAGGTGGCAGCAGGCCTGCCTGCAAGTCGTGGCAGTGTCACCAACTCCTCTGCAGAGCCACGCATTCCATGCTTGGCAGCCATCAGCAGGTTTACCCAATGCGCAGTGTACGTGATATACCTGCCCTGACCGTGCTTTGCAGACCAGGTATCAGTGGTCAGATGGACCCTTGCCCCAACACTGTGTGCCAGACATTCCTTTTCCACAATAGAGTACAGATTGGGGATTGCCTTTTGTGAAAAGAAATTTCGGCCGGGTACCCTCCACTGTGGTGTCCCAATAGCTACAAATTTTTTGAAGGCCTCAGACTCCACCAGCTTGTATGGTAAAAGCTGGCGGGCTAAGAGTTCCGACAAGCCAGCTGTCAGACTCCGGGCAAGGGGGTGACTCTGTGACATTGGCTTCTTACGCTCAAACATTTCCTTGACAGACACCTGACTGTGGGCAGATGAGATGGAACTGCTGAAGGTGAGAGGCGGAGTGGCGGGTGGTTGAGAGGGGGCAAGGAGGACAGCAGTGGTTGACGTGGCTGAAGATGCTGGACAAGGAGGAGGATGGTGGCTTTGAGCTTGTGTGCTGCTTGTATTCGTCATCATGTGTTGATCCCATAGGCGTTTGTGATGTGAGATTATGTGCCTTCGCAAAGCAGTTGTACCTAGGTGGGTGTTGGATTTCCCACGACTCAGTTTCTTTTGGCACAGGTTGCAAATGGCATCGCTGTTATCAGAGGCAGACACACAAAAAAAATGCCACACTGCTGAGCTTTGCAATGACGGCATTCTGGTGGTGGCAACAGCATGCGTTGATTGGCGTGCTGTCTGGCTGACCCCGGGTGCCGATACATGCTGTCTGACTGTGCCACTAGCTCCTTGAGACGACCTCCCCCTGCTTCCAACTCGTCTCCTCCTCCTCTCTGTCTCCCCATCTGAACTTTCCCACTGTTCTTCTTCTCTTCGAGCGGGCACCAACGTGACATCCACGGACACATCGTCATCATCAACCGCTTCACTTGTATCTGACAACTCAGTAAAGGAAGCAGCAGCGGGTACAACATCATCATCATCACACCGTACGTTCATGTGTGTAATGCTGCCTGACTGAGACATATCCCTGTTATCTACATCCTCAGGCAATAATGGTTGCACATCACTCATTTCTTCCAACTGATGTGTAAATAACTCCTCTGACAGATCAAGTGAAGCAGCTGTGTTGGTGGAGGCGGCAGGCGGGCGAGTGGTAACTTGAGAGGTGCCTGAAGCTGAGCTGGAGGAGGATGGTGCGTCAAGTTTCCGAGCGGAAGCTGTAGAAGATTGGGTGTCCTGTGTTAGCCAGTCAACTATATCCTCAGAACTTTTCGAGTTCAGGGTACGTGGCCTCTGAACACTGGGCATTATTCTAGGGCCAAAGGGAATCACAGCACCACGACCACGACGGCCCCTGCGGGGTGGCCTGCCTCTGCCTGTCATTTTTTTAAAATTAGTTTAGTTGTACTATGCGTGCAAGCTACTGTGACACCAGATATGAGTGGCACTGTGCACTGGCAGAAGTTGGCAGAGTAGACGCTGTAGGCCTGACACACACGCTTGCAGGCAACTAACTGCTATTATATTACAGTCAAAATAGTTGTTGTTTTTTTAAATGTAATCTACTATGACACCAGGTATGAGTGGCACTGTGCACTGGCAGAAGTTGGCAGAGTAGACGCTGTAGGCCTGACACACACGCTTGCAGGCAACTAACTGCTATTATATTACAGTCAAAATTATATATTTTTTTAAATGTAATCTACTATGACACCAGATATGAGTGGCACTGTGCACTGGCAGAAGTTGGCAGAGTAGACGCTGTAGGCCTGACACACACGCTTGCAGGCAACTAACTGCTATTATATTACAGTCAAAATATATATATTTTTTTTTAATGTAATCTACTATGACACCAGATATGAGTGCCACTGTGCACTGGCAGAAGTTGGCAGAGTAGACGCTGTAGGCCTGACACACACGCTTGCAGGCAACTAACTGCTATTATATTACAGTCAAAATATATATATATTTTTTTTAATGTAATCTACTATGACACCAGATATGAGTGGCACTGTGCACTGGCAGAAGTTGGCAGAGTAGACGCTGTAGGCCTGACACACACGCTTGCAGGCAACTAACTGCTATTATATTACAGTCAAAATTGTTTTTGTTTTTTTAAATGTAATCTACTATGACACCAGATATGAGTGGCACTGTGCACTGGCAGAAGTTGGCAGAGTAGACGCTGTAGGCCTGACACACACGCTTGCAGGCAACTAACTGCTATTATATTACAGTCAAAATTATCATTTTTTTTTATTTAATCTACTATGACACCAGATATGAGTGGCACTGTGCACTGGCAGAAGTTGGCAGAGTAGACGCTGTAGGCCTGACACACACGCTTGCAGGCAACTAACTGCTATTATATTACAGTCAAAATTGTTTTTGTTTTTTTTAATGTAATCTACTATGACACCAGATATGAGTGGCACTGTGCACTGGCAGAAGTTGGCAGAGTAGACACTGTAGGCCTGACACACACGCTTGCAGGCAACTAACTGCTATTATATTACAGTCAAAATTATAATTTTTTTTTATTTAATCTACTATGACACCAGATATGAGTGGCACTGTGCACTGGCAGAAGTTGGCAGAGTAAACGCTGTAGGCCTGACACACATGCTTGCAGGCAACTAACTACTATTATATTACAGTCAAAATTGTTTTTTGTTTTTTTTATGTAATCTACTATGACGCCAGGTATGAGTGGCACTGGGCACTGGCAGAAGTTGGCAGAGTAGACACTGTAGGTCTGACACACACGCTTGCAAGCAACTAACTGCAATTATATTACAGTCAAAAAATGTTTTTATTTTTTTAAATGCAAGCTACTGTGACACCAGATATGAGTGGTGGTACTGGGCAAGTGGGCACAGTATACGCTGTGAGCCTGACACACACGCTGGCAGGCAACTGCAATTAGATTACAGAGGGAAAAAAAGCAGACTGATGTACTAGCCCTAAAAAGGGATTTTTGGGGTGCTGTCAGGACGCTGTCCTTACAGCAGAGATCAGATGAGTCTTTCAGGACTGGAGTGGACACTGAATACACTGGCCTAGCTATCGATTTCCCTATTAAATCAGCAGCAGCTACACTGTCCCTCCTCTCACTAAGACTGCAGCTTCCGAATGAATCTAAAATGGATGCTGTCCAGGAGGTGGGAGGGTCTGGGAGGGAGGGTGTGCTGCTGATTGGCTGGAATGTGTCTGCTGACTGTGAGGTACAGGGTCAAAGTTTACTCAATGATGAGGCGGGCGGACCGAACATCGCATATGTTCGCCCGCCGCGGCAAACGCGAACAAGCTATGTTCGCCGGCGAATCGTTCGAGACATCTCTATATACAAAGAATGTATGAATGATCATGCAAGATAATGCAAAAGCGACACCAAGGCTTACAATGAAACCGCTCAGACTGTCCACCAAAGGGTGCAGTTGAGTCAGAGCTATCATCCTCAGATATTGCAAATTCTGACTCTGAGACACAACCACCTATTCCAGCCTTCTCTGGGCAGGGTAGAGGCCAATCCAGAGTTAGGGGTCGGGTGGGAATAGATGGCAGCATTGTGGCGTAGGCTGGGGAAAGGGGTTTCCATGAAGACTCCTCCTAAATGCTCTCATCTTCCAATTACTCACCTGCTGCTGGATCTTCTGTCCAGTCGGCTACCTCCATAACCCAAATTCTTTCAACCACATCTTTTTCCCCAGCGCCTCCACAACGGCACTCCAGGAGGGTGTACCCGCCTCCCCAGGACAGGAAACAACGTAGAAGCTCAATCTTAAAAGGCCCCCTCCCCTTACCTGCTTCAGTTTGTTGTTTCCTGTCCTCGGGATCGCGTGGAAGCAGCTCCTGCCATGTCAGGGGTTCAAGGATCACACAGCCTAAATAATGTTGCCCCATCCGGGAGGGACGTGCAGAGGTTGGGGTCTGGCTCATTTCCCTGTCCCAGTTCCTTCGACATAAGTCCTTCCACATTATTGTATCCCTCACTGGTGTGGTGCTGGTGTTTAAAAAAGGAGTCACCATAGTTAGAGCCCTAAAAGTTCTTAATTATTACCTTACATGGCAGGGACACCAGCACCAAAAGATCTGCTGAGGATTCATTAACTCGGAAGAAATGTGCAATTTGTAGAAAATCCCTACTCTCCAAAACAAAGAAAACGTTATGTCTAAGATGCACGGACAAGATAGTTTCTGAGGAGTCACTCTCTTTCCTTGAATCAATCAGAAGCATGATTAAGGAAGAGGTTAAATCAGCGATTGATACAAGGCTACCGCCGTGTTCTCCTCAGCCCTCTACCCACAAAGATCTCAGTTGTCGGAACTTCAGTTGGAGCCTGACTCTGAAGAGGGAGAGGTATTATCACTCGGAGAATCTGAATCCTCCGATGATGAATCAGGGAAGCCCCTTTGTAGCCCAGAGGATACAGAAAAGTTATTAAAGACCATCAGGGCTACGATGAAAATAGAGGAAGTTAAAGAGCCTCAGTCCATTCAGGACAGAATGTTCCAGGGACTGGGAGAGAAGAAAAGGAAGGTCTTTCCCACACATAATAACATTAAAATGTTGATTAATAAAGAATGGAAAGATCTGGAGAAGAAGAATGTAATTCCCACTTCCTTTAAGAGGAAATATCCGTTCGCTGCGGATCCTATGGATAAGAAATGCGAGGGTCTTTTAAAACGTGCATGGGAAACAAACACAGCAATGCAATTAATAAAGAATGGACCCAGCATAGCCGCCACCTGTACCTCAAGATCCCTGTCAGTCTGGTTAACACAGCTTGAAGAACACTTGGCGACAGGGACGCAAAGGGAAGAGATCCTGGCATCAATACGTATCTTAGAACAGGCTTGTAATTTCTTGTCGGACGCATCTGCAGACCTGGTGAAACTCTCTGCCAGATCCTCAGCCCTCTCCAATTCCACAAGAAGAGCTATATGGCTCAGATCTTGATGGTGATGCCAGTTCGAAAAGTTGGCTATGCTCTATTCCGTGTGAGGGAGATAAGCTGTTAGGGTTAGTCCTTGAAGACATCTTGGATAAAGCATCGGACAAGAAAAAAGGATTCCCTTCGGAATCAAAATTCTTTCAACAGCGCCGATCCTTTCGAAATCAAAAGAAAACTAAACCAGACCAGAAAAGCAAAGACAGTACTGGAAGATGGCAATCCTCCAAAGGAAGAGGGAAGGGGTTTCTATTCAACCCTGAATCCACTTCAAAACCTGGCCAATGACACCAGGCTTCAAGTAGGTGGCAGGTTAAAAATGTTCTCTATGGCCTGGGAAGAAATTTCATCTTCCCATGGGTTATAAATACCATAGGCATGGGGTACAAACTAGAGTTCGACACGCCTCCACCAGATTTTTTCACCGTCAACAGGCCATTAAAAAAATCTGAAAAACAGCAAGCCTTAGAAATAGAAATATTATTTCTCCTAAAAAAAAGGAGTAATTGTTCCAGTCCCGAGACACCAAAAACCAAACAATTCCTTCAGACTAATAATCAATTTAAGGAAACTAAACAAATACATGAGCTACAAAAGATTCAAAATGGAATTGATCAGATCCACAGTGATTCTCCTATCTCGCAACTGTTACATGGTAACTATAGACCTCTCTGACGCATATTACCATGTTCCCTTTACACAGAGCATACCAAAGGTATCTCAGAATTGCAATACTCCTAGGAGGTCAGGAGTACCACTTTCAGTTCCAGGCACTCCCTTTCGGGCTGTCTTCAGCCCCAAGAATATTTTCAAAAATTATGGCCGAGGTGACGGGATATTTACATCTTTAAGGAAAAATAGTGGTCCCATATTTAGACGACCTTTTAATAGCAGGTTCATCTCTTCAGGGCCTCCAGGGGCATCTGAAGATGGTGCAAAAAAAGCTAGTAGAGTTAGGCTGGCTAATAAATATCAAAAAATCAGACCTGGTTCCCAGTCAACAGAAGAAATACTTAGGAATCCTGCTAGATTCACACAAACTTATGTCCTTTTTACCTCCAGAAAAGCAGATGGTAATAAGTCAAAAGATCTCCCAATTCTGTGAATCCAGTAGAGTGGCCATCAGGGACCTCATGAGACTGTTGGGACATCTAACATCCACTATTCCCGCAGTCCAATGGGCCCAGCATCATACAAGGACACTGCAGAGTTTCCTTCTGGAATTCTGGGACGGGAATCAGAATTCTTTAAACAGGAGAGTGAAAATTCCAGAAAAAGTGAAATGTCTCTCTTCTGGTGGCAGAAAAAGAAAAATCTCCAAAGAGGAGTTTTTTGGCGGCTGGCAGATCAGATCATTATAACAACAGATGCCAGCAGCCAAGGATGGGGAGGCTACACAGGAAATCAGGTGGTCCAGGGCACCTGGAGTCCAGGAATGTCTGCTGTCTCTTCGAACATGAGAGAGCTGTCGGCAGTCTTGAAGGTACTTATGTGTCTTCTTCCGCATGTGAAATCCCATCACATAAAGATATTGTCCGACAACGCTACCACATAAACTGGCAGGGGGTACAAGAAGCAGAGAACTACAACAACTACAACAACTGGGCAGATAAAAATATAAAATCCCTGGTAGCTGTCCATCTAAAAGGCGAGGAAAACAGAGTGGTGGATTATCTCAGCAGAAAAGATCTAAGAGTGGGAGAGTGGTCATTGTATCCCAACATGTTCAGACAGATATCTCTCAGATGGGGGTTACCAAAGGTAGATCTCTTCGTAAATCAGAAGAACAGACAACTCTATTTATTCGGTTCCCTCTCCAGCAGGGATCAGCCACTAATGGTGGATGCCCTGTCATGTCCGTGGCCAAAGGATCTCCTGTATGCCTTTCCCCCTTACAGTATGATTCCAAAGGTATTAGTAAAGGCAATAGAGGAGGAGGCACAGTTAATACTGATTGCACCCTTTTGACCAAAAAGATCCTGGTTTCCCCTCCTCTACAGTCTGTCGGCAGGTTAATTCTGGTCTCTCCCCCCTTCGTATCCGGGACTACTACGTCAGGGTCCGGTGTGCCATCCAGATGTAGCGAGACTACATTTAACAGCCTGGAGAGTGAATGGGTCCACTTAAGACAAAGAGGCCTGTCGGAATCTGTAATATCCACTCTGCTTTGTAGTAAAACGGACACTACCTCCCAGATCTACAGGAGAACATGGAAGGCCTCTTTGGAGTTTGCAGGAAACAGACTGTACTGCAGCCAGGATTCCAATATTCTACTCATACTGGACTTTCTGCAGGCAGGTATTGACAAAGGTCAAATACCCTAAAAGTGCAAATCTCAGCATTGAGTAGCTTTCTCAAAGTAAAGCTGGCAGACTTGTCGTTGATAAAGCGGTTCATAAAAGGAGCATTCAGAAGATGCTCATTTATCCATTCTACCATTCCTCCTTGGAACCTGAATCGAGTATTAGAAGTATTGATGGATGCACCTTTTGAGCCTTTGCAGGAGATCTCACTTAAACTCCTGACTCTAAAAAAACACATTTTTACTAGCAATAACATCAGCTAGAAGAGATGGGGAGATTCAGGCCTTCTCCTGCAGAGCACCCTATTTTACAGTGTTGGAAGACAGTATTATCCCTAAAAACATCCCAATTGTCCTACCTAAGGTGGACTCCAAATTCCATCGCCAACAGGAGGTGTTGCTTCCATCCTTCTGTGAGAATCCAGCTTCTGAGTTAGAAAGGAGATACCATATTTTGGATGTCAGAAGATGCCTATTAATTTACCTGGAGGTCTCAAAAATATTCAGAAAATCGGACCATCTCCTTCTCTAGTATCAAGGCCAGCATAAGGGGTCGGCGGCAAGCAAAAGTACCATAGGCAGATGGATTCAAAGCACCATAGAGTTCTGTTACCTCCAAAGAAGCTTGACCCCTCTTAAAGGGATCAAAGCACACTCTACCAAAGCTGTCTCTGCCTCATGGGCAGAGAATGCATCTGCTTCAGTAGAGCAAATATGCAGAGCCACTACGTGGAGAAACCCAAATACCTTCTTTAAGCATTATAAATTAGATGTACTTCAAAATCATGATTTATCATATGGCAGAAAAGTTTTTTCTGCAGTAGTCACACCCTAGTGTCTGTTTTCTCTATTAATCCTCCTGGAGTGCCGTTGTGGAGGCGCCGGGGAAAAGAGACGATTACTCTTACCGGTAATTGGATTTTCCAATAGCCTCCACAATGGCACTGGATTCCCTACCCAAGTTATGTTAATTATTGTGGGATATATTATGTTATGTTATTATCCATTATATCAATACAGTTCTTGAACTAACTAACCGAGTCCTATATCATTAACTGAAGCAGGTAAGGGGAGGGGCCTTTTAAGATTGAGCTTCTACGTTGTTTCCTGTCCTGGGGAGGTGGGGACACCCTCCTGGAGTGCCGTTGTGGAGGCTATTGGAAAATCCAATTACCGGTAAGAGTAATCATCTCTTTTTAGAGAAGGATGGAGTACCTTTCCAGACCTTTCCAGCTACGAGACCGCCCTCAGAGGGACCAAAGGAGGAAGTAGGTAATTTGCAGATAATTTATCAGCCAGATATCTTGCTGACGATGAACTGGCACTACTGAAAAGGGTCCTATCATTCATTCCGACTACTAAGTTCAGGCCTTTCACTTGGAACAAGGATCTTAATTTTTTTGTACGTAAACTTAAATGGAGGACATTTTTTAAACGTACCAATGCTAAGACCTGTTCTGGCCTAGGCATTTCTATTTCTGAATTGCCAGATGATGGACCCTATACCCTATATGTTTGAGCAGAGCGCATGATTACCAGATGATGGACCCTATACGGATTTACATCTTAAGAACAACAAGCTGCCCCCCAGACCATTTTGATATCTTTTTACAGATGGTTGTCGCTGAATTGGAGAAACCTAATCCCAATGATAACTACAAGTTTAACCTATCTAATTCTGAAATCAAACCCAAACATACAGAAAAATGTGTTTATACCTTTTGTCTGATAGGGACTGTTATTGTATTCTTAATAAAGACCCCACTCCTGTGTATCTCGCCGAACTTAGAGATATCTTTTATTTTTTTTCTGCCTCTTAAACGGCCCCAAGTACCTGATGGAGCTCTTGAGTTGGTCTCCAATGGTCACCTGTTCTGAGAACAGCCAAGCAAGTGTGCATCTTGGGGGTTGTAGATTTACCACAGCTGTAGTGCCAGAGGTTAGCCATCACAGCTATAGCCTATGTCCACCTTCACAAACAGGTTTAATACATTTCCCCAATGCATCGAGACCTGAAACTTTGCAATAGGTTGTATATTGCAATAATCTACCGTTCTGTGTCTACAACTCCTATATAGACCTATGTGTCTCCATGGAAACAGAGAGCAAACAAACCCAGTGTAGTCTGATCCTCCTTTCTGTCCTTTACTTCTTGCTAACCTACCAAATGTACATTAGCACAAAGTGGGACATCCAGAGGGCATGAGAGGTTTGGTTTGCTGTCTGTTACCACAGAGATGCACAGGTTGACACATGAGCCGTAGACACAAAACTATAGGAAATGTAGAATTCTAATCCGTTGAAAAGTTGATTTATTTATCACATCAATTATAGCATTCTCAGAAATCTTCAGGCATTGGTTACTCTATAAAGCATCCCTGAGCCTCAAATTTTGGACAAAAAAGCAATGGCCGGACTGCGGGGGCCGAAGCCCTTTAGGGGAGGCCCCCATGACGGGGGGTTTGGTTAAGGAGACCCGGGGGAGTGTTGGAAGGGGGGTTAGAGGGGGGAACTAGTGGGGTTAGGATAGGCCAGTTTGAGTTAGGGGGGAGGAGTTAAAGGGCTTCTGTCACCCCACTAAAGTGATTATTTTTTTGGGGGCTAGTTAAATTAGTTATATAGCGATATATGAAAATATAATTGTGTTACTTACATTGATCCAGCAGTTTATTCAAAAAACGAAGTTTTATCATATGCAAATTCGGTCTCTACCAGCAAGTAGGGCGGCTACTTGCTGGTAGCTGCTGCAGAAATCCGCCCCCTCCTCTTGTTGATTGACAGGGCCAGCCGGGATCTCCTCCTCCGGCCGGCCCTGTCGGCATTTCAAAAATCGCGCGCCTGTGTGGATTCGGCGCAGGCGCTCTGAGATGAGGAGGCTCGTCTCCTCAGAACTCCCTCAGTGCGCCTGCGCCGATGACATCACTGAAATAGAAGACGTCATCGGCGCAGGCGCACTGAGGGAGTTCTGAGGAGACGAGCCTCCTCATCTCAGAGCGCCTGCGCCGAATCCACACAGGCGCGCGATTTTTGAAATGCCGACAGGGCTGGCCGGAGGAGATCCCGGCTGGCCCTGTCAATCAACAAGAGGAGGGGGCGGATTTCTGCAGCAGCTACCAGCAAGTAGCCGCCCTACTTGCTGGTAGAGACCGAATTTGCATATGATAAAACTTCGTTTTTTGAATAAACTGCTGGATCAATGTAAGTAACACAATTATATTTTCATATATCGCTATATAACTAATTTAACTAGCCCCAAAAAAAAAAATCACTTTAGTGGGGTGACAGAAGCCCTTTAAGGGGGTTTAAGTACTCGGGGGAAGAAGGAGAAGGGAGCCATTTTAGGTTGAAAATTAAGCTGGCATTACCTGAGGTGACATGGAGCAGCTAGAGGCAGCGATCCGTGACTTGCGGGCGGCAGCGGAGGTGAGAGGCTCAGCATGGGCCCAAGAACAGGTGCAGCTGCTGCTGAGGGGGCGGGTGAGGCTCCCGTTTCGCCTCATCCACCAGTGATACGGCCGTGGCGGGCAAGGCCGCCGGCGCGCTTCACCCCATCCTCTCGTCCCCCCTCGGGCTTAGCGCCAGATCCGGAGGCCCTCTCGGGACCCTTCATGTCGGGTGCCGCCGGCGCCAGCTCCATCCAGGCCCCGACGTGGAAGGAATCCTACCTGCAGGCGGAGCCCCATGGGTGGCAGGGCCCGGCCACCTCCTTCTGTGACCGGAGACGTCGGGGGAGCAGGACCAGGTGCAGCGGGCGCCTCCATAACTCCTGGCATGGAGGCGGCCCCTCAGCGTGGGAGGAATCGCCAGCAGCGCGGGGCTGCTGCTAGTGAGGCGGTCGGTGGCAGCAGGCCCCAGGATCTGAGGAGAGAAGCAAGCTCTGCCTCCTGGACCACATGTGAGGCAGAAGTTAACCCCAGCGTCCCTGGTCTGATCGGGGCCAGGGGACAGGAGGCAGAAAGAAGCAGCAACTGTCCGGATTCAGTGCCAGCAGTGGGAACATGCTGTGGAAATGGTTCCTGCCTTGCCAGGAGGCAGGGTGAAGACAGGAATCCCATTCCCCTCGAGCAGCCAGACGACGACGTCCCTGGTCCCAGTGTGTCCAGGGGACAGCATGAAGATGGCGGTGTCGCGGGACCGGACAGTGCGGCGCAGAGGAGAAGGCATCCGGATTCAGGATTCGCGGCTGATGGGCACACAGCACCCAGGCAGCCAGATGAGATTGCTTGGGGACCACTTGCGCAGGTAGTGCAGGGTATGGAGGCTGGGGGGGCGGTGGACCTCAGTTGGATTTAAGAAAGGGCTTGGGGCAGCTTTTGGGGGGGTTGGTGGCTAGTTGGGGGATGAGCGGAGGGGCACCTTTGCAGGCATGGGGTGTGCAGGTCCTGGCGGGTGGTGCGGGGTCAGTGGGGGAGCAGCGGCGGGGGTTACCAGGCGTAGGGGTGTCGGTGCAGACGCAGGCGGGGGCTGAGGTAGAGGAGGATAATGTGCGTGTGGATGATAAGGCAAAAGGGGAAGTTTACGTCTGTTTTGAGGGTCCGTTGGGGGCTCACCTGAAGCCCGAGGTGAGGGACCGGATTTGGAAAGGAGAGTATGTGGAGAGATTTTCTCTGCTTCCCTTGGAACGTTTTAATTTGGACAGAGTACGCAGGGACGAGGGTAAAAAAGAGGAGGAGGAGAAACGCCGTTTTAGATTGATACCGCGGACGTTTACTAATTGGTTGCAGGCGTTCGCGATATTGGCTAGCGTTATTGGGGAGAAGGTGCCGGAGGCTTGTTCAGGTCTGTTTTGTTATTTGGACGCGATAGGGGAGGCTTATCGGGTATACGGGGGAGTGGCTTGGTTAAGATATGATGAGCAGTTCCGTCAGCGGAAAGCGGTGCGTCCGGAAATACGGTGGGATATTGCCTTGTGGTTGAAAGTTACGGCTTCGGTTCGATCTGGACAGCCCTTTCGGGGGAGGGGAGTAGTGGGGGGGGGGCGCTCAACACAGCAGCAGCGTCAGCTAAGGGCTTGTGTTTCGCCTTTAATTGTCGGTTCGGGGTTAAAAGTAAATTTAAACACGAATGCTCAGGTTGTGTGGGAAACCATGGGGTGGCGAGATATTTTAGAAACGGGAAGCAAAGAGGGGGGGATGTTAATGGAAAAGGGGGTGACGCCGGTGCGGCTGGTAAGGATGCAGCCTTATCTCGATAGGTACCCCAATAGAGAGGCAGCGGGGTTGTTGGGGTTAGGGTTTTCGGAGGGCTTTAGGATTCCGTTTGTGCCGAAGGGGACTGTGTTGTTAAGGAGGAATTTGCTGTCGGCTAGGGAGCATCCGGAGGTGGTGGGTGAGAAGCTAGGTAAGAAGGTGTCGCTGGGGCGGATGGCGGGCCCGTTTCCGGAGCCGCCTATTTCCAATTTGCGGGTGTCACCGTTGGGAGTCGTCCGCAAATAAGTTTCGCCTTATCCATCACTTGTCGTTTCCGAAGGGCTCTTCAGTCAATGACGGTATTGACCCTGCTGTTTGTTCAGTTGTTTATACGTCATTTGACGCGGCCGTAGGTTGGGTAAAGCGTTTCGGAATCGGTGCTCTGATGGCAAAAACTGACATCGAGGCAGCATTTAGGTTGCTGCCGGTGCATCCGGAGTGTCAACATTTGTTGGGGTGTTTTTGGGATGGATTTTTTTTTTTGTAGATCGTTGCTTACCCATGGGATGTTCTCTGTCGTGTGCCTATTTCGAAGAGTTCAGCTCGTTTTTGGAATTGGCAGTCGTGGACTCATCAGGTTGTGAATCACTGATTCATTATCTGGACGATTTTTTGTGTATCGGTCCCCCGGGTTCGCGCGTTTGTGCATTGTTGTTAGAAACATTAAGTTTGCTTTTTGATTTGTTTGGCGTTCCATTGGCCAAGGAAAAGACAGTGGGTCCGGTAACGGAGTTGAGCTTCCTGGGGATAGTTATTGATTCTGTGAAAATGGAGTGTAGATTGCCGTTGGATAACTTGGAGGATTTGAGGGGGATGGTGGCAAAGGCTAGACGGGTTAAGAAGTTACAGTTAAGGGAGCTTCAGTCGCTACTGGGGAAGCTCAATTTCGCCTGCCGGATTATGCCCATGGCCCGGGTTTTTTGCAGACGGTTGGCACAGGCGACCACAGGGGTGGTTGCCCCGCATCATTACATTCGGTTGGGGAAGGAGTTGCGAGCGGACTTGCAGGTGTGGAGTTCCTTTTTAGATCAGTATAACGGTCGCTCGCTATTCATGGGAGAGGTTGTTGATTTGTTTGATTTTGAACTGTTTATTGACGCGGCAGGGGGTTCAGGTTTTGGGGCGTTCTGTGGGGGTCAATGGTGTGCCGTGTGTGTGGGTGGAGCGGGGCTGGGTGAGGAACATAGCTTTATTGAAGTTATTTCCCATAGTGTTGGCAGTTTTGTTATGGGGGGATCGTTTTCGGGATAGGAAGATATGTTTTCACTGTGATAATATGGGGGTGGTTCAGGCAATCAATGGCTTGTCGGCCTCGTCACCATTAGTGGTGCGGCTGCTGCAGCGCTTGGTGTTGGAGTGCTTGTCGCTCAATGCTTGGGTTGTAGCGGTGCATGTGCCGGGGGTGGACAATTGTATTGCTGACGCCCTTTCTCGTTCGCAGTGGGATCGTTTCCGGCAGTTGGCTCCGGAGGCAGACGCGGTTGGACTGGACTGTCCGGCTTGCCTGTGGGACCTGTTGGAGGAGCTGTAGCGGGGCTCATTCAAGCTTCATTGGCACCGGGTACGTGGGCTATGTATTTGAGGGCTTGGCGTGCTTGGGAGGACTGGTTTACCGGCTTGGGAGAGGGGAATGAGGAATTAGAATTTGCGTTGCTAATGTTTTTGGGCCACTGTAAAGAGGAGGGTTGGTCGGTGAGTAAGGTTAACGGTTATATGGCAGGGCTTGTGTTTGGTTTTAAGTTACGGCGAATGGCTGATATTACAAAGTCATTTTTGGTGGTTCAGGCATTGAATGGGTGGCGGAGGATGCGGACGGGAGAGGATGGTAGGAGGCCAGTGTCGTTCGCGTTATTACTGCAGTTGGGGAGTCAATTACGAAGGGTTTGTAGTTCAGCTTGGGAGGTCCGGTTGTTTCGTTTGGCATTCTCTTTAGCGTTTTTTGGAGCAATGCGGTTGGGTGAACTGGTTTGTCCGTCGGTGAGAAGGGTGGGGGGGCCATTGAGGGACGACGTTGATTTGTTTGCGGACAGGGTGGAGTTTGTTATCCGGTGGTCGCAGACGGATGTAGTGGGTCGGGGTCGGAGAGTGGTGTTGTTCAGGATTATGGGCTGTGATATGTGTCTGGTTCAATGTCTGCAAGACTATGGGGCAGGGGCTATTGGGACATCTTCTCCTTTGTTGATGCACGCCGATGGGTCTTTTCTATCTTGTTTTCAGTTTTCGGCTGTATTTTATAAGTGTTTGAACCGGTTGGGGTTGGAAAGGGAGGGGTACTCCAGTCACTCCTTTAGGATTGGGGCGGCGACGGAAGCGGCAAGGTTGGGCTTGGGAGAAGAGGTTAACAAGCAGATTCGGCGTTGGGAATCGGCTCGGTTTCGGTCCTACGTTCCCTTCGATCGCTTGTAGGCGTTCCGATTGGATGGTGGGGGATGGGGTGCTTTTGGTCATGTAAGAAGTTGTGGTATTGTTCTTGCAATTTTTCTCGATACAGATGCAGCATCCGCTCTGGTATGGATCCTGGGGCATTCGTACATTTTCTGGGGGGCCGTCCGGGCAGCGGTTCGGCCGGACGGTCAGCAGTTGGGTTTTGACAGAGAGTCCGTGGTGGTAAGATGGTTAGGACACAGGGGCATGATCTGGAAAGGGGTGTTGCCGGAGGTGCATTGGTTTGTGCGGATGGACAAGGGCGCCTGATGTTTTAGTGGTCCACGCGGGAGGCAATTATTTGGCGGCAAGGCCTATTTGTGAGTTGGTGAAGGATATCAAGTGGGACTTGCTACGGCTGTGGTCGTTCCCTGGTCTGGTGACCGTGTGGTCGGACATAGTTCCGAGGCGGGTTTGGAGGGACGCACGATCAGTGGAGGCGGTTAATAAGGCTCGCGTGAAGGTGAATAGGGCGATAGGGCGCTTCATGGCTCGCAATGGGGCGGTGGTGGTCAGGCACAGGGAGTTGGAGAGTGGAATGGAGGCCTTTTGGAGGTCGGACAGGGTGCACTTGAACGTCGTTGGGCTGGATATGTGGAATTTGGCTTTGCAAGAAGGCATCGAGGTTGCCCTGAGGTTGTGGAGGAACGCCCTGGGTTGAGGGGTCAAATCCGTGCATTGGTGGTGGGGGGAGAGGTCCTTGGAGTTGGTCACTGTGGAATTTGAGGACATTGGGGGGGCCCCACGGTGGGGGCTAGACTCCCATGTGGAGCGAGCTGTTGTGGTGAATTGAGGGGGGGTCTGAGCTGGGGGTAATGGCTGGAGGCAAGAATGGCTCACCATGGTTCGGCAGCTTGAAGTTTTGGGACTTCAAGGACCTCCCCCCACTGGGTTAGGTTATTGCTATTGTTATGGTTGTGGTTATTTATGTATTTGTTATTTAATAAACGGCTGCTGTGGCCATTACATTCCAGTCTTATGTGGGTTCGGTGGGTGGTGACGGAAGAATGTAATGGGGGTGGTGAGGAATACAAGACAGGGCAATTAGGTAAGAAGGGGCGAACGATACATAACCAATACCCCCGTCATGGAACAGGATGATGTTTAAATAAAATTTGTGTTATTTTTTTAATTTTATTGAACAATAATAATTCCATACAAAATAAAACATCAAAATTATAATTTCCTTTTCTTTTATCCCCCCCCCCCCCAATTCCCTCCCAAACTCCCACCCCTTTGGGATGCGGCAGAGAAAATTAAAAGGTCCATTCTCCCCATACCTTTAACCATTTATCCTCAGAGTTTCTTTGTTTATATAAGATGTTTTCATATCTTTTAATCTTATTAACGAGATTTAACCATGTATTCATACTTGGAGTATTAGGTGAGAACCAAGCCCATCCAATCAGACGCCTTGCCAAAAACATTATTTTAACCAGAAGAATCCGTTTGTACTTATGGCACCCAACCTTGGAAAGATCACTCAGGATCCAAGACTCTACCGTGAATGGGATCAACACTTTAAATTTTTGGGTAGCATAATTATGTATTGCCCCCCAATATTATTTTAGTTCTGTACAAGTCCAAAACATATGTAAATGATCGGCCTCAGGTGAATCATACTGTGGACAGTTAGAAGTGTTTCTCAAACCCTGTTTATTAAGCCATAAAGGTGTAATATAAATTCTGTGTAAAATATTAAATTGAATCAATATATGATTAAAATTATGAGAAACTTATCCCACATTCACCAGTATATTATCCCAATAATGCAATTGAATCATTGGACAGTCCCTTCTCCAGGCCTTTTGCCTGGAAGAATGTCCATTAGTAAATTGTGCTTTAAGTAAATATTTATAACAATGAGAAATCTTAACCCTCTGTGCTGGCTTTACTATTAAATCATGCCAAAATGTGAAGTTATCTATATGAAAAAAGGACTTTCTTTTATACTAGAAAGCACCGAGCGTAACTGAAAATACCGAAACCAAGATAAATTAGATATATTTTATCTTTGTGCTAACTCTAAAAAAGAAAAAAATATGCCCATTCCTGACCACCTGTGCAAGATAACAAATATTATTCTTTTGCCAATACTGATCCCCAACCAATTCATCTAAGGCCTGTAAATAATACTTATGCCAAAGGGACATACAGAAAATAGATCCCTTTATTTGCAACTAGTCTTTAATGGTACTCCAGGACTTAGTAAGTAGCTTCACAGCAACCCTATATTCCTGTTGGGGGTTGATTAATTGGCCGGATTCCAGTAAGGCAAAGATATTATCATGTAAAGAATTCTTCACCAGAATTCTACAAAGTGGACTCTTCTCCCATTCATAATATAGCCATAACTGTGATGCTATAAAATCGCCCTTGAAGTAGGGAAGTTTTAATCCTCCCTCTTCCATCGGCTTATAAAAATGCTCCAATTTAAGCCTTACTCACTTTCTCCCCCAAAATAGATCATTATTGATTCTCTCAATCAGTTAAAAAAATACAGTAGTTATATAGGGAAGGATATACAGTAGTTGGGGCAAAATCACCATCTTTACCAGGGATATTCTATCGGCTCTAGATAATGGGAGTCTGAGCAATGTCTTTAGTTTAGATCTCAATTTAGTTATCAATTTAGTAATCAAATCAAGCTGTAGAAAATCTTCAATCTTTGAAGAAATAGTAATCCCCAAATATTCAAATGAATCAGAGATCCTCAAATTGCTGAACGACTCCTTAGCAACAGGTTCTAATCTATCTAAGGGCAAGAGAATAGTTTTAGACGAATTAATGTCAAAACCCGAAACTTTACCAAAAGAGTTAACGACTCGAATAACCCTCAAGAATGTAGTATTAGTATGCTGTATGTAAAATAAGACATCATCGGCATATAAAGAAATACGATCTTCTGTTCCCAATGTCTCGAACCCTTCAATCCCAGGATCCTGCCTGACCCTAACAGCAAGGGCTCAATATAAATATCAAATAACAATGTAGAGAGTGGACATCCTTGACGAGTACCTCTCTCCAAAATACACCTTGTAAGCATCTTATTAATATTCAACCTCGCCTTGGGGGATTTGTACAAAAGCTTAACCATATTTATAAGCTTAATACCAAATCCCATCTTCTCTAATACCCTCCTGAGGATTCTCCACTCCACCCTGTCAAAGGCCTTAGAGGCATCCAAGGACAGGATGGAGCGAGAGACCACCAAGGAGGACTGAATATTGGTAAAAAGGCAGTGCAAATTATAATGAGTACCCTTGTTAGGAATAAACCAATTTTTGGTGAGTATGTTAGACAACCTAGTAGTAAGAATCCTTGAGAAGAGCTTAACATCTGTATTTAGTAAGGCTTATATGAACCCATATCTAGAGGATCTTTGCCTTTTTTTAGTATTAATACTATTACCGCCTCTGTCATGGATTCCGGAAAACTACCGTCCTCTATTGCCTCAATAAATACCTTAAGAAGATGGGGAAGAACAATCTCCCTATATTTACGATAAAATTAATATGGGAATCCGTCAGATACTTGAGAAGAGTTTCCCGCACAAACTTTTAAAGCGGCCTCTAGCTCTTGCAAGGAGAGGTCCGCATCAAGGGATTTGAATATCTGTAAGGACTGGAAAAGAGATAGAATCCAGATATGAATCAATTGCTTCATCTGAAACACTATTTTCTGATTTGTACAGTTCCAAAAAATATTTCACAAATGTCTCTTTAATGCATTCCTGATCTTCAATAATTATGCCTTCAGAAGAACGAATACTAACTATCTCTTTTTTTGGATCCTGATTGGAGATCACTCTAGCCAGCATTTTCCCTGGGTGACCTGATTCAGAGAAATATTTTTGCCCCCTAAAAAAAAAAACCTTTGCTGGGCCTTGTCCAGAAAAAAGTCATAAAAGGCCTGACTTGTCCACTGCATAGTTTCCCTAGTTTGTTCTGTGTTTTTACTGAAAAACTCGTCCATACTAGCTACCGTTGCCTCTTGCAAATCTCTTTCTTTCTTAGCATAGTTTTTTCTTAAGTTAGAGATGTCACTAATAAACACCCCCCTCATAAAGGCTGAGTTATAATTGGTATCCCCCAAAAATTCTATTTCCTGTTTAATCAATTCATGGTTGTCCATTATAAAGATCCTATGATGATTCAGTCTAAATGGAGGTCTAACACTATATTTATCATCCATCATACATAACTCAATGTCGAGAGTTAAGTGATCGGATAAAGACCTAGCCTCATATTTCATACATTTTATATATTTCAGATAGTTTTTATTTATCAGGGCTAAATCTATCCTAGACATCGACCTCCCGGATTTACTAACACAAGAATTAGCTTGTTTCTCCTTCCCTAGATATCCCCATATATCCACAAAGCCAGATTCCTGGCAAAAACAGGACAGAGGAGACCCTTGACACGGGATATACATATCTGTCTCCATAGAAACCCTATCCTTTTCTGGATCAATAACACAGTTAAAGTCCCCTGTCACAATGACCAGGCTTTCAGGCCACTGATCCATAAAAGTTAGTAAACAGTTAAGTACATAAAGAGAAAAAAGGGGGCGGAATATAAATAAAATCCAAAATGCATAGTTTCCCAGATAAGTTTCCATAAAGAAAAAACAAATCTCCCCTGCTTATCGGTGTAGGAGGCCCGGCAGACAAAATCAATCCCTTTATGGATTAATACTGTTACTCCTCTTCAATAACTACTAAAAGTGGAATGGTAGGTCTGCGCCATTCATCCCCCACCGAGTCGAGGAATCTCCCCCTCACTAAAGTAGGTCTCCAGTAAACTGACAATTGCTGGAAGATGTCTCCGAACCTGATCACAAACTGCCTGTCTTTTTAGTTTATCACCAAGACCCCGAACAGTCCAGGTTAGGATTCTAATTGTCAATCAACGGAAAAATACAAAAAATAATGTAGTTACTTCCTCTTCCCCCCACAACCTCGGAAACTCATCGCAACCCACCCCACAAACTACATACCTCCCCCCCAACCCACCAACTCTTGATCCGCCACCATCTTAGGACAGATCTCTCAAATGAGACCACCTCTCCTCATTCCCCCCCCCCAATCACCCATGTTATTCTGATCAAGTCAATTTACCACGAGGTCAGGAGTATCAAAGAAATGAGTTCCACTATTAAAAATTATCCGCAGTTTAGCCAGATAGACAAATGAATATATGATGTTTTTTCACTAAGTCTTCTCTTAACCTCGGTATAACTACGTCTCTTTTCTTGAATGTCCTTAGAAAAAAGTCTGTTTCTATTAAATAGAATAGGGGGGCACTCCCTTGCCCTTCTCAAAATCATTTCCCTATCATGTAAAACAAGAATCTTCACCAGAAGTGTCCGTGGGTACCTTCCAGGAGTTGGTTTACCTCCTGGAACCTGATGGGCCCTTTCCACAAAAAATAATGGAGAAAAATGCTCCCTTCTGAACCTCTCCAAAATTAAATTCTGTATCAGCGGGATTGTCTCCTTCCATGCCCACCGGTAGGCCAACAATTTTGACATTAGATCGCTGAGACCTATCTTCCAAATCGACCATCTTATTTTTAAAGATGTTACCCTCAGATCTCAACAATAGGATTTCCATTTAAAACACTTTAACTTCGTTCTCCAGGAGCTCCACAGTTTTTTCTATGGTAGTTACTCTGTCCTGTATTTTGGAGACGTCATCTCTTATCAGAATCACATCGGTCTGAATTGCCCCAAGTTGAATTGAGATGTCTTTTATTAACCCCTTAGGGACGCATGACGTACCGGTACGGCATGTTTCCCTGAGTCCTTAAGGACCCATGACGTACCGGTACGTCATGAGTTTAAAATGAGATTGGGGCGCTGCTGGGGTTAATCCGAACAGGATGCCGGCTGAAATCATTCAGCCGGCATCCTGTCACAATGCCGGGGGGGGGTCATATGACCCCCCGTATCGGCGATCGCAGCAAACCGCAGGTCAATTCAGACCTGTGGTTTGCTGCGCTTTTTGCTGATTCTGGCCAGGGACCGCGGGGATAAAACTTCAAAATGCCCCATATACATTTTTTTCACCCCCCCCCCTGCACCCCTGAATGGTTTTATGGCGGCGGGTGGTGCAGGGGGGGTGTTGCGGGCGGTGCGGGAGGCGGGCGGTGCGGCAGGCGGGATCGCGATCCCCCGCCCGCCTCCCCTTGGATAATCGTTGGTGTACAGTGGTATACCAGAGTGTCAGCACATTGCTGACACTCTGGTATAAACGGCTGACATCTGTGATGCGATGTCAGCCGTTTAACCCTTTCCATACAGCGGTCCGTACGGACCGCTGTATGGAAAGAGTTAACAGTAAGATGCGGCTCCCTCCCTTTACCATCGGGGGGCTGCTGTGCCTTTGCAGCCCCCCGACAGGATGGGGTGACAGAGGGAGGGAGCCCCCGTCCTTACCCTTCCCCGTCTGCGAAGTTGTGGCCACAACTGAGCAGACGGGGAAGGTTCCCATGTCAGCCGTTTAACCCTTTCCATACCGCGGTCCGCTGTATGGAAAGGGTTAACAGTCAGGGAGCTCCCTCCCTCTCCCATCGGGGGGCTGCTGTGCCTTTGCAGCCCCCAGACAGGATGGAGTCACAGAGGGAGGGAGCCCCCCTCCTTCCCCGTCTGCTCAGTTGTGGCAGATGGGAAAGGTTCCCATGACAACAGGACGCCTTCTCAGGCATCCTGCTGTCCATGGTGCTGAACAGATCTGTGCTAAAGGCATAGATCTGTTCAGACAAAGTGTAATTAAAATACAGTACAAAACACTATATAGTGTACTGTACTGTATTATACAGACATCAGACCCACTGGATCTTCAAGAACCAAGTGGGTCTGGGTCAAAAAAAAAGTGAAGAAAAAGTAAAAATCAAAAAACACATTTATCACTAATTAGAAATGAAAAAAAAAAATTACCTACACATGTTTGGTATCGCCGCATCCGTAACGACCTGATCTATAAAACGGTCATGTTACTTTACCCGAATGGTGAACGCCATAAAAATAAAAAAATAAAAACTATGATGAAATTGAAATTTTGCCCACCTTACTTCCCAAAAAAGGTAATAAAAGTGATCAAAAAAGTTGCATGTACGCCAAAATTTTAACAATCAAACCGTCATCTCATCCCGCAAAAATCATACCCTAACCAAGATAATCGCCCAAAAACTGAAAAAACTATGGCTCTTAGACTATGGATATAATGAAATCAACAGACGCCATTTTCCGGCTTAGCATGCACAGTTCATGCACACCTCCTCTGCGTTCCTTTACCTTGTTCTCTTCCTTCTCTGACTGCGGCATAGTATCTGACGAAGGCATTTTTGCCGAAACGTTATCTATACTGTCGCATGTGAAAATATATCTTCAATAAATGTACCATAGCATCGATAATCAAGGCTGCTGTTGATTTCATTATATCTATTGGGGTGGAACCCTACAGTCAGCCTATATACAGAGTGCGCTGAATACAGATTTCTCTTAGACTATGGAAACACTAAAACATGATTTTTTTTGTTTAAAAAATTAAATCATTGTGTAAAACTTACATAAATAAAAAAAAGTATACATATTAGGTATATTAGGTATTAGACCGGCTCTATAAAAATATCACATGAGCTAACCCCTCTGGTGACCACCGTAAAAAAAAAAAACGGTGTAAAAAAAGCCATTTTTTGTCATCTTACGTCACAAAAAGTGTAATAGCAAGCGATCAAAAAGTCATATGCACCCCAAAATAGTGCCAATCAAATAGTCATCTCATCACGCAAAAAATGAGACCCTACTTAAGATAATCGCCCAAAAACTGAAAAAACTAAGGCTCTTAGGCTATGGAGACACTAAAACTTTTTTTGTTTTAAAAATGAAATCATTGTGTAAAACTTACATAAATAAAAAACATTGTATACATATTAGGTATCGCCGCGTCCGTGGCAACATGCTCTATAAAATTACCACATGATCTAACCTTTCAGATGAATGTTATAAATAACAAAAAAAAAAAACGGTGCCAAAAAAGCTATTTCTTGTTACCTTGCCGCACAAAAAGTGTAATATAGAGCAACCAAAAATCATATGTACCCTAAACTACTGTAAAAAAAAACAGTCCAGCAAAATCTGCCTTCCAAAAACTGTATGGCATTCCTTTCCTTCTGTGCCATGCCGTGTGCCCATACAGCAGTTTACGACCACATATGGGGTGTTTCTGTAAACTACAGAACCAGGGCCATAAATAATGAGTTTTGTTTGGCTGTTAACCCTTGCTTTGTAACTGGAAAAAAAATATTAAAATGGAAAATCTGCCAAAAAAGTGAAATTTTGAAATTGTATCTCTATTTTCCATTAAATCTTGTGCAACACCTAAAGGGTTAACAAAGTTTGTAAAATCAGTTTTGAATACCTTGAGGGGTGTAGTTTCTAAGATGGGGTCACTTTTATGGAGTTTCTACTCTAGGGGTGCATCAGGGGGGCTTCAAATGGGACATGGTGTAAATAAACCAGTCCAGCAAAATCTGCCTTCCAAAAACCAAACGGCGCACCTTTCACTCTACGCCCCGCTGTGTGGCCGTACAGTAGTTTACGGCCACATATGGGGTGTTTCTGTAAACGGCAGAGTCAGGGCTATAAAGATACAGTCTTGTTTGGCTGTTAACCCTTGCTTTGTTAGTGGAAAAAATGGGTTAAAATGGAAAATTAGGCAAAAAAATGAAATTCTCAAATTTCATCCCCATTTGACAATAACTCTTGTGCAACACCTAAAGGGTTAACGAAGTTTGTAAAATCAGTTTTGAATACCTTGAGGGGTGTAGTTTATAGAATGGGGTCATTTTTGGGCGGTTTCTATTATGTAAGCCTCGCAAAGTGACTTCCGACCTGTAGTGGTCCCTAAAAATTGGGTTTTTGTAAATTTCTGAAAAATTTCAAGATTTGCTTCTAAACTTCTAAGCCTTGTAACATCCCCAAAAAATAAAATATCATTCACAAAATAATTCAAACATGAAGTAGACATATGGGGAATGTAAAGTCATCACAATTTTTGTAGGTATTACTATGTATTACAGAAGTAGAGAAACTGAAACTTTGAAATTTGCTAATTTTTCAAATTTTTGGGTAAATTAGGTTTTTTTTTTTATGTAAAAAAATAATTTTTTTTACTTCATTTTACCAGTGTCATGAAGTACAATATGTGACGAAAAAACTATCTCAGAATGGCCTGGATAAGTCAAAGCGTATTAAAGTTATCACCACTTAAAGTGACACTGGTCACATTTGCAAAAAATGGCCAAGTCCTTAAGGTGAAATAGGGCTGAGTCCTTAAGGGGTTAACTCTCCGTGTTTTTTTTTAACCGCACCTAAAATTCAATTCAGTGGTAAGGATTCGTCTTTAGACAGTACATTTACATCATCTCTTTCCGCCCCCACCTCCTGTATGTAATGATCAAAAACTTCTTCTATTCTAGATACGGCTTTTTTTTCTATATCCAAATCATGCAACCCTTTTTGTCCTGCTCTGGTAGTTGCAACCTTTGGGGACTTAAAGAATTGTTTAATTTTGTCCGATTCCGCCAGTTTCTGGCCTGCTTTGGCGGATGTATACTTAGCAGAACGCCTATTTTGCTTAGGGACCATTTTTTATTTTATTTCCTTTCTTCTTACCCTCCTTCCCACCTTTATTTTCTTTTTATTCTCCTCTCCTTTTTCTCCTCTTTTTTTCCCCTTCTTTCTATTCCTCCCCTCCCCTCTTTACCTTCTTATATTAATTACCAGAGGGGAAAATACGATAAAAATTCTGATCAAAAATTGCTATAATAGAAAGGAAAAAAAGGAAAAAAATTGAGAAAACAGTTCATCCAAATAGTTCATTCAGAGTAGGACCAGTTCCAATCTAATAGTGTATTCAGAAGAATAACAAGTAAGGGTACTTTCACACTAGCGTTTTTTTTCCGGTATTGAGTTCCGTCACAGGAGCTCAATACCGGAAAAAAACTGATCAGTTTTATCCTATTGCATTCTGAATGGAGAGCAAACTGCAACATGCTGCGCTATTTTCTCCATCCAAAAAACGTAAGAGGGACTGAACTGATGCATCCTGAACGGAATGTTCAGGATGCATTAGTTCAGTCTCTCTTAGGTTTTTTGGATGGAGAAAATAGTGCAGCATGTTGCAGTTTTCTCTCTGGCCAAAAATCCTGATCACTTGCCGGAATGCCGGATCCAGCATTAATTTACATTGAAGTGTACTATTAAGTGTTTCGGCAAAACGGATCTGGCGTTCCGGTCTGTGCATGCGCAGACCTTTTAAAAATGCAAAAAAAAATTATACTGGATCCGTTTTTCCGGATTACACCGGAGAGACGGATCCAGTATCACAATGCATTTGTCAGATGGATCCACATCCGGATCCGTCTCACAAATGCATCAGTTTGCCTGCCGGAATCCTCTGCCGCAAGTGTGAAAGTACCCTTAAACAGACTTTTGTTATAATGAAGCAGACACAGGAGGAACGGACGATATACAGAAAGAAACAAAAGGGTGGACGGATCAAAGGAACAAACCAGGGAGGACGCAGAACAGTGTCTCTTCAGACCTCAATCCTGGGACCGGCAGGAGACGGAGGAACAGGGAGCGGAGATGCAAAGGTGAACAGATGGAGACCGGAGACAGGAGCCCTCGACAGAACGCCGGATAGGAGCGGGCAGTCACTGGACAAAGACAGGGAAAATTTGAAAAGGTCCAGGCGTGTATCAAGGTTCAACAGCGACGAGGCCCTTGGGTCATTCAGGGTGGCAGATGAGTTACACAGCGTGGCAGGTGGAGTGGGAGGAGGCAGGCGCAAAGTAGCGTGACTATGTCATCGGGATATCGATATATCCTTCAAGGTGCGCTCTCAAATCACTTGATAAATCAGGCAGATTATTAGTTTTTGTTACCGAACTCACCCCAGATAGCAACTTTCTATGGGCAACCTGAGGTCCATAAAGGCCTTAATCCACTTAAGGGTAGGCCCATTGTGTCTGGGGTGGGTTTGGTGACACAGAACTGTAGCATCTATGTTGACTGTATTTTACGGAACTTTGTTACCGCACTACCGTCCTTCACACATGATATGATCTACTTTCTATGTAAAATTGAAAATCTACATAGATGTTGAGTTGTTGTTGTATGTCTCCATTCCTCATAGATGGGGACTAATTGCAGCTTCACAGTATCTTCACACCAGAGGCAATTGCAGCATTAGACACGAGTTCGTACTTGCTCTTATTGAGTTTGTGCTCACTCACAACTACTTTTTGTTTGATGCTCGCTTCTATCACCTACCACATATGCTAATCCTCTCCTGGGCTGGTGGGAGGATACCACAGTGTTTCCGGCAGAAGAGGCTTGGTGGAATTCCTATATACATGTTCTTAATTTGGACATTTACCAATGTGGAATTCACTAAGTTTGTAACAGCATTTAATACCAATGAGATAGGCCTCACATTTACATCAGAAGTTAGTCCAAGTACACTCACCTTTCTAGACGTTAGGGTGACGCACATCAAGAGTAAATTATCCACATCAATGTCCCGGAAACCCACTGCCACCAATGACCTCCTCTACTAGCAGAGTTTCCATCCTCCTCTCCACCTTAGTAAACCTAGTGGCCAGTAACTGTGTGTACTGTAAACAAAAACATATAGCAGCACACCATTACACATGCAAACAGTAAAACTAAGGATTAGGGATTATTCTTGATTAAAGTGGTACAATACCTACTATACATAGAAAATGGAAGCTCTTTGCGCACACTCTTGATCAAACATGTGTCGGGCCCATCTCCCGGCATTAAGGTGGCTTCCACAGATGGGTACCTAACACTAGTCTAGTGTTAGTCTAAATTTTCTTGCAGTATGTTTGGAGGGTAGCTCCCTCTTTTAGATTGAACAGTCCCCATCCATCTGCCGAGGGCTTCTGAGCAGAGTATAAATATAGCTGGTTCCTACACTGCCCTGAAAATTGTAGGCTTATGTTAGGCCCAGGAGAGGCAGTTCTCTTAGTGTTAGGTACCCATCTGCGGAAACCACTTTGATGCCAGTACATGGGCCCGACGCACGTTTGATCAAAAATGTACGCAAAGAGCTTCCATTTTCTATGTATAGTACACTTTAATCCAGAATAATCCCTAATCCTTAGTTCTATTGTTTGCATGCATAATGGTGTGCCGCCATATGTTTTTGTTTGCTGTCTGCATGCTAGCTTTATGGATGTGCACCTGTGACTATGGATGTGCTAGTCTAAAGTTTCTTGCTGTGTGTATTGTAGAAATTGTTCCAAGCAAGCTGCCCTTCACACAGAGGCCAGGGGCCTCTTTGACAGATTTAAGGCTAGAGGCTACCCCAAAAATGTTCTCCATTCAGCTTTTCATTCAGCAGCACACATAGAAAGGGACCAACTCTTGGTCCCCAAAAGCAAACCGGGTGCTGACAGCATCACAAGAATTATAGGGACCTTTGACAAACATACTAGAGCAGTATGAGAAATACTATCTAAATACTGGCCCATTCTCCTTAAAGGGGTTATCCCATGACTAATGTAAAAAATTTAAATCATCCATTATATAGGACATGACAATCTCTTTCTAACAAAGCTAGAACCATCCCTGTACCTCACATGGATCCAGAGATTCATTGCTCTGCTAGATTTATATCAAGCTGGGAGCTCAGGGGAGTGTATATTTTGCTGCAGCTAATGGGGTGTGTCCATGCTCTCCCTATCACAGCTCAGGAGACAGTTGAAGGATGAAACTGAGCATGTGCGGCCTTCTCAGTGAGCAGCACAAAGACATAAGAAAAAGAAAAAAAAACAGCATGTGGCGCCATACAGATACATTTTATTGAATAACTCAGTGACTATGCTAAATTTTTAATTATATCCAATTACAAAAGTATTCAGCTCCAGGTGCTGGTTTGAAAACTGTAGAATATTTTTCATGGGAAAACCCCTTTAACCCCTTAAGGACTCAGCCCTATATCACCTTAAGGACTTGGCCATTTTTTGCAAATCTGACCAGTGTCAATTTAAGTGCTGATAACTTTAAAACGCTTTGACTTATCCAGGCCATTCTGAAATTAGTTTTTTCGTCACATATTGTACTCCATGACACTGGTAAAATGAAGTAAAAAAAAATATTTTTTATTTATAAAAAAAATACCAAATTTACCAATTATTTTTTTTAAATTGCAAATTTCCAAGTTTTAATTTCTCTACTTCTATAATACATAGTAATACCTACAAAAATAGTTATTACTTCATGTTTGGATCAATTTGGGAATGATATTTTATTTTTGGGGGATGTTACAAGGCTTAGAAGTTTAGAAGAAAATCTTGAAATTTTTCAGAAATTTTCAAAAAACCACTTTTTAGAGACCAGTTCAGGTGTGAAGTCACTTTGTGAGGCTTACATAATAGAAACCACCCAAAAATGACCCCATTATAGAAACTACACCCTTCAAGGTATTCAAAACTGATTTTACAAACGTCGTTAACCCTTTAGGTGTTCCACAAGAGTTAATGGCAAATGGTGATAACATTTGCCATTTTGGCAAATTTTCCATTTTAATAAATACGGGCACACAGTAGGGCGTAGAGGGAAAGGTGCCGCCGTATGGATTTTGGAAGGCAGATTTTGCTGGACCGGTTTATTTACACCATGTCCCATTTGAAGCCCCCCTGATGCACTCCTAGAGTACAAACTCCATAAAAGTGACCCCATCTAAGAAACTACACCCCTCAAGGTATTCAAAACAGATTTTGCAAACTTTGTTAACCCTTTAGGTGCTGCACAAGAGTTATTGGCAAATGGAGATGAAATTTGAGAATTTCAATTTTTTGACAAATTTTCCATTTTAATCCATTTTTTCCAATAACAAAGCAAGGGTTAACAGCCAAACAAAATGCTATATTTATTGCCCCGATTCTGTAGTTTGCAGAAACACCCCATATGTGGCCGTAAACTACTGTACGGGCACACAGTAGGGCGTAGAGTGAAAGGTGCTCCGTATGGTTTTTGGAAAGCAGATTTTGCTGGACTGTTTCTTTTTACACTATGTTCTATTTGAAGCCCCCCTGATGCACCCCTAGAGTAGAAACTCCATAAAAGTGACCCCATCTTAGAAACTACACCCCTCAAGGTATTTAAAACTGATTTTACAAACTTTGTTAACCCTTTAGGTGTTGCACAAGATTTAATGGAAAATAGAGATACAATTTCAAAATTTCACTTTTTTGGCAGATTTTCCATTTTAATATTTTTTTTTCCAGTTACAAAGCAAGGGTTAACAGCCAAACAAAACTCATTATTTATGTCCCTGATTCTGTAGTTTACAGAAACACCCCATATGTGGTCGTAAACTGCTATACGGGCACACGGCAGGGCGCAGAAGGAAAGGAATGCTATACGGTTTTTGGAAGGCAGATTTTGCTGGACTGTTTTTTTTTACACCATGTCCCATTTGAAGCCCCCCTGATGCAACCCTAGAGTAGAAACTCCAAAAAAGTGACCCCATTTTAGAAACTACGGGATAGTGTGGCAGTTTTGTTGGTACTAGTTTAGGGTACATGTGATTTTTGGTTGCTCTATATTACACTTTTTGTGCGGCAAGGTAACAAGAAATAGCTTTTTTGGCACCGTTTTTTTTTTTTTGTTATTTATAACATTCATCTGAAAGGTTAGAACTGTTTTTTTGGACACCATGTCCCATTTGGTCCTGATGCACCCCTAGAGTAGAAACTCCAAAAAAATGACCCCATTTTAGAAACTACGGGATAGGGTGGAAGTTTTGTTGGCACTAGTGTGGTAAGGTGAACAGAAAAGTGTATGGTAAAGTCCTGGAAGGGGTGTATATCCCACCCAGCTTCCTCAACTGGGTGAGGTAAATAAAATCCAGGACAGGTTTTCCCCTAGCCTGAGGGATCCCAGCAGAAGCCAGCTGGGATCATCAAGGGGAAATAAAGCACAGTCCATGCTGTCAGTCTGAGGAGAGGAATGCCTGGAGAAAGCCTGGGAAGATGGCTGCGCTGCTGGCTAGAGAAGCTGAGTTCTCTGTGTGACCTGTGTTCAATAGGTGAGCTAGGATCTTCACTGTATTAGCCAGGGCCCAGACGGGCAGGTGTTTATTTTAGTTTGGTTTATGTTTTGTGGTGCTGGTCCTTCACCTTACCCAGTGAATTATAACTGGGGTTGCCTGTATTGCCGGAGTGTGATAAATAAAGCAGCATTTGGACTTTAACCCTGTGGTCTGCAAGAGAATCTGTCATCGCCGCCCAGCCTGAGAGTGTAACCCCTTACACTAGTTTAGGGTACATATGATTTTTGGTTGCTCTATATTACACTTTTTGTGAGGCAAGGTAACAAGAAATAGCTTTTTTGGCACAGTTTTTTTTTTGTTATTTACAACATTCATCTGACAGGTTAGATCATGTGGTATTTTTATAGAGCAGGTTGTCACGGACGTGGCGATACCTAATATGTATTCAATTTTTTTTATTTATGTAAGTTTTACACAATGATTTCATTTTTGAAACAATAGTCTGAGAGCCATAGTTTTTTCAGTTTTGGAGCGATTATCTTAGGTAAGGTATCATTTTTTGTGGGATGAGATGATGGTTTGATTGGCACTATTTTGGGGTGCATATGACTTTTTGATCGCTTGCTATTACACTTTTTGTGACGTAAGATGACATGCTTTTTTTACACCGCTTTTATTTTTATTTAGGTCATGTGATATTTTTATAGAGCTGGTCGATACGGACACGGCGATACCTAATATGTATACTTTTTTTTATTTATGTAAGTTTTACACAATGATTTCATTTTTGAAACAAAAAAAATCATGTTTTAGTGTTTCCATAGTCTAAGAGCCATAGTTTTTTCAGTTTTTGGGTGATTATCTTGGGTAGGGTATGATTTTTGCGGGATGAGATTTTGCCGTACATGCGACTTTTTTGATAATTTTTATTACCTTTTTTGGGAAGTAAGGTGGGCAAAATTTCAATTTCCTCATAGTTTTTATTTTTTATATTTTATGGCGTTCACCCTGTGGGGAAAGTAACATGACCGTTTTATAGATCGGGTCCTTACAGACGCGGCGATATCTAATATGTGTAGTGTATTTTATTTTTGTAATTTTTATTCAGTGATAAATGTTTTTTTTTTTAATCTTTTTTCACTTTTTTTTTTTTTTAAATTGACCCAGACCCACTTGGTTCTTGAAGATCCAGTGGGTCTGATGTCTGTATAATACAGTACAGTACACTGTATAGTGTATTGTACTGTATTTTACTTACACTTTGTCTGAACAGATCTATGCCTTTAGCACAGATCTGTTCAGCACCATGGACAGCAGGATGCCTGAGAAGGCGTCCTGTTGTCATGGGAACCTTCCCCATCTGCCACAACTGAGCAGACGGGGAAGGAGGGGGGCTCCCTCCCTCTGTGACTCCATCCTGTCTGGGGGCTGCAAAGGCACAGCAGTGCAGTGCAGAGTATCCAGTGTTAGGGTCCATTTACACATCCGTGTGTGTTTTGCGGATCCACGGATCCGCAAAACACGGACAGCGGCAATGTGCGTTCCGCATTTTGCGGACCGCACATTGCCGGCACTAAGAGAATATGCCTATTCTTGTCCGCTATTGCGGACAAGAATAGGACATGTTCTATTTTTTTCAGGATCGGAATTGCGGACCCGGAAGTGCGGGTCCGCAATTCCGGATCGGGGCCACACGTCGGGCGGCCCCATAGAAATGTATGGGTCCGCAATTCCGTTCCGCAAAATGCGGAATGGAATTGAGGATGTGTGAATGGAGCCTTATCCAGGTCTGCAGCAATGTCATCCACTGTTTCAAATGTATCGAGAATTGTGCCTCTACATAGCTAAGCAAAGTGAGCAGTTAAGCTGTTGTTCTTTGATAACTCACAGAATAAAGAAATAATCTTCCAAAGGGGGTATAGACAAAAATATCCCTGAAAAAATTAACCCCTAAAATGTAACCTTTACTAGATACATTGTAAGGGGTTACACTCTCATGCATGGCAGCAATGAAAGATTCTCTTGCAGACCACAGGGTTAAAGTCCAAACGTTGCTTTATTTATAACACTCTCGCAATACAGGCAACCCCAGTTATAATTCACTGGGTAAGGTGAAGGTCCAGCACCACAAAACATAAACCAAACCAAAATAAACACCTGCCCGTCTGGGCTCTGGCTAATACAGTGAAGATTCTAGCTCACCTATTGAACACAGGTCACACAGCAGGGCAGCCAGTTTCCCAGAATTTCTCCAGGCATTACTCTCCCCAGACTGACAGTCTGGACTGAGCTTTATTTCCCCTTAACGATCCATGCTGGCTTCAGCTGGGGATCCCTCAGGCTAGGGGAAAATCTGCCCTGGAATGGGGTGGACTGGGGAGGTCCCTCTACCAAGCCTACCTTCTCCCAGTCCAATAAAATCCACCCCATAAACTTAACAAAACTGTCTCAGCAATCTACACATTGCTGAGACCATTTTAACCTACTGGATTTTATTTACCTCACACAGTTGAGGAAGCGGGGTGGGATATACACCCCTTCCAGGACTTTACCATACACTTTTCTGTTCACCTTACCACAACATGTAAAAATGATACACAAAGACCCAAAATAGAAAATAATGAACTTGTGTACAAAACATCAAAAACAAATATCCTGTGCCTACACCTCAGTGTATAATCATATAATGTATGCACAGTTAGTCAGAAAACAGCAAGGACAATATGATGACACTTGATCTGCATATTAAAGATCTCTATGATGCGGAAAAAAACATGGTTGTAAACCATAAATCACGGTTACTTGATACCATTCACTGGGTGCCAGGCAGTCTTCAGGGATAGCAACTGACAAATGGGGTGGGGAAGAAGTTTTGTCTCGGGGGTGACCCTACCGCTATCCCTACCTACAAGCAGAGCACCCGCCCCGAAAAGGGTGACCCCACTTCTCGGTGGCTAAACCCTGAAAATCCCTGGATGTCCCTGCTATAACCTCCTCTTCCCAACGTATTTCCCCAGGTGGCGGTATCCAGGTGGTTCATCAGGGTGATAAACTTACAGTACACGGACGATAAGCTAATACTGCCAGTTGCTAAACCAGATGGTATGATGATAGATACACAAAAAATGTGGGCACCTTGATAAAAAGAGCGCACCTCCATGAGAAATGGTGCTTCTTTTAAAGCTCAATTATTACCGGCGTCTGACGTCACTGTCCCCCACTTCTGGTCACATGATATAATGATGGCACTAAGTAAAGATGAATGAAGCTCATTATGGGCACCGGACTATTGCTAAAAAATATAAAATAATAGCTCTGCATTTATCCTTTAAAAAAAACAAAAAACTCCCATACAATATATATAGAGATGTATTTGTAGATACTAATACATTGTGTATGTGAATACATAATACATGGGAAAAATACTACTGAGGTTTTTAGCCAGAGAAAAACTTCCACTTACTATCATTGAGTTTTGTGGCTCATTGGTTGAAGTAGTTGCCTACAAACAGAAGGTTATGTGTTCAAATCTTTTTACGCTTGAACATTTGGGCCACGGAAGCCTGCCTTCTGCCAGATGAACGTGACGACGGCACGGTGGAGTGGAGGAGAGAGGAGAAGGAGAAGAGGCAGGTCGTGGAGCGCTGGGAGTGCGGCTTTGTGGGTTCTGACGGCGTTGCTCTGGGCTCGGTGATGGGAGGCTAGGTGCCTTCTTAAGCCTTCTTAAGGCGGTCGTCCCTAGGTGAGTGTTGGGCTTACCGCGACTTATCCGTTGAGAGCACAGGCTGCAGATGGCAACACTATTGTCAGCAGCTGACACATTAAAAAAAGCCAACACTACAGAGCCATGTGCTGGCGTCCTGGAAGCGCAAGATGTGACCGTGCATAATGGATGGCTTGCTCCAGATACATTTGCAGTCTGCTTTTTGCCTCCTGTGCACTGCGAGTTCTGCCTGCTTCTCTTGCTTCTCCTCCCTATCTGCTGCTCCGTCTCTCCCTCTGAACTCCCCTCCTCTTCCTCTCTTGTGGGCACCCACGTAACGTCCATTGATACGTCATCATCATCACCTTCACCACTACTGACATTAGATATCTCAAAGTAGGCAGCAACAGCGGGGACCACCCTCTTTGTGCCGATCTGGGTACTGTTGTCAGACCGCTCAGTGGCGGCTGTTTGCTACCTCCTCTTCCTCATCCGATGCCAAGAATGGAAATGGATAGGAAAATAATTCCTCTGACTTGAGTGGAGGGGCTATGGTGGTGGTGGTGTCTATGGGGGTGCACACAGCAGAGAATGAGGAGGGTGCAGAAGCAGAAGGCTGAGTGAGCCACTCAACCAACTCTGGTGCATCCTTTGACGTAATCGCACGCACCTTCTCCAACTTTCCACTTAGGCTCCGGCCTGGTGCACCTGCCCGACCCCTACCACCCCTGTGGAACGGCCTGCCTCTTCCTCTGCCATTTTCAAAATCCCTAGAGAAGAGCAGTATTTGTGGAAGCAGGTGTATTGCAGGCCTCAATCAGTATTTGGTGAAAGGAGGTATATCGCACCCCTCAATCAGTATTTTGTGGAAGCAGGTGTATTGCAGGCATCAATCGGTATTTGGTGGAAGCCGGTATATCAAACCCCTTAATCAGTATTTTGTGGAAGCAGGTGTATCGCAGGCCTCAATCAATAGTTGGTGGAAGCAGGTCTATCAGTATTTTGTGGAAGCAGGTATATAGAACCCCTTAATCAATATTTGGTGGAAGCCGTTATATATCGCAACCCTCAATCTGTATTTTGTGGAAGCAGGTACAGTGAGGAACAGAAGTATTTGAACACCCTGCGATTTAGCAAGTTTTCTCACTTAGAAATCATGGAGGTGTCTGAAATTCACATTCCCACTCTAACTTAATAGTACCTGTCTGAGCTCTTTAAAGACACTTTTCCACCCCACAGTCAGTCAGACGCCAACTACTACCATGGGCATGACCAAAGATCTGTCAAAAGACACCAGAGACAAAATTGTGGACCTCCACAAGACTGGAAAGGGCTACGGGGCAATTGCCAAGCAGGTTGGTGAAAATAGATCAACTGTTGGAGCAATTGTTAGAAAATGGAAGAAGCTAAAGACGACTGTCAGTCTCCTTCGGACTGCGGCTCCATGCAAGATCTCACCTCGTGGGGTATCACTGATAATAAGAAAGGTGAGGAATCAGCGCAGAACTACAAGGGAGGAGCTGGTCAATGACATGAAGGGACCACAGTTTCAAAGGTCACTGTCGGTAGAACACTACTCCGTCATGGTTTTATATCATGCATTGCACGGAAGGTTCCACTGCTCAAGTCATCACATGTCCAGGCCCGTCTGAAGTTTGCCAATGACCATCTGGATGATTCAGAGGAGGCATTGGAGAAAGTCATGTGGTTGGATGAGACCAAAGTAGAACTTTTTGGTCTAAACTTCACTCGTCGTGTTTGGAGGAAAAAGAAGGATGAGTTGCATCCCAAGAACACCATCCCTACTGTGAAGCATGGGGGTGGTAACATAATGCTTTGGTGGTGCTTTTCTGCGAAGGGGACAGGACGACTGCACTGTATTAAGTAGAGGATGAATGGGGCCATTTATTGTGAGATTTTGTCCCTCAGTCTGAGCATTGAAGATGGGTCGTGGCTGGGTCTTCCTAAATGTCAATGACCCGAAGCACACAGCCAGGATAACCAAGGAGTGGCTCCGTATGAACCATATCAAGGTTCTAGAATGGCCTAGCCAGTCTGCAGACCTAAATCCAATAGAACATATTTGGAGGGAGCTGAAACTCCGTGTTGTAGACTAAATAAAACTTCGCTTTTAATAAATAGGAGATAAAATGGCCCCTACTAACAAACAACGAATAAGACGTGCCCTCTCATTGAAGAGTGAGCAAAGACAGAGCGTACAGAAAATATCACAAGGGGAATAAATCAGGTACAAGGTAGGGGGTCAAATGGGGGCGGGGGGTATAAGTATGTACTACCCACTGGCCCTAGTACCTCCCTACTTGTCCTGTAACACCCTATAAAGTATCCAAAGGACGGGGTCCAAAAAACCCTGCAAGGGGTGGCCCAGACAGGAACTCTGATCCTAGTAGGATACCCTAGTATGGCCCTGGTCAAAGTATATGACAAAGGAGACAGAGTACACACTTTGGAACCCAACACTGGTAAAAAATAAACACAACAAATAACAAGTATAGCACCACCTAGACACCCATAAGGATCAGGGTGGGGGAATACTCAAGTGTCCCGACGCGTTTCTTCGGTTAGAGCCCCAGGATTCTTCAGCGGACAGACTAAGGAATCATATAGATAACAGCACATGTCTATTACCTGGCTGCTAAACGGGATAGACAGAGTATCCTGCCTCAGCCTTTCCTGCGGTCAGCAGGATACTGTGATTATACACTTATGAGTAGATTGCTTCCCATTCTGCCACATATGGGAGACTCACATCCATCACAAGTTTGGGGTGGAGGGAGGGAGCGATCAGGGGGGGAGACATACTGCTCACTGGTCCGTCGAGACCCCTAACCCCCCTGTGCCTCCTCCACCTCCCCGCAGGGATATGACAGTGTGTGCCAAACATCCCGCGTCAAGGACCAAATAGAAAGGGGTTTATGTTGGGGAAAATGGCCACAGGGCCCGAACAAGAAAAATGGGTAGTCAGAGGAAGCAGCTGAAATTCAGATGTTCATTAAGCCCGTGTGGGACAACCGTATTAAGTGTAAATGTCCACCAACATTCCCTTTGTAGGATAGACCTATTCCAGTCTCCCCCACGAATGGGCTTAGGTACGTGTTCAATCCCCATAAAGCTGATGGATGCTGGGCGTCCTTCATGGACCGTCTGTACATGACGTGCAACGGTTGTATCCCTATTATTGCGGATGTCGCCATGGTGCTCCCCCATACGTTTACGTAATTCCCTGAACGTTTTGCCTACGTAACGCAGGCCACACACGCACGTTATCAAATAGATCACGCCTGTAGTGCGGCAATTCAGGAAACCTTTTACATGGTAGGTGGTATTCATAGGCTCTCCGACAAACGTCTTGCCCTGTGACAGGCATCCACAAAAGCTACACCGTCCGCATCTGTGGCAACCCGTCACGGATCTATCCAGCCACATCCGTGGTTTAGCTGCGGAGATGAAGTGGCTGTGTACCAGTCTGTCCCTCAGATTGTTACCCCTCCTGAATGTGAGGGAAACCGAGGGATCCAGAACCTCAGCCAGGTCTGGGTCCATCAGCAGGGTATCCCAATGTCGTGACAAAATCCTCCTCACCTGTGACGCGGCAGCGTCGAAGGTGCCTACCACCCGGACAGTACCTTGAGACCCGCGTTCCCTATTATTTGTGGGATGAAGAAGTTCGGTTCGTGTACGTGCCTTGGTTCTCTCATAGGCCAGTCTGAGCGTCCCATCTGGGTATCCACTCTCCTGAAACCTAGACCTAAGGTCTCGTGCTTAGAGTTGAGCGAACACCTGGATGTTCGGGTTCGAGAAGTTCGGCCGAACTTCCCGGAAATGTTCGGATTCGGGATCCGAACCCGAACCGAACTTCGTCCCGAACCCGAACCCCATTGAAGTCAATGGGGACCCGAACTTTTGGGCACTAAAAAGGCTGTAAAACAGCCCAGGAAAGAGCTAGAGGGCTGCAAAAGGCAGCAACATGTAGGTAAATCCCCTGCAAACAAATGTGGATAGGGAAATGAATTAAAATAAAAATAAAAAAAATAAAAATGACCCAATATCAATTGAACAGAGGTCCCATAGCAGAGAATCTGGCTTCACATCAGCAGAGAATCAGTCTCTTCATGCCATAGCAAAGAATCTTGCTTCATGTCACCCACCACTGGAACAGGCCACTGTCACATATTTAGGCCCCGGCACCCAGACAGAGGAGAGAGGTCCCGTAACAGAGAATCTGGCCTTATGTCAGCACAGAATCTGTCTTCATGTCATAGCAGAGAATCAGGCTTCACGTCACCCACCACTGGAACAGGCCACTGTCACACATTTAGGCCCAGGCACCCAGGCAGAGGAGAGAGGTCCCGTAACAGAGAATCTGGCCTTATGTCAGCGCAGAATCAGTCTTCATGTCATAGCAGAGAATCAGGCTTCACGTCACCCACCACTGGAACAGGCCACTGTCACACATTTAGGCCCAGGCACCCAGGCAGAGGAGAGAGGTCCCGTAACAGAGAATCTGGCCTTATGTCAGCGCAGAATCTGTCTTCATGTCATAGCAGAGAATCAGGCTTCACGTCACCCACCACTGGAACAGGCCACTGTCACACATTTAGGCCCAGGCACCCAGGCAGAGGAGAGAGGTCCCATAACAGAGAATCTGGCCTTATGTCAGCGCAGAATCAGTCTTCATGTCATAGCAGAGAATCAGGCTTCACGTCACCCACCACTGGAACAGGCCACTGTCACATATTTAGGCCCCGGCACCCAGGCAGAGGAGAGAGGTCCCGTAACAGAGAATCTGGCCTTACGTCAGCACAGAATCTGTCTTCATGTCATAGCAGAGAATCAGGCTTCACGTCACCCACCACTGGAACAGGCCACTGTCACACATTTAGACCCAGGCAGAGGAGAGAGGTCCCGTAACAGAGAATCTGGCCTTATGTCAGCGCAGAATCAGTCTTCATGTCATAGCAGAGAATCAGGCTTCACGTCACCCACCACTGGAACAGGCCACTGTCACACATTTAGGCCCAGTCACCCAGGCAGAGGAGAGAGGTCCCGTAACAGAGAATCTGGCCTTATGTCAGCACAGAATCTGTCTTCATGTCATAGCAGAGAATCAGGCTTCACGTCACCCACCACTGTAACAGGCCACTGTCACATATTTAGGCCCCGGCACCCAGGCAGAGGAGAGAGGTCCCGTAACAGAGAATCTGGCCTTATGTCAGCACAGAATCTGTCTTCATGTCATAGCAGAGAATCAGGCTTCACGTCACCCACCACTGGAACAGGCCACTGTCACACATTTAGACCCAGGCAGAGGAGAGAGGTCCCGTAACAGAGAATCTGGCCTTATGTCAGCGCAGAATCAGTCTTCATGTCATAGCAGAGAATCAGGCTTCACGTCACCCACCACTGGAACAGGCCACTGTCACACATTTAGGCCCAGGCACCCAGGCAGAGGAGAGAGGTCCCGTAACAGAGAATCTGGCCTTATGTCAGCACAGAATCTGTCTTCATGTCATAGCAGAGAATCAGGCTTCACGTCACCCACCACTGGAACAGGCCACTGTCACACATTTAGGCCCAGGCACCCAGGCAGAGGATAGAGGTCCCGTAAAAGAGAATCTGGCCTTATGTCAGCACAGAATCTGTCTTCATGTCATAGCAGAGAATCAGGCTTCACGTCACCCACCACTGGAACAGGCCACTGTCACACATTTAGGCCCAGGCACCCAGGCAGAGGAGAGAGGTCCCGTAACAGAGAATCTGGCCTTATGTCAGCGCAGAATCAGTCTTCATGTCATAGCAGAGAATCAGGCTTCACGTCACCCACCACTGGAACAGGCCACTGTCACACATTTAGGCCCAGGCACCCAGGCAGAGGAGAGAGGTCCCGTAACAGAGAATCTGGCCTTATGTCAGCACAGAATCTGTCTTCATGTCATAGCAGAGAATCAGGCTTCACGTCACCCACCACTGGAACAGGCCACTGTCACACATTTAGGCCCAGGCACCCAGGCAGAGGAGAGAGGTCCCGTAACAGAGAATCTGGCCTTATGTCAGCGCAGAATCAGTCTTCATGTCATAGCAGAGAATCAGGCTTCACGTCACTCACCACTGGAACAGGCCACTGTCACACATTTAGGCCCAGGCACCCAGGCAGAGGAGAGAGGTCCCGTAACAGAGAATCTGGCCTTATGTCAGCGCAGAATCAGTCTTCATGTCATAGCAGAGAATCAGGCTTCACGTCACCCACCACTGGAACAGGCCACTGTCACACATTTAGGCCCAGGCACCCAGGCAGAGGAGAGGTTCATTCAACTTTGGGTTGCCCCGCAATATAATGGTAAAATGAAATTAAAAATAGTATTGAATGAGGAAGTGCCCTGGAGTAGAATAATATATTGTTAAGGGGAGGTAGTTAATATCTAATCTGCACAAGGGATAGACAGGTCCTGTGGGATCCATGCCTGGTTAATTTTTTTGAACGTCAGCTTGTCCACATTGGCTGTAGACAGGCGGCTGCGTTTGTCTGTAATGATGCCCCCTGCCGTGCTGAATACACGTTCAGACAAAACGCTGGCCGCCGGGCAGGCCAGCACCTCCAAGGCATAAAAGGTTAGCTCTGGCCACGTGGACAATTTGGAGACCCAGAAGTTGAATGGGGCCGAACCATCAGTCAGTACGTGGAGGGGTGTGCACAGGTACTGTTCCACCATGTTAGTGAAATGTTGCCTTCTGCTAACACGTTCCGTATCAGGTGGTGGTGCAGTTAGCTGTGGCGTGGTGACAAAACTTTTCCACATCTCTGCCATGCTAACCCTGCCCTCAGAGGAGCTGGCCGTGACACAGCTGCGTTGGCGACCTCTTGCTCCTCCTCTGCCATCGCCTTGGGCTTCCACTGGTTCCCCTGTGACATTTGGGAATGCTCTCAGTAGCGCGTCTACCAACGTGCGCTTGTACTCGCGCATCTTCCTATCACGCTCCAGTGTAGGAAGTAAGGTGGGCACATTGTCTTTGTACCGGGGATCCAGCAGGGTGGCAACCCAGTAGTCCTCACACGTTAAAATGTGGGCAACTCTGCTGTCGTTGCGCAGGCACTGCAGCATGTAGTCGCTCATGTGTGCCAGGCTAACCAGAGGTAGGGACAAGCTGTCCTCTGTGGGAGGCGTATCGTCATCGTCCTGTGTTTCCCCCCAGCCACGCACCAGTGATGGGCCCGAGCTGCTTTGGGTGCCACCCCGCTGTGAACATGCTTCATCCTCATCCTCCTCCACCTCCTCCTCATCCTCGTCCTCCAGTAGTGGGCCCTGTCTGGCCACATTTGTACCTGGCCTCTGGTGTTGCAAAAAACCTCCCTCTGAATCACTTCGAAGAGACTGGCCTGAAAGTGCTAAAAATGACCCCTCTTCCTCCTCTTCCTCCTGGGCCACCTCCTCTTCCATCATCGCCCTAAGTGTTTTCTCAAGGAGACATAGAAGTGGTATTGTAACGCTGATAACGGCGTCATCGCCACTGGCCATGTTGGTGGAGTACTCGAAACAACGCAACAGGGCACACAGGTCTCGCATGGAGGCCCAGTCATTGGTGGTGAAGTGTGTCTGATCCGCAGTGCGACTGACCCGTGCGTGCTGCAGCTGAAACTCCACTATGGCCTGCTGCTGCTCGCACAGTCTGTCCAGCATATGCAAGGTGGAGTTCCACCTGGTGGGTACGTCGCATATGAGGCGGTGAGCGGGAAGGCCGAAGTTACGCTGTAGCGCAGACAGGTGAGCAGCGGCAGGGTGTGAACGCCGGAAGCGCGAACAGACGGCCTGCACTTTATGCAGCAGCTCTGACATGTCGGGGTAGTTGCGAATGAACTTCTGCACCACCAAATTCTGCACATGCGCCAGGCAAGGGATGTGCGTCAAACCGGCTAGTCCCAGAGCTGCAACGAGATTTCGCCCATTATCGCACACCACCAGGCCGGGCTTGAGGCTCACCGGCAGCAACCACTCGTCGGTCTGTTGTTCTATACCCCGCCACAACCCCTGTCCCCCAAACATATGAGTTTCAGAATGGCCTGCTGACGTTTACCCCGGGCTGTGCTGAAGTTGGTGGTGAAGGTGTGTGGCTGACTGGATGAGGAGGTGGAAGAAGAGGAGGAGGAAGCTGAGTAGGAGGAGGAGGAGACAGGAGGCAAAGAATGTTGCCCTGCGATCCTTGGTGGCGAAAGGATGTGCGCCAAACAGCTCTCCGCCTGGGGCCCAGCCGCCACTACATTTACCCAGTGTGCAGTTAGGGAGATATAGCGTCCCTGGCCGTGTTTACTGGTCCATGTATCTGTGGTTAGGTGGACCTTGCCACAGATGGCGTTGCGCAGTGCACACTTGATTTTATCGGACACTTGTTTGTGCAGGGAAGGCACGGCTCTCTTGGAGAAGTAGTGGCGGCTGGGAACAACATACTGTGGGACAGCAAGTGACATGAGCTGTTTGAAGCTGTGTGTGTCCACCAGCCTAAATGACAGCATTTCATAGGCCAGTAGTTTAGAAATGCTGGCCTTCAGGGCCAGGGATCGAGGGTGGCTAGGTGGGAATTTACGCTTTCTCTCAAATGTTTGTGAGATGGAGAGCTGAACGCTGCCGTGTGACATGGTTGAGATGCTTGGTGACGCAGGTGGTGGTGTTGGTGGTACATCCTATGTTTGCTGGGCGGCAGGTGCCAACGTTCCTCCAGAGGCAGAGGAAGAGGCCGAGGCGGCGGCAGCAGCAGCAGAAGATGCCGAGGCAGCAGCAGAAGAGGCCGAGGCGGCAGCAGCAGAAGAGGTAGCAGGGGGAGCCTGAGTGACTTCCTTGTTTTTAAGGTGTTTACTCCACTGCAGTTCATGCTTTGCATGCAGGTCCCTGGTCATGCAGGTTGTGCTAAGGTTCAGAACGTTAATGCCTCGCTTCAGGCTCTGATGGCACAGCGTGCAAACCACTCGGGTCTTGTCGTCAGCACATTGTTTGAAGAAGTGCCATGCCAGGGAACTCCTTGAAGCTGCCTTTGGGGTGCTCGGTCCCAGATGGCGGCGGTCAGTAGCAGGCGGAGTCTCTTGGCAGCGGGTGTTCTGATTTTGCCCACTGCTCCCTCTTTTGCTACGCTGTTGGCTCGGTCTCACCACTGCCTCTTCCTCCGAACTCTGAAAGTCAGTGGCACGACCTTCATTCCATGTGGGGTCTAGGACCTCATCGTCCCCTGCATCGTCTTCCACCCAGTCTTGATCCCTGACCTCCTGTTCAGTCTGCACACTGCAGAAAGACGCAGCAGTTGGCACCTGTGTTTCGTCATCATCAGAGACGTGCTGAGGTGGTATTCCCATGTCCTCATCATCAGGAAACATAAGTGGTTGTGCGTTAGTGCATTCTATCTCTTCCACCCCTGGGGAAGGGCTAGGTGGATGCCCTTGGGAAACCCTGGCAGCAGAGTCTTCAAACAGCATAAGAGACTGCTGCATAACTTGAGGCTCAGACAGTTTCCCTGATATGCATGGAGGTGATGTGACAGACTGATGGGCTTGGTTTTCATGCGCCATCTGTGCGCTTTCTGCAGAAGACTGGGTGGGAGATAATGTGAACGTGCTGGATCCACTGTCGGCCACCCAATTGACTAATGCCTGTACCTGCTCAGGCCTTACCATCCTTAGAACGGTATTGGGCCCCACAAAATATTGCTGTAAATTCTGCTGGCTACTGGGACCTGAGGTAGTTGGTTCACTAGGACGTGTGGCTGTGGCAGAACGGCCGCGTCCTCTCCCAGCACCAGAGGGTCCACTAACACCACCACGACCATGTCCACGTCCGCGTCCCTTATTAGATGTTTTCCTCATTGTTCCCGTTCACCACAATTTTGAGAATGACAAATTTGGGAATAGTTTTTCAACCCAGAACAAAAAGTGTGCTTTTACGGTCACTACAAATAACTTGACCAGCTAAAACAGTACAGATTTGTGTTGAATAGAAATGTGAGGCCTGTTTTTTTTTGCGCTGTGTGACAGGTATAGGTTTAATCACAGAATCAGACTTCTATCTGCACGGTAGCGTGTGTCTTAGGTTTTTCTGAATGACACTATCAGCACCTTCAATGTAAGATATCCTTTTTGGGATAGATTTTAAGTAGGCCTCATATAGCAGAAACTAGTTATTTTGAGAATGGCAAATTTGGGAATAGTTTTTCAACCCAGAACAAAAAGTGTGCTTTTACGGTCACTACAAATAACTTGACCAGCTAAAACAGTACAGATTTGGTTGAATAGAAATGTGAGGCCTGTTTTTTTTTGCGCTGTGTGACAGGTATAGGTTTAATCACAGAATCAGACTTCTATCTGCACGGTAGCGTGTGTCTTAGGTTTTTCTGAATGACACTATCAGCACCTTCAATGTAAGATATCCTTTTTAGGATAGATTTTAAGTAGGCCTCATATAGCAGAAACTAGTTATTTTGAGAATGGCAAATTTGGGAATAGTTTTTCAACCCAGAACAAAAAGTGTGCTTTTACGGTCACTACAAATAACTTGAGCAGCTAAAACAGTACAGATTTGGTTGAATAGAAATGTGAGGCCTGTTTTTTTTTGCGCTGTGTGACAGGTATAGGTTTAATCACAGAATCAGACTTCTATCTGCACGGTAGCATGTGTCTTAGGTTTTTCTGAATGACACTATCAGCACCTTCAATGTAAGATATCCTTTTTGGGATAGATTTCAAGTAGGCCTCATATAGCAGAAACTAGTTATTTTGAGAATGGCAAATTTGGGAATAGTTTTTTAACCCAGAACAAAAAATGTGCTTTTACGTTAACTACAAATAACTTGACCAGCTAAAACAGTACAGATTTGGTTGAATAGAAATGTGAGGCCTGTTTTTTTTTGCGCTGTGTGACAGGTATAGGTTTAATCACAGAATCAGACTTCTATCTGCACGGTAGCGTGTGTCTTAGGTTTTTCTGAATGACACTATCAGCACCTTCAATGTAAGATATCCTTTTTGGGATAGATTTCAAGTTGGCCTCATATAGCAGAAACTAGTTATTTTGAGAATGGCAAATTTGGGAATAGTTTTTCAACCCAGAACAAAAAATGTGCTTTTACGGTCACTACAAATAACTTGACCAGCTAAAACAGTACAGATTTGGTTGAATAGAAATGTCAGGTCTATTTTTTAGGCGCTGGGTGACAGGCTCAACTTGCCCCTGATGTAGTATATGGCCAAAAAATAACCACACTATTGATGGTTAAATGCACTTGGGTGACACAGGCTCAGCCTGCACCAGATTTAGTATATGGCCAAAAAATAACCAGACTGTTGATGGTTAAATGCACTTCGGTGACACAGGCTCAGCCTGCAGCTGATGTAGTATATGGCCAAAAAATAACCAGACTGTTGATGGTTAAATGCACTTCGGTGACACAGGCTCAGCCTGCAGCTGATGTAGGATATAGCACAAAATAACCACACTATTGATGGTTAAATACACTTGGTGATAGCTTGTGCTGGCGCACCACAAGTCACAAAATGGCCGCTGATCACCCCAGAAAAAAGTGATCTAAAAACGCTCTGGGCAGCCTCAAAAAAGTGAGCAAGTCGATATTAGCACTTCAATGATCCACAGCTGCAGATCGATCACAGAATGAAGTCTTTTGGAGGAGTTAATCTGCCTAATCTCGCCCTAACGTCGCAGCTGCAACCTCTCCCTATGCTTGAATCAGCAGAGTGACGTGCAGTGCTACGTGACCCAAGCTTATATAGAGGCTGGGTCACATGCTGCACTGGCCAAACACAGCCATGCCAATAGTAGGCAAGGCTGTGATGGCCTCTTGGGGCAAGTAGTATGACGCTTGTTGATTGGCTGCTTTGCAGCTGCTGTTGATTGGCTGCTTTGCGTTTGAGTCTCAGGTACTGTCCGGTGGGTATCCCTCTCTTAAGAGGGACAGGATGACAGCTGTCCCACCTAAGAAGGGAGTTAGTGGAGGTGGGTTTTCTGTAAATGGAAGTATTGAGACCACCTTTGTCATTCCTGAGGATAACCACATCCAGGAAGGGAAGGCGGTCCTTAACGATGACCGAAGTGAACCTAAGGTCAAAGTTATTGACGTTAAGTTCAGAGATCAGTTTGTCAAAATCGCTCTCTGGTCCGCTCCACAACAAAAAAATATCGTCGATGTAGCGTGAAATTCGACATCTTTTGGTGGACAAGAGACTTAAATCTCTTTGCCCGCAGACTTAGATGGCATAAGTTCCACAAACTTAAGGACAAGAGGGAAAGTCGCGAACTAGGTGTCCCCATGGAAATCTTAAAAGGCGTACATCTATTATTTAATCTTGACCAATCACCCCCCAACGCAGAAGGGCTGGGTCCATTCACATCCCTAAAAAATAGTAGTGTCAAAATGCCCCCAATGGGGGAAGTGTCCTGCGTAGATGTGTTTCTACAACACACCACTTCGGAATTGGCCAATATACATCCAGTCCCACCCAGATTTAACTGCAGCAAAAAGGAAAGGATGGCCATCAAGGACCTGATGATAAAAACATTGTTATCAAACCGTCGGATAAGGGGGGTAACATTGTTGTAATGGAGACGTCTGCATATCGAAACATGTGCCTATCCATCCTGTCAGACAGCACGGGGTACGAGATCCTTCGAAGTAGTCCCATCAGCGGTTTACAAGGGACTTTGAGAAAGATCCTAGTGAGGGCCAAAAACACCCATCTTATTAGTGACGAGGAATACGACTTCCTATACCCGCCCTATCCGATCATGGCCACCTTTTATTGTTTGCCAAAAGTGCATAAAGAGACCACACCTATCAAAGGACGGCCAATCGTTTCGGGGATCGGAAGCATATCACAGAACTGTGGTATCTATGTCGATAGGGTATTGCGTCCTTTTGTAGTGGCCCTGCCATCTTACTTGAGGGACACAGGGGACTTGCTGGGGAAATTAGAGGACATCTGTATTGAGCCGCACTGGTTTCTAGCCTCCATTGATGTGGAGGCTCTCTACTCCTCCATCCCACATGAACGAGGGTTGGAGGCCTCCAGTCATTTCCTGAGTACTAGGGGGCAACAATTATGGATGACAAAGGTGGTCTCAATACTTCCATTTACAGAAAACCCACCTCCACTAACTCCCTTCTTAGGTGGGACAGCTGTCATCCTGTCCCTCTTAAGAGAGGGATACCCACTGGACAGTACCTGAGACTCAAACGCAACTGCTCTGAAGATAAAGATTTTAAGTATCAAGCACGAGACCTTAGGTCTAGGTTTCAGGAGAGGGGATACCCAGATGGGACCCTCAGACTGGCCTATGAGAGAACCAAGGCACGTACACGAACCAAACTTCTTCATCCCACAAATAATAGGGAATGCGGGTCTCAAGGTACTGTCCGGGTGGTAGGCACCTTGTACCTGATTTATTCCCCTTGTGATATTTTCTGTACGTTCTGTCTTTGCTCACTCTTCAATGAGAGGGCACGTCTTATTCGTTGTTTGTTAGTAGGGGCCATTTTATCTCCTATTTATTAAAAGTGAAGTTTTATTTAGTCTACTGCCCCTTTAGTTTCTTTTTGCATTTCTTGAGCAGTACATCAGGGAGGCTCTGACTGCCCCTCCTGAACGACCATATTTTGTGTGAAACTCCGTCTTGCTTAGCGACAGCCCCGAAACCTGACAAATCTAGAGGAGATCTGTGTGGAGGAGTGGGCCAAAATCCCTGTTGCAGTGTGTGCAAACCTGGTCAAGAACTACAGGAAACGTTTGACCTCTGTAATTGCAAACAAAGGCTTCTGTACCAAATATTCACACTGATTTACTCAGGTGTTTAAATACTTATGTTCAGCAGTGCAAGACAAATAAATTCTTTAAAAATCATACAATGTGATTTCCTGATTTTTTATTATTATTTTTGTCTCAGAATGGGAATGCACCTACAATGTGAATTTCAGACCCCTCCATGATTTCTAAGTGGGAGAACTTGCAAAATTGCAGGGTGTTCAAATACTTCTGTTCCTCACTGTATATCAAACCCCTTAATCAGTATTTTGTGGTAGCAGGTGTATCGCAGGCCTCAATCAATGTTTGATGGGGAAATGGGGGGAAATTAGTGGGGAAAATAATGGAAACCATACTTAAGGAGAGGATTGTGGAACATCTAAAATCCCATAGATTGAAAGATGAAAAACAGCATGGGTTTACTTCAGGGAGATCATGTCAAACTAATCTTATTGATTTTTTTGATTGGGTGACTAAAACAATAGATGGAGGAGGTGCAGTAGACATCGCTTATCTAGACTTTAGTAAGGCTTTTGATACTGTCCCACATAGAAAGCTTATCAATAAATTGCAGTCTTTGGGCTTGGACTCCCATATTGTTGAATGGATTAGGCAGTGGCTGAAGGACAGGCAACAGAGGGTTGTAGTCAATGGAGTATATTCAGACCATGGTCTTGTTACCAGTGGGGTACCTCAGGGATCTGTTCTGGGACCCATATTGTTTAATATCTTTATCAGTGAAATTGCAGAAGGCCTCAATGGTAAGGTGTGTCTTTTTGCTGATGACACAAAGATTTGTAACAGGGTTGATGTTCCTGGAGGGATACACCAAATGGAAAAGGATTTAGGAAAACTAGAGGAATGGTCAAAAATCTGGCAACTAAAATTTAATGTGGATAAGTGCAAAATAATGCACCTGGGGCGTAAAAACCCAAGAGCAGAATATAAAATCAGTGATACAGTCCTAACCTCAGTATCTGAGGAAAGGGATTTAGGGGTCATTATTTCAGAAGACTTAAAGGTAGGCAGACAATGTCATAGAGCAGCAGGAAATGCTAGCAGAATGCTTGGGTGTATAGGGAGAGGAATTACCAGTAGAAAGAGGGAGGTGCTCATGCCGCTCTACAGAGCACTAGTGAGACCTCATTTGGAGTATTGTGCTCAGTACTGGAGACCATATCTCCAGAAGGATATTGATACTTTGGAGAGAGTTCAGAGAAGAGCTACTAAACTGGTACATGGATTGCAGGAAAAAACTTACCAGGAAAGATTAAAGGACCTTAACATGTATAGCTTGGAAGAAAGACGAGACAGAGGTGATATGATAGAAACTTTTAAATACATAAAGGGAATCAACAAGGTAAAAGAGGAGAGAATATTTAAAAGAAGAAAAACTGCTACAAGAGGACTAGAGAGAGTAGTGGATGCATGGAATAGCCTTCCTGCAGAAGTGGTAGCTGCAAATACAGTGAAGGAGTTTAAGCATGCATGGGATAGGCATAAGGCCATCCTTCATATAAGATAGCGCCAGGGGCTATCCAAAGTACTCAGTATATTGGGCAGACTAGATGGGCCAAATGGTTCTTATCTGCTGACACATTCTATGTTTCTATGTTTCTATGATGGAAGCAGGTATATCAATCCCCTTAATCAGTATTTTGTGGAAGCAGGTGTATCACAGGCCTCAATCAGTATTTGGTGGAAACAGGTATATCAATCCCCGTAATCAATATTTTGTGGAATTGGAGATAAAGATATGAGTCTCTTTTATCAACAATTGAAACAAGCTTTACGCGCGTCGTTGGAAAGGGGTACACAAATTGTTACTTTTCCATGACCCTTAGCTAATATTTCTAAATTAACAGTAGGAAAGAAACTGGTGTCTAGGATATATGAGTGCCTGTTACATCAAAAGACAAAAAAAAGAGCAATTAATTGTCTAATGCATAAATGGCAGGATGTCCTTAAGTTTCAACATGAAGAGTTTTGGGAGAGGGTGATACAGGCCAAAATTGGGGTTTCAAACAACTTCTGTCATAGGATCACTCAATTTAATATACTATATTGATTATACTACTCCCCTAAGGCCCCTTTCTCATGGGCGTTGCGGTAAAATGTGCGGGTGCGTTACGGGAACACCCGCGATTTTTCCGCACGAGCGCAAAACATTGTAATGCGTTTTGCACTCGCGTGAGAAAAATCGTGCTTGTTTGGTACCCAAACCCGAACTTCTTCACAGAAGTTCGGGCTTGGGATCGGTGTTCTGTAGATTGTATTATTTTCCCTTATAACATGGTTATAAGGGAAAATAATAGCATTCTGAATACAGAATGCATAGTAAAACATCGCTGGAGGGGTTAAAAAATAAAATAAATTATTTAACTCACCTTAGTCCACTTGATCGCGTAGCCGGCATCTCCTTCTGGCTTCATCTGATCTCTGTGCAGCAACAGGACCTTTGGTGACGTCATTCCGGTCATCACATGATCCATCACCATGGTAAAAGATCATGTGATGGATCATGTGATGACCGGAATGACGTCACCAAAGGTCCTGTTGCTGCACAGAGATCAGATGAAGCCAGAAGGAGATGCCGGGCCGCGATCAAGTGGACTAAGGTGAGTTAAATTTTTATTTTTATTTTTTTAACCCCTTCAGCGATGTTTTACTATGCATTCTGTATTCAGAATGCTATTATTTTCCCTTATAACCATGTTATAAGAGAAAATAATAATGATCGGGTCTCCATCCCGATCGTCTCCTAGCAACCGTGCATGAAAATCGCACCGCATCCGCACTTGCTTGCGGATGCTTACGATTTTCACGCAACCCCATTCATTTCTATGGGGCCTGCGTTACGTGAAAAATGCACAAAGAGGAGCATGCTGCGATTTTCACGCAACGCACAAGTGATGCGTGAAAATCACCGCTCATGGGAACAGCCCCATAGAAATGAATGGGTCGGTATTCAGTGCGGGTGCAATGCGTTCACCTCCCGCATCGCATCCGCGCGGAATACTCGCTCGTGTGAAAGGGGCCTAAGAGTTTCATGAAATATTATAAATCTAAAGAATTCAGTTGCAAAAAATGTGGGCAGATACAGTAGGTGTGGATGATGTGCATATACTTTGGACATTTATAAAGATACAAGAATTTTGGCGGAAGGTAAATTAAAGAATAGAGGCACGTAATGGGTTTAGCGTTCCTAGAGAGTTTGAATTATGTATTTTTGGGGTGATGGATAAGATAGATAATTCTAAATATCGAGTTATAGCCTCTAAACTCCTATTTCAGGCTAGGAAGTACATTATTGGACACTGGGGAGATAGTGTGGCACCTACGGTCAAGGAATGGGAGAACCTTGCTAGAGTGTCGCTTGTCAGAGAGGAATTTCACCTGGTATCTACAAAAAAAACTTAGATTTGCTGGATTGTGGCAGAAATGGTTAAAATGATTAAAGATGAGGGGATGGCCAGTGCAGGGGATGGGACTTGGTGGTGGTGGGGGGCAGAGGGGAAGAAAGCGGGGGAAATATGTTTATTTTTATTTTTTCTCTCCCTCTACAGGGGGGAACAGGCAGCGGAAAATGTGGGTGGGTAATATGTAAAACTGTAGATATGCTGTTTTATAATGTAATACAATTAAAGTGATTGTTGAAGATTGTATGAAAATTTGCAAAAATAATAAAGATTAATAAAAAAATAAAAATAAAAATATTTTGTGGAAGCAGGTATATAGAACCCCCTTAATCAATATTTGGTTGAAGCAGGTATATCGCAACCCTCATTCTGTATTTTGTGGAAGCAGGTATATCAAACCCCTTAATCAGTATTTTGTGGAAGTAGGTATATCGCACCCCTCAATCAGTATTTTGTGGAAGCAGGTATATAGAACCCCTTAATTAATATTTGGTGGAAGCAGGTATATTGCACCCCTCAAAGCAAGAAATAGTAGGTGAGGACTAATGGACTAAAAGCTGCGGTGCCCTTAATGGGGTAGGTTCAAAACTACTTAACAGAAAATAAAACAAATAACGGGTACCGCGCTCTATCTAAAGCAATGTATGAGAGTGTTTGTAACCAAAATCAAAAAGCCAAGTTCAATATTCTGCTACAGAAGTGGATATCACAAGTCCGTATAACGTTTATGTATAGACAGATATTATAAAGTCTATATTCCACACGTGAATTTTCAGCAACACTTTGCCTTGCTGTGCATATACAAAGGCAGCTGTTCCACGTCTATAATCCACATGCAGTGGACCTGCTATCCGCCTCCAACATGTAGTCAGATCTTGCTTTGAAGCACCAACCGCTCACTCCAAACCGGTCTGGATTACCTTTATAAAGGACGAAGAAGATGGTGCAATACCCTCAAGACTTAGAGGTAAGAAAGTTTTATTCTACTTACAAGATGCACAGTTTTCACATGCGTATAAAATTGCCCGACCCGGGTTTCGCACTTAGCTTCATCAGGGGCTGCGGAAGCTAAGTGCGAAACCCGGGTCGGGCAATTTTATACGCATGTGAAAACTGTGCATCTTGTAAGTAGAATAAAACTTTCTTACCTCTAAGTCTTGAGGATATTGCACCATCTTCTTTGTCCTTTATAAAGGTAATCCAGACCAGTTTGGAGTGAGCGGTTGGTGCTTCAAAGCAAGATCTGACTACATGTTGGAGGCGGATAGCAGGTCCACTGCATGTGGATTATAGACGTGGGACAGCTGCCTTTGTATATGCACAGCAAGGCAAAGTGTTGCTGAAAATTCACGTGTGGAATATAGACTTTATAATATCTGTCTATACATAAACGTTATACGGACTTGTGATATCCACTTCTGTAGCAGAATATTGAACTTGGCTTTTTGATTTTGGTTACAAACACTCTCATACATTGCTTTAGATAGAGCGCGGTACCCGTTATTTGTTTTATATTGCACCCCTCAATCTGTATTTTGTGGAAGCAGGTGTATCGCAGGCCTCAATCAATATTTGGTGGAAGCAGGTATATCAATCCCCTTAATCAGTATTTGTGGAAGCAGGCATATAGAACCCCTTAATCAATATTTTGTAGAAGCAGGTATTTCGCACCCCTCAATCAGTATTTTGTGGAAGCAGGTATATAAAAAAAACCTTAATCAATATTTTGTGGAAGCAGGTATATCGCACCCATCAATCTGTATTTTGTGGAAGCAGGTATATCAATCCCCTTAATCAGTATTTTGTGGAAGCAGGTGTATCTCAAGCCTCAATCAATATTTGGTGGAAGCAGGTATATTAAACCCCTTAATAAGTATTTTGTCGAAGCAGGTATATCGCACCCCTCAATCAGTATTTTGTGAAACAGGTATATAGAACCCCTTAATCAATATTTTGTGGAAGCAGGTATATCTGTCACGGAACCATGAACCAGACGTACAACAAGAGATAAGTGAAAATAAGAAGGCTTTATTGAAAATAAAGCTGTAAAGCAAAAGTCCAAACGGATGGTGAAACCGAGCCGAGTCTTTGCGAAGCCAGAGGTCAGGAACCAGAAGGGTAGTCAGACGAAGCCAGGATCAGGAACCAGCAGGGTAGTCAGACGAAGCCAGGATCAGGAACCAGCAGGGTAGTCAGACGAAGCCAGGATCAGGAACCAGCAGGGTAGTCAGACGAAGCCAGGATCAGGAACCAGAAGCAGCAGCAGTCTTAGAAGCATGTGAACACAAGAGGACCAAGCAAGGAACTGAAGCCACAGACCTCCTATATATATGAGCTAGGCATCCAGCTCCTCCCAGGGGAAGGAGGAGCCGCAGGGTGGAAGGCTACAAGAAACCCAGAAACCAAGATGGCCGCCAGCACATGTCAAACGAAGGAGAGCAGCAAGCAGGTAAGACCATGACAGTACCTCCCCCTCAAGGGCCCCTCCTCCGCGGAGCACAAAACGGTTTCTGAGGGAAGCATGCGTGGAAGGCTCGGAGCAAGGCAGGAGCATGGACATCTGCGGAGGGAACCCAGGAACGCTCCTCTGGACCATAACCACGCCAATGGACCAAAAACTGCAACCGACCGCGGACCAGGCGTGAGTCCAGGATATTGCTCACCTCATATTCCTCACGATTGCCCACTTGGACCGGACGAGGCCGAGGAACCGAGGAAGTGAAACGATTACACACCAGTGGCTTCAACAGGGAGACATGAAACACGTTGGAGATCCGCATGCCAGGAGGAAGCGCAAGGGCATAGGCTACCGGGTTTACCCTGCGAAGCACTCGGAAGGGACCAACAAAGCGAGGCGCCAGCTTGGGAGTGGGCACTCGAAGGTTGAGGTTGCGGGTGGACAACCATACACGGTCTCCGACCTGGTAGGAAGGAGCAGGCGCTCGTCTGCGATCAGCCTGGAGTCTCTGGCGCTGCGCAGAGACCTCAAGGGACTTCTGGATCTGTACCCAAGAAGCACGTAGGACGGAAAGGTGATCCTCCACAGCCGGAATATCCTGGGGAGAGAATACCTCCGGTAACACGGCAGGTTGGAACCCATAATTGGCCATGAAGGGAGACGTCCCAGAGGAAGAGTTCACCGCCGTGTTCCTGGCAAACTCAGCCCAAGGCAGGAGGTCAACCCAATTGTCTTGGTGATCGGAGACATAGCAACGAAGGAATTGCTCCAAGGCCTGATTGGATCGTTCTGCGGCCCCATTGGACTGAGGGTGGTAGGCCGAGGAGAAGGAGAGATGAATCCCCAACTGGGAGCAAAAGGCGCGCCAGAACCTGGACACAAACTGACTCCCCCGATCCGACACAATCTCCTTAGGCAAACCGTGCAACCGGAAGACCTCCCTGGCAAAAATCGTGGCCAACTCTTGTGCAGAGGGTAACTTCTTGAGAGGAACACAGTGGCACATTTTGGAAAACCGATCCACAATCATGAGAATGACCGTATGGCCTCGGGATGCAGGGAGGTCCACAATGAAATCCATCCCCAGGTGTGACCATGGGCGCTCCCCGGTGGCTATGGGTTGCAGAAGGCCCAACGGAAGGTGCCGAGGGGACTTACTCTGGGCACAAACGGAGCATGCCGCTACATATGCGGCGATGTCGGAACGTAGGGAAGGCCACCAGAACAGACGTGAAACAGCCCAGGACAGCTGATTCTTTCCAGGATGCCCCGCGGTCTTGGAGTTATGGTAGGTTCGCAACAACCGAGTGTGCAACTCCTCAGGCACAAAACATCTGCCGTTGGGTCTCCCAGAGGGAGCACCAGATTGAGCCGCCAAAATCTGCTCACCCAGGGGAGAGGTCAGGCTGGTGCGAATGGCGGCCAGGATCTGATTCGGAGGTATGACCGAAGTCGGAATCGACTCCTCCCTGGACAGCTCGGAGTACTGCCGTGATAAGGCATCCGCCCTGATGTTCTTGGAACCGGGTAGGTAGGAGACCACGTAATTAAAACGTGACAAGAACAGAGCCCATCTGGCCTGACGTGGTGTCAATCTCTTGGCCTCAGAAAGGTAGGTCAGATTCTTGTGGTCCGTCAGGATGAGAACCGGAACCACCGAACCCTCGAGCAAGTGCCTCCATTCTTTAAGGGCCTGCACGATGGCCAATAACTCCCTGTCACCAATCTGATAGTTGCACTCCGCGGAAGACAGTTTCCGGGAGTAAAACCCACAAGGAAGCAGAGGACCCTCTGGTGTTCTACGCTGAGACAGAAGGGCGCCTACTCCCGTCTCAGACGCGTCCACCTCGAGGACAAAGGGCAACCCAGGGTTGGGATGCGACAGAATCGGAGCCGACACAAAGGCGGACTTTAGGGCCTCAAAAGCTCGGATGGCCTCGAGCGGCCAGACCTGGGAATTACTGCCCTTCCTGGTCAGATCCGTGAGAGGCTTGGCCAGCATGGAAAAGTCCCTGATGAACTTCCGATAATAATTGGCGAAGCCCAAAAAGCGCTGCAGGGAACGAAGACCACTGGGCTGGGGCCACTGTAAGACAGCCGAAACCTTCTCAGGATCCATGGAGAACCCCTCAGCGGAAATGATGTAACCTAAGAAGGTTACCTGGGATCGGTGAAATTCGCATTTCTCAAGCTTACCGAACAGCTTGTTCTCTCGTAACCGTTGCAACACTCGTCTGACATCCAGAATGTGGGCCTCCATGGATTCAGAATATACCAAGATGTCATCCAAATAGACTACCACACACTGCTGCAACAGGTCACGGAAAACATCGTTGATGAATTCCTGAAAGACTGCGGGCGCATTGCACAACCCAAAGGGCATAACCAAGGATTCGTAATGACCGGTCCTGGTGTTAAACGCGGTCTTCCACTCATCGCCCGCCTTGATCCTTACCAGGTTATATGCCGCCCTCAGGTCGAGTTTGGTAAAGACCGTGGCCCCTTTAAGGCGATCGAACAGCTCGGAAATCAAGGGTATCGGGTAAGCGTTCTTGATCGTGATGCGATTGAGACCCCTGTAATCGATGCAAGGCCTCAACTCACCGCCCTTCTTTTTCACAAAGAAAAATCCAGCCCCTGCCGGGGACGAGGATTTGCGAATGTGTCCGCGTGAAAGCGCCTCCCTCACGTACTCCTCCATGGCCTCATTCTCCGCTACCGACAGTGGATAGACTTTGCCACGAGGAGGAACGGCACCAGATTGTAACTCTATGGCACAATCGTATGGGCGGTGCGGAGGTAGGGCAACCGCGCGCACCTTATCGAATACATCCCGGTACTCCTCGTATTCAGGAGGCAACAGAGAGTCCGAGGAAGTACACAGCAACTTGACAGACCCATGGATGCAACTAGCCCCACACTGCGGTGACCACGAGAGGATCTCGACCGATCTCCAATCGAAAGTCGGATTATGCTTCTGGAGCCAGGGGTACCCCAAGACCACCGAGTAGTGTGGAGACGAAATAACCTGGAGGCAGACCGACTCTCTGTGAACGGCACCAATGGCTATCCCCACTGGAAGGGTCTCATGAGTCACGTGTGGCGGCAGAAGGGGTCTGCCGTCTATCGCCTCAAGAGCCAGTGGGGAACCTCGAGCCTGCAGAGGAATGGAATTGGCGGCAGCGAAGACACTATCAATGAACAAACCACCAGCACCAGAGTCCACCAACGCCTGGGTCGTCACCGAGCCCCCGACCCAGGAGAGGACAACAGTGATCAGTGGTTTGTCAACACGGGAAACCGGGGACGAGGAGACTCCACCCAAGATCTGCCCCCGACAGGATCTCAGGGTACGAGCGTTTCCCGGACGGTTCGGACATGCCAACCGAAAATGCCCACCGAGACCACAGTACATGCATCGGCCCTCGCGTCTCCGGAGTGCCCTCTCCCCCTCGGACAGGCGAGCAAACCCCAGCTGCATGGGTTCACCCCCAGACAAGTCATCCCCAGGAGGCGTGGGAGGAGAGGGAGGCACGGGTGGGACAGCAAACGTAGGCACCAATCTGTTAGAAGACCTCCGCAGGTTCTCCTTAAAGGAAGGTCTCTCCCTGAGTCTGGTGTCAATCAAAATCAGGAAAGAAATAAGAGACTCGAGCTCAACTGGTAGGTCCTTAGCTGCAACCTCATCCTTCAAGGCATCCGAGAGACCATGAGAGAAAGCAGCGACCAGAGCCTCATTATTCCAGCCCACCTCTGCTGCCAGGGTACGAAACTCAATGGCGTATTCAGCTACGGATCGTGAACCCTGTCTGATGGACATAAGGAGCTTCGCAGCAGAGGCAGCACGAGCCGGCACATCGAATACCTTCCGAAGAGAAGCAACAAAACCGGAAAACTCGGCAACCACCGGATTGTTGTTCTCCCATAAAGGGCTGGCCCAGGCCAAGGCCTTGTCCGAGAGCAGCGAGATCAAGAAGCCCACCTTTGATCTCTCAGTAGGAAAGGCATGTGGCAGCAACTCGAAATAAATGCCCACCTGGTTAAGGAAACCTCGGCACTGAGTTGGCTCTCCCCCAAAGCGCTGTGGAAGAGGGGCAGAACCGGTCATACCCCGAAACACCGCAGGCGCAACAACAGGTGTCGGGGTAGACTCTGGCGCAACAACCGGAGCGGCAGTAGGAGCGAGCCCAGGAGCGACAACCGACCCATCGGCAACGGGAGCGAAATGAGCCGTGCGTTCAAGCAGGGTTTGCAACGCCACAGCGAACCGACCCAACAGGTGATCCTGCTGATCAAGTCTGGCAACCAGCGTGGGTAGCGAGGATGGCCCTGTACCGTCAGAATTCATGGCTTGGTCCTAATGTCACGGAACCATGAACCAGACGTACAACAAGAGATAAGTGAAAATAAGAAGGCTTTATTGAAAATAAAGCTGTAAAGCAAAAGTCCAAACGGATGGTGAAACCGAGCCGAGTCTTTGCGAAGCCAGAGGTCAGGAACCAGAAGGGTAGTCAGACGAAGCCAGGATCAGGAACCAGCAGGGTAGTCAGACGAAGCCAGGATCAGGAACCAGCAGGGTAGTCAGACGAAGCCAGGATCAGGAACCAGCAGGGTAGTCAGACGAAGCCAGGATCAGGAACCAGAAGCAGCAGCAGTCTTAGAAGCATGTGAACACAAGAGGACCAAGCAAGGAACTGAAGCCACAGACCTCCTATATATGAGCTAGGCATCCAGCTCCTCCCAGGGGAAGGAGGAGCCGCAGGGTGGAAGGCTACAAGAAACCCAGAAACCAAGATGGCCGCCAGCACATGTCAAACGAAGGAGAGCAGCAAGCAGGTAAGACCATGACAATATCGCACCCCTCAATCAGTATTTTGTGGAAGCAGGGATATAGAACCCTTTAATCAGTATTTGGTTGAAGCCGGTATATCGCACCCCTCAATTTGTATTTTGTGGAAGCAGGTATATCAAACTCCTTAATCAGTATTTTGTGGATGCAGGTATATTGCACCTCTCAATCAGTATTTTGTGGAAACAGGTATATAGAACCCCTTAATCAATATTTGGTGGAAGCAGGTATATCGCACCCCTCAATCTGTATTTTGTGGAAGCAGGTATATCGCACCCCTCAATCAGTATTTTGTGGAAGCAGGTGTATCGCAGGCCTCAATCAGTATTTGGTGGAAGCAGGTATATCAATCCCCTTAATCAGTATTTTGTGGAAGCAGGTGTATCGCAGGCCTTAATTAATATTTGGTGGAAGCTGGTATATCAATCCCCTTAAGCAGTATTTTGTGGAAGCAGGTATATAGGACCCCTTAATCAATATTTGATGGAAGCAGGTATATCACAACCCTCAATCTGTATTTTGTGGAAGCAGGTATTTCAAACCCCTTATTCAGTATTTTGTGGAACCAGATATATCGCACCCCTATATCAAGCTTCTTAATCAGTATTTTGTGGAAGCAGGTATATAGAACCCCTTAATCAGAATTTGGTGGAAGCCGGTATATCGCACCCCTCAATCTGTATTTTGTGGAAGCAGGTATATCAAACTCCTTAATCAGTATTTGGTGGAAGCCGGTATATCGCACCCCTCAATCAGTATTTTGTGGAAGCAGGGTATATAGAACCCCTCAATCAGTTTTATTTGGGGCAACAGGTATATCACACCCGTTGCAAATAGTTGTTCCAATAGCGCTTGTTCCTCAATATACCTGCGGTATTGCAGCAGAACCGCACACAACTGCTGCACAATACAAATGCACTATAATATACTTTCTATTTTAGAAAGTATATTATAAGTATATCACACCCCTCAGTATATCACACCTATCGATAGCACACCTATACCAGGACTTAAAAGTACTTTTGTGGCCCTATTAGCTAGCGTTTGGTGTCTCTAACAGTATGTCCCTGCTCCACAAAGCAACCTCTCCCTACATTGGCCAAACACAGAATGTAAAATTGCTGCCAGATCGGGTCCTGTTATAGGGTGGGGGGGGGGAGTGTCCATTTGCTGAAATGTCTAAATTGGCTGTCCTGTCCCACCTGATGTGTGTATCATGGATCAAAGTTCGGCACAATACAAAAGAATATGGCGCCGGCGGACATAGCCATATGTTTGCATGTTCGGCGAATCGCGATTGCGCAACGACCGCCGGGCGAACTGCAAGGCCATCTCTAATCAAAAGTCCTCTCATGAAGGACTTGTGTGTCTCCCACAAAATAGCCTCCGACATACCTGGTGTCGAGTTGGTATGAAAAAAAAGGATTGAAGCTGCTGCGTGAGAGACTGAACATCATCTAGGTTGTCCAAGAGTGTCTTATTGAGTCGCCAGGTCCACTCCTTTCTGGGTAGGTCCTGTAATCGCAGATGTCTAAACACCAGAAAATGATCTGAGAAAGTGGAGGGGCCTATTCTAGTCTGAGTTAGCACAGGAAGGAAGCTATCATATATGAAAAGCTAGTCCAATCTTTGGTGTGATCTGTGTGGAGTCGAATAAAAAGTATAATTAGCATCTGTAGGATGCATCTTGAAAACTAAATGCCATGAAAATAACAGAAGAAAAAAAACAACATATTAAAGGATATGTTAGTGAGGTTTAAGAGAGGGAGTGTCATCCTGATCCGAGACACGGTTTGTCCATCCTCCTTATTATCAATATCCATATATATTTAAAGGAGTTTGATTATAATAAAATCAGATAGAAAAGGCAGAACTTAGTATGGTGGTTATATACAACCTATCAGAGCTCATCTTGGGTAAGGAAGACAGAGTGCACATTGTGCCGCCGTCACCGCTACAGCGCACACCAGATGAAGTATGGGTATCTAAAGACAAGTCAGCAGCGCCGTACAAGTCACAGCTAGCCCACATCGAGAGGCCCCTATCCAGTGTGCCCCCTAGCACGGACCACTGCACCATATCCGTCGGTTCATGTTTACATAAGGGGAAAACGTAAGAAAAGAAAAAGTACGTTAAACTCTATAACTATGCATTGAAGACTATAAAACATGAATCAGAAGTAAAGTGAGCAAAAGAGTCACTCAATTAGCCTAGTCCTACGCAGGTAAGAGATATACTTAAGTGATACAGTTCCGATCGTCTGTTCCCAGCTCTTCAGGGGGTCGGGGTACGAGTCCCATTCAAGAAGGGTGACATCACAGTTGTAGATGATATTGTATAAAAGTAGATGACAGTCAAGTGTCCAGTTCTTTAGTGCCTCTCACGCTGTTCCTCTTCTGCTTAGATGTTTTCACACGAGACGCCACTGACCATGGTTCCGCCTGCAGCAGATATGGAAGGACGACATCTGACGGTATAGGCATCCAAGATGGGAGTTTCATAGGGGGTATACCCAGACGTGGCCAAGCTTCTGCTAGATCATCCAGTGTATGGATCTGGATTCTGCATCCATCTTTCAGTATTGATAGCCCAAAGGGATATAGCCAGGTGTAGGGGAGTTGCATTTCTCTGCGCTTTTGAAGCAGAGGATGGAGTATACACCGTTTGGCGAGTGTGGTAGGAGAAATATCCTGAAATAATTGTATCAGGTAGCGTGGTCCCTGCTGGCCTTCAGGATAGCTGAGGTGTCTACGAAGCTCAGGAGGCCACAGATCATGTCTCTGGCAGGTTATCCCTCTTTAAGGCATCAGGCACAATGCTCTGTGGATTTGTTCCACTACTATTTTAAAAGCTCTGTCGGCCCAGAGTAGCTGCGCCACTCCGTTTAGGGTTTCTGTACCATATACGTAGCTCAAGGAGTCCCTTTATTCTAATGTTCTTGTGTCTACTCCTGTTCTCCATATCTTTTTTAATTAAAGTAAAAGCCTTATTCAGTTGGGTTTCTTGGGCTCTGATCATGTGTTCCGCCATATCGCAGAAATTAAAGAGGACCTTTCATTACAATAAAAAATCTAAACTAAGTTTTTTTATTTCCCAGGCTGTGAGCTGAGTGCTGCGATTGGCCAGCACTCCAGCCTGGGAGAAGGAGACGCCCAGGAGAACAAGAACAGGCTCCCCCCGGTGGAGCCGAAAATCTGAAGATACCGGAGCCTATACTGGGAGAACGGAGAGGCGCCCAGGGATAATAGTAAGTGCAGGGAGATCCCTGGGCGCCGCTCTCCATGTCAGCATACTTAGTTTAGATTTTTTATTGTAATGAAAGGTCCTCTTTAAGTAAGTTCGACATTACTGATTCCATGTGATCAACCCGGTGACCTATTGTTTTCAGGTTGTTTTTAATCTCTGAAAGGTCCTGGATCACTGGTCTATTTCAGGAAAGCTTTAGTGATCGGCTCATGGTCTTCTGCAGCCGCAGCCTCCATGATCCCTGTGTCTGCATCAGAGTCATCTTCCACATCAGTGTAGGGAAGCGGCGCCATTTTATGTCACCGGCCAGGGTTAAGGGCTGACTTCTTATGAAGGAATTTATCCATGTCCGCTTGGTTTCTGGATGTCCAGGTAGAAATCGCTTGCTCACAGGACTTGTCTTTGCAGATCTTTACCATAGAGAGCTGGAAATAACTGCTTCTGGTGATGGATCCGTTATGCAGCCCATAGACTTCTATTATGCCATTATGAATAATGGAATGCCTCTAAAGTGGTAACCGAATCCATAACGCAATTCACCTTTTACCAGTAAACGAATCGCAAACTAGTTTCATAACCGGAAATTCGCTCATCTCTAGGTATTACATTTTTTGTAACATAAGGTGACAAAAAAATTGTTGTTTTAGCACAGTTAATTTTTTTACGGCGTTCAGGTGACGGGGTGGGTCATGTGATATTTTTTATAGAGACAGTTGTTACGGATGCAGCAATACCCAATATGTCTGTTTTTTTATATATATTTTTTTTACAATTTTATATATTTTATTATGGGGCGAGAAGAGTGATTTGTGTCCGAAAACACACGATAGGGTACCTCTTTGGCGCACAGGGACGACCACAGTTTCAGGTTTTTAGGTATAAATACTATTTATTGTTCAGTCAACTGAACAATAAATAGTATTTATACCTAAAAACCTGAAACTGTGGTCGTCCCTGTGCGCCAAAGAGGTACCCTATCGTGTGTTTTCGGACACAAATCACTCTTCTCGCCCCAAACAATCCCTAGGAGTTTTTGGCAACTCCATCCAAAGGGACTGAACGGGTACCGGCAGCACGGACCTCCCTCACCCTCCCAACCTATTGTGTGTCTAACCTGTTGTGCGCTTACACCTGCACAACACCCATAGGTGAGCACATTCAATCCATCACATTTATCTGCGTATCATCGCTTACTACCCTATGAGCGCCTCTCCCTTTTCTCTTTTGCCATAATTGCTATATATTTTATTATGGGAAAGGGGCTTTTTTTTTTTACTTGAAACTTTATTTTTTTTATTATGAAAAACACTTATTTTTAACTTTTACTCTGGGACTTCAACTTATGGTGGTCTGATCTCCTCTGCAATGCATTACAATACATCCTGTATTGTAATGCATTACATGTCAGCTTTTACACTGACAGCTTTTAAGGGGTTGGATCTCACAGGCTTTCCTAGAAGGCAAGTTCCTTTAAAGATTTGAGCAGAATTATCAATTATCACAGATTCTGCCACCAAGTGTTTGCTATGTAAAACAGCAGGCACCCTTCAGCTACCATGCCTACTCAGCTCCTGAGTCTGAGCATCTTTAAAGATGCAACATCCACCATACATATATGGCAGATGTTGTCAAGGAGTTAAATTTCTCACCTGTCTTCCAGAGTGACAGTATAGGAACAGTGAGGTTGGTTTTGTCTAGAATATTTGGGCTTCTAAGAGAATTTTGCTCAACCCCCAAATATTTCTAAGAGCTTATGTTGTCTACCAAAACAACCCTTACTCTAAACCCAATACACAGGAAACCACAAAAAATGTGTAGGAAAAAAAGTCCCATAGCTACCCAAAACAGAATACTTACATAAATGCTACTTTTCACTTATTCAGTACTGTTACTCTACTGTTAATTGGTTAAGGACCTTTGATGATATCATCACATATCCTTGAGTGCTCCTACCCTTGGAACTGCATCCTTATTAGTGCTGTGTCCGGTACTCTTAGGTGAGTAAGGACCTGTCATGACATCGTCACAAATCCTTGAGCACTCCTAACCTTGGAATTGCACTGATTACCTGTACTTTCAGAGGGTTAAGGACCTGGAATGATCGGCTAATGTGTGCATTCCCAAATCCTTTCCCAGCCAATGGCTGAAAGTCCCAGGGTATTTAAAGCAGAGGGTCCTTGAGCTTTAGGTTCCCTAGTAACCAGCAAAGGTGTTTAATAGTTTATTGTTACTGCAATTTACCTGCATGTATCCTGCATTTCTTTTGTGTGCCTGTGTTCCTATGCTTTAAGTTCTGTTTCCATCCTGCCTGTGTGCTCCTACACTTTCAAGTCCAGATTCCATTTGTGTTTAGATTAACCAAGTCTGTCTTCTCTCTGTGCTCCAGTCAAGATACCTGCCTGTCTTATGTGTGCCACACAACTACCCCGCCTGCAAGTCTTTTTAACCGTGTGCTGCCTGAAACAAAAATAAAACAGCATTCAAGCCTTGGTGCCTGTTCAGACTATACTTGCGATTCTCCTGTGTTTTTTCTGCGTTTTCTATATCGAGAGTCCAGTGGGTCAGCTTCCTACTACACCAGGACTATCCCAGGACATAGCAATCTGGTTGCTAACCCGCAATCAAGTCTATATCCTCATATAGAGGTTAAAGAATCAATACCGTTGAAGCGCCAGAATGATGCCCTTACGTTTAGCCCTACACCAAACCATTTAGTTGGCACAGTGTGTTCACACTCGCTGATCCATAACGCAAATATTTGGAAACATTCCATTTTTTTTATTTCTCTGCATTTACAACAGTCATACCACAAAGAATTGAAGACTGAATAACTCCCTCCCCCTTACAATGCACGGCGCCCCGATGCTGAGCATACTAACCTGGTTCTCGACGCTGGTTTCCTCCCAGATTGCTGCACGTGACACAAGGGGGCAGGTCATCGCCACGGCCTGCTATTGGCTGCACCCCCTCCGTCTCCGGATGTTGTTTTATGCAGTCCAGGGAGATGTGAAGACTGCCGTGGAGCATTCCGGGAGGAAACCGGCGTCTGGGACCAGATAAGTATGCTCAGTATCACAGGGCCGGGCATTGTAGGGAGGTTATTCAGTCTTGGATAACCCCTTCAATGATTAACATTTACCATGTGTCTGCTTTATGTTGCCATTATTTTGTAAATGTTATTTGCTGTTAGAAGGCTTATAAGTTTAGCAGCAATTTTTAATTTATTTTTATTTATTTTTAAACCAATTCAGTTTTGCAAACCCTATGTGAGGAATATGGATTAATATTTACTGTCAGCCATGTCCTCACACCCCCATTTGCTGACAGATAGCGGAGGTAGTGAACTCCACAGGAGGGCCCTGCTTCAAAGCCCCAGGCCTGATTGTCATCTGATGCACCTCTCGGCATGTTCAGTGTACATGCAAAATTAGTTTCTACCCCCCAGCCACCTGAGTGTCAGATGGCAAGGAAGAAAGCCCCCCTTCCCCCAGGGGGTCCAGGCTTCAAGGAGAAGGCCACACCTCACCTCCACCAGTTTGGAGCCAACTGAATCCTGCAGGAAAACCCCCAGCAGGGGGTATCCGCCTTTGCCCCGGATCAATGAGACCTCCCAGACATGTTGGCACATACCTTTCATAAGGAATTATGAACCGCCTGGCCATCGCAGGCGCAAACCGGATACATATTTGTGTCCCGGTGGCCACGAGGTACGTTCCCATGGTCTTAGGTTAATGGGACGAGGTTAGGGTAGGGAGATATCCGTATCTCCCCATAGAAACCACATAACGGTACCAGGTTTGGGCTCTACTTGTAGCCGGAACCCAGGCAGGTCCATTGGTCCCAGAACCATCTTCCTATGACCCTCTGGTCTGGAGCTATGAATCCTAAAGGGTTTTGTGGGTCATTTGCTGCCAGCCCAGAAGAGGGGGAGTGGACCCCTCCCTGAGGCCGGGAGGAGAGGGGCTGGCTACAGGTTAAAAGTCTGGTGCCAGCAAGTAGGCGCGACTTTCTCTGAAGAGGGGTCACATCCTACAAATGTGTTTAGAGGGACCCAGGAAATAGCTAAGATCGCGGCCCTTCATGTGGACTCCAGCAAAGAACATCTCACAACTAAAAGGAACTTTCATCTTATCCGGTAACTGACTTTTACACTGCTTAACCCTGTTGTAACCATATAACCTGTAATCTGTAACCTCAGACCACTGTATATATTGTCTGTGTATATTGTGTTATATCTAGTGTGCCCATACGGCGATTAAATCTATAATTTAATCTTGTGCTATCTTGTATCTCGATCACGAATCCCCATGTGCGTGTTTTGGCCTAGTTATAAGCTACCGCGGGTTGGTTTCTGACCCTATATAATCCCGTTAGCGGACCGGGCTTATATCAAACTAGAACTGGTGGCAGATACCAGTGAGGAGTCGCTGTTTCACTGCGGCAGTGAAAAGGCTCTCTCAGGTTGTTGCCTCTCTGTGCCCGCGTGGACAGGAGGTGTGTGTAAGCTATACCAACCTGACCTTACGTGCTCCACTGGAGGGTGTAACTTCACGTTTTTGGTAGACCCGTGACCATACCACGTCTCGTGAGCTCGACGTAGTTGGCGTCAAGTGGGCACGAGGTGTGGTATTAATCACATATTGGTGGCAGCGGTGGGATCGAGATACTAGTGTGTGTGAGTGTGAGACCCATACTCCCAGACACTAAAGACGACCAGCAGTAGCTCTTGCCGCTGGAGTCTTAAGATCAGCTCAACACTAGACAGTCTGAGTGCAGATACAATAAGGTGTGTGGGCATCAGGTTGCAGTCGGTGTCAGTGACCATCCGTTGCAATGACGGCCAGTATCACAAGGAGCAAAGCTAGGGAGATGGCCGATGCTTTGAATGGTGGCGGAAAGGAGGTGGAAGGCGAGGGGGAGCACAGCCAAAGCTCCCCAAGGAGCCAGTCGCCAGAGGTGAGGTCCGCGGTGGCCCTCACTCCACCTGCCCATCCCCCCAGCCAAGCTGGCTCAGCTGCTCTCCTACAAGCTGCCATGGACCATCTCCAGGCTGGAGACCAGGCAGCATCTGAGCTCCTCCTGGCGGCTGCAGAGCGTCGCGAGCGAGCAGAGGCTGCAGAGCGTCGCGAGAAAGCACAGGCCGAGCGTGAGCACCAGCTACAAATGCTCAAGCTAAAGCTTCAATTCCAGCAGCCCTCCCCAGCCCAATGTGAGTCTCCAGAGGTCCGGATTCCCAAACTGCGGGCGGAGGACTTTCCCCTACTGGACAAAGATGGGGACCTGGACACTTTTTTGTTGGCATTTGAGACAGCCTGCCATCAGTACCAGCTGCCAGAAGACCAGTGGGTCAGATTCCTCACACCACGGCTCAGGTGAAAAGCCCTTGAAATCTTCGGGTACTTCGGGTAACTTAACCCCTGAGTCGTACCGGAAAAGGCTCAGGAATTTGCACCGGGGTTCTACTCAGAGCTGGGCCGATCACATGCGGGCCTTGCTGAGAGCGGTCGACCAATGGACCACCGGGTTGGAGCTCTCCACCGTCCAGCAGCTGAAGGAGCTCATCGCCACAGAACAGTTCTTATGGAACTGCCCAGAGGATCTCCAGCAGTACCTCAGTCACCGGAAAGCCAAAGGGGGCCTCCGCAACAGCAGCCCTGGCCGATGAATACACCAACAACAGGACTTCAGAGGCCCGGAAACCTGTCGGCTGGAGAGGGAGTAAGACGCACGCTGCAGCTGCTACCCCTGCCCCTAGGCCCAAGTGGGCACCGGCCCCTGCTGCACTTTCCACGTCGGTGGGGGAACCCCGCCTGTGTCACCTGTGTAAGCAGCCAGGACACTTCAAAGCCATGTGTCCCCAGCGCCCGAGGGATCCGTCCCAGTCATCAACCCGGAAACCGTCCACTGTGTTGTGTGTGGGTGGGGGTGGTAGGAGGTCCCTTGACAATGTTCAACCGGTCACCGTGGGCCAGGTCGTGGCCATGGGACTTAGAGACACCGGCGCTGAAATGACACTGGTACGGCCTGAACTGGTGGCACCCCATGATTTACTGCCCGGGAGATCCCTCATTGTCTCCGGGATTGGAGGAGTAGAACCGGCGCTGCCCGTCGCCAAGGTCTATTTGGACTGGGGCGCTGGTCGAGGAGTAAGGGAGGTGGGGGTATCCGCAAATATCCCCGCCAGTGTTTTGCTGGGGACAGACCTGGGGCGGCTTGTGTCTAAGAATGGGGCCAATGTCCGATTCCCCAGAATGTGATGTACCTGTAATGCGCCCCCCTGATGATACTATGAATGTACCTACCATGCCTGTTTTTGGGGATGTGGGGGTGGGGGATGTAATGAGTGCCTCTCCCCTTAGTGGGGAGGGGGTCATTCCTGCCTTCTGGGCTGAAACCCCAGGCTGTGGCCAGCAAGCCTGCTGGACCCTGTTGTCCTCCAGTGTGGTGACTGAGGGGACAAGTAGGGGGCAGACAGCTGCGGGGGGGGGGGGGGATGCAAATGAGGTCAGGGCTGTCCCAGGAGAAGTAGGGCTGCCAGGTGAAGCCTCAGCGCAGGGTTCCTCCCCCACTGGGATGTCAGAGGGCCAGGTTAGTCCGTCTGGACTGGCGACTTGGTCGGGAGCCGAGGGAAAGCAGGCACTACCAGCAGTGGCAGTGGCCATAGCTGCTGTCACGCGCAGTGGGAGTGCTGGGGCCCTAGGGGCCCCTCAGGGGTCTGATGGCTTTACCCCTTCCGACCAAGTGGCTGCCGAGTCAGAGGGAGGCCAGGAGACAGGTCCCGGGGATTCTCGTCTATTCTGGCCACGTCCAGTCAGGAGTTTCAGGCAACGTTAGCGACTGACGCCAGCCTGAACGCTCTCAAGGAGCAAGCGGAAGAGCCCCTTCGGACTCAGACCTCGAGCGGATGGTCTGGGACCAAGGACGGCTGTACCGGGTCACAGTCCAGCCGGGCTCACGGGAGGCGTGGCCTAGGGACCGACAGCTAGTGGTACCCTATCAGTTCAGGACAGAGTTGTTGCAGGTTGCGCATGAGATTCCGATGGCTGGACACCTAGGGATCGCTAAGACAAGGGCCAGATTAGCCCAGCATTTCTACTGGCCAGATAGGGGCTGATGTGGTTGCCTACTGCCGTTCATGTGACACCTGCCAGCGGGTGGGGAAGGCGGGGCGGCACCCAAAAGCCCCACTGGTAACGCTGCCCATAATTGAAGAGCCTTTCAGGAGGGTGGCTGTGGATCTCATTGGACCTCTGTCCATTCCCAGCAGCTCCGGGAAACGCTTCATATTGATGGTAGTAGACTATGCCACCCGGTACCCGGAGGCGGTAGCCTTGTCATCCATTCGGGCCGACAAGGTGGCTACTGCCTTGCTGGAGATTTTCTCCAGAGTGGGCTTTCCCCAGGAAATGCTCACCGACCGGGGGACCCAGTTCATGTCGCAATTGATGGAGTCCCTCTGTAGGCAAACACAGGTGCAACATCTGGTGACCAGCCCGTACCACCCACAGACAAACGGCCTGTGTGAACGATTTAATGGCACCTTAAAGCGGATGCTTTTTTTTTTTTTTTTATAAATATATTTTATTTTTCAAGAGATAAAGTACAGCAATCTTTTATTTCAATATCACAACACAATGAAGTAGGAATACATTAATAAATTCATCTCATCTGAGTTTCCATTTTATTTATAAACCCCCCTGTCCCTCCCTCCACCCCCCCTTTTTCTTTCCGCGGGGCTGCCGTGTCTACATCTTTGTCATTGTTTCCAGTTACCCCCTTTCTTTTCCGCAGAACTGCCGCATCTACCTCGACTGTCGTTATTTCCAGTTACCCCAGATCCGCAGCCAGACTGCCTTTTTCCCTGCTGTTTGGGCTAGAATATGTTCGTACTGCCTAACCCTATTCATCCACTCCATCCACTCCTGAAAACTGGGGTATTTCATGGTGCCCCAGTGTTTAACAATTATTATTTTGGCTAGTGCGATGCCCCGAAACCACAGTATCTGCTCAGTTTTGTTTTTGTCTGTCTCTGGGAGCGATCCTACAATTTCCTGAATATTTTAATCCAATATTCATTTATCCCTGGGCATTCCCACAGCAGATGTTTATAGTTTCCTCTGTCTTTGTTACATTTATAGCAGTTCTGTTTCCTATCTTTATAAATGGTATGCAGTAATGCTGGTGTGTAATAGAGGCGGTGTATGATTTTCAAAAGGATCCATGCATGGGCGGGTGACACAGTCGATCTTTTAATATTTCTGTACACAGTGTTCCACATAATAGGTTCCCCTTTATGTAGGTCTCTTTCCCATTTAGCCTCACCCCTAAATGTGATCATTTTTGTATGTTCATATTTTAACTTAGCGTAGATGTGTGATATAGAAGTATTAAATGTCATATCTTGACAGAAATCTAAAAAAGTGTTCCTTACTATCTTCAAATTCTTATTCTCCGTGTGATATATAGCGTGACGTAGTTGTTCATATCGAAATTTATCAGTAAATCCTAATTTAACGTCTGGTAATATTTCATTTAAGGGCTTAATCAGTCCTTGATGAAAAACTTGTGCAATTAAATACACTGCTCAAAAAAATAAAGGGAACACTTAAACAACGCAATGTAACTCCAAGTCAATCACACTTCTGTGAAATCAAACTGTCCACTTAGGAAGCAACACTGAGTGACAATCAATTTCACATGCTGTTGTGCAAATGGGATAGACAACAGGTGGAAATTATAGGCAATTAGCAAGACACCCCCAATAAAGGAATGGTTCTGCAGGTGGTGATCACAGACCACTTCTCAGTTCCTATGCTTCCTGGCTGATGTTTTGGTCACTTTTGAATGCTGGCGGTGCTTTCACTCTAGTGGTAGCATGAGACAGAGTCTAGAACCCACACAAGTGGCTCAGGTAGTGCAGCTTATCCAGGATGGCACATCAATGCGAGCTGTGGCAAGAAGGTTTGCTGTGTCTGTCAGCGTAGTGTCCAGAGCATGGAGGCGCTACCAGGAGACAGGCCAGTACATCAGGAGACGTGGAGGAGGCTGTAGGAGGGCAACAACCCAACAGCAGGACCGCTACCTCCGCCTTTGTGCAAGGAGGAACAGGAGGAGCACTGCCAGAGCCCTGCAAATTGACCTCCAGCAGGCCACAAATGTGCATGTGTCTGCTCAAACGGTCAGAAACAGACTCCATGAGGATGATATGAGGGCCCGACGTCCACAGGTGGGGGTTGTGCTTACAGCCCAACACCGTGCAGGACGTTTGGCATTTGCCAGAGAACACCAAGATTGGCAAATTCGCCACTGGCGCCCTGTGCTCTTCACAGATGAAAGCAGGTTCACACTGAGCACATGTGACAGACGTGACAGAGTCTGGAGACGCCGTGGAGAACATTCTGCTGCTTGCAACATCCTCCAGCAATGCCAGCATGACCGTTTTGGCATTGGGTCAGTAATGGTGTGGGGTTGCATTTCTTTGGAGGGCCGCACAGCCCTCCATGTGCTCGCCAGAGGTAGCCTGACTGCCATTAGGTACCAAGATGAGATCCTCAGACCCCTTGTGAGACCATATGCTGGTGCGGTTGGCCCTGGGTTCCTCCTAATGCAAGACAATGCTAGACCTCATGTGGCTGGAGTGTGTCAGCAGTTCCTGCAAGATGAAGGCATTGATGCTATGGACTGGCCTGCCCATTCCCCAGACCTGAATCCAATTGAGCACATCTGGGACATCATGTCTCGCTCTATCCACCAACGTCACGTTGCACCACAGACTGTCCAGGAGTTGGCAGATGCTTTAGTCCAGGTCTGGGAGGAGATCCCTCAGGAGACCGTCCGCCACCTCATCAGGAGCATGCACAGGCGTTGTAGGGAGGTCATACAGGCACGTGGAGGCCACACACACTACTGAGCCTCATTTTGACTTGTTTTAAGGACATTACATCAAAGTTGGATCAGCCTGTAGTGTGTTTTTCCACTTTAATTTTGAGTGTGACTCCAAATCTAGACCTCCATGGGTTAAAAAATTTGATTTCCATTTTTTTATTTTTGTGTGATTTTGTTGTCAGCACATTCAACTATGTAAAGAACAAAGTATTTCAGAAGAATATTTAATTAACTCAGATCTAGGATGTGTTATTTTTGTGTTCCCTTTATTTTTTTGAGCAGTGTATATCCCATGTTTTTCCCAATATTCAGCGTGGCCTAGTTGCATAACTTGTGGTAAATGTGCATTCCCCCACAGTGGGGTATACTGAACTGATTCAGATGCGCCCACCATATCTCTAATTTGTTGCCAGATATACCCAAGCATTCTACTAAACGGGTTTATTATTGTATTCTTCTTAAAAATACCGGTTTCAAGAATATGAAAAAGATCCGCCCATGGTCTACAATGCTCCCCAAAAAGAAGACGAACGCATTTATTCTTTCGATTCCTCACACACCATCTCAATTGGGCAGCTAGATAATATCCTTTTAAAAAAGGGATGGACATTCCACCCTCTTCTTTATACAGATATCGAATCTTAATTCTGACTCGTTTGCGGCCCCATATCAATTCATTAAAGAGGGTCTCTAACTTATTAAAAAACTTGTCTTCTATCATAATTGGACTAGCGTTGAAGACATATAATAACATTGGTAATAATGTCATTTTAATAAGCGCTATTCGATTAATTTGTGACAGAAGGAGTTTTAACCATGTTCTAATTTTTTCCCTAACTTGAGTATATTCAGTTTCAAATAATGTTCCAGTTTGGTCCCTATCTGGATACCCAGATACAATAAGGAGTCTGCTGGGGTCAGTATACTAACCCGGAAATTGTGGCCCAGTGGAACCGGGCGTCTTAATGGAAGAAATTTTGATTTTTCCCAGTTTATATCGTATCCAGATAGGGATCCAAACTCATCCAGACTTTCCATAACCCTGGGTAAATTTATATACCCCTTCCCCAGGAAGAGCAGCATATCGTCCGCGTATAAACTAATTTTGTCAGCTTCTCCCTCGCACCCGAAGCCGGATATTTCCACATCTGTTCTAATTTTGCATGCAATTGGCTCCAGGAACAGCGAGAAGAGCAAAGGGGAGAGGGGGCAGCCCTGGCGTGTTCCTCGGTTCAGGGGAAAAGGGGCAGAGTACTCACCATTGATTCGGACCCTAGATACCGGGTTTTGGTACAGAATGCGAACCCATCTGGAGAAATATTCGCCTATCCTCACCCGCGACAATACTCTCCAAAGGAAGGACCACTCCACCCTGTCAAAGGCCTTAACGGCATCCAAGGACAGGATGGAGCAGTCCTCCCCATCCCCCATCTGGATGTTCAAGAAAGCCCGCCTTATATTATCCTGTATGTTCCTTTTGGGGATGAACCCGGTTTGGTCTACATGGACGACTTTGTGTATGACAGTTTTTAATCTATTGGCTAACAATTTGGTAAGAATTTTATAGTCTGTATTAAACAGAGAGATAGGGCGATAGGAAGCAGCTAACAGCGGATCTTTCCCTCTTTTGGGGATCAATGTGATAGTGGCTTCCATCCATGAGGGAGGTAGGGAACCCATTGTCCAAGATTGGTTTAGTATCTCCAACATTTGGGGAAAAATAATTCCCTCATGTTTCCGGTATACTTCAAATGGGAAGCCATCCACCCCTGGGGATGTATTGCCCTTGATAGATTGCAACGTAGTCTGTAGCTCGATCAGTTGGATAGGTCTATTTAACCAGTCAATGCTTAAGATGTTGGTCGACTCCCACGGGCGTGACTGGGAGCGGTACCTCCCACATCTACTGTTTACCTACCGAGAGGTCCCACAGGCCTCCACGGGGTTCTCCCCCTTCGAGCTCCTGTACGGGCGACGTGTGCGGGGGCCCCTGGCTCTGGTGAAAGAGGCCTGGGAGGGAGAGGTAGCCACCCCTGGAGTGTCGGTCGTCGAGTATGTCATGCGCTTCCGGAACAAGATGCAGGCCTTGTCGCAGCTGGTGCACGATAATATGGAGCGGGCCCAGGCCGACCAGAAGCAATGGTATGACCAGAATGCTTGTGAGAGGACCTACCAGGTGGGTCAGAAGGTATGGGTACTGGTCCCCGTACCTCAGGACAAGCTTCAGGTGGCCTGGGAAGGCCCGTACCTCGTGCATCAGCGCCTCAATGCCGTGACGTACCTGGTCACCCTGGACCACGCCCGAGGAAGGCAGAAGGCCTTCCACGTGAACATGATGATGTCACAACCAGACAGCTGAGAAGCTCTGACAGGAGCCGTCCAGATCCTCCTCCTTGAGTTTCTTTGTTTTGGTTTCTGTTTCTCACCTCGTTAGGCTATCTCAGCTGTCATGCAGTCAGACTGATTACCTCCCTTTAAATTCCTCCCCATAAGGCAGTAGGGTGCGGCTGATACAACTTCCTGGAGTGTGTGTGCATGCTGTTCCTAGTTCCCAGCTCCCAGTTCCCAGTTCACTGTTCTCTGTCCACTGTCGTCTGCAAGATAAGTTCTGTTTATGTATTTATGATTTTCTGTTTTCTGGATCCAGGTGACCCTGACTCCCTCCGTGTCTGTGTAGGGAGCCGGTGGTCGTGTCCCCTCACTATTGTAGGGCCTTCAGGTCTAAGATAGCCGAGGTACGTGGATATGCGCCCATCCACCTTTGGGGTGGTCGCATAGGCTGAGCAATAAGGGAGAGCGGCAGGTCGATTGCAGGGGTCTCCCTTTTGTTCCTTAGTTGTGGATCCAGTAAGTCATTGTTTGTATTGTATTATCTTGTTTCCTGTACACCATCCGTGACATTATCAGCCGCCAAAACCGTCTCAAGCATGGATCCGGTTACACTTTTGGCTGAACGCTTTCAGGGTCTTGCTTTGGAGGTAGCTGACCTCCGTAAGACTTTTTCTCAGTTTCAAGTGACCGGTTCAGCTTGCGTTCATGGAGTTTGTACTGAGCCTAAGATTTCGCTCCCGGATACGTTTTCCGGGGGTAGTGAGAATTTTGTACGTTTTAGAGAGGCTTGCAAACTCCATTTTCGCCTTCTTCCCCATTCTTCTGGTGATGAAGAACGAAGAGTGGGTATCATTATATCGCTGCTCAGGGGTAACGCTCAGTCCTGGGCCTTTTCGCTGCCGGAGGGGGCACGGCCCCTCCGTTCAGTGGATGAATTCTTTTTAGCCCTGGGTCAGATATATGATGATCCGGATCGTATTGCTCTGGCTGAGTCTAAACTACGTCTGTTATGCCAGGGTAAACAATCCGCAGAGATTTACTGCTCAGAATTTCGGAGATGGACAGCAGATACGGGTTGGAATGATGCTGCACTCCGAAGTCAATTTTGCTATGGTCTTTCAGAGGGATTGAGAGATGCATTTGCTTTTCATGAAAGACCTACCTCCTTGAATTCTGCTATGTCTCAGGCTGTTCGTATTGACAGGCGTCTTAGAGAGAGAGGAGAGATCTCTCCTTCCTGTCATACTCAGTCCCGGGACAGTGCAGCGGTGTCATTCTGTGCACAGGGGTCTCAGTCGCTGTCAGCCCCTTCTGAGCAGGAGCCCATGCAGCTGGGGTTGATTGCCTCTGACAATAGAAGATTCAGCCCGCAGGGGAGGGTTTGCTTTTGTTGTGGAGGTATAAATCATCTGGCAAATGTTTGTCCCTCTAGGAGATTCAGGCAGTTTTCTGGGAGTAATAAAGAGACAAAAAGGAAGAAATCTTTTAAGAATGTTCCGTCTGTTACTATTGGCAGGGTTGAGGCGGAAATTGAAGGTTTTCCGTTTGCTTGTAGTTCCCGTTTTGTCCTGCCTGCTAGGGTGGCGCTAGAGAGCAAGAGCATTTTTTGTGAGATTTTTGTGGATAGTGGAGCAGCTGTCAACCTCATTGATAATCAATTTGCAATAACTCATGGTTTCCAGGTATGCACTTTGGGAAGAGATATTCCTGTTTTTGCTATTGATTCAGCTCCACTTTCTCAGAGATCATTAAAGGGCATAGTTCACAATATCCGTTTAATTGTGAATGATGCTCATGTTGAGGATGTGTCATGTTTCGTCCTTAGCGGTTTGCCTACTCCTCTAGTGTTGGGGCTACCCTGGCTCACTAAACATAACCCCACCATTGATTGGCAAGCGAGGCAAATAAATGGTTGGAGTAACTTTTGCAGAGAGAATTGCCTCATAACATCTATTTCGGAGGTTTCTACTAAAACTGTACCACCTTTCCTCTCTGAATTTTTGGATGTTTTCTCTGAGAGTGGAGTTCAGGGTTTACCTCCGCACAGGGAGTATGATTGCCCTATTGATCTCATCCCAGGCGCCAAGCTGCCTAAATCTCGTTTATACAATCTTTCCCAACCTGAGAGGGTCGCTATGCGGGCTTATATCTCTGAGAGTCTGAGAAAAGGACACATACGACCCTCGAAGTCACCTGTTGCCGCTGGTTTTTTCTTTGTTAAGAAAAAAGATGGTTCTTTAAGACCTTGTCTGGATTTCAGGGAGCTGAACAGTATCACTATTCGTGATCCTTATCCGCTTCCTCTGATCCCGGACTTGTTTAACCAGGTTGTTGGGGCGAAAGTCTTTTCCAAATTAGACCTAAGAGGGGCATACAACCTGGTTAGGGTCAGAGAAGGAGATGAATGGAAGACGGCTTTCAATACCCCTGAGGGCCATTTTGAGAATTTAGTTATGCCTTTTGGTTTGATGAATGCCCCAGCCGTTTTTCAGCATTTCGTAAACAGCATTTTTTATCATTTGATGGGAAAATTTGTATTAGTGTATTTGGATGACATTTTGATTTTTTCTCCTGATTTCAAGACTCATAAGGAACACTTATGTCAGGTCTTACTCATCCTGCGGGAGAATAAATTATACGCGAAACTGGAAAAATGTGTGTTTGCGGTTCCAGAGATCCAATTTCTGGGGTTTCTTGTTTCCGCTTCTGGTTTTCGCATGGACCCCGAGAAGGTTTGCGCTGTGCTTGAGTGGGAGCTTCCTGAGAATCAGAAGGCGCTGATGCGTTTTTTGGGCTTTGCTAATTATTACAGGAAATTTATTTTGAATTATTCCTCTGTTGTTAAACCACTCACTGATATGACCAGAAAGGGGGTAGATTTTTCTTCCTGGTCGGTAGAGGCGCGTAAGGCCTTTTCTAATATCAAGGAGAGTTTTGCTTCCGCTCCCATCCTAGTACAACCTGATGTTTCGTTACCCTTCATAGTTGAGGTTGATGCTTCTGAGGTTGGGGTGGGTGCGGTCTTGTCTCAGGGTTCCTCTCCTGCCAAATGGCAACCGTGTGCCTTTTTCTCAAAGAAGCTCTCCTCCGCAGAGAGAAATTATGATGTGGGAGATAGGGAATTGTTGGCCATCAAGTTGGCTTTTGAGGAATGGCGCCATTGGCTAGAGGGAGCCAGACACCCTATTACCGTGTTTACTGACCATAAAAATCTGGCCTACTTGGAGTCAACCAAGCGTCTGAACCCGAGACAGGCCAGATGGTCTTTGTTCTTTTCAAGGTTTAATTTTGTTGTTACGTTCCGCCCTGGGGTTAAGAATGTGAAGGCAGATGCCCTATCACGTTGTTTCCCGGGAGGTGGGAATTTTGAAGACCCGGGTCCCATTTTGGCTGAAGGTGTGGTGGTCTCTGCTCTTTTTCCTGAATTGGAGGCAGAGGTGCAGGCAGCCCAGTCAGAAGCTCCTGATCTTTGTCCTCCTGGGAGGTTGTTTGTGCCTCTCGCTTTGAGACACAAGATTTTTAAAGAACACCACGATACGGTCCTTGCTGGGCACCCGGGGACAAGAGCCACACTGGATCTCATTGCTCGGAGATTCTGGTGGCCTGCGCTTCGTAAGTCGGTTGAGGGTTTTGTGGCAGCTTGCGAGACTTGCGCTCGTGCCAGGGTCCCTCATTCACGGCCATCAGGTCCTCTCCTTCCTTTGCCCATTCCTTCCCGTCCTTGGACACATCTGTCCATGGACTTCATAACGGACTTGCCTCGTTCCTCGGGGAAGTCTGTGATTCTGGTGGTGGTGGACCGTTTTAGCAAAATGGTGCATTTTATCCCTTTTCCTGGTTTGCCCAATGCTAAGACGCTGGCGCAGGCATTTGTTGACCACATTGTCAAATTGCATGGGATTCCTTCAGACATAGTCTCTGATAGGGGCACGCAGTTTGTTTCCAGATTCTGGAAGGCCTTCTGTTCTCGCTTGGGGGTTCGCTTGTCATTCTCTTCTGCTTTCCATCCGCAGTCGAATGGCCAGACAGAGCGTGTCAATCAGAATCTGGAGACATATCTGCGCTGTTTTGTGGCGGAGAATCAGGAGGATTGGTGTTCTTTTTTGTCCCTTGCTGAGTTTGCTTTAAATAACCGTCGTCAGGAGTCCTCTGATAAGTCACCATTTTTTGGTGCATATGGGTTTCATCCGCAGTTTGGGACTTTCTCTGGAGAGGGCTCTTCTGGTTTGCCTGATGAGGACAGATTCTCCTCGTCTTTGTCATCTATTTGGCAAAAGATTCAGGATAATCTAAAGAACATGAGTGAGAGATATAAGCGTGTGGCGGATAAGAGACGTGTGCCTGGTCCGGACCTGAATGTTGGTGATTTGGTGTGGCTGTCTACCAAGAATATCAAATTGAAGGTTCCCTCCTGGAAGTTGGGTCCTAGGTTTATTGGGCCTTACAAGATCCTGTCTGTCATCAATCCTGTTGCCTACCGTCTTGATCTTCCTCAGACTTGGAAGATCCATAATGTTTTCCATAAGTCCTTATTGAAACCTCATGTTCAACCTATTGTACCCTCGCCTTTGCCTCCTCCTCCGATTATTGTTGATGGAAATCTTGAATTTCAGGTCTCTAGGATTGTGGATTCTCGTCTTGTCCGCGGTTCCCTCCAGTACCTCGTTCATTGGGAGGGTTATGGTCCTGAGGAGAGGATGTGGGTCCCAGTGACGGACATTAAGGCCTCTCGTCTCATCAGGGCTTTCCATAGGTCCCATCCTGAGAAGGTGGGCCCTGAGTGTCCGGAGTCCACTCCTAGAGGGAGGGGTACTGTCACAACCAGACAGCTGAGAAGCTCTGACAGGAGCCGTCCAGATCCTCCTCCTTGAGTTTCTTTGTTTTGGTTTCTGTTTCTCACCTCGTTAGGCTATCTCAGCTGTCATGCAGTCAGACTGATTACCTCCCTTTAAATTCCTCCCCATAAGGCAGTAGGGTGCGGCTGATACAACTTCCTGGAGTGTGTGTGCATGCTGTTCCTAGTTCCCAGCTCCCAGTTCACTGTTCTCTGTTCACTGTCGTCTGCAAGATAAGTTCTGTTTATGTATTTATGATTTTCTGTTTTCTGGATCCAGGTGACCCTGACTCCCTCCGTGTCTGTGTAGGGAGCCGGTGGTCGTGTCCCCTCACTATTGTAGGGCCTTCAGGTCTAAGATAGCCGAGGTACGTGGATATGCGCCCATCCACCTTTGGGGTGGTCGCATAGGCTGAGCAATAAGGGAGAGCGGCAGGTCGATTGCAGGGGTCTCCCTTTTGTTCCTTAGTTGTGGATCCAGTAAGTCATTGTTTGTATTGTATTATCTTGTTTCCTGTACACCATCCGTGACAGATGAAGGCTCATCATGAGAGGGAGGCATGTGCCCTCCCTGTCTGCAACCTCCCCGAAGAGGACATGCTCACCCAGGTGAAGGCGGGTGGGTCCATCGAGGATGTGGAGGTGGGCCAACAGCTCTTGAAGGACCAACGGTCCCAGCTATGGGCCACCCTTCACCCCTTCCGGGAGTTGTTTAGCAACAAGCACGGAAGGACGGAGTTGGCCGTCCATCACGTGGACACTAGGGATCACCCCCCTATCCGGCGTTCAGCATATCGGGTTTCCTTGGAGGTGCAGCAACACATGCGCCAGGAGATTGACGAGATGCTGAAGCTGGGGGTCATCCAGGCATCCAACAGCGCTTGGGCCTCGCCTGTGGTCCTCGTCCCAAAGAAGGACCGGACCACCCGGTTCTGCGTGGACTACAGGGGACTCAACGCTGTCTCGGTCACCGATGCGTACCCTATGCCACGCATCGATGACCTGCTCGATCAGTTGGCCGGGGCCCGGTACCTGACCATCATGGATCTGAGCCGGGGGTACTGGCAGATTCCCCTGACCCAGGAGGCGTGGGAATGCCTTTATCACACCCTTTGGATTTTACGAACCCACGGTGATGCCGTTCGGCATGAAGAATGCCCCTGACACTTTTCAGCGGATGGTCAACACGCTGCTTAAGGGACTTGAAGAGTACGCGGCCGCGTACCTGGATGACATTACCCTCTTCATTCCCACCTGGGAGGATCACCTACAGCACCTGACGCAGGTGCTGGGGAGGATCCACCAGGCAGGCTTGACCATCAAGCCGGAAAAGTGCCAGCTGGGCATAAGCGAGGTCCACTACCTGGGGCACCGGGTAGGCGGGGGGACCCTTAAGCCAGAGCCTGGGAAAGTGGATGCTATTGCATCCTGGCCCACCCCCAGGACCAAGAAACAGGTGATGTCCTTCCTGGGCACCGCCGGGTACTATAGGAGGTTCGTCCCCCACTATAGTAGCCTGGTGAAGCCCTTGACGGACCTCACCAAGAAGAAGCTGCCCTCCGCAGTCGATTGGACGAACGACTGCGAGACGTACTTTCGAGTGCTGAAGGCCGCCCTCTCGAGCTTCCCTGTACTACAGGCGGCCGACTTCACGCTGCCGTTTATAGTGCAGACCGACGCCAGTGATTTTGGCCTTGGTGTCATACTCAGCCAGGTTGACACTACGGGCCAGGAACACCCCGTTCTGTACCTGAGTCGGAAGCTCCTGCCGAGGGAAGTGGCGTACTCCACAATGGAGAAGGAGTGCCTGGCAATTGTCTGGGCCCTGCAACGGTTGCAGCCGTATTTATACGGGCGCCGCTTCACGGTGGAGACCGACCACAACCCCCTCAGCTGGTTAAACACCGTGTCCGGGACGAATGGGAGGCTGCTACGCTGGAGCCTAGCTCTCCAGCAGTATCACTTGACCATTCGCCACAAAAGCGGCCGTGACCACAGGAACACCGATGGGCTATCCCGACAAGGAGAGGGTGCGGATGGGCGCACGGGGGAACACAGGAATGTGCTGCCCCCTGGCGCCCTCTAAAAGGGGGAGGTGTGAGGAATATGGATTAATATTTACTGTCAGCCATGTCCTCACACCCCCCTTTGCTGACAGAAAGCGGAGGTAGTGAACTCCACAGGAGGGCCCTGCTTCAAAGCCCCAGGCCTGATTGTCATCTGATGCACCTCTCGGCATGTTCAGTGTACATGCAAAATTAGTTTCCACCCCCCAGCCACCTGAGTGTCAGATGGCAAGGAAGAAAGCCCCCCCCCCAGGGGGTCCAGGCTTCAAGGAGAAGGTCACACCTCACCTCCACCAGTTTGGAGCCAACTGAATCCTGCAGGAAAACCCCCAGCAGGGGGTATCCGCCATTGCCCCGGATCAATGAGACCTCCCAGACATGTTGGCACCTACCTTTCATAAGGAATTATGAACCGCCTGGCCGTCGCAGGCACAAACCAGATACATATGTGTGTCCCGGTGGCCACGAGGTACGTTCCCATGGTCTTAGGTTAATGGGACGAGGTCAGGGTAGGGAGATATCCGTATCTCCCCATAGAAACCACATAACGGTACCAGGTTTGGGCTCTACTTGTAGCCGGAACCCAGGCAGGTCCATTGGTCCCAGAACCATCTTCCTATGACCCTCTGGTCTGTAGCTATGAACCCTAAAGGGTTTTGTGGGTCATTTGCTGCCAGCCCAGAAGAGGCAGTGAAAAGGCTCTCTCAGCTTGTTGCCTCTCTGTGCCCGCGTGGACAGGAGGTGTGTGTAAGCTATATGAACCTGACCTTACGTGCTCCACTGGAGGGCGTAACTTCACGTTTTTGGTAGACCCGTGACCATACCACGTCTCGTGAGCTCGACGTAGTTGACGTCAAGTGGGCACGAGGTGTGGTATTCATCACACCCTATATATTAGAAAAACAACTTAAATCACCCTATCATGCAATGCACCAATGCAATGCATCAATGTACCCCTCAAAGTACTCAAGACCATATTTAGAATATCTGTTACCCCTCTAGGTGCTTAGAAAAATTAAAGTAAATTTAGATGACATATATTTTTTTATTTTCAGATTTTCAGTTTTAATAAATTTTTTATTTCCTAAAAGAGAAATAAAACTCACTATTTATTCCCCCGATTCTGCAGTTTTTAGAAGTATCCCATGTGGCTCTAGTTTGCTACGTAACTCAACACCGGTCACAGAAATAAAGGAGAACCTTATGGATTTTTGGGTCTTTTTTCTATCGGGATGTTTTTCAGGCACCATTACATTATTGGTTTCCAGAGGCTTTGTGCGAATACTTAAGAACTCTCCCCAATTGACCCAGTTTTGGAAATTACACACCTCAAGGAATTTATCTAGTGGTGTAAAGAGCAGTTTGATACCATTTGTGTTTTTTTTAATATTGGGCTGTGAAAATTTAAAATCATATTTTTTACATTTTTACATATTTATTTTCTACAGTACCTCAAAATGTTTAATTTTTAGAAGATATATAGGAATAAAACCATCCTAGAATGTTTTGCACAATATTTCTTGGGTATGTCAATACACCATCTGTGGTCATAAACGTGTACACATGACATGTGACATAAACTGTTTGGGCAAATGGGATGGCTCTGAAGGAAAAGAACACCTTTTAGGTTTTAGAGCTCAAATTTTGCTGGACTCGTTTCCAGGGGTTTTGTTGCATGTGCAAAATCCTAGAGGTACCAGTACAGAGGAAACCGTCGCCACACACACGAAAAGTGACTGCATTTTGTAAACTAAACCTCTCATGGAATTCATATAGGAATATAATAAGTGTTATTTTTATTTTTTTTATGGAGCAAATTTAGACCCAGATATTCATTTTAATTAGGGTTAACAGGGGAAACACCATTCTAAAATGTGTTACACAATTTCTCCTGGGTATGGCAATACCCTATATATCGTCATAAACTGCTGTTTAGTTACACAGCATGGCTCAGTAAGAAAGGTGCACCATTTAGGTTTTGGAGCACATAATTGTTTATGATACCAGTACCAACGAAAGGGAGAAAAAAAAAAAACCTGAACAGCTAAACTGTGGTAAAAATGTCATGATGCAATACCACCGAATTTCAGTGGAGAAAGGAAGGAAAACAGTCTTAAGTTATCAGAGAACAGTCAGTATCTCATCTTATGTAATAGTAAAACTGACGATGAGTTCAATGTCCAGACTTGTGTGATTTACACATTCTTGAATACAACAGATTCCACTTCTTGAGGTAATTTAGGTTGTCATCCACAGTGTTAAGCACTGTTGTAGAGCCATTTTGGATCACCAGCAGTTTAGTGGGGAATCGCCTTTTATATTTGATATGACGATCCTGTAGAACTTGTGTGAATGGGGGGAATTGATATCTAGCCTGTAACGTTCTGCAGAGATGTCAGGAAACAAGTTCAAAGCAGTGTATAGGTCAGGAAGAGAACACCTCCAGGTTTTAAGCATATTTTTTCCTTTATGTAATAGAAATTTATACGTATTAGTACATGTTGTGGAACTTTTAGTGGTGCAGTCTTTGGTTTAGAGATATGATGAGCCCTGTCTAAGGTGAGATTCTGGGGTGTCTACCTGGGAACCATATCTTGAAATAACTGGTGCAAATTCTACATAAATTTTGCAAGCAAAACATCCTCTGAAATACCCCTTACTTTAATATTATTACACCTGCAGCATTCTTTTGCATCACATTTCAACCATTGCACCTCTTCATCAAGCACCTTATGGGCACCCAGGAAGACCACAGTCACATCACTGTTTAGTTTATGTTCTTCTGATGTGTCAGAACAAAGGAAGAAAATTGATTCTTTATTTTGATCATGCGTTGTGCTGATTTTGTATCTGTTTTTGTCAGTTCCGTCAGAGATCCGTTATTTTAGACCTCCACATAGGACTTTTTCTCCCGTCTAAAATAATAAATTTCATATGGAACTAAAAAAAACAGATGGAAAGTGAGCACAATGGATTCTCAAAATAAAGCCTTTTTTTCTGTTCTGACGGATCAGAAGTACGGAAAAATAAACAGTGTTGTAAATGTGGCCTAACTTGTTATGCACCACCAAAATCATTGACATTTTACGTTCAATATGATCAGCTTTTGAGACATTTATAAAAAAAGACATACTTGTTTTGTAAGAGAATCATATATGTTTCATGTTTCTTCAGAAATAGAGGCAGAAGGGAATGATAGGTCATCCAAGCTCCATGAGGCAGGCATATCCATAGGAAAATGCTTTGCCACTCCTTTTGGAGACAGGCCCTTTACCTGAGGGGGGCGCCAAAGTAGAGGTCGGGGCCAGGCATCCTTTCCCACCTTCCACATTATCAGTGTGAGATGTAAAAGCAGGTGGAGAATCCCTGCTCAGGGAGCCAGACTCTTATGAAGGGCTTATTATTATGTACATCCTTAGAGACAGATTCAGCTTGGGGAAGTTCATTATCTCCCGTTCCTTTAGATGCAGAAACAGGTACGCCTCATACCCCCCCCCCCCCCCCTCCCTTCTTCATGGTCACTTTTGCATTGCCAACATCTCTTATCTAAAGAATGTTTGCCTAGCAAACTATCTGTCTCTTAAGTCTTCTCTGTTAAGGCTGGGGGATGGAATCAGCCCACCACAGCCATCAGCCCCCCTTTCCTGACTCTTATCTCTCAAGGATTCATTCAACTTTCCTGAGACTTCAGCAAGGGAAAGAAACAGAGCGAGAGACTAGGGTGATTGGGCAATAAAATACAACTATCTGTTTGTCTATATCCCTTAACAGCCCAGGCACACCAACCCTTGTTTAAAGGTAGGGCATTGTTCAAGGATCAACCTTCAACTTTTCACATATACCAGACAATACTTTATCTTTTTGACCAACATATTTTGTCACACTCTGGAAAGCAGAGCTATTTCAACAGAGATATATTTCTAACACCTTTATATTCTTAGTGCTAGACACATATCTATTGGCACACACTGGGGTTTTTGCGCATTTAGATGCCGTGATCTTGCTTGATCATGGCATCTAAAGCCTTTAATTACCACGATCGGCAGTATGAAACAGCAGAGACCTGCTGGCCATGGCGCACGCTGCACGTGCGAGCGGGCGCCATGTTTACACATTGCTCCAGCGCCGTGCATGTACGGCGCTGGTAGCAAACAGGTTAACACAAGTGCCTTTTTCATTGTAGACACTCAGGCACTTTCTCTCTTGCCAGTGCCATAAATTAACATCTTGACACTGCTCTGTTTTCTAACTCATCAGAATCCTCCTCAACATTACAGGAGCTCTAACAGGGGCATAACTATAGGGGGTGCAGAGGTAGCAGTCGCTACTGGGCCCAGGAGCCTGAGGGGGCCCAAAAAGACTTGTGCCACATAAGAAGATACCAGTATTATAGAAAGTGCTTGCTGGTCAGGTTACACCTCTGACTGAAGGTAACGGGATAGGTCAAGAATTTGGCATGGGGGGGCATTTCAATTTTTGCCTCAGGCAGCAGGAATCCTATGTGCTTCCCTGCCCCTTGCCACAGAGCACTGAGGGAAGGGGAGGCACAAGCTGAACTCTTGCACCAGGGCCCATGAGCCTTTAGCTATGCCCCTGAGCTCTGATGTCCACAGTCTGCAAGCTCTAACTTCACAGAGTCTTACAGATTTTCACTAGAATTTGCTCAGTTCTACAACTTTCAAAATAAATTTGCTAGATTTGACCAAGCCTACTACAGCTCCACTCACAGCTCATAGCAAATTTGCACAACACATGCAACCCTAATAATCCGCCTGCAGATTATTAATTCCTGTGAATGCCCGGGTTCCCATTTGGAGTGGTGGGTCCAAGCTACCCTATCTCTATGTAACACCCTGTCAGTGATAAGCATATTCATATTTCAAATCCCACTACTGCCACCATTTGTAACGTAAAGTGAATTTGAAAGATTTGATAATGAATAAGCTTACGCAGGCTACGTGAATAAATATATTTACTAAGTGATTAAATGTACGATAACACAAAGAAATCATATACAGAATAATAAAAAGTAAATAAACATCACTAGCATAAATGGGGTGGAGACTCTGTTGATCATGCTATAACCCATGGCTGTCTACCCCAATATAACACATGACCGACACCCCAGGGTGTAAAAGAAAGATAGGGCAATCATACTCACATCCTACCTAGAATGGAGGGCCTGGTGGAGTCTGCTAAATGAATGTGTATCATAATATTTTAACCTGTTAACCACTCCTCCAGTGTGCAGCACACATGTCTCTGAGATCACTCAGGAAAGTGGTCTTATCAGCACAATGGGGGATAGGCACTCTCTCTAACCCACTTCATTACAAGGGAAACGTATAAACTATTACACAAAGTATTAATTAAAGGGGAGAACCAATCAGTCCCTTGAAAATACCCTTACAATACAGAGGGTAAGATGTTAAAATCCAGCTTAAGTCTCTTATTTCTTCAGATGATGTGCCCCCTGTAGACAGGGTGAGTTATCAGTGCACTCAGTACCTGTTTATATAGGAAGCAAGGATGTGCCAATATGAACACCTGTTAGAAACAACCTCCCTAACTAAGCTGCCAGGCACCAGACAGTGAAAAAGCTCGACTGAGGCTGCATGCAGTAAAGAAGACGGTGGGCTTCTTTATTTAATTATGTGAGGGACGCCCCTTGCTTCCTGCATGAGTGCTCAATTCACTCCTCTGGAACTACTAAGAAAGTTCCCCTGGGGATCCTAAGGTCACCACAGTGTAGGTGTAAGAATTTTAGAAAAAATGCGGTCTTCAATAGAGATCAAGTGCAGAACTTTGTACTTTAGGCAGCAATTCCCGTTAGAGGACAAACTCTGCCACTTTCATTTTTGTTTTTTAACACACACAATTCATATTAATTTTTTTCCCATTCAAGAGAGATTCCTGTTTTTTGCCTCCCAAACCTGTCTCAATTAATAATAATAATAATAATGATAATAAAAAGTGATCCATGCCACTAGCCCCAGCTATAAATCAGGGATTATCATTCACGCTGTCATGTTCCATGATTGCAACATTATAGGAACTTTTTATTTGTTTGTGATTTTGTAGTAATTTTCAGTAATCAGAAGTTCTATTCTCTTTTGTATAGTACAAAAAGGCACCAGATCGAGAAGCTAATTTATTTTGTAGAAATATTTTTTAAATTGTTTTGTATATTGAATAACATTAACATTTTTGTATTTTCTTGTTTGTTCCAGAGATGCCAAAAATATGGCAAAGGATGTTAATAATTCTTTAGCTGATATTTTATGTGCTGAGCTATGTGTGGACAAGCTTGATGCGATGAAGATACTTGCCTCACTAAAAGATGAAAAGAGATATTTACAAGAAATTTGGGGTTGATACATTTAATACACTGTATCATTCATCACCTTAATATGCTGCAACATGTTTTGGAGTCCATTACAATTACCACGAAAACAAATTATCAGATTTATTGTAATTTTTTAGATTTATAAAGCAATAGTAGAACAAACCATGATATGGTTCTTCAAGATGGACATCATGGTTTGTTTATAGTCATTAAGGGGATTTTCTAACGATTAAAGGGAATCTGTCACCTGCACTATGCCTCCCTCACCGAGGTCAGTATAATGTAGTGACAGACCAGCTGATTTCAGTGGTCTGTCACTTCTGGGATGGAAGTCTGTACTTTGAGTACTGACATGCTGAACCCCTCAGCGTGTGCCAGCACTGCAAGGGAGATTAATCCTATAAAGCTCACTGCCCCCAATATCTTAGACTCCCCTCCCTCACAGCGCTGGCACCCACTGCGGTGTTGGGAATGTCAATACTCTAGTACTCTACAGTACAGACTGCTATCCCAGAAGTGACAGACTGCTGAAATCAGCACATCTGTCACAACACTATGCAGCCCACAGTTACAGGTTTCCTTTAAATATTACTTTTACGATTAGACCACACAACATATAACAATTTATTAAAATTATTCATTTTTTTTCTTTTGACTCCCTCTCAGCAGTTCTACCTGATATGTTTAGTGTAAGTGGTCAAACAGGCCGAGTATCTCAATCCCACCATTTGGATAATCTTGTACTTTGGTGGCATAATGATTCCTGCCAGCCAGTAACATTCGCGAACAAGCAATTCTTCTCACCAAAACTCTATGCTTTAGATGGACTTTCTGAGAGGGAATAAAAAAAAATTACATCAGGGAGTGCTCATATAGGAATCTAACAGCAATATCTTGACACAGGAGCATTTTTCAAACCTTATTTGATTTCAAAATTCTGTTTGATCAAGGACAACACCTTTAACAATAGCGATTTTATAGCCTGTTAAATTGTGCAGTAGTTAGACATAACTTTGATCTGTGTGCATTTTCAATGTGATTCTGTTTTCTGTGCATAAAACTCATTTTGAATTTGAATTAAAAATAAAAAAGTTTGACATTTTTGTCAATGTATTTTCTTCTTGTGGATTTTCCCTTAGCTCATTTTCATGCTACTATTATGTCATTGTTATCATATTGCTTATTCTATATAGTTGTTTATGCTATATGTACATATTCGCACCGTGTACACAATTAAAAGGCTCTTGCCTTTGGTTAGATAACGTGCTAAGTTTCAAGTTAAGAACTGCTGCATCGATATGTGTAATTTATTGAAACCAATAACATTTTAACTGTACAATATAAATTATGATTAGCGATGAGGGGACCGCTGGATATTCGGGTTCAACTGGTTCGACCGTACTAAGTTTCAAAGTTCGGTTCGGGTCCCGAACACCGAACCCCATTGAAGTCAAGGGGGACCTGAACTTTGGGGAACTTAAATGTTTGTAAAAAAGTAATATAAAGGGCTAGAGAGCTGCAAAAAGGATCCAAAATGGGGGTAAAAAAGTACAATTGCTCTGCAAACAAATGCAGATAGGGAAATGACTTAAAATAACATAAAATACATTTTAAAAAAAATAATCTAGAACCAGAAGGCGGAGGTCCAAGTGGAGTAGGAAGTTGAGGAGGCTGTGGATGTGGAGGTGTAGGTGGAGGAAGAAGCCAACACTGTTTAGTTTTTTTTATATGTGTCTGTTAATTCTGTGTGCGACCTTTTAGACTTTTTTTAGGGTGTGTCAGGTATACTTCTCTACTCTACTTCTCTAATATTCTTAGATCTTATCCAATATAAGAACGGCGAAATGAGGGCAGCACTCCGGTCTTCAAGTGTGGATTTTAAAGGTGGATTTTATTACACCCAACAGCACCTGGCATACTCATAGAGTGCTGCTGCTTTTTATCTTTTTCTTTATCCAATATAAGATACATAACAATCTTGAGCCAGGAGGTGGAGGTGCAGGTGGAGGAGGTCACCAATTATTATATTTTTTATAGGTTTTGTATTTATTTATTTTTTTAATTTTTATTTTTTGGTTAGTGGAGGCCCCAAAACATTGGGACACCATGGCTGGGTGTGGCCGGTATACTTCTCTACTACTTTGTCCACGTTGGCTGTGGACAGGCGGATGCGCCTGTCCGTGATCACACCCCCTGCCATGCTAAACACACATAGTTTGGACAATACACTTGCAGCAGGGCAGGCCAGCACCTCCAATGTGTAAAGGGCAGGTTTAGGCCATATGCCAAATTTGGACACCCAGAAGTAAAATGGGCAGACCCATCAGTCAGTACGTGCAGATGTGTGGACACGTACTGTTCCACCATGTTGCTGAAATGCTAGCTCCTGCTAAGACTGTCATTGTGGCATGCTGACAAAGCTTTTCCACATTTTGGCCATGCTAACCCTTCCTTCTGAGGTGCTGATGGTGCCCCAGTTGCATTGGCGACTTCCTCCTCCGTCTCAGCCTTGTGCTTCCACAAAGCCACCACTCTCAGGCGGGAACACCGTTATCACCACTGGCCATGTACTCGAAACAGCACACGTGCCGTATGGAGACCCACTCGCTGGTGGTCAAGTGGTGCTGTTCCGCAGAGCGACTCACCTGTGCGTGCTGAAGCTGAAATTCCACTATTCCCTGCTGCTGCTCGCACAGTCTCTCGCCACTTGTTCGTGCAGTGTAGGGACGGCCCTCCTGGAAAAGTAGTGGCGTACCGTGGGACAGCTGCCGTCATGACGTTTTTAAAACTGACCTTCTTAACCAGACGGAATGGCAGCATTTCGTAGGCCAGCAATTTTGAAATGCTGACATTCAGGGCCAGGGCTCGCAGGTGGGTAGGGGGGTACTTCCTCTTTCTCTCCAGTGTTTTGGGGGATGGATATCTGAACGCTTCCATGGGACAGTGTGGAGAAACTTGGTGACGGTGGTGGTGTTGTTGTGACATGCTCTCTTTGCGAGGTGGTGGTATTGTTGTGACATGCTCTCTTTGCAAGGTGGCAATTGCCCCTGTCACTCCAGAGGAAGAGGCAGAGACCGCAGCAGAAGAGGGAGCAGGAGGAGCCCCAGATCTTTTGTGGTTCTTCAGGTGTCTACTCCACTGCAGCCCATGCTTTTCATTTAGATGCCGGGTCATGCAGGTGGTGCTCAGGTTTAGAACATTTATGCCTCACTTCAGGCCCTGACTGCAAAGTGTTCAAACCACCCATGTCCTGTTGTCAGCACTCTGCCTGAAGAACTGCCACATCAGGGAACGCCTCACATCATCTTCCATTCACTCCTCACCCCTGTCCTCCTGGTGTCACGTCTGGGTCATGGTCTGTTATTGTGGACCATGACACTTTTGCCGTGCATGCTTGTTGCCGGTGGCAACATGTTGTTTTGCATGTTTTGACACTTCCCCTTTAAGTTGTGTGTCCCTTCCCATTCTGGTGTGCACGGGGTTAAAGGGCTTCTGTCACCCCACTAAACTCTTTTTTTTTGGGGGGTACTTATAATCCCTATCCTGCGATATATCTATACATTACGTCAGGGGTCTCCAAACCCCGGCCCGCGGGCCACAACCGGCCCGCTTGTGCGTTCGATCCGGCCCGCCCGCAGCTGGCAGGTTGCAGGAACCAAATCCGCACAACCGCCCATGCTGTCACGCTTGTGTTGTGTGTTCGATTCCGCGCCCGCCCGCAGCTGACAGGTTGCAGGAACGAAAGCCGCACAACCGCCCATGCTGTCACGCTGTGCTTTTTGATTGGCTGCTGGGACCGCCGATGTCCCGGCAACCAGTGACGTCACAGGTGCGGCACCTCCCCTCTTCCCGCCCGCTGTTTGAAATAACAAATCCACGTGTGTAGCAGCGGGCGGGAGTCGGGACTCAGGAGTCCAAGAAGAAAAAAAAAAGAAGAGGAGCAGAAGCCGGCTACAGCGGAGGCAAGTGTTGCACAACGCTGATGGGGACACAATGGGGAACGCTGACATTGCTGTGCTGCGCTGATGGGGACACAAGCTGCTGAGGACACATACTGATGGGGATATTGCTGTGCTGCTGGGGACACTGCTGATGGGGACTTTGCTGTGCTGATGGGGACATTGCTGTTCTGATGGGGACACCGTTGATGAGGACACGGGTGTCCCCATCAATGGTGTCCCCATCAGCACAGCAATGTCCCCATCAGAGGTGTCCCCATCAGCGATGATGGGCACACTGCTGATGGGGACAATTCTGTTATGATGGGGACATTGCTGGGGACACCGCTGTTTGGCACACTGCTGATGGGGACATGGGTGTCCACATCAATGGTGTCCCCATCAGGATAGCAATGTCCCCATCAGCGGTAACCCCATAATCGATGTCCCCATCAGCACAGCAATGTCCCCATCAGAGGTGTCCCCATCAGCGGTGATGGGGACACATGCTGCTGGGGACACCGCTGACAAGGACATTGCTGTGCTGATGGGGATGTTGCGGTGGACACTGCTGATGGGGACATTGCTGTTCTGATGGGACATTGCTGGGGACACCGCTGATGGGGACATGGGTATCCCCATCAGCGGTGACCCATCATCGGTTTCCACATCAGCACAGCGGCGTCCCCATCAGCAATGATGGGGACGCTGCTAATGTGGAAACTGCTGATGTGAACATTGCTGTGCTGATGGGGACATTGCTGAGGACACCGCTGATTGGCACACTGCTGATGGGGACAAAGGTGTCCCCATCAATGGTGTCCCCATCAGCAGGGCCGGCGTCATAACCCGGCATCCCCGGGCAAGTGCCGGGGCCCAATGCTCCTGGGGGGGCCCACTGAGCTGCTATGAGCACTTCCATCAATACAGATGGGAGCTCTCACTGCTGTCCTTTCACATACGCAGTACCCCTCTGGTGGGCCCTCTGAGCTGCAGAGACTCAGGACACGCCCCCTCTACACAGGACACGCCCCCTCTACACAGGACAGTGGACAGTGCTGCCTGAGGAGAGAGACCGAGAGAGACCGCAGGGCTGGAGCTGGAGCAGAGAAGTGTGGAGACAGTCTGTGAGTCTGCACTGTGACTGTCTCTTCTCTGTGGGGAAGAAGGAAAGGGGGGGGGGGGGAGACTCTTCCATCTGCTGCTGCTTCATTCTATTTAGTTGTGTTACTGTTTCATTAAGCAGTTTGCCTCCATGACACCTGCCCCCCCCCCCCCCCCCCACCTATATCTTGTCCTATCTCATCCTCATGGAGCCCCTGCTGTCTCCATTCCTCCCTCATGTATCCAGGGCTCCTGTTCCACCCTCCTATCTCCTATTGCTGCCCTGCACAGACCTCCTGCCACTACTTGTATGAATCCCCCTCAGAGCCCCTTCCACCTACTTGCTGTGTCCACCCCTCCTGTCCATCCAGGGCCCCGGGCCCCTGTCTCACTCCTCTGCCTCTCATTATGGTGGCATCTGAACCGCATTCACCATAAGGACCTTCTAACGTGACAGGGTCATGTGACTGTGCCCCCCACCCCGTACTGTGCCCCCCACCCCGTACTGTGCCCCTTTATACCCTGCATTGTGCCCTCCTACCACACCCTGTGCAGCGCCCATAGTCATTCCCTGTACTGTGCCCTCTTATACCCTTTTATCCGGTCACTGTATGGCGGTGTTATCACTATATGGCGGTGTTATCACTATATGGCGGTGGTATCCAATAACTGGATGGCCATAGCTGTATCCCCTTCCCTGCCCACACCACTTTTTTTAGACCTGGCATGAGCGGGAAAAAGATACAGATTGCGGTGTTAAGGACCTTTGCGCCACATCTGTGTCAGAAATACGCCTAATATAGACGTATTTCTATATGATAAATGACCCCCTAATTGTATTATTATTCGGGGGTAGGGTTAATATCTTTATATTATATAGATTTTAGTGTACTATACTGTGCCATGTATTTCCCAGTAGAAAATGATCCTTGGGAAGCACTGTCCTCACCCCTGACCACCAGGACCAGGTAGCGCTCTGTCAGTACATGGCGGCCTCCCCTCTCCGCCACGCTGCTCCGCTGTGTACTGGGGCTTAGGATACTTTCACACTTGCGTTTTTCTTTTCCAGCATAGAGTTCCGTCACAGGGGCTCTATACCGGAAAAGAACTGATCAGGCATATCCCCATGCATTCTGAATGGAGAGTAAGGCCTCTTTCACACTTGCGTTGTCCGGATCCGGCGTGTACTCCACTTGCCGGAATTACACGTCGGATCCGGAAAAACGCAAGTGAACTGAAAGCATTTGAAGACGCATCCGTCTTCAAAATGCGTTCAGTGTTACTATGGCAGCCAGGACGCTATTAAAGTCCTGGTTGCCATAGTAGTAGTGGGGAGCGGGGGAGCAGCATACTTACCGTCCGTGCGGCTCCCGGGGCGCTCCAGAATGACGTCAGAGCGCCCCATGCGCATGGATGACGTGCCATGTGATCACGTCATCCATGTGCGTGGGGCGCCCTGACGTCACTCTGGAGCGCCCGGGGAGCCGCACGGACGGTAAGTATGCTGCTCCCCCGCTCCCCACTACACTTTACCATGGCTGCCAGGACTTTAGCGTCCCGGCAGCCATGGTAACCATTCAGCAAAAAGCTAAACGTCGGATCCGGCAATGCGCCGAAACAACGTTTAGCTTAAGGCCGGATCCGGATCAATGCCTTTCAATGGGCATTAATTCCGGATCCGGCCTTGCGGCAAGTGTTCAGGATTTTTGGCCGGAGCAAAAAGCGCAGCATGCTGCGGTATTTTCTCCGGCCAAAAAACGTTCCGTTCCGGAACTGAAGACATCCTGATGCATCCTGAACGGATTTCTCTCCATTCAGAATGCATTAGGATAATCCTGATCAGGATTCTTCCGGCATAGAGCCCCGACGACGGAACTCTATGCCGGAAGACAAGACCGCAAGTGTGAAAGAGCCCTAATCCGTTCAGTTTGCATCAGGATGTCTTCAGTTCAGTCTTTTTGACTGATCAGGCAAAAGAGAAAACCGTAGCATGCTACGGTTTTATCTCCGGCTAAAAAAACTGAAGGCTTGCCTGAATGCCGGATCAGGCATTTTTTCCCATAGGAATGTATTAGTGCCGGATCCGGCATTCAGAATACCGGAATGCCGGATCCGTCCTTCCGGTATACGCATGCGCAGACTGAAAAAAAGGTGAAAAAATAAATGCCGGATCCATTTTTGCCGGATGACACCGGAAAGACGGATCCGGCATTTCAATGCATTTTTTCGACTGATCAGGCATTTTTAAGACTGATCAGGATCCTGATCAGTCTTACTAATGCCATCAGTTAGCATACATTTTGCCTGATCCGGCAGGCAGTTCCGGCGACGGAACTGCTTGCCGGATCTCTCTGCCGCAAGTGTGAAAGTAGCCTTATTCTGACACTAGGGCTGGGTTCACATCCTATTTTTTCCATCCATTTAATGTATACCAAAAATGTCTGCGTTACCAGATGCCTCAGACTGATGTCGCACAGTGGTCTCCGTTCACCATACAGTTCCATGGTAAAAAAACATATATGTTAACGTCTGCATTTTTTACTTGACTCTGCAGGATACAAAAACGTGGAGTGCTGCACATGTGTATACATCAAACCGATAGGAAAAACGTAATGTGAACACACATTGGGGGGAGGGGGGCGTACTAAATTTCGCTGTGGGGCCCAGTCAGTTCTAGCTCCATCACTGCACATCTCCTTCTCTCCTCCAGGCCTGGCTCACTGCTGCAGCGGGCCGGAGGAGAGAAGGAGCGCAGGGAGCTGCGGTTAGTGATCGACAGGACCACCAGCTCCCCTGCAATGATAGGTATGTGAGAGGGCCACTGGGGGGTCATTCATCACACTGTGAGGGCCCCTTACACAGTATAATGACTCCCAGTGCCCCCCATTTAGTATAATGATCCCCATTGACCCTCCATTTAGCATAATGACCACCAGAGCCCCCATTAAATATAATAACCCCTTGTGCCCCCTCCATACAGTATAACCCCCAGTGTGGGGGCGACTGGGGGTCATTATTCTGAATGGAGGGTCACTGTGGGGTCATTATACTGTGAGGGCCCTTTACATAGTATAATGACCCCCAGTGTCCCCCATTTAGTATAATGATCACCAATGACCCTACATTCAGTATAATCACCCCCTCCATACAGTATTCCCCCAGTGTGGGGGCTACTGGGGGTCATTATTCTAAATGGGGGCGACTGGGGGTTATTATTCTGAATGCAGGGCCACAGGTGGTCATTATACAGTGGGGGGGGGGGAATTGGGGGTTCATTATACTGCGTGAAGGGCCACTAGTAGTCATTATACTGTGTGAAGGGCCACTAGTAGTCATTATACTGTATAGGGGCCACTGGGGGTCATTATACCGTGTAGGAGCCACAGGGGGACATGTCAACGTAAAAAAATGCCTCATGGGGGCCCACTGGGATTTATCGCCCAAGGGCCCACATGAACCTGGAGCCGGCCCTGCCCATCAGTACAGCAATGTCCCCATCAGCGTCCCCATTCTGATGGGGACATTGCTGTTCTGATGGGGACACCACTGATAGGGACACGGGTGTCCCCATCAACCGCGTCCCCAAAGGCAGTGTCCCCATCAGTGGTGTCCCCATCAGCTGCTAATGGGGACTCCGCTGATGGGGACATTGCTGTTCTGATGGGGACATCATTAATGGGGACATTGCTGTGCTGATGCTGACATTGCTGTTCTGATGGGGACATTGCTGTGCTGATGGGGACACCGCTGATGGGGACATTGCTGTGCTGATGGGGACACCGCTGATGGGGACATTGCTGTGCTGATGGGGACAACGCTGATAGGGACACGGGTGTCCCCATCAATGGTGTCCCCATCAGTGGTGTCCCCATCAGCACAGCAATGTCCCCAACAGCAGCGTCCCCATCAGTGGTGTCCCCATCAGCACAGCAATGTCCCCAACAGCAGCGTCCCCATCAGTGGGTGTCCCCATGATGGGAATATTGTTTTTCTGATGGGAATATTGTTTTTTTGATGGGAATATTTTTTTTTTTTATGGGAATATTGCTTTTCTGATGGGGACATTGCTGTTCTGATTTGGCCATTGCTGTTCTGATGGGGACACCGCTGATAGGGACACGGGTGTCCCCATCAATGGTGTCCCCATCAGCCGCGTCCCCAACAGCAGTGTCCCCATCAGTGGTGGCCCCTATCAGCTGCTAATGGGGACTCCGCTGATGGGGACATTGCTGTTCTGATGGGGACATCGTTGATGGGGACATTGCTGTGCTTAAGGGTGACACGGCTGATGGGGACATTGCTGTGCTGATGCTGACATTGCTGTGCTGATGCTGACATTGCTGTGCTGATGCTGACATTGCTGTGCTGATGCGGACATTGCTGTGCTGATGGGGACATTGCTGTGCTGATGGGGACATTGCTGTGCTGATGGGGACATTGCTGTGCTGATGGGGACATTGTTGTGCTGATGCTGACATTGCTGTGCTGATGCTGACATTGCTGTGCTGATGGGGACATTGCTGTGCTGATGGGGACATTGCTGTGCTGATGGGGACATTGTTGTGCTGATGCTGACATTGCTGTGCTGATGGGGACATTGCTGTGCTGATGGGGACATTGCTGTGCTGATGGGGACATTGCTGTGCTGATGGGGACATTGCTGTGCTGATGGGGACATTGTTGTGCTGATGCTGACATTGCTGTGCTGATGCTGACATTGCTGTGCTGATGGGGACATTGCTGTGCTGATGGGGACATTGCTGTGCTGATGGGGACATTGCTGTGCTGATGGGGACATTGCTGTGCTGATGGGGACATTGCTGTGCTGATGGGGACATTGCTGTGCTGATGGGGACATTGCTGTGCTGATGGGGACACCGCTGATAGGGACACGGGTGTCTTTGCGTTGTTTTGCTAAAGTTTTTTCTCTTTTGTTCTCAGTCATATCATGCTGATTACAAAAACGATCCATGTAAAATATATACATTTAATTTAATACATAACTGATTTTTTTTTCCGGCCCCGAATACTTGTAAAATCTTCAATGTGGCCCTCCTGTTGAAAAGTTTGGAGACCCCTGCATTACGTTATTAATCATTTTCGTTCTGTAGATATGTCAAAAAACATACTTTTATAATATGCTAATTACCTGTCTAGTAGACGCCCTACTTGCTGGTAGCAGCCCCAAAAAACCGCCCCCTCCTCCTGTTGATTGACAGGGCCAGCTGCGATCTCCTCCTCCGGCTGGCCCTGTCAGCATTTCAAAAATCGCGCGCCTGTGTTGATTCGCCGCAGGCGCTCTGAGATAAGGAGGCTCGCCTCCTCAGCACTCCCTCAGTGCACCTGCGCCAATGACGTCTTCTCTTTCGGTGACATCATCGGCTTTGGCTGACAGACAAACAATTATATTTCTGTGTCACAGATGCAAAAGAGGTGTATCTCACCCCAAAAAATGGGATTATGTCACCCACAAAATTAACAGACAGATTAACTCTTGTATTTCTGTGTCACAGATGCAAGGAGGTGTTTAGCACCACAAAAAATAGGTGTGTCTAATCGACACAATTAACAGACTGATTATTATATTTCCCTGTGAAGATGGCAAGTATAGGATTTTGCACCCAAAACAATTGCTATGTCTCACCGACACAATTAACAGACTGATCAACTATTATATTTCCCTGTGACAGTGGCAAGTAAAGGGTTTTGCACAAAAATAAATGAGGGAATGGGGGGAGGGTATTTACCTTATAGGAGGGGAAAATAGTGCAGATAGAGACCTGTGGCGAGGTAATGGAACTGGGGGTTGAATGGAGGCAGGGAATAAGATAGTTCATAAGGAAAGGTCCTAATTGTATGTATACTAATGCCAGGAGCCTGACTAATAAAACTGAGGAACTGGAATTAATAATGTCTGAAGAGGACTATGACATAGTAGGAATAACTGAGACATAGCTGGATGATAGCTATGACTGGGGAGTTAATGTACAGGGTTACAGTCTGTTTAGAAAGGATCGCTTTTATGTAAAGTCCTGTCTAAAGTCTATGCTCCCGGAAGATAAAAGTGAGGGAAATGAACATGTGGAGTCACTGTGGGTACATGTCACGTCTGCGGTTTTTTTTCAATAGAGGATCGCAACTGCGGAGTTATATGATCAATCAGATATGAATCTCAGGCGTCACTCACAGTCTTAAAGGTGAGTTAGAGATTCTACCATCACGTGATCAAGGAACACAACCACATTACAACACAGAACTATTGCTTCATAGACGGTGGTTAGTAGATGAAACACTATTTATGCAGTGGCTGCAGCAGGGATAATGTTAGGGTACGCCACAGTACTATTGCTTCATAGACGGTGGTTAGTAGATGAGACTCATTTATGTAGTGGCTGCGGCAGGGAAAATGTTAGGGTACGCCACAGTACTATTGCTTCATAGACGGTGGTTAGTAGATGAAACACATTTATGCAGTGGATATAGCCTGCACGCAGGCAGAGGAGAAACGCTCTCTCTCCTGATGGGTACTTGCGATTGGCAGTAGCTGTGTGATGGGGGAGACTCCCGGATGGCTGTAGTCTGAGGACTGAGCGGGTCCGTCTTCCAGATGGCTGGTGTGGAGAGAGCAGGGTCCGTCTTCCAGATGACAGGTGTGGAAGGAGCAGGTTCCGGTTTGGTGTAATGTCCTATACAGGTTCGTGAGGCAGCAGGCGTTCTGGCAATAATCACAGCACGCCATGCCGCCTCACGAGTGCCCTTAAGTAAAACCAGGAAGTGCGCAGCGCTCGCCGATTGGTCGGGATGACTTCCGCGTTCCACCCTGGAACGCATCCGTCACGCCACTCCCTGGAGTTCGCACGACTTCCGCGTTCCACAGTGGAACGCAGAGGACCGCGGCAGACGAGCAAGAGGCTGCCCCGTCGGTGATATTACAGTATCCCCCCCTCAAAGGAACACCTCCGGAGTTCTCCGTGGGAGTAGGGCGATCCGGATACCTACGATGGAACAAACGGGTCAACCTAGGAGCATGTACATCCCGTGAGTCCTCCCAAGAGTCTTCCGCAGGAGCATAACCCTTCCATCGAATGAGATACTGTATAGATGATCCCCTTCTTCGGGAGTCGAGTATCTTGTCGACTTCGTACTCAACCTCACCCTGGACCTCAATTGGAGGGGCAGGAGGAGAGGCCCTAAGAGGGAGCCGGTTAGTTTTGTATGGTTTGAGTAAGGACACATGGAATGAGGGATGGATTCTCCAATTGGAAGGAAGAGTTAGGCGTACCGCATTTTGATTCAGGATTTTCTCGATGGGGAATGGGCCTATGTACTGGTGACTGAGTTTTTTTGTGGGCACGTTAAGGCGGAGATTTCTCGTGGACAACCACACCTTGTCTCCCACACAGTATGTGGGGGGACTAGAGTGTCGAGTGTCATAATATCTTTTTTGACGTTCTTTTGCGGTCTTCAGGTTTTCCTGTATTACGAGGGAAGTTTCTTTTAGACATTCGAGGTAGTCCTGAACTGCAGGAACATTACCAGGTAAGTAATCAGGTGGTAGGTTGGTTGGGTGGAACCCGTAGTTGGCATAGAAAGGAGAATATTGAGTGGAGGAATTCATGGAATTGTTATATGCAAACTCGGCTAGAGGCAGTAGATCAAACCAGTCATCTTGGAGATGGCTGCAATAGCATCGAATGTACTGTTCTAAACACTGATTTACTCGCTCTGTCTAACCATTAGTCTGCGGATGATATGCGGTCGACATCCTGTGGTCAATTTGGAGGGCTGTGCAGAGTGCCTTCCAAAATCTTGATATAAATTGACTGCCCCGGTCGGAGATAATCCCGGCGGGTAAACCGTGTAAGCGGAGGACTTGGCTGAGGAAGGTCTGGACGGTTTCTTTTGATGATGGTAATTTTTTAAGTGGAGAGAAGTGGGCCATTTTGGTTAGTCGGTCGACGGTAACCATGATGGTGTTGCATCCCTCTGAGCGAGGGAGGTCGACTATGAAATCGATAGAGACAATCTCCCAAGGTCTGGTGGGTGTGTCTAATGACATCAGTAACCCATAGGGAGGCTTTCTATCGGTTTTGGTGGAGGCACAGGTATCACAGGTGGAGACATATTCGTGGATTGATTTGGACATGCTTGGCCACCAGAATTTTCTACGTACAAGCTCCAGCGTTTTGGTGATGCCCGGGTGGCCCGCTAGGGGTGTGTCATGCATGAGTCGAATGGCTGAAGGTTGCATTCTAGGAGGGATGTAAAGTTTGTCGTTTTTGAAAAAGAACCCATCGGTTGATGTCAATTTAGGGGGAATAGGGGGATCCCCTTGAGAGGGAGCGTGTTTTAAGAGTTCCTTAAAACCCGTGGCGAGTCCGACGAACCGGTTTGCCGGGAGTAGTAAGGCAGGAGGCTCTGCGACAGTGCTCTCTTCGTATAACCGGGAGAGGGAGTCAGCTTTTGTGTTTTTGGAACCTGGTCTGTAGGCTATGTGAAAATCAAAACGATCAAAGAAAAGACTCCACCGTACTTGTCTTGCCGACATGGTTTTGCAAGTCCTGAGGAACTGTAAATTTCGGTGGTCAGTGAAAATCATAATGGGATGTTTGGCACCTTCCAGGAGATGTCTCCAGTTGCCCAGAGCATCCCTAATAGCCAACAGCTCTTTTTCCCCAATGGGATAGTTCTTTTCAGCCGTATTAAGAGTTCGGGAGTAGTATGCAACTGGGTGCAGAGGTTCAGAAGAGGATGGTTGTTGGGATAACACTGCCCCTATGGCAAGGTGGGAAGCATCAACCTCTAGAACAAAATGGAATTCGGGGTTGGGCAATTGGAGTATGGGAGCTGAGGTATTTTTTTGTTTGAGTATTTCGAAAGCCTCTTGGGCCTCGGAGGACCATGTAAATGGTATTTTGTTACTGGTTAGTCTTGTCAAGGGTTTTACTATTGCCGAGAAATTTTTTATGAATTTCCGGTAATAGTTGGAAAAGCCCAAGAATCTTTGGAGTGCTTTGCGTGTGTGTGGCACAGGCCAAAGCTGGATGCAATCCACTTTGGAGTGATCCATCTGAATCCCTTGGGGGGAGATGTTATATCCCAGGAAGGAAATGGAAGGCTGTTCGAAAATGCATTTCTCTAATTTTGCGTAAAGGGAGTGAACTCGAAGACGGGACAACACCCATCTCAGGTGCCTCCGGTGGTCGGTAGGACTGTCCGAGTACACCAGAATGTCATCCAAATAGATCACGACACAGACGTCCAGCAGATCACGGAAAATATCGTTAACGAAATGCTGGAACGTCGCGGGGGCATTGCACAATCCGAAAGGCATTACCAAGTACTCGAACAGCCCGTACCTGGTTCTAAAAGCAGTCTTCCACTCATCCCCCTCCCGGATCCTGATCAAGTTATATGCGCTTCTGAGATCGAGTTTGGTGAAAATGCGGGATGTTTGTAATCTCTCGATCAGTTCGGGGATAAGTGGAAGTGGATAGCGGTTTTTTACAGTAATTTTGTTGAGCCCCCTATAGTCAATTATTGGTCTTAATCCTCCATCTTTGTTTTTTACAAAGAACATCCCTGCGCTAGCAGGTGAGGTTGACGGTCTTATGAACCCCTTTTTTAGGTTCTCGTCTAAGTAAGCCTTAAGGTGGGCTAATTCAGGCTGGGAGAGTGGATAGATACACCCGTAGGAACAGGGCTGCCTGGAATGAGATCAATAGGGCAGTCGTAGGGTCTATGTGGGGGGAGTGTGGCAGCTCCACATTGGCTAAAAACGTCTTCGAATTCAACCAGATGGGGAGGTAGCCCTGTGGATGCAATCTGCATGATTGCAGTGTTTGGATAACAAGTGGTGGTACAGTAGTGGGAATCCAACTGCACCTCCCCTTTAGGCCAGAGGAGAGAAGGTTGGTGCAGTCTGATCCAAGGAAGCCCGAGCACTACTGGGAACATGGGAGAGGAGATGACATCAAACATAAGGTATTCGATGTGACCCTCTCCACAGGCCACCAGCAGCGGTTGAGTGTGGTGAGAGATTGGGCCTGAAGGGGATGTGGACCCATCTAAAAAAGTAATTGTGACCGGTTTTTGCTTCAATGTGTGGGGTATTTTATTGGACTTAACCAGTTGTGAATCTATAAAGTTGCCACAGGCTCCGGTGTCTATCATGGCCTTAGTGATGATCCTCTCGGTATCCCACTGTAGATTGAGAGAAATATATATGTAAGAATTGCGGTGGCAAGGACTACGTGTCAATTTGCAGATTTGCATATTCCTACCTCCTGTCTTCTTTTTAACCGCCGGGCATTCGTTCACTATGTGGTCAGGGGAGGCACAGTAGAGGCATAGGTCCAATGTGCGTCTCCTGGCTTTTTCAGTCGGCGTGAGAGGTCCCCGCATGGTTCCTAGCTCCATTGGCTCCTCCTTAGGGGAAGGTCTAGCTCCTCTTGGGGCTGGTGTGGGGGTGAAGACCCTTTCCGCTCTCCGTTCACGGAGGCGGCGGTCAATAGTGATAGAGCGTTGAATTAGCTTATCTAAGGTATAAGGTAATTCGTCACGGGCAATCTCATCTTTTAAGGGCTCTGAAAGGCCGAGGCGGAACTGGTTACGAAGACTGAGATCATTCCACTCCGTCTCCCTAGCCCAGCGTTTAAATTCAGCAATATAATCTTCAACTGGTCGTCGGCCTTGTTTGAGTCCTCTGATGGTCGTCTCAGCGGTCAATTGTTTACTAGAGTCATCATAGAGGAGTGCCATGGCCTCCATGAATCTGGGGAAAGAATCTAGGACCTCATCCTCTTCATCAAAGTAGGTCTCGGCCCAGGCTCGGGGTTCCCCTTTAAGGTAGGAGATGAGTGTGAGTACCTTTATACGGTCATTGTAGTAAGTGCGGGGGCGTAGGTCAAACATGAGTCTACACGAACTTATAAATTGACGAAAAGTCTTCCTATCCCCTGAAAAAGGTTCGGGGGCGCAGACCTTGGGTTCCGGGGCCTCTCTGGGAGTTGCAGCTCCTATGTTCTGATTAACCAAAGAACGCAATCTTTGGTTCTCTACCTGTAGGTCCTGCATAGAGGTGGATAGGGTCTCGACTCTCTGAGATAAAGTAACCATATGTCTAGTGAGTTCCGCTGGATCCATCTTTTAAAAAGGGTGCTGTGATACTGTCACGTCTGCGGTTTTTTTTCAATAGAGGATCGCAACTGCGGAGTTATATGATCAATCAGATATGAATCTCAGGCGTCACTCACAGTCTTAAAGGTGAGTTAGAGATTCTACCATCACGTGATCAAGGAACACAACCACATTACAACACAGAACTATTGCTTCATAGACGGTGGTTAGTAGATGAAACACTATTTATGCAGTGGCTGCAGCAGGGATAATGTTAGGGTACGCCACAGTACTATTGCTTCATAGACGGTGGTTAGTAGATGAGACTCATTTATGTAGTGGCTGCGGCAGGGAAAATGTTAGGGTACGCCACAGTACTATTGCTTCATAGACGGTGGTTAGTAGATGAAACACATTTATGCAGTGGATATAGCCTGCACGCAGGCAGAGGAGAAACGCTCTCTCTCCTGATGGGTACTTGCGATTGGCAGTAGCTGTGTGATGGGGGAGACTCCCGGATGGCTGTAGTCTGAGGACTGAGCGGGTCCGTCTTCCAGATGGCTGGTGTGGAGAGAGCAGGGTCCGTCTTCCAGATGACAGGTGTGGAAGGAGCAGGTTCCGGTTTGGTGTAATGTCCTATACAGGTTCGTGAGGCAGCAGGCGTTCTGGCAATAATCACAGCACGCCATGCCGCCTCACGAGTGCCCTTAAGTAAAACCAGGAAGTGCGCAGCGCTCGCCGATTGGTCGGGATGACTTCCGCGTTCCACCCTGGAACGCATCCATCACGCCACTCCCTGGAGTTCGCACGACTTCCGCGTTCCACAGTGGAACGCAGAGGACCGCGGCAGACGAGCAAGAGGCTGCCCCGTCGGTGATATTACAGTACAAATAGAGGAGGCAAAAAACGATAATAAAATACTGATAGGAGTTTGTTATAAGCCACAAGACAAATAAGAAACCGCGCTGCTCCCAGCAGATCCGGCCAGTCTGAATGATGTCTGCACTCCTCGATGTAACCAATCACTGTTCAGTATATACTTCAAAAACCTCCTACTTATCTCTCCTATAGGTAATTGGACAGAGGAGCCAGGTGAACAGGAGTCTAAAATGGCCTAGCAGCAGGGAAAGGAAGCCAAGTGGAATGACAGATAAACACCACACCAAGGTAAACTGGAACCCATACAAACGTACTGCAATCCAAACACCAAGCGGATGCAGTACGTACTGACACACAGGAACCAGCATTCCAGCAACAGCATCCAGACTTGGCTTCTGGTTCACCCCTCCGGGAAACCATGGAGCCCTCTTCCGGAGGCACAACTAACAGGGTACGACTTGCATACATGCTGGACATAAAACGGCAACTTACCAGACATGTAACAACAACAAGACGAGACACCAAACCCTGGACATAAACCCACACCAAACATCCACACAGGTAAGGTAGGGGAACATGGAGGATAGAATGGGAAGACATCACTGGAGACATCGATATCCCACTAGGTGGCCCTCACACTGGAAGATGGAACAACCAGACAAGGAGCATAACTCCAGCACACACCAAGGCTGGAGTACAACTGCCTCCTGACCTTAAGCCACATGTATAAGAAGCACCTAGTGACCACACCTAGCAAGGTAGTTAACCCTTACTGCACCAGACAGAGGGAGGCTACAAGTTAAAGGGGAAGTGCACACACAAGCATACTAAACCACACGTTGCCACCGGCAACAGCATGCGTGGCAACCATGTCACGGCAATAACCCAGAACGCCGAGACACTGCCACTGCATGCTCTCACAGAAACACGTTGCTGCGGGCAACCGCAAGTGTGGCAACAGGGTCACAGCTCAAACCAAAGGCCGTGACAATACCTGTGTGAGTTGTTGGTACGGCGTCCTGTTTGATGATAGGACTCCTGTATGTATGCAAGGGTTCCAGTCATGGAGACTTCAGAAAGTAAGTGTGTTGTCTTGTGTTCTTACCTGCCGATCCTCTTGCTTTGTATGGTCTCTCCTTTTCCCTGCTATTAGGTCTTTGGAGACTCTTGTTCTTCCATGTCTTGGATAAACAGGACGTCTGTCCCCTGCTCCTATCTGAGGGATTATCAGGGCGACTCAGGGCCCCAGGTTTCCAGGGTATGAGCCGGAGTTAGGGAGAGGATTAGGGATGCTATAGGAGGTGACCTGCTTCCCTTTTCCTGGCTTCTTGGCTTAGCTGCTATCAGTTTTGATTCTTACATTGTACGGTGACACAGTTCCTCCATTCTGGCTTGTGTTTGCTGTAGGAACATGGAGCAGGCTCAGCGAGCTGAAACCACCAATGATACATCGGTACAACGGTGGGGTAAGAGGGGTTATACCCCGGCATGTTTTTTTCATAATATGTGTTCATGGGGTCATGTTTTGTGCTTAGGTGTCAAAGAAGTCTTCCAAGAAGACCTCCAGAGCAATAGAAAGGGGATGTGTTGCGTGTAAAAAGAAGCTACCTTTTGCCTGGGCAAAACCCCTATGCCAAGGTGTATCAGCAAGTTAATGGAGGAGGAGGCTCCGTCTCTGATGGGCAGCATTAAGCAGGTGATCCGTGAAGAGGTCAGAGAGTCTGTTAGTGGTTTGATTAAAAGCCGTCCCAGTACTTCTGCAGCTGCAGCTAAAGATTCCCCCTCCAGTGAGAGTAATATACTTTCTGGTTTGAAAGAAGAAGGAGAATGGGTGTCATCAAATGAGTCCTCTGAGGATGAGGCTGCAGAGAAACATATGTTTCATGTTGAGAACACTAACTCCCTAGTCAAGGCAGTTAGAGCTACCATGGGGTTGGATGATCATAAATCACAGTAGTCAGTCCAGGACTCTATGTTTGAAGGTTTAGGTCCCAGAAGAAAAAAGGTGTTTGATGTACATAAAAACATTCTTTTTATGTGGAAGCTTGGCTGTGAGCTGAATTATATCACCCCCAGACCGTGTTCACACCATAGTTAGAGCAGCGGCTAGGACCCTCTGCCGTGCTGAGTGACCGTGACGTGGTGCAGTGATGGGCTCCGATATTTTCCTGACTGGAACATATTGGCGAAAGTCTCAGCTTTTAATACCTGCAATTATGACTTCCCAGTATAGTCAGTAGCATTTCTTGTTGGTGCATTTCCTCTCTGTGTTTCATATGTTTATTTGCTACATTCTGTGTAGTTTGCTCTTGTGGTGCATGTGGACCGCGTCAACATCCTCCATTGTATGCATATATTGCTGGGGTTAGTCGATTACTGCGGTCCACATGCGGTGGGGCTGCTCCCCCAATAAAAAGACACGCCACAGTGTCAGGGGCTGAGCAGCTCCTCCAGAATTGCCACTTCATTTCTGTGTTTTTGTCTTGTTAGATTTGAGTGTGTTTAAACACTCTGTTGCACCTGGTAACCTCCATCACATGGTCTGGCATAGGTGGGGCTCACAGCCTGGCCTCATTCACAATGTACTACCACAGTATTTATGCTGGGCTTTTATGTGGAAGCTTGGCTGTGAGCTGAATTATATCACCCCCAGACCGTGTTCACACCATAGTTAGAGCAGCGGCTAGGACCCTCTGCCGTGCTGAGTGACCGTGACGTGGTGCAGTGATGGGCTCCGATATTTTCCTGACTGGAACATATTGGCGAAAGTCTCAGCTTTTAATACCTGCAATTATGACTTCCCAGTATAGTCAGTAGCATTTCTTGTTGGTGCATTTCCTCTCTGTGTTTCATATGTTTATTTGCTACATTCTGTGTAGTTTGCTCTTGTGGTGCATGTGGACCGCGTCAACATCCTCCATTGTATGCATATATTGCTGGGGTTAGTCGATTACTGCGGTCCACATGCAGTGGGGCTGCTCCCCCAATAAAAAGACACGCCACAGTGTCAGGGGCTGAGCAGCTCCTCCAGAATTGCCACTTCATTTCTGTGTTTTTGTCTAGTGGTTATTGCCAGAGAGTGGAAGAAACTTGATACGAAGTTTTTTGTTCCTTCTCCTGTGAACCGGAAATATCTGTTTGATGAGGAGATCGCCACTCCTTGGGATAGGGCCCCAAAGCTTGATGCTCCACTGGCAAAAATGTCCAGAAAAGCTGCACTCCCTTTTGAGGATATTGATTCGCTTAAGGACCCGATGGACAGAAGAGCAGAGGATTATTTAAAAAAGAACTGGGAGGCCTCTGCGGCGGCTTTTAAACCTGCTATTGCCGCTACTTCTGTTGCTAGGTCCATAAAAGTGTGGATGGGGGAGTTAGAGGCTCACATTAAGGGGGGTACCCCTAGGGAGCAGTTACTTTCTTCCTTCCCTACTATAAATAATGTGTTACATTTTTTAGCCAACGCTTTTGCAGACTCTTTAAGATTTTCCGCTAGGGCTTCCGCCTTATATAACTCTGCCCGTAGGGCTATTTGGTTGAAAGGCTGGAATGGGGATGCTAGTTCCAAGGCAAAACTTTGTGCTATCCTTTGGCAGGGTAAATTTTTATTTGGGCCGGTCCTTGACGATTTACTAGAAAAGGCCTCTGACAAGAAAAAAGTTTTTCCCTCTGTTAGTCAGCCCCCTAGGAGGTCTTTCCGTCCCAGATTTAATAAAGAGAGCTTTAAGGGGAAGGAGAGGGCAAAGAAGTTTACAGGAGCTGCTGGGAAAACTAAGGGGTTTAGTTTTTCTGGGTCTGATGCCTCAAAAAAGCAGTTCCAATGACTCTAGGGCCCCAGTAGGAAGTCATCTGCCTCTTTTTTTCCTTCAATGGCAAAAGATCTCCAACAGCCCTTGAATACATTCTGTGATAAGGGAGGACTTAAAACTAAGATTTCAAACATTCCAGGAAGGAGATTTGTGATAACAGATTACCGTTCAGATCACACAAAGCAGTCGGCCATCATCTCAGAAGTTTTTTCCCTATTAGAGAAAAAGGTGTTGTTAAGGGTTCCAGAGCAGGAAGTGACAAAGGGGTTTTACTTAACCCTTTTTCTTGTTAAAAATCCAAATGGCTTGTTTCGGACAATAATAAACTTAAAGTTTTGAACCGGTATCTGCTGTACGAGAGGTTTTTATGGAATCCATCAGGTCAGCTGTGAACAATCTCTTCCCAGACTGCTCTATGGCTACAATAGATCTGAGGGATGCGTACTATCATGTCCCTATCCATCCCGGCCACCAGATGTTTCTGAGGGTAGCAGTCCTCTTAGAAAGGGAAGTTCTGCATCTTCAGTTCCAGGCCTTACCCTTTGGACTCTCACAGGCTCCAAGGGTCTTCACGAAGATTGTATCAGAGATGATGGCCCATGTGAGGGAGAAAGAGATCATCTTTGTGCCGTGTCTGGACGATTTTCTTCTAGTTGCCTGCTCAAGTCAGATTCTTCAGGGACAGATTGCCTGGTTGAGGGAGGTTCTGAAGAAACTGGGGTGGGAAGTAAACCTAGGGAAATCCAGTTTATGCCCAAGCCAGAGATGCAGCTTCTTAGGAATGATCCTGGATTCCAGTTCCCAGAGGTGCCTGTTACCCCTTCAAAAAGCTATGCGTGGGGGGGGGCGTGGGGGGGGCGTGGCCTGGCTTTAGCGGTGTGAGCATGTACTAGTGTGGAGCTCCCGCCTTGAGGCTGTGAAACTACCAGCAAACCCGCTTTCAGACCCCTGGAAGCGCACATGGTGAGCACGAGGAAGAGCTCCCTTGCTGGCACCTCCTCAGCAGGGACGCCAAGTGAGCAGGGTGGCTTTTGATGCTATTTCACCACTGGAGCTGAGATGGCCGGACCAGCAGCAGGCTGCAACCCAAGAGCTGCGCCATTCCACCCTGGTCAGCAGCACAATAACGCGCCACCAACAAAACTGAGCGCTGAATTGGCGACACAGTCACACATACTAGAGCGCATAATCAAAGATCCTCTCCTGCCCAACTTGCTGGACCCGCAGGCTTTCCTGTCACAGCAACCCCAACACGAGGCCGCCGCCATGTTTGAATGCCAGCAAGAACTTGCAAGTGCAACAAGGTATGGAAAAGACTCCAGACCATAAGGGAATAGCAGAGGGGGGCCACCCAGAAGAGCAGTGGGATTTGAAGGAACATATGAAACTACTCCCCACAACACAAGAAATTGAGAAATTTATTGAGAGATTAGAATACTCCTATAAACAAGAAATGTCTTTAGTTAAAGCTAATATACAAGTATTAGAGGAAAAGGTGGAGGAAGTCGCCTTAATGCACGACCACACAGCTGCTAAAGTAGAGGATTTGATAGCCCAAGGGGAATCAAGAGATCGTCATATATGCCAACTATACCGCCGACATGATGATATTGAAAATCGGAATAGGAGAAATAATATAAGAATAAGAGGGCTCCCGGAATCCACCAAAGCAGAGGATTTGATCCCAACACTGCAAGGCTTATTCAGCACCATCTTGGAGAAACCAGTTTCGGATTGCCTGGAGATAGACAGACAGGGCTCACAGAACCATGGCTCCTATCAACCCAGACCTCGCTAAACCAAGGGACATAATTTGCCGTCTCCATTACTATGCAGTGAAACAGGAGATCATGAAAAAGGCTCGCAACTTCTCTACCATTGACTTTGATGGAGCTACCCTAACAATCCTACAAGACCTGTCTTGAGCTACCTTCGCCCAAAGGAGAGCCCTCAAACCCTTGCTAGATCTCCTTAGAGCGAATGATATTCCGTACTCATGGGGGTTTCCGTTGCAACTAATAGTACGCAAAAATGGCCACAGCATCGAACTGCAAGACCCAGAGGATTTGAACACCTTCCTCACGGCATTGGATTTACCCATAATTCAAGTACCGGAGTGGCTTGCTGAGATGATGGCTCCACCTAGTGTCAGTCTTGCCTCATTAAATGTAAGAGGATTTAATATTCTTGAAAAACGCTCTAAGGTGTTGTATGGCATGCACAGAGAGTGGGTGCAGATCCTTCTACTGCAGGAGACGCACTTCAAGCAGGTCCACATGCCAGTTGTACATAAATATTACAACTATTGGGCTCATAGCACTAATCCTGAATCCAAGTCGAAAGGGGTTTCTATTGCATTGCATAAATCTCTACCTTATACCTCTATAGAGCTCCGGATGGACCCGTGTGGGAGGTTCTTGTTCCTGAAACTGAAGATCCATGACAGGACGTACACCATTGGAAATTTATACTTACCAAACATAAGTGTGGCAAAACCAACCTCGCCACTGGGTGGTGGAGAAGCCTGGTTGCCAGCCTCTTGCCCCAGGATTATGGACCCTCTCATCAGCCCATGCTAAACTTAAACCCCATGGCGATTTGACTTTGTTTGTGGCATCTGAGCGCTGTTTGGATATATTGAGTGCTCAGATCCAAGCCATCTGGGGATATGTTAAATGTCTATATTTACTGTAATGGTTGGGGCATTGTATATTTGAATAGTGATGTCTGTCCTATTGTCCCCACGTGTGTATTGGCGATTTCCCTTTGTCCTGAGAGATAATTGAATTACTTCTCGGTTGTCTCCAGGACAGAAGACATTGTTTAAAACTATGTATTCTTCTGCCTGTGATAATTACATTAACCCATTGTGTAAGGTAATTGTATCACAGGCAGAGGGGAGGATTTTGTATGGGAGTGTTTAAACTGTAAAGCTGTAAAGGATTGGCTGCTAGGTCATGTCCTCAGTTCCCAACCAGGTCCACGGGGGTTGTAATCTTGTTGGAAAATGTGTATAAGTCAATGCTTGTGTGTTCAATAAAGAGTTCCTGTTTTACATTCAACATAGAGCCTCGTCTCATGTGTATGGGGATTGCTATACGCTGTATACTCCCCTGGCTATAACTACTAACTCTTGTAAGAGCTGTTCCTGCTCTCTGGATTTAGGAGAGGTTCACCCACTGGAGCCTGGAGCCTTGTCGTAGGTCCAGGGTGGGTAGGAGACGGTGAGACCTCAACTAAGCTTCGGCGGTTCGTGGGGTCTGCAGTGCTTACGGTGTCAAGTGGAGTGCTTGGAGTTCTCGGGAAGCACTAGGAGCATCCATCGACGGTGGTACTCGGTCGGGGTGCAGGAGATCCGTTACAATAAGACAAAGCAAAAAGCTCACAGGTATCTTATTCAAACTGGATGATTTTGCAGAGGGAATTGTACTATTGGGGGGTCACTTCAATATGATTATGGAACCCTTGCTGGACTCTTCCACGGGCAAAACGGTTCCAAAATCAGCAATTTTAGATGCAAAACAAGCATTACACTCTAGGAAATTGGTAGATGTCTGGTGCATTTTACACCCTAAAGATAGGGATTATACTTATATCTCCCCAGCCCATCAATCCCTTAGTCGACTGGACATGTTCTTGATTAGTGATGAGTGTCAGGTCCCAGATTCGAATTCACGATATTTCACAAATATTTCATCAAATATTCGTGATATATTCGCGATGTTTTTTTACACTCGCTAATTCGTCATTGAAATATTCGTGTACGCATGCGCGGGTGTGTCTTAGTCTCGCAAGCGTTTTCAAAGATTCGCTTGTGAAGTAAAAGTATTCTAGAAAAAATGGTCGGGAGCAATTTCACAGACGCAGATGTCAGCATCACTGTAAGTAATTCAACTTTATAGCACTGTAAAGTAGTATAACATGTTTATTATTTAAATGTATTTAACTATTTATATGCTGCTAAAGTTATTCTAAGATTTTTCGAAATATATACAAATTGACATTTTATCTTGTTTGTGTAGATATTAGGGTTGTTGCGGGTATCAAAATTTCGATACCCAATCAATGCTTTTTGATTTCCATTTTTTAGATACTGGGCTGCGCTGCTATGCAGTCTAGTATCACAGAACATGAGCGCGCTTCTGTGAGCTCATGTTCCCTCAGCAGCACAGGGGAGAAGGAAGCAGTCTCTCCCTCCCCCTGTGCCGCTGCTGCCGCTAATGAGGAGAGAGGGGCCCAGGGATCTCCCTGCACTTACTATTATTCCTGGGCGCCGCTCTGTTCGCCCGCTGTGCCCCCATTACAGTGTCCTGCTCCGTATGCTAATTACTACTATCGGAGCAATGGGCAGGAGACATCAGCTTCTCTCCTGGGTGTTCCTTCTCCCTGCTGTAGCGCTGTCCAATCGCAGCGCAGAGCGTCAGAGCCAGGGAGAAGGAACGCCCAGGAGAGAAGCTGATGTCTCCTGTCCATTGCTCCGATAGTAGTAATTAGCATACGGAGCAGGAGACAGTAATGGGGGCACAGCGGGCGAATGGAGCGGTGCCCAGGAATAATAGTAAGTGCAGAGAGATCCCTGGGCACCGCTCTATGTAGCCTGCTCATGAAAGGTCGTCTTTAACTTTTAATACAGGAGGAAGGTGCCGTCAGCAGAATCGCATTGCCGGCACCCTGCCTCTGACAGGGAGCTGCGATCAGCGGCAGTTAACCCGTCAGGTGCAGCACCTGAGGGGTTAACTGCCGCTGATCTGCTGCCAGTACCCACCTCCTGTATTAAAAGTTAATTATCATTGGTGGCGCAGTGTGCCCGCCCCCCTCAACCCCCCCCCCAGTATTAAAATCATTGGTGTGTTGTGCCTTTTCATAGGTAAATGCATTGATATCCAATTCATTCTAGTCAAGATGGATGTTCATTTCCTTTAAGAGCCATGCTCGACTATATTTACAATTTTGTATGTCTTGAGTAGGCCAAAGTAAGATCATACAAAGGTTTCTGCTCTTTAATGTTATTTTTCTAATGAATCTACCAGTCTGAGAAGATGCCTCCTTGTCTACTTTTAAATTTATGATGGGAGATAAAGATAAGCTCTATGCAGCTGGTGATCATTACCTATACAATTAGATATTTATTAATGAAGCAAAATATATAATATGTATGTATTCATTTAATGAGCCTTAGTTAGTCCTTAGCATAAGACAATCAGTAGGACATATATATATATATATATATATATATATATATATTTGTTTATATTATATTGTTATATGTTACAAAGACAACATGTATCCACTATATTATATATATTTCTCATTAGGAGAATATCTGTCTCAAAAAGAGTGTCTGTGAAGATGTGTGTTTTGTAACAATTAATCACATCTTTGGTATGACAGAGGAGGTACTGATATCTCTGTGAGAAAACAAGGCCATTTATGATCCATAAATCAACAGTGTGAGAAACATTCAAAGAGACGCCTAGAGGTCTGTCTCTAATTGCTACAAGTGTCAGAATTAATCCCTATAGCTTTGAATTAAAGCTTCTAAGGTCAAAATGTATATTCAGACTTACATAAGTTAACCCTTTATACTATACAGCAGTGCCACCTAGCTATGAGTAGATGACATTACAACAGTAGCAAAAATGCATTCTGGGTAAGGTTATGATGTCACATTTTATCAATGGTCACGCCCATCCGACAATGATAGGAAAGTTCCAAACTAGGAAGGTGTGTCTAACTGATAAGTTTGTGATCATAAGCCATACACAGGAGGTAGAGAAAAGAAGAAAGAAAGGGAGGAAAAGAGAGAAGGGGAGCTCTCTAGAGGGGTCTATCGAGATGAAAGCCATAATGAGATGCGCTATGATGGACGACCCAGCTTTCCTAGGAGCAGAAGTGAGATTCCTACTAGGACTTGGTAAGAGACACAGAAAATGATATTTCATTTTATTAAGACTAATTTGATAGTGTGGGTGAAAATATACCATCTAGATTGGCGAATAAATAAATAATGAAATTAATTGATCTCCATATTGAGATGTAGTCTTAGGATATTGTGAGGCTTCATTCTACCTGCAGAAGAATCTACAGTCGTGGCCAAAAGTTTTGAGAATTACATAAATATTGGAAATTGGAAAAGTTGCTGCTTAATTTTTTATAATAGCAATTTGCATATACTCCAGAATGTTATGAAGAGTGATCAGATGAATTGCATAGTCCTTCTTTGCCATGAAAATTAACTTAATCCCAAAAAAAACTTTCCACTGCATTTCATTGCTGTCATTAAAGGACCTGCTGAGATCATTTCAGTAATCGTCTTGTTTACTCAGGTGAGAATGTTGACAAGCACATGGCTGGAGATCATTATGTCAGGCTGATTGGGTTAAAATGGCAGATTTGACATATTAAAAGGAGGGTGATGCTTGAAATCATTGTTCTTCCATTGTTATCCATGGTGACCTGCAAAGAAACGCGTGCAGCCATCATTTCGTTGCATAAAAATGGCTTCACAGGCAAGGATATTGTGGCTACTAAGATTACACCTCAATCAACAATTTATAGGATCATCAAGAACTTCAAGGAAAGAGGTTTAATTCTTGTTAAGAAGGCTTCAGGGCGTCCAAGAAAGTCCAGCAAGTGCCAGGATCGTCTCCTAAAGAGTATTCAGCTGCAGGATCGGAGTGCCACCAGTGCAGAGCTTGCTCAGGAATGGCAGCAGGCAGGTGTGAGCGCATCTGCACGCACAGTGAGGCGAAGACTTTTGGAAGATGGCCTGGTGTCAAGAAGGGCAGCAAAGAAGCCACTTCTCTCCAAAAAAAACATCAGGGACAGATTGATCTTCTGCAGAAAGTATGGTGAATGGACTGCTGAAGACTGGGGCAAAGTCATATTCTCCGATGAAGCCTCTTTCCGATTGTTTGGGGCATCTGGAAAAAGGCTTGTCCGGAGAAGAAAAGGTGAGCGCTACCATCAGTCCTGTGTCATGCCAACAGTAAAGCATCCTGAGACCATTCATGTGTGGGGTTGCTTCTCATCCAAGGGAGTGGGCTCACTCACAATTTTGCCCAAAAACACAGCCATGAATAAAGAATGGTACCAAAACACCCTCCAACAGCAACTTCTTCCAACAATCCAACAACAGTTTGGTGAAGAACAATGCCTTTTCCAGCACGATGGAGCACCGTGCCATAAGGCAAAAGTGATAACTAAGTGGCTCGGGGACCAAAACGTTGACATTTTGGGGCCATGGTCTGGAAACTCCCCAGATCTTAATCCCATTGAGAACTTGTGGTCAATCCTCAAGAGGCGGGTGGACAAACAAAAACCTACTAATTCTGACAAACTCCAAGAAGTGATTATGAAAGAATGGGTTGCTATCAGTCAGGAATTTGCCCAGAAGTTGATTTAGAGCATGCCCAATCGAATTGCAGAGGTCCTGAAAAAGAAGGGCCAACACTGCAAATACTGACTCTTTGCATAAATGTCATGTAATTGTCGATAAAAGCCTTTGAAACGTATGAAGTGCGTGTAATTATATTTCACTACATCACAGAAACAACTGAAACAAAGATCTAAAAGCAGTTTAGCAGCAAACTTTGTGAAAACTTATATTTGTGTCATTCTCAAAACTTTTGGCCACGACTGTAGACTCATAATCTAGAAAAGCATTAAATAATTGCTTTTATATATATATATATATATATATATTGATAGAACATTCTTCGCCAAGCTAAGTGATGGATTCCCACAGGAAAGACTTGTTTCAAATCCTTCCCGTTTAACCACTTGCCATCTGGGCCATTTGCCCCCTTCCTGACCAGGCCAAATTTTGCAAAACTGACATATCTCACTTTATGTGGTAATAACTTTGGAATGCCTTTATTTATCCAAGTCATTCAGAGATTGTTTTCTCGTGACACATTGTACTTCATGATAATCATAAATTTGAGTCAAAATATTTCACCTTTATTTATGAAAAAATCCCAAATTTACCCAAAAATTTGAAAAATTCGCAATTTTCTAAATTTCAATTTCTCTGCTTTTAAAACAGAAAGTGATACCTCATAAAATATTTATTATTTAACATTCCCCATATGTCTACTTTATGTTGGCATCATTTTGGAAATGTCATTTTATTTTTTTAGGACGTTAGAAGGCTTAGAAGTTTAGAAGCAATTCTTCAAATTTATAAGAAAATTGCCAAAACTCACTTTATAAGGACCAGTTCAGGTCTGAAGTCACTTTGTGGGGCCTACATAGTGGATACCCCCATAAATGACCCCATTGTAGAAACTACACCCCTCAAGGTATTCAAAACCGATTTTACAAACTTTGTTAACCCTTTAGGCGTTCCACAAGAATTAAAGGAAAATGGAGATCAAATTTTTAAATTTCACTTTTTTGCCAGATTTTCCATTTTAATCAATTTTTTTCTTTAACACATCGATGGTTAACAGCCAAACAAAACTCAATATTTATTACCCAGATTCTGCGGTTTACAGAAACACCCCACATGTGGTCATAAACTGCTGTATGGGCACACGGCAGGGCGCAGAAGAAAAGGAACTCCACATGGTTTTTAGATGCCATGTCCCATTTGAAGCCCCCTGATGCACCCTTACAGTAGAAACTCCCAAGAAGTGACCCCATTTTGGAAACTAGGGGATAAGGTGCCAGTTTTATTAGTACTATTTTTGGGTACATATGATTTTTTGATCATTCATTATAACACTTTATGGGGCAAGGTGACCAAAAAATTGGTTGTTTTAGCACAGTTTCTATTTATTTATTTTTACAGCGTTCACCTGAGTGGTTCAGTCAAGTGACATTTTTATAGAGCAGATCGTTACGGATGTGGCGATACCTAATATGTATACTTTTTCTCATTTATTAAAGTTTTACACAATAATAGCATTTTTGAAACAAAAAAATTATGTTTTAATGTGTCCATGTTCTGAGAGCTATAGTTTTTTTATTTTTTGAGAGATTTTCTTATGTAGGGGCTCATTTTTTGCGGGATGAGGTGACTGTTTTATTGGTACTATTTTGTGGGACATACGCGTTTTTGATCACTTGGTGTTGCACCTTTTGTGATGCAAGGTAACAAAAATTGCTTGTTTTGACACATTTTTTTTTTTTTTTTTTACGGTGTTCACCCGAGGGGTTAGGTCATGTGATATTTTTATAGAGCTGGTTTTTACGGACGCGGCAATACCTAATATGTATACTTTTTTTTATTTGTTTCACTTTAACACAATAATAGCATTTTTGAAACCAAAAAAATGATGTTTTAGTGTCTCCATGTTCTAAGAGCTATAGTTTTTTTATTTTTTGAGAGATTTTCTTATGTAGGGGCTCATTTTTTGCGGGATGAGGTGACGGTTTTATTGGTACTATTTTGTGGGACATACGCGTTTTTGATCACTTGGTGTTGCACTTTTTGTGATGCAAGGTGACAAAAATTGCTTGTTTTGACACAGTTTTTATTTGTTTTTTTTTTACGGTATTCATCCGAGGATTAGGTCATGTGATATTTTTATAGAGCTGGTTTTTACGGACGCGGCAATACCTAATATGTATACTTTTTTTTATTTTTTCTATTTTTAATTTTTTTTTTTTCATTCCTTACTTGGGGACTTTTTTTTTTTTTACATGTGAAACTTTTTTTTATTTTCAACCTTTTATTTTTATTTTTTTATTTTACACTTTTCGTCCCCATAAGGTCATACAAGACCTCTGGGGGACATTTACTTCACTTTTTTTTTTTTTTTTTCACAGTTGATTTCTCCTGTAACTGGGGCTGACATAGTAGCCCCAGTTACAGGACAAATACACCCCTATAGAGGCTGTACAGCAGCAATCCAGCGCTGTACAGCCTCAGTGCAGGGCTGATCGAGGTCTCTGAGAGACCTCACACAGCTCCTGCACACTCCGGTCACGGCGGTCACATGACCGCCGGGCCGGAACAGGAAGCGCACAGCGCTTCCTTCTCTGCAGACACAGCGCTCGGTGAGCGCTGTGTCTGCAGCGATCTAGAAGGCAGGGACACCTGGGCACTGTCCCTGCCTTGTCTTAGGGTTGCCCTGCTGTCACTGACAGCGGGCAACCCGATCAGCAGCTGCACGATTAGCGTGCAGCTGCTATTTTTGAAAGGACGTTCTAAAACGTGCTTTCAGAAATAGACGTCCACCCATAGGACGTTTATATCCTATGGGCGGACGTAAAGCGGTTAAGATCCTAGATCCCTGTTATTTGTCTTAATAGTCTTACCAAAGTTATATATGTGAAAATAGTCCAGGATGGGGCGCAAGGATACAGTTATCTCCTCTAAGTTATATCCTTGAATGGATTTGCCCATCTTGAAGTCATGTGATGTGTAGTTGGTTGGGGGGGGGGCAGAATGTATTTAGCATTCTATATTGATGTCTAGGATTAGACATGCCCATCCTAATATCATGAGGTTTTCTCTGAACAGAAGTAATGTATATAACTTATGTTCATATTTTGATATCGTAACCTATTAATAGCTTGTTGTATAATGTGACAAGTTATTTCCACTCACATGTATTGTTAAGCTTGTAATGCTTTATATTAACGCTATATATATTCATTTGCATGTATCATTGTGTTTATTTACTTATATATGTTTATAACCTTGTAACCAATAAATCTGCATATTTTTATAATACCTGTGTATTATTGTATAATGCAGACCTACATTTTATCATTAACGTCATCTCACGTCAAAAAGAACTTATTTATCTGAGGAAATAGTCGGACTCAGATGTGAATTGTATCAATTAGGTTGTCTACAATTCACCAGTTCATGATTTTAAGAATTTATGACAAATTTTATAAATTTAATGGTTAATTATTTTTATGACCATAATTAATAATTCATAATTGAATTATTACCCCCCGACATAAATGGAGGACCCAGTGAGATATGATTGATGAGATTACATATTAATGATAAATTGTCATGTATATTGTTGCTGGCATTAGAATGCTACAGCCAGATCACGTTTACAACCCTTAGAAGGGCGTGGTCTATACATAGTCAAAATTAATGTCCTGGTACTGAAGGGGTTAAGCCCATACCAGAACCGCAGATGAGTTGTTGCAGTAAAGTGTTATTACACGAATGCAATCAGTGCATGACATGAAAATCAACTCAGGAGTTGTTTGTCTATGCTAAACACAATTGATGTTTTTGTATCGCCAGAAATTAATAGTAAATTGTCCCAAGATAGGGAACAGATGTAGGTCTCATTAGCCTAGGCGGTACAGGGTCCGGTTCTAGTCCTTTGTTTGACTCAGGAACCTTCCTATTAATTCCTGGCCAGTTAACTCCCATAGTTGGAGATTTACCCCCATATACATGGAGGTTGAGTTTAGTAGCTCAGGGCGTTACAGGACAAAGAGGAACTTTATACATAAAGTCTGACCCAATGTTATTGATAAATAGAATCTATAAGAGAACAGTTTTAAACAGGTTAGTGATGTTGACGTAACCATGCTCTCTTATAGGATACTAATGTACAATTTGCAATTGCCACAGATATGATAATCCCCCAAGGAGGGAATTGTTTTTATAATTCTCTGATTAATCGTTTCAGATTTTTTTTTTTTTATGTTTGTGAATTATTATTTTTTTTAAGCAGAGTATCTAGACCCTGTGAATTTGTTTTAGTAGTGAAAAGTGCAAAACTGTATTTAAATAGCTCTATTAACTAACCCTAATTGCCTTAAAAAAGTCTCCTAAGGGAGGGGTGAGGAGTAGTTTGCAGTAACAGCAGACCACAGTATACTCCCAGGGGTCACAGAGCTGTGTCATGTATACAATCAGTTTTGCTGCAGATGCTCTATACCCCAACATTTTGCCCACCATCTTAAAGATGGGGGGAAGGAGCACATTCCTAAAGTCTAGGTAGATGTCAGTGAAAAGGTCAGAGGTCGCAGAGCTGCGCTGCGAGCTGATTTTTAAGTCAGACTAATGGAAAGGAAGAGTAAGATTCTCCCAACTCCATTGAATGTAAATTCTTTATCTCATAAAGTGAATAAAGAGTAAAGGAAAAGTTGTTTAATACTTTACTGAGATAGAAATGTCCAGTAAACGAAGCAAACTGCTTCATTAAATTAATAATTATAGCAAGTCAATAAATGATTAATGATATTGATTACTAATCAATTTTTTCCACAGGATCATTTACATAATGTTTGTGTAGAGTTTTATTTCAGTGCTAAAAACGCCAAGAGATGAATTAAGATTGAAAAATCAAAAATTTGAAGATGGAGACACATCATAAATTTCATATGATTGGTGGTGGTATCCTATGACTGAAAAGGTACTGAACAGTTATACTAACCATATTGTTTGTCTATCAATTGTGATTAACTTGTCGTCACTGTATTCCATGCAGATATATGGACGCATATATATTACTCTGTTTCGAGGTAGTCTCAAAGTATTGATTGGGTATTATCCTAAATAGGCATAACACCTAAGGCTGTATTAGCCTAGCAGAGGAAGAATAGTTATATCTATTCAAGATACCCTGTAGTTTGTTTTCTTTGGAAAAAAAATATAAACATAAAAGTCCTCAACTTGCTGCTGGCTAAAATATGGCATATGTCAAAGGCCTAAAATAGGCAGGTATATGTTTGGTAAAGTTTTGCTGCGTTGTTGCTCATACTGTCTGTTGTTTTCTTAAAGGGTTTCTATCACTTGGTTTCACATAATTAGCTGTCAGACACTAGCGATCCGCTAGTGTCTGCTCTACCAAACTATCCTAATATAATAGGTTTTGGGGCAGCCGTTTTGCTAAAAAAAGAACTTATATCGATATGCTCATGAGCCTCTAGGTGCTATGGGGGCGTCATTAGCACCTAGAGGCTCGGTCTACCTTCACAAACTGCCGCCGCCCAGTGCGTCCCTCCAGCCCGCCCATCTCCTCTGGAATGCGATCCTCCCTGTGAACGTATGTATTCGGCGCATGCGCAGTGAATGTCTGACCGCTTCCCTGCTCAGACATCTCCACTGCGCCTGCGCCGATGACGTCATAGTGCTCCGAGGAACAGGCGCAGTGGAGATGTCTGAGCAGGGAAGCGGTCAGACATTCACTGCGCATGCGCCGAATACATACGTTCACAGGGAGGATCGCATTCCGGAGGAGATGGGCGGGCTGAAGGGACGCGCTGGGTGGCGGCAGTTTGTGAAGGTAGACCGACCCTCTAGGTGCTAATGACGCCCCCATAGCACCTAGAGGCTCATTAGCATATCGATATAAGTTCTTTTTTTAGCAAAACGGCTGCCCCAAAACCTATTATATTAGGATGGTTTGGTAGAGCAGACACTAGCGGATCGCTAGTGTCTGACAGCTAATTATGTGAAACGAAGTGATAGAAACCCTTTAAGTTTAGATGATGGTCCAAGATAGGATCACGTGTTGATGGAAGGACAGATGGCAGAATCCTAAAAGTCTTTGTATCCGGAACCAAGAGAACCTGAGGTCAAGGCTATCCGTGACGCAAGAGACGTTCAGTCTGAGCCAACCCAGATGTATCCAAGATGTATCCAGGAGGGACAAGTGGGCAGAGCCCCAGGAGATTCGACAGCCGCTGCAAAAGTACATCACACCAATGCAACATGACAAAGTATTCGAGATTGCAGACATGAAGATATGATGCCAAGCACTGCTCACTAATTCGAGTTGCCAAGTTGCTAACAAGCCAGGCAGCTATTACCTCCAGTTTTTCATTTTAGCAGCAACGTTATTAAGTTAGAGGACCAAAGAAAGATCTTAACTAGAGACACGTTTCCAGAAAGTCCAGAAAATGACCGAAACGTCTTTCTCTCTACAGTGGTCATAAAACAAAAGAACAAAACAATTGTATAATATGCGTTCTATGAACTGGCGCATTTATCACTAATACAAGGAACGTAACCTACTTGTAGTTCAACTAATCATAAAGTTTGGGCGTTAGATTTGTGTCGTAAAAGTACACACAAAATTGTGATACATTTATTTCAAGGTAAAACCCGTGTTCCCCAATCCATAATGATTTGAAGCATTTAGCCCTTTATTGCATTTCAGCCTATTCAACCTTCTAATAACGAAATTGAATATGCTGAAAAGGGGGGATTTGTTGTGCCTTTTCATAGGTAAATGCATTGATATCCAATTCATTCTAGTCAAGATGGATGTTCATTTCCTTTAACCCCTTAAGGACTCAGCCCTATTTCACCTTAAGGACCAGGCCATTTTTTGCAAATCTGACCAGTGTCACTTTAAGTGCTGATAACTTTAAAACGCTTTGACTTACCCAGGCCGTTCTGAGATTGTTTTTTCGTCACATATTGTACTTCATGACACTGCTAAAATTGGGTCAAAAAAGAAAAAAAAATTGTATAAAAAAATAAAAATTTTGCCAAAATTTTTGAAAAATTAGCAAATTTCAAAGTTTTAGTTTCTCTACTTCTGTAATACATAGTAATACTCCCAAAAATTGTGATGACTTTACATTCCCCATATGTCTACTTCATGTTTGTAGCATTTTGGGAATGATATTTTATTTTTTGAAGATGTTACAAGGCTTAGAAGTTTAGAAGCAAATTTTGAAATTTTTCAGAAATCTTCAAAATCCCACTTTTTATGGACCAGTTCAGGTTTGAAGTCATATTGTGAGGCTTAGATAATAGAAACCTCCCAAAAATGACCCCATTCTAGAAACTACACCCCTCAAGGTATTCAAAACAGTTTTTTCAAACTTTATTAACCATTTAGGTCTTCCACAAGAGTTAATGGCAGATTGAGAAACAATTTTGAAATTTCTATTTTTTGGAAAATTTTCCAATATAATCAATTTTTGTCCAGGAGTAAAACAAGGGTTAACTGCCAAACAACACTCAAAATGGGTTGCCCTGATTCTGTAGTTTGCAGAAACACCCCATATGTGGTCGTAAACTACTGTTTGGCCGAACGGGAGCACATAGAAGGAGGGGAACGCCATATGGGTTTTGGAAGGCAGATTTTGCAGGACTGGTTTTGTTTATACCATGTCCCATTTGAAGCCCCCTGTTGCACCCCTAGAAAAGAAATTTCTAAAAAGTGACTCCATCTAAGAAAGTACACCCCTCAAGGTATTCAAAACTGGGTTTATAAACTTTGTTAACCCTTTAGGTGTTCCACAAGAGTTAATGGCAGATGGAGAAACAATTTAGAAATTTCTATTTTTTGGAAAGTTTTCCATTTTAACCCTTATATTATTACTGGAAAAAATACGTTACCGGCCAAACAAAACTCAAAATGGGTTGCCCTGATTCTGTAGTTTGCAGAAACACCCCATATGTGGTCGTAAACTACTATTTGGCTAAACAGCAGGACATAGAAGAAGGGGAACGTCATATGGTTTTTGGAAGGCAGATTTTGCTGGACTGGTTTATTTACACCATGTACCCTTTCAAGCCCCCAGATGCACCCCTAGAGTAGAAACTCCATAAAAGTGACCCCATCTAGGAAACTACGGGATAAGGTGGTTGTTGTTTTGGGACTATTTTACGGGTAAATTAGATTTTTGGTTGCTCTATATTACTCTTTTTGAGGCAATGTAACAACAAAATTAAATTCTAAAATTGTTTCTACATTCGCTATTTAGTTTTGTGGAACACCTAAAGGGTTAACATAGTTTGTAAAGTAACTTTTGAATACCTTGAGGGGTGTAGTTTCTTAGATGGGGTCACTTTTTTGGAGTTTCTAGTCTAGGCTACATCAGGGGGGGCTTCTAATGGGACATGGTGTAAAAAAAAAAACTGTCCATCAAAATCTGCCTTCCAGAAACCATATGGAGTTCCCTTCGTTCTATGCCCTGCCGTCCGGCTATATAGCCATTTACGACCACATATGGGGTGTTTCTGCAAACTACAGAATCGAGGCAATAAATATTTAGTTTCGTTTGGCTGTTAACCCTTGCTTTATTACCGGCAAAATGGATTCAAATTGAAATTTTGCCCAAAAATGGGTGTTTTGGCACCGTTTTTATTTTATATTTTTAACACCGTTCATCCGAGGCGTTTGGTCAAAAGTTATTTTTATAGCGACGACTTTTACGCACGCGACGATGCCCAATATGTATGGCTCTCAGACTTTGGAGACACTAAGCAGGCATCCTAAAACTGCGGCCCTCCAGATGTTGTAAAACTACAATTCCCACCATGCCCTGCTGATGGCTGTAGGTTGTCTGGGCATGCTGGGAGTTATAGTTTTACAACATCTGGAAGGCCGCAGTTTGAGGATGCCTGCACTAAAACTAATATTTTTTGGGGAAAGAAAAATTGTTTCCGTGTCTCCAAAGTCTGAGAGACATAGTTTTTTATGTTCTCTAGTGGACTGTTGGGGATTATAAAAATTTAGTACTCCATGGAAGTGTGGTACTCCCTGAAGCAATCGATAACGCAGAGGCCCGGATGATCGGGGCACGTGTCAAACTGAGTGGTGGTGTCCTTCCGTATCCCCCTCTTGTGACACACTCTGCACTTTTTTTGGGTTCGTCCCTTCTTTCCAGTATGGGGGACCACACCTGGAAAGTGTTGGCCAGGGACGATCCGGGCGCCTCCAGTTCCCGAGGTACTCCGGCCTGCTCTTTCCCATTCCGAAAAGATCAGGTCCTTGAGGACTGCCTCATAGAATTGGAGGAATGTCCCTGTGCTGCCAGCGCTTCGGGATAGTACAAAAGAGTTGTACATGGCAACCTGCACCAAGTAGACCGCAACTTTTTTGTACCATGCCCGGGTTTTGCGCATGGCGTTATATGGCTTGAGGACTTGATCAGAGAGATTAACTCCTCCCATATACCGATTGTAGTTGACGATAAAATCGGGCTTGAGGACCGTTGCCGCGGTACCTCGCACAGGGACTGGGGTGGTGCTGTTACCGTGGATTGTGGACAGCATAAGGACATCCCTCTTGTCCTTATACCTGACCAGCAACAGGTTTCCACTGGTAAGGGCACGGGTCTCACCCATGGGGATAGGTACCTGGAGGGGGTAGGCAGGGAGGCCGCGTTGATTTTTCCGCACGGTCCCACAAGCGAACGTGGATCTGGCGGCAAGGGACCTGAACAAGGGGATACTGGTATAAAAGTTATCCACGTACAAGTGGTAACCGTTATCCAGCAGTGGGTACATAAGGTCCCACACGAGTTTCCTGCTAACACCCAGAGTGGGGGGACATTCTGGGGGTTGAATACGGGAATCTCGCCCCTCGTACACACGAAACTTGTAAGTGTACCCTGAGGTACTCTCACAAATTTTGTATAGCTTCACGCCATACCTCGCCCGCTTTGTGGGAATATATTGGCGGAAACTGAGTCTCCCCTTGAACGCAACGAGAGACTCATCAACCGCGTTCTCCCTTCCAGGTACGTAGGCCTCCATGAATTTGGCCCCAAAGTGATCGATGACTGGCCGTATCTTATACAGCCGGTCATAGGCAGGATCACCTCGGGGTGGACATGCTGCATTATCGGAATAATGCAGACATTTCCGGATGGCCTCAAACCGGGAGCGTGTCATGACCATACTGTACAGTGGGGTCTGGTATAGGACATCCCCACTCCAGTATTGCCTGACACTGGGTTTTTGGACTAGACCCATATGCAGCACGAGGCCCCAAAATGTCCTCATCTCGGCTGCACTGACCGGCGTCCAGCCACCGGGTCTAGCCAAAAATTAGCCTGGGTTTTGAGCGACGAACTGTTGGGCATACAGATTCGTCTGCTCCACCATCAGATTCATTAGTGGGTTACTAAAAAAAAAACTAAAATGGTCAATTTCAGTAAACCCCACTGTGGGAATCTGGATTTCAGGATTGCCAGCAAAATCCGGAATCTCAGGCTCAAAGTCCACTGGGGGACACCAACTAAGTTCATCGGCAGGGGGCTCCGGTGGACTTATTTGGTGGGCCGGGAAACCAGTACGAACCCCAGGGCGGCTCGTACTAGGGTGGGCCACAGGGTCCCTAGCATGTGGGGCCCCTGGCTCCGCCTGGCGGCGTCTCCGCCACCTTGGTGGCTCATCGTCATCCGATGATGATGAGGAGGATGCGGATGATAAAAGGAACTTGGGGTCATCCTCACTGGGGCTCTCAGAGTCGGAGTCAATCTGGGCGTATGCCTCCTCGGCCGAGAACACCCGGCGGGCCATAGGTGTGTGTGCGTGTGTGGAAACCTTTATTATATGTGCGTGTGTGTGGGGGCAACGGGTGTTCGCGTACTAAAAAAGGCAAAAAAAAAAGGGCAAGTTTTAGGAAAAAGAAAAGTTCAAATTTGCTGATCAGCGGTACAACGCTGATCAGCCGTCGGTGGGGTGGTGGGGCGGGCGATGCGCTAACAGTGGACGGACGCTAAAAAGTGCCGGCCAGTCAGCGCACGCAGAAAAAAAAAAAAAAGTGGTGGTGGGGGGGCTGATGGTGGTGGGGGGTGGGGGGGCTGATGGTGGTGGGGGGGCTGGTGGTGGTGGGGCAAGTGGCAGGGGGGGGTCTGGGGTCTGATGGATGGATCAAAAAAAGTTTTGAATAAAAGTACTTTTTTTATTTTTTTTTCTAACTAAATTTTCCCTTCTTTCCCTGCCTTACGGTGCCTCTCCTTCACTGACCCTAACCTACCTGGGTGGCGATGGGTGCAGGAGGGTGATGGATGGCGATTAGGGGGGATTCAGGAGCTGGTGCTGGACGATACTGCCGGGTGCTCGTGCAGAACAGGAAGAGGAGGGGAGAGAGGAGCGCAGGAAGTTTGAATCTCGTGCCTCTCTCCCCTGCACCAATCAGCACCCTGGACAGCAGGCATCAGCACCAGGGCCAGCACCGCCTCTCCAAATCCTCGGACTGCGATAGGTGGTGTATAATTACGCCACCGATCGCAGTCTTTTTCCGGTTCATCGGGTCACAGGACACCTGAATGGACCGGAAACGCAGAAAACCGCAGGTCTGAATTGACCTGCGGTTTTCTGCGATCATCGATACGGGGGGGTCAAATGACCTCCCCCTGCATTGTTACGGGATGCCGGCTGAATGATTTCAGCCGGCATCCCGTTCCGATTAACCCTCACGGCGCTGGAATCCCGATTTTAAGTCAGGACGTACCGGTACGTCCTGTGTCCTTAAGGACTCGGCAAATAGGGCGTATCGGTACGTCCTATGTCCTTAAGGGGTTAAGAGCCATGCTCGACTATATTTACAATTTTGTATGTCTTGAGTAGGCCAAAGTAAGGTCATACAAAGGTTTCTGCTCTTTAATGTTATTTTTCATGAATGTACCAGTCTGAGAAGATGTCTCCTTGTCTACTTTTAAATTTATGACGGGAGATAAAGATAAGCTCTATGCAGCTGGTGATCATTACCTATACAATTAGATATTTATTAATGAAGCAAAATATATAATATGTATGTATTCATTTAATGAGCCTTAGTTAGTCCTTAGCATAAGACAATCAGTAGGACATATATATATTTGTTTATATTATATTGTTATATGTTACGAAGACAACATGTATCCAGTATATTATATATATATTTCTCATTAGGAGAATATTTGTCTCAAAAAGAGTGTCTGTGAAGATGTGTGTTTTGTAACAATTAATCACATCTTTTGTATGACAGAGGAGGTACTGATATCTCTGTGAGAAAACAAGGCCATTTATGATCCATAAATCAACAGTGTGAGAAACATTCAAAGAGACGCCTGGAGGTCTGTCTCTAATTGCTACAAGTGTCAGAATGAATCCCTATAGCTTTGAATTAAAGCTTCTAAGGTCAAAATGTATATTTAGACTTACATAAGTTAACCCTTTATACTATGATGCAGATAGCTTATACAGCAGTGCCACCTAGGTATGAGTAGGTGACATTACAACAGTAGCAAAAATGCATTCTGGGTAAGGTTATGATGTCACATTTTATCAATGGTCACGCCCATCCGACAATGATTGGAAAGTTCCAAACTAGGAAGGTGTGTCTAACTGATAAGTTTGTGATCATAAGCCATACACAGGAGGTAGAGAAAAGAAGAAAGAAAGGGAGGAAAAGAGAGAAGGGGAGCTCTCTAGAGGGGTCTATCGAGATGAAAGCCATAATGAGATGCGCTATGATGGACCACCCAGCTTTCCTAGGAGCAGAAGTGAGATTCCTACTAGGACTTGGTAAGAGACACAGAAAATGATATTTCATTTTATTAAGACTAATTTGATAGTGTGGGTGAAAATATACCATCTAGATTGGCGAATAAATAAATAATGAAATTAATTGATCATCTCCATATTGAGATGTAGTCTTAGGATATTGTGAGGCTTCATTCTACCTGCAGAAGAATCTAGACTCATAATCTAGCGAAGCATTAAATAATTGCTTATATATATATATATTGATAGAACATTCTTCGCCAGACTTCCGGTTCCGGCGTGCGCATGTAAGGAGGCGAGAAGAGAGAGCTCCGTCTCCCCGGACATTAACAGCGGGCGTAGCCGAGACCCGGAGCTTCATCACCCCGACTATATATCTCCCCTACATTAAGGGAGGTAGATGGAGAAATTTGTGGTGCGCAGTGGCACCCCGCTGGTCAGCTCACCTCTCCCACTGCGTGACTTGTCTGAGCTCCAGAAGAGCAAGATGGCTGACGCTAAGAAGAGGACGACTCGCTCATCCTCCCAACCTTCTCAGCCGCAAGAGACGGAGGAATTGATATTTACACAGCTGGATGGAGCTCAGCAGACTGGTGGCCTGGAATCCTCCTGCAAAGAAATGGCCATAGCTGTAGCTAAACTGCTGGCGCCAGATATAAAAGCCACCTTGGAAACCACGATATCAACTTCCTTACAGCAGCTGCAAGCCACGGTGACCCAGCACACAGAGCAAGTGCAAGAGCTAGAGCAAAGAATGGGCATTGTGGAAGACGAGTTGGAAAGAGTTCATACCCAGCTCAGGGAAGTTACACACTCTAATAAGGCGCTCCGGGACAAAGTTGAGGACTTGGAGAACAGGTCCCGCAGAAGTAATCTGCGTATTCTCGGCCTGCCGGAGAATATTCCAGCACACCAGTTATCCCGCATTTGCTCAGATGAATTGCCACAAGCATTGGGACTTCAGGCCCCGGCAACGGTCGAGAGGGCAAATAGAATTGGCCCGCCGCAAGATAACGTGGAGGCCGAACCATCGAGAAGACCCAGAACGACCATAGTAAAATACCTGAAGTATGCAGATAAGGAGGCCATTTTGTTCAAGTACAGAAGGCTTAAGCAGCCGCTCAAACTACGTGGCCACCAGATTTTTGGGGATTATTCCATGGAGGTCTCCAAGAAGAGGAGAGCCTTCTCTCAAATATGTACCCAGCTAGTCCACAAGAAAGTAAAATTTTCTCTAATTTATCCGGCAATACTGAGAGTCTTCAGGAAGGATGGTAGAGTGGACACTTACCTTCAACCTACGGATGCAGCAGACGCCCTGGAGGACTGCAATCTACCAAGGGACCTAACCGCAGGGTCACCTAACAGAGGAGCTGCTTCGCCAAGAGGAGATCGCTTTGGAAATACAAGAAATGTGCAGTCATCAGCATCGCCTGGAGTATCTCGCCCGGAATGGGGATAACCGCATTATATATCATAGGGACAGCGGGGAACTGCGACTACGGAGAGCCATAATGTGGACGGCGACCCATGTATGGAAAGGACTCTGTAAGAAATATATTGTTTTTTATGTGCTGAATATGTTTAGTGGAGGAGAAGATAGTAAACAGGTTTATTGCTATAAATGTATTTAGTCCGGGGAGGGGAGGTCGGTGAATGAAGGAGCTGTTTTAGGAAATGGACTCTGGGCAACGGGAATGCAGCGATCCAGCCCAGGTCGGTGCGAAAAAAGAGGAGTCTATAGAAGATTTGTTGTACTGGTTGAGCACTCTCAAGTTTCTCAGGGGAGAGTGTGTTTATATGTTTACTGGGGTTATGTTGGGAGGGGGGATTATGTTTGCAATGCCATCTAATGTCATGATTTACAGTATCACTAATGGGCTTTATAGATTGCTGTCTATCGGGAATCAGCCTCTCAAAGGTGCTTTTATTTCGCTAATACCATATACCCAGCTCAAATGATGAAATTAGTTTCCTGGAATGTTAGAGGGCTGAGGTCCCCCCATAAAAGAATAATGGTTCTACGACACCTCAAGAGATTACAAGCCGATATAGCTTTGATTCAGGAGACGCACCTGGGGAGGCTGATTTTTGGCGGATGCAACGCATGTGGGTGGGACAAATATATGGCTCTCCTTCAGATGGAAGAAGAGCAGGTGTGATGATCTTAATACATAAAAAGCTTAGATGTGAGGTCTTATCAACTGATAGGGATGATAAAGGTAGACTACTGAAGCTTGATTTAGATACGGATGTAGGTAGGCTGACACTGTTTAATGTATATGGGCCTAATTCTATGCAGGCTAGTTTTTATTCTGAGTTAGAGCTGAAAGTTGTGCAGGAGAGTCGTGGAAGTATGATAATGATGGGAGATCTTAATGTAGTTCATAATACTCAGGAGGACTGCAGGAGGGTGGTCGCTGCATATTTGCAGAGACGAGGAACAACTGTGCAGAGAATGACACTTGACCCCTTTTTGCAATCCACAGCCCTGATAGATGTATGGAGACATCTAAACCCAACGGAACGGGAGTTTACCCATTTCTCTTCTGCTCATCAGTCATGGTCTAGAATAGATTATGCACTTATCTCACCAGGACTGATGGGGAAGGTGAAAGGAGCAGAGATATTGGATATTCTAATATCTGATCATGCCCCAATATCCCTATTCCTATTGGAAACTACACCTAGAGGTACAGATTACATATGGCGCATGCCTAGTTATTTGGCTACAGATGAAGAATTTCTTCTGCAGCTGAAAGGGTGGTGGTGGGAATTTGTAGATACTAATGGGGAGCATCGAGATAACCATACCCTATTTTGGGACACGGCAAAGGCAGTTATTAGGGGGTGAATAATTTCATATGCCGCAGCTAAAAAGAAGAAGCTGGCCCAAAAATTGAACGCAGTGACAGAGGAGGTACGACGTACATATACGGCTTTTCTAACCAATCCAACGGATATTAATAAAACCCATTGGGTCACAGCTAAACACAGTTATGACTTTTATGTTGAACAGAATACAAAACTGACCAGGGATTATAAGGCGTCACACTTATTTAAATATGGAAATAAGGCAGCGAAGATGTTATCTAATTTGGCTAAACCTTATGTATCCAGCACTAATATTAGAAGCATAGTGAATGCATCGGGAAATAGGATTACAGACCCAAAGGGAATAGTAGACTGCTTTGGGCAATTCTATGCCGCTTTGTACGGTCAAACAGAATATGACGCTAATAGAGCAGAGGAACTTATATCTAAGATCTCGTTACCGCGTCTTACAGAGGAAATGCGTACCCATCTTAATGCACAGATTACGGAGGATGAGGTCAAAACTACCATTAAATCACTTGCAAATGGGAAGGCTCCGGGCCCTGATGGATTCGGAGCGGACTTTTATAAAGGTCTCAAAGAAGAAATTACCGCCTTTTTAACGTTGTTGTTCAATAGTTGCCTGGAGGGTCAGGGTATCATGCAATCTGGGAACATGGCACATATCAAACTCATCCCTAAACCAGGCAAGGATGTGGAACAGCCTGCCTCATACCGACCAATTTCTTTAATTAACCAAGACCTTAAAATACTGACCAAATTGTTAACTAATAGATTGGCGCAATATATGCCGTATCTTATAGGGTCGCACCAAGTAGGATTTATAAAAGGTAGAGCGGCGGTGACCAATATCAGATCGGTTTTGGTTGCGCAGGATTATATTCACCATGGTCCTGATTCTGTAGGAGGGAGCCCTGCCTGGTTATCTGTCGATGCGGAAAAGGCATTTGACACTGTAAACTGGAACTGGTTATGGAGATCCATGATTGCTTTTGGAATAGAGGGATCTTTTAAATCATTAATTGAGAACATCTATCAGTGCCCGCAAGCTCAGGTCAGTACGCCCGGCTTTTTATCGGGTCCCTTTCGGCTCGGCAGAGGTACGAGGCAGGGCTGCCCTTTATCTCCCCTCCTGTTCAATTTGGCTCTGGAACCACTCGTGCAACATCTGATCCAATCTGATATTTTTAAAGGGATTCGGATAGGAAAGAAAGAGCTTAAACTAGTCTGCTTTGCGGATAATATATTACTATTTATAGATTCCCCACACCTTCACCTTAAAAAGATCCTAGATGCTTTTGAATATTTTGGGGGGACTACTGGTTACAAAATAAATGTCACTAAGAGCCAATTACTATTCTTGGATACGGGGGGAACTCAAGTTCAGCTAAAACACGACTTATTGTCGTTGAAGTGGTACCACAATATTTGACTTATTTAGGCATCAAAATAGGACGACACCCATCTTCACTGTATAAGTTAAATTATGATCCCTTAATTAGGAAAATAGAAGTGGAGCTAGACAAGTGGACTAAACTACCACTATCACTTTTTGGGAGAGCTCACCTCTTAAAAATGGTAAGTTTCGCAAGACTACTTTATCCTATCCAGACTATACCCCTCCTGCTGGCACACATTGATGTAAATAGGATCCAAAGAGCGTTTGTACAGTTCCTCTGGCAGGGAAAACGCCCTAGAATAGCATATGACAAATTATGCTTTACTAAGTGGGAGGGAGAACTTCAGATGCCGTCCATCAGAAGATACAACTTGGCCTCATTATTTAGGCATGCTAGGGATTGGCTGAAAGGCACTTCACACTTTTCAAATACCCCCCTGGAGAGTGAATTGGTAGCTCCTTGGGATTTAGTAGCCCTTTTACACACTAGAGTAAGAGATCTCCCTAAGCCACTCAAAAACTATGTAGTTTTGAGGGATACTCTGGCTGCATGGCGGAATATACGTAAATTATATAAACTGCCCATGTATATTACTCCATATATGCCATTGTGGACTCTCCCAGCATTCCCGGAGGGTAGACAATCTGGCCTATTTCAGTTGTGGAAGAGTAAAGGAATACTTATATTACAACAGCTATTGAGTGAGGGGAGTACTGGGCTCCTATCATGGCCTGCGGTTCAGTCCAAATATCAGATCCCTGCTTCCCATTTTCTGTCATATAAGCAAATACACTCATATTGTGAGGCCCAGTCAGTGAAACTGGGTGACTCTGAGAGATTGACCTGGTTTGGGGCCCTGGTGGGAGCCCAGGATTTCTCATTATCTGATCTATATAGACGAATGCAGAACATTCTTTCTACCCCACTAGGCGATAAAGTGTATAGGAGGTGGGAGGAAGAACTAGGGGAAGGTACAGTCACTTCCATACTGAGGGAAGGGATGGAGAAAGTGAGACAGGCGATAACCAGTGAAACATGGAGGGAGATGCACTTTAGGATCCTACACAAGGCTACGTATGCCTTTGATCTATCTTATAGAGACGCGCCTGCACATTATTTGAGATGGTGCCCTAAATGTTTACAGCAAAAGGCTAACTTGTTACATGGACTATGGCATTGTCCTAGCTTGAAGTCATTGTGGGAAGAAACTGTCGAGTATATCCAGCAAGTGTGGGGAATAAAACCACAATTGTCACCTTTGCACTGCATTTTTCACTATATACCACTGGATGACAAAGGGGAAATATCCCATTCTACTCATATTAAAGGGGTTCACTTATTCCTTCTGGCGGTTGTAAAGACCATACTCAGACACTGGATATATCCCACAGTTCCTACATTTCAAGAAGCAATGGGGGCGATGAAATATATCATGTATCTGGATAGGCTAGAGGTAGAACGTAGCAAGGAGAAGTCTGCAAAACAGTTTTTTAATACTTGGAAAAGATTTATTGTACATTCACTGACATCAGCAGAAATAACAGAAGTAGTCATGCCTTTTGTACATACTAGATGGTATCTAGAAGGGAAGTTGAAGGGTACGTTAGGAGGATTAGAGGTAGTCTAAAGAAGGAAGACATTAATGATTGGTACTGATCAGCCACTCCTATTACACATGAATGAGAGTTATACTGCCCGAAAATATTTATCTGATATAATGTCATGACATTGTGGGTTGGGAAACAGTTGGGAGGGAGGGGATGGATTTGTTTAATGTTGGGAAGAAGGGGGGGAGAAAATTGAAAATTCGGAAAGGGCACAAGCTCATAGAACTAGGATTCAACTGCTGGACAGCTGATTAAAAGTATATTCTTCTGCGAGTTGAAATATATACCAAAGGTGATTTTGTCCATGCCTGCGTGCATGAGTAATAACTGTGTTATATTGATTGTACACTGCCTATCTTTCCGAAATAAAAATTGTTTTAAAAAAAAAAAAAACATTCTTCGCCAAGCTAAGTGATGGATTCCCACAGGAAAGACTTGTTTCAAGTCCTTCCCGTTTAAGATTCTAGATCCCTGTTATTTGTCTTAATAGTCTTACCAAAGTTATATATGTGAAAATAGTCCAGGATGGGGCGGAAGGATACAGTTATCTCCTCTAAGTTATATCCTTGAATGGATTTGCCCATCTTGAAGTCATGTGATGTGTAGTTGGTTAGGGGAAGGCAGAATGTATTTAGCATTCTATATTGATGTCTAGGATTAGACATACCCATCCTGATATCACAAGGTTTTCTCTGAACAGAAGTAATGTATATAACTTATGTTCATATTTTGATATTGTAACCTATTAATAGCTTGTTGTATAATGTGACAAGTTATTTCCACTCACATGTATTGTTAAGCTTGTAATGCTTTATATTAACGCTATATATATTCATTTGCATGTATCATTGTGTTTATTTACTAATATATGTTTATAACCTTCTAACCAATAAATCTGCATATTTTTATAATACCTGTGTATTATTGTATAATGCAGACCTACATTTTATCATTAATGTCATCTCACTGTCACGGCTGTAGGTGAGCAACAAGAGTATACACAGTAAAAAGAGCTACTGACCGGACCCAAACTAGGGAGGATAAAGGGTGACCCCTGTCAGACCCTCAAAGCTCTCCCTATGCTGCTAAAGCACATGCCCGGATCCAAATGGCGGAACGAGGCATGCCCGCGTACCTAAGACTGATGACCACTGTAACCCCTATAATAGTGGAAGGGGCACGGCCACCGGTGCCCTGCTCAGTATATGGAGGGAACCGTGGCCACCTCAGATCCAGTCAGAAAATAACCAGGTACACAACAATGTCTGCACACTTAGCTGAAGGAGCTGCAGCCGCAGAGAAGACGGATCCAAGGACAGCTGGCAATATCCGGAGTGCTTGCTGCAGCAGAACACAGGTCCAGTGAACTGATAGCTACAAGTGAAGATACTCAAGCAAGAGCTACAACTGAAATGAGAAATATAATCCACGCCCTACAATAGAAGGAGGGGTGATTTAAAGGCAGGGAAATCAAACGCAGGAGGAACAGCTGGGAGGAAGGAAACAGAAAGTAAAGACTTCATCACAGGGGCGGAGAAACAGAGCAGTGAGAACTCCTCCAAGCTCTAGTAATGACACTCACATCAAAAAGAACTTATTTATCTGAGGAAATAGTCGGACTCGGATGTGAATTGTATCAATTAGGTTGTCTACAATTCACCAGGTCATGATTTTAAGAATTTATGACAAATTTTATAAATTTTATTTTTTATGGTTAATTATTTTTATGACCATAATTAATAATTCTTAATTGAATTATTACCCCCCGACAGGTGGCAGTGGCCACTGGGTCCCCTTCTCATTGGTGGCAGTGGCCACAGGGTCCCATCCCCTCCCCCTCATTAGTGGCAGTGGCAGCTTCTGATAGTAGCCCCAGCAGTGTAATTCTGGGGCTCCGATCAGTTACCATGGCAGCCAGGACGCTACTGAAGCCCTGGCTGCCATAGTCAGCTCCTTGCTGCTGTGTGCACTATGCACGGGGCAGCAGGAAGAGTGTGAAGTCCTATTCACCCTACTAGAGATCTATTAGGGTGAATAGGACAAGGGATCCCAGGTTCTAGCCCCTAAAGGGGGAAAATTGTTATTAAATGGAGGAAAGAAGGTTTGTACACAAACATAGAAAAGGATTCTTTACGGTAAGAGCAGTGAGACTATGGAACTCTCTGCCTGAGGAGATGGTGATGGTGAGTACAATAAAGCAATTCAAGAGGGGCCTGGATGTATTTCTGGAGCATAATGATATTACAGGCTATAGCTACTAGAGAGGGGTTTTTGATCCAGGGAGTTAGTCTGATTGCCTGATTGGAGTCGGGAAGGAATTTTTTATTCCCCTAAAAAGGGGAAAATTGGCTTCTACCTCAAAGTTTTTTTTTTGCCTTCCTCTGGATCAACTTGCAGGATAACAGGCCGAACTGGATGGACAAATGTCTTTTTTCGGCCTTATGTATTATGTACTATGTAAATAAACTGTAAAAAAAAAAAAAAAAAAACACCCCCTTTCCAAATTTTACATATAAAATATATAAACAATAAATAAATAAACACATCACATATTGCCACATCCGAAAATTCCTACCTATTAAAATATTTTAAAAATCTATGCGGTGAACGCCGGAACAGAAAAAAAAAAAAAAAAACTGCGCGATTCGCCATTTTAAAAAAAATGCGGAATGCATGTGGCTTTTTTGATGTTTTATTTTTTCGCGTGGTATCGAATGGTATCAAGTATCGTAATACTTTTTTATGGTATCAAAATCGAATAAAAAATTTGGTATCGCAACAACTCTAGTAGATATACATTATTTGGGGCAATAAGTATTGTTGTGACTCACAACAATACTTATTGCCCCAAATCATTAAAGGGATTCTGTCACCAGGTTTGACCCCTGTCAGCTAAACATATGCTGATGTTCAGGGCGTCTTCACGATTCCTAATGTGGGCTTATAAATGTCATCTGTGGGCTTATTTAGCTAAAAAAACAGCTTATACTAACCTGTCAGTCAAACAAATAAGGTGCCCAAGGGGATGTTAATGGGTGCAAGATGCTGGCCGCACCCGCCGCCGTTCGTGCCCAGCGCCGCCTTTCCGGACTTCTGCGCCGCCTCCTAATCCTCTGTGCAGCCTCTCGCTCTCCCTCCTTCCCCCCTCCTTCTGCTGTAAGATCTCACGCAAACAGGGTTTGAGCGAAGTGCCGGCGCATGCGCACTTCGCTGTAAGAAGCCAAATGGAGAAGTCCGCACGGGCGCATCAGGCAGAGCCCTGTGCGCAAGCGCGAGATCTTACAGCAGAAGGAGGGGGGAGGGAGGGAGAGCGAGAGGCTGCACAGAGGATTAGGAGGCGGCGCAGAAGTCCGGAAAGGCGGCGCTGGGCACGAACGGCGGCGGGTGCGGCCAGCATCTTGCACCCATTAACATCCCCTTGGGCACCTTATTTGTTTGACTGACAGGTTAATAAAAGCTGTTTTTTTAGCTAAATAAGCCCACAGATGACATTTATAAGCACACATTAGGAATCGTGAAGACGCCCTGAACATCAGCATATGTTTAGCTGACAGGGGTCAAACCTGGTGACAGAATCCCTTTAATATCTACTCAAACATGATAAAATGTCAATTTGTACATATTCCGAAAAATATAAAAAAATAAATTCGAGATCACGAATATTTAGGAAAACTTTATCTGACATCACACCACTGTGTCTGTAGCATGTATGTATGTATGTATGGATAGCAGACAAATATCTGTCATCTGCACATTAAACATCCATTTTCCTGCCCCACACTATATACTAATACAAATGAAAAATATATATATTAACCGCCTCAGGACCGCCTAACGCAGGATTGCGTTCTGGCGGCGGTCGATTTGTTCCTCCTTGACGCGCCGTCGCGTCATCTCGCGAGATGCGAGATTTCCCTTTTGCTTGGATCGACCACCAGAGGACACAGGCAGCTCTGCAAGTAGCACCAAACACCACTACACTACACCCCCCCCGTCACTTATTAACCCCTTATTAACCCCTGATCACCCCATATAGACTCCCTGATCACCCCCCTGTCATTGATCACCCCCCTGTAAGGCTCCATTCAGACGTCCGTATGTGTTTTGCGGATCCACGGATCCGCAAAACACATACGGACGTCTGAATGGAGCCTTACAGGGGGGTGATCAATGACAGGCGGGTGATCACCCCATATAGACTCCCTGATCACCCCCCTGTCATTGATCACCACCTTGTAAGGCTCCATTCAGACGTCCGTATGTGTTTTGCGGATCCACGGATCCGCAAAACACATACGGACGTCTGAATGAAGCCTTACAGGGGGATGATCACCCCATATAGACTCCCTGATCACCCCCTGTCATTGATCATCCCCCTGTAAGGCTTCATTCAGACATCCGTATGTGTTTTGCGGATCCGCGGATCCGCAAAACACATACGGACGTCTGAATGGAGCCTTACAGGGGGGTGATCAATGACAGGGGGGTCATCACCCTATATAGACTCCCTGATCAACCCCCTGTCATTGATCACCCCCCTGTAAGGCTCCATTCAGACGTCCGTATGTGTTTTACAGATCCGCAAAACACGGACACCGCGGATCCGCAAAACACGGACACCAGCAATGTGTTTTCCGCATTTTGCGGATCCGCACATTGCAGAACTATATAGAAAATGCCTTTTATTGTCCGCAATTGCGGACAAGAATAGAACATGTTCTATAGGCTCTACAAAAAACGCAGTGTTCGCCCGATCAGGCCTGATTTTGTGCGCACACTTGCGTTCAGTCCGCCGCACCGCAGTGACAGAAATTTTATTTTTCTGATCACTGCAAAAACACCGTAAAATCGCTGCGGCGATATAAAAAGATCACTTTTGAGGGGCACTTTTGCGAGTTCATAGAAGAATTATTTTTTTTGGCACAAGTTAGCGGAAATTGTTTTTTTTGTTGTTTTTTTGTTTTTTCTTACAAAGTCTCATATTCCACTAACTTGTGACAAAAAATTAAATCTCACATGAACTCACCATACCCCTCACAGAATCCAAATGCCCCTAAAATGCCAGGGAAGTATAAATACCCCACAAATGACCCCATTTCGGAAAGTAGACACCCCAAGGTATTCGCTGAGTGGCATATTGAGTCCATGAAAGATTGAATTTTTTATCACAAGTTAGCGGAAAGGGAGACTTTGTGAGAAAAAACTAAAAAAAAAAAAAATTCCGCTAACTTGTGCCAAAAAAAAAATCTTCTATGAACTCGCCATGCCCCTCACGGAATACCTTGGGGTGTATTCTTTCCAAAATGGGGTATGCCCTGGCATTTTAGGGGCCATAAAGCGTGAGAAGAAGTCTGGAATCCAAATGCCTAAAAATGCCCTCCTAAAAGGTACTCATTGGAATTTGGGCCCCTTTGCACACCTAGGCTGCAAAAAAGTGTCACACATGTGATATCACCGTACTCAGGAGAAGTAGGGCAATGTGTTTTGGGGTGTATTTTTACATATACCCATGCTGGGTGAGACAAAATATCTCTCTAAAAGACAACTTTTCCCATTTTTTTTTATACAAAGTTGTCATTTGACAGAGATATTTCTCTCACCCAGCATGGGTATATGTAAAAAGACACCCCAAAACACATTGCCCTACTTCTCCTGAGTACGGCGATACCACATGTGTGACCCTTTTTTGCAGCCTAGGTGCGTAAAGGGGCCCAAATTCTAAAGAGTATCTTTACGATTTCACAGGGCATTTTTTACGCATTTGGATTCCAAACTACTTCTAACGCTTTAGGTCCCCTAAAATACCAGGGCAGTATAACTACCCCACAAGTGACCCCATTTTGGAAAGAAGACACCCCAAGGTATTCCGTGAGGGGTATGGTGAGTTCATGTAAAATTTTATTTTTTGTCACAAGTTAGTGGAATATGAGACTTTGTAAGAAAAAATAAATAAATAAATCATTTTCCGCTAACTTGTGACAAAAAATAAAAACTTCCATGAACTCACTATGCCCATCAGCGAATACCTTAGGGTGTCTACTTTCCGAAATGGGGTTATTTGTGGGGGTTTTCTACTGTCTGGGCATTGTAGAACCTCAGGAAACATGACAGGTGCTCAGAAAATCAGAGCTGCTTCAAAATGCGGAAATTCACATTTTTGTACCATAGTTTGTAAACGCTATAACTTTTGCGCAAACCAATAAATATACACTTATTGCATTTTTTTATCAAAGACATGTAGAACAATAAATTTAGAGAGAAATTTAGATAGAAATGTAGTTTTATTTGAAAAATTTTACAACTGAAAGTGAAAAATGTCATTTTTTTGCAAAAATTTCGGTCAATTTCGATTAATAACAAAAAAAAGTAGCAGCAGTGAAATACCACCAAATGAAAGCTCTATTAGTGAGAAGAAAAGGAGGTAAAATTCATTTGGGTGGTAAGTTGTATGACCGAGCAATAAACCGTGAAAGTAGTGTAGTGCAGAATTGTAAAAAGTGGTCTGGTCATTAAGGGGGTTTAAGCTAGGGGGGCTGAAGTGGTTAAAGATGCAGCGGGAGCACCGCCAAGATATCAAGGAGATCCGGGAGCACCATCTGAGAAAGCTGCGGGAGCTGAAACTCCAGTTTTTCATAAAATCACAAAGTTAGAGGAGAAACACAACAAGGCCGTGGAGGAGCTGTTATAACCTCCATGACCAAATGAAAGCTTTCCCCTAGTTTTTATTGTAAAAATAATGTTTTATAATAATGTTAATTCTTAATATAAAGGTATTCTCTTCAAATTTTAACTTATTGTGTTTTTATTTCTAATATTGATGTTTCTGTTTTAATTTAACCAATATGGTTACAGTATGGACGCTTTAGTCCAGCCTAATTCATCATTATTATGACATACAGCAGCCGCAGGTATATTGAAATTCTGTAGTATAAGTCCTTCACATAACTCTGAAGTATCAGGATAATAGCAGCAGTCATTGGTAAAGGTGGAGTATAAGGCCTACACATAACTCAGAAGGATTAGGATAATAGCAGCAGTCATTGGTAACGGTGTAGTTTAAGGCCTACACATAACTGAAGGATCAGGATTAGAGTTGAGCGGACACCTGGATGTTCGGGTTCGACGGGTTCAGCCGTACTTCACAAAAAAGTTCGAGTTCGGGACCTGAACTTGACCCCGAATCCGAACCCCATTGAAGTCGATGGGGATCTGAACTTTGGAGCACTAAAATGGCTGTAAAAAAGTCATGGAAAGGGCTAGAGGGCTGCAAATGGCATCAAACTGTGGTTAAGAGCATGGCAAGTGCTCTGCAAACAAATGTGGATAGGGAAATGACTTTAAATAACATAAAATACGCAAAAATAAAATATAATAATCTTGATCTAGGAGGATGAGGTCCATATGGAGTAGGAGGTTGAGGAGGCGGTGGATGTGACGGTGTAGGTGGAAGCGGCGGTGGAGGAGGAGGAGGTAGCCAACACTGTTTTTTTCTTTTCATTCTTATTTATTTTTTCTCTTTCGATGTTCTTTTCAGCCCCTACCATGTTGATCACGGTTAACGGCGAATCAGGGTACCACGCCGGAAAAGGAGCGTGAGAAAGAGATACCACATCCAAGGGAGATCAATGGCTCCAATGTGATCGAGCGGAAATGTGGGACAAGTTGTTAAAGTTGAAGCATCGAATGAAAGGAGGGGACGTGCGTCAATTAAAGACGAATTTTTTAAATTTAATTCCCTGTCACCGTTTTTCATCGCCAGAAATGGGTTAATGTCACCCACCAATGGAATAGACGATTTTTTTTAATTTCGGTCTCAAGACTGTAACAGACGAATTAGTGAAATATATTTCCTTGTCCACTAGGTAGAGCAGGGGTATATCACAGCCAAAAATTGGTGAATGTCACCCAACAATGTAACAGACAAATTTGTGAAATGTATTAACCTGTCTACTAGGTAAAGCAGGGGTATATCACAGCCAAAAATTGGTGAATGTCACCCAACTATGTAACAGAAAAATATGTGAAACTTATTAAGTGGTCCACTCGGTAGAGCAGGGGTATATCACAGTCAAAAATTGGTGAATGTCACCCGACAATGTAACAGACAAATTAGTTAAATTTGTTTACCTATCTACTAGGTAGAGCAGGGGTATATCACAGCCAAAAATTAGTGAATTTCACCCGAAAATTTAAGAGAAAAATGATTGAAATGACATAAAATAAAATAAAATACGTACAAATAAAAATAAAAAATCTTGATGTATGAGGTGGAGGTCCACATGGAGTAGGAGGTTGAGGAGGCGGTGGACGTAGCAGTGTAGGTGGAAGTGGCGGTGTAGGAGGACTAGGTAGCCAACACTGTTTTTTTGTTTTAATTATTTATTTATTTATTTAAATTTATTTTTTACACCCCAAAAGAGTGGGAAATGTAAAAAATACAACAATGAGCAATTGCGCTGTAGTATAACAATGGCTGGGTGAGGCCGGTATATATGTCTTTTCTGCACAAGGTATGGACAAGTCCTGTGGGATCCATGCCTGGGTCATTTTAATGAACGTGAGCTTGTCCACATTGGCTGTGTACCAGGTGGAGTTCCACCTTGTGGGCACGTCGCATATGAGGCGGTGAGCGGGAAGGCCGAAGTTACGCTGCAGCGCTGACAGGCGAGCAGTAGCAGGGTGAGAACGCCGAAAGTGCGCACAGACAGCCCGCACTTTCTGCAGCAGCTCTGACATATCGGGTAATTTTTAAGGAACCTCTGCACCACCAAATTCAGCACATGCGCCAGGCAAGGGATGTGCATCAAACCGGCTAGTCCCAGAGCTGCTACGAGATTTCGCCCATTATCGCACACCACCAGGCCGGTCTTGAGGCTCACTGGCACCAACCACTCATCGGTCTGTTGTTCAAGGCCCGACCACAGCTCCTCTGCGGTGTGGGGTTTGTCACCCAAACAGATACGTTTTAAAACTGCCTGCTGTCGTTTACCCCTGGCTGTGCTGAAGTTGGTGGTGAAGGTGTTACGCTGACCGGATGAGGAGCCTGTAGAGGATGAGGAAGTGTAACACCCCAGAGTTGAGTTACTAAATGCTTTTACCCCGCTACAATCTGCTAAGAGCATTAACATGGTCATTTGATATGATTTCCCTCATGTCATTCACAACTGTGCAGATGAAACCATTTTAAATGTGATATTTTCCTTGTAATGTTTCAGGTCTACCAGCAGGTGGCAGCATCGTTGGTAGGAATAATTTTAATGTTATGGCCATTCAGAATGGAACGTTCCTGTTCTGTTCTGCGCCCCTGCTTAAGGGAAGTGGAGTTTCCCACATCCTGCAGCATGGGAGGAGAAAACCAGTTAGATCCAGTTCTAGCTCTCCCTGCATGGGGAAGGCTGTGTGTATAGGAGCTCCCAGATTTAGGGATCCAATCCAGGATCTTGTCTCGGATGAGACTATTGATCATCATCTCCAGCCTGAGCCTTGCAGCCTCAGCTGGTAGAAGCAAGCAGCCACCTCCAGTATTCCAGGAAGAAGCATACCCTGTGAGCACAACTGTGAGTACCGTCCAGAGACCAGGAGAAGCCAAATTCCTCTTCAGCTAGTCAGTCCCCAAGACAGCAGAAGATAGTGCAGAAGATAAATCCCTGCCACATTACAGAGCTACTAAGCAGACGTCCTTTTCCTGCAAAATCTCCAGGCACATGATAGAGCAGAAGCCAGATTCCTGCCACACATTGCCAATACCTGCTGGGACCAAAGACTATTGCTGTATCTCACTTGGATGAAAGCTGCATCAAGTAAAGACGAGTTTGAACTTTATTCCAAGTCTGGATCTCAATTATTGCTGCAAATCCCTCAATTACTCCTACTAGCAACACACTAATTTTATTGCAAGTGAGCCAGGATCCAGGAGTCCAGCCGTACCCAGGTAGGAGACACCGTTGACACCATTGCCATTACCACACAGAGATTTTACACCACTCTGGCATTCCTAACCTGGTACGTGAGTTACAACACCTTAAAGGGCCCTGCGTTAGTACCCTGCGCACACTGCAATTGGCGTCACGAATAGACCATAGACTATTATGTACATTTCCTGACCCACTGCATAATTTGGCGTCCGTGCAACTGCCCCCACGGTCCGGCTCATTGCATTTAAGTGGTGTCACGAACAGGACGCTGAACCACTCATTGAGTGGGTCAAAGAGCCTCAGAAGTGCCTGGAGGACGCCAAAGAAATAGTGGACTCTAAAATAGAGAAGGCTCAACACAAAAACAGGACTTTGATATGCATGTACATGCTGAGCCCTTACAGCCTGGAGACCAGGTCTGGCTAAAAAACAATCACCCTGTAAGCAAACTGGATAGTCGCTGGGAGCGTGAGCCATATACAATAGTGGCCATTCCCTCATCATAGGTCTACGAAATCCAGAGAGAGGATAAAGGTACTCAATGAGTCCATCAGAACAGACTTAAGAAATGCCTACAGGAACCTGTTCAAGAGCAGCCAAGAGAAAAGGATACATCACCTGAGCTGCCATTGTCTTCAGAAAGTGAGACTCCAACAGAGTTGCCTTCCATGCATGCTTGACCCCCTTCAGTGGTTCTTTCAGCCTCTAATCCGAGTCCTGATGCCAGTTGGAGAGACCACTGCGCCTATGGAACCAAGTTCGTTGGCTGATCCTCCTTCACAAGGCCCACACTCTATTTCGGCCCTCGGCGACTCTGGATTATCCTTGCGCAGATCCCAACGGACCAACAAGGGTGTGCCACCTGTCCGTTATCGAGAATTCTCAAAGTAAATATTTAGCTACAGAGACTACAGGAGCAAAGCCATGGATACATTTTGACTGATAAGAAACATTGCCTACTATTTATTGTTGACATTTTTGGCCTTTTTCATCTCACCTTTTTTGTGCCTGGACTTAATGGACTCCATCTATCAGCCAAACCATACTTCATGTTGGATTACAAATTATTTTAGATTTTTGTGTTTTTTCCCCTACTTGTTTCAAGTTATGCAACGTTACAAGCTTGCACCCAAAGAAAGGACTCAAACGTGTACCTGAGCTCTTTGTGACTTATACTGTTCTAATCTTGCACTAATTTTGCTTAAATGTTTACAGGTTGAGCAACGTTCAAGTACTCATGCCCAATGTATGGACTCTTTTACAGATGCCGCAATGTGAATTTATGCACTATTTGTGAAATTGCACTAACTTTTGCCTTTAGCTAGCTCAGTAGTGCCTTACTTTTGTGTGCCTTGATTTATAGCTCTTTACACGGACTGCCTATCTGGACGCTTAATACTAATGGCCTACACCCGGTGTTATATATCCTAGGTACCCAGGATAGGACCAAGTGGTAAGTCCCAGGCAGGTCCAGCAAGGGTAACCCTGCTGTTTCGGGAATGCATAGGGGAATAAGGTACCCCTCCTTCCTGTTTGTTATATGTACCAGGAATGGTAATGGGACTACTAAACTCCCATCCTGGTGTGTCTTCCAGGAGTTTCATGGGATTATCATACCCTCCTCCTGTGATACTACCAGAAGTGCATGGAGACGCTAATACCTCCCCTTCTGAGCCTTTGCCTAAGGTATGGTACCTCAAGCCTTAGAGCCTTTTAGCTACCCATAGTCACCATAGTGATCATGCTATAAGCCTTATTTTTCTGACTTTGGTGCAGGAAAGGGAATACAGGATAACGCCACGCTTCCATTTGCCAGTATTTCATTACACCATGGTGGGATTACAGAAAAAGGACACCCCCATGCTTTCTTTGGTGTTTACAGAACTCAGAACACTTCAAAATCAGTCAGTAGTGAATGCTTAGTGCAGACCTTGGTTCACTGGTTATACCGAGAGGGAAACTGTTAATTAGGAACCTTACTCATGCGGGCAGGAACCTTAGGGCAGCCGTTTTATGTTTGTATCTGTTTGTCTTTATGTGTATTTCAGGCAGCCCTTTGTACTTATTTGGGTACCCCAGAGCTTATTCCTCTTATTCCAAGCACAAGCCGAGGACTGCTTGATTCAAAGTAAGGGGGAATGTAACACCCCAGAGTTGGTTTACTAAACGCTTTTACCCCGCTACAATCTGCTAAGAGCATTAACATGGTCATTTGATGTGATTTCCCTCATGTCATTCACAACTATGCAGATAAAACCATTTTAAATGTGATATTTTCCTTGTAATGTTTCAGGTCTACCAGCAGGTGACAGCATCATTGGTAGGAATAATTTTAATGTTATGGCCATTCAGAATGGAAAGTTTCTGTTCTGTTCTGCCCCCCTGCTTAAGGGAAGTGGAGTTTTCCACATCCTGCAGCAAGGGAGGAGAAAACATGTTAGATCCAGTTCTAGCTCTCCCTGCATGGGGAAGGCTGTGTGTGTAGGAGCTCCCAGATTTAGCGATCCAATCCAGGATCTTGTCTCGGATGAGACAATTGATCATCATCTCCAGCCTGAGCCTTGCAGCCTCAGCTGGTAGAAGCAAGCAGCCACCTCCAGTATTCCAGGAAGAAGCATACCCTGTGAGCACAACTGTGAGTACCGTCCAGAGACCAGGAGAAGCCAAATTCCTCCTCAGTCAGTGCAGAAGATAAATCCCTGCCACATTACAGAGCTACTAAGCAGACGTCCTTTTCCTGCAAAAGCTCCAGGCACATAATAGAGCAGAAGCCAGATTCCTGCCACACATTGCCAATACCTGCTGGGACCAAAGACTATTGCTGTATCTCAATTTGGATGAAAGGTGCATCAAGTAAAGACGAGTTTGAACTTTATTCCAAGTCTGGATCTCAATTATTGCTGCAAATCCCTCAATTACTCCTACTAGCAACACACTAATTTTATTGCAAGTGAGCCAGGATCCAGGAGTCCAGCCGTACCCAGGTAGGAGACACCGTTGACACCATTGCTATTACCACACAGAGACATTACACCACTCTGGCATTCCTAACCTGGCACGTGAGTTACAACACCTTAAAGGGCCCTGCGTTAGTACCCTGCGCACGCTGCAATTGGCGTCACGAACAAACCATAGACTATTATGTACATTTTCTGTCCCACTGCATAATTTGGCGTCCATGCAACTGCCCCCACGGTCCGGCTCATTGCAGAAGCGGAGTTGCAGGAGGAAGCAACAGGAGGCAAAGAGAAGCGCCCTGCGATCCTCGGTGGTGGAAAAACATGCGCCAAACTGCTATCCGCCTCAGGCCCAGCCGCCACTGAATTTACCCAGTGTGCTGTTAGGGAGATATAACGTCCCTGACCGTGCTTACTGGTCCACATATCCGTAGTTAGGTGGACTTTGCCACAGATGGCGTTGCACAGTGCACACCTGATTATGTCCGATTGTGCAGGGAAGGGATGGCTCGCCTGGAAAAGTAGTGGCGGCTGGGCACGACGTACTGTGGGACAGCCACCGCCATAAGGCTTTTAAAACTCTCTATCTCCACGAGACGGAATGACAGCATTTCAAAGGTCATTAATTTTGAAATGCTGGCATTCAGGGCCAGGGATCGCGGGTGGGGAGGGGGGTACTTCCTCTTCCGCTCCAGTGTTTGGGAGATGGAGAGCTGAACGCTTCTGTGGGACATTGTGGAGATGCTTGGTGACCCAGGTGATGGTGTTGCTGGCAGATCCTCTGTTTGTGGGGTGGCAGGTACCACTGTCACTCCAGAGGTGGATGAAGAGGCCGAGACTGCAGCAGAAGAGGGAGCAGGAGGAGCCAGAGACCTTTCTTGTTTTTTTAGGTGCCTACTCCACTGCAGCTCGTGCTATGCACTTAGATGCCTGGTCATGCAAGTTGTGCTCAGGTTGAGAACATTTATGCCTCGCCTCAGGCTCTGATTGCACAGTGTGCAAACCACTCGTGTCTTGTCGTCAGCACATTGTATGAAGAACTGCCATGCCAGAGAACTCCTTGGATCTGGCTTTGGTGTGCTCGCTCCCTTGCTGCATTGGGCAGTAGCAGGCATACTGTCTAGGGGATGGCCGCTCTGCTTTTGCACCCTGCTCCCTCTTCTGCTGTGCTGGTGGCTCTGTGCGACCACCGCCTCTTCCTTTGAACTAGACAGGTCACTCGCATGACCTTGATTCCATGTGGGGTCGAGGACCTCATCGTCCTCCACATCATCTTCCACTCAGTCTTCATCCCTGCTCTCCTTGTCGGTCTGTACACTGCAGAAAGCCACAGCAGTTGGCACCTGTGTTTCGTCATCATCCGAGACGTGCTGGGGTGGTCCTCCCATGTACTCATCTTGAAAAATAAGTGGTTGGGCATCGGTGCACTCAATGTCTTCCACTTCTGGGGTAGGGCTATGTGGATGGCGCTGGAAAACCCTGCTAGCAGAGTCATCAAAAAGCAGAAGAGACTGCTGCATGACTTGGGGCTCAGACTGCTTGGCTGATTTGCAAGGAAGTGAGGTGAAAGACTGATGGATCGGCTGCAGGTGCTAACTCTGATCTTTCAGCAGAAGACTGGGTGGGAGACAATGTTAAGGAACTGGAGGAGGCACTGTCAGCAACCCAATCTGCTATCGCCTGTACTTGTTCTGGCCTCACCATTCGTAGAGTCGCATTAGGCCCGACCAAATAACGCTGAAGGTTCTGTCGCCTACTTGCACCTGAGGAAGGTGTTTCACTTGTGCGTGTAGCTGGCACAGATCGACCACGTCCTCTCCCTGCAACAGGACCTCCACCAGCAGCACCACGACCAGGGCCATGTCCCTTATTTGACGCTCTCCTCATTCTCTGCAAATTTAGGATCTTGCCCAAAATGGGTGTTTTTTTAATTACTGAATATAACAGCAGTATCTAACGCGTGTATTTCACATTGACAGATGCAGCAAAGGCCGCAAATTTAGTATTTTGCCCAAAATGGGTGTTTTTTTAATGAAAGAATATAACAGCAGTATCTAACGCGTGTATTTCACATTGACAGATGCAGCAAAGGCCGCAAATTTAGTATTTTGCCCAAAATGGGTGTTTTTTTAATAACAGAATATTATGGCAGTATTTAAATCTTGTATTTCACACTGACAAATGCTAACAAGGCCCCAGATGTAGGGTATTGCCAAAAATGGGTGGTTTTTAAACCCAGAATATTATTGCAGTATTTCAAGCTTTTATTTCACACTGACAAATGCTGAAAAGGACCCTGATCAGGGTGGATAAAAATAAATGATTTAAAAAAATAAAATAAAAAAAAATCTGATTTTTCTTCTCACTAATAGAGCTTTCATTTGGTGGTATTTCATTGCTGCTGACATTTTAACTTTTTTTGTTATTAATTGAAATTGACCGAAATTTTTGCAAAAAAATGAAAATTTTCACTTTCAGTTGTAAAATTTTTCAAATAAAACTACATTTCTATATAAATTTTTCTCTAAATTTATTGTTCTACATGTCTTTGAAAAAAAAATGCAATAATTGTATATTTATTGGTTTGCGCAAAAGTTATAGCGTTTACAAACTATGGTACAAAAATGTGAATTTCCGCATTTTGAAGCAGCTCTGACTTTCTGAGCACCTGTCATGTTTCCTGAGGTTCTACAATGCCCAGACAGTAGAAACACCCCACAAATGACCCCATTTCGGAAAGTAGACACCCTAAGGTATTCGCTGATGGGCATAGTGAGTTCATAGAAGTTTATTTTTTTTGGCACAAGTTAGCGGAAAATGATTTATTTTAGTTTTTTCTCACAAAGTCTCCCATTCCGCTAACTTGTGACAAAAAGTTTAATCTTTCATGGACTCAATATGCCCCTCAGCGAATACCTTGGGGTGTCTTCTTTCTGAAATGGGGTCATTTGTGGGGTGTTTGTACTGCCCTGGCATTTTAGGGGCTCTAAAGCGTGAGAAGAAGTCTGGAATATAAATGTCTAAAAAATTTTACGCATTTGGATTCCGTGAGGGGTATGGTGAGTTCATGTGAGATTTTATTTTTTGTCGCCAGTTAGTGGACTTTGTAAGAAAAAAAATATATATATATTTTCTATGAACTCGCCATGCCCCTCAAAAGTGATCTTTTTATAGCGCCGCAGCCATTTTACGGTGTTTTTGCAGTGACCAGAAAAAAAAACATTTCTGTCACTGCGGTGGGGCGGACTGAACGCAAGTGTGCGCACAAGATCAGGCCTGATCGGGCGAACACTGCTTTTTTGTAGAGCCTATAGAACATGTCCTTTTCTATATAGTTCTGGCAATGTGCGGATCCGCAAAATGCGGAAAGCACATTGCCGGTGTCCGTGTTTTGCGGATCCGCGGTGTCCGTGTTTTGCGGATCCGTGGATCCGCAAAACACATACGGACGTCTGAATGGAGCCTTACAGGGGGGTGATCAATGACAGGGGGGTGATCAGGGAGTCTATATGGGGTGATCACCCCCCTGTAAGGCTCCATTCAGACATCCGTATGTGTTTTGCGGATCCACGGATCCGTAAAACACATACGGACGTCTGAATGGAGCCTTACAGGGGGGTGATCAATGACAGGGGGGTGATCAGGGAGTCTATATGGGGTGATCACCCCCCTGTAAGCCTCCATTCAGACGTCCGTATGTGTTTTGTGGATCCGCGGATCCGCAAAACACATATGGACGTCTGAATGGAGCCTTACAGGGGGGTGATCAATGATAGGGGGTGATCAGGGAGTCTATATGGGGTGATCAGGGGTTAATAAGTGACAGGGGGGGTGTAGTGTAGTGGTGTTTGGTGCTACTTACAGAGCTGCCTGTGTCCTCTGGTGGTCGATCCAAGCAAAAGGGACCACCAGAGGACCAGGTAGCAGGTATATTAGACGCTGTTATCAAAACAGCGTCTAATATACCTTTTTTGGGTTAAAAAAATCGGATCTACAGCCTGCCAGCAAATGATCGCCGCTGGCAGGCTGCAGATCCACTCGTTTACCTCCGGTTCCTGTGAACGTGCGCTCCTGTGTGCGCGAGTTCACAGGAAATCTCGCCTCTCGCGAGATGACGCGCCGGCGCGTCCAGGAGGAATAACAGGGCCGCTGCCAGGACGCAATCCTGCGTACGGCGGTCCTGGGGTGGTTAAATCGGATTTTCTTTTAATATAAAATGCTTTTTGAGGAAAATATATTACCATCCAAAGGTTATTTCATCATTGTTAAACTCCTATATTGTTGAATGGATTAGGCAGTGGCTGAGGGACAGACAACAGAGGGTTGTAGTCAATGGAGTATATTCAGACCATGGTCTTGTTACCAGTGGGGTACCTCAGGGATCTGTTCTGGGACCCATATTGTTTAACCCCTTAAGGACCAGGTCATTTTTTGAAAATCTGACCAGTGTCACTTTAAGTGGTGATAACTTTAAAACGCTTTGACTTATCCAGGCCATTCTGAGATTGTTTTTATCGTCACATATTGTACTTCATGACACTGGTAAAATGAAGTAAAAAAAATAAAAAATTTGCATAAATTTACCAAAAATTTTGAAAAATTTGCAAATTTCAGAGTTTCAGTTTCTCTACTTCTGTAATACATAGTAATACCCCCAAAAATTGTGATGACTTTACATTTCCCATATGTCTACTTCATGTTTGAATTATTTTGGGAATGATATTTTATTTTTTGGGGATGTTACAAGGCTTAGAAGTTTAGAAGCAAATCTTGAAATTTTTATGAAATTTTTACTTTTTAGGGACCAGTTCAGGTCTGAAGTCACTTTGTGAGGCTTACATAATAGAAACCACCCCATTCTATAAACTACACCCCTCAAGGTATTCAAAACTGATTTTACAAACTTTGTTAACCCTTTAGGTGTTGCACAAGAGTTATTGGCAAATGGGGATGAAATTTGAGAATTTGGTTTTTGGAAGGCAGATTTTGCTGGACTGGTTTATTTACACCAAGTCCCATTTGAAGCCCCCCTGATGCACCCCTAGAGTAGAAACTCCATAAAGTGACCCCATCTAAGAAACTACACCCCTCAAGGTATTCAAAACTGATTTTACAAACTTTGTTAACCCTTTAGGCGTTGCACAAGATTTAATGGAAAATAGAGATACAATTTCAAAATTTCACTTTTTTTGCAGATTTTCCATTTTAATATTTTTTTTCCAGTTACAAAGCAAGGGTTAACAGCCAAACAAAACTCATTATTTATGGCCCTGATTCTGTAGTTTACAGAAACACCCCATATGTGGTCGTCAACTGCTGTATGGGCAGACGGCATTGCGCAGAAGGAAAGGAATGCCATATGGTTTTTGTGGGCCAGATGTTGCTGGACTGTTTTTTTGACCCCATGTCCCATTTGAAGCACCCCTAGAGTAGAAACTCCAAAAAAGTGACCCCATTTTGGAAACTACGGGATAAGGTGGCAGTTTTGTTGGTACTAGTTTAGGGTTCATATGATTTTTGGTTGCTCTATATTACACTTTTTGTGCGGCAAGGTAACAAGAAATAGCTTATTTGGCACAGTTTTTTTTTGTTATTTACAACATTCATCTGACAGGTTAGATCATGTGGTAATTTTATAGAGCAGGTTGTCACGGACACGGCGATACCTAATATGTATACAATTTTTTTTATATATGTAAGTTTTCCACAATGATTTCATTTTTAAAACAATAAAAAAGTTTTAGTGTCTACATAGTCTAAGAGCCATTTTTCAGTTTTTCGGCGATTATCTTAAGTAGGGTCTCATTTTTTGCAGGATGAGATGACGGTTTTATTGGCACTATTTTGGGGTGCATATGACTATTTTATCGCTTGCTATTATGCTTTTTGTGACGTAAGATGACAAAAAATGGCTTTTTTTACACCGTTTTTTTTATTTTTTTTTACGGTGGTCACCTGAGGGTTTAGGTCATGTGATATTTTTATAGAGCCGGTCGATACGGATGCGGCGATACCTAATATGTATACCTTTTTTTTATTTATGTACGTTTTACACAATGATTTCATTTTTGAAACAAAAAAAATTATGTTTTAGTGTTTCCATAGTCTAAGAGCCATAGTTTTTTCAGTTTTTTTGCGATTATCTTGGGTAGGGTATGATTTTTTCAGGATGAGATGACGGTTTGATTGTTACAATTTTGGCGTACATGCGACTTTTTTGATCACTTTTATTAGCAAAATTTCAATTTAATCATAGTTTTTTATTTTTTATTTTTATGGCGTTCACCATTCGGGTAAAGTAACATGACCGTTTTATAGATCAGGTCGTTACGGACGCGGCGATACCAAACATGTGTAGGGAATTTTATTTTTTTCATTTTTTATCAGTGATAAATGTGTTTTTTGATTTTTACTTTTTTTTCACTTTTCTTTACTTTTTTTTGACCCAGAGCCACTTGGTTCTTGAAGATCCAGTGGGTCTGATGTCTGTATAATACAGTACAGTACAATATATAGTGTACTGTACTGTATTTTACTTACACTTTGTCTGAACATATCTATGCCTTTAGCACAGATCTGTTCAGCACCATGGACAGCAGGATCCCTGAGAAGGCGTCCTGTTGCCATGGGAACCTTCCCCGTCTGCTCAGTAGTGGCCAGAACTGCGCAGACGGGGAAGGGTAAGGAGGGGGGCTGTCTGGGGGCTCTCTCCCTCTCCATCGGGGGGCTGCAAAGGCACAGCAGCCCCCCGATGGGAGAGGGAGGGAGCTCCCTGAGCTGTTAACCTTTTCCATACAGCGGTCCGTACGGACCGCGGTATGGAAAGGGTTAAACGGCTGACATCACATCACAGATGTCAGCCGTTTATACCAGGGTGTCAGCAATGTGCTGACACCCTGGTATACCCACTGGCCACCAACGATTTTTCAAGGGGAGGCGGGCGGGGGATCGCGATCCCGCCTGCCGCACCGCCCGGCTCCCGCACCGCCCGCACCGCCCCCCCCCCCTGCACCTCCCACCGGGATAAAATCATTCAGGGGTGCAGCGGGGTGAAATATATATATTTTAGGAATACTAAAGTTTCTGATCAGAAACTGCAGAAAGCGCAACAAACTGCAGGTCTGAATTGACCTGCGGTTTGTTGTGATCGCCGACATGGGGGGGGGTCACGGGACCCCCCCGCGAATTTAGCCGAGGTGCCTGCTCAATGATTTGAGCAGGCACCTTGTTCTGATCACAGCCGGCCGGGCGGCAGTGATCGGAACAACACATGACGTACCGGTACGTCATGTGTCCTTAAGGACTCGGGAAACATGCCGTACCGATACGTCATGTGTCCTTAAGGGGTTAATATCTTTATCAGCGAAATTGCAGAAGGCCTCGATGGTAAGGCGTGTCTTTTTGCTGATGACACAAAGATTTGTAACAGGGTTTATGTTCCTGGAGGGATACACCAAATGGAAAAGGATTTAGGAAAACTAGAGGAATGGTCAAAAATCTGGCAACTAAAATTTAATGTTGATAAGTGCAAGATAATGCACCTGGGGCGTAAAACCCAAGAGCAGAATATAAAATCAGTGATACAGTCCTAACCTCAGTATCTGAGGAAAGGGATTTAGGGGTCATTATTTCAGAAGACTTAAAGGTAGGCAGACAATGTCATAGAGCAAATGGCTAGAGTGAGGCTGCAAGAGATATTCAAATGAACCGCTTGTATGTCCAGGACATGGATGGCAATTTGCCAGGTGATTGAAACAAAAGTTCAAACAAAGATTACAAAATGTCCTTGCTGTATTCTCATCAAGAGAGGTTCTGCATTCACATAACCTGTAACAGATCTTAGCCGCAACTGTTAGACAGTGCTCCACTTACTTTTTCGCTTGCGGAGCAAGATTTCAGACAAGCTCACTCAGCGTCTCACGTGTCCAGCCAGGTAATGAATCGCTGGGTTAGTGACGCAGGCGTCTGAAGCCGTCAGACCAACGGAAGCTGGTTGAGCTGAGCTGAGCTGGTAATTGCCTTAGCCTGTCAGGCCGGCAGCAGTAGATGTTACAAGGTTTTACCTTGATTTGCGGCAATAGTGACACAGGTGTAGTCCACTTTTTGAGTAGTTAGTGAATGCAAACCTTTAAAGCGGTATGGGACGTCTTCGGATACTTTAAAAATCCTCAAAGAACTGGAAATTGAAGCAAAGTCCTCCTCTTGCAAAAAACCGCACCGACAGCCTTGGTCTCTATACACACTAGACGCGTTTCGGAAACAAGTTCCTTCCTCAGTAGATAATCATAGAATGCTGAATGTAGATACAAGTCATGACTTTAAATACCCTTTTTCAGGTTAATACAAAATGTGGGTCGGATTGTGGACTAGGCTAATTACACAGCCTCAATCCACACCTATACAATATAAGCAGTGATTGCTCACAGTTTCATTGCAACCTATAACTTCCTATCACACTATGTATATATATGCACACAGTATATACTAAAAACATATAGACATACCCAAGAATAAATTATAACATATGCTGAGTAGACTAAGTTGTAGTATTGAAAAGGTTTAATAGCAGATACGGATCGAACTGCAAACTCAATTCATATCACAGTCCCTATTTCCACCATATATAAATGATCTGTAATCAATACTTTACAGCATATGTTTATAAATATTCAAAGTATGAACAATAACATAAAAAGTACTGTTTATAACAATAAAATAAATAAAATAAGTTTAAAAATAAAAATCCCCAAAAAAAAATTTAAAAAAAATTTTCAATTTTTTTTTTTTCAAAAAATTTCCTTTTTCTAAATTTTTTTTTACAATTTTTAAATACAAGATTTAAATACTGCCATAATATTCTGTTATTAAAAAAACACCCATTTTGGGCGAAATACTAAATTTGCTGCGTTTGCTGCATCTGTCAGTATAAAATACAACCTTGAACTACTGCAATAATATTCTGGGTTTAAAAAAACACAAATTTTTGGCGATATCCTACATCAGGGCCCTTTTCAGCATTTGTCATCATTTTGATTTAAATCAAATCCACCCTGGCCCTGATGTAGGGTATTGCCAAGAATGGGTGTTTTTTTTAAACCCAGAATTTTATTGCAGTATTTCAAGCTTGTATTTCACAGTAACAAATGCTGAAAAGGCCCCTGATGTAGGGTATTGCCAAGAATGGGTGTTTTTTTTAAACCTAGAATATTATTGCAGTATTTCAAGCTTGTATTTCACACTGACAAATGCAGCATAGGCCCCAGATGTAGGGTATTGCCAAAAATGGGTGCTTTTTTAAACCCAGAAAATTATTTCAGTATTTCAAGCTTGTATTTCACACTGACAAATGCTGAAAAGGGCCCTGATGTAGGGTATTGCCAAGAATGGGTGTCTTTTTAAACCCAGCATATTAGTGCAGTATTTAAAGCTTGTATTTCACACTAACAAATGCAGCATAGGCCCCTGATGTAGGGTATTGCCAAAACGGGGTGTTTTTTTAAACCCAGAATATTATTGAAGCATTTCAAGCTTGTATTTCACACTGACAAATACTGCAAAGGCACCAGATGTAGGATATTGCCAAAAATGGGTGTTTTTTTAAACCCAGAATATTATTGCAGTACTTCAAGGTTGTATTTCATACTGACAGATGCAGCAAACGCAGCAAATTTCAAGCTTGTATTTCACACTAACAAATGCAGTATAGGTGTCATGCCCTGCTCTGACTATGTGCGGAGGTCGGCCAGAATGGCAGCACGTGTTTAGTTTTTTGTTTTGTTTTGGAGTCGTGCTGGATCCGCCTCCCTTCAGGTGCACTGGGTGGGGTCATTGGTTTAAATCTCACTCAATCCCAGTGTTCTGAGCGGGTTATAGAAATCAGTATGGCCTTGGAAGCAAGGAAGGAAGGATTGTCTGTTCCAGCTCAGATCAGATAACTTTGGTTTCTGTTTTTGTTGTTTGCTGTCTAGGTTGTTTGTGTGTCTTCTGTCCCCTCCAGGTTCTTAGGGAGCAGGCTGCTCCTATTCCCCTTTTCACCATCTCAGGGATTCTAGGGTATTTTAGCCCAGGCACGAGGACACATTATTCCTACCATCAAGGTCTGAATGTGGGCTTAGCAGGATAGGGAGAGAAGTCAGGGATTTGCTAGGAGGTGACCCTTCCCCTGCTTCTCACCTAGAATCTGGTTTGTTGGTTTATCTGTGTATCTGAGATCCCGTCCGCCGTGACATTATAACCCGCCAATACTTTGACTGTCATTGATCAGCGGTTTTGTGATGGCGTCAATTGATGCGTTAGTTGACCGCATGCAGGGGCTATCCCTACAGGTTGCGGAGCTACGTGGTTCGGTCACACGGTGCCAGAATGCTCTGGCATCAGGTGCAGGTCAAATTTGTGGGGAGCCTAAAGTTGCTCTTCCTGATAGCTTTGCAGGGGGTACGGATGACTTTATCCGTTTTAGAGAGTCTTGCAAATTGTATTTTCGGCTGCGTCCATCGTTGTCAGGTGATGAAAGTCAGAGGATAGGTATAATCATTTCTCTGCTTAAAGGGGACGCGCAATCCTGGGCCTTTTCTCTGCCGCCTGGTTCTCGGGCCCTCCGGTCGGTGGAGGAATTTTTTAAGGCCCTGGGATTAATCTACGATGACCCAGATCGGGTCTCGATGGCGGAATCGAGATTACGTAATTTATTACAGGGTAAACATACTGCAGAGGCTTACTGTGTTGAGTTTAGGAGATGGGCTACCGAATCAGAGTGGAATGATCCCGCGTTACGTAGTCAGTTTTGTCAGGGGTTATCTGAGAGATTGAAAGATGCCCTTGCTTTTCATGAGTACCCAGATTCTTTGGAGAATGCAATGTCTTTGGCAGTACGGTTAGATAGACGTATTAGAGAAAGAGGTAGGGCTCCCTCCACGCAAGGGATCCCTTCTGTGAGTGGTTTCGTCTCTACTGCTTTCCAGGGTGATGTTACAGGTAACTCTGGGGTAGGGGAGGAACCCATGCAGCTGGGTCAGGTTTCTTGCCGTTCTGGTAGTAGAGACTTTAGGAAATTGCACAAACTATGTTACTACTGTGGGAAAAGTGGTCATTTTATTTTTGCTTGTCCTTTTGTTAAACCGCGGGTGGAAAAGAAAAAGAAAAAAAAAACTTTCCTGACTCTTGGTAGCGTGAATGGTGCAGTGGAGCAGGCAGATATGCAAGCTCCCTGTAATACCCGTTTTCTCCTTCCAGCTATGGTGGCGCTAGACTCAAGAAAAAATTTTGTTGAAGTATTCCTTGACTGTGGTGCTGGGGTAAACCTAATTGACTTTCTTTTTCTTCAAAATCTGGGTCTATGTACTTGCACTTTAGAAAGAGAGATTCCGGTTTTTGCAATTGATTCTTTTCTTTCTCAAAGGAGTCTCACTCATATTGCTCATGGTATTCACTTAAGGGTGGGTGATTCACATGTTGAGATTATGTCTTGTTTTGTCATGAAGGATTTGCCGGCTCCTATAGTTTTGGGGTTACCATGGTTGACTAAACATAATCCAATTATAGATTGGCAGGCGAGACAAATCATTGGTTGGAGTGAGTTTTGTTCAGATAATTGTCTTGGCACATCTATCTCTGGTGTGTCCACTACGGCTTTACCTCAGTATCTCTCAGATTTTGCGGATGTCTTTTCGGAGGGTGGGGCTCAGGAATTTCCCCCTCATCGTGACTATGATTGTCCAGTTAATCTCATCCCAGGGGCTAAGTTGCCAAAGTCTTGGCTTTACAATCTTTCTCAACCCGAAAGAGAGGTCATGCGAAAGTATGTCGCCAAGAGTTTGGCAAAAGGTCATATTAGGCCAACTAAGTCTCCGGTGGCAGTAGATTTGATCTTTGTAAAAAAAAAAAAAGATGGATCGCTGAAACCTTTTTTGGATTTCCGGGAATTGAACCGTATTACGGTCCGGGATCCATATCCCCTGCTTTGATCTCTGACCTTTTTGATCAGATTGTTGGAGCCAAGGTGTTCTCCAAGTTGGATTTGAGAGGGGCCTACAATCTGACCAGAATCAAGGAGGGGGATGAGTGGAAGACGGCCTTCAATACGCACAAGGGTCATTTTGAGAATCTGCCTTTTGTTTTGACGAAAGCGCCAGCGGTATTTCAGCGATTCGTCAATGACATTTTCCATCATTTGGTGGGGAGGTTCGTGGTGGTTTACTTGGATGACATTTTAATTTACTCTCCTGATCTGAAGACCCATCAGGATCATGTGAGACAGGTTTTGACGATCTTTCGGGAGAATAAATTAAATGTCAAATTGGAGAAATGTGTGTTTTCGGTGCAGGAGCTTCCGTTCTTGGGGTATCTGCTTTCTGACTCTGGTTTTCGTATGGACCCCGAAAAGGTCCGGGCGGTTCTGGAATGGGACCGACCAGAGAATCAGAAAGTTTTGATGCGGTTTTTGGGGTTTACAAATTATTATAGAAAATTTATTTTGAACTATTCTACCATTGTAAGACCTCTCACTGATATGACTAAGAAGGGCGCCGACGTCTCTGTCTGGTCGGATGAGGCATTGCAGGTGTCACGACCGCTACCCCAGCAGCAGTCGTGTCGCACCAGACGGAGGGGAAGGGGGACCCTTATCTACGGATAGGAATAGTATGGCCACCCCTGACTAACCCTAAGCTGGCACCTGTCTGCCCTGATACCCTAGACGGGGTGTGAACCCGTGCGGCGAGCAGGATGCCTAAACCCTCAGTCACTCTAAAGCCTAGAGTGGGGAAAGGCCGATGGGAGCACTAGTCACCATCACTCATGTCTAGGAGAACAGCAGGGGAAGACAGCAACAAACAAACTATATCAGAGATAGACTTATCCAGTCACGAGCAGAGAAGGCGATCCCAATCACGACAGTCCACGCCGGACAAGAGCTCCACAGCAACACCATCAAACGATCTCCTTCAAAGGTCAGAATAGAACTGGAAGTAAGGACTATATCTGGCAATGACTGCAAGTGAAAGTGAAACTAATATAGTAGCTGGGAGTGGCAGACAGGACTCACCTGAGAAGGATGCCTACAAACTCCCAGTCAGGACAAAAAGGTTCACAAGGCAAAACCCAGATGACATACCCTGAACCACGGAGCAAACTCACAAGCTATCGCGAGTAGCAAGTCGCTGCGACCTTCTCCTCCCAGACCTGTCTGGATCAGTCACAGTCGTGACAGTACCCCCCTTTCTACGAGGGGCCCCTGGACCCTCAAGACAAGGCCTCTCCTGATGGGAGCTATGAAAAGCCCGAATGAGTCTGTCCGCTTTTATCTCTGATGCTGGAACCCACATTCTCTCTTCGGAACCATAACCTTTCCAGTGCACCAGGTACTGAAGAGAGCGGCGAACATATCGTGAATCAACAATCTTTTCTACCTGAAACTCAAGACTGCCATCAACAACCACCGGTGGAGGCGGTATTGGCAATGGTTCAGGAGGTTCTACATATCTCTTAAGCAGAGATCTGTGGAAGACATTATGGATCCTTAGAGTCTGAGGTAGCTCCAGACGAAAAGCCACCGGGTTAATGATCTTAATTACAATAAATAAGGACCAATAAATCTCGGACCTAATTTCCACGAGGGAACCTTCAACTTGATATTTCTGGTAGACAACCACACCAAGTCATTCACCCCAAGGTCCGGACCTTCAGAGCGCTTCCTATCAGCCGCACGTTTGTATCTACCACCAATTCTCTTCAAACTTTCTTGCACACTCTGCCACACTGAAGAAAGTGAAGACGCAAATCGTTCCTCCTCGGGAATCCCAGACGGCCCCCCCTCACTAAACGTACAAAACTGAGGATGGAAACCATACGCACCAAAAAATGGTGACTTATCGGTGGATTCTTGACGACGATTATTAATGGCAAACTCGGGTAACGGTAAATAAGATGACCATTCCTCCTGATTTTCGGAAACAAAGCATCTCAAATATGTGTCTAGGTTTTGATTGGTACGTTCAGTCTGACCGTTGGACTGTGGATGGAAAGATGAAGAAAACGACAGATGAACCCCTAAACGAGAACAAAAAGCTTTCCAAAATTTAGAAACGAATTGGGTACCACGATCCGAAACAATATCGGAAGGGACCCCGTGAAGCTTCACGATGTGGTCAATAAAAACCTGAGCCAGTGTGTTAGCATTAGGCAATGCGGCAAGAGCAATAAAGTGCACCATTTTACTGAATCTGTCAACAACTACCGCTGATACTGGTAGATCCGTAAGGAAATCCATTGACAGGTGCGTCCAAGGCCTGTTGGGGATGGCCAGAGGTAAAAGACGCCCTGCCGGACGAGTATGATCTACCTTAGAACGAGCACAGGTAGCACAGGTAGCACATGCAGACACAAAATTCAACACCTCCTGGCGCCATTTAGGCCACCAGAACCGACGAGACACTAACTCAGAGGTTGCCCTACTACCTGGGTGTCCTGCCAGTGTGGAGTTATGGTGTTCTTTTAGTATCTCCAGTCGTAAATTTTCTGGCACAAACAGTTTACCCGAGGGGCAGGAGGCCTGGGCGTCCCCCTGAGCTTCCAACACCCTCCCCTCCAAACCTGAGTGTAATGCAGAGACCACCACCCCCTTTTGCAAAATGGGCTCTGGTACCTCAACATCACCCCCTCCAGGAAAACTTCGAGACAATGCATCCGCCTTAGTATTTTTTGCCCCCGGGCGATAGGTTATTACAAAATTAAACCTAGTAAAAAATAACGACCACCGAGCCTGTCTAGGGGTGAGACGTTTAGCAGACTCCAGATATAATAAGTTTTTGTGATCAGTAATCACCGTGACGGGATGAACCGCCCCCTCCAAAAAATGACGCCACTCCTCAAAAGCCAACTTAATAGCCAAAAGTTCCCTGTTGCCAATATCATAGTTCCTTTCTGCAGTAGACAATTTCTTCGAAAAGAAAGCACACGGACGCCATTCACCAGGGGACGGGCCCTGAGATAGTACCGCTCCCACCCCCACCTCTGATGCGTCAACCTCTACAATAAAAGGAAGCGAGAAATCTGGCTGTACGAGAATAGGGGCCGAGGTGAATCTCTCCTTCAGAGATGCAAAGGCAGTTTTGGCTGCATGTGACCATTTGGAAAAATCGGATCCCTTTCGGGTCATGTCCGTCAGTGGTTTGACCACCAAGGAATAGTTTTTTATAAACTTTCTATAAAAATTGGCAAACCCCAGGAAGCGTTGCAATGCCTTCAGGTTCTCAGGCAGATCCCAGTCTATAATCGCCCGGACTTTCTCTGGATCCATGCGGAAACCTGAATCTGACAACACATACCCCAGAAATGGCAGTTCTTTTACGGCGAACACACATTTTTCTAACTTAGCAAACAATTTGTTGGCCCTTAATATCTGCAGCACTTGTCTCACATGGATCTGATGTGTATCCAGATCCGGGGAATAGACCAGGATGTCATCAAGATATATCACAACAAATCTCCCGATAAGGTGACTAAAAATATCGTTGACAAAATGCTGGAATACCGCAGGCGCATTAGTAAGACCAAATGGCATGACCAGATTTTCATAATGCCCTTCCGGAGTATTAAAAGCCGTCTTCCACTCATCCCACTCTTTGATGCGAACCAGGTTATAGGCTCCTCTTAGATCCATTTTGGAGAACCATTTAGCACCAGCAACCTGATTAAAGAGGTCGGGAATGAGAGGAAGAGGATAGGGATCTCGGATAGTTATCCGGTTTAATTCCCGGAAATCCAGGCAAGGACGTAGGCCCCCATCTTTCTTTTTAACGAAAAAGAACCCTGCAGCCACAGGTGAAGAAGAGGGTCTGATGTGTCCCTTAGCCAAACTCTCCGAAATATAATCTTTCATAGCCTTCCTCTCCGGGCCGGAAAGATTGTATAACCGGGTTTTAGGTAGTTTGGCCCCAGGTAGTAGATTAATCGGGCAATCATATGGACGATCAGGTGGTAACCCCTGACAACCCTTCTCAGAGAACACATCCATAAAATCTGACAGAAAGGCAGGTAAAGATGTTACAGAGAGTGTAGAGCACCTACTACTCAAGCAGTTGTCCTTACAATGTTCACTCCACTCCACAATCTCCCCGGCCTGCCAATCCACCACTGGATTGTGAGTCACCAGCCAGGGAAGCCCCAATACCATAGGAGCCGGAAGACCGTCCAGGACATAACACGAGATATGCTCTTTATGGAGGTCCCCTACCTGCAGATGGATATTATGAATGATCTGAGTTAACTCTTTCTGAGTAAGAGGGGAGGAGTCGATGGCAAAAACAGGAATAGTTCTGCGTATCGGTTCTGGAGTAAAACCCAGAGCCTGAGCAAACCGTGAATCCACCAAGTTGACCCCCGCCCCACTGCCCAAAAAGACGGAACAGATCTCAGTCTTATTGCCCGCCTCAACGGTAGCGGACAACAAAAACTGAGACATGCGTATGGAGGAAACGAATACGCCCAGACTGTTATCCTCCGCACAATCTGGGGACTCTAGTTTTCCCGGCGGCTCCTTTGTTTGTGGTCTCTTGGGTTCTGAGGGACAAACCTTTACAAAATGACCCCTCCCCCCACAACGAAAACAAACCTCTGACCTACAGCGGAACTTAGGAGGATTCACCCGTCTAGTGGCGCCCCCTATTTGCATTGGTTCGACTGGATCATAACAAACCGATCCCTGCCCTATAGAGGCCTCCGTAAAATTTAATAGTCTCTCCCTGAGTCGTCTGTCGATTCTTATGGACAGAGACATAGCAGCCTCCAGAGACCCAGGGACCTCGTATACCGCCAGCGCGTCTTTTAATTTTTCAGACAACCCCTGGCAGAACTGACTCCTAAGGGCCGAGTCATTCCATAACGTATCAGTAGCCCACCTACGGAATTCGGAACAATATAGTTCAGCAGACCGGTTCTCCTGCCGAAGTCCACGTAGCTTAGACTCAGCCAGTGAGACCCTGTCCGGGTCATCATATACGAGACCCAGGGCTTCAAAAAACTCCTCCACTGATCGTAAGGCCAGAGAGTCTGATGGTAGGGAGAAAGCCCAAGCCTGCGGATCTCCTTGCAGGAGAGAAATTACAATACCCACCCGTTGTTCCTCACCGCCGGAGGATCTAGGGCGTAACCTGAAGAACAATTTGCAAGCTTCTCTGAAGGTTACAAATTGGTCTCTCCCTCCTGAGAACCTATCAGGTAAAGCCACTTTTGGCTCAGGAGTACCTTGGTTTCCCATAGCAACGGTGGAACCCAAGGATGGCTGCTGCTGCTGCAGCAGCACTGTTGCTTTTAATCCTGCCAGTTCAAGGGATAATCCCTGTAATTGTTTCGCCAAAACCGTAACCGGATCCATAGTGGAACAGAAAAATACAAAGCAAAACAGCAAGCAAAAAAGAAATGTCACTTTTTTTTTTTTTAAAAGGCCAGATATACTGTCACGACCGCTACCCCAGCAGCAGTCGTGTCGCACCAGACGGAGGGGAAGGGGGACCCTTATCTACAGATAGGAATAGTATGGCCAACCCTGACTAACCCTAAGCTGGCACCTGTCTGCCCTGATACCCTAGACGGGGTGTGAACCCGTGCGCGAGCAGGATGCCTAAACCCTCAGTCACCCTAAAGCCTAGAGTGGGGAAAGGCCGATGGGAGCACTAGTCACCATCACTCATGTCTAGGAGAACAGCAGGGGAAGACAGCAACAAACAAACTATATCAGAGATAGACTTATCCAGTCACGAGCAGAGAAGGCGATCCCAATCACGACAGTCCACGCCGGACAAGAGCTCCACAGCAACACCATCAAACGATCTCCTTCAAAGGTCAGAATAGAACTGGAAGTAAGGACTATATCTGGCAATGACTGCAAGTGAAAGTGAAACTAATATAGTAGCTGGGAGTGGCAGACAGGACTCACCTGAGAAGGATGCCTACAAACTCCCAGTCAGGACAAAAAGGTTCACAAGGCAAAACCCAGATGACATACCCTGAACCACGGAGCAAACTCACAAGCTATCGCGAGTAGCAAGTCGCTGCGACCTTCTCCTCCCAGACCTGTCTGGATCAGTCACAGTCGTGACAGCAGGCCTTTTCAGCTATTAAGGAGTGTTTTGCGTCTGCTCCCGTTCTGGTGCAGCCCGATGTGTCTCAGCCATTCGTGGTGGAGGTTGATGCATCAAAAGTGGGGGTTGGAGCGGTGCTTTCGCAGGGTTCATCTCCTGGCAAATGGGTCCCGTGTGCTTTTTTTCTCCAAGAAGCTCTCGGTCGCCGAGAAGAATTATGATGTTGGTGATAGAGAGTTTGCTGACTATCAAGTTGGCCTTTGAGGAATGGCATCACTGGTTGGATCTGCTCTGACTATGTGCGGAGGTCGGCCAGAATAGCAGCACATGTTTAGTTTTTTGTTTTGGAGTCGTGCTGGATCCGCCTCCCTTCAGGTGCACTGGGTGGGGTCATTGGTTTAAATCTCACTTAATCCCAGTGTTCTGAGCAGGTTATAGAAATCAGTCTGGCCTTGGAAGGAAGGATTGTCTGTTCCAGCTCAGATCAGATAAGTTTGGTTTCTGTTTTTGTTGTTTGCTGTCTAGGTTGTTTGAGTGTCTTCTGTCCCCTCCAGGTTCTTAGGGAGCAGGCTGCTCCTATTCACCTTTTCACCATCTCAGGGATTCTAGGGTATTTTAGCCCAGGCACGAGGACACATTATTCCTACCATCAAGGTCTGAATGTGGGCTTAGCAGGGTAGGGAGAGAAGTCAGGGATTTGCTAGGAGGTGACCCTTCCTCTGCTTCTCGCCTAGAATCTGGTTTGTTGGTTTATCTGTGTATCTGAGATCCCGTCCGCCGTGACAATAGGACCCAGATGTAGGGTATTGCCAAAAATGGGTGTTTTTTTAAACCCAGAAAAAATTATTGCAGTATTTCAAGCTTGTATTTAACACTGACAAATGCTGCAAAGGCACCAGATGTAGGATATAGCCAAAAATGGGTGTTTTTTTTAAAATACAGAATATTAACGCAGTATTTCAAGCTTGTATTTTACACTAACAAATGCAGCATAGGCCCCAGATGTAGGGTTTTGCCCAAAATTTGTGTTTTTTTGGAGTATTAGGCCTACACATAACTCTGAAGCATCAGGATAATAGCAGCAGTCATTGGTAATGGCAGAGTATAATACCTACAAATAATTAAGACGCATCAGTACAATAGCAGCATGCAGATGGTTATTTAACATTATAGTTTAAGATTAACACATAGCTCAGCGTAACTCAGCAGGAACAGACAACTGCATGTTATTGTTTTGCAGCAGGAAAGTGTTCCCAGGAATGTGCCCCCGGCAGACGGGGTAAATAACTCTATAAAAATTATAGTACACCAACAGCCGCATGTTTGTTCCTCGGTTACATCAGGAGTGTTCTCCCACGCATAAAAACAAAAATATTTTTTACTAAATTTTCTTTAATCTAATTTATTTAAGATTGAAAAGTCCAATATAAAATAGTCCTATATATCAGATAACATAAACCGAATACCCCGTAAGTTTAAACAGAAATTGTGTGTTTATTCAACAGTAATTAACTTTTTGGTCAACACAATGAGACATTTCTCAAGTAGTGACCAAAGTGAATTGTGGCAATTTCAAGGTTTAATACCAAATGTTTTGTATTTTTCACAGAAAAATATTATTACATGCATCAACAAAAATTTTACATGCTTTTTATATTTTCTATAAATAAAAAATAAAAAAATAAGAACATTTGATACTATTAGTATTATCCATACAGTGAACAGATTAATAACTTCACTAACTTCAATAACATTAGCTTAATTCATCTGATTGATAATTTTTAGCAATATAAAAAAAATAAGTGTCATAACAAAAAAAAACGTTACAATAAAAAAAAATGTAATACGTGGGCTAAGAACTAACCAGCATGGATCCGAGATAGCGTCCCGTCTTGATAATTGTGCATGTTGGTGCATAGCTTCTACCTTACAGACATAAATATGTGATGCAATGAGTATAATCACTCTCCAAATGGTGACATGGCTTCAAGAAGATTATATAGTCCACAGTTTATACTGCTAGGTTTAAAGCTGTGTTTATATAAAATTAGCATGTGTAAATTATCATTACATATTTGTCAATAAGTAACATATAAATATAAATCATTATTTCGATATATACATGTGGCAATAAGGCTCCATTCACAAAACGGGATTACCACACGGATCAGTATAACGCCAGTCACACCCAACTATGTAGAGAGTCAACACGGAAGTCAGGCATCCTTTCCAGGACAACAGACAACACATGTTTGAACCTTAGTCTCTATGTAAAATAAAACAAAAATAATAAAATAATAAACTGCTATCAGGTTCATCAATCAGTCCTGTACAATGTTAAATGCACAAGACCTTTTGACAAGTGAATGCCACATGCGGTCTCCACCTTACTACAGTGAGAACCACAACTGGGCCTCCTCAAACCCAACTTCAGCAAAATAATAAAATACACTGCTCAAAAAAATAAAGGGAACACAAAAATAACACATCCTAGATCTGAATTAATTAAATATTCTTCTGAAATACTTTGTTCTTTACATAGTTGAATGTGCTGACAACAAAATCACACAAAAAAAAATAATGGAAATCTAATTTTTTAACCCATGGAGGTCTGGATTTGGAGTCACCCTCAAAATTAAAGTGGAAAAACACACTACAGGCTGATCCAACTTTGATGTAATGTCCTTAAAACAAGTCAAAATGAGGCTCAGTAGTGTGTGTGGCCTCCACGTGCCTGTATGACCTCCCTACAACGCCTGTGCATGCTCCTCATGAGGTGGCGGACGGTCTCCTGAGGGATCTCCTCCCAGACCTGGACTAAAGCATCTGCCAACTCCTGGACACTCTGTGGTGCAACGTGACGTTGGTGGATAGAGCGAGACGTGATGTCCCAGATGTGCTCAATTGGATTCAGGTCTGGGGAACGGGCGGGCCAGTCCATAGCATCAATGCCTTCGTCTTGCAGGAACTGCTGACACACTCCAGCCACATGAGGTCTAGCATTGTCTTGCATTAGGAGGAACCCAGGGCCAACCGCACCAGCATATGGTCTCACAAGGGGTCTGAGGATCTCATCTCGGTACCTAATGGCAGTCAGGCTACCTCTGGCGAGCACATGGAGGGCTGTGCGGCCCTCCAAAGAAATGCCACCCCACACCATTACTGACCTAATGACAAACCGGTCATGCTGGAGGATGTTGCAGGCCTCCTCCACGTCTCCTGATGTACTGGCCTGTCTCCTGGTCTCCTGGTAGCGCCTCCATGCTCTGGACACTACGCTGACAGACACAGCAAACCTTCTTGCCACAGCTCGCATTGATGTGCCATCCTGGATAAGCTGCACTACCTGAGCCACTTGTGTGGGTTGTAGACTCCGTCTCATGCTACCACTAGAGTGAAAGCACCGGCAGCATTCAAAAGTGACCAAAACATCAGCCAGGAAGCATAGGAACTGAGAAGTGGTCAGGTCACCACCTGCAGAACCACTCCTTTATTGGGGGTGTCTTGCTAATTGCCTATAATTTCCACCTGTTGTCTATCTAATTTGCACAACAGCATGCGAAATTGATTGTCACTCAGTGTTGCTTCCTAAGTGGACAGTTTGATTTCACAGAAGTGTGATTGACTTGGAGTTACATTGTGTTGTTTAAGTGTTCCCTTTATTTTTTTGAGCAGTGTATAAAATAAATTAAATTAATACATTTATGTTTTGTGAATGAAGCAGAACACCGCATGATTACATTTAAAAAAAATAATATATATTTCTATAACTAAGTATAAAATTATTGCCAATACATAATGAACATAGCACATGCGCAAAAATGAAACATGCCCACCAGTTTAAGAGAATTCAAATACTCTATACTTGACAAAGCCCTATGGAGAAAAAGTGGTCCATGCTGGTTGTCTCCGCACGATCTGGACAGACAGCATCAATAGGTATTTGTTAACACTGACTGTACTAGAATGCCGACTCCTAACTTGGCAGAATAAAGGCAGACAGTTGCAGTGTAATGCACTGCCTGTTCCAAAAAAAAGTAAACTAAAAAATAAATAAAAACATTTCCTAAGGTGTTAAGGTCTGGACTCTGTTGTGGGAAATTCATGTGTCAAAATGATGTCTCATGCTCGCTGAAACAATCCTTCACAAGGTGAGCATGATCTATCCTGTCATTGTCACCTTGGAGTATGCCCGTGCCATCAGGGAAAAAAAAATCCATTGATGCAATAACCTGTTAATTCAGGAAGCTCAGGAAGTCTGCTGACCTCATTCTTGGAGTACATACAGTTGCAGAACCTAGACCTGACCAACTGCAGCAACGCCAGATCATAGCACTGCCCCCACAGGCTTGTACTGTAGGAACTAGGCAAGATGGGTGCATCAATTAATCTGCCTCTCTTATTACCCTGATGCGCCCATCACTCTGGAACAGGGTAAATCTGGACTTATCAGACCACATGATCTTTCATGCCTCCACAGTTTTCCCTTGCAAATTGAAGCTTTTTTTTATTGTTTGCCCCATTGATTATTGGTTTTCTTATGGCTACACAGCTGATCAGTCCAAATCCCTTGAGTTCCATTGGCATTGTGTGTGTGGAAATGCTCTTACTTTCACTATGACACATAGGCTTGAGTTCAACTGTTCTTTGTATCAAATTTTATTTCACCAAACGTTGAAGTGATCGCCAAGCAGGATCATTCTGAATTTTTTTCCTGCTACATTTATTCATCTATCCTTCCAGTTTTTAATTATGCGTTGGACAGTTCTTAACCCAATTTTAGTAGTTTCTTCTATCTCATTAGATGTTTTCTCTGCTTGATGCATGCCAATGATTTGACCCTTCTCAAACAGACTAACATCTTTTCCACGCACACGAGATGTGTCTTTCTACATGGTTGTTTAAGAAATGAGAAGCAACTTATTGCACCAGTCGGGGATAAATTACTTGTTGCCAGCTGAAAGATAATCGCCCATGCAGTAATTATCCAATCAGAGGCTCATACCTATTTGATAAGTTACATCTAGGTGCCTATTTTTTGGGTTGGGAAAGGCAGTGTAGTAACAATACAGTTTAAGGCTTACACATCTATGGGCCCAACCAAGCAGTATCATGTCAGACAGCAGCATGTAAATGGTAACTCTGTAGTATTAATGACTCCAAATTTCTAGACTCAACTACGCAGGATTATTACAGAGCCAAGTAGTTAAATGTTAATGCTGTAGTATAAGGTCTAAACATAGATAGGACTAACTATGCTGATTAAGGACAGGCAACATCAGCAGCACCTGGTAAAGGTAATTGTGTACTATAAGGCATAAAACATAAATCAACATGATCATGACATGCAGCAGCAGGCTTTTGGTAACGTTTGAGTATAAGGCCTACACATGTCTCAGCCCAACTCAGCAGGACAGGCAGCAGCAGGTAATGGTGTTGTAAAAGGCCCATAGATAACTCAGCATAATCATGACAGGCAGCAACAGCAGGCTTTTGGTAACATTCGAGTATAAGGCCTACACATGCCTCAGCCCAACTCAGCAGGACAGGCAGCAGCAGGTAATGGTGTGTTAATAGGCCCATAGATAACTCAGCATGATCATGACAGGCAGCACCAACAGCAGGCTTTTGGTAACATTCGAGTATAAGACCTACACATGTCTCGGACAAACTCAGCAGGACAGGCAGCAGCAGCAGCTTCTAAATGTGCAGCAGGAATGTGTTCCTAGGAATGTAACCCCAACAGACCTGGGCAACAACAAAACTAAACGAAGACACCTCTAACCGCAGCAGGTTACAAGTTTTCAGCAGAAATGTGTTCCCAGGAATGGACCCCCCACCAGACCCGAGCAATACCAAAATTAGAATAAAACTTGTTACAGTAGTAAGTTCATTGTGTAAAGCAGTAATGTGATAACATGGATAGTGAATGTCAAATTTTTTGTTTAAATGATTTAAGGTAAAGCTATTTTACCTTCTGAAAGCACAATCTAAATGAGTAACAAATAAGAAATTCATTCTGACCACACCCTTCTGCTCTCAGTTTCCTTATCAGGTATATCTAGTCTGTAGCAGAACACTGCGTTAATGCAGCCTGCCTCACCGTGTGCTGATTCCTCTGAGCCAGAGGACGGCAGGAGTGGCAGGGTTTAGCAGCGGCTCTGTCGTCCTCCTCTTGTCTGTGAGGAGGCATGTGTACCGCCGGTCGACCCACCCATACACGATCGTCGCTGCACACACTCTGCACTGAGGACATTGGCACGACCCCGCCGTTTTCACCCGTCAAAGCCCAGAAGCCAGTGAAGAACTTGCTTGCCTTGGGCCGGGTGTAGAAGTGTCCCCTGCTCTGATGCCAGGGTTAGTTCCCATTCCCCTCGGTCATGCCTCTGTCACTGTCCCCATCTACTGGTGGGGTCCTCGGCGGCTGCCTCCAGTACGCAGCCTGGTTCATCTATCGCAGTTCATGCTGCCGAATAAGGCTTTAGCTGTGACGCTTGGCTATACATGGGGGGGTAGTGTCACACAGCCCGGAGCAGACTTCACCAGGGAGGGTCTGACAGGCACAGGGGAGTACCTACACTGTCATACAGCAGACCGTAGTTTGTAGGACTGATGAATGTCAGTCTGTCCACGGAGTCAGTGGACAGACGGGTCCGCTTGTCAGTGACCACCCCACCTGCTGCACTGAATATCCGCTCAGACAGTATGCTGGAGGGGGGGTAAGACAGTAACTCAAGCTCATACTGAGCGAGCTCACGACAGGTGTCCAGCCTAGCAACCCAGTACTCCATGGGGTCGTCAGTGCTCATGCTGTCGGAAGCACCAACTGACCCCATGTAGTCTGTCACCATGCGGGCCAGTCGCTGGTGGTGACTTATGCTGCTGGTACTGGGTCGCGCAGACTGGTAGAACAGCCTCATCTCACCCATAAGGTCACCTGCTCGGCTGGTGCTGCTGGGGCCAGCCACCTGCAGGGTGAAATGGGCGGGGAGAACTGGAGCGTGAGGCTGAGGGTTTGCCTGCTCCAGTCGGTTGATCAGACAGGCCCGCAGTTGATCCATCCAGGCCTGTCTCCGGCTGGCTGGGATGAACTGCTCCAGTTTCCCCTTGCAGTGAGGGTCTAAAAGGGTGGCCAACCAATTATCATCCCTCCCCTTAATTTTCCTGATCCGGGGGTCCCTGCTGAGGCATCGCAGCATATGGGCAGCCATGGGGAAGAGAACAGCCCGCTGTGACTCTTCATGGCTGCCCGTGACCATGACCTCTTCATTCTCCTGCTGCTGCTCCCGGTCCCAGACTCCTGGACGTTGACAATTTCTTCCTCCTCTTCGTCCTGGTGGAGCATTGCTGCCTCTTCTTGCTCCACCAAGGCACTCTCCCCAGCCTGGAGCAGGCGATCTAGTGTCCTGTCCAGCAGGAACACTATGGGGAGCACGTCATTGAGGCCGACATGCTCCCTGCTGACCATCTTGGTCGCCTGCTCGAATGGAGCCAACACGTAGCAGAACTGATGTATCTGCCCCCACTCCGCATTAGTGATGTAGGTGAGTGGGTGTGATGGCCCTGGAGTGGTACCCAGCCGAGCCATAGACCTCCCTCTGCTCACCCTGGCATGGCACAGCTTACAAATGGCAATTATAACATCATCTGCACCCAAACAGGTGACTTCCGCACCGACCTCCTGTCAGATGGGGTGGTGCTGGCTTGCGCCTGTTCGGGCTCAGTGCACACAGGTTGAGCTGGCTGCTGCTGCCTATTCCTGTTACCAGTGGAGCCCTGACAATCGGCTCCCTGGTGACCTGGCGCACCATTTGCCTCGGGTGCCTACCTTCATCGGTGCTTCTGTCACCTGACAAAGGAGTTGGCACCCATTCTGCCTCACCCTCCTCTTTATTCCCTATAATGTCAGACCCAGGGCCAACCAGGGGTGGACTGAGGGGAACAACCCTCGCCGACGCCTGGGTCTGACTAGGTGCAGGGGTTATGTGGCTGACACCACCCGCACCAGTTGGAAGGGATTTCACTGGGGTTTTTACAGCCTCCTCCTCCTCATCCCCCATCCCTTCCAAAAGGTCCTGCCCAGCCAGAGGACTAAACTGCAATTCCACCTCCTGCATTGCCTCCCCCAAGATGTCCCTCTCAATGTCACTGTCTTCGAACATGAGCGGGGAACATTCTTGGGGGCTGGTCCTACAGGAGGCGGAGTGCTGCTGCTGCTGGGAGCCGGGGCAGAGGACTCCATGGCACTGGAATCTGCCACGAGAGCCACCACAGCTTCTGCATCTTGCGAAGCAATGGGACGGCTGCTAAGCCCGAAAAAATTCACGGATAAGGTGGACGTCCCTAACACTAGCACCCGCCTGTCCGTGGAGAGAGGAGTGGCCCTGTGCTGGCAGCAGTCCAGCACCGGAACCAATTCCCCTAGTTCCCCTACCACGACCGCGGCTGCCTGCATGGCCCGGTACACTCATGCTGTTTATATTGTTATATAATACCCCCCCCAAAAAAAAAAATATTAATAAAAAGTGATTTTGGTAATACTTTATTGGGGAGGGTGTGGCAGGCGCAGCACTATGGAGTGCCTTTTGCGCTGTGGCATTAGAAGAACTTTGATATCTCTGACTTTTAGTCTAACCAGACTGTCTATTACTCGGTAATTCCTCTAGCGCCGTTCCATGGAAACACCAAATGCATCAAATAACTTCTATATTAACTTCAACTTTTCTTCATATATAACACTGCCGCCTCCGCAGCAGATAGTCCATGTACAAAATACATGTTGAAAAGATATCACAAAATGGTGGATATATTTCTCTCTTGAGTATCTGTACTCTCACTTTAAGTTATTTAAGCACTTTATGATCTCTTTGAGAGGTATATCTGAGATTTAACTAATAGTTCTACTTGCAGTATGCAGTTAGCAGTGACTATTTGCAGATTGGTTGAGTATGATCTGGTATGGTTGCTATTTGTATGGTTTGTTAAGTAGTTCACAGTTTGCAACTGTAGCTTGCAATTGTGGTTTGCAATTGTAGTTTGATTTGGTGGAACTGTAAGTAAACACATATATACACTGCTCAAAAAAATAAAGGGAACACTTAAACAACACAATGTAACTCCAAGTCAATCACACTTCTGTGAAATCAAACTGTCCACTCAGGAAGCAACACTGAGTGACAGTCAATTTCACATGCTGTTGTGCAAATGGGATAGACAACAGGTGGAAATTATAGGCAGTTAGCAAGACGCCCCCAATAAAGGAGTGGTTCTGCAGGTGGTAACCACAGACCACTTCTCAGTTCCTATGCTTCCTGGCTGATGTTTTGGTCACTTTTGAATGCTGGCGGTGCTTTCACCCTAGTGGTAGCATGAGACGGAGTCTACAACCCACAAAAGTGGCTCAGGTAGTGCAGCTTATCCAGGATGGCACATCAATGCGAGCTGTGGCAAGAAGGTTTGCTGTGTCTGTCAGCGTAGTGTCCAGAGCATGGAGGCGCTACCAGGAGACAGGCCAGTACATCAGGAGACGTGGAGGAGGCCGTAGGAGGGCAACAACCCAGCAGCAGGACCGCTACCTCCGCCTTTGTGCAAGGAGGAACAGGAGGAGCACTGCCAGAGCCCTGCAAAATGACCTCCAGCAGGCCACAAATGTGCATGTGTCTGCTCAAACGGTCAGAAACAGACTCCATGAGGGTGATATGAGGGCCCGACGTCCACAGGTGGGGGTTGTGCTTACAGCCCAACACCGTGCAGGACGTTTGGCATTTGCCAGAGAACACCAAGATTGGCAAATTCGCCACTGGCGCCCTGTGCTCTTCACAGATGAAAGCAGGTTCACACTGAGCACATGTGACAGACGTGACAGAGTCTGGAGCCGCTGTGGAGAACATTCTGCTGCCTGCAACATCCTCCAGCATGACCGATTTGGCATTGGGTCAGTAATGGTGTGCGGTGGCATTTCTTTGGAGGGCCGCACAGCCCTCCATGTGCTCGCCAGAGGTAGCCTGACTGCCATTAGGTACCAAGATGAGATCCTCAGACCCCTTGTGAGACCATATGCTGGTGCGGTTGGCCCTGGGTTCCTCCTAATGCAAGACAATGATAGACCTCATGTGGCTGGAGTGTGTCAGCAGTTACTGCAAGATGAAGGCATTGATGCTATGGACTGGCCCGCCCGTTCCCCAGACCTGAATCCAATTGAGCACATCTGGGACATCATGTCTCGCTCTATCCACCAATGTCACGTTGCACCACAGACTGTCCAGGAGTTGGCAGATGCTTTAGTCCAGGTCTGGGAGGAGATCCCTCAGGAGACCGTCCGCCACCTCACCAGGAGCATGCACAGGCGTTGTAGGGAGGTCATACAGGCCCGTGGAGGCCACACACACTACTGAGACTCATTTTGACTTGTTTTAAGGACATTACATCAAAGTTGGATCAGCCTGTAGTGTGTTTTTCCACTTTAATTTTGAGTGTGACTCCAAATCCAGACCTCCATGGGTTGAAAAATTTGATTTCCATTTTTTTATTTTTGTGTGATTTTGTTGTCAGCACATTCAACTATATAACAAAACAATAACAAATACAGGTGCACTCTGCAGTAATACTAAATCCTCAAACTGATTTTAAAATTGAGAGATTAGTCAACATGTCCTACGGTGTAGAACATGTCTAAGCCCGGACACCGCGACAAGGTTTCTCAAGTAGCCCGGGACCCTACACTCTCCTACCTGAGCCGTATGGGCGATACCAGGAGCCAGTGGGCAAATTACAGGAGCATAAGGCCGACTCACAAACAACTCACCAGTTACCTCCAGCATGTGGCCATGCTTGCAATGGGAGGAGGGAGGAGTCTGTGAGTCCCACTCAAGACTTGCTGATATGTCCCAGGCCTCACAGGTGCACCTAAATGTGGCCTGTAGATGGAAAACAGGCACATTTAAATAGGAGTTTATACACCTCCAGAAATCTATATATACAAACTAAGAAGACAAGTTGGCATTAGCAGGAGGTGCTTCAAACCCACATGCAGTTGTGCATATATATAGGGGAGCAAATCCTGCACTTGTGGCCCGTTGCTAATGGCGATCCCCAGCAAAATGCATACAATGGAGGATGCCCGCGGCGAACCACAAGTACCACAATAGACATCCTACACACATTTAGGTGCACCTGTGAGGCCTGGGACATATCAGCAAGTCTTGAGTGGGACTCACAGACTCCTCCCTCCTCCCATTGCAAGCATGGCCACATGCTGGAGGTAACTGGTGAGTTGTTTGTGAGTCGGCCTTCTGCTCCTGTAATTTGCCCACTGGCTCCTGGTATCGCCCATACGGCTCAGGTAGGAGAGTGTAGGGTCCCGGGCTACTTGAGAAACCTTGTCGCGGTGTCCGGGCTTAGACATGTTCTACACCGTAGGACATGTTGACTAATCTCTCAATTTTAAAATCAGTTTGAGGATTTAGTATTACTGCAGAGTGCACCTGTGTTTGTTATTGTTTTGTTATATTGTTATATTAATTATTACATCCGCACTTGTTACCTTGTGTAGGATGTCTATTGTGGTACTTGTGGTTCGCCGCGGGCATCCTCCATTGTATGCATTTTGCTGGGGATCGCCATTAGCAACGGGCCACAAGTGCAGGATTTGCTCCCCTATATATATGCACAACTGCATGTGGGTTTGAAGCACCTCCTGCTAATGCCAACCTGTCTTCTTAGTTTGTATATATAGATTTCTGGAGGTGTATAAACTCCTATTTAAATGTGCCTGTTTTCCATCTACAGGCCACATTTAGGTACACCTGTGAGGCCTGGGACATATCAGCAAGTCTTGAGTGGGACTCACAGACTCCTCCCTCCTCCGATTGCAAGCATGGCCACATGCTGGAGGTAACTGGTGAGTTGTTTGTGAGTCGGCCTTATGCTCCTGTAATTTGCCCACTGGCTCCTGGTATCGCCCATACGGCTCAGGTAGGAGAGTGTAGGGTCCCGGGCTACTTGAGAAACCTTGTCGCGGTGTCCGGGCTTAGACATGTTCTACACCGTAGGACATGTTGACTAATCTCTCAATTTTAAAATCAGTTTGAGGATTTAGTATTACTGCAGAGTGCACCTGTGTTTGTTATTGTTTTGTTATATTGTTATATTAATTATTACATCCGCACTTGTTACCTTGTGTAGGATGTCTATTGTGGTACTTGTGGTTCGCCGCGGGCATCCTCCATTGTATGCATTTTGCTGGGGATCGCCATTAGCAACGGGCCACAAGTGCAGGATTTGCTCCCCTATATATATGCACAACTGCATGTGGGTTTGAAGCACCTCCTGCTAATGCCAACCTGTCTTCTTAGTTTGTATAGCACATTCAACTATGTAAAGAACAAAGTATTTCAGAAGAATATTTAATTAATTCAGATCTAGGATGTGTTATTTTTGTGTTCCCTTTATTTTTTTGAGCAGTGTATATCTAGTACAGTATACAGTTCTAAACACAATACTAACAATATAAACATTATATAACTGTTCTAAATACCTTTTTTTGGCCTCTTGTTCCCATAAAACTCAGCTCTCAGTGGAGTGAATGTCTCTTCAGCTCCTGTCTCTGGTGAATACTGATTCTAGCAGCAGGAGCCTGGGGAATTCCCAGACAGGCTGTGTGTGAGGCTGGCTGTGATTGGTGAAAACTTTTGCTGTGTGAGAAGCTGGCTGTGATTGGCCTAGATAATACATTTGCGGCCTTTGTTGCATTTGTGACAGTGAAATACAAACTTTAAATACTGCAATTATTTACTGGGTTGAAAAAACTAAATTTTTTTGCAAGACCCTACATCTGGCGCCTTTGTTGCATTTGTCACAATGAAATAAAAGCTTTAAATACTTCAATTATATTTTGGTTTTTAAAAAATAATAATAATACATTTGCGGCCTTTGCTGCATTTCTGACAGTCCAATTCAAGCGTTAGATACTGCTGTTATATTCTGGTTTTAAAAAAACACCCATTTTGGGCAAGATTTTGGGCAAGATAATACATTTGCGGCCTTTATTGCATTTGTGACAGTCCAATACAAGCGATAGATACTGCTGTTCTATTCTGGCTATAAAAAAAACACAGATTTTGGGCAAGATGATACATTTGCTGCCTTTGTTGCATTCATCACAGTAAAATACAAGCTTTAAATACTGCAATTATATACTGGCTTTTAAAAAAAACACAATATTTTTTGCAAGACCCTACATCTGGGACCTTTGTTGCATTTATCAAAGTGAAATATACAAGCTTAAAATACTGCAATTATATACTGGGTTTTAAAAAAACACCAATTTTTTAAAAGACCCTACATCTGGGGCCTTTGCTACATTTGTCACAGTGAAATACAAGCTTTAAATACTGCAATTATATTTTGGTTTTAAAAAAACACTCATTTTGGGCAAAATAATACATTTGCGGCCTTTGCTGGATTTCTGACAGTCCAGTACAAGCGTTAGATACTGCTGTTATATTCTGGTTTTAAAAAAACACCCATTTTGGGTAAAATAATACATTTTCGGCCTTTGTTGCATTTGTGACAGTGAAATACAAATTTGAAATGCTGCAATTATATACTGGGTGGAAAAAAACACCCATTTTTTGCAAGACCATACATCTGGGGCCTTTGTTGCATTTATCACAGTGAAATACAAGCAAATACTGCAATTTTATACTGGGTTAAAAAAAACACCCTTTATATGACATCCAAAACATGATGTCACTGTAAATAACTCTGCTTTTGTCTCTAAAACATAAACATAGGAACTGTATTAAGGTTATTAGCAGGTTTAGCTATATACACATATAAGCTATATTAGCAACCTAGGACAGGTCTTAGCTGGCCAGCTACAGAGGGGACGATGGGGAAAAAATGAAATATACAAAAAAAAATTATAATATGTAGGACTAAATTAAATTTTATTATACCAACTAAACTGAGACAGACCCTAACTAACTAACACAAGACACAGAAAACCTAAGACTCTAAATTTTTATTTTTAACAGACGCAGACACTAACTAAAACACAGAGACTAAAAGACGTTTTTTTGTTTTGTTTTTTTTTTTTTCAAATAGGCGCAAATAAACTAAACACAGAAAATCTAAGATTAAAACTTTTTTATTTTTTTTAACAGACGCAGACACAGAGACTAAAATACTTTTTTCTGTGTTTTTTTACAAAGAGAACGAGAAAAACTACAGTAAACAGAGAAAACCTAAAAAACCTAAGACTAAAAACCTTTTTTTTTCTTTTCTAAGCAGACGCAGACACCAACTAAAACAGGACTAAACACCGAAAACCTAAGACTCTAAAGCTTTTTTGTTTTTAACAGACGCAGACACTAACTAAAACACAGACTAAAATCTTTTTTTTTTTTTAAGAGAACGAGAAAAACTACAGTAAACACAGAAAAACTAAGACTAAAAACCTTTTTTTGTTTTTGTAGTTTTTTTTTCTAAGCAGACGCAGACACTAACTAAAACACAGAGACTAAAAGACATTTGTTTTCTTTTTGTTTTTTTTTCACAGAGGACTCAAAAAAATTAACTAAACACAGAAAACCTAAGACTCTAAAGCTTTTTTTCTTTTTTCTTTTTTTTTTAACAGACGCAGACACTAACTAAAACACAGAGACTAAAATATATTTTTTCTTTTTTTTTAAGAGAACGAGAAAAACTACAGTAAACACAGAAAACCTAAGACTCTCAATTTTTTTTTTTTTTTTTAACAGATGCAGACACTAACTAAAACACAGAGACTAAAATATATACAGGGAGTGCAGAATTATTAGGCAAGTTGTATTTTTGAGGATTAATTTTATTATTGAACAACAACCATGTTTTCAATGAACCCAAAAAACTCATTAATATCAAAGCTGAATATTTTTGGAAGTAGTTTTTAGTTTGTTTTTAGTTTTAGCTATTTTAGGGGGATATCTGTGTGTGCAGGTGACTATTACTGTGCATAATTATTAGGCAACTTAACAAAAAACAAATATATACACATTTCAATTATTTATTTTTACCAGTGAAACCAATATAACATCTCAACATTCACAAATATACATTTCTGACATTCAAAAACAAAACAAAAACAAATCAGTGACCAATATAGCCACCTTTCTTTGCAAGGACACTCAAAAGCCTGCCATCCATGGATTCTGTCACTGTTTTGATCTGTTCACCATCAACATTGCGTGCAGCAGCAACCACAGCCTCCCAGACACTGTTCAGAGAGGTGTACTGTTTTCCCTCCTTGTAAATCTCACATTTGATGATGGACCACAGGTTCTCAATGGGGTTCAGATCAGGTGAACAAGGAGGCCATGTCATTAGATTTTCTTCTTTTATACCCTTTTTTGCCAGCCACGCTGTGGAGTACTTGGACGCGTGTGATGGAGCATTGTCCTGCATGAAAATCATGTTTTTCTTGAAGGATGCAGACTTCTTCCTGTACCACTGCTTGAAGAAGGTGTCTTCCAGAAACTGGCAGTAGGACTGGGAGTTGAGCTTGACTCCATCCTCAACCCGAAAAGGCCCCACAAGCTCATCTTTGATGATACCAGCCCAAACCAGTACTCCACCTCCACCTTGCTGGCGTCTGAGTCGGACTGGAGCTCTCTGCCCTTTACCAATCCAGCCACGGGCCCATCCATCTGGCCCATCAAGACTCACTCTCATTTCATCAGTCCATAAAACCTTAGAAAAATCAGTCTTGAGATATTTCTTGGCCCAGTCTTGACGTTTCAGCTTGTGTGTCTTGTTCAGTGGTGGTCGTCTTTCAGCCTTTCTTACCTTGGCCATGTCTCTGAGTATTGCACACCTTGTGCTTTTGGGCACTCCAGTGATGTTGCAGCTCTGAAATATGGCCAAACTGGTGGCAAGTGGCATCTTGGCAGCTGCACGCTTGACTTTTCTCAGTTCATGGGCAGTTATTTTGCGCCTTGGTTTTTCCACACGCTTCTTGCGACCCTGTTGACTATTTTGAATGAAACGCTTGATTGTTCGATGATCACGCTTCAGAAGCTTTGCAATTTTAAGAGTGCTGCATCCCTCTGCAAGATATCTCACTATTTTTGACTTTTCTGAGCCTGTCAAGTCCTTCTTTTGACCCATTTTGCCAAAGGAAAGGAAGTTGCCTAATAATTATGCACACCTAATATAGGGTGTTGATGTCATTAGACCACACCCCTTCTCATTACAGAGATGCACATCACCTAATATGCTTAATTGGTAGTAGGCTTTCGAGCCTATACAGCTTGGAGTAAGACAACATGCATAAAGAGGATGATGTGGTCAAAATACTAATTTGCCTAATAATTCTGCACGCAGTGTATTTTCTTATTTTTTTTCTCAAACAGCTGATCGGCGGGGGTCCCGGGTGTCGGACCCACGCTGGTCAGATGCTGATGATCTATAACTGCAGAACCCCTTTAAGAGAGAACGGGCCACCAAAGTACAACAATTATGGTCTCAAATAGAGGCTTTGGAACTTTCACATAAACAGTCTGGACCCAAGGACCCTTACTGAACTCAGCACGGCTAGGGAACAACTTCAGAGGATTCTCACAGAATCCACACAGAAAAATGCTGAACGATTCCGCAGTTATCTATTCGAAAATTCTAATAAACCTGGGAAAGCCCTAGCAAGATTTATACACCATCGACAGCAAGCGAGGTATATATATACATATACAAATATACAATGTTTAAGTTTTTGAGATGTTATGTTTCTTAGGCTACTTTCACACCTGCGTTCGGGTGTCCGCTTGTGAGCTCCGTTTGAAGGGGCTCACAAGCGGCCTCGAATGCATCCGTACTGCCCTAATGCATTCTGAGTGGATGCGGATCCGCTCAGAATGCATCAGTCTGGCAGCGTTCAGCCTCCGTTCCACTCAGCAAGCGGACACCTGAACGCTGCTTGCAGCGTTCGGGTGTCCGCCTGGCCGTGCGGAGGCAAGCGGATCCGTCCAGACTTACAATGGAAGTCAATGGGGATGGATCCGTTTGAAGATTGAGCCATATGGTGCCATCTTCAAACGGATCCGTCCCCCATTGACTTTCAATGTAAAGTCTGGACGGATCCGTTCAGGCTACTTTCACACTTAGAAAATTTTTTAAACTAAACTTTTGATAACGTTCAAGTATAAGACCTACACATGTTTCGGCCAAACTCAGCAGGACAGGCAGCAGCAGCAGCTTCTAAATGTGCAGCAGGAATGTGTTCCTAGGAATGTAACCCCAACAGACCTGGGCAACAACAAAACTAAACGAAGACACCTCTAACCGCAGCAGGTTACAAGTTTTCAGCAGAAATGTGTTCCCAGGAATGGACCCCCCACCAGACCCGAGCAATACCAAAATTAGAATAAAACTTGTTACAGTAGTAAGTTCATTGTGTAAAGCAGTAATGTGATAACATGGATAGTGAATGTAAAATTTTTTGTTTAAATGATTTAAGGTAAAGCTATTTTACCTTCTGAAAGCACAATCTAAATGAGTAACAAATAAGAAATTCATTCTGACCACACCCTTCTGCTCTCAGTTTCCTTATCAGGTATATCTAGTCTGTAGCAGAACACTGCGTTAATGCAGCCTGCCTCACCGTGTGCTGATTCCTCTGAGCCAGAGGACGGCAGGAGTGGCAGGGTTTAGCAGCGGCTCTGTCGTCCTCCTCTTGTCTGTGAGGAGGCATGTGTACCGCCGGTCGACCCACCCATACACGATCGTCGCTGCACACACTCTGCACTGAGGACATTGGCACGACCCCGCCGTTTTCACCCGTCAAAGCCCAGAAGCCAGTGAAGAACTTGCTTGCCTTGGGCCGGGTGTAGAAGTGTCCCCTGCTCTGATGCCAGGGTTAGTTCCCATTCCCCTCGGTCATGCCTCTGTCACTGTCCCCATCTACTGGTGGGGTCCTCGGCGGCTGCCTCCAGTACGCAGCCTGGTTCATCTATCGCAGTTCATGCTGCCGAATAAGGCTTTAGCTGTGACGCTTGGCTATACATGGGGGGGTAGTGTCACACAGCCCGGAGCAGACTTCACCAGGGAGGGTCTGACAGGCACAGGGGAGTACCTACACTGTCATACAGCAGACCGTAGTTTGTAGGACTGATGAATGTCAGTCTGTCCACGGAGTCAGTGGACAGACGGGTCCGCTTGTCAGTGACCACCCCACCTGCTGCACTGAATATCCGCTCAGACAGTATGCTGAAGGGGGGGCAAGACAGTAACTCCAGCTCATACTGAGCGAGCTCACGACAGGTGTCCAGCCTAGCAACCCAGTACTCCATGGGGTCGTCAGTGCTCATGCTGTCGGAAGCACCAACTGACCCCATGTAGTCTGTCACCATGCGGGCCAGTCGCTGGTGGTGACTTATGCTGCTGGTACTGGGTCGCGCAGACTGGTAGAACAGCCTCATCTCACCCATAAGGTCACCTGCTCGGCTGGTGCTGCTGGGGCCAGCCACCTGCAGGGTGAAATGGGCGGGGAGAACTGGAGCGTGAGGCCGAGGGTTTGCCTGCTCCAGTCGGTTGATCAGACAGGCCCGCAGTTGATCCATCCAGGCCTGTCTCCGGCTGGCTGGGATGAACTGCTCCAGTTTCCCCTTGCAGTGAGGGTCTAAAAGGGTGGCCAACCAATTATCATCCCTCCCCTTAATTTTCCTGATCCGGGGGTCCCTGCTGAGGCATCGCAGCATATGGGCAGCCATGGGGAAGAGAACAGCCCGCTGTGACTCTTCATGGCTGCCCGTGACCATGACCTCTTCATTCTCCTGCTGCTGCTCCCGGTCCCAGACTCCTGGACGTTGACAATTTCTTCCTCCTCTTCGTCCTGGTGGAGCATTGCTGCCTCTTCTTGCTCCACCAAGGCACTCTCCCCAGCCTCGAGCAGGCGATCTAGTGTCCTGTCCAGCAGGAACACTATGGGGAGCACGTCATTGAGGCCGACATGCTCCCTGCTGACCATCTTGGTCGCCTGCTCGAATGGAGCCAACACGTAGCAGAACTGATGTATCTGCCCCCACTCCGCATTAGTGATGTAGGTGAGTGGGTGTGATGGCCCTGGAGTGGTACCCAGCCGAGCCATAGACCTCCCTCTGCTCACCCTGGCATGGCACAGCTTACAAATGGCAATTATAACATCATCTGCACCCAAACAGGTGACTTCCGCACCGACCTCCTGTCAGATGGGGTGGTGCTGGCTTGCGCCTGTTCGGGCTCAGTGCACACAGGTTGAGCTGGCTGCTGCTGCCTATTCCTGTTACCAGTGGAGCCCTGACAATCGGCTCCCTGGTGACCTGGCGCACCATTTGCCTCGGGTGCCTACCTTCATCGGTGCTTCTGTCACCTGACAAAGGAGTTGGCACCCATTCTGCCTCACCCTCCTCTTTATTCCCTATAATGTCAGACCCAGGGCCAACCAGGGGTGGACTGAGGGGAACAACCCTCGCCGACGCCTGGGTCTGACTAGGTGCAGGGGTTATGTGGCTTCACGGATAAGGTGGACGTCCCTAACACTAGCACCCGCCTGTCCGTGGAGAGAGGAGTGGCCCTGTGCTGGCAGCAGTCCAGCACCGGAACCAATTCCCCTAGTTCCCCTACCACGACCGCGGCTGCCTGCATGGCCCGGTACACTCATGCTGTTTATATTGTTATATAATACCCCCCCCAAAAAAAAAAATATTAATAAAAAGTGATTTTGGTAATACTTTATTGGGGAGGGTGTGGCAGGCGCAGCACTATGGAGTGCCTTTTGCGCTGTGGCATTAGAAGAACTTTGATATCTCTGACTTTTAGTCTAACCAGACTGTCTATTACTCGGTAATTCCTCTAGCGCCGTTCCATGGAAACACCAAATGCATCAAATAACTTCTATATTAACTTCAACTTTTCTTCATATATAACACTGCCGCCTCCGCAGCAGATAGTCCATGTACAAAATACATGTTGAAAAGATATCACAAAATGGTGGATATATTTCTCTCTTGAGTATCTGTACTCTCACTTTAAGTTATTTAAGCACTTTATGATCTCTTTGAGAGGTATATCTGAGATTTAACTAATAGTTCTACTTGCAGTATGCAGTTAGCAGTGACTATTTGCAGATTGGTTGAGTATGATCTGGTATGGTTGCTATTTGTATGGTTTGTTAAGTAGTTCACAGTTTGCAACTGTAGCTTGCAATTGTGGTTTGCAATTGTAGTTTGATTTGGTGGAACTGTAAGTAAACACATATATACACTGCTCAAAAAAATAAAGGGAACACTTAAACAACACAATGTAACTCCAAGTCAATCACACTTCTGTGAAATCAAACTGTCCACTCAGGAAGCAACACTGAGTGACAGTCAATTTCACATGCTGTTGTGCAAATGGGATAGACAACAGGTGGAAATTATAGGCAGTTAGCAAGACGCCCCCAATAAAGGAGTGGTTCTGCAGGTGGTAACCACAGACCACTTCTCAGTTCCTATGCTTCCTGGCTGATGTTTTGGTCACTTTTGAATGCTGGCGGTGCTTTCACCCTAGTGGTAGCATGAGACGGAGTCTACAACCCACAAAAGTGGCTCAGGTAGTGCAGCTTATCCAGGATGGCACATCAATGCGAGCTGTGGCAAGAAGGTTTGCTGTGTCTGTCAGCGTAGTGTCCAGAGCATGGAGGCGCTACCAGGAGACAGGCCAGTACATCAGGAGACGTGGAGGAGGCCGTAGGAGGGCAACAACCCAGCAGCAGGACCGCTACCTCCGCCTTTGTGCAAGGAGGAACAGGAGGAGCACTGCCAGAGCCCTGCAAAATGACCTCCAGCAGGCCACAAATGTGCATGTGTCTGCTCAAACGGTCAGAAACAGACTCCATGAGGGTGATATGAGGGCCCGACGTCCACAGGTGGGGGTTGTGCTTACAGCCCAACACCGTGCAGGACGTTTGGCATTTGCCAGAGAACACCAAGATTGGCAAATTCGCCACTGGCGCCCTGTGCTCTTCACAGATGAAAGCAGGTTCACACTGAGCACATGTGACAGACGTGACAGAGTCTGGAGCCGCTGTGGAGAACATTCTGCTGCCTGCAACATCCTCCAGCATGACCGATTTGGCATTGGGTCAGTAATGGTGTGCGGTGGCATTTCTTTGGAGGGCCGCACAGCCCTCCATGTGCTCGCCAGAGGTAGCCTGACTGCCATTAGGTACCAAGATGAGATCCTCAGACCCCTTGTGAGACCATATGCTGGTGCGGTTGGCCCTGGGTTCCTCCTAATGCAAGACAATGATAGACCTCATGTGGCTGGAGTGTGTCAGCAGTTACTGCAAGATGAAGGCATTGATGCTATGGACTGGCCCGCCCGTTCCCCAGACCTGAATCCAATTGAGCACATCTGGGACATCATGTCTCGCTCTATCCACCAATGTCACGTTGCACCACAGACTGTCCAGGAGTTGGCAGATGCTTTAGTCCAGGTCTGGGAGGAGATCCCTCAGGAGACCGTCCGCCACCTCACCAGGAGCATGCACAGGCGTTGTAGGGAGGTCATACAGGCCCGTGGAGGCCACACACACTACTGAGACTCATTTTGACTTGTTTTAAGGACATTACATCAAAGTTGGATCAGCCTGTAGTGTGTTTTTCCACTTTAATTTTGAGTGTGACTCCAAATCCAGACCTCCATGGGTTGAAAAATTTGATTTCCATTTTTTTATTTTTGTGTGATTTTGTTGTCAGCACATTCAACTATATAACAAAACAATAACAAATACAGGTGCACTCTGCAGTAATACTAAATCCTCAAACTGATTTTAAAATTGAGAGATTAGTCAACATGTCCTACGGTGTAGAACATGTCTAAGCCCGGACACCGCAACAAGGTTTCTCAAGTAGCCCGGGACCCTACACTCTCCTACCTGAGCCGTATGGGCGATACCAGGAGCCAGTGGGCAAATTACAGGAGCATAAGGCCGACTCACAAACAACTCACCAGTTACCTCCAGCATGTGGCCATGCTTGCAATGGGAGGAGGGAGGAGTCTGTGAGTCCCACTCAAGACTTGCTGATATGTCCCAGGCCTCACAGGTGCACCTAAATGTGGCCTGTAGATGGAAAACAGGCACATTTAAATAGGAGTTTATACACCTCCAGAAATCTATATATACAAACTAAGAAGACAAGTTGGCATTAGCAGGAGGTGCTTCAAACCCACATGCAGTTGTGCATATATATAGGGGAGCAAATCCTGCACTTGTGGCCCGTTGCTAATGGCGATCCCCAGCAAAATGCATACAATGGAGGATGCCCGCGGCGAACCACAAGTACCACAATAGACATCCTACACACATTTAGGTGCACCTGTGAGGCCTGGGACATATCAGCAAGTCTTGAGTGGGACTCACAGACTCCTCCCTCCTCCCATTGCAAGCATGGCCACATGCTGGAGGTAACTGGTGAGTTGTTTGTGAGTCGGCCTTCTGCTCCTGTAATTTGCCCACTGGCTCCTGGTATCGCCCATACGGCTCAGGTAGGAGAGTGTAGGGTCCCGGGCTACTTGAGAAACCTTGTCGCGGTGTCCGGGCTTAGACATGTTCTACACCGTAGGACATGTTGACTAATCTCTCAATTTTAAAATCAGTTTGAGGATTTAGTATTACTGCAGAGTGCACCTGTGTTTGTTATTGTTTTGTTATATTGTTATATTAATTATTACATCCGCACTTGTTACCTTGTGTAGGATGTCTATTGTGGTACTTGTGGTTCGCCGCGGGCATCCTCCATTGTATGCATTTTGCTGGGGATCGCCATTAGCAACGGGCCACAAGTGCAGGATTTGCTCCCCTATATATATGCACAACTGCATGTGGGTTTGAAGCACCTCCTGCTAATGCCAACCTGTCTTCTTAGTTTGTATATATAGATTTCTGGAGGTGTATAAACTCCTATTTAAATGTGCCTGTTTTCCATCTACAGGCCACATTTAGGTACACCTGTGAGGCCTGGGACATATCAGCAAGTCTTGAGTGGGACTCACAGACTCCTCCCTCCTCCGATTGCAAGCATGGCCACATGCTGGAGGTAACTGGTGAGTTGTTTGTGAGTCGGCCTTATGCTCCTGTAATTTGCCCACTGGCTCCTGGTATCGCCCATACGGCTCAGGTAGGAGAGTGTAGGGTCCCGGGCTACTTGAGAAACCTTGTCGCGGTGTCCGGGCTTAGACATGTTCTACACCGTAGGACATGTTGACTAATCTCTCAATTTTAAAATCAGTTTGAGGATTTAGTATTACTGCAGAGTGCACCTGTGTTTGTTATTGTTTTGTTATATTGTTATATTAATTATTACATCCGCACTTGTTACCTTGTGTAGGATGTCTATTGTGGTACTTGTGGTTCGCCGCGGGCATCCTCCATTGTATGCATTTTGCTGGGGATCGCCATTAGCAACGGGCCACAAGTGCAGGATTTGCTCCCCTATATATATGCACAACTGCATGTGGGTTTGAAGCACCTCCTGCTAATGCCAACCTGTCTTCTTAGTTTGTATAGCACATTCAACTATGTAAAGAACAAAGTATTTCAGAAGAATATTTAATTAATTCAGATCTAGGATGTGTTATTTTTGTGTTCCCTTTATTTTTTTGAGCAGTGTATATCTAGTACAGTATACAGTTCTAAACACAATACTAACAATATAAACATTATATAACTGTTCTAAATACCTTTTTTTGGCCTCTTGTTCCCATAAAACTCAGCTCTCAGTGGAGTGAATGTCTCTTCAGCTCCTGTCTCTGGTGAATACTGATTCTAGCAGCAGGAGCCTGGGGAATTCCCAGACAGGCTGTGTGTGAGGCTGGCTGTGATTGGTGAAAACTTTTGCTGTGTGAGAAGCTGGCTGTGATTGGCCTAGATAATACATTTGCGGCCTTTGTTGCATTTGTGACAGTGAAATACAAACTTTAAATACTGCAATTATTTACTGGGTTGAAAAAACTAAATTTTTTTGCAAGACCCTACATCTGGCGCCTTTGTTGCATTTGTCACAATGAAATAAAAGCTTTAAATACTTCAATTATATTTTGGTTTTTAAAAAATAATAATAATACATTTGCGGCCTTTGCTGCATTTCTGACAGTCCAATTCAAGCGTTAGATACTGCTGTTATATTCTGGTTTTAAAAAAACACCCATTTTGGGCAAGATTTTGGGCAAGATAATACATTTGCGGCCTTTATTGCATTTGTGACAGTCCAATACAAGCGATAGATACTGCTGTTCTATTCTGGCTATAAAAAAAACACAGATTTTGGGCAAGATGATACATTTGCTGCCTTTGTTGCATTCATCACAGTAAAATACAAGCTTTAAATACTGCAATTATATACTGGCTTTTAAAAAAAACACAATATTTTTTGCAAGACCCTACATCTGGGACCTTTGTTGCATTTATCACAGTGAAATATACAAGCTTAAAATACTGCAATTATATACTGGGTTTTAAAAAAACACCAATTTTTTAAAAGACCCTACATCTGGGGCCTTTGCTACATTTGTCACAGTGAAATACAAGCTTTAAATACTGCAATTATATTTTGGTTTTAAAAAAACACTCATTTTGGGCAAAATAATACATTTGCGGCCTTTGCTGGATTTCTGACAGTCCAGTACAAGCGTTAGATACTGCTGTTATATTCTGGTTTTAAAAAAAACACCCATTTTGGGTAAAATAATACATTTTCGGCCTTTGTTGCATTTGTGACAGTGAAATACAAATTTGAAATGCTGCAATTATATACTGGGTGGAAAAAAACACCCATTTTTTGCAAGACCATACATCTGGGGCCTTTGTTGCATTTATCACAGTGAAATACAAGCAAATACTGCAATTTTATACTGGGTTAAAAAAAACACCCTTTATATGACATCCAAAACATGATGTCACTGTAAATAACTCTGCTTTTGTCTCTAAAACATAAACATAGGAACTGTATTAAGGTTATTAGCAGGTTTAGCTATATACACATATAAGCTATATTAGCAACCTAGGACAGGTCTTAGCTGGCCAGCTACAGAGGGGACGATGGGGAAAAAATGAAATATACAAAAAAAAATTATAATATGTAGAACTAAATTAAATTTTATTATACCAACTAAACTGAGACAGACCCTAACTAACACAAGACACAGAAAACCTAAGACTCTAAATTTTTATTTTTAACAGACGCAGACACTAACTAAAACACAGAGACTAAAAGACTTTTTTTTTTTTTTTTTTTTTTTTCAAATAGGCGCAAATAAACTAAACACAGAAAATCTAAGATTAAAACTTTTTTATTTTTTTTAACAGACGCAGACACAGAGACTAAAATACTTTTTTCTGTGTTTTTTTACAAAGAGAACGAGAAAAACTACAGTAAACAGAGAAAACCTAAAAAACCTAAGACTAAAAACCTTTTTTTTTTCTTTTCTAAGCAGACGCAGACACCAACTAAAACAGGACTAAACACCGAAAACCTAAGACTCTAAAGCTTTTTTGTTTTTAACAGACGCAGACACTAACTAAAACACAGACTAAAATCTTTTTTTTTTTTTTTAAGAGAACGAGAAAAACTACAGTAAACACAGAAAAACTAAGACTAAAAACCTTTTTTTGTTTTTGTAGTTTTTTTTTCTAAGCAGACGCAGACACTAACTAAAACACAGAGACTAAAAGACATTTGTTTTCTTTTTGTTTTTTTTTCACAGAGGACTCAAAAAAATTAACTAAACACAGAAAACCTAAGACTCTAAAGCTTTTTTTCTTTTTTCTTTTTTTTTTAACAGACGCAGACACTAACTAAAACACAGAGACTAAAATATATTTTTTCTTTTTTTTTAAGAGAACGAGAAAAACTACAGTAAACACAGAAAACCTAAGACTCTCAAGTTTTTTGTTTTTTTTTAACAGATGCAGACACTAACTAAAACACAGAGACTAAAATATATACAGGGAGTGCAGAATTATTAGGCAAGTTGTATTTTTGAGGATTAATTTTATTATTGAACAACAACCATGTTTTCAATGAACCCAAAAAACTCATTAATATCAAAGCTGAATATTTTTGGAAGTAGTTTTTAGTTTGTTTTTAGTTTTAGCTATTTTAGGGGGATATCTGTGTGTGCAGGTGACTATTACTGTGCATAATTATTAGGCAACTTAACAAAAAACAAATATATACACATTTCAATTATTTATTTTTACCAGTGAAACCAATATAACATCTCAACATTCACAAATATACATTTCTGACATTCAAAAACAAAACAAAAACAAATCAGTGACCAATATAGCCACCTTTCTTTGCAAGGACACTCAAAAGCCTGCCATCCATGGATTCTGTCACTGTTTTGATCTGTTCACCATCAACATTGCGTGCAGCAGCAACCACAGCCTCCCAGACACTGTTCAGAGAGGTGTACTGTTTTCCCTCCTTGTAAATCTCACATTTGATGATGGACCACAGGTTCTCAATGGGGTTCAGATCAGGTGAACAAGGAGGCCATGTCATTAGATTTTCTTCTTTTATACCCTTTTTTGCCAGCCACGCTGTGGAGTACTTGGACGCGTGTGATGGAGCATTGTCCTGCATGAAAATCATGTTTTTCTTGAAGGATGCAGACTTCTTCCTGTACCACTGCTTGAAGAAGGTGTCTTCCAGAAACTGGCAGTAGGACTGGGAGTTGAGCTTGACTCCATCCTCAACCCGAAAAGGCCCCACAAGCTCATCTTTGATGATACCAGCCCAAACCAGTACTCCACCTCCACCTTGCTGGCGTCTGAGTCGGACTGGAGCTCTCTGCCCTTTACCAATCCAGCCACGGGCCCATCCATCTGGCCCATCAAGACTCACTCTCATTTCATCAGTCCATAAAACCTTAGAAAAATCAGTCTTGAGATATTTCTTGGCCCAGTCTTGACGTTTCAGCTTGTGTGTCTTGTTCAGTGGTGGTCGTCTTTCAGCCTTTCTTACCTTGGCCATGTCTCTGAGTATTGCACACCTTGTGCTTTTGGGCACTCCAGTGATGTTGCAGCTCTGAAATATGGCCAAACTGGTGGCAAGTGGCATCTTGGCAGCTGCACGCTTGACTTTTCTCAGTTCATGGGCAGTTATTTTGCGCCTTGGTTTTTCCACACGCTTCTTGCGACCCTGTTGACTATTTTGAATGAAACGCTTGATTGTTCGATGATCACGCTTCAGAAGCTTTGCAATTTTAAGAGTGCTGCATCCCTCTGCAAGATATCTCACTATTTTTGACTTTTCTGAGCCTGTCAAGTCCTTCTTTTGACCCATTTTGCCAAAGGAAAGGAAGTTGCCTAATAATTATGCACACCTAATATAGGGTGTTGATGTCATTAGACCACACCCCTTCTCATTACAGAGATGCACATCACCTAATATGCTTAATTGGTAGTAGGCTTTCGAGCCTATACAGCTTGGAGTAAGACAACATGCATAAAGAGGATGATGTGGTCAAAATACTAATTTGCCTAATAATTCTGCACGCAGTGTATTTTCTTATTTTTTTTCTCAAACAGCTGATCGGCGGGGGTCCCGGGTGTCGGACCCACGCTGGTCAGATGCTGATGATCTATAACTGCAGAACCCCTTTAAGAGAGATCGGGCCACCAAAGTACAACAATTATGGTCTCAAATAGAGGCTTTGGAACTTTCACATAAACAGTCTGGACCCAAGGACCCTTACTGAACTCAGCACGGCTAGGGAACAACTTCAGAGGATTCTCACAGAATCCACACAGAAAAATGCTGAACGATTCCGCAGTTATCTATTCGAAAATTCTAATAAACCTGGGAAAGCCCTAGCAAGATTTATACACCATCGACAGCAAGCGAGGTATATATATACATATACAAATGTACAATGTTTAAGTTTTTGAGATGTTATGTTTCTTAGGCTACTTTCACACCTGCGTTCGGGTGTCCGCTTGTGAGCTCCGTTTGAAGGGGCTCACAAGCGGCCTCGAATGCATCCGTACTGCCCTAATGCATTCTGAGTGGATGCGGATCCGCTCAGAATGCATCAGTCTGGCAGCGTTCAGCCTCCGTTCCACTCAGCAAGCGGACACCTGAACGCTGCTTGCAGCGTTCGGGTGTCCGCCTGGCCGTGCGGAGGCAAGCGGATCCGTCCAGACTTACAATGGAAGTCAATGGGGATGGATCCGTTTGAAGATGGCACCATATGGCTCAATCTTCAAACGGATCCGTCCCCCATTGACTTTCAATGTAAAGTCTGGACGGATCCGTTCAGGCTACTTTCACACTTAGAAAATTTTTTAAACTAAACTTTTGGTAACGTTCAAGTATAAGACCTACACATGTTTCGGCCAAACTCAGCAGGACAGGCAGCAGCAGCAGCTTCTAAATGTGCAGCAGGAATGTGTTCCTAGGAATGTAACCCCAACAGACCTGGGCAACAACAAAACTAAACGAAGACACCTCTAACCGCAGCAGGTTACAAGTTTTCAGCAGAAATGTGTTCCCAGGAATGGACCCCCCACCAGACCCGAGCAATACCAAAATTAGAATAAAACTTGTTACAGTAGTAAGTTCATTGTGTAAAGCAGTAATGTGATAACATGGATAGTGAATGTCAAATTTTTTGTTTAAATGATTTAAGGTAAAGCTATTTTACCTTCTGAAAGCACAATCTAAATGAGTAACAAATAAGAAATTCATTCTGACCACACCCTTCTGCTCTCAGTTTCCTTATCAGGTATATCTAGTCTGTAGCAGAACACTGCGTTAATGCAGCCTGCCTCACCGTGTGCTGATTCCTCTGAGCCAGAGGACGGCAGGAGTGGCAGGGTTTAGCAGCGGCTCTGTCGTCCTCCTCTTGTCTGTGAGGAGGCATGTGTACCGCCGGTCGACCCACCCATACACGATCGTCGCTGCACACACTCTGCACTGAGGACATTGGCACGACCCCGCCGTTTTCACCCGTCAAAGCCCAGAAGCCAGTGAAGAACTTGCTTGCCTTGGGCCGGGTGTAGAAGTGTCCCCTGCTCTGATGCCAGGGTTAGTTCCCATTCCCCTCGGTCATGCCTCTGTCACTGTCCCCATCTACTGGTGGGGTCCTCGGCGGCTGCCTCCAGTACGCAGCCTGGTTCATCTATCGCAGTTCATGCTGCCGAATAAGGCTTTAGCTGTGACGCTTGGCTATACATGGGGGGGTAGTGTCACACAGCCCGGAGCAGACTTCACCAGGGAGGGTCTGACAGGCACAGGGGAGTACCTACACTGTCATACAGCAGACCGTAGTTTGTAGGACTGATGAATGTCAGTCTGTCCACGGAGTCAGTGGACAGACGGGTCCGCTTGTCAGTGACCACCCCACCTGCTGCACTGAATATCCGCTCAGACAGTATGCTGAAGGGGGGGCAAGACAGTAACTCCAGCTCATACTGAGCGAGCTCACGACAGGTGTCCAGCCTAGCAACCCAGTACTCCATGGGGTCGTCAGTGCTCATGCTGTCGGAAGCACCAACTGACCCCATGTAGTCTGTCACCATGCGGGCCAGTCGCTGGTGGTGACTTATGCTGCTGGTACTGGGTCGCGCAGACTGGTAGAACAGCCTCATCTCACCCATAAGGTCACCTGCTCGGCTGGTGCTGCTGGGGCCAGCCACCTGCAGGGTGAAATGGGCGGGGAGAACTGGAGCGTGAGGCCGAGGGTTTGCATGCTCCAGTCGGTTGATCAGACAGGCCCGCAGTTGATCCATCCAGGCCTGTCTCCGGCTGGCTGGGATGAACTGCTCCAGTTTCCCCTTGCAGCGAGGGTATAAAAGGGTGGCCAACCAATTATCATCCCTCCCCTTAATTTTCCTGATCCGGGGGTCCCTGCTGAGGCATCGCAGCATATGGGCAGCCATGGGGAATGGAACAGCCCGCTGTGACTCTTCATGGCTGCCCGTGACCATGACCTCTTCATTCTCCTGCTGCTGCTGCTGCTGCTGCTCCCGGTCCCAGACTCCTGGACGTTGACAATTTCTTCCTCCTCTTCGTCCTGGTGGAGCATTGCTGCCTCTTCTTGCTCCACCAAGGCACTCTCCCCAGCCTCGAGCAGGCGATCTAGTGTCCTGTCCAGCAGGGGGGTGCAGGGGTTATGTGGCTGACACCACCCGCACCAGTTGGAAGGGATTTCACTGGGGTATTTACAGCCTCCTCCTCCTCATCCCCCATCCCTTCCAAAAGGTCCTGCCCAGCCAGAGGACTAAACTGCAATTCCACCTCCTGCATTGCCTCCCCCAAGATGTCCCTCTCAATGTCACTGTCTTCGAACATGAGCGGGGAACATTCTTGGGGGCTGGTCCTACAGGAGGCGGAGTGCTGCTGCTGCTGGGAGCTGGGGCAGAGGACTCCGTGGCACTGGAATCTGCCACGAGAGCCACCACAGCTTCTGCATCTTGCGAAGCAATGGGACGGCTGCTAAGCCCGAAAAAATTCACGGATAAGGTGGACGTCCCTAACACTAGCACCCGCCTGTCCGTGGAGAGAGGAGTGGCCCTGTGCTGGCAGCAGTCCAGCACCGGAACCAATTCCCCTAGTTCCCCTACCACGACCGCGGCTGCCTGCATGGCCCGGTACACTCATGCTGTTTATATTGTTATATAATACCCCCCCCCAAAAAAAAAATATTAATAAAAAGTGATTTTGGTAATACTTTATTGGGGAGGGTGTGGCAGGCGCAGCACTATGGAGTGCCTTTTGCGCTGTGGCATTAGAAGAACTTTGATATCTCTGACTTTTAGTCTAACCAGACTGTCTATTACTCGGTAATTCCTCTAGCGCCGTTCCATGGAAACACCAAATGCATCAAATAACTTCTATATTAACTTCAACTTTTCTTCATATATAACACTGCCGCCTCCGCAGCAGATAGTCCATGTACAAAATACGTGTTGAAAAGATATCACAAAATGGTGGATATATTTCTCTCTTGAGTATTTGTACTCTCACTTTAAGTTATTTAAGCACTTTATGATCTCTTTGAGAGGTATATCTGAGATTTAACTAATAGTTCTACTTGCAGTATGCAGTTAGCAGTGACTATTTGCAGATTGGTTGAGTATGATCTGGTATGGTTGCTATTTGTATGGTTTGTTAAGTAGTTCACAGTTTGCAACTGTAGCTTGCAATTGTGGTTTGCAATTGTAGTTTGATTTGGTGGAACTGTAAGTAAACACATATATACACTGCTCAAAAAAAATAAAGGGAACACTTAAACAACACAATGTAACTCCAAGTCAATCACACTTCTGTGAAATCAAACTTTCCACTTAGGAAGCAACACTGAGTGACAGTCAATTTCACATGCTGTTGTGCAAATGGGATAGACAACAGGTGGAAATTATAGGCAGTTAGCAAGACGCCCCCAATAAAGGAGTGGTTCTGCAGGTGGTAACCACAGACCACTTCTCAGTTCCTATGCTTCCTGGCTGATGTTTTGGTCACTTTTGAATGCTGGCGGTGCTTTCACTCTAGTGGTAGCATGAGACGGAGTCTACAACCCACAAAAGTGGCTCAGGTAGTGCAGCTTATCCAGGATGGCACATCAATGCGAGCTGTGGCAAGAAGGTTTGCTGTGTCTGTCAGCGTAGTGTCCAGAGCATGGAGGCGCTACCAGGAGACAGGCCAGTACATCAGGAGACGTGGCGGAGGCCGTAGGAGGGCAACAACCCAGCAGCAGGACCGCTACCTCCGCCTTTGTGCAAGGAGGAACAGGAGGAGCACTGCCAGAGCCCTGCAAAATGACCTCCAGCAGGCCACAAATGTGCATGTGTCTGCTCAAACGGTCAGAAACAGACTCCATGAGGGTGATATGAGGGCCCGACGTCCACAGGTGGGGGTTGTGCTTACAGCCCAACACCGTGCAGGACGTTTGGCATTTGCCAGAGAACACCAAGATTGGCAAATTCGCCACTGGCGCCCTGTGCTCTTCACAGATGAAAGCAGGTTCACACTGAGCACATGTGACAGACGTGACAGAGTCTGGAGCCGCCGTGGAGAACGTTCTGCTGCCTGCAACATCCTCCAGCATGACCGGTTTGGCATTGGGATCACAGTAGTACCATCATTCTAAAATATAACTTTTATTAATAGCGTATAAGAAGACAAAACACCCTTATAATTAATATTTAAGAAAAATACAAAAGAAAATTAGAATAGTGGACTCTGGGGTCAGATGGAGGTCCCTAGTGCAGGGTATCTGCAGTATGGTAGGTAGATGTTAATGGGACCTAATGGGAAAATATCCCTAGTTCTAACCCTGGTGTTAGTAGAGCCCTGCCTAGATACGGAATAGCCGCCCCGATAGGGGCGATCCCGTTTCTCGTACCTCCTGGTGTCCCTGGTTAACCCCTAGCAGGGAGTGGATACCTATTCCAGGGGTGGGACCCTGAAGAAATGCCAGAGCTAGTCTACACAATAGAAAAAAATAATAAAGTGATTATTGTGAATGCCCAATGTGGATATACAGACAGAACCATACAAATATATGTGAAATATAATAATATCAATTGTCCAATAAGGTCCCTACGCGTTTCGCCTGGTTGGTGTCAGGCTCATCAGGGGACATACATGGCAAAAGAGTGCCTATCACCGAGAATAATCACCTAAATAAAACAAATATTTCTATAGACATCCAGATTGAGTCAGATAGTATTTTTCTCTCTTTAATGATAGTTTGAGAGATATGGGCACATATGGAGAAGAAATACCTATAGTGCACAATGCTAGTCAATCCCTAGATGAAGTCAATGTAGTTACCGTACCAGAGATCATTAACTAAATATAGAATGATCCAAGATGATCCAGAACCATTCATGTGTCTAGTACAGTAAATATCGGCCCGTCTTTTATATACCAATTAATATATTCGAGGTATATCACCAGCACCTAAGAGGATAGTCAGATTCTACCCAATTGGTGTAAAACAAACCACAGGTTAAGCCAATAAAGTATGCTGAAGATAGCACTACCACCCCCCCAATAGTGTGGGTGGTTTAATGTTCATTCGATTAGCCCATATGCACTAGCATCATTTACATGCAGCAACCATGGTCAGTATTAGCTGATAAGATATAGTTAGGGCGATACTTGCGTGCCCGTGCATGGCTAGTTGCGTGGCCCAGTGGTGATATTGCGGGAATAGGGATGCCGAAGTTGATGGCGGCGTCTCGGGCCCCAGATCCTACACATGGCTGTCCAATCGACAGGTGGGCACGTTTAAGTGCGGCAAATGTAAAGCCTGCACTTTTATATCTCCAGGCAAAACCTTTTCTAACAGCCAGGGAGACCACGTCTACCACACCCGTGGTTTCGCCAACTGTAACACTTCTGGAGTGGTATATATGGCTCAATGTGACTGTGGACTGAAATATATTGGTAAAACGAAGAGGGCTTTCAAAAAACGGATCCTTGAACATATTGGCGATATTCGCAATAAAAGGGATAAACCAATTTCAAGACATGTATGGTATAGACATGCTGGATCTGTCAATACCATACACTTCTCTATGATTGAGGCAATTAAAATGTCTAAAAGGGGCGGGGACTTAGACAAACTATTGAAACAAAAGGAATCTAGGTGGATCTTTAGATTGGACACCGCTACACCAGCGGGTCTAAATGAATCCATAGATTTTGCGTGCTTTATTTAAGACGTCCTATTCTATTATGTCTGAGGATCATCATATCCTTTATATCATTATGTTTATCAAATATTGGGGGTAGTCGTTCTGACAATGGACCCCAACTGTATATTTGCCAACCACCCTTATATTGCTTAAATTACCTATCTATTCGGCACTGATTTATTAATTGATTAATGTGGTAGACCAGAATAGTTGCACATTCAACAATCCCAGTGGGTGTTTCATTATAATATCCTATTATATGACCATAGATTTAATGCAATGGGATATGCTTAAATAGTACCTATTAAGTAATCCTACTATCTTTTTCCGGTTCCGTTTTTATCTATTCTTGTTGGGACTTGCCATGTAATCGGATCTACATCATGTTCACATGACCGGCCGGAACTTAGAATCATCCGACCGGGGTCACCCACACAGCGGGAACGTCTGACGTCAGACGCGACACACCATTACCGGCTGGTCACGTGTCCACGTCTCTGGCGTCTGACGTCAGACGCTACTCTGGCATCTACATCAGTCACGGCTCCGGCGTCTGACGTCAGACGCGACCTGGGCATTCACATCAGGTGATCCTATCACGTGACGCCATACCCGGAAATAGCAATGCTTTAAGAGGCAGCAACGCCGGTAAGATTGTGCCGCCTACCTACCGGACACAACTAGGATCTGGGGCCCGAGACGCCGCCATCAACTTCGGCATCCCTATTCCCGCAATATCACCACTGGGCCACGCAACTAGCCATGCACGGGCACGCAAGTATCGCCCTAACTATATCTTATCAGCTAATACTGACCATGGTTGCTGCATGTAAATGATGCTAGTGCATATGGGCTAATCGAATGAACATTAAACCACCCACACTATTGGGGGGGTGGTAGTGCTATCTTCAGCATACTTTATTGGCTTAACCTGTGGTTTGTTTTACACCAATTGGGTAGAATCTGACTATCCTCTTAGGTGCTGGTGATATACCTCGAATATATTAATTGGTATATAAAAGACGGGCCGATATTTACTGTACTAGACACATGAATGGTTCTGGATCATCTTGGATCATTCTATATTTAGTTAATGATCTCTGGTACGGTAACTACATTGACTTCATCTAGGGATTGACTAGCATTGTGCACTATAGGTATTTCTTCTCCATATGTGCCCATATCTCTCAAACTATCATTAAAGAGAGAAAAATACTATCTGACTCAATCTGGATGTCTATAGAAATATTTGTTTTATTTAGGTGATTATTCTCGGTGATAGGCACTCTTTTGCCATGTATGTCCCCTGATGAGCCTGACACCAACCAGGCGAAACGCGTAGGGACCTTATTGGACAATTGATATTATTATATTTCACATATATTTGTATGGTTCTGTCTGTATATCCACATTGGGCATTCACAATAATCACTTTATTATTTTTTTCTATTGTGTAGACTAGCTCTGGCATTTCTTCAGGGTCCCACCCCTGGAATAGGTATCCACTCCCTGCTAGGGGTTAACCAGGGACACCAGGAGGTACGAGAAACGGGATCGCCCCTATCGGGGCGGCTATTCCGTATCTAGGCAGGGCTCTACTAACACCAGGGTTAGAACTAGGGATATTTTCCCATTAGGTCCCATTAACATCTACCTACCATACTGCAGATACCCTGCACTAGGGACCTCCATCTGACCCCAGAGTCCACTATTCTAATTTTCTTTTGTATTTTTCTTAAATATTAATTATAAGGGTGTTTTGTCTTCTTATACGCTATTAATAAAAGTTATATTTTAGAATGATGGTACTACTGTGATCCCTTGTTCTTTTGACCACATTCTACCATACGATTCCTTGAACAGGAATATGTTCTATCTGTGATTAAAAACGGTTTGGCATTGGGTCAGTAATGGTGTGGGGTGGCATTTCTTTGGAGGGCCGCACAGCCCTCCATGTGCTCGCCAGAGGTAGCCTGACTGCCATTAGGTACCAAGATGAGATCCTCAGACCCCTTGTGAGACCATATGCTGGTGCGGTTGGCCCTGGGTTCCTCCTAATGCAAGACAATGATAGACCTCATGTGGCTGGAGTGTGTCAGCAGTTCCTGCAAGATGAAGGCATTGATGCTATGGACTGGCCCGCCCGTTCCCCAGACCTGAATCCAATTGAGCACATCTGGGACATCATGTCTCGCTCTATCCACCAACGTCACGTTGCACCACAGACTGTCCAGGAGTTGGCAGATGCTTTAGTCCAGGTCTGGGAGGAGATCCCTCAGGAGACCGTCCGCCACCTCACCAGGAGCATGCACAGGCGTTGTAGGGAGGTCATACAGGCCCGTGGAGGCCACACACACTACTGAGCCTCATTTTGACTTCTTTTAAGGACATTACATCAAAGTTGGATCAGCCTGTAGTGTGTTTTTCCACTTTAATTTTGAGTGTGACTCCAAATCCAGACCTCCATGGGTTGAAAAATTTGATTTCCATTTTTTAATTTTTGTGTGATTTTGTTGTCAGCACATTCAACTATGTAAAGAACAAAGTATTTCAGAAGAATATTTAATTAATTCAGATCTAGGATGTGTTATTTTTGTGTTCCCTTTATTTTTTTGAGCAGTGTATATCTAGTACAGTATACAGTTCTAAACACAATACTAACAATATGAACATTATATAACTGTTCTAAATACCTTTTTTTGGCCTCTTGTTCCCATAAAACTCAGCTCTCAGTGGAGTGAATGTCTTTTCAGCTCCTGTCTCTGGTGAATACTGATTCTAGCAGCAGGAGCCTGGGGAATTCCCAGACAGGCTGTGTGTGAGGCTGGCTGTGATTAGTGAAAACTTTTGCTGTGTGAGAAGCTGGCTGTGATTGGCCTAGATAATACATTTGCGGCCTTTGTTGCATTTGCGACAGTGAAATACAAACTTTAAATACTGCAATTATTTACTGGGTTGAAAAAACTAAATTTTTTTGCAAGACCCTACATCTGGCGCCTTTGTTGCATTTGTCACAGTGAAATACAAGCTTTAAATACTGCAATTATATACTGGGTTGAAAAAAACACCCATTTTTTGCAAGTCCCTACATCTGGGGACTTTGTTGCATTTGTCACAGTGAAATACAAGCTTTAAATACTGCAATTATATACTGGTTTTTAAAAAAAACAACCATTTGTTGCAAGACCCTACATCTGGGGCCTTTGCTGCATTTGTCACAGTGAAATTCAATCTTTAAATACTGCAATTATATACTGGGTTTAAAAAAAACACCAATTTGTTGCAAGACCCTACATCTGGGGCCTTTGTTGCATTTGTCACAGTGAAATACAAGCTTTAAATACTGCAATTATATACTGGGTTTAAAAAAAAACACAAATTTGTTGCAAGACCCTACATCTGGGGCCTTTGCTGCCTTTGTCACAATGAAATAAAAGCTTTAAATACTTCAATTATATTTTGGTTTTTAAAAAATAATAATAATACATTTGCGGCCTTTGCTGCATTTCTGACAGTCCAATTCAAGCGTTAGATACTGCTGTTATATTCTGGTTTTAAAAAAACACCCATTTTGGGCAAGATTTTGGGCAAGATAATACATTTGCGGCCTTTGTTGCATTTGTGACAGTCCAATACAAGCGATAGATACTGCTGTTCTATTCTGGCTATAAAAAAAAACACCGATCTTTGGCAAGATGATACATTTGCTGCCTTTGTTGCATTAATCACAGTAAAATACAAGCTTTAAATACTGCAATTATATACTGGCTTTTAAAAAAAACACAATATTTTTTGCAAGACCCTACATCTGGGACCTTTGTTGCATTTATCACAGTGAAATATACAAGCTTAAAATACTGCAATTATATACTGGGTTTTAAAAAAACACCAATTTTTTAAACGACCCTACATCTGGGGCCTTTGCTACATTTGTCACAGTGAAATACAAGCTTTAAATACTGCAATTATATTTTGGTTTTAAAAAAACACTCATTTTGGGCAAAATAATACATTTGCGGCCTTTGCTGGATTTCTGACAGTCCAGTACAAGCGTTAGATACTGCTGTTATATTCTGGTTTTAAAAAAACACCCATTTTGGGCAAAATAATACATTTTCGGCCTTTGTTGCATTTGTGACAGTGAAATACAAATTTGAAATGCTGCAATTATATACTGGGTGGAAAAAAAACACCCATTTTTTGCAAGACCATACATCTGGGGCCTTTGTTGCATTTATCACAGTGAAATACAAGCAAATACTGCAATTTTATACTGGGTTAAAAAAAACACCCTTTATATGACATCCAAAACATGATGTCACTGTAAATAACTCTGCTTTTGTCTCTAAAACATAAACATAGGAACTGTATTAAGGTTATTAGCAGGTTTAGCTATATACACATATAAGCTATATTAGCAACCTAGGACAGGTCTTAGCTGGCCAGCTACAGAGGGGACGATGGGGAAAAAATGAAATATACAAAAAAAAATTATAATATGTAGAACTAAATTAAATTTTATTATACCAACTAAACTGAGACAGACCCTAACTAACTAACACAAGACACAGAAAACCTAAGACTCTAAATTTTTATTTTTAACAGACGCAGACACTAACTAAAAAACACAGAGACTAGAAGACGTTTTGTTTTTTTGTTTTGTTTTTTTCAAAGAGGCGCAAATAAACTAAACACAGAAAATCTAAGATTAAAACTTTTTTATTTTTTTTTACCGACGCAGACACAGAGACTAAAATACTTTTTTCTGTGTTTTTTTACAAAGAGAACGAGAAAAACTACAGTAAACAGAGAAAACCTAAAAAACCTAAGACTAAAAACCTTTTTTTTTTCTTTTCTAAGTAGACGCAGACACCAACTAAAACAGGACTAAACACCGAAAACCTAAGACTCTAAAGCTTTTTTTATTTTTTATTTTTTTTTAACAGACGCAGACACTAACTAAAACACAGAGACTAAAATATTTTTTTGCTTTTTATTTAAGAGAACGAGAAAAACTACAGTAAACACAGAAAACCTAAGACTAAAGTTTTTTTTTTTTTTTTAACAGATGCAGACACTAACTAAAACACAGAGACTAAAATATATACAGGGAGTGCAGAATTATTAGGCAAGTTGTATTTTTGAGGATTAATTTTATTATTGAACAACAACCATGTTCTCAATGAACCCAAAAAACTCATTAATATCAAAGCTGAATATTTTTGGAAGTAGTTTTTAGTTTGTATTTTTGGGGGGATATCTGTGTGTGCAGGTGACTATTACTGTGCATAATTATTAGGCAACTTAACAAAAAACAAATATATACCCATTTCAATTATTTATTTTTACCAGTGAAACCAATATAACATCTCATCATTCACAAATCATCAAATCTCACATTTGATGATGGACCACAGGTTCTCAATGGGGTTCAGATCAGGTGAACAAGGAGGCCATGTCATTAGATTTTCTTCTTTTATACCCTTTCTTGCCAGCCACGCTGTGGAGTACTTGGACGCGTGTGATGGAGCATTGTCCTGCATGAAAATCATGTTTTTCTTGAAGGATGCAGACTTCTTCCTGTACCACTGCTTGAAGAAGGTGTCTTCCAGAAACTGGCAGTAGGACTGGGAGTTGAGCTTGACTCCATCCTCAACCCGAAAAGGCCCCACAAGCTCATCTTTGATGATACCAGCCCAAACCAGTACTCCACCTCCACCTTGCTGGCGTCTGAGTCGGACTGGAGCTCTCTGCCCTTTACCAATCCAGCCACGGGCCCATCCATCTGGCCCATCAAGACTCACTCTCATTTCATCAGTCTATAAAACCTTAGAAAAATCAGTCTTGAGATATTTCTTGGCCCAGTCTTGACGTTTCAGCTTGTGTGTCTTGTTCAGTGGTGGTCGTCTTTCAGCCTTTCTTACCTTGGCCATGTCTCTGAGTATTGCACACCTTGTGCTTTTGGGCACTCCAGTGATGTTGCAGCTCTGAAATATGGCCAAACTGGTGGCAAGTGGCATCTTGGCAGCAGCACGCTTGACTTTTCTCAGTTCATGGGCAGTTATTTTGCGCCTTGGTTTTTCCACACGCTTCTTGCGACCCTGTTGACTATTTTGAATGAAACGCTTGATTGTTCAATGATCACGCTTCAGAAGCTTTGCAATTTTAAGAGTGCTGCATCCCTCTGCAAGATATCTCACTATTTTTGACTTTTCTGAGCCTGTCAAGTCCTTCTTTTGACCCATTTTGCCAAAGGAAAGGAAGTTGCCTAATAATTATGCACACCTAATATAGGGTGTTGATGTCATTAGACCACACCCCTTCTCATTACAGAGATGCACATCACCTAATATGCTTAATTGGTAGTAGGCTTTCGAGCCTATACAGCTTGGAGTAAGACAACATGCATAAAGAGGATGATGTGGTCAAAATACTCATTTGCCTAATAATTCTGCACGCAGTGTATTTTCTTATTTTTTTTTCTCAAACAGCTGATCGGCGGGGGTCCCGGGTGTCGGACCCACGCTGGTCAGATGCTGATGATCTATAACTGCAGAACCCCTTTAAGAGAGAACGGGCCACCAAAGTACAACAATTATGGTCTCAAATAGAGGCTTTGGAACTTTCACATAAACAGTCTGGACCCAAGGACCCTTACTGAACTCAGCACGGCTAGGGAACAACTTCAGAGGATTCTCACAGAAACCACACAGAAAAATGCTGAACGATTCTGCAGTTATCTATTCAAAAATTCTAATAAACCTGGGAAAGCCCTAGCAAGATTTATACACCATCGACAGCAAGCGAGGTATATATATACATATACAAATGTACAATGTTTAAGTTTTTGAGATGTTATGTTTCTTAGGCTACTTTCACACCTGCGTTCGGGTGTCCGCTTGTGAGCTCCGTTTGAAGGGGCTCACAAGCGGCCTCGAACGCATCCGTACTGCCCTAATGCATTCTGAATGGATGCGGATCCGCTCAGAATGCATCAGTCTTGCAGCGTTCAGCCTCCGTTCCACTCAGCAAGCGGACACCTAAACGCTGCTTGCAGCGTTCGGGTGTCCGCCTGGCCGTGCGGAGGCAAGCGGATCCGTCCAGACTTACAATGGAAGTCAATGGGGATGGATCCGTTTGAAGATGACACCATATGGCTCAATCTTCAAACGGATCCGTCCCCCATTGACTTTCAATGTAAAGTCTGGACGGATCCATTCAGGCTACTTTCACACTTAGAAATTTTTTTAAACTATAACGCAGACGGATCCGTTCTGAACGGATCCAAACGTCTGCATTATAGGAGCGGATCCGTCTGAGCAGACATCAGACGGACCCGCTCTGAACGGTAGTGTGAAAGTAGCCTACGTTCCTAAAACAGGACTGGAGGTAGAGGGGATGATCCCTCTTTTAAAAGGCAGTTCTGGTTCCTGTTTCCTGTACTGAGGAGGTGGAGGCAGTCTCTCCAGGGATGCTGTCATAGGCTCAAAGAAAAACGATTACCGGTAAGTGTAATCCAATATTTTTGTGCACATGGAAAAAACAGCAGGTCTGCCATAGTTTTTTTTATTTCATATTTTGAAAATAACATAACTTTATTTTGTAGGTCGATTAGATTAAGGTGACACCCAATAGATTGTTTATTACTTCTTTGTGCAATAAAAACACTTGAAAAGTAAATTTTCAGTCACGGTATCCAAGACCCATGACATTTCTATTATTGTTGGTAGAGGCAGTCTTGGGGTACATACAACTTTTTTATCACATTTTATTCCGTTCTTTGGGAGGCGGGTTAAAAAAATTCAATTCTGGCGCCTTTTTTTCTAGGTTTCTTTGCGGCATTTGTTATGTATATGGGATAAATAACATGATAGTTTGCATTATTATGGGTGCAGCACTAACAATTATTATTATTATATTTTATATATTTTCAGTGTTGCCCCAAAATAAAGGTCTTTCTGAGGAAAAATAAATATATTTTTTACTTTATGAAGCACCTGAACTTTTTTTTTTTTCAGTCCTAGTAGGAGACCTTTGCTCACTCTGCAACTGCCATGCCCTCTGCACTTTGATTTATAGGGTCAGGCAGTGAAAATATTATGCCTGGCCATGTCAATTAAAGTACAGAGGGCGAGGAAGTTGCAGAGAAAGTGGAGCCTCTAGGTGTAATGCCCCCATTGCTCCTAGATGCTCTCTTGCATATATTAAAACATGGATGGACGGACCGCCCATAGGTTTGGGGGCGGGTGCTGCCCATCCCATGCCTGCAAATATATTACCAAGTTACGGATATCACTGTTGATATTGGAATAGGGTGTTTTGGTAGGATGCACTCCATATGAGTGTATTTCTGCCCATTACTGATACCAATGGGAATCATTGTAAAATCACATGGGTAGAATTAATTATGAATATGAACTCTTATATATATGAGGCTAATGTATAAATATTGTTATAAATGTGTGTTGGGCTATATATACTGAGATATACAAATGGTACCTGAGACTCATATGGCTCCTTTGCTATTGCACTTATATTCACTATTGCACTTATATTTGGTATTCATTTGTAGATGTATTATTATGTTTTTATATCTAGATTTACCGGTATATATTTATGTATGTATTCATCATTATTTTCGCTATGTATATATGCGATTAACTCGGCTCCATCTCCCGACTTATACCTCTTCCCCCTTTATGCTGCTATTAGCGATGTACTGTAGTATGCATTTGCATGCTGTATGTGCAAGTCTGGATCATTCTAACCCTTCTTTTAGACATTTCAGATGTAGTATTTTCGGAGCTATAGATGTTTCATGTTTTTAGAATATATGTATTGTTTTTGAAGATTAGGGATATACATCATATACATTGTATATATACATTGAATGTGATCATAAGAAACAATTGAGCATACAGGGAGTGCAGGATTATTAGGCAAATGAGTATTTTGACCACATCATCCTCTTTATGCATGTTGTCTTACTCCAAGCTGTATAGGCTCGAAAGCCTACTACCAATTAAGCATATTAGGTGATGCGCATCTCTGTAATGAGAAGGGGTGTGGTCTAATGACATCAACACCCTATATTAGGTGTGCATAATTATTAGGCAACTTCCTTTCCTTTGGCAAAATGGGTCAAAAGAAGGACTTGACAGGCTCAGAAAAGTCAAAAATAGTGAGATATCTTGCAGAGGGATGCAGCACTCTTAAAATTGCAAAGCTTCTGAAGCGTGATCAACGAACAATCAAGCGTTTCATTCAAAATAGTCAACAGGGTCGCAAGAAGCGTGTGGAAGAACCAAGGCGCAAAATAACTGCCCATGAACTGAGAAAAGTCAAGCGTGCAGCTGCCAAGATGCCACTTGCCACCAGTTTGGCCATATTTCAGAGCTGCAACATCACTGGAGTGCCCAAAAGCACAAGGTGTGCAATACTCAGAGACATGGCCAAGGTAAGAAAGGCTGAAAGACGACCACCACTGAACAAGACACACAAGCTGAAACGTCAAGACTGGGCCAAGAAATATCTCAAGGCTGATTTTTCTAAGGTTTTATGGACTGATGAAAGGAGAGTGAGTCTTGATGGGCCCGTGGCTGGATTGGTAAAGGGCAGAGAGCTCCAGTCTGACTCAGATGCCAGCAAGGTGGAGGTGGAGTACTGGTTTGGGCTGGTATCATCAAAGATGAGCTTGTGGGGCCTTTTCGGGTTGAGGATGGAGTCAAGCTCAACTCCCAGTCCTACTGCCAGTTTCTGGAAGACATCTTCTTCAAGCAGTGGTACAGGAAGAAGTCTGCATCCTTCAAGAAAAACATGATTTTCATGCAGGACAATGCTCCATCACATGCATCCAAGTACTCCACAGCGTGGCTGGCAAGAAAGGGTATAAAAGAAGAAAATCTAATGACATGGCCTCCTTGTTCATCTGATCTGAACCCCATTGAGAACCTGTGGTCCATCATCAAATGTGAGATTTACAAGGAGGGAAAACAGTACACCTCTCTGAACAGTGTCTGGGAGGCTGTGGTTGCTGCTGCACGCAATGTTGATGGTGAACAGATCAAAACAGTGACAGAATCCATGGATGGCAGGCTTTTGAGTGTCCTTGCAAAGAAAGGTGGCTATATTGGTCACTGATTTGTTTTTGTTTTGTTTTTGAATGTCAGAAATGTATATTTGTGAATGTTGAGATGTTATATTGGTTTCACTGGTAAAAATAAATAATTGAAATGGGTATATATTTGTTTTTTGTTAAGTTGCCTAATAATTATGCACAGTAATAGTCACCTGCACACACAGATATCCCCCTAAAATAGCTAAAACTAAAAACAAACTAAAAACTACTTCCAAAAATATTCAGCTTTGATATTAATGAGTTTTTTGGGTTCATTGAGAACATGGTTGTTGTTCAATAATAAAATTAATCCTCAAAAATACAACTTGCCTAATAATTCTGCACTCCCTGTATTGGAAATACAGGTACCAAGGCCAATAATACCCAAATATATACCTAGCAACGGTAGTTCCACTCCGGTGCGCATCACGAGGCAGAGGTGGGTGGACTTGCGCCGTTCCGTCATGCGCGTCTCCGGTGACGTCAGACGTTTGCTGCCCTTACTGGAGCTGCACGATCGGAAGGCGGAAGTCCCATTATAACCCTGCCGGCTGGCCATTGCGATGCGCCGTATATGGAGTGAACATGAAGATAGACCATGTGACCAGTAGGTAACTAGCCATTGGCCATTAGATAGTTTAAAAACCTCCAACACAAGAAATTAGCCATTCCTCCTGAAGAAGCAAACGCGAAACGCGCGTAGAAGGACACGTTACATAGCGACAGCTCATTCACTCAGCCTATCAGGGTAAGATAGATCCAGACTTGTTTAGTACGCTCTCTCATGTTATGTTGGGGAATGTTGGCGCACATCTGACTATTGATAGTCGGACCTATGCTAGTCTTTGTTGCACGTCATACTCGCTCCATATACTGTGGACTTCATATTAGATACCTATATCCCCTGCATATAGGGTGCTGAGTTCTAGGTCATTCACTTATATGCTATATGTGATTCTATGAGATTGTATGAGCTGCCGGTACTGGCACTTTATTGGTTTCCACATGTTTGTACATGTGTATTGACGCAACACGAGCACAAAACATGGGTCCAACACAGATGCCTTCAGCTGCCAAGCACACATGCAACAGGTCAGCTAGTTTCTAGCCTCTGCTGACAGATGCCCTTTAACAGTTACAGGACAGACAGCCTATTAGATCCTACCTCTGGAAGGCTTTGTAGATTGCATTCCCAGATAACTGTCACAGCCAGACAGCTGAGAAGCTCTGACAGGAGCCTTTCAGATCCTCCTCCTTGAATTTCTTTGTTTTGGTTGAGTTCCTCATCTCGTTAGTCTATCTCAGCTGTCATGCAGTTGGACTGATTGCTGCCCTTTAAGTTCCTCCCCAGAATGCAGTAGTGTGCGGCTTATACAACTTCCTGGAGTGTGTGTGCATGCTGTTCCTAGTTCACAGTCCCCAGTCGTCTGCAAGATAAGTGCTGTTTATGTATTTATGATTTTCTGTTTTCTGGATCCAGGTGACCCTGACTCCCTCCGTGTCTGTGTAGGGAGCCGGTGGTCGTATCCCCTCACTATTGTAGGGTCTTCAGGTGTAAGATAGTCGAGGTACGTGGATATGCGCCCATCCACCTTTGGGGTGGTCGCATAGGCTGAGCAATAAGGGAGAGCGGCAGGTCTCATGCAGGGGTCTCCCTTTTGTTCCTTAGTTGTGGATCCAGTGAGTCATTGTTTATATTGTATTGTCTTGTTTCCTGTACACCATCCGTGACATTATAAGCCGCCAAAACCGTCTCAAGCATGGATCCGGTTTCACTTTTGGCTGAACGCCTCCAGGGTCTTTCATTGGAGGTAGCTGATCTCCGTAGGATTTTTTCTCAGTTTCAAGTGACGGGTTCAGCTTGCGTTCATGGAGTTTGTGCTGAGCCTAAGATCTCGCTCCCAGATACGTTCTCTGGGGGTAGTGAGAATTTTGTGCGTTTTAAAGAGACTTGCAAACTCCATTTTCGCCTTCTTCCCCATTCCTCTGGTGATGAAGAACGGAGGGTGGGGATCATTGTATCGCTGCTCAGGGGTAACGCTCAGTCTTGGGCCTTTTCGCTACCGGAGGGGGCACGGCCCCTCCGCTCAGTGGATGAATTCTTTTTAGCCCTGGGTCAGATATATGATGATCCGGATCGTATTGCTCTGGCTGAGTCTAAACTACGTCTGTTATGCCAGGGTAAACAATTCGCAGAGATATACTGCTCAGAATTTCGGAGATGGGCAGCTGATACTGGTTGGAATGATGCTGCACTCCGAAGTCAATTTTGCCAGGTTCTTTCAGAGGGATTGAAAGATGCATTTGCCTTTCATGAGAGGCCAATCTCCCTGGACTCTGCTATGTCTCAGGCCGTTCGTATTGACAGGCGTCTTAGTGAGAGAGGAGAGATCTCTCCTTCCTGTCATACTCAGTCCCGGGACAGTGCAGCGGTCTCATTCTGTGCGCAGGGGTCTCAGTCACTGTCAGCCCCTTCTGAGCAGGAACCCATGCAGCTGGGGTTGATTGCCTCAGACAATAGAAGATTCAGCCCGCATGGGAGGGTTTGTTTTTGTTGTGGAGGTATAAATCATTTGGCAAATGTTTGTCCCTCTAGGAGATTCAGGCAGTTTTCTGGGAGTAATAAAGAGACAAAAAGGAAAAAATCTTTAAAAAATGTTCCGTCTGTTACTATTGGCAGGGTTGAGGCGGAAATTGAAGGTTTTCCGTTTGCTTGTAGTTCCCGTTTTGTCCTACCTGCTAGGGTGGCGCTAGAGAGCAAGAGCATTTTTTGTGAGATTTTTGTGGATAGTGGAGCAGCTGTCAATCTCATTGATAATCAATTTGCAATAACTCATGGTTTCCAGGTATGCACTTTGGGAAAGGATATTCCTGTTTTTGCTATTGATTCCGCTCCACTTTCTCAGAAATCATTAAAGGGCATAGTTCACAATATCCGTTTAATTGTGAGTGATGCTCATGTTGAGGATGTGTCATGTTTCGTCCTTAGCGGTTTGCCTACTCCTCTAGTGTTGGGACTACCCTGGCTCACTAAACATAACCCCACCATTGATTGGCAAGCGAGGCAAATAAATGGTTGGAGTGACTTTTGCAGAGAGAATTGCCTCATAACATCTGTTTCTGAGGTTTCTACTAAGACTGTACCACCTTTCCTCTCTGAATTTTCGGATGTCTTCTCTGAGAGTGGAGTTCAGGATTTGCCTCCGCACAGGGAGTATGATTGCCCTATTAATCTCATCCCAGGCGCCAAGCTGCCTAAATCTCGTTTATACAATCTCTCCCAACCTGAGAGGGTCGCTATGCGTGCTTATATCTCTGAGAGTCTGAGAAAAGGACACATACGACCCTCGAAGTCACCTGTTGCCGCTGGCTTTTTCTTTGTTAAGAAAAAAGATGGTTCTTTAAGACCTTGTCTGGATTTCAGGGAGCTGAACAGTATCACTATTCGTGATCCTTATCCGCTTCCTCTGATCCCGGACCTGTTTAACCAGGTTGTTGGGGCTAAAGTCTTTTCCAAATTAGACCTAAGAGGGGCATACAACCTGGTCAGGGTCAGAGAAGGAGACGAATGGAAGACGGCTTTCAATACCCCTGAGGGCCATTTTGAGAATTTGGTTATGCCTTTTGGTTTGATGAATGCCCCAGCCGTTTTTCAGCATTTCGTGAACAGCATTTTTTATCATTTAATGGGAAAATTTGTATTAGTGTATTTGGATGACATTTTGATTTTTTCTCCTGATTTCAAGACTCATAAGGAACACTTACGTCAGGTCTTGCTCATTCTGCGGGAGAATAAATTATACGCAAAACTGGAAAAATGTGTGTTTGCAGTTCCAGAAATTCAATTTCTGGGGTTTCTTCTCTCCGCTTCTGGTTTTCGCATGGACCACGAGAAGGTCCGCGCTGTGCTTGAGTGGGAGCTTCCTGAGAATCAGAAGGCGCTGATGCGTTTTTTGGGCTTTGCCAATTATTACAGGAAATTTATTTTGAATTATTCCTCTGTTGTTAAACCACTCACTGATATGACCAGAAAGGGGGTAGATTTTTCTTCCTGGTCGGTAGAGGCGCGTAAGGCCTTTTCTAATATCAAGGAGAGTTTTGCTTCCGCTCCCATCCTGGTACAACCTGATATTTCCTTACCCTTCATAGTTGAGGTTGATGCTTCTGAGGTAGGGGTGGGTGCGGTCTTGTCTCAGGGTTCCTCTCCTGCCAAATGGCAACCGTGTGCCTTTTTCTCAAAGAAACTCTCCTCCGCAGAGAGAAATTATGATGTGGGAGATAGGGAATTGTTGGCCATCAAGTTGGCTTTTGAGGAATGGCGCCATTGGCTAGAGGGAGCCAGACACCCTATTACCGTGTTTACTGACCATAAAAATCTGGCCTACTTGGAGTCAGCCAAGCGTCTGAACCCGAGACAGGCCAGATGGTCTTTGTTCTTTTCAAGGTTTAATTTTGTTGTCACGTTCCGCCCTGGGGTTAAGAATGTGAAGGCAGATGCCCTGTCACGTTTTCCGGGAGGTGGGAATTTTGAAGACCCGGGTCCCATTTTGGCTGAAGGTGTGGTGGTCTCTGCTCTTTTTCCTGAATTGGAGGCAGAGGTGCAGGCAGAAGCTCCTGATCTTTGTCCTCCTGGGAGGTTGTTTGTGCCTCTCGCTTTGAGACACAAGATTTTTAAAGAACACCACGATACGGTCCTTGCTGGGCACCCGGGGGCAAGAGCCACACTGGATCTCATCGCTCGGAGATTCTGGTGGCCTGCGCTTCGTAAGTCGGTTAAGGGTTTTGTGGCAGCTTGCGAGACCTGCGCTCGTGCCAAAGTCCCTCATTCACGGCCATCAGGTCCTCTCCTCCCTTTGCCCATTCCTTCCCGTCCTTGGACACATCTGTCCATGGACTTCATAACGGACTTGCCTCGTTCCTCGGGGAAGACTGTGATTCTGGTGGTGGTGGACCGTTTTAGCAAAATGGTGCATTTTATCCCTTTTCCTGGTTTGCCCAATGCTAAGACGCTGGCGCAGGCATTTATTGACCACATTGTCAAATTGCATGGTATTCCTTCAGACATAGTCTCTGATAGGGGCACGCAGTTTGTTTCCAGATTCTGGAAGGCTTTCTGTTCTCGCTTGGGGGTTCGGTTGTCATTCTCTTCTGCTTTCCACCCGCAGTCGAATGGCCAGACGGAGCGCGTCAATCAGAATCTGGAGACATATCTGCGCTGTTTTGTGGTGGAGAATCAGGAGGATTGGTGTTCTTTTTTGTCCCTTGCTGAGTTTGCTTTAAATAACCGTCGTCAGGAGTCCTCTGATAAGTCACCATTTTTTGGTGCATATGGGTTTCATCCGCAGTTTGGGACTTTCTCGGGAGAGGGGTCTTCTGGTTTACCTGATGAGGACAGATTCTCCTCGTCTTTGTCATCTATTTGGCAAAAGATTCAGGATAATCTAAAGAGCATGAGTGAGAGATATAAGCGTGTGGCAGATAAGAGACGTGTGCCTGGTCCGGACCTGAATGTTGGTGATCTGGTGTGGTTGTCTACCAAGAATATCAAATTGAAGGTTCCCTCCTGGAAGTTGGGTCCTAGGTTTATTGGGCCTTACAAGATCCTGTCTGTCAACAATCCTGTTGCCTACCGTCTTGATCTTCCTCAGACTTGGAAGATCCATAATGTTTTTCATAAGTCCTTATTGAAACCTTATGTTCAACCTATTGTACCCTCGCCTTTGCCTCCTCCTCCGATTATGGTTGATGGAAATCTTGCATTTCAGGTCTCTAGGATTGTGGATTCTCGTCTTGTCCGCAGTTCCCTCCAGTACCTCGTTCATTGGGAGGGTTATGGTCCTGAGGAGAGGATGTGGGTCCCAGTGAAGGACATTAAGGCCTCTCGTCTCATCAGGGCTTTCCATAGGTCCCATCCTGAGAAGGTGGGCTCTGAGTGTCCAGGAGGGAGGGAGGGGTACTGTCACAGCCAGACAGCTGAGAAGCTCTGACAGGAGCCTTTCAGATCCTCCTCCTTGAATTTCTTTGTTTTGGTTGAGTTCCTCATCTCGTTAGTCTATCTCAGCTGTCATGCAGTTGGAGTGATTGCTGCCCTTTAAGTTCCTCCCCAGAATGCAGTAGTGTGCGGCTTATACAACTTCCTGGAGTGTGTGTGCATGCTGTTCCTAGTTCTCAGTCCACAGTCCCCAGTCGTCTGCAAGATAAGTGCTGTTTATGTATTTATGATTTTCTGTTTTCTGGATCCAGGTGACCCTGACTCCCTCCGTGTCTGTGTAGGGAGCCGGTGGTCGTATCCCCTCACTATTGTAGGGTCTTCAGGTGTAAGATAGTCGAGGCACGTGGATATGCGCCCATCCACCTTTGGGGTGGTCGCATAGGCTGAGCAATAAGGGAGAGCGGCAGGTCTCATGCAGGGGTCTCCCTTTTGTTCCTTAGTTGTGGATCCAGTGAGTCATTGTTTATATTGTATTGTCTTGTTTCCTGTACACCATCCGTGACAATAACATTGTACAGATATCTGTAATAGTGCCAGCCCATGTTCACATGCTGCAGTGCTCCTGGTTTCTGGTGGCTTGGATCTGCCCGCCTCTTTTTTTTCCTTGCCGACAGGTAGCTCTGTTCCTCCACACAGCCTGCTTCCTGCTCGCCAGACAATGTCTGACAACCCTGGGGTACTTAAGACGCTTTCCTCTATGGGAAGGTACCTGAGCAATAGGTTATATTCGGCTTGTGTCCTGAAAAGGTGTGCTGTTCTATGGTCATCTGCCCATGTACTGAATTCTGCATGTGTCCCACATTTGAACCTTTGCTGTTTGACTTCACCTTTGCCTGATCTCATCCCCTGAGCTGTCTGTCCCTGACTACATTTTTGCCTGATCCCTCAGTGCCTGTGGGTCACCAGTGACTTAAACAGAAATAACTCCAAGAGGTAGCGGCCTGGTGGTTCCCCTGCAGAAAAGTCCAGATACCTGTACAGGGGTTAAGGGATAAACACCTAAAGGGGCCACTAAGACAATTCCCTTAGGAGTAGCCCCAAGCAAAATCTATTTAAATGACACAGCAGATCCACATCTGCTTCATAACACTAACAGCAGCCACAGCAGCCCTTGGCACCCTGCGATTGTGCAGCTCTTGGTCAATGGGACTTGTCAATAAAGCAATTCTCAGAGGAGTGATGTTTTTAAAGAAGGATAGTCCAGGGTCCCTAGTGATAAAGATACCTAAATATTTAAAATGATTGACCACTAGAAGCTTATAGTAGATCTCAGACTAGTTAACCTTGTAGAGTGACAGCAAGGCAGATTTGGACCAGTTGATTTGTAACCTGGAAAAGGTAACCTGGACAACCCCTTTGTACCTCATACATCCAATGACATCTCCACTGATGTAGATATTCTCTTTCCTCATTTTCTCCTTTCAGACCAGACAGCCATGGTGTTTAACAAACAGACATCTTAGTTCCCTACTTTTCCATCATCTTCCCCACCTTCTCAAAACCCCATCCTGCCCCCCAATACTATCCTGCAGAAACAATCCCCCTGAAAATACTGGTACCACACAGTGCGCTAGTACAATATAAGCCCCTTATATTTCTTATCAGACCCCCATATAAAACCCCAGATGAGACCCCCCATCTCAGACCAGACCTCCATGTCAGACCCCAGTTTTAGACCTCAGATCAGACCCCCATTAGACCTCCAGACTAGAGATGTCGCGAACATAAAATTTTCCGTTTGCGAACGGGCGAACCGCCATTGACTTCAATAGGCGGGTGAATTTTAAAACCCACAGGGACTCTTTCTAGCCACAGTAGTGATGGAAAAGTTGTTTCAAGGGGACTAACACCTGGACTGTGGCATGCCGGAGGGGGATCCATGGCAAAACTCCCATGGAAAATTACATAGTTGACGCAGAGTTGGATTTTAATCCATAAAGGGCATAAATCATCTAAGAATGCAAAAAATTTTTGAACAACGTGGTTTAAAACATCCAGTGTGTGTATACGATCAGGTATGATGTTGTATCGATCAGGTAGTGTAAGGGTTACGCCCGCTTCACAGACATTGACAGACCAAACTCCCCTTTTAATTCACCGCAAACAACCGCAAACAGTCCATTTGCCCAACCACAAACTCCCCATTTGCACAAGGTTGGATACCAAGCTAGCCATGTCCCGTTGATGTCATTGAAGGTTTCTTCCTCCACCCAGCCATGTACAACACAAAGGGTCCCCGAAAGGTGAATTGAATAGATTTTTCAAACGGGGAGCTGGTTAAAAAAAACACTGGCTCCCTCCCCTTTGATTGAATCCACGGTCACTGCATCTGCGCCGTGCAATTTACTCTTACACCCGATATGAGTGGTATTTTCTGTAGTTCTCTTCTCATCAGTTTAATCCCTGTTACGTCCCCAATCTGGGGTCCATTTATTGAATAGATTTTTCGAACGGGGAGATGGTTAAAAAAACGCTGGCTCCCTCCAATTTGTTTGAATCCACGGTCACTGCGTCTGCACTGTGCAATTTACTGTCACACCCGATATGAGTGGTATTTTCTGTAGTTCTCTTCTCCTCAGTTTAATCCCTGTTACGTCCCCAATCTGGGGTCCATTTATTGAATGGATTTTTTGAATGGGGAGATGGTTAAAAAAACGCTGGCTCCCTCCCCTTTGTTTGAATCCACGGTCACTGCGTCTGCACCGTGCAATTTACTCTCACACCCGATATGAGTGGTATTTTCTGTAGTTCTCTTCTCATCAGTTTAATCCCTGTTACGTCCCCAATCTGGGGTCCATTTATTGAATTGATTTTTCGAACAGGGAGATGGTTAAAAAAAACGCTGGCTCCCTCCCCTTTGTTTGAATCCATGGTCACTGCGTCGTGCAATTTACTGTCACACCCGATATGAGTGGTATTTTCTGTAGTTCTCTTCTCATCAGTTTAATCCCTGTTACGTCCCAAATCTGGGGTCCATTTATTGAATAGATTTTTCAAACGGGGAGATGGTTAAAAAAAACGCTGGCTCCATCCTCTTTGTTTTAATCCACGGTCACTGCGTCTGCGCCGTGCAATTTACTGTCACACCCGATATGAGTGGTATTTTCTGTAGTACTATTCTCATCAGTTAAATCCCTGTTACGTCCCATATCAGGGATTGCCTTTTGTGAAAAAAATTTAGGCCGGGTACCTTCGACTGCCTTCACAGTGACAGACCAATCTCTGATACACCAAACTGAATTGATTTTAGGAACCGGGAGATGGAAAAAGCAGCTTGGTCGGTCCTCTTACTCCCAAGTTGGGGCACTGCGCGTGCACGGAGCAATGTGCTGTGACACCCTATATGAGTGGTGTCTTTACTAGTACTATTCTTATCAGTTTAATCCCTGTTACGTCCCCTATCCGGGGACGTGTGTCGAATTGATTAAGGCCCCTTTCACACGAGCGAGTATTCCGCGCGGATGCGATGCGGGAGGTGAACGCATTGCATCCGCACTGAATACCGACCCATTCATTTCTATGGGGCTGTGCACACGAGCAGTGATTTTCACGCATCACTTTTGCGTTGCGTGAAAATCGCAGCATGCTCCTCTTTGTGCGTTTTTCACGTAACGCAGGCCCCATAGAAATGAATGGGGTTGCGTGAAAATCGCAAGCATCCGCAAGCAAGTGTTGAATTCCAACGTGTCGGGCTGTCGCAAATCAAGCGCCTCACTGGCATGTTGTTTCGGTGCTGAATTTCTGAAAAGTGCGCCATGGCCGTGTAGGAACGCCTGAAATGGCCACACACCTTCCTGGCCTGCTTGATGACGTCCTGTAAGCCTGGGTACTTAGACACAAAGCGTTGTACGATGAGATTCAACACATGTGCCATGCACGGCACATGTGACAACTTGCCCAAATTCAATGCCGCCATCAAATTGCTTCCATTGTCACACACCACTTTGCCGATCTCCAGTTGGTGCGGGGTCAGCCACTGACCCACCTGTGCGTTCAGGGCGGACAGGAGTGCTGGTCCCGTGTGGCTCTCTGATTTCAGGCAAGTCAACCCCAAGACAGCGTGACACTGTCGTATCCGGGATGTGGAATAGCCCCTGGGGAGCTGGGGGGATTCAGTTGATGTGCAGCCAGACGCCGCAGCAGAAGAGGACTCAGCCGAGGAGGTTATCGAAGAGGATGGAGTAGGAGGAGTAGAGGAGGTGGCAGTAGGCCTGCCTGCAAGTCGTGGCGGTGTCACCAACTCCGCTGCAGAGCCACGCATTCCATGCTTGACAGCCGTCAGCAGGTTGACCCAATGCGCAGTGTCCTTTTCAATCACTGAGTAGAGGTACCTTCCACTGTGGTGTCCCAATAGCGACAAATTTTTTCAAGGCCTCAAACTCCACCAGTTGGTATGGTAAAAGCTGGCGGGCTAAGAGTTCTGTCAAGCCAGCTGTCAGATGCCGGGAAAGGGGGTGACTCTGTGACATTGGCTTCTTACGCTCAAACATTTCCTTTACAGACTCCTGACTGTGGGCAGATGAGATGGAACTGCTGAAGGTGAGAGGCGGAGTGGCGGGTAGTTGAGAGGGGACAAGGAGGACAGCAGTGGTTGACGTGGCTAAAGATGCTGGACCAGGAGGAGGATGGTGGCTTTGAGTTTGTGTGCTGCTTGTACTCATGTGTTGATCCCATAGGCATTTGTGATGTGTGATCATGTGCCTTCGCAAAGCAGTTGTACCTAGGTTGGTGTTGGACTTCCCACGACTCAGTTTCTTTTGGCACAGGTTGCAAATGGCATTGCTGTTATCAGAGGCAGACACACAAAAAAAATGCCACACTGCTGAGCTTTGCAATGACGGCATTCTGGTGGTGGCAACAGCATGCGTTGATTGGCGTGCTGTCTGGCTGACCCCGGATGCTGATACATGCTGTCTGACTGTGCCACTAGCTCCTTGCGACGACCTCCCCCTGCTTCCAACTCGTCTCCTCCTTCTCTCTGTCTCCCCTTCTGAACTTTCCCCCTCTTCTTCTTCTCTTCGAGCAGGCACCCACGTGGCATCCACGGACACATCGTCATCATCAACCACTTCACTTGTATCTGACACCTCAGCAAAGGAAGCAGCAGCGGGTACAACATCATCATCACACTGTACGTCCATGTGTGTAATGCTGCCTGACTGAGACATATCCCTGTTATCTACATCCTCTGGCAATAATGGTTGCGCATTACTAATTTCATCCAACTGATGTGTAAATAACTCCTCTGACGGATCAAGTGAAGCGGCTGTGGTGGCTGTGGTGGTGGTGGCGGCGGGCGGGAGAGTGGTAACTTGAGAGCAGGTGACCAAAGCTGAGCTGGAGGAGGATGGTGCGTCAAGGTTCTAACGGAAGCTGTTGAAGATTGGGTGTCCTGTGTAAGCCAGTCAACTATGTTCTCCGAATTTTTCGGGTTCAGGGTACGTGGCCTCTGAACACTGGGCATTATTCCAGGGCCAGTGACAATCACAGCACCACGACCACGACGGCCCCTGTGGGGTGGCCTGCCTCTGCCTGTCATTTTTTTTTTGATAAGTGGTAGGTACTATGCGTGCAAGGTACTGTGCCACCCTATATAAGTGGTGGGCAGTGGGCACAGTACAGTCTGTGTGGGCCTGACACACACTGGCTTGCAACTGCGATTATATCACAGTGAAAAAATAATTTGACTTTTTTTTTATCTGCAAGGTATTGTGACACCCTGTAACGGTATGAGTGGTAGCCTAGCCAGTGGCCACAGTACAGTCTGTGGGCCAGACAGTCACTCACTGGCTTGCAACTGCTATTATATCACAGAGAAATAATAAATTGCATTTTTTTTATCTGCAAGGTATTGTCTGTGACACCCTGTATGAATGGTGTGCACACAGTACTGTCTGTGGGCCAGACAGTCACTCACTGGATTGCAACTGCGATTATATCACAGAGAAATAATAAATAGAATTTTTTTCATCTGCAAGGTATTGTCTGTGACACCCTGTATGAATGGTGTGCACACAGTACTGTCTGTGGGCCAAACAGTCACTCACTGGCTTGCAACTGCTATTATATGACAGAGAAATAATAAATAGAATTTTTTTTATCTGCAAGGTATTGTCTGTGACACCCTGTATGAATGGTGTGCACACAGTACTGTCTGTGGGCCAGACAGTCACTCACTGGCTTGCAACTGCTATTATATCACAGAGAAATAATAAATTGAATTTTTTTTATCTGCAAGGTATTGTCTGTGACACCCTGTAAGAATGGTGTGCACACAGTACTGTCTGTGACTGTGACTGAGCCTGCAGCCTCTCACACACGGGCAGGCAACTGCAATATATATATATATATATATATATATATATATATATATAGCAGACTGATGTACCAGCCCTGAAAAGGGCTTTTTGGGGTGCTGTCAGGACGCTGTCCTTACAGCAGATGAACACTGCCCTAGCTAACGCTTTCCCTATTAAATCATCATCATCAGCAGCACTGTCCCTCCTCTCACTAAGAATGCAGCTTCTGAATGAATCTAAAATGGATGCTGTCCAGGAGGTGGGAGGGTCTGGGAGGGAGTGTCTTCTGCTGATTGGCTGGAATGTGTCTGCAGACTGTGAGGTACAGGGTCAAAGTTTACTCAATGATGATGTATAGGGGGCGGACCGAACATCGCATATGTTCGCCCGCCGCGGCGATCGCGAACAAGCTATGTTCGCCGGGAACTGTTCGCCCGCGAATAGTTCGGGAGATCACTACTCCAGACCCCCAATCAGACCCCAGTTAGATCTCCAGACCCCCATTAGACCTCTCAGATTCCCCATATCAGCAATCAGATCAGACTTCAAGATAAATTATCTTACCTCCCCTGCTCCACCGCCACTCTCCCAGTCTCCCTGGCTCTCTTCTCTTCTCAGGGCCCACACTGCAGTGTCAGGTAAAAGTGCACTCTGTAGGCAGCCAGGACACAGTTGTGAGAGCCCCGGAAAGAGCGAGCACTACCCTTTCTCCTGCATACTAGTGAGCACTTCCATTATGGAAGAGCTCACTAGTATTCCCTTTATAAAATGCACTGCTTCTTATAAAGGGAAATAAACAGTACCACTGGCAAGGGGGGCCCTCTGGCTTAGAGGCCCGGTAGCAATTGCGACCGCTGCGACCCTTTTAGCCATAGTGCTGCCTTACCCGCCCATTAGAGCAGATGATGTCACCAGCCTTACTGCTAGGTGGAAGCCTTCGCCTAGCAGTCCCCATGGAGAGCCCGATACGTCACCAGATCTCCAAAAAATGCCTTTTTCCTGCGTGATTCAGCACAGGGCAAAGGAGAGATTAGGATTAAAGATGAGTGAATCCAAGTTGACAAAGTGGGATTTGGTCCGAATTCCAGGAAAAATTTGATTAGAGATGAGCGAATCGAAGTTGACTAAGTTGAATTCGATCCTAATTTCAGGAAACATTTGATTTGAATTTCCTTTTGCTTCATGGTAACGAATCATATTTTTTCCTAAAATGGCTGCTGCACATGTTATGGCTGCCATTTTCCAGTGTACTTAGTGCAGGGAGAGATGTGACAGGCGCTCGGGACAGTATTTAGGAAAGACTTTATTCAGAAAAAAACAAAAAAAGATTGAGCAGTTCAGAGAAAGATTATTCATGGTGTAGGGAAAGGATAGGGAGTAGTGATGATCGAGCACCAAAGTATTCGGGTGTTCGGCCCGAACACATTGCTATATTCGTGTGCTCGGCAAAGCACCCGAGTAGAATGGAAGTCAATGGGAGACAATCAGGCACCCCCTGCTCTGAAGAGGGGAGGGTGCCTGGTCCATTGGAAAAGGTCAGAAAATGACAGAAACACCACCGAAATTGATCGGGAACACCATGGGGACAATGTCTGGATGCATCTTGGACTCCCAGGTCGATGCTGGGAACCATGCTGTCCGAGTTGTACGCCACTTATACAGACTGACAAAAATACGCACAAAACCCCCCCAAAAAATCTATTTTACAGAAAAAATTGTTTGGAAACATTCTTTCCTGTATATTCAATTATATATAAAGTGCAAATGCTGCAAAAAATTACAAGCAAGAGGCACTCCAAAATATCACATACAGGAGGGCCTCATCCACATTGTGGTACAATTGTTCAGGTAGTGGGACTCCTAGCCTATGCACTAAGTGAAAGGGCTGCCAAAAATTACAAGGAATCGGCACTCCAAAACAACCTTTGTTACACATAAAAGAGGGCATCATACACACCCTTGAAAAATTATGATTGATGACATGCTGGTGACCCTGAAAAACATTTGGAGCAAGGGCCTGCTGGTCTGACCAACTAAAGCCTTAGGGGCGAGGGCCTGCTGCCGCATTGGTGACTCTAGATAACCTCTGGGCAATTGCATGTCTCCGTGACGGCGACGATCCATTTGGATGTCTGTCCTATCAACTTTCGATGTTCTTTTCTGCGCCTATCATGGTGATCACAGGTAACGAGGAATCAGGGTTCGATGCCAGAGAGGGAGCTAGAGAAAGGGATACCACATCCAAGAGAGATCAATGGCTGAGATCTGATTGGCTGTTGTTGCCTTGCCCCTTTTTTTCCTAATTGTGAACCACCCAGAGAGGGTGGGTCAAGTTATTAAAGCAGAAACATCCAAGGAAGGCAGCAGACGCGCGGCAATTACCCACTCCCGACTCGGGGAGGTAGTGACGATAAGTAACAATACAGGACTCTTCAGATGCCCTGTTATTGGAATGAGTAATACAAAATTACAGGGAATGTCACTGCAGTATTTTGGATGAAACGTTATACAGGAGAGGCCCTGCTGCCCCTTTGTTGACTCTAGATAACTTCTGCCTGATTGCACGTCCCCGTGACGTCCACGATCCATTTGGATATCTTTCCTATCAGCTTTCGATGTTCTTTTATGCGCCTAACTTGGTGACCACCGGTAACAGGGAATCATTGTTCGATTTTGGAGAGGGAGCCTGATAAACGGCTATGGCTACTACTTCAAAGCAAGGCAGCATGAGTTGCGGGCCTGCAGGTGAGCTGACCCAGTAAAAGATATGAATTGCGGGCCCGAAGGTGATCTGAACCTGTAAAAGATTTTAGGTTCGGGCCTGCTGGTGAGCTGACCCTGTAAAACATTAAATGCGAGGGCCTGCAGCTGAGCTGACCCTGTAAAAGATTTCAGTCGCGGGCCTGCACGTGAGCTGACCCAGTAAAAAATTTGAGTTGCGGGCCTGCAGGTGAGCTGACCCAGTAAAAGATTTTAGGTGTGGACCTGCTGGTGAGCTGAGGTGGAACCGACAAACCCAACTTGATTTTGATGGCTGCATTAATCTGCAGGTGACCGTGATACAGCTCCACAGATTGCTTAGAAAGATGCAGATGGAAAAAATCTGTGACCTTAGTCTTTTATCCAGACTCAGTCATTGTGCCACTATGCCATCTCCACACCATGTCACCTTGCCACTCATTTTTATCACCAAGCTGCTGCAGCTTAAAAGGGCTTAAAGTGATCACCAGGCCCACAATGTAATTATGGTTTTGTAATCGATAAACCCAACTTGCTTTTGTGGGCTGCATCAGTGGCGTAGCTAGAAATGACTGGGCCGCACAGCAAATTTTTTAATGGGGCTCCATCCCACAGTAATTTGTTAGCGACCCCTTCCTTTCATGCCACCCCCATTCCTGTGGCTAGTAAAAATCGCTCTCTCAGACCAGGGCCGGCAGCTGTTCCATCCATTTTATACACTGTCTACAGTCCCTGACAAAAGTCTTGTCGCTTCTCTATTTTGTAGAAACTCCTGCTATTAACCTGACTTTTAATTAATCAATTGGTGTTAGAAATATCTCATATGAAAAGCTAAAGCCCTCCCAAATGATGTTTAATGCACTGAAATAAATTAGTTTCACTGAAAAAAGTTCATTTAATCAAGACAGAAAGGTCAAATTTTAGCAAGACAAAAGTTTTGTCGCCTATACAGAAATTGAACAACTTTACTGCAAATCCAAAAATATGTCAGCAAATTAAGTAGTGGTCAGCGATGGACTGGCCATCGGGAGTACCGGGAGAATCCCGGTGGGCCGATCGAATTATGGGCCGGCCAGGGCCGCCATCAGGGGGGTAAAGCTCCAGTAACAGCAGGCAGTGTGGGGGCGGCGCTCACTCACTGACGTCACACGCCTGCTCCTCCCACTAGGCGGCGCAGGCGCGTGACGTCAGTGAGTGAGCGCTGCCGCCCGCACTTGTTACTGGAGGCTGGAGGCGGGAGCTGAATGTAAGGTAGTAAAGAGATGAGCGCTGTGTTAAAATTAAAGTTACTGTCTGCAGCCTGCAGGATACCGATTTATTAATGTATACTACTGTGAGTGGCGGGGAGGGGGATCTATGGATGATGGCACTGTTATAGGGAGGGGGATCCGTGGATGGCACTGTTATGGGGGGGGTCTGTCATGTGGATGACACTTATGGGGGGGGGGTCTGTGGATGACACTTATGGGGGGGATCTGTGGATGGCACCATTATGGAGGGGGATCTGTGGATGACACTGTTATGGAGGGGATCTGTGGATGACACTGTTATGGGGGGATCTGTGGATGACACTATTATGGGGGGATCTGTGGATGACTGTTATGGGGGGGATCTGTGGATGGCACTGTTATGGAGGGTATCTGTGAATGGCACTGTTATGGAGGGGTATCTGTGGATGACACATAGCATAAGATGCTATATACGGTATGTGTCATCCACAGATCCCCCTCTATAACAGTGCCATCCACAGATCCACCCATAACAGTGCCATCCACAGATCCCCTCCATAACAGTGCCATCCACAGATCCTCTCCATAACAGTGCCATCCACAGATCCCCTCCATAACAGTGCCATCCACAGATCCCCTTCATAACAGTGCCATCCACAGATCCCCTCCATAAAAGTGCCATTTGTGTTTGGGAAAAATAAAGTGGGCCGGTCTGGCTGAAGTCCAGGGCCACTTTATTGTCCCAGTCCATCTCTGGTAGTGGTGCTGTGAGATCCAAATTTAATATCTTGTATGACTTGCATGAGCTTGAAGGACAGAATCCATGCAGTTTGGCAAGGATTCATACAATGTATTGATGAAGTCATCAGGAATAGCAAAGAAATCTTGCATGCCTCCCATAGTTCATCAATATTCTTTGGTTTCGTCTTCCATGCTTCCTCTTTCATCCTACACCACATATGCTGAAAAGATGTTCATGTCTGGTGACTGGGCTGGCTAATCCTGGAGCATCTTGATCTTCTTCGCCTTAAGGAACTTTGATGTGGTGATGGAAGTATGCGATGGAGCACCATCCTGCTGCAGAATTTGGCCTTTTTTATGGTTGGGAATAGGGCTGCACGATATATCGAAAAAATAATCGAATTGTGATAATCGCCAAATGCGATATGGCGATTTGGCCGACCCGAAAATGCGGCGATTATATATGAAGGGGCCCCGCGCACATAACTGGCTTTGTGTGTAAAGTATTTTACTACTGTCTGAAACAATCTCTCTCCTATTGATAAAATGGCCAGCCTCTGTACTCACTTTCACTATGAATGCACTGCAGCGAGTGGCAGCGAGCGAGCCGGCCGGCGTGTGACTGATGTCACTTAGTCACGCTCCTGCTTCCAGAATTAAGTGGGAGGAGCGTGATAGTGACGTCAGTCACACGCCGGCCAGCCCGCTAGATAGCTACCGTGCATTCATAGTGAAAATGAGTACAGAAGCTGGCCATTTTATCAATAAGAGAGAGATTGTTTCAGACAGTAGTAAAATACTTTACACACAAAGCCAGTTATGTGCGCAGTTTAGGACACATGAGGGGACACATAGGGCCATGAGGGGGACCAGCATAAGATGCTATATGTGTGTCTTATGCTGGCCCCCCTCATGGCCCTATGTGTCATAGCACACATCCCCTATAACAGCGTCATCCACAGATCCTCCATAACACTGTCCTCCACAGATCTCCCATAACAGTGTCCTCCACAGATCCCCCATAACAGTGTCCTCCACAGATCACCCATAACGGTGTCCTCCACAGATCCCCTATAACGGTGTCCTCCACAGATCCCCCATAACGGTGTCCTCCACAGATCCCCCATAACAGTGTCCTCCACAGATCCCCCATAACAGTGTCCTCCACAGATCCCCCACATAACAGCGTCATCCACAGATCCCCCACATAACAGCGTCATCCACAGATCCCCCACATAACAGCGTCATCCACAGATCCCCCACATAACAGCGTCATCCACAGATCTCCCACATAACAGCGTCATTCACAGATCTCCCACATAACAGCGTCATCCACAGATCCCCCACATAACAGCGTCATCCACAGATCCCCCACATAACAGCGTCATCCACAGATCCCCCACATAACAGCGTCATCCACAGATCCCCCACATAACAGCGTCATCCACAGATCCCCCACATAACAGCGTCATCCACAGATCCCCCACATAAAAGCGTCATCCACAGATCCCCCACATAACAGCGTCATCCACAGATCCCCCACATAACAGCGTCATCCACAGATCCCCCACATAACAGCGTCTTCCACAGATCCCCCACATAACAGCGTCCTCCACAGTTCCTCCACATAACAGCGTCCTCCACAGATCCCCCACATAACAGCGCTCTCCACAGATCCCCCACATAACAGCGCCATCCACAGATCTCCAACATAACAGCGCCATCCACAGATCCCCCATAACAGTGCATCATCCACAGATCCCCCATAACAGTGCCATCCACAGATCCCCCATAACTATGTCATACCCAGCCGCGTCAGCGGCTCATATGGGAAAATCCAAGCAAATAGATCGCATATCGTTATCGCAATTTTTAGGGCCCTAATCGCAATCGCACAAAATTCCCATATCGTGCAGCCCTAGTTGGGAATATAAGAGGTAGCTAAGATTTCTTGGTATTTTAGACTATTGATGTTGCCTTCCACCCTGCAGATCCCTTGCACACCCTCATACTGGATGTAACCCCCAGATCATTATTTTGCCTCCACCAAACTTCACTGTTTTCTGGGTAAATCTCGGCTCCATGCGGGTTCCAGTAGGTCTCCTGCAATATTTGCGGTGACTGTGGTGTAATTCAACAGAAGATTCATCTGAAAAATCCACCTTCTGCCACTTTTCCAGCGTCAATTTTTTTAGCAGGCTGTGGCCCTTGGCAAATGCCACACGGTTTTTCAATTGTCTTTTGTTTAGTGCTGGCTTATGGGCACTGATTCGACCATGGAGGCCATTTCGAGACAGAATCTGACAAACTGTTCTGGTTGATAATCAACACTTTAGTCTCCGGGTGAATCTTAGGCAGGGGCGGACTGACCGGTCGGGCACTTCGGACATGGTCCGAGGGCCCGGCCGGGATGGGGGCCCGCCGCAGAATAACATAATGTGTTATGCCCAGCGCCCCGATTCCGAATGTTATGCTGGCCTGGTAATGTTGGTAATGGCAGCGGGGCCCGGTGCACTCACTGTATTCTATCGCACCGTGCCCCGCTCACTGTAATACTAATTTTCATATGTGAACAAGAGAAATCCTCTGCGATCCTCTCCATCTCTGTACTCACAGACTCAGTAGCAGACAGGCCGGGCGGCAGCGTAACTCACTGACGTCACGCGCCTGCTCCGCCTGCTTCATTCATAAAGTGGGAGGAGCAGGCGCGTGACGTCAGTGAGTTGCGCTGCCGCCCGGCCTGCCTGCTACGGGAGTTTGTGAGTACAGAGAGGGAGAGGATCGCAGATGATTTCTCTTGTTTAATGCCTATAGTATTGCCTACATTAATGCCTCAATATTACAGTGAGCGGGCCCGGTGTAATAGAATTCAGTGACTGCACCGGGCCCCGCTGCCATTAAAACACCAGATGCCGGCCCCCAGACCCTGTATTGGGGGTCATTCACTCACAGGGACACTGTTATGAGGAGATCTGTGGATGACACATATATAGCATAAGGTGCTATATATGTGTCACCCACAGTGCCAATCACAGAGCCCCCACAACAGTGCCATCCACAGAGCCCCCACAACAGTGCCATCCACAGAGCCCCCATATTTTTTATTTGGCTATTCCCCACCCCTCTTGTAATTGTTCCGCTACTTGTGGGCTGCGCGGGCATGAGTTCAGTCACTTCGGTGCGCAATCCCGTCCTGCAGCGCGTGATAACTACTGTGAAGGGCCTAGCCGTCTGGGCAACCCCACAGATCATCCCCCCACCCACCTTGTACTTGTTCCACTGATCTGCTACTTGCGGGCCATGTCCGAAGTGCCCGACCGGTCAGTCCGCCCCTGCCTAAGATTCACCCGGAGACTAAAGTGTTGATTATCAAGAGGCTGAAGACCAGATCCACTGCTGATGTGGCAGACACCTTCAATGTGTCTCAGCGTCAAGTTCAGAGGATAAAAAAAAGATTTGAAGAGACTGGAGACGTTTTGGACAAGGCCAGGTCAGGCCGACCCCGCAAGACAACTGCTCCAGAGGACCGTTTGTTGGCTCGAAAATCCAAGGCCAGCTCATTTTCCACTGCAGCAGAGCTCCACGAGACCTGGTCACCTGAAGTCCCTGTGTCAACCAGAACAGTTTGTCGGATTCTGTCTCGAAATGGCCTCCATGGTCGAATCAGTGCCCATAAGCCAGCACTAAACAAAAGACAATTGAAAAACCGTGTGGCATTTGCCAAGGGCCACAGCCTGCTAAAAAAATTGACGCTGGAAAAGTGGCAGAAGGTGGATTTTTCAGATGAATCTTCTGTTGAATTACACCACAGTCACCGCAAATATTGCAGAAGACCTACTGGAACCCGCATGGAGCATGAGTTCAGTCACTTCAGTGCGCAATTCCATCCTGCGGCGCGTGATCCCGTGAGACCAGTGACCTACAGCGGGTGGGGGGATGATCTGTGGGGTTGCCCAGTCAGCTAGGCCCTTCACAGTAGTTATTAACCCCTTTCAGCAGTCCCCCATTTACTGAAGGGGGGACTGCTGAAAGGGATTAATAACTACTGTGAAGGGCCTCCCTCCCCCCTTCACAGTAGTTATGCCCAGATATGTGCCCCCTTCACAGTAGTTATGCCCAGATATGTGCCCCCTTCACAGTAGTTATGCCCAGATATGTGCCCCCTTCACAGTAGTTATGCCCAGATATGTGCTCCCTTCACAGTAGTTATTCTCCCTCCAACCTCCAAATAACCATCATCCACTGTCCAACAGGCCCTTCTACTGTCTTTTATGACTACTTACATAGCTTCTACAATCCCTCTCTGGATTACAGGCCAGCCAGCCAGGCCCAAAGCCTGCCAGCCGCAGCCAGCAAGCCCACAGCCTGCCAGCCAGCAACCGTAATTGAGGTAAGAGGAGCCAACTTGGCCTAGGTATCAGCGAGCTATGTTGTTTTGCTATATTGTGAATAGGAACCAGAGTGTTGGAGAGACCCCCCCTCCAGGTCCCATTAGACTCCATTGTAGTCTCTAATGGGAGGGGATTCTTTCGAACAAACTCTCTAAAGGACACTGAGATAGCCTCTGCTAGAAAGACCCCTCTCCATGGCCCATTAGCCCTCAATTGTAGTCTATACTGGGGCCTGGAGGGGACTGTTTCTAACAGAAGCTCACTAATGGACGCTGAGATTAGATCACCCCATATGAAAGCATTGAATCAATGCTTTCCTATGCGGAAAAATCTCACCCTGGAGGTCATCATGCAGAGTGTGAGGACGTCCAGCGTCAGATACCAGACCAAAGGTCTGTTTTAATCCAGGAAGCCCTCAGGTGGCTGCCAGCCACTAGAGGCTGACTTATTGCTTGAACGTAAACAATGCAGTTTCAATATTGCTGCTCGATTTGCAAAAGGGACACTGTACCCAGACCACTTCAATGAGCTGAAGTGGTCTGGGTGCCTTTTGTGTCACTTTAACTTTGAAATCTTATTAAAGATTGTGTAGGGTGTGGCTGGAGGCGGGGCATGGAGGTGGGACAAGGGTGGGGCTTGCAGCAGAACATGGGTGGGGCCTGTAAGGGGGCCCTTGATTTATTTTGCCCGGGGGCCCTGAGGGTTCTCAGTCCGCCCCTGATCTTAGGCATGTTTGCAGAGGTCTAGTTGCAGTTGATGTGAAGGTCTAGTGTACTGGGGTTCTTTTTATACACACCTGAGACCTAATTGATCCATTATTAGTCACAGGTGAAGCTCATATGACAAGGCGACCACACTTATGTCTTGGCAAAAATTGACTCAATGGGCTTTACCAAGCTGTGAATATTAGAATACTTTTTGTCAGTTTCGTTTTGCACTGAAGCATTATTACAAAAGCTGTTGGGATTAAAATGACCCATTTCTTGTAACAAAATCTTAATTAAAAATATATTTTAGCGGCACTTCAGGTAAATTTTTACACAAGCGACAAGACTTTTGTCAGGGACTGTATACTGTCACTGTATATAATTTCATTGTGTAATACTGTTGAGGGGGCCCTGACAAAATCCTTTAGTCCTCCTCCTGGATGGGCCCCTTCTGGGTCAAGGCCCCAAAGCTGCAGCTTCCCCTATAACTACGGCCCTGGTCTGCATTCATTAATCTGCAGGTGACCGTGATACAGCTCCACATATTGTTTAGAAAGATGCAGATGGAAACAATCTGTGGCCTGTCTTTTATCCAGACTCTGTCATTGTGCCACTATGTGGCCTCGTCATGCTGCCATGCTGCTGCTGATGCAGCTTAAAAGGGCTTAAAGTGATCACATGGCCCACAATCTAATTAAGGTTTTACGCACAAAACCAAAGTAAAAAATCTATTTTATAGGAAAAATTTATTGAAATCATTCTTTCCTGTATATTTACTTGTATATAATGTGCAAGTGCTGCCAAAAAGAGGCACTCCGATACAACCTGTATATCACATAAAAGAGGGCCTCATTCACATTGAGTTGCAGGACTGCAGGTGAGCTGACCCTGTAAAAGATTTTAGGTTTGGGCCTGCAGGTGAGCTGACCCTTTAAAAGATTTGAGTTGCTGGCTTGCAGGTGAGTGGACCTGGTAAAAATTAGATGTGAGGCCCTGCTGGTGAGCGGACCCTGTAAAAAATTAGATGTAAGGGACTGCTGGTGAGCGGACCCTCTAAAAAATTAGATGTGAAGGCCTGCTGGTGAGTGGACCCTCTAAAAAATTGGATGTGAGTGCCTGCTTGTGAGTGGACCCTCTAAAAAATTAGATGTGAGGGCCTGCTGGTGAGTGGACCGTCTAAAAAAATTTGATCTGAGGCCCTGCTGGTGAGAAGACCCTCTAAAAAATTATATTCAAAGGCCATATATGCGAGGGCATTATATGTGACGAATAAGCAATGCATGTTGATATGACATAGGAGGAGGAGGAGGAGGAGAAAAGGAAGATTCAACCATATACCCTTGTTTGTGGTGGAAGGGGTGCATGGAAATACAGTCTATTAACTACATTAAAAATAACACATGTAAAGTGCCTTTATGTTCATCAGCATTCCTCTGGTGGAGTCGAGAAGTCATGGTCAATACATGACTTGTTCATTTTTATATGAGTCAACCTGTCAGCATTTTCAGTTGACAGTCGGATACGCTTATCTGTTATAATGCCACCAGCAGCACTAAATACACGCTCAGACAAAACGCTGGCGGCAGGGTAGGCCAGCACCTCCAAAGTGTAGAGCGCCAGTTCGTGCCACGTGTCCAGCTTGGACACCCAGTAGTTGTAAGGCACTGAGGGATCATTGAGGACGCTGACACGGTCTGCCATGTACTGCTTCACCATAGTAACATAGTATATAAGGCCGAAAAAAGACATTTGTCCATCCAGTTCGGCCTGTTATCCTGCAAGTTGTTCCAGAGAAAGGCAAAAAAAAATCTGTGAGGTAGAAGCCAATTTTCCCCACTTAAGGGGGGAAAATTCCTTCCCAACTCCAATCAGGCAATCAGAATAACTCCCTGGATCAACGACCCCTCTCTAGTAGCTATAGCATGTAATATTATTACACTCCATAAATTCATCCAAGCCCCTCTTTTATTGTACTCACGATCACCACCTCCTCAGGCAGAGAGTTCCATAGTCTCACTGCTCTTACCGTAAAGAATCCTTTTCTATGTTTGTGTACAAACCTTCTTTTCTCCAGACGCAGAGGGTGTCCTCTCATCACAGTCACAGTCCTGGAGATAAATAGATGGGAGAGATCTCTGTACTGTCCCCTGATATATTTATACATAGTAATTAGATGTCCCCTCAGTCGTCTTTTTTGTAAAGTAAATAACCCTAATGTTGATAATCTTTCAGGGTACTGTAGTTGCCCCATTCCAGTTATTACTTTAGTTGCCCTCCTCTGAACCCTCTCCAGCTCTGCTATGTCTGCCTTGTTCATAGGAGCCCAGAACTGTACACAGTACTCCATGTGTGGTCTGACTATTGATGTGGAAAGTGGTAGGACTATGTTCTCATCACAGATATCTATGCCCCTTTTGATGCAACCCATTACAGCCAGGTCCATAAATATTGGGACATCAACACAATTCTAACATTTTTGGCTCTATACACCACCACAATGGATTTGGAATGAAACAAACGTAATGGGACAATTGGCTTCTCGGCTGTTCCATGGCCAGGTGTGTGTTATTCCCTCATTATCTCAATTACAATGAGCAGAAAAAAGGTCCAGAGTTCATTTCAAGTGTGTTATTTGCATTTGGAATGCATTTGGAGTTGCTGTCAACTCTCAAGATGAGATGCAAAGAGCTGTCACTATCAGTGAAGCAAGCCATTATTAGGCTGAAAAAACAAAACAAACAATTCAGAGAGATAGCAAAAACATTAGGTGTGGCCAAAACAACTGTTTGGAACATTCTTAAAAAGAAGGAATGCATCGGTGAGCTCAGCAACACCAAAAGACCCGGAAGACTACGGAAAACAACTGTGGTGGATGACCGAAGAATTCTTTCCCTGGTCAAGAACACTCTCCAGGAGGTAGGTGTATGTGTGTCAAAGTCAACAATCAAGAGAAGACTTCACCAGAGTGAATACAGTGGGTTCACCACAAGATGTAAACCATTGGTGAGCCTCAAAAACAGGAAGGCCAGATTAGAGTTTGCCAAACGACATCTTAAAAAACCTTCACAGTTCTGGAACAACATCCTATGGACAGATGAGACCAAGATCAACCTGTACCAGAGTGATGGGAAGAGAAGAGTATGGAGAAGAAAAGGAACTGCTCATGATACTAAGCATACCACCTCATCAGTGAAGCATGGTGGTGGTAGTGTCATGGTGTTGGCATGTATGGCTGCCAATGGAACTGGTTCTCTTGTATTTATTGATGATGTGACTGCTGACAAAAGCAGCAAGATGAATTCTGAAGTGTTTCGGGCAATATTATTTGCTCATATTCAACCAAATGCTTCAGAACTCATTGGACGGCGCTTCGCAGTGCAGATGGACAATGACTAGAGTTGAGCGAACACCTGGATGTTCGGGTTCGAGAAGTTCGGCCGAACATCCCGTAAATGTTCGGGTTCGGGATCCGAACCCGAACCGAACTTCGTCCCGAACCCGAACCCCATTGAAGTCAATGGGGACCCGAACTTTTGGGCACTAAAAAGGCTGTAAAACAGCCCAGGAAAGAGCTAGAGGGCTGCAAAAGGCAGCAACATGTAGGTAAATCCCCTGCAAACAAATGTGGATAGGGAAATTAATTCAAATAAAAATTTAAAAAATAAAAATGAACCAATATCAATTGGACAGAGGTCCCATAGCAGAGAATCTGGCTTCACGTCAGCAGAGAATCAGTCTCTTCATGCCATAGCAAAGAATCTGGCTTCATGTCAGCACAGAATCAGTCTCTTCATGCCATAGCAGAGAATCTGGCTTCATGTCAGCACAGAATCAGTCTTCATGTCATAGCAGAGAATCAGGCTTCACGTCACCCACCACTGGAACAGGCCACTGTCACACATTTAGGCCCCGGCACCCAGACAGAGGAGAGCGGTCCCGTAACAGAGAATCTGGCCTTATGTCAGCGCAGAATCTGTCTTCATGTCATAGCAGAGAATCAGGCTTCACGTCACCCACCACTGGAACAGGCCACTGTCACACATTTAGGCCTCGGCACCCAGACAGAGGAGAGCGGTCCCGTAACAGAGAATCTGGCCTTATGTCAGCGCAGAATCTGTCTTCATGTCATAGCAGAGAATCAGGCTTCACGTCACCCACCACTGGAACAGGCCACTGTCACACATTTAGGCCCCGGCACCCAGACAGAGGAGAGCGGTCCCGTAACACAGAATCTGGCCTTATGTCAGCGCAGAATCTGTCTTCATGTCATAGCAGAGAATCAGGCTTCACGTCACCCACCACTGGAACAGGCCACTGTCACACATTTAGGCCCCGGCACCCAGGCAGAGGAGAGAGGTCCCGTAACAGAGAATCTGGCCTTATGTCAGCGCAGAATCTGTATTCATGTCATAGCAGAGAATCAGGCTTCACGTCACCCACCACTGGAACAGGCCACTGTCACACATTTAGGCCCCGGCACCCAGACAGAGGAGAGCGGTCCTGTAACAGAGAATCTGGCCTTATGTCAGCGCAGAATCTGTCTTCATGTCATGGCAGAGAATCAGGCTTCACGTCACCCACCACTGGAACAGGCCACTGTCACACATTTAGGCCCAGGCACCCAGGCAGAGGAGAGAGGTCCCGTAACAGAGAATCTGGCCTTATGTCAGCGCAGAATCTGTCTTCATGTCATAGCAGAGAATCAGGCTTCACGTCACCCACCACTGGAACAGGCCACTGTCACACATTTAGGCCCAGGCACCCAGGCAGAGGAGAGAGGTCCCGTAACAGAGAATCTGGCCTTATGTCAGCGCAGAATCTGTATTCATGTCATAGCAGAGAATCAGGCTTCACGTCACCCACCACTGGAACAGGCCACTGTCACACATTTAGGCCCCGGCACCCAGACAGAGGAGAGCGGTCCCGTAACAGAGAATCTGGCCTTATGTCAGCGCAGAATCTGTCTTCATGTCATAGCAGAGAATCAGGCTTCACGTCACCCACCACTGGAACAGGCCACTGTCACACATTTAGGCCCCGGCACCCAGACAGAGGAGAGCGGTCCCGTAACAGAGAATCTGGCCTTATGTCAGCGCAGAATCTGTCTTCATGTCATAGCAGAGAATCAGGCTTCACGTCACCCACCACTGGAACAGGCCACTGTCACACATTTAGGCCCCAGCACCCAGACAGAGGAGAGGTTCATTCAACTTTGGGTTGCCCCGCAATATAATGGTAAAATGAAATTAAAAATAGTATTGAATGAGGAAGTGCCCTGGAGTTGAATAATATATTGTTAAGGGGAGGTAGTTAATATCTAATCTGCACAAAGGATGGACAGGTCCTGTGGGATCCATGCCTGGTTCATTTTTATGAACGTCAGCTTGTCCACATTGGCTGTAGACAGGCGGCTACGTTTGTCTGTAATGACGCCCCCTGCCGTGCTGAATACACGTTCAGACAAAACGCTGGCCGCCGGGCAGGCCAGCACCTCCAAGGCATAAAAGGCTAGCTCTGGCCACGCGGACAATTTGGAGACCCAGAAGTTGAATGGGGCCGAACCATCAGTCAGTACGTGGAGGGGTGTGCACAGGTACTGTTCCACCATGTTAGTGAAATGTTGCCTCCTGCTAACACGTTCCGTATCAGGTGGTGGTGCACTTAGCTGTGGCGTGTTGACAAAACTTTTCCACATCTCTGCCATGCTAACCCTGCCCTCAGAGGAGCTGGGCGTGACACAGCTGCGTTGGCGACCTCTTGCTCCTCCTCTGCCTTCGCCTTGGGCTTCCACTGGTTCCCCTGTGACATTTGGGAATGCTCTCAGTAGCGCGTCTACCAACGTGTGCTTGTACTCGCGCATCTTCCTATCACGCTCCAGTGTAGGAAGTAAGGTGGGCACATTGTCTTTGTACCGGGGATCCAGCAGGGTGGCAACCCAGTAGTCCGCACACGTTAAAATGTGGGCAACTCTGCTGTCGTTGTGCAGGCACTGCAGCATGTAGTCGCTCATGTGTGCCAGGCTGCCCAGAGGTAAGGACAAGCTGTCCTCTGTGGGAGGCGTATCGTCATCGTCCTGTGTTTCCCCCCAGCCACGCACCAGTGATGGGCCCGAGCTGCTTTGGGTGCCACCCCGCTGTGAACATGCTTCATCCTCATCCTCCTCCACCTCCTCCTCATCCTCGTCCTCCTCGTCCTCCAGTAGTGGGCCCTGTCTGGCCACATTTGTACCTGGCCTCTGGTGTTGCAAAAAACCTCCCTCTGAGTCACTTCGAAGAGACTGGCCTGAAAGTGCTAAAAATGACCCCTCTTCCTCCTCTTCCTCCTGGGCCACCTCCTCTTCCATCATCGCCCTAAGTGTTTTCTCAAGGAGACATAGAAGTGGTATTGTAACGCTGATAACGGCGTCATCGCCACTGGCCATGTTGGTGGAGTACTCGAAACAGCGCAACAGGGCACACAGGTCTCGCATGGAGGCCCAGTCATTGGTGGTGAAGTGGGTCTGATCCACAGTTCGACTGACCCGTGCGTGCTGCAGCTGAAACTCCACTATGGCCTGCTGCTGCTCGCACAGTCTGTCCAGCATATGCAAGGTGGAGTTCCACCTGGTGGGCACGTCGCATATGAGGCGGTGAGCGGGAAGGCCGAAGTTACGCTGTAGGGCAGACAGGCGAGCAGCGGCAGGGTGTGAACGCCGGAAGCGCGAACAGACGACCCGCACTTTATGCAGCAGCTCTGACATGTCGGGGTAGTTGCGAATGAACTTCTGCACCACCAAATTCAGCACATGTGCCAGGCAAGGGATGTGCGTCAAACCGGCTAGTCCCAGAGCTGCAACGAGATTTCGCCCATTATCGCACACCACCAGGCAGGGTTTGAGGCTCACCGGCAGCAACCACTCGTCGGTCTGTTGTTCTATACCCCGCCACAACTCCTGTGCGGTGTGGGGCCTGTCCCCCAAACATATGAGTTTCAGAATGGCCTGCTGACGTTTACCCCATGCTGTGCTGAAGTTGGTGGTGAAGGTGTGTGGCTGACTGGATGAGCAGGTGGAAGAAGAGGAGGAGGAAGCTGAGTAGGAGGAAGAGGAGGAGACAGGAGGCAAAGAATGTTGCCCTGCGATCCTTGGCGGCGGAAGGACGTGCGCCAAACAGCTCTCCGCCTGGGGCCCAGCCGCCACTACATTTACCCAGTGTGCAGTTAGGGAGATATAGCGTCCCTGGCCGTGCTTACTGGTCCACGTATCTGTGGTTAGGTGGACCTTGCCACAGATGGCGTTGCGCAGTGCACACTAGATTTTATCGGACACTTGTTTGTGCAGGGAAGGCACGGCTCTCTTGGAGAAGTAGTGGCGGCTGGGAACAACATACTGTGGGACAGCAAGTGACATGAGCTGTTTGAAGCTGTGTGTGTCCACCAGCCTAAATGACAGCATTTCATAGGCCAGTAGTTTAGAAATGCTGGCATTCAGGGCCAGGGATCGAGGGTGGCTAGGTGGGAATTTACGCTTTCTCTCAAATGTTTGTGAGATGGAGAGCTGAACGCTGCCGTGTGACATGGTTGAGATGCTTGGTGACGCAGGTGGTGGTGTTGGTGGTACATCCCATGTTTGCTGGGCGGCAGGTGCCAACGTTCCTCCAGAGGCGGAGGAAGAGGCCGAGGCGGCGGCAGCAGCAGCAGAAGAGGCCGAGGCGGCGGCAGCAGCAGAAGAGGCCGAGGCGGCAGCAGCAGAAGAGGTAGCAGGGGGAGCCTGAGTGACTTCCTTGTTTTTAAGGTGTTTACTCCACTGCAGTTCATGCTTTGCATGCAGGTGCCTGGTCATGCAGGTTGTGCTAAGGTTCAGAACGTTAATGCCTCGCTTCAGGCTCTGATGGCACAGCGTGCAAACCACTCGGGTCTTGTCGTCAGCACATTGTTTGAAGAAGTGCCATGCCAGGGAACTCCTTGAAGCTGCCTTTGGGGTGCTCGGTCCCAGATGGCGGCGGTCAGTAGCAGGCGGAGTCTCTTGGCGGCGGGTGTTCTGATTTTGCCCACTGCTCCCTCTTTTGCTACGCTGTTGGCTCGGTCTCACCACTGCCTCTTCCTCCGAACTGTGAAAGTCAGTGGCACGACCTTCATTCCATGTGGGGTCTAGGACCTCATCGTCCCCTGCATCGTCTTCCACCCAGTCTTGATCCCTGACCTCCTGTTCAGTCTGCACACTGCAGAAAGACGCAGCAGTTGGCACCTGTGTTTCGTCATCATCAGAGACGTGCTGAGGTGGTATTCCCATGTCCTCATCATCAGGAAAAATAAGTGGTTGTGCGTTAGTGCATTCTATCTCTTCCACCCCTGGGGAAGGGCTAGGAGGATGCACTTGGGAAACCCTGGCAGCAGAGTCTTCAAACAGCATAAGAGACTGCTGCATAACTTGAGGCTCAGACAGTTTCCCTGATATGCATGGGGGTGATGTGACAGACCGATGGGCTTGGTTTTCATGCGCCATCTGTGCGCTTTCTGCAGAAGACTGGGTGGGAGATAATGTGAACGTGCTGGATCCAATGTCGGCCACCCAATTGACTAATGCGTGTACCTGCTCAGGCCTTACCATCCTTAGAACGGCATTGGGCCCCACCAAATATCGCTGTAAATTCTGCTGGCTACTGGGACCTGAGGTAGTTGGTTCACTAGGACGTGTGGCTGTGGCAGAACGGCCACGTCCTCTCCCAGCACCAGAGGGTCCACTAACACCACCACGACCATGTCCACGTCCGCGTCCCTTATTAGATGTTTTCCTCATTGTTCCCGTTCACCACAATTTTGAGAATGGCAAATTTGGGAATGCTTTTTCAACCCAGAACAAAAAGTCTGCTTTTACGGTCACTACAAATAACTTGACCAGCTAAAACAGTGCAGATTTGGTTGAATAGAGATGTGAGACCTGTTTTTTTTTTGAGCTGTGTGACAGGTATAGGTTTAATCACAGAATGACACTTCTATCAGCACGCTAGCGTGTGTCTTAGGTTTTTCTGAATGACACTATCAATACCTTCAATGTAAGATTTTCTTTTTGGGATAGATTTCAAGTAGGCCTCAAATACCAGAAACTAGTTATTTTGAGAATGGGAAATTTGGGAATGCTTTTTCAACCCAGAACAAAAAGTCTGCTTTTACGGTCACTACAAATAACTTGACCAGCAAAAACAGTGCAGATTTGGTTGAATAGAGATGTGAGACCTGTTTTTTTTTGCGCTGTGTGACAGGTATAGGTTTAATCACAGAATGACACTTCTATCAGCACGCTAGCGTGTGTCTTAGGTTTTTCTGAATGACACTATCAATACCTTCAATGTAAGATTTTCTTTTTGGGATAGAATTCAAGTAGGCCTCAAATACCAGAAACTAGTTATTTTGAGAATGGGAAATTTGGGAATGCTTTTTCAACCCAGAACAAAAAGTCTGCTTTTACGGTCACTACAAATAACTTGACCAGCAAAAACAGTGCAGATTTGGTTGAATAGAGATGTGAGACCTGTTTTTTTTTGCGCTGTGTGACAGGTATAGGTTTAATCACAGAATGACACTTCTATCAGCACGCTAGCGTGTGTCTTAGGTTTTTCTGAATGACACTATCAATACCTTCAATGTAAGATTTTCTTTTTGGGATAGATTTCAAGTAGGCCTCAAATACCAGAAACTAGTTATTTTGAGAATGGGAAATTTGGGAATGCTTTTTCAACCCAGAACAAAAAGTCTGCTTTTACGGTCACTACAAATAACTTGACCAGCAAAAACAGTGCAGATTTGGTTGAATAGAGATGTGAGACCTGTTTTTTTTTTGCGCTGTGTGACAGGTATAGGTTTAATCACAGAATGACACTTCTATCAGCACGCTAGCGTGTGTCTTAGGTTTTTCTGAATGACACTATCAATACCTTCAATGTAAGATTATCTTTTTGGGATAGATTTCAAGTAGGCCTCAAATACCAGAAACTAGTTATTTTGAGAATGGGAAATTTGGGAATGCTTTTTCAACCCAGAACAAAAAGTCTGCTTTTACGGTCACTACAAATAACTTGACCAGCAAAAACAGTGCAGATTTGGTTGAATAGAGATGTGAGACCTGTTTTTTTTTGCGCTGTGTGACAGGTATAGGTTTAATCACAGAATGACACTTCTATCAGCACGCTAGCGTGTGTCTTAGGTTTTTCTGAATGACACTATCAATACCTTCAATGTAAGATTTTCTTTTTGGGATAGATTTCAAGTAGGCCTCAAATACCAGAAACTAGTTATTTTGAGAATGGGAAATTTGGGAATGCTTTTTCAACCCAGAACAAAAAGTCTGCTTTTACGGTCACTACAAATAACTTGACCAGCAAAAACAGTGCAGATTTGGTTGAATAGAAATGTGAGACCTGTTTTTTTTTTTGCGCTGTGTGACAGGTATAGGTTTAATCACAGAATGACACTTCTATCAGCACGCTAGCGTGTGTCTTAGGTTTTTCTGAATGACACTATCAATACCTTCAATGTAAGATTTTCTTTTTGGGATAGATTTCAAGTAGGCCTCAAATACCAGAAACTAGTTATTTTGAGAATGGGAAATTTGGGAATGCTTTTTCAACCCAGAACAAAAAGTCTGCTTTTACGGTCACTACAAATAACTTGACCAGCTAAAACAGTGCAGATTTGGTTGAATAGAGATGTGAGACCTGTTTTTTTTTTGCGCTGTGTGACAGGTATAGGTTTAATCACAGAATGACACTTCTATCAGCACGCTAGCGTGTGTCTTAGGTTTTTCTGAATGACACTATCAATACCTTCAATGTAAGATTTTCTTTTTGGGATAGATTTCAAGTAGGCCTCAAATACCAGAAACTAGTTATTTTGAGAATGGGAAATTTGGGAATGCTTTTTCAACCCAGAACAAAAAGTCTGCTTTTACGGTCACTACAAATAACTTGACCAGCAAAAACAGTGCAGATTTGGTTGAATAGAGATGTGAGACCTGTTTTTTTTTTGCGCTGTGTGACAGGTATAGGTTTAATCACAGAATGACACTTCTATCAGCACGCTAGCGTGTGTCTTAGGTTTTTCTGAATGACACTATCAATACCTTCAATGTAAGATTTTCTTTTTGGGATAGATTTCAAGTAGGCCTCAAATACCAGAAACTAGTTATTTTGAGAATGGGAAATTTGGGAATGCTTTTTCAACCCAGAACAAAAAGTCTGCTTTTACGGTCACTACAAATAACTTGACCAGCAAAAACAGTGCAGATTTGGTTGAATAGAGATGTGAGACCTGTTTTTTTTTGCGCTGTGTGACAGGTATAGGTTTAATCACAGAATGACACTTCTATCAGCACGCTAGCGTGTGTCTTAGGTTTTTCTGAATGACACTATCAATACCTTCAATGTAAGATTTTCTTTTTGGGATAGATTTCAAGTAGGCCTCAAATACCAGAAACTAGTTATTTTGAGAATGGGAAATTTGGGAATGCTTTTTCAACCCAGAACAAAAAGTCTGCTTTTACGGTCACTACAAATAACTTGACCAGCAAAAACAGTGCAGATTTGGTTGAATAGAAATGTGAGACCTGTTTTTTTTTTTGCGCTGTGTGACAGGTATAGGTTTAATCACAGAATGACACTTCTATCAGCACGCTAGCGTGTGTCTTAGGTTTTTCTGAATGACACTATCAATACCTTCAATGTAAGATTTTCTTTTTGGGATAGATTTCAAGTAGGCCTCAAATACCAGAAACTAGTTATTTTGAGAATGGGAAATTTGGGAATGCTTTTTCAACCCAGAACAAAAAGTCTGCTTTTACGGTCACTACAAATAACTTGACCAGCTAAAACAGTGCAGATTTGGTTGAATAGAGATGTGAGACCTGTTTTTTTTTGCGCTGTGTGACAGGTATAGGTTTAATCACAGAATGACACTTCTATCAGCACGCTAGCGTGTGTCTTAGGTTTTTCTGAATGACACTATCAATACCTTCAATGTAAGATTTTCTTTTTGGGATAGATTTCAAGTAGGCCTCAAATACCAGAAACTAGTTATTTTGAGAATGGGAAATTTGGGAATGCTTTTTCAACCCAGAACAAAAAGTCTGCTTTTACGGTCACTACAAATAACTTGACCAGCAAAAACAGTGCAGATTTGGTTGAATAGAGATGTGAGACCTGTTTTTTTTTGCGCTGTGTGACAGGTATAGGTTTAATCACAGAATGACACTTCTATCAGCACGCTAGCGTGTGTCTTAGGTTTTTCTGAATGACACTATCAATACCTTCAATGTAAGATTTTCTTTTTGGGATAGATTTCAAGTAGGCCTCAAATACCAGAAACTAGTTATTTTGAGAATGGGAAATTTGGGAATGCTTTTTCAACCCAGAACAAAAAGTCTGCTTTTACGGTCACTACAAATAACTTGACCAGCTAAAACAGTGCAGATTTGGTTGAATAGAGATGTGAGACCTGTTTTTTTTTGCGCTGTGTGACAGGTATAGGTTTAATCACAGAATGACACTTCTATCAGCACGCTAGCGTGTGTCTTAGGTTTTTCTGAATGACACTATCAATACCTTCAATGTAAGATTTTCTTTTTGGGATAGATTTCAAGTAGGCCTCAAATACCAGAAACTAGTTATTTTGAGATTGGGAAATTTGGGAATGCTTTTTCAACCCAGAAAAAAAAGTGTGCTTTTACAGTCAATACAAATAACTTGACCACCTAAAACAGTACAGATTTGGTTGAATAGAAATGTCAGGTCTATTTTTTAGGCGCTGGGTGACAGGCTCAACTTGCCCCTGATGTAATATATGGCCAAAAAATAACCACACTGTTCATGGTTAAATGCACTTGGGTGACACAGGCTCAGCCTGCACCAGATGTAGTATATGGCCAAAAAATAATCAGACTGTTGATGGTTAAATGCACTTGGGTGACACAGGCTCAGCCTGCACCAGATGTAGTATATGGCCAAAAAATAATCAGACTGTTGATGGTTAAATGCACTTGGGTGACACAGGCTCAGCCTGCAGCTGATGTAGGATATAGCACAAAATAACCACACTATCGATGGTTAAATACACTTGGGTGACACAGGCTCAGCCTGCAGCTGATGTAGTATATGGCCAAAAATTAATCAGACTGTTGATGGTTAAATGCACTTGGGTGACACAGGCTCAGCCTGCACCAGATGTAGTATATGGCCAAAAAATAATCAGACTGTTGATGGTTAAATGCACTTGGGTGACACAGGCTCAGCCTGCACCAGATGTAGTATATGGCCAAAAAATAATCAGACTGTTGATGGTTAAATGCACTTGGGTGACACAGGCTCAGCCTGCAGCTGATGTAGGATATAGCACAAAATAACCACACTATCGATGGTTAAATACACTTGGGTGACACAGGCTCAGCCTGCAGCTGATGTAGTATATGGCCAAAAATTAATCAGACTGTTGATGGTTAAATGCACTTGGGTGACACAGGCTCAGCCTGCAGCTGATGTAGTATATGGCCAAAAAATAACCAGACTGTTGATGGTTAAATGCACTTTGGTGACACAGGCTCAGCCTGCAGCTGATGTAGGATATAGCACAAAATAACCACACTATCGATGGTTAAATACACTTGGTGATAGCTCGTGCTGGCGCACCACAAGTCACAAAATGGCCGCCGATCACCCCAGAAAAAAAGTGATCTAAAAACGCTCTGGGCAGCCTCAAAAAAGTGAGCAAGTCAATAATAGCACTTCAATGATCCACAGCTGCAGATCGATCACAGAATGAAGTCTTTTGGAGGAGTTAATCTGCCTAATCTCGCCCTAACGTCGCAGCTGCAACCTCTCCCTATACTGATCATAGCAGAGTGACGTGCGGCGCTACGTGACTCCAGCTTAAATAGAGGATGGGTCATATGGTGCACTGGCCAATTACAGCCATGCCAATAGTAGGCATGGCTGTGATGGCCTCTTGGGCCAAGTAGTATGACGCTTGTTGATTGGCTGCTTTGCAGCCTTTCAAAAAGCGCCAAGAAAGCGCCGAACACCGAACCCGAACCCGGACTTTTACGAAAATGTTCGGGTTCGGGTCCGTGTCACGGACACCCCAAAATTCGGTACGAACCCGAACTATACAGTTCGGGTTCGCTCATCCCTAACAATGACCCAAAGAATAATGCAAAAGCATCCAAAGAGTTTTTTAAGGGAAAGAAGTGGAATGTTATGCAATGGCCAAGTCAATCACCTGATCTGAATCCGATTGAGCATGCATTTCACTTGCTAAAGACAAAACTGAAGGGAAAATGCCCCAAGAACAAGCAGGAACTGACAGTTGCAGTAGAGGCCTGGTAGAGCATCAGCAGGGATGAAACCCAGCGTCTGGTGATGTCTATGCGTTCCAGACTTCAGGCTGTAATTGACTGCAAAGGATTTGCAACCAAGTATTAAAAAGTGAAAGTTTGATTTATGATTATTATTATGTCCCATTACTTTTGGTCCCTTAACAAGTGGGATGCACATATTCAAACTGTTGTAATTTCTACACCGTTCAACTGATTTGAATGTATATATGCTCAAATTAAAGATGACAGTCAGCAGTTAAAGCACATATTGTTTGTTTCATTTCAAATCCATTGTGGTGGTGTATAGAGGCCAAAATTTTAGAATTGTGTTGATGTCCCAATATTTATGGACCTGACTGTATACCTGAGTTAGTCTGTCAATGATTGTCAAAAGATCTGTAACTACCTCATAATAACAGCTTTCATTAATGTCCCCTGTCCCTTTCCACTACTCCCTTAAAAGACAGTTGCTATGGCTTGTCTGTCTCTGGCTAAGAAGACCGGAAGATGGAGGGGCGGTCCTTCACACTGCATGCCTGCATTAGGTTTCAGAGTGATGAGACATGTCTCTTAGTAACTCAATCTGATTGGCTGGCATGGAGCTGCTGGCTACAGCAAGAGGGAAAGCAGTTTTGGCCTCAGAGAACTTGCAGAGGAGGTCCTCATATTGTAAATGTTTAAACAGCCATAACTAAGGGAAAAACTCAAGGAAAACAGTGGTATGTGAAGAAACTAAAGATTGCTTTATGCATATTGCTGCTGCAGCAGTAACATATTCTAAAGTAGATTTTTTTAATGAAAACATGACAGTTACACTTTAACAGTCAGCTCCAATACAGACCTAGACTGGCTTATGCTTTGCTGCCATCTACTGACCAAAGTGAGATGTTGCAGGAATTATGCAGTTCACAACATAACAGAATTGCCCCCAACCTTACACCTCTACAGTTGCCTGCAGAAGATATGTAAATCACTACTCTGGGTCTTAAATGTGCATGTGCTCTTTTACTCCTAAACCATGTTGTATACTTAGGAAAAAGATTATTGATACAGACCCATTCAACTTGAATGGGTCCGTGATATGTCCGCACCACAAAAAAATTGAGCATGTTCTATTTTTTTGCGGTGTAGAGGCACAGACCGAAATACCACGGAAGCGCTCCGTACTGCTTCCGTGGCCCTCTGCTCCATATCTTCCGGACCCAAGTGAGTGGGTCCACATCCGTGATACGGTGTGTACACGGCCAGTACCCGTATATTGCGGACTAGGCGTTGGCAGGCTGCAATATGGGCACAGCCGACACAAATTTGTGTGAATCAGCCCTTATAATAAGAGGGCTTGCTTTTTACACTTTCAAATTCAAAAATGAATCATCTGCTATGAATTCTTTTTTTGCAAAACACCTGTTGGGTCAAAATGCTTACTTCTTGGGAATTTCTTTTTTATTTAAAGGGAACCTGTCACCAGGATTTTGTGTATAGAGCTGAGGACATCTAGCACATCCGCAATACCCAGTCCCCATGTGTGCTTTTATTGTATAAAAAAACGATTTGATACATATGCAAATTAACCTGAGATGAGTCCTGTCCCTGACTCATCTCATTGCGGATGTGCTAGCGGCCATCTAACAACCCATGTCCTCAGCTCTATACACAAAATCCTGGAGACATGTTCCCTTTAACCTCAGAGCCTATGCAGTTGTCGACCAGTTCTGTATAAATCACGAAACTAGGCCTCGAGTGCACATGGTGCTTTTTCTCTTCTGAACCCTGCAGTGTGCCCAAATAGCAGTATACAACCACATATAGGGTGTTTCTGTATACAGAAGAAAATGGGTAACAAATTGTAGGGTGAATTTTCTCCTGTTATCCCTTGTGAAAATGAAAAAAAACATCTGAAGTTCTATAAACGGCACTCGCCACAGCCCTCAATACATTTCTTGAAGAGCTTATGTAACGGGGTTCCGAAGGTGCACTCGGTCCCCCATTGCCCGCAGAACTGTTGCTTAGCTTTGGGAATGAGGATCTGTGTTTGACCTCATTCCCAGGGCGGCTTTACTGCTGGGTGGCTCCCTGCTCCTAAGTCTGCCTTGAGCGCCGAGCTGATCACTCGGTGCTCGACTGGTTGGTCTGTCGGTCATGTGACGCTGGCCACGTCACATGACCCTCACTCCCCACTATAAATACAGGCAGCCTGCTAGCCACAGGTTGCCTGTTAATTTCTAGGTTCCTGGCTATTTGTTGGACTACTGAATACTCACCTGATTCCGTTCCATGACGATCCTTTTGCCTACTCCTCCTGTACTGCGCATCCGTCCTGGTATTGTGACCTCGGCTCCCACCTGACTACTCTCTTAGGACTCCTCTTGTACTTCTCTACTCTCCTGGGATTTGACCCCGGCTTCTCCTGACCATTCTTTGCTTAACCCTTTGTACTGCGTAGCTCTCTTGGTTCTGACCCGATCCGTTCATGTTCCGTATTTTGTCTTGTCTGTCTTCCCTGCACGTATCCTAAGTTAGGGACTGTCGTCTAGTTGTCCCCTGTCATCAGGACTCGTGAGGCAAGTAGGCAGGGCCAGGGGTGAGGGTGGAGCGCAGTGGTCACTATCCTTCCCCTTCTGTGTGTGTGGACGTGACCGTTACAGCTTAGTTTCCAAAATGGAGTCCCTTTTTGGGTGTTTCCACTCTAGGGGTTACTTCAAGGTCTCTTCAAATGTGACATACCACCCAAAACCTCTCCAGCAAACTCTGCCCTCCAAAAACCATATGGTGCTTCTCCCTTTCTGAGCCCTGCTGTGTGCACATACAGCAGTTTAGGACCACATATGGGAACATGCAGAATCAGGATAATAAATATTATAGTTTATTTTGCTGTTAACCGTTGCAGTGTTACAGGAAAAATTGGACTGAAATGGAAAATCTGCAAGAAAATAAAAATTTGAAATTTCACCTCCATTTTCCTTTAATTCTTGTGGAACATGCAAAGGGTTAACAAGGTTTGTAAAACCAGTTTTGAACAATTTTAGTTGTGTAGTTTCTATAATTCTGGTTTTCATGCTCCGATGCTCTCCCGTGCCTTGCGCTGTATCGCGCAGTGCAAGGGCTTTTTTGTTTATAGTTTCCCATTGCTAGGCGGAGGCTTCTGCCGTGCAGTGTTCCTGGTGATGTCAGTATAAACAATCTGCATGGAGAGCCCCAACCAAAGAGACATGGTCAAAAATGTGTCTCCTTGTCGGCCACCCGCGATTTGGACGTTCTCCTTAACATTTGCACATTAACATCAGGAGTTTTTACCATCTAGATACAGGAAACCCTTCTTTAAGCAGGCTAAAGTTTAATTTACACACTGCATATATTATGATTGCCAAATTAGCAATATATGATTATTTTCCTTATCAGCCATTACTTTATAATGTGTGGCATGCAAAGTTATTGCTGGTTTTATTATAAAGAAACTTTTATTGACATGTAAAGGGGAAGAGTGGTTGGGTGTTCATGCATGTATCCAATAGGATAAAGTTATTAATGCTACACATCCAATCAGGAAGTGTTAATGCTCCAGGATGGCAGCAAATAAAACTTTAAACGAGTTGTCTCACTTCAGCAACTAATAGACAAAGTAGTAGACAAAGTTAATAAAAGGCAGTTTCTAATGTTAGGGGCCCCCCAGAGTGCATAGCTTGGAGGACACATGGCAGCACCTTTCCTTTGGGCATTCTTTAGTTGTGGCTCATGCCATCCTAGAAGCTGTCTTACATATAGAACTGGCGCTGGATGCGCCGAAGTTATGTAGTGGCCTGCGCCTCTTCATTACTTCGGCTGAACCACCGCAAGCTATGGGCCTTTTGTCTAAAACACCGGTCTTAATAAATGTGCCCCATGAGTTCTATGTGCGGGAATATCTTCTAGGTACAGCTATTCTTCAAAGAGCAAGAACAAAGAGGACAAGGGTAAAACAGACAGTAATTTGTGAGACACCAAAAAAGAGAAATAGGGCTAGCACAAATGGTAGTAAATATAAGCTTTATTATAGTCTCTACACGAGACAGAATACGATAAAATACAGATAAAAGACAATATCGTGGTGGATAGAAAACACACTGGACGACATGGGACACCACTGATAACTCAATATATAAAGGCTGGAAAAATCACGTAGTATATACATAACCCCAAATAGGTATCTAGTACATATGACCAGCCAAAGCTATGAGAACAGAGTACAAATCAGATACAGTACAAAGAAGTATAAAGTGCATAGTGCAAATCTAACAGAGTACATAGGTCTATTATACTAAACTGTCCACTAGAGAGCCATAAAATAAATACCTGAGTGGTGAACCAGAAAAGCCCCTCAGTAATTTGTGGTTGGGGTAGTTTATTGAAAGTTCTGTATTTCTAACCTAAAACACTAAACACTTGATGGCTTGTGCAAGATAATCCAAGAAGAAAAAAAGACTGCCGCACGTCAGGATAAAATCCAATCCATTCTAATAATACTTTACTGGGGCGGTGCTGCTGCATCATGCTATTTTTAATGTTTGTTTTTTTAAATAAAAGAATTGGATTTTTAAACTGACCGAAAGCCATTTTTTCTACTTGAATTATTTTTTAAGGTAGCTATAATTTTGAAATGTATTTATTTTACCTTTATTCCTCCTGTCTTTTGTTCTGAGCTGTGGTCACATGACTATGTCCATGCAGTTCATTCTATGATGTTATGTGCATGGCTATGTCAAAGCAATAACAGGGGCAGTGTCTATGTAACCAACTGTGTGGAAGAGTGCTATAAACTAGCTGGGCAATGCTGGAGCTGTGGCAGAGAAAGAAGTGCATCATGGTTGGATATAGCAACGGAAGTGCTACATACAGGATGTAAAAAGAGTAATTTGTTTAAATGGTGCAAATTGGGCAGGAGAGTCCAACTTGAGAAAAGTATGGGGAGGATGAAAATTAGGTAAGCAACTACCTGAGCATATCTGTTAAAATCCACAGAAAAAAAACATCTACAGTGGATCTGACATCATTTTATGCTACTCTATTGTTGGCTGCCATGTATAAATGCAAATACACAACAGCCCATCAGTATATGGTGAGAGAAAAGATGAGAGCACCACCTTCATTAATACAGTATGGCTCTATTAGCAAGATGTCACAACAATGTTTGTTCTGTTTGGGTTACTATTAGAGGTCTGTTCCCAATAATCAGGGCAGCATACTATGATAACAGATCCTCTTTAACCACCTCCGGAACACCTTATATTTATAAATATAAAACAGACAGTAATTTGTGCTGGTCCTTTTGGTCGGTTGGTTCCAGCAGAGGAGCAGACATCACAGTGAGTACACACCAAACACTTCACTTAGCCCCAGATCACCCCCCATCACCCCAATTAACCCCTTGATCACCCCTGTCAATCACTAGTGAAAGGGAAAAAAGTGATCAGTGTAAACTGTCACTTTTTTTTTTCCACTGGTATTGACTGTTAGGTTTTAGGATAGTTTAGGCCCCTTGGTTAGGTAGTTAGCGATCGTTTAGCGCCCAGCCCACCGCACCACAGTCACTGATTCGCTGATTAGCGTATCGCTAATCAGCATTTGTACTTTTATAGTATCTGTAAGTGATCAAAACTGATCACAGTCAGATCTATAATAGTATTAGTGTCACCTTAGTTCACCCTCCACCCAAAACGCAGTGTTTGCCCGATCAGGCCTGATCGGTCGCCCACACGTGCGTTCACCCACGCCCGCCCCGCCGCAGTGACAAAACATATAATTTTTTTTGATCACTGCACAATCACTTTACAAGCGCTGCGGCGATAAAAAAATCAGTTTTGATATTTTTTATCAATCGCAGCGGACTCCGGTACTTCGCTAGCCTCCCATTTGTAAGACAGGCTTGCTTTTTTTCTTGGGTAGTCTCAGGGAATACTCCTAAATGTAGTAGTCCAAATGTCAAACAGGGGGTATTCTTCTGAAGAGGCCTACAGGCTTCTGACCCAGTCGGATGAGGAATGGGAACCCTCATCTGACGAATCTAGCGGGTCAGAATATGAACCTGTAGAAAGCAGTGGCAGTCTGACCCAAAGTTCGGACGAGGAGGTTGAGGTCCCTGATAGCACCAGGCGTACCCGGCCCCTTGTTGCTAGACCACAGGTTGTGCAGGATCCGCTTCAAGGGCAGCAGAGTGGGGCTGGCGCTGTCGGATTACGTGGTGAGGCATACACCAGCAGCGCAGCCCTCCCTGGACCTAGTACCAGCACTGCCGTACAACATGGTGAAGTGGCGAGCACCAGAAGGGCAGTTGAAGCTGGTACGGTGGCACGTGCAATAGTTACCCCGTCGCAGCCACCGCACAGACAGGCCCGTAGAGCCCCTAGAGTCCCTGAGGTGCTGGCAAACCCTGATTGGCAGTACCCAACTTCAGCCGCACCTGTAGTTCCCCCTTTCACCGCCCAGTCTGGAGTTCGGGTTGAGACAGCTCAGATCGGTTCGGCACTGGGATTTTTTGAGCTGTTCTTGACTGCGGAGCTCTTGGACTTAGTCGTGGCAGAAACAAATCGGTATGCCACTCAATTTATAGCCACCAACCCGGGAAGCTATTATGCCCAGCCTTTCTTGTGGAAACCAGTCCAAGTTTCCAAATTAAAAAAATTTCTGGGCCTTCTCCTCAACATGGGTCTAACCAAAAAGCATGAATTGCGGTCATATTGGTCCACGAACCCAATTCATCACATGCCCATGTTCTCTGCTGCTATGTCCAGGGCACGGTTTGAGGCCATCCTGCGTTTCCTGCACTTTAACGACAACACCACCTCCCGTCCCAGAGGCCACCCAGCTTTTGACCGGCTCCACAAAATTCGGCCCCTCATAGACCACTTCAACAACAAATTTGCAGATTTGTATACCCCTGAGCAAAATATCTGCGTAGACGAGTCCCTTATACATTTTACCGGGCGCCTTGGCTTCAAACAATACATCCCAAGCAATATGGGGTCAAATTGTGTAAGCTCTGTGAAAGGGCCACAGGCTATACCCACAAATTTCGGATCTATGAGGGTAAAGATCAGACCCTGGAGCCGGTCGGTTCCCCTGACTACCTGGGGAGCAGTGGGAAGACAGTCTGGGACTTGGTGTCACCCTTATTTGGCAAGGGGTACCATCTTTATGTGGACAATTTTTACACAAGTGTGCCCCTCTTCAGGCATTTGTTCCTAGAACAGATTGGCTGCTGTGGCACCGTGCGACCTAGTCGCCGGGGCTTCCTCCAACGGCTCGTTACCACCCGTCTTGCAAGGGGGGAGAGGGCTGCCTTGTGTAACGAAGAACTGCTCGCGGTGAAATGGAGAGACAAGCGTGACGTTTACATGCTCTCCTCCATTCACGTAGACACGACAATACAAATTGAACGGGCAACCAATGTCATTGAAAAGCCCCTCTCAGTCCACGACTATAATTCGCTCATGGGAGGGGTGGACTTCAATGACCAGATGTTGGCTCCTTATTTAGTTTCCCGACGCACCAGACGCTGGTATAAGAAGGTGTCTGTATATTTGATTCAATTGGCGATGTACAATAGTTTTGTTCTCTACAGTAAGGCTGGGGGAACAGGATCCTTCCTCAAATTTCAGGAAGAGATCATCGCGAACCTCCTGTATCCAGGAGGTTCCGTGGCCCCAACCACCAGTGTAGTGAGCCGTCTACACGAGCGACATTTCCCCAATGTCGTTGCTGGTACCTCAACCCAACCGTCACCCCGAAAAAGATGTCGTGTCTGTAGCAGGAGTGGAATAAGGCGTGACGCCCGCTATTTCTGTCCTGACTGCCCTGACGACCCTGCCCTATGCTTAGGGGAGTGTTTCCGGAAGTACCACACACAGGTACACTTACCATAGGGATTGCATCTCACAGGACAGGCACACAGGGCTATTAGGGCCCTTTCACTCACAGCTGCTGCAAACCTCTCCTTTCACCTGGGACAAAGTGCATAATGTACTTCGCCACATCTTTGGGCGATTTGCGCTTTGCACATTGTCCCATGGGGAAGGAGAGGTTTGTCCTATAAATGTAAAAAAAAAAAACAACGGTAAGCAAAAAAGTTAACGTTCTGTTCAAAAAGTTAAATAAAGTTTATATGTTCCGTTCAAATGTTATTATAAAGTTAATAAATTTATTGCGTTGCAGCCTGTTTTTTTCTTTTTTTTTACCTTCCAGGTGGACCAACCGATCGACTAGCTGCAGCGCTGATGTGCATTCTGACAGAAGCATTGCGCTGCTGTCAGATTACACAAAAGTCGGTGTATGCGGCGCTGCAAGACGAGATTTCTCCTCTGCAGTAAAAGATACGTTTGCCAAGGCATATGAGCTGAGGGGGCGGCGGTGTTCATATGCTTTGGCAAACACTTTGTATATAAAAAATCCCCGCAATGATTTATTCATCCACATCGATTGATGTGAATGGAGAAATCGGGTTTGCCAGGGCATACGGGCTAAGTGGGTATGGATGTTGGGCGGAGCTCCTATGTCCTGGCAGACGCCTTTCCCCTCCTTTTTTTTTTTTGGCAGAGATTTTTTCATCCACATTGATCGATGCGAATGAAGAAATCTGTGCCGTTCATTTTTTCTTTCAGCCCAGAGGCTGAACGAAAAAAAAATATCTCATTACCCGTATGCTCAATATAAGGAGAATAGCAGAAACTCCTAATGCTGGCCATACATGTAATGATTGTGGAAACCCTCAAATGCCAGGGCAGTGCAAACACCCCACAAATGACCCCATTTTGGAAAGAAGACACCCCAAGGTATTTGCTGAGGGGCATATTGAGTCCATGAAAGATTGAAATTTTTGTCCCAAGTTAGCGGAAAAAGAGAGAAAAATAAAAATAAAAATAAATTTCCGCTAACTTGTCGCAAAAAAAAAAAATTCTATGAACTCGCCATGCCCCTCATTGAATACCTTGGGGTGTCTTCTTTCCAAAATAGGGTCACATGTGGGGTATTTATACTGCCCTGGCATTTTAGGGGCCCTAAAGCGTGAAAAGAAGTCTGGAATCCAAATGTCTAAAAATGCCCTCCTAAAAGGAATGTGGGCCCCTTTGCGCATCTAGGCTGCAAAAAGGTGTCACACATGTGGTATCGCTGTACTCAGGAGAAGTTGGGGAATGTGTTTTGGGGTGTCATTTTACATATACCCATGCTGGGTGAGATAAATATCTTGGTCAAATGCCAACTTTGTATAAAAAAATGGGAAAAGTTGTCTTTTGCCAAGATATTTCTCTCACCCAGCATGGGTATATGTAAAAATACACCCCAAAACACATTGCCCTACTTCTTCTGAGTACTGCGATACCAGATGTGTGACACTTTTTTGCAGCCTAGGTGGGCAAATGGGCCCACATTCCAAAGAGCACCTTTCGGATTTCACAGGGCATTTTTTACACATTTTGATTTCAAACTACTTCTCACACATTAGGGCCCCTAGAATGCAAGGGCAGTATAACTACCCCACAAATGACCCCATTTTGGAAAGAAGACACCCCAAGGTATTCCGTGAGGGGCATGGCGAGTTCCTAGAATTTTTTATTTTTTGTCACAAGTTAGCGGAAAATGATGATTTTTTTTTTATTTTTTTAATTTTTTTCCTTACAAAGTCTCATATTCCACTAACTTGTGACAAAAAATAAAACTTCCATGAACTCACTATGCCCATCAAGAAATACCTTGGGGTGTCTTCTTTCCAAAATGGGGTCACTTGTGGGGTAGTTATACTGCCCTGGCATTCTAGGGGCCCTAATGTGTGAGAAGTAGTTTGAAATAGAAATGTGTAAAAAATGCCCTGTGAAATCCGAAAGGTGCTCTTTGGAATGTGGGCCCAATTGCCCACCTAGGCTGCAAAAAAGTGTCACACATCTGGTATCGCCGTACTCAGGAGAAGTTGGGCAATGTGTTTTGGGGTGTCATTTTACATATACCCATGCTAGGTAAAAGAAATATCTTGGCAAAAGACAACTTTTCCCATTTTTTTATACAAAGTTGGCATTAGACCAAGATATTTCTCTCACCCAGCATGGGTATATGTAAAATGACACCCCAAAACACATTGCCCAACTTCTCCTGAGTACGGTGATACCAGATGTGTGACACTTTTTTGCAGCCTAGGTGGGCAAAAAATCTGTAAATTTCGATTAATAACAAAAAAGTAAAAATGTCAGCAGCAATGAAATACCACCAAATGAAAGCTCTATTAGTGAGAAGAAAAGGAGGTAAAATTCATTTGGGTGGTAAGTTGCATGAGCAATAAACGGTGAAAGTAGTGTAGTGCAGAAGTGTAAAAAGTGGCCTGGTCATTAAGGGTGTTTAAGCTAGGGGAGCTGAGGTGGTTAAGTTGGTCATGGAAATACATACAGTAAAGGTAAAGTATTATTAGAATTATGATTTATTTATTGTGGTATGAGCTTATGTCGTGATTCGACAACAAATAATAGTGTGGTACCATGTTAACCTGAAAAAGCTATATTGTGTCAAATAATTTTGCCTCACAAAAGACAAAAGTATTAGTGGAGAGGCTAACAAAAATATACATTTGCAATGTTTCTGAGCACAGGTAAATTTACAAGTTATGTATGGCTGTGCAGTGAGGAGGAACAGGGGCCTTGGGGCTGGAGCGGTGCCCAGCAGTGGAGCCCCCAGGGATCAGACATTTAACCTCTTCAGGACACATGACGTACCGGTACGTCATGTTGTCCTGGTACTTAAGGACACATGACGTACCTGTACGCTATGTATGGTTCCGATCACCGCCGCGCGGTGATCGGAACCCGGTGCCTGCTCAAATCATTGAGCAGGCACCTTGGGTGGATGCGCTGGGGGGTCCTGTGACCCCCCCCCCCCATGTCTGCGATCGCAGCAAACCACAGGTCAATTCAGACCTGCGGTTTGCTGCGCTTTCTGCAATTTCTGATCCCCTTGGTCCCTGATCGCGGGGATCAGAAACTTTAAAATGCCGAAAATATTAATTTTTCACCCCTGCATGATTATTATACCGGCGGGTGGTGCAGGGGGGGGTTGCAGGCGGTGCGGCAGGCGGGATCGCGATCCCCCGCCTCCTCTTGAATATTCATTGGTGTCCAGTGGTTATACCAGAGTGTCAGCACATTGCTGACACTCTGGTATAAACAGCTGACATCTGTGCTGCGATGTCAGCCGTTTAACCCTTTCCATACCGCGGTCCGTACGGACCATTGTATGGAAAGGGTTAACAGTCAGGGAGCTTCCTCCCTCTCCCATCAGGGGGCTGCTGTGCCTTTGCAGCCCCCAGACAGGATGTGGTGACAGAGGGAGGGAGCTCCCCTCCTTCCCCTTTTGCTCAGCTGTGGCAGACGAGGAAGGTTCCCATGGCAACAGGACGCCTTCTCAGGCATCCTGCTGTCCATGGTGCTGAACAGATCTGTGCTAAAGGCATAGATCTGTTCAGACAAAGTGTAAGTAAAATACAGTACAATACACTATATAGTGTACTGTACTGTATTATACAGACATCAGACCCACTGGATCTTCAAGAACCAAGTGGCTTTGGGTCAAAAAAAAGTAAAGAAAAGTGAAAAAAAAAGTTAAAATCAAAAAACACATTTATCACGGTTTAAAAATGAAAAAAAAAAAAATTCCCTACACATGTTTGATATCACCGCGTCCGTAACGACCTGATCTATAAAACGGTCATGTTACTTTACCCGAATGATGAACGCCATAAAAATAAAAAATAATTTTTTTTTGCCCACCTTACTTCCCAAAAAAGGTAATTAAAGTGATCAAAAAAGTCGTATGTACGCCAAAATAGTACCAATAAAACAGTCACCTCATCCCGCAAAAAATGAGACCCTACTGTCATGGTCTTACCTGCTTGCTGCTCTCCTTCGTTTGACATGTGCTGGCGGCCATCTTGGTTTCTGGGTTTCTTGTAGCCTTCCACCCTGCGGCTCCTCCTTCCCCTGGGAGGAGCTGGATGCCTAGCTCATATATATAGGAGGTCTGTGGCTTCAGTTCCTTGCTTGGTCCTCTTGTGTTCACATGCTTCTAAGACTGCTGCTGCTTCTGGTTCCTGATCCTGGCTTCGTCTGACTACCCTGCTGGTTCCTGATCCTGGCTTCGTCTGACTACCCTGCTGGTTCCTGATCCTGGCTTCGTCTGACTACCCTGCTGGTTCCTGATCCTGGCTTCGTCTGACTACCCTTCTGGTTCCTGACCTCTGGCTTCGCAAAGACTCTGCTCGGTTTCACCATCCGTTTGGACTTTTGCTTTACAGCTTTATTTTCAATAAAGCCTTCTTATTTTCACTTATCTCTTGTTGTACGTCTGGTTCATGGTTCCGTGACATTAGGACCAAGCCATGAATTCTGACGGTACAGGGCCATCCTCGCTACCCACGCTGGTTGCCAGACTTGATCAGCAGGATCACCTGTTGGGTCGGTTCGCTGTGGCGTTGCAAACCCTGCTTGAACGCACGGCTCATTTCGCTCCCGTTGCCGATGGGTCGGTTGTCGCTCCTGGGCTCGCTCCTACTGCCGCTCCGGTTGTTGCGCCAGAGTCTACCCCGACACCTGTTGTTGCGCCTGCGGTGTTTCGGGGTATGACCGGTTCTGCCCCTCTTCCACAGCGCTTTGGGGGAGAGCCAACTCAGTGCCGAGGTTTCCTTAACCAGGTGGGCATTTATTTCGAGTTGCTGCCACATGCCTTTCCTACTGAGAGATCAAAGGTGGGCTTCTTGATCTCGCTGCTCTCGGACAAGGCCTTGGCCTGGGCCAGCCCTTTATGGGAGAACAACAATCCGGTGGTTGCCGAGTTTTCCGGTTTTGTTGCTTCTCTTCGGAAGGTATTCGAGGTGCCGGCTCGTGCTGCCTCTGCTGCGAAGCTCCTTATGTCCATCAGACAGGGTTCACGATCCGTAGCTGAATACGCCATTGAGTTTCGTACCCTGGCAGCAGAGGTGGGCTGGAATAATGAGGCTCTGGTCGCTGCTTTCTCTCATGGTCTCTCGGATGCCTTGAAGGATGAGGTTGCAGCTAAGGACCTACCAGTTGAGCTCGAGTCTCTTATTTCTTTCCTGATTTTGATTGACATAAGACTCAGGGAGAGACCTTCCTTTAAGGAGAACCTGCGGAGGTCTTCTAACAGATTGGTGCCTACGTTTGCTGTCCCACCCGTGCCTCCCTCTCCTCCCACGCCTCCTGGGGATGACTTGTCTGGGGGTGAACCCATGCAGCTGGGGTTTGCTCGCCTGTCCGAGGGGGAGAGGGCACTCCGGAGACGCGAGGGCCGATGCATGTACTGTGGTCTCGGTGGGCATTTTCGGTTGGCATGTCCGAACCGTCCGGGAAACGCTCGTACCCTGAGATCCTGTCGGGGGCAGATCTTGGGTGGAGTCTCCTCGTCCTCGGTTTCCCGTGTTGACAAACCACTGATCACTGTTGTCCTCTCCTGGGTCGGGGGCTCGGTGACGACCCAGGCGTTGGTGGACTCTGGTGCTGGTGGTTTGTTCATTGATAGTGTGTTCGCTGCCGCCAATTCCATTCCTCTGCAGGCTCGAGGTTCCCCACTGGCTCTTGAGGCGATAGACGGCAGACCCCTTCTGCCGCCACACGTGACTCATGAGACCCTTCCAGTGGGGATAGCCATTGGTGCCGTTCACAGAGAGTCGGTCTGCCTCCAGGTTATTTCGTCTCCACACTACTCGGTGGTCTTGGGGTACCCCTGGCTCCAGAAGCATAATCCGACTTTCGATTGGAGATCGGTCGAGATCCTCTCGTGGTCACCGCAGTGTGGGGCTAGTTGCATCCATGGGTCTGTCAAGTTGCTGTGTACTTCCTCGGACTCTCTGTTGCCTCCTGAATACGAGGAGTACCGGGATGTATTCGATAAGGTGCGCGCGGTTGCCCTACCTCCGCACCGCCCATACGATTGTGCCATAGAGTTACAATCTGGTGCCGTTCCTCCTCGTGGCAAAGTCTATCCACTGTCGGTAGCGGAGAATGAGGCCATGGAGGAGTACGTGAGGGAGGCGCTTTCACGCGGACACATTCGCAAATCTTCGTCCCCGGCAGGGGCTGGATTTTTCTTTGTGAAAAAGAAGGGCGGTGAGTTGAGGCCTTGCATCGATTACAGGGGTCTCAATCGCATCACGATCAAGAACGCTTACCCGATACCCTTGATTTCCGAGCTGTTCGATCGCCTTAAAGGGGCCACGGTCTTTACCAAACTCGACCTGAGGGCGGCATATAACCTGGTAAGGATCAAGGCGGGCGATGAGTGGAAGACCGCGTTTAACACCAGGACCGGTCATTACGAATCCTTGGTTATGCCCTTTGGGTTGTGCAATGCGCCCGCAGTCTTTCAGGAATTCATCAACGATGTTTTCCGTGACCTGTTGCAGCAGTGTGTGGTAGTCTATTTGGATGACATCTTGGTATATTCTGAATCCATGGAGGCCCACATTCTGGATGTCAGACGAGTGTTGCAACGGTTACGAGAGAACAAGCTGTTCGGTAAGCTTGAGAAATGCGAATTTCACCGATCCCAGGTAACCTTCTTAGGTTACATAATTTCCGCTGAGGGGTTCTCCATGGATCCTGAGAAGGTTTCGGCTGTCTTACAGTGGCCCCAGCCCAGTGGTCTTCGTTCCCTGCAGCGCTTTTTGGGCTTCGCCAATTATTATCGGAAGTTCATCAGGGACTTTTCCATGCTGGCCAAGCCTCTCACGGATCTGACCAGGAAGGGCAGTAATTCCCAGGTCTGGCCGCTCGAGGCCATCCGAGCTTTTGAGGCCCTAAAGTCCGCCTTTGTGTCGGCTCCGATTCTGTCGCATCCCAACCCTGGGTTGCCCTTTGTCCTCGAGGTGGACGCGTCTGAGACGGGAGTAGGCGCCCTTCTGTCTCAGCGTGGAACACCAGAGGGTCCTCTGCTTCCTTGTGGGTTTTACTCCCGGAAACTGTCTTCCGCGGAGTGCAACTATCAGATTGGTGACAGGGAGTTATTGGCCATCGTGCAGGCCCTTAAAGAATGGAGGCACTTGCTCGAGGGTTCGGTGGTTCCGGTTCTCATCCTGACGGACCACAAGAATCTGACCTACCTTTCTGAGGCCAAGAGATTGACACCACGTCAGGCCAGATGGGCTCTGTTCTTGTCACGTTTTAATTACGTGGTCTCCTACCTACCCGGTTCCAAGAACATCAGGGCGGATGCCTTATCACGGCAGTACTCCGAGCTGTCCAGGGAGGAGTCGATTCCGACTTCGGTCATACCTCCGAATCAGATCCTGGCCGCCATTCGCACCAGCCTGACCTCTCCCCTGGGTGAGCAGATTTTGGCGGCTCAATCTGGTGCTCCCTCTGGGAGACCCAACGGCAGATGTTTTGTGCCTGAGGAGTTGCACACTCGGTTGTTGCGAACCTACCTTAACTCCAATACCGCGGGGCATCCTGGAAAGAATCAGCTGTCCTGGGCTGTTTCACGTCTGTTCTGGTGGCCTTCCCTACGTTCCGACATCGCCGCATATGTAGCGGCATGCTCCGTTTGTGCCCAGAGTAAGTCCCCTCGGCACCTTCCGTTGGGCCTTCTGCAACCCATAGCCACCGGGGAGCGCCCATGGTCACACCTGGGGATGGATTTCATTGTGGACCTCCCTGCATCCCGAGGCCATACGGTCATTCTCATGATTGTGGATCGGTTTTCCAAAATGTGCCACTGTGTTCCTCTCAAGAAGTTACCCTCTGCACAAGAGTTGGCCACGATTTTTGCCAGGGAGGTCTTCCGGTTGCACGGTTTGCCTAAGGAGATTGTGTCGGATCGGGGGAGTCAGTTTGTGTCCAGGTTCTGGCGCGCCTTTTGCTCCCAGTTGGGGATTCATCTCTCCTTCTCCTCGGCCTACCACCCTCAGTCCAATGGGGCCGCAGAACGATCCAATCAGGCCTTGGAGCAATTCCTTCGTTGCTATGTCTCCGATCACCAAGACAATTGGGTTGACCTCCTGCCTTGGGCTGAGTTTGCCAGGAACACGGCGGTGAACTCTTCCTCTGGGACGTCTCCCTTCATGGCCAATTATGGGTTCCAACCTGCCGTATTACCGGAGGTATTCTCTCCCCAGGATATTCCGGCTGTGGAGGATCACCTTTCCGTCCTACGTGCTTCTTGGGTACAGATCCAGAAGTCCCTTGAGGTCTCTGCGCAGCGCCAGAGACTCCAGGCTGATCGCAGACGAGCGCCTGCTCCTTCCTACCAGGTCGGATACCGTGTATGGTTGTCCACCCGCAACCTCAACCTTCGAGTGCCCACTCCCAAGCTGGCGCCTCGCTTTGTTGGTCCCTTCCGAGTGCTTCGCAGGGTAAACCCGGTAGCCTATGCCCTTGCGCTTCCTCCTGACATGCGGATCTCCAACGTGTTTCATGTCTCCCTGTTGAAGCCACTGGTGTGTAATCGTTTCACTTCCTCGGTTCCTCGGCCTCGTCCGGTCCAAGTGGGCAATCGTGAGGAATATGAGGTGAGCAATATCCTGGACTCACGCCTGGTCCGCGGTCGGTTGCAGTTTTTGGTCCATTGGCGTGGTTATGGTCCAGAGGAGCGTTCCTGGGTTCCCTCCGCAGATGTCCATGCTCCTGCCTTGCTCCGAGCCTTCCACGCACGCTTCCCTCAGAAACCGTTTTGTGCTCCGCGGAGGAGGGGCCCTTGAGGGGGAGGTACTGTCATGGTCTTACCTGCTTGCTGCTCTCCTTCGTTTGACATGTGCTGGCGGCCATCTTGGTTTCTGGGTTTCTTGTAGCCTTCCACCCTGCGGCTCCTCCTTCCCCTGGGAGGAGCTGGATGCCTAGCTCATATATATAGGAGGTCTGTGGCTTCAGTTCCTTGCTTGGTCCTCTTGTGTTCACATGCTTCTAAGACTGCTGCTGCTTCTGGTTCCTGATCCTGGCTTCGTCTGACTACCCTGCTGGTTCCTGATCCTGGCTTCGTCTGACTACCCTGCTGGTTCCTGATCCTGGCTTCGTCTGACAACCCTGCTGGTTCCTGATCCTGGCTTCGTCTGACTACCCTTCTGGTTCCTGACCTCTGGCTTCGCAAAGACTCTGCTCGGTTTCACCATCCGTTTGGACTTTTGCTTTACAGCTTTATTTTCAATAAAGCCTTCTTATTTTCACTTATCTCTTGTTGTACGTCTGGTTCATGGTTCCGTGACACCTACCTAAGATAATCGCTCAAAAACTGAAAAAAAGCTTTTTTTTTCTTGCATCACAAAAAGTGTAATAGCAAACGATCAAAAAGTCATACGCACCCCAAAATAGTGCCAATCAAACCGTCATCTCATCCCGCAAAAATCATACCCTATCCAAGATATTTGCCCAAAAAATGAAAAAACTATGGCTCTCAGACTTTTAGTGGAGACACTAAAACATGATTTTATTTGTTTCAAAAATGAAATCATTGTGTAAAACTTACATAAATAGAAAAAGAGTATACATATTAGGTATCGCCGCGTCCGTGACAACCTGCTCTATAAAAATATTACATGATCTAACCTGTCAGATGAATGTTGAAAATAACAAAAAATAAAAACTGTGCCAAAACAGCTATTTCTTGTTACCTTGCCTCACAAAAAGTGTAATATAGAGCAACCAAAAATCATATGAACCCTAAACTAGTACCAACAATACTGCCACCCTATCCCGTAGTTTCTAAAATGGGGTCACTTTTTTGGAGTTTCTACTCTAGGGGTGCATCAGGGGGGCTTCAAATGGGACATGGTGTAAAAAAAAAACAGTCCAGCAAAATCTGCCTTCCAAAAACCATACGGTGCACCTTTCCCTCGACGTCCTACTGTGTGCTCGTACAGTAGTTTACGACCACATATGGGATGTTTCTGCAAACTACAGAATCAGGCAATAAATATAGCATTTTGTTTGGCTGTTAACCATTGCTTTGTTACTGGAAAAAATGGATTAAAATGGAAAATTTGCCAAAAAATCGAAATTCTGAAATTTTATCACCATTTGCCATTAACTCTTGTGGAACACCTAAAGGGTTAACGACGTTTGTAAAATCAGTTTTGAATACCTTAAGGGGTGTAGTTTCTAGAATGGGGTCATTTTCAGGTGATTTCTATTATGTAAGCATCACAAAATGACTTCAGACCTGAACTGGTCCCTAAAAAGTGGGTTTTTGAAAATTTCAGAAAAATTTCAAGATTTGCTTCTAAACTTCTAAGCCTTGTAACATCCCCCAAAAATAAAATATCATTCCCAAATTGATCCAAACATAAAGTAGACATATGGGGAATGTAAAGTAATAACTATTTTTGTAGGTATTACTATGTATTATAGAAGTAGAGAAATTGAAACTTGGAAATTTGCAATTTGTTTTACAAATTTTGGGTAAATTTGGTATTTTTTATAAATAAAAATTATTATTTTTTACTTCATTTTACCAGTGTCATGAAGTACAATATGTGACGAAAAAACAATCTCAGAATGGCCTGGATAAGTCAAAGCGTTTTAAAGTTATCAGCACTTAAAGTGACACTGGTCAGATTTGCAAGAAATGGCCTGGTCCTTAAGGTGAAATATGGCTGTGTCCTAAAGGGGTTAATCACCTATTCTGTGGAAAAGTGATAAACCTCCATTCTGAGACATCCACTTTAGGTAACACTCAGAATCAGGGTTGTCACTATACTAGAATTTAGACTTCGACACCCAGTGTAGTATCACGATTCTGTATACTTTGCCCCAAAAAAACACTGTTTCACCAATAAAACTGTGCTTCCATTAAAAATTTGACTTGCAAATGTGCATGGCCATTAACAATCAGATTGCCATTGACATATACAGTACCCTTTAGGAAACAGCAGCTGGACGTGGTGGGAGTACCTCCAACAGCTTGAGCTTCTTTGAAATGGAAGAACTATCTGTCCTTGGAGGAGACAACCCAGAGTAAGGGAGCTGGAAGTACCACTCTTCTATAGAAGGCAATGTACTCCCCACCCTTCTATAGAAGGCAATGTAGGTATGTATAGTGTACTATATAGGAGATGCAATGGTTACAGCTGGATGTAACATTACTACCACCACCATTCGAGCTGCTCTTAGCAGGAATATCAAATAACCACAGAAGACGAGACTATTTCAATGTCATCTGAGAGTTCCTCCCTTCTATGCAGGGCATATACTCATTATATATAAAATACTTTATAGGAAACAACAACCTGAGCAGCTTTCAGTGGTAGTAACAGTGGTTTTGTGACAATCATTTCAGAGTGAATCACAAAAATGTATTGTATTGATTGTAATTTTTGTGCCATTTTTTGTAATTACAAAAAAATATATACTTCTGCTTTTATCTATAAAAAATAGAACAATTATACAATGTACTGATACATACACTGGCAATCAAAATTATAGAACAATTTATGAACACTTGATTTTTTCAGAAATAATGTCATCTACATTGATCACCATTTGAAGGATTCTTTGTAAGGGGTTCACAATGCCATTAGAACAGTGTTTTCCAAAATAACCAAAGTATATCAACATAAAATCTTTATTTTTCAAAAAACGTGATGATCATAATTAGAGAACAGCAATGACTGTAGCACAGAGAAAGATTCTAACAAAATTTTCTGAAGGTTACAACAGTCACCAATCAGTAGGAAGTGTACAGACCCTTGCTTTGAATGACTTAAAGGGAGTCTGTCACCAGCATTTCACTTTTTTAACCCTTCCCACAGCTCCCTAGCATGCTTACAGTTAATAAAAACGTTACCTCTGGCATTAATCCTGGACTTATAGAACCCTCAAAAACGATCTTTATAAGATATGCAAATGAGGGCTCGCAAGTGCCCAGGGCGGCGTTACTCTCTTAGGTACCCTGCTTGCTCAGCCTTCTCATTGCGTCCCCCCGCCCCTTCCTACCCTCTGCCCGCCCATCCTTTCCCTCTGACCGCCTTTGTAGTAACGTATTATGCTGCCGATATCCCGCGCCGGTGCACTCATTCCTGGCCCGCCGCAAACTAACCCTACTACTTACTAGTACTACTATTTTGTTGCGGTCGGCGGGCGGCCGCCGTCTGACTAACAGCGCTGAGTGAAAGCGCACGCACGGCCTGAAAGAGTGAGGAGGGGGCGGGGCCCGCAGCCTCTCTGAGCTCCGCTGCCTGTCCTGTCTAGACTCTGCAGTGGCTGCTGGAGCGTGCCGCAGGCTCGCAGCTGCCGCACAGGCACGTCTTCACATGACGTTGCCACTGAGCTCCGCCCCCAGAGAGAAGGAGCAACGAGCGAGCACGGCGCATCAAGGGTCAAGGGCCTGCCTGCCTGTCACAGTCACTCCCTGAGCCAAGTTCGGTTCCAACTTCCAAGTTTCCTATTCCAACAGTCACAGAAGTAATGTTATTACAGGTATTTATATTTGGTACAAAGAAAAAGAAAGATAACAACAAGTGGATGGATCATGGTGGATCCCATGTCTGCCACTGGCCCATGAGATGGTCTGGAGTGGGAGAAATGTGCCGGGGGGGAAGATGGGGAGAGATGTGCTGCTGCCAGCCCACTGGCCCATGGATTGGAGTGGGAGAAATGTGCCATGGGCGGGGGGGGGGGGGGGGGGGGCGACAGAAGGAGAGATGTGCTGCTGCCATATGGCACTGGCCCATGGAGGGGAGAAATGTGCCATGGGGCTGGGAAGAGAGATGTGCTGCTGCCAAGTGCCACTGGCCCATGGAGTGGGAGAAATGGGGGGGGGGAGGGGAGAGAGATGTGCTGCTGCCAACAGTGCCAAGTGCACTGCCACTGGCCCATGGAGTGGTAGAAATGTGCTATGTGGGGGGGGGGGGGGGGGAAGAGAGATGTGCTGCTGCCACTGGCCCATGGAGGGGGATAAATGTGCCATTCAGGGGGGGGGGGTGGAGGGGGGGAAGTGTGCTGCCATGATGGAGGGGGGGAGAAATAATGTGACGCGAAGGGGGTGATGTAAAAAGAAGGGGGTGACGTGACATGGAAGGGGAGAAATGTGACATTAAGGCCGGGGCCCGGGGGGGCATCATTGGGGGCACATTATTAGATTGCACTATGGGGTCACTTCTTACTGGCACATTATTGGGGGGGCACTATGGGGCACTTCTTGCCAACACATTATTGGTGGGCACTATAGGGGCATCTACTGAGGACGAGGCTACAAAGAAGTGTTATGTTATATGGAGGGCTCTGTACAGTAGTATTTTATACTGGGACACATTATGGTGGGTACTATGGGGAAGGGGGAGAGGAATACTATGGGGTCATCTACGGGGGGCACTAAGAAGGGGTATTTTATGCTTGTAAATTATGGGGACACTGAGGGCATCTACTGGGGCACTATATATGGGGCATTTTATACTGGTACATTATGGGGGCACTAGGAGGAAGGGGGGAGAGGAGCACTATGCAGCATTTACTGGGGGCACTATATAGGGGTATTTTATACTGGTATTATGGTGGCACTATGGGAACATTAGCTCAACTTGGGGCATTACAAGTGGGTATTTTTTGAACTGTCACATTATAAGGAGAATTCGTTCTACTGGGGGGGCATTATGATGGGCTTTATTACTCCCACATGGTATGACCACCTAGTAGCAGCACCAGCCTCTCCCTGCTCTGCTATCCCTCTGCCCCTTCTCCAAATCCTTATTATGAAATCTTTCTCATTAGGATAAAACCCATCAGCTCCACGAGCCCCCGGCCAAGTGTGGAAGTGGCGTCCGAGATCCCCAAGGGCCAAGTCAAGTAATTGTAAGTTTTCATGTAAAATATATTTATGTTATACACATATAGCCTACACTGTGCCACACAATATGCAGTTTCTTCTGTATGAACGTCCACAAATTAAATCTCCAAACTGATTGATAAACCAGATGTGTGGGCCAGCCACGATTAAATCTATTATTGTTTTTATTGATGAGAGTACTCCCTGAGTGTTAGGTGTGGGGTGACCAGGCGGTATATGAAGGTGCAATACTGGTATTATATGGACAGCAGATATGGCATCCTCTGGGCAGTACTGTCTATGGTCAATTCATCCTTAACAAGCACCCTGACTGCCACCTGCTTGGCTATCAGTGAGTGACAGTCAGTCAGTGTCACAGTGTGACTACTGAGTCACTCCCTGACCCTGAGTGTTAGGTGTGGGGTGAGTCACTGATAGCCAAGCAGCAGGCAGTGAAGTGCCATGAGAGCCAGGCCAAGCAGGTGGCAGTCAGGGTGCTGGTGAAGGATGACCATAGACAGTACTGCCCAGAGGATGCCATCTCTGCTGTCCATATACCAGGCAGTCGGTAATACTGGTGGTAGGCCTGGTATTCTGCAGACCATCTGCTTGTAAGTTACATATGACAAAAGCCTTGAAGCGTTCAGGTACAGAACACAACATTTCATTTGTTGGTGACAAAATGCAAATTAACATATTGCTGAATGCTGAGACTATAACAAAGGGTGCAAAAATAATATAGAATTAATAGACATTCAAGTGAAATAAGAAGAATTCCTATTTTAAAGTTTAGTCCCTGTACACAAACGGGGTTCCGTTCCACCCTCTTATATCTGCAGTTAGGCTTCATACACGTGCCCGTTTCAATGTCAATAAAATTATGCCCCCCCCTGGAAAAATTTCTGCGGACGCCCATGTTTCTTGACCATAACTTTGTCACCAAGGATTTTCCAGAGGTTTTCTATTGGGTTTAGATCAGGATTCTGGGCTGACCATTTCATTGTTTTAATGTTTTCAGTTGCAAGGAACTGCTTTACCCGTTTTGCTGTGTGACAGGGGGCATTGTCCTGCATGAAAATTGCTGGCTGATTGAGTAATGAACGCAAGGAAGGATCCATGTGTTGTTGAAGAAGGTTCTGGTACACACTTGCATTTACTCTGCCATGTAGCTGTATGAGAGGTCCTTCCTCCTCCACCTTTTACTGACTTCTTTACACACTTTGGGTTTAGTCTTACCCCAGTTTGTCAACGAACATAATGTTTCCCATCAGACCCAAATAAGTTAAACTTGCTTTCATCATTAAAATGAACTCTGGACCACTTCTCCTCTGTCCACACAACATGCTCCTCAGCAAAGGTGAGTCTAGCCTTTTGATTCTTTCTGCTAATGAGAGGTTTGGTCACTGCAGAGTGGGCTTTCAGTCCAAATGCTCTTAAACGTGGAGACCCTGTATGACGAGACAGATCCTTACCCTGTTCAGTGCTGAACTAGTGAGCAATTCAAGCTGCAGTGTTGAAACAATTACCCATGGAGATTCTCCGCATTATTCTGCCCTCTCTTGCATTTGTCTTTCGAGGGCGACCAGCCTTCTTGGGGGACTTGAACGAGTTTGTGATGTTGTAAAGATGCAATATGCTAGAAATCACAGATTTGGAACGACCAACTTCTCTTGCTATGGCTGAGATGGTCACCCCTTTGGCCTTCATCTGGACAACCTGCTGCCGGAATGTTTCAGTCACTTTGGAACGGCACACCATTTTGTCAGTCAGTGGAAACTAGAAACTTAGGCTACTTTCACACTCGCGTTTGGTGCGGATCCGTTCAGATAATACAACCGTCTGCATCCGTTCAGAACGGATCCATTTGTAATATCTTTAACATAGCCAAGACGGATCCGTCTTGAACACCATTAAAAGTCAATGGAGGATGGATCCGTTTTCTATTGTGCCAGATTGTGTCATAGAAAACTGATCCGTCCCCATTGACTTACATTGTGTGTCAGAAAGGATCCGTTTGGCTCAGTTTCATCAGACAGACACCAAAACGCTGCAAGCATCGTTTTGGTGTCCGCCACCAAAGTGGAATGAAGATGGAACGGAGGCAAACGGATGCATTTTGAGTTGATGCTTTTCCATTCAGAATGCATTAGGGCAAAACTGATCCACTTTGGACCGCTTGTGAGAGCCCTGAAAGGATCTCACAAATAGAAAGCCAAAATGCCAGTGTGAAAGTAGCCTTAGGCTGCTAGTTAAATAGGGTTTGTCAGATCATTAAGGAAATTAGCACCAGTTGCCAGATTAACACTAGTAATGAGCAGCAGGGGCAATATTCGAATTTGCGATATATCACAAATATTTAGGCGCATATTCGCCAAATATTTGTGATATTATTTTTGATTGTGCTATTATGCGCATACACACGCACTATTAGCTACATAAGTGATGAAAATGGTTGGCAGCAACTTTCGAGATAGTGAGGAAGAACTCGTGATCACGGTAAGTAATTGTACATTACAGCACTGTTTTAGATTAAAATTCCATACATGTCATAACATTAGCTTTATATGCAGATAGAGTTTTTCAAAGTATTCGAGATCGCGCAAATCGCCACTATTGATTCGAATATTTTAGCGCAATACATACAACTTCACCTTTAATCAGGTCTGACAATATAATACTGATTGTTTAACTTAGTATTGTTGGGACATCACAGCACTATTTCTTTAGCATGTATGTATGGACAGCAGAGAAATCTCTCTCACATGCACATTTATTTTACTGCCACACACTATAACCTGTACTATCTAACACTAACTATATGGATTATATATTTCAGCTAACTATCTCTATAACCTACACTACACACTGCACTGGACCCTATCAGCTATTCATCTACACAATTCCCTGATACTAGCTAACACTAACTATCAGGATTATTTATATGCGATTTGGAATGTAATTTGAAATAGCACAGCATTCAAGCTCCTCTCTCTCTCTCACATGAAACTACACAAAATGGCTGCTCGGGAGTGTCTTAATTTATATAGTGAAGGGGTAGGCAACTTTTCTATTGGTTCCTAGGGATGTTGCTAAGCTGTGACAAAGTCTTCTCATTTGTCTACAAGCTAGAAGAAGGGAGGGATGATCACCAGGTTTTCCCGTGTAAAAAAAACAAAAAAAAAACGAATATTCATCATTACGAATATATAGCACTATATTCTAAATATTCATGAATTCTTGAAGTGCCGATATTCACGATAAAAATTCGTAATACGAATATTCGCGCTCAACACTAATTAACACCAATAACTTGCAGGTATTTGAAAGTGTTCTCTAATGCCTCATGCACACTACCGTTGTGTGCATCCGTGGCCGTTGTGCCGTTTTCCGTTTTTTTTCGCGGACCCATTGACTTTCAATGGGTCCGTGGAAAAATCGGAAAATGCACCATTTTGCAGCCGAGACCGTGATCCGTGTATCCTGTCCGTCAGAAAAATATGACCTGTCCTATTTTTTTGAGGGACAACGGTTCACGGACCCATTCAAGTCAATGGGTCCGTGAAAGAACACGGATGCACACAAGATTGGCATCCGTGTCCATGATCCGTGGCCGTAGGTTACTTTAATACAGACGGATCCGAAGATCCGTCTGTATAAAAGCTTTTTCAGAGCTGAGTTTTCACTTCGTGAAAACTCAGATCCGACAGTATATTCTAACACAGAGGCGTTCCCATGGTGATGGGGACGCTTCAGGTTAGAATATACTAAAAGAACTGTGTACATGACTGCCCCCTGCTGCCTGGCAGGTGATGCCAGGCAGCAGGGGGCAGCCCCCCCCTGTAGTTAACACATTGGTGGCCAGTGCGGCCGCCCCCCCCCTCCCCTGTAGTTAACTCATTGGTGGCCAGTGGGCCCCCCTCCCTCCCCTGCAGTTAACTACAGGGGAGGGAGGGGGGGGCCACTGGACAACAAAGAGTTAACTCGTTGGTGGCCAGTGGGCCCCCCTCCCTCCCCTGTAGATAACTCGTTGGTGGCCAGTGGTCCCCCCCTCCCTCCCCTGTAGTTAACTCATTGGTGGCCAGTGGGCCCTCTCCCATCCCTCCCCCTCCTAATTAAAATCTCCCCCCCTGCGATGTCTGCGTCCGGCCGGGAGCTCCTCCTACTGGTAAGTGACAGGTCTGTGCGGCGCATTGCTTAATGACCTGTCACTTACCAGTAGGAGGAGCTCCCAGCCGGACGCAGACATCGCAGCTCGCAGGTAAGTATAATGCTTCTACAAATTGCTAAGTAACCATGGCAACCGGGACTGCAGTAGCGTCCTAGTTGCCATGGTTACCGATCGGAGCCCCAGCGATTAAACTGGGACTCCGATCGGTACTCTCCGCTGCCACCAATGATAGGGGGGGAGATTTTAATTAGGAGGGGGAGGGAGGGGAGAGGGCCTACTGGCCACCAACGAGTTAACTACAGGGGAGGGAGGGGGGCCCACTGGCCACCAATGAGTTAACTACAGGGGAGGGAGGGGGGGCCACTGGACAACAAAGAGTTAACTACAGGGGAGGGAGGGGGGCCCACTGGCCACCAATGAGTTAACTACAGGGGAGGGACGGGGGGCCGGCCGCACTGGCCACCAATGTGTTAACTACAGGGGGGGGCTGCCCCCTGCTGCCTGGCAGCACCTGCCAGGCAGCAGGGGGCAGTCATGTACACAGTTCTTTTAGTATATTCTAACCTGAAGCATCCCCATCACCATGGGAACGCCTCTGTGTTAGAATATACTGTCGGATTTGAGTTTCACGATCTAACTCATATCCGACAGTATATTCTAACATAGAGGCGTTCCCATGGTGATGGGGACGCTTCAAGTTAAAATATACCATCGGATTGGAGAAAACTCCGATCCTATGGTATATTAACTCCTGACTTTACATTGAAAGTCAATAGGGGATGGATCCGTTTGAAATTGCACCATATTGTGTCAACGTCAAACGGATCCGTCCCCATTGACTTGCATTGTAATTCAGGACGGAACCGTTTGGCTCTGCACGGCCAGGCGGACACCAAAACGACTTTTTTTTCATGTCCGGGGATCCTCCAAAAATCAAGGAAGACCCACGGACGAAAAAACGGTCACGGATCACGAAAAAAATGGAACCCGTTTTTGCGGACCGCAAAAAAATACGGTCGTGTGCATGAGGCCTAATTTTGATCAGTGCTCTTTTTCAATTATCTCATTTACATGTTTATTCTGTGCTTTACAATAAATACAATTTATGAAAATCTTGAAATACTGATATTTTACTCATGTTAGGATATATTCACATAAGACTACAGTATGACCTTGACATTTTGGAAATTGTGTGTTGTTCTCTGATTTTGATCACCACTGTATATAGAGCTATAACTGTAGATGTCAGTACAGTTTTATTTTATTTTATTCAGACCTCAGAACAGAACCCAATATGCATAGGATCCCTATTCAGACCTTAGATTAGAAGCCAATGTGCACAAGACCCCTATTCAGATCTCAGATCAGAGCCCAATTTTCATAGGAACCCTATTCAGACCCCCATATGAATTAGATAGCCGTGCAGACAAAAATAAATAAAAAATAACATAAAAAATCAACTTACCTCTCCTGCTCTGCCGCAGCTCCTCACATCCAGCGCTCTTCCAGCCGCGTGCTGTGCTGTGACCCGACATGCATAGCGTGAGGTTATAGAGCACCACTCCTGCTGTGTACAGTTGCAGTACAGTGAGCAACCAATAAAGACCAGGAATTGGTAAGTACAGAACCCGGGGAGCGCTGCATTCACTGCTTCCCCTTCCTCTTTTACTAATTACATAACGGAAATTCAGTAGTATTCGCTCCATAAGACGCAATGAGATTCCCCCCCATTTTGGGGACAAAAAAAATGTGTGTTTTATAGGGCAAAAAATACAAACCGGATTACAAAAAGTTGGGACACTATACAAATCGTGAATAAAAACTGAATGCAATGATGTGGAGGTGCCAACTTCTAATATTTTATTCAGAATAGAACATAAATCACGGAACAAAAGTTTAAACTGAGAAAATGTACCATTTTAAGGGAAAAATATGTTGAATCAGAATTTCATGGTGTCAACAAATCCCCAAAAAGTTGGGACAAGGCCATTTTCACCACTGTGTGGCATCTCCCCTTCTTCTTACAACACTCAACAGACGTCTGGGGACTGAGGAGACCAGTTTCTCAAGTTTAGAAATAGGAATGCTCTCCCATTCTTGTCTAATACAGGCCTCTAACTGTTCAATCGTCTTGGGCCTTCTTTGTTGCATCTTCCTCTTTTTGATGTGCCAAATGTTCTCTATAGATGAAAGATCTGGACTGCAGACTGGCCATTTCAGTACCCGGATCCTTCTCCTACGCAGCCATGATGTTGTGATTGATGCAGAATGTGGTCTGGCATTATCTTGTTGAAAAATGCAGGGTCTTCCCTGAAAGAGATGACGTCTGGATGGGAGCATATGTTGTTCTAGAACCTGAATATATTTTTCTGCATTGATGGTGCCTTTCCAGACGTGCAAGCTGCCCATGCCACACGCACTCATGCAACCCCTTACCATCAGAGATGCAGGCTTCTGAACTGAGCGTTGATAACAACTTGGGTTGTCCTTGTCCTCTTTGGTCTGGATGACATGGTGTCCCAGATTTCCAAAAAGAACTTAGAATCGTGACTCTTCTGACCACAGAACAGTATTCCATTTTGCCAAACTCCATTTTAAATGATCCCTGGCCCAGTGAAAACGCCTGAGCTTGTGGATCTTGCTTAGAAATGGCTTCTTCTTTGCACTGTAGCGTTTCAGCTGGCAACGGCGGATAGCACGGTGGATTGTGTTCACTGACAATGGTTTCTGGAAGTATTGCTGAGCCCATTCTGTGATTTCCTTTACAGTAGCATTCCTGTTTTTGGTGCAGTGTCGTTTAAGAGCCCGGAGATCACGGGCATCCAGTATGGTTTTACGGCCTTGACCCTTACGCACAGAGATTGTTCCAGATTCTCTGAATCTTCGGATGATGTTATGCACAGTTGATGATGATAGATGCAAAGTCTTTGCAATTTTTCGCTGGGTAACACCATTCTGATATTGCTCCACTATCTTTCTGCGCAACATTGTGGGAATTGGTGATCCTCTACCCATCTTGGCTTCTGAGAGACACTGCCACTCTGAGAAGCTCTTTTTATACCCAATCATGTTGCCAATTGACCTAATTAGTGTTAATTGGTCTTCCAGCTCTTCGTTATGCTCAAATTTACTTTTTCCAGCCTCTTATTGCTACTTGTCCCAACTTTTTGGGGATTTGTTGACACCGTGAAAATTGGAATCAACGTATTTTTCCTTTAAAATGATACATTTACTCGGATTAAACGTTTGATCTGTCATCTACGTTCTATTACAAATAAAATATTGACATTTGCCATCTCCACATCATTGCATTCAGTTTTTATTCACAATTTGTTTAGTGTCCCAACTTTTTTGGAATCCGGTTTGTACTGTACATTATGCATGTAAGAGAAATCACGGTATTCAGTAATAGCAAATCCTTCCAATAGCAACAGTGTATCCTGTGGCTCACTGATAGAGTTTCTACCTTCCATACAGCAGGTCTTGGGTTTGAGAGCTGGCAGAGACAATCCAAAAGAAGAGTCAGAATAAAAGTTAAAGGGAACCTGTCATGTTGAACATGGTGTTTGAGCTGTAGGCAGTATTCTCCAATAATGATGAGCCATAATTGTGTGCGAAAAAATACCGTACCTGACAACACCAAACAATCAAACACACACATGTAGTGTAAATTCATAATTTATTAATTTAGTTTAATACAAAAAGACAATAACAGACATGATTAAAAAATTGCAGCAATACCTGAGATGCCATAACAAAGGCATTTACCCCCAGGTTAAAGTTCATCCGTTCACATATGAACAGTAACACATACGGGTAAAAATCATAATACAGTGACTCCAATGATCAATAATAACCAGCACTCACATATACCTGTGTGAAGTTGTCACCCCATGTTCTTAAATTCCAAAAAGAAATACACCATTCGTTTGTGCTGCGTTTGTGCCGCAATAATGAGCGTTTATGCCGGTTCGGTTCCTGAGATATTGCGCGTTAGATTTTTATGAAGCCCCGCCCACTTTCCACCCCATGTTCTTAAATGTCAAAAAGAAATACACCATTCGTTTGTGCTGCGTTTGTGCTGGTTTGTGCTGCAAAAATGAACGTTTGCGCCGCTTTGGTTTCCGAGATATTGCGCGCTTTATTTGCTGAAACCCCGCCCACTTTCCACCCCATGTTTTTAAATTTCAAAAAGAAATACACCATTCGTTTGTGCTGCGTTTATGCTGGTTTGTGCCGCAAAAATGAACGTTTGCGCCACTTTGGTTTCCGAGATATTGCGCGCTTGATTTGCTGAAACCCCGCCCACTTTCCACCCCATGTTTTTAAATTTCAAAAAGAAATACACCATTCGTTTGTGCTGCGTTTATGCTGGTTTGTGCCGCAAAAATGAACGTTTGCGCCACTTTGGTTTCCGAGATATTGCGCGCTTGATTTGCTGAAACCCCGCCCACTTTCCACCTCATGTTTTTAAATTTCAAAAAGAAATACACCATTCGTTTGTGCTTCGTTTGTGCTGCGTTTGTGCTGGTTTGTGCCACAAAAATTAACGTTTGCGCCGCTTTGGTTTCCAAGATATTGCGCGCTTGATTTGCTGAAACCCCGCCCACTTTCCACCCCATGTTTTTAAATTTCTAAAAAAATACACCATTCGTTTGTGCTGCAAAAATTTACGTTTGCGCCGCTTTAGTTTCCGAGATATTGAGCGCTTGATTTGATGAAACCCCTCCCACTTTCCACCCCATGCTCTTAAATTTCAAAAATAAATACACCATTCGTGTAGGTTTAGGATAAGTTTGCGAACACCCGTCCCCCCCCCACACACGCACACCAAATAAAGTTTATCACGCACACACACACTCCCCTATGGCCCACCGGATGTTCTCGGCTGAGGAGGCATAAGCCCAGCTTGCCTCCGAGTCCGAGAGCCCCAGTGAGGACGAGGATGACCCCACTTTCCTTTTGTTATCTGCGTCCTCCTCATCATCTAGCGATGATGATGAGACCCCAAGGCGGCGGAGACACCGCCAGGCGGAGCGAGGGGACCGCCATGCTAGGGACCCTGTGGCCCACACTAGTACGAGAAGCTCTGGGGCTCGTACTAGTTTTTCGGCCCACCAGTTAAGTCCACCGGAGCCCCCTACCAGTGAACTTGTCTGGTACACCCCAGAGCATTTTGAGCCCGTGATTCCTGATTTTGTAGGCCAACCAGGAATCCAGATTTCCACAGTGGGCTTCACTACTTTTTTTCAGTGACCACTTCGTGAATCTGATGTTGGAGCAGACGAACCTGTACGCCCAACAGTTCATTGCTCAACACCCGGGCTCCTTTTTGGCTAGGCCCGGTGGCTGGACTCTGGTCTGTGCAGCCAAGATGAGGACGTTTTGGGGCCTCGTGCTGCATATGGGCATAGTCAAGAAACCTAGTGTCAGGCATTACTGGAGTGGGGACGTCCTCTACTAGACCCCACTTTACAGTACGGCCATGACACGTACCCGGTTTGAGGCCATCTGGAAATGCCTGCATTATGCAGATAATGCAGCATTTCCCCCCCCAAGGTGATCTTGCCCATGACCGCCTGTACAAAAGCTGTACAAACTTTGCGAGAGTACCTCAGGGTACTCTTACAAGTTTTGTGTGTACGAGGGGCGAGATTCCCGTATTCAACCCCCAGAATGTCCCCCCACTCTGGGTGTTAGCGGGAAACTTGATTGGGACCTTATGCACCCACTGCTAGATAAGGGTTACCACCTGTACGTGGTTACCACCTGTACGTGGGATTGTTCCAGTCCCTCGCCACCAGATCCACGTCCGCTTGTGGCACCGTGCGGAAAAATCAACGCAGCCTACCTACCCACCCCCTCCAGGTACCTATCCCCAGGGGTGCGACCCGTGCCCTTACCAGAGGAAACCTGTTGCTGGTCAGATATAAGGAAAAGAGGGATGTCCTTGTATTGTCCACAATTCACAGTAATGGCATCACCCCTGTCCCTGTGCGAGGTACTGTGGCAACGGTCCTCAAGCCCGATTGCATCGTCGACTGCAATCGGTATATGGGAGGAGTTTATCTATCTGATCAAGTCCTCAAGCCATATAACGCCATGCGCAAAACCCGGGCATGGTACAAAAAAGTTGCGGTCTGCTTGGTGCAGGTTGCCTTGTACAACTATTTTGTGCTGTCCCGGAGCGCTGGCAACACAAGGACATTCCTTCAGTTCTATGAGGCAGTCCTCAAGGACCTGATCTTTTCTGACCGGGAAAGAGCAGGCCGGAGTACCTCGGGAACTGGAGGCGCCCGGATCGTCCCTGGCCAACACTTTCCAGGTGTGGTCCCCCATACTGGAAATAAGGGACGGACCCAAAAAAGGTGCAGAGTGTATCACAGGAAGGGGATACGGAAGGACACCACTACTAAGTGTGACACGTGCCCCGATCATCCGGGCCTTGGCATTATTGGTTGCTTCAGGGAGTACCACACTTCCATGGAGTACTAAAATTATGTTCCCCTTCCCCAATTTAGCCATTGCTTGTGCCCCCAAAAAAGTTGTGGGGGGTCTAGGGTCAGGGTTAAAAACATGGGGTGGAAAGTGGGCGGGGTTTCAGCAAATCAAGCATGCAATATCTCGGAAACCAAAGCGGCGCAAACGTTTATTTTTGCGGCACAAACCAGCACAAACGAATGGTATATTTATTTTTGAAATTTTAACCACTTAAGGACCACAGGTTTATACCCCCCTAGTGACCAGGCCCTTTTTTCCAAATCGGCACTCCACAACTTTAGCGGTTTATTGCTCGGTCATGCAACTTACCACCCAAATAAATTTTACCTCCTTTTCTTCTCACTAATAGTGCTTTCATTTGGTGGTATTTCATTGCTGCTGACATTTTTACGTTTTTTTGTTATTAATCGAAATTTAACAAAATTTTTGCAAAAAAAATGATATTTTTTACTTTCAGTTGTAAATTTTTTTTTTTTAAAAGACATATATATATAAATTTTTCTCTTAATTTATTGTTCTACATTTCTCTGATAAAAAAAAAATGTTTGGGGGAAAAAAAATGGTTTGGGTAAAAGTTATAGCGTTTACAAACTATTGTACAAAAATGTGAATCTCCGCTTTTTGTAGCAGCTCTGACTTTCTGAGCACCTGTCATGTTTCCTGAGGTTCTACAATGCCCAGACAGTAGAAAAACCCCACAAATGACCCAATTTCAGAAAGTAGACACCCTAAGGTATTCGCTGATGGGCATAATGAGTTCATAGAACTTTTTATTTTTTGTCACAAGTTAGCGGAAAATTATGATTTATTTTTTTTCTTACAAAGTCTCATATTCCACTAACTTGTGACAAAAAATAAAAACTTCCATGAACTCACTATGCCCATCATGACATACCTTGGGGTGTCTTCTTTCCAAAATGGGGTCACTTGTGGGGTAGTTATACTGCCCTGGCATTTTAGGGGCCCAAATGCGTGCGAAGTAGTTTGAAATCAAAATGTGTAAAAAATGGCCTGTGAAATCCGAAAGGTGCTCTTTGGAATATGGGCCCCTTTGCCCACCTAGGCTGCAAAAAAGTGTCACACATGTGGTTTCGCCGTACTCAGGAAAAGTTGGGGAATGTGTTTTGGGGTGTCATTTTACATATACCCATGCTGGGTGAGATAAATATCTTGGTCAAATGCCAACTTTGTATAAAAAAATGGGAAAAGTTGTCTTTTGCCAAGATATTTTTCTCACCCAGCATGGGTATATGTAAAAAGACACCCCAAAACACATTCCCCAACTTCTCCTAAGTACGGCGATACCACATGTGTGACACTTTTTTGCAGCCTAGGTGGGCAAAGGGGCCCACATTCCAAAGAGCACCTTTCGGATTTCACAGGCCATTTTTTACACATTTTACTTCGCACGCATTTGGGCCCCTAAAATGCCAGGGCAGTATAACTACCCCACAAGTGACCACATTTTGGAAAGAAGACACCCCAAGGTATTTTATGATGGGCATAGTGAGTTCATGGAAGTTTTTATTTTTTGTCACAAGTTAGTGGAATATGAGACTTTGTAAGAAAAAAAAATAAAATCATCATTTTCCGCTAACTTGTGACAAAAAATAAAAAATTCTAGGAACTCGCCATGCCCCTCACGGAATACCTTGGGGTCTCTTCTTTCCAAAATGGGGTCACTTGTGGGGTAGTTATACTGCCCTGGCATTTTAGGGGCCCTAAAGCGTGCAAAGTAGTTTGAAATCAAAATGTGTAAAAAATGCCCTGTGAAATCCGAAAGGTGCTCTTTGGAATGTGGGCCCATTTGCCCACCTTGGCTGCAAAAAAGTGTCACACATGAGGTATTGCCGTACTCAGAAGAAGTTGGGCAATGTGTTTTGGGGTGTCTTTTTACATATACCCATGCTGGGTGAGAGAAATATCTTGGCAAAAGACAACTTTTCCCATTTTTTTATACAAAGTTGGCATTTGACCAAGATATTTATCTCACCCAGCATGGGTATATGTAAAATGACACCCCAAAACACATTCCCCAACTTCTCCTGAGTACGGCGATACCACATGTGTGACACTTTTTTGCAGCCTAGATGCGCAAAGGGGCCCACATTCCTTTTAGGAGGGCATTTTTAGACATTTGGATCCCAGACTTCTTCGCACGCTTTAGGGCCCCTAAAATGCCAGGGCAGTATAAATACCCCACATGTGACCCCATTTTGGAAAGAAGACACCCCAAGGTATTCAATGAGGGGCATGGCGAGTTCATAGAATTTTTTTTATTTTGGCACAAGTTAGCGGAAATTTTTTATTTTTATTTTTTTCTCACAAAGTCTCCCTTTCCGCTAACGGGACAAAAATTTCAATCTTTCATGGACTCAATATGCCCCTCAGCGAATACCTTGGGGTGTCTTCTTTCCAAAATGGGGTCATTTGTGGGGTGTTTGTACTGCCCTGGCATTTGAGGGTCTCCGCAGTCATTACATGTATGGCTAGCATTAGGAGTTTCTGCTATTCTCTTTATATTGAGCATACGGGTAATGAGATTTTTTTTTTTCGTTCAGCCTCTGGGCTGAAAGAAAAAATGAACGGCACAGATTTCTTCATTCGCATCGATCAATGTGGATGAAAAAATCTCTGCCAAAAAAAAAAAAGGAGGGGAAAGGCGTCTGCCAGGACATAGGAGCTCCGCCCAACATCCATACCCACTTAGCTCGTATGCCCTGGCAAACCAGATTTCTCCATTCACATCAATCGTTGTGGATGAATAAATCATTGCCGGGATTTTATTTTTATTTTTTTATATATACAAAGTGTTTGCCAAAGCATATGAACACCGCCGCCTCCTCAGCTCATATGCCTCGGCAAACGTATCTTTTACTGCAGAGGAGAAATCTCGTCTTGCAGCGCCGCATACACCGACTTTTGTGTAATCTGACAGCAGCGCAATGCTTCTGTCAGAATGCACATCAGTGCTGCAGCTGCTTGATCGCTTGGTCCACCTAGAAGGTAAAAAAAAAAAACAGGCCGCAACGCAATAAATTTATTAACATTAACTTTAGAGAACATTAACTTTTATAAACTTTTGAAACATAACAATAACTTTTTTGCTTACCGGTGATTTTTTTTTTTTTTACCTTTATAGGACAAACCTCTCCTTCCCCCTGGGCAAATCGCCCAGAGATGTGGCGAAGTACATTATGCACTTTGTCCCAGGTGAAAGGAGAGGTTTGTGGCAGCTCTGTGTGAAAGGGCCCTAAGACCCCTATGTGCCTGTCCTGTGTACGCAATCCCTATGCTAATAGTGTACCTGAGTGTGGAACTTGTGGAAACACTCCCCTATGCATAGGGCAGGCTGGTCAGGACAGTCAGGACAAAAAAAGGTGGTGTCACGCCTTATTCCACCCCTGCTACAGACACGACATCTTTTTCTTGGGGAACGTTGAGTTGGGGTACCAGGATAGACAGACGGGAAGTGTCTGCCATGTAGCCGGCTCACTACATCAGGGCCTTGGGGCACGGACCCTCCTGGATACAGGATTTCCGAAATTATCTCTTCCTGGAATTTTAGGAAGGATCCTGTTCTCCCAGCCTTACTGTAGAGAACAAAACTATTATACATCGCCAATTGAATTAAATAAACAGACACCTTCTTATACCAGCGTCTGGTGCGTTGGGAAACTAAATAGGGAGCCAGCATCTAGTCATTGAAGTCCACCCCTCCCATGTGAAGGTTATAGTCGTGGACAGAGAGGGGTTTCACAATGACTCCAGTTGCCCTTTCAATTTGTACAGTCGTGTCTGCGTGAATGGTGGACAGAAGGTAAACGTCCCTCTTGTCCCTCCACTTCACCGCGAGCAGTTCTTGGTTACACAAGGCAGCCCTCTCCCCCCATACAAGTCAGGTACTAACGAGCCGTTGGGGGAAGCCCCGGCGACTAGGTCGCGCGGTGCCACAGCATTGAATTCCGACTAGATGTAAGTGCCGAAAGAGGGCCACGCTTGAGTAAAAATTGTAAACGTATAAGTGGTACCCCTTGCGGAGTAAGGGTGACACCAAGTCCCAGACAATCTTGCCACTGCTCCCCAGGTAGTCAGGACATCCGACCGGCTCCAGTTTTGAGTCTTTTCCCTTAGAGACCCTAAAACGATATGTATAGCCTGTGGCCCTTTCACAGAGCTTGCTGGGGATGTACTGTTTTATGCCAAGGTGCCCGGTAAAATGTACTAGGGACTCGTCTATGCAGATGTTTTGATTAGGGGTATACGCATCTGCAAATCTGGATGACAAATGGTCTATGAGGGGCCGAATTTTGTGGAGCCGGTCATAAGCAGGGTGGCCTCTTGGATGACAGGTGCTATTGTCAGCAAAATGCATAAAGCACATGATGACCTCAAAACGTGCCCTAGACATTGCAGCAGAGAACATGGGCATGTAATGTATTGGGTCTTTAGACCCATGCTGAGGATAAGGCCCAAAAAAAAATGTAAACTCGGAAACTGTGACTGGTTTCCACCGGAAAGGCTGGGCATAGTAGCTTTCCGGATTGGCGGTAATAAACTGTGTGGCGTAGCGGTTGGTTTCTGCCACAACTAGGTCATAGAGATCCGCGGTGAAGAACAGCTCAAAAAACTGAAGGGCCGATCCTAAATGAGCCGTCTCCACGCGAACTCCAGACTGGGCGGTGAAAGGGGGCAATACGGGTGCGGCGGAATCAGGGGATTGACAATTAGGATTTGCCAGCACCTCTGGGAGACTAGGGGTTCTACGGGCCTGTGAACGCGGTGGCTACGATGGGGGAGTTATTGCACGTGCCACCGTACCAGCTGGAACTGCCCTTCTGGTGCTCGCCACTTCACCAGGGAATACGGCAGTGCTGGTAGAAGGTCCAGGGTGTGCTGCGCTGCTGGTGTATGCCGCTTCATAAACAAGATCAGCGCTAGCACCACTCTGCTGCAAATGAGGATCATCATGCGGGGTAGGCAGAACACTGACATGGGATCGGGTACGCCTGACCGTAGCAGGGACCTCTATCTCGTCATCTTCGCTAGCGGTTAGAGTGCCACTGCTGTCTACAGGTTCATATTCTGAACCACTGGATTCAGCGGATGAGGCGTCCCCATCGCTTTCATCCATCACGGCCAGAATCCTGTAGGCCTCTTCAGCGGAATACCCCTTGTTTGACATTTTGGGTTCACTAAATTTAGGGGGTATTCCTCTGAGACTACCCGGGAAAAAGAGCAAACCTACCTAGTAAAAAGGAGTGCTTGCGAAGTAAAGCTGCGATCGCTAATAAAGATCCAAAAAGCTCAAAAGTGATCTTTATAGCGGCGCAGCGATTTTACAGTGTTTTTGCAGTGATCAGAAAAAATAAATTCTGTCACTGCGGTGGGGCGGACTGAATGCAAGTGTGCGCACAAGATCAGGCCTGATCAGGCGAACACTGCGTTTTGTAGAGCCTAAGGTGACCCTAATGTACTTATATAGATCTGAATGCGATCAGTCTTGATCACTTACAGATACTATATAGTACTAGTGCTGATTAGCGACAGCGATGACGCTAATCAGCGACTAATCAGTGACTGCGGCGCGGTGGGCTGGGCGCTAAACTACCTAGCAAGTAGCTAACTACCTGGCAGGGATGAGGGACCCTTACAGGGGGGGGGTAATCAATGACAGGGGGGTGGACAAGGGGGTGATCAGGGTGATGAGGGAGTCTAATATGGGTGATCAGGTGCTAAATAAGGGGTTAATAAATGACAGGGTAGTGTGTAATGTGTAGTGTGGTGATTTGGTGCTACTTACAGAGCTGCCTGTGTCCTTTGGTGGTCGATCCACGCAAAAGGGACCACCAGAGGACCAGGTAGCAGTTATATCAGACGCTATTTTCAAAATAGCGTCTGATATACCGATTTCATTGGTCGATTCAAAAATCCACAGCCTGCCAGCCAATGATCGCGGCCGGCAGGCTGTAGATGAACTTGTGCACTACGCGATCCTGTGAACGAGCGCTCCTGTGTGCGCACGTTCACAGGAAATCTCGGCTCACGCGAGATGACGCCAATCGCCGTTAGTGTGACCTGGGAGCGCCGCAGCAATGACGCCTTTCGGCGTTAGTGTGACGGGAGGTGGTTAAAACATGGGGTGGAAAGTGTGCAGGGTTTCAGCAAATCAAGCGCGCGGCGCAAATGTTTATTTTTGCAGCACAAACCAGCACAAATGAATGGTGTATTTCTTTTTGAAATTTAAAAACATGGGGTGGAAAGTGGGCTGGGTTTCAGCAAATCAAGCGCGCAATATCTCGGAAACCAAAGCGGCCCAAACGTTCATTTTTGCGGCACAAACGCAGCACAAATGAATGGTGTATTTCTTTTAGAAATTTAAAAACATGGGGTGGAAAGTGGGCGGGGCTTCATAAAAATCTAACGCGCAATATCTCAGGAACAGAACCGGCACAAACGTTCATTTTTGCAGCACAAACCAGCACAAACGCAGCACAAACGAATGGTATATTTATTTTTGAAATTTTAAAACATGGGGTGGAAAGTGGGCGGGGTTTCAGCAAATCAAGCGTGCAATATCTCGTAAACCAAAGCGGTGCAAACGTTGATTTTTGCGGCACAAACCAGCACAAACGCAGCACAAACGAATGGTGTATTTCTTTTTGAAATTTAAAAACATGGGGTGGAAAGTGGGCGGGGTTTCAGCAAATCAAGCGCGCAATATCTCGGAAACCAAAGCGGCGCAAACGTTCATTTTTGCGGCACAAACGCAGCACAAACGAATGGTGTATTTCTTTTTGAAATGTAAAAACATAGTGTGGAAAGTGGGCGGGGTTTCAGCAAATCAAGCGCGCAATATCTCGGAAACCAAAGCGGCGCAGACGTTTATTTTTGCAGCACAAACCAGCACAAACGCATGGTGTATTTATTTTTGAAATTTAAAAACATGGGGTGGAAAGTGGGCGGGGCTTCATAAAAATCTAACGCGCAATATCTCAGGAACTGAACCGGCACAAACGTTGATTTTTGCAGCACAAACCAGCACAAACGCAGCACAAACGAATGGTGTATTTCTTTTTAAAATTTAAGAACATGGGGTGCCAACTTCACACAGGTGACATAATGAACCATATACTACCATAATCCATCTGAAATTAGAATGAATCCCCCAGTATTCACAGGAGTCCAAAAGACTAGCATTATTAGTTTTACGGCATCCAAGTTTTTAGAGAACAGGACTCAGCACTTCATTATCAAGAACACTTCTGTCTACTGATCATCATCCAGGGCCCAAAATACCTAAGTATAGACTGCAGATGGGTATCTAGAAATAAACATCAAAAATGGTTAAATAGATAGTCACAACCATATTATTCCTGGTAAAAACATTTAAATTGACATAAAAATACTACTGTTACAAATCGCAGGTTCCGACCCAGGCCAGAGGGTCACCACGAAGCACAGAAAGCACTCAATACATATGTACATACTGATTCCTAAAGGAATGGAGCAAAGCTATTATTCTCATTAAGGCCGAACGGTGTCACCGTATTGAGGGTGAAAATCCACTTAGTCTCCTTTTGACCCAATAACTTCTTCCAATTTCTTCCTCTAGAAGAGACAAAAACCCGGTCAATCCCCATAAATCGCAGTAGGGATCCCTCAGACTGGTGTCTCTCCTTAAAATGTCTCGTCAAGGACTGCAGTTGTCTCTGCCCAATAGATTACACCAACCGTGGTGCATGTAATTGGGTACGTGACTCTATATTCTCTGTCACGTGCAGAATTCCAGAAACCATTGGCCCTATCCATATTTGCACAGGCTACGCATTTTCCACATTCTTTGCTGCCCCAGGGGATGCCCTTTGTGCCAAAAAGCCCCTGCTCCTTCCAAGTATAGTGGCTTTGTACTAAACGGTCTCTAAGATTTTTAGCCCTCTGGTATGTAATTGACGGGCGTAAGTGGATTATCTGTTGTAATTCGGGATCCATTCTCAGTATTTCTCAATATTTAGCCAGAGCGGAACATACCTCTTTCCACTTTGTATTAAATCCTGTGATAAACCTTATCTTCTCAGAATCCTGTCTCCTTCTTTCTTTATGCAGGAGATAGCGTCTTTGTGATGTCCTTGCTCTTCAATATGCCCACTCCACACACCGTACTCCATACCCTCTCTGTTGGAATCTATGAAGCAAGTCTTCCGCCTGGATGTGACGATGTTGCATGCAGAAGTGCATTAATGGAAGTTTCTTTTCTGTATAGATCTGTAGCAATATATCCCTCTGAATCCACCCGGCCACATCCAAGAACTCTATATCCATTCGGCCGACCCAGATTCGTGATATACAAGAAGAATTCTGTGGCTTTTATTCCATACTGATGTTTTATGGTAGAATAGAGTGATTCCACATCACACGTGGCTATCAACATGTCAGGTTCCAAATGGATATCTTTTACCTTTTTTAAAACATCCATAGTATCTTTGAGATATGAAGGAAGGTCCTCCACCAGTGGATGTAAATAATGCTCCACATAATTACAGATGACGTCATTCAGGCCATTAACTCCTGAGACTATGGGTCTCCCAGGTGGGTTCAGCAGATCTTTATGCACCTTTTCCTCTTGTTCCTCCAATAATGCCGTAAGTGTGGCCAATGCATCCTGTTCAAATCGAGTGGTAAAATTGGGGTCCAATCTGCTGCTAAAAAGTTTTTAAAAAATGAGTCGTCTGGCAAAAAGATGTAAATATTTAACTGTAGTTGTTGACTACCCTCCTGGCGTCTCTTGCCTACAGGTAGCTGTCCATCACCCATCTTCCATTTATTAAAACGTTTGGGGTATTATCTCCGGAGTCCCTGTCCAGATGTGCTAATTTCCTCACTTGTTGACATGACTGAGGAAATTGACGTGGAGCATGATCTGCCCTCATATGTATAATTCCTTCAACGATATACCTTGCTGTTTTCTTGATACTGTAAATCTCGTTGGAATTTCTAAGGCTACTTTCACACTTGCGTTCGGAGCGGATCCGTCTGATGTTTCATCAGACGGATCCGCTCCGATAATGCAGACGTTCACATCCGTTCAGAACGGATGCGTCTGCATTAAAACTTAGAAAATTTTCTAAGTGTGAAAGTTGTCTGAGCGGATCCGTTCAGACTTTACATTGAAAGTCAATGGGGAACGGATCCGCTTGAAGATTGAGCCATATAGTGTCATCTTCAAGCGGATCCGTCCCCATTGACTTACATTGTAAGTGTGGACGGATCCGCTCGCCTCCGCACGGCCAGGCGGACACCCGAACGCTGCAAGCAGCGTTCAGGTGTCCGCTCACTGAGCGGAGCGGAGGCTGAACGCTGGCAGGCGGATGCATTCTCAGTGGATCCGCCTCCACTGAGAATGCATTGGGGCCAGACGGATGCGTTCGGGGCCGCTCGTGAGCCCCTTCAAACGGTGCGCACGAGCGGACACCCGAACGCTAGTGTGAAAGTAGCCTTACACTTCACGGTTTTAATTTGCCTCTCCCACACCAGGAAGGCATCATCCAACTCCTTTTTGAAGATCTCCAATTCCATGGTTGTGAATTTCTGAGAGAGTTGTTCCTCCAATATAGTGATGTCACCCTCCAACTGAGACATATTTGTTTGTATTTGACTCAATAATAAGATACATAAGGACAACCGAACAAGAACCACAGGCCGCCTCCCATTTTCCACAAAAGTCCTCATCTTCCCTTCAGGACGTATTTTTCTAAAGTGGCTTTATTCCACCATAGTTTCATCCTTCTGTGCAATGTATTTTTAAGTTGTGCCTTCAGCTCACCAGTGCTCCTCGCCTGCCACGGCACCTCCAATAAAAACGAAAAAAGAAAAATTGTAGCTGCACAACGAAAAATGGGGGTAAATACCGTTCCTTATTGTGGTGGTGGCCGTCGTGTCAGAAGTCAGTCTCAGACTTCGCCAACTTCAGATGCACTTGTAAATGAAACCGCAGCACTCTCCAGTCTTGATTCTTTCAAAGGTTTATTCACCAATAGTGATGTCGCGAACATAAAATTTTCAGTTCGCGAACAGCGAACGCGAGCTTCCGCAAATGTTCGCGAACTGGCGAACCGGGCGAACCGCCATAGACTTCAATAGACAGGCGAATTTTAAAACCCACAGGGACTTTTTCTGGCCACAATAGTGATGAGAAAGTTGTTTCAAGGGGTCTAACACCTGGACTGTGGCATGCCGGAGGGGGATCTATGGCAAAACTCCCATGGAAAATTACGTAGTGGACGCAGAGTCGGGTTTTAATCCATAAAGGGCATAAATCAACTAACATTCCTAAATTGTTTGGAATAACGTGCTTTAAAACATCCAGTGTGTGTATACGATCAGGTATGATGTTGGCACTGGCAGTGGGCACACTACAGTCAGTGGAAGAGGGCCTGACACACTGACTGGCAGCAGGCAAGCAACTGAATTTAGACTACTGTCTAAAAATTAAATGCCTTATTTATCGGCAAGCTACTGTGCCACCCGGTATCAGTGGTTGGCACTGGCAGTGGGCACACTACAGTCAGTGGAAGCGGGCCTGACACACACTGGCAGCAGGCAAGCAACTGAAATTACACTAAAGTGTAAAAATTAAATGCCTTATTTATCGGCAAGCTACTGTGCCACCCGGTATGAGTGGTTGGCACTGGCAGTGGGCACACTACAGTCAGTGGAAGCGGGCCTGACACACACTGGCAGCAGGCAAGCAACTGAAATTACACTAAAGTGTAAAAATTAAATGCCTTATTTATCGGCAAGCTACTGTGCCACCCGGTATGAGTGGTTGGCACTGGCAGTGGGCACACTACAGTCAGTGGAAGAGGGCCTGACACACACTGGCAGCAGGCAAGCAACTGAATTTACACTACTGTCTAAAAATTAAATGCCTTATTTATCGGCAAGCTACTGTGCCACCCGGTATCAGTGGTTGGCACTGGCAGTGGGCACACTACAGTCAGTGGAAGCGGGCCTGACACACACTGGCAGCAGGCAAGCAACTGAATTTAGACTACTGTCTAAAAATTAAATGCCTTATTTATCGGCAAGCTACTGTGCCACCCGGTATCAGTGGTTGGCACTGGCAGTGGGCACACTACAGTCAGTTGAAGTCGGCCTGACACACACTAGCAGCAGGCAAGCAGCTGAAATTACACTAAAGTGTAAAAATTAAATGCCTTTTTTATGCAAAGTCCTGTGCCAGCCGGTATGAGTGGTGGGCACTGGCAGTGGGCACACTACAGTCAGTGGAAGTCAGCCTGACACACACTGGCAGGCAACTAACCTTAGATTAAAGTGTAAAAATTAAGTGCCTATTTTTTAAGCAAAGTCCTGTGCCACTCGGGATGACAGGGGTGGGCACTGGCAGTGGGCACACTACAGTCAGTTGAAGTCAGCCTGACACACACTGGCAGGCAACTAACCTTAGATTAAAGTGTAAAAATGAAGTGCCTTTTTTTTAAGCAAAGTCCTGTGCCACACGGGATGACAGGGGTGGGCACTGGCAGTGGGCACACTACAGTCAGTTGAAGTCGGCCTGACACACACTAGCAGCAGGCAAGCAGCTGAAATTACACTAAAGTGTAAAAATTAAATGCCTTTTTTATGCAAAGTCCTGTGCCAGCCGGTATGAGTGGTGGGCACTGGCAGTGGGCACACTACAGTCAGTGGAAGTCAGCCTGACACACACTGGCAGGCAACTAACCTTAGATTAAAGTGTAAAAATTAAGTGCCTATTTTTTAAGCAAAGTCCTGTGCCACTCGGGATGACAGGGGTGGGCACTGGCAGTGGGCACACTACAGTCAGTTGAAGTCAGCCTGACACACACTGGCAGGCAACTAACCTTAGATTAAAGTGTAAAAATGAAGTGCCTTTTTTTTAAGCAAAGTCCTGTGCCACACGGGATGACAGGGGTGGGCACTGGCAGTGGGCACACTACAGTCAGTTGAAGTCAGCCTGACACACACTGGCAGGCAACTAACCTTAGATTAAAGTGTAAAAATGAAGTGCCTTTTTTTTAAGCAAAGTCCTGTGCCACACGGGATGACAGGGGTGGGCACTGGCAGTGGGCACACTACAGTCAGTTGAAGTCGGCCTGACACACACTAGCAGCAGGCAAGCAGCTGAAATTACACTAAAGTGTAAAAATTAAATGCCTTTTTTATGCAAAGTCCTGTGCCAGCCGGTATGAGTGGTGGGCACTGGCAGTGGGCACACTACAGTCAGTGGAAGTCAGCCTGACACACACTGGCAGGCAACTAACCTTAGATTAAAGTGTAAAAATTAAGTGCCTATTTTTTAAGCAAAGTCCTGTGCCACTCGGGATGACAGGGGTGGGCACTGGCAGTGGGCACACTACAGTCAGTTGAAGTCAGCCTGACACACACTGGCAGGCAACTAACCTTAGATTAAAGTGTAAAAATGAAGTGCCTTTTTTTTAAGCAAAGTCCTGTGCCACACGGGATGACAGGGGTGGGCACTGGCAGTGGGCACACTACAGTCAGTTGAAGTCGGCCTGACACACTAGCAGCAGGCAAGCAGCTGAAATTACACTAAAGTGTAAAAATTAAATGCCTTTTTTATGCAAAGTCCTGTGCCAGCCGGTATGAGTGGTGGGCACTGGCAGTGGGCACACTACAGTCAGTGGAAGTCAGCCTGACACACACTGGCAGGCAACTAACCTTAGATTAAAGTGTAAAAATTAAGTGCCTTTTTTTAAGCAAAGTCCTGTGCCACACGGAATGACAGGGGTGAGCACTGGCAGTGGGCACACTACAGTCTGTGGGCCTGCAGCTCCTCACACACAGGCAGGCCAGGCAACTGCAATATGTATATAAAGGAAAAAAAAAAAGCAGACTAATGTTGCAGCCCTAAAAAGGGCTTTTTGGGGTGCTGTCAGGACGCTGTCCTTACAGCAGAGATCAGATGAGTCTTTCAGGACTGGAGTGGACACTGAATTCACTAGCCTAGCTATCGATTTCCCAATTAAATCAGCAGCAGTTACAGTCTCCCTCCTCTCACTAAGACTGCAGCTTCAGAATGAATCTAAAATGGATGCTGTGCAGGAGGTGGGAGGGTCTGGGAGGGAGGGTATGCTGCTGATTGGCTGGAATGTGTCTGCTGACTGTGAGGTACAGGGTCAAAGTTTGCTCAATGATGATGTATAGGGGGCGGACCGAACATCGCATGTGTTCGCCCGGCAGAGGCGAACGCGAACAAGCTATGTTCGCCGGGAACTGTTCGCCGTCGGATAGTTCGGGCCATCTCTATTCACCAACACTTAGCTGCGTTTCAACCTGTGTGGTCTTTATCAAGCAACTAACAATGTGAACAGAGCTGAATACATATACCCTTCCAAGAAGGTCACATGACCCAATCAATTATGCTAATAAAAACTTGCATATTCAAAAAAGTGCACCACCCCTTTCAGTGTTCCCCCTGTTATTGGGATTATACAACTTCTAGTGTCAATCATCTTATTATATAATACATTTAAGAACATACTTACTGCTGTACATAATGTAGACCTGGGGAGGACATCACTCAAGAGACCACACACTATTAGCTTATCTCACTAGGTTTCACGCTCCGTTCTGCATTCCTCTGTATCTAATGCGCTTGCGCGCCCCCATCAATGACGACAACTTCGGGCACCCGCGGAGGACACCCCCCCAGAAGCGTACCATGTAAACCAGACGCTAGGGGTGGGCGATATGGCCTAAAATCTATATTGCGATATAATTTTAAGCATGTGCGATATGCGATATATATTGCGATATATTGTTTTCTATATTTGGGGGGGGCGTGTTTAAACTTTTTTTTACTTTTTATTTAATAACTATTAGTCTCCTTAAGGGCTAGAACGTAGAACCCTTGTCATATTCACCCTAACAGAGCTCTATTAGGGTGAATAGGACTTTACACTCTCCCTGCTGCCCTGTGCTTTGTGCACACAACAGCAGGGAGCTGATCCCCCTCCCCTAAATGGTGCCATCCACAGACCCCCCCCCCCCCCCCCCCCTAAACGGTGCCATCCACAGATCCCCCCCTCCCCTATCTCACTAGGTTTCACGCTCCGTTCTGCATTCCTCTGTATCTAATGCGCTTGCGCGCCCCCATCAATGACGACAACTTCGGGCACCCGCGGAGGACACCCCCCCAGAAGCGTACCATGTAAACCAGACGCTAGGGGTGGGCGATATGGCCTAAAATCTATATTGCGATATAATTTTAAGCATGTGCGATATGCGATATATATTGCGATATATTGTTTTCTATATTTGGGGGGGCGTGTTTAAACTTTTTTTTACTTTTTATTTAATAACTATTAGTCTCCTTAAGGGCTAGAACGTAGAACCCTTGTCATATTCACCCTAACAGAGCTCTATTAGGGTGAATAGGACTTTACACTCTCCCTGCTGCCCTGTGCTTTGTGCACACAACAGCAGGGAGCTGATCCCCCTCCCCTAAATGGTGCCATCCACAGATCCCCCCCCCCCTAAACGGTGCCATCCACAGATCCCCCCCTCCCCTAAACAGTGCCATCCACAGATCCCCCCCTCCCCTAAACAGTGCCATCCACAGATCCCCCCCTCCCCTAAACGGTGCCATCCACAGACACCCCCCCTGCCCTAAACGGTGCCATCCACAGATCCCCCCCCTCCCCTAAACGGTGCCATCCACAGATCCCCCCCCTCCCCTAAACTGTGCCATCCACAGATCCCCCCCCTCCCCTAAACTGTGCCATCCACAGATCCCCCCCCCTCCCCTAAACGGTGCCATCCACAGATCCCCCCCCTCCCCTAAACGGTGCCATCCACAGACACCCCCCCTGCCCTAAACGGTGCCATCCACAGATCCCCCCCCTGCCCTAAACGGTGCCATCCACAGATCCCCCCCCCTCCCCTAAACGGTGCCATCCACAGATCCCCCCCCCCCTCCCCTAAACGGTGCCATCCACAGATCCCACAAATCAAATTGGCTTCTCAGGAGATATATATGTTAAAGGCATCTCATTCAGTAGTACTGCCTATATATGCCTTTAACATATATATCTCCTGAGAAGCCAATTTGATTCTAAAGGGTTAATTTAATTCATCCTGTAATCTAAACTCTGTGTCATCTGTCCCTTCTCTTATCTCTCTGCTCCTTATCACTGCTGCAACAAGAGCCGACAGCCTCAGTGTAACCTGTTCTACAGTCTGACTCACGGCTCTTCTAACTCAATGAATCGAATGAGTCACTAACTGAGTCGGATCTTTAGGTTCTTTTGACTCATTCCATTCATTTAGACTCCCTGACCCTGCACTACTCCGAGGACTCGAGTCAGAGCTGCTACTGTGCTGTGCTGGCCTCGCCCCCTCAGCTCTGGTCGGTGATTGGTTGGTGGGCGGAGAGGGGTGGGGCTGGCAGAAGCCAGCTTCCACTCTAAGATCATATTACTGACTCCTCCCAGTCCCTCCCTCAGGCTCCTGCTGCCAGCGTGAGGTGGTGAGCTGAGCGTCTCTGTCTGCAGTGTCTGTGTGCTGGGACTGAGAGCCGATTCAAACAGATCGGATTATTCAAGTGAATCGACTCCTCCGGTTCACTGAACTGAATCGATTCAAATGAACGATTCGTTCATGAACGGGACATCACTAGTTACCGGAGCTAAGACCTAGTAAGGTATACAGTAAAGAGATCACCAATTAATAAAGTTAAAGTTACTGATTAGTTTTTAAATGTTCTACTGTCAGCGGCGTGGCCCTGTATGTTCTAACCCCCAGGCAAGCGTCCCTGTCACCATGGGAACGCCTGGGGGTTAGAATATACCATCGGATTTGAGTTTTCACACGCTCACTGAGATCGTGAAAACTCAATGATTTACTGTCAGTCCCTCCCCTCCTCCTCTTTTGTCATTGGTGGTCAGCGGCAGCCGCGCACAGTGGGGAGGGAGGGACTCTCTCCTTCTCCACTGTGCCGGCTCAGGATCATATCGCGGTCCGGCGATATAGGCGATATGCTCAAAATCCATATCGTGGCACAAATTTATATCGCATATCGCCTATATCGTCTATATCGCCCACCCCTACCAGACGCCTCACATCCATGCCTCTCCATGCGTACTCTGCGCCTGCGCGCCCGACACACGTTGCTGCAGGATCTGACGTCAGGCCCCTCGCTACTGCGCGGTGTGTCCCCGCCATGGTAACCCTGTAAACAACCCTCTTTAGAGTGTGCCGCTACGGCACTTCTCTCAATATATCATGCACAATCAGGGCTGCACATTCTATTAAGTTCCATATGGAGTCCTCACTCCGCCGCATTTTTTCAAGGTCTGCTCGTATCCATCACCACACCAACAGGAGCAAACATGTCTGTAATCAATAGGATTCATAAGGGTCGATTAAATAAGCTAGGTAGACTAGGTGTCCGCTACTCGTCCATGATTTAAGGATAGAGTGCCTAGTCATATTTGACTGAGATTAGCCTCATGGTTAGTTATTAAGGGCTCATATACTCTTTCTACTGGGAGGGCCCATCCCCAACCTCGATCATGAGGGGTCATCAACCGCCGCTGATCAAGAGTGGGTCATCACCCTCCCTCGCAGATCCACTATGGTGATCCCTCGGGTGGCACGTCTCCCTCCATCATGTTATGGGGTTAATGCGCACATCCTGGGGTACCCAACAAACAATTCAAGGAGGGTGTATCCTCCTTTTAAGAGGAACGCCCCCTCCTCTAATCCAATCACTACATTCCTGTCCTGTCGGGTGGTAAGGTCCCCGGGCTACCCTCCTTAAACCCAACCCAGCTAGGTCATCCCATTCAAATCAACCCCTATTTAGAATATAAACCATATGGGTGCTCAGTTTATAACTGTGCAACTCAAATTGCCAATCGTGGAACAAGCAATGGAAACCATATGGAAAGATCTAATGAAACATAGCCAGATCATATATTTGCTCCCCCTATAGGGCGAATGAACTAACAGACCCAGGAAATTAAATGCTAAAGGTAGCTACCATATTACTTTCTTGTGTCAGGTCTCTCCTCAGTATATGTCCCCAGGTCCCATCAGTAACGCAGATTTCTGTAAAAAAGAGATAAAAAATATAAATATATTAATCTCAGCCTTATAGGTTGGGTACAAACTTAATTAAAATACATCAAATTCATGGGTAAGATACTGTATTCATTAACAAATGAGGTGAGGACTAGAAACCGTACAGTTTAGTAGAGTGGACCAATCTTAAACTGCCTGTTGAGGCCTTTGGGTTCGAGTGTCTGTAATTCGTAGATCCACCTCAACTCCAACCTTTTTAAAAAAAATTCTCTGTCACCCCCTCTCCTTTGGGGAGGGACTCCATCTATCACTCGGAACCGGAGTTGTGAGATGTTATGCTTAAGTTTTAGGAAATGCTCCGGGACCGGTAACTCTGTCCTAGAAGTATCAGTCTCTTTTACACCTGAGAGTAATTTCCGTATGTGATAGCGGTGCTGATTCAATCTATTTCTAAATTCCTGGGTCGTTTTTCCCACATAGAAGAGACCACATGGACATAGAAGCACATAAATCACATATTCTGATCTACACGTGTAATAGTTCCTGATTTGATATTTCTTCCCTGTCCGGGGATGTGTAAAGGAACTCCCCTTTAAAATTCCATTACAATTACAACATCCCAGGCAGGGAAAGAAGCCCTTTTTCTGAATCTTAGGCAGACTAAGCTGTTTAGTATCTGCATGTATTAACCTGTCACCTACATTTCCTGGCCTTCTGTATGACATAAGGGGAGTAGTATGAAATGCCTCAATGTCAGGAAATGACTCTGCAAGTATGTGCCAATTGTTCTTAAGGATATGTGGGATATGTGTTTTTTACTCTTTAATAGTTCTTCTCTTTTTAACTCATTAACCCTCCGTCTATGTCTGTGTACCATAACTCTTGGGTAACCCCGATCATAGAACCTGTTACACATCTCACTTAATCTAATGTCAAGTTTATCCATGTCCGTTACTATCCGTTTCACCGTAAGTAACTGACTATAGGGTAGTGATTCTTTCATGAATTCAGGGTGGTCACTTTTAAATAGTAACATGTTGTTCCTATCCGTGGGTTTTACAAACAAATCTGTCTGCAATTTACCCTCTACACAATGCACTGTCATATCCAAGAACTGCAAACTAGTCTGAGAATACACTGCCATGAACTGTAGTTCTACATGGATTATATTAATGTATCTCTGGAACTCAAGTAGACCTTCAAGAGTTCCCGTCCAGACAAAAAATATGTTGTCTATATACCTCATCCAGCCTTTCACCGAAGTAAAGTGGCTGGATGGGTATATAAAGCACTCCTCAAATCTACTCATGTAGATATTTGCATACGTGGGGGCCACATTGGACCCCATTGCGGTCCCACGCTGCTGTATATAATAAGTATCCTCAAAGAGAAAATAGTTGCAGGTAAGGACGATCTCCAATAGCGAAAGAACAAATCTCGCAATCTCTGGTTTAATCTTATCCCTAGAGAGGGTCCATTCAACTGAATCCAATCCCTTGGTGTGGTCAATACTCGTATAGAGACTGACCACATCAAAGGAAACAAGATACTGTCCTTCTTCAACCTGTAGTGTTTGTAGTTTATTAAGGAAATCCGTTGTATCTTTCACATAAGACCTTGCTGACATGGCATAGTCCCTAAGGTATTTGTTGAGAAAAGTGGCTGCGGGTGAAAGAACAGAGTCAATCCCAGAGACTATGGGACGCCCTGGTGGATCAATCAAGTTTTTGTGTATTTTTGGCAGTATGTACAGTAATGGTGTTACTGGCTTTTCTACTAGTAGGTATTCATGTAGCTTATCATCTATCAAGTCTGAGGCGTAGGCATCATCTGTTAACAGTTTCAGTCTCCTCTTAATAGCGAATTTGGGGTCAGCATCTAATGGTCGATATACTTCTCTGTCACCCAATTGTCGTTGTATCTCCGCTATATACTTAACTGTATCCATTATAACCGTAGCCCCCCCTAAGTATATAGCGGAGATACAACGACAATTGGGTGACAGAGAAGTATATCGACCATTAGATGCTGACCCCAAATTCGCTATTAAGAGGAGACTGAAACTGTTAACAGATGATGCCTACGCATCAGACTTGATTGATGATAAGCTACATGAATACCTACTAGTAGAAAAGCCAGTAACACTATTACTGTACATACTGTCAAAAATACACAAAAGCTTGATTGATCCACCAGGGCGTCCCATAGTCTCTGGGATTGACTCTGTTCTTTCACCCTCAGCCACTTTTCTCGACAAATACCTTAGGGACTATGCCATGTCAGCAAGGTCTTATGTGAAAGATACAACGGATTTCCTTAATAAACTACAAACACTACAGGTTGAAGAAGGACAGTATCTTGTTTCCTTTGATGTGGTCAGTCTCTATACGAGTATTGACCACACCAAGGGATTGGATTCAGTTGAATGGAACCTCTCTAGGGATGAGATTAAACCAGAGATTGTGAGATTTGTTCTTTCCTTATTGGAGATTGTCCTTACCTGCAACTATTTTCTCTTTGAGGATACTTATTATATACAGCAGCGTGGGACCGCAATGGGGTCCAATGTGGCCCCCACGTATGCAAATATCTACATGAGTAGATTTAAGGAGTGCTTTATATACCCATCCAGCCACTTTACTTCGGTGAAAGGCTGGATGAGGTATATAGACAACATATTTTTTGTCTGGACTGGAACTCTTGAAGGTCTACTTGAGTTCCAGAGATACATTAATACAATCCATGTAGAACTACAGTTCACGGCAGTGTATTCTCAGACTAGTTTGCAGTTCTTGGATACGACAGTGCATTGTGTAGAGGGTAAAATGCAGACAGATTTGTTTGTAAAACCCACGGACAGGAACAACATGTTACTATTTGAAAGTGACCACCCTGAATTCATGAAAGAATCACTACCCTATAGTCAGTTACTTACGGTGAAACGGATAGTAACGGACATGGATAAACTTGACATTAGATTAAGTGAGATGTGTAACAGGTTCTATGATCGGGGTTACCCAAGAGCTATGGTACAGAGACATAGACGGAGGGTTAATGAGTTAAAAAGAGAAGAACTATTAAAGAGTAAAAAACAACGCGAGGAGAACCAGAGGGTACCATTTGTGTCAACCTACACAGCATGTAGCAAGCAAATAGCACATATCCTTAAGAACAATTGGCACATACTTGCAGAGTCATTTCCTGACATTGAGGCATTTCATACTACTCCCCTTATGTCATACAGAAGGCCACGAAATGTAGGTGACAGGTTAATACATGCAGATACTAAACAGCTTAGTCTGCCTAAGATTCAGAGAAAGGGCTTCTTTCCCTGCCTGGGATGTTGTAATTGTAATGGAATTTTAAAGGGGAGTTCCTTTACACATCCCCGGAAAGGGAAGAAATATCAAATCAGGGACTATTACACGTGTAGATCAGAATATGTGATTTATGTGCTTCAATGTCCATGTGGTCTCTTCTATGTGGGAGAAACGACCCAAGAATTTAGAAATAGATTGAATCAGCACCGCTATCACATACGGAAATTACTCTCAGGTGTAAAAGAGACTGATACTTCTAGGACAGAGTTACCGGTCCCGGACCATTTCCTAAAACTTAAGCATAACATCTCACAACTCCGGTTCCGAGTGATAGATGGAGTCCCTCCCCAAAGGAGAGGGGGTGACAGAGAAAAATTGTTAAAAAGGTTGGAGTTGAGGTGGATCTACGAATTACAGACACTCGAACCCAAAGGCCTCAACAGGCAGTTTAAGATAGGTCCACTCTACTAAACTGTACGGTTTCTAGTCCTCACCTCATTTGTTAATGAATACAGTATCTTACCCATGAATTGGATGTATTTTAATTAAGTTTGTACCCAACCTATAAGGCTGAGATTAATATATTTATATTTTTTATCTCTTTTTTACAGAAATCTGCGTTACTGATGGGACCTGGGGACATATACTGAGGAGAGACCTGACACAAGAAAGTAATATGGTAGCTACCTTTAGCATTTAGTTTAATTTCCTGGGTCTGTTAGTTCATTCGCCCTATAGGGGGAGCAAATATATGATCTGGCTATGTTTCATTAGATCTTTCCATATGGTTTCCATTGCTTGTTCCACGATTGGGAATTTGAGTTGCACAGTTATAAACTGAGCACCCATATGGTTTATATTCTAAATAGGGGTTGATTTGAATGGGATGACCTGGCTGGGTTGGGTTTAAGGAGGGTAGCCCGGGGACCTTACCACCCGACAGGACAGGAATGTAGTGATTGGATTAGAGGAGGGGCGTTCCTCTTAAAAGGAGGATACGCCCTCCTTGAATTGTTTGTTGGGTACCCCAGGATGTGCGCATCGACCCCATGATGGAGGGAGACGTGCCACCCGAGGGATCACCATAGTGGATCTGCGAGGGAGGGTGATGACTCACTCTTGATCAGCGGCGGTTGATGACCCCTCATGATCGAGGTTGGGGATGCACTCCCTCCCCAGTAGAAAGAGTATATGAGCCCTTAATAACTAACCATGAGGCTAATCTCAGTCAAATATGACTAGGCACTCTATCCTTAAAGGGACACTGACAGGCCCAATAAGCATAATTAGCTATATATATATGCATGCACAGGTCTTCTGTGTATTAAAAACATATAAGTCTAACCCCTGTCCACCTTATGAATACTACAAACTGATGTTTTATAACCTGATGTGATCGCTCGTCTTTCTGCCCAAGGGGCGGTGTTTCAGCTTCACTTCTGCCCAGCCAGCCCCAACCGCCGTTTTGAAAAGCCGCCTAGCTCATCAATATTCACTTCACTGGGCGGCTTTTGCTGTCCCCGATGTCTTTGAGAGCAGCGCTCTGAAGCGCTGCCCAGAAGATTGCCCGGCGCAGGCGCAGAACTGAGAGGCTGAAGCGGCATCAAAGAAGCAGAGGGGACGCAGGCGCGATGTGATCCCGGCGAGTGAGTGTGCCGGGCGCATGCGCAGAATCTGAAAGTGAGTCCGATGCCCATAGCTTTCTATTGGGCGAGCGCTCAAAGACATCGGGGACAGCAGAAGCCGCCCAGCAAAGTGAATATTGATGAGCTGGGCGGCGCTTCAAAGCGGCGGTTGTGGCTGGCTGGGCAGAAGTGAAGCTGAAACGCCGCCCCTTGGGCAGAAAGACGAGCGATCACATCAGATTATAAAACATCAGTTTGCAGTATTCATAAGGTAGACAGGGGTTATACTTATATGTTTTTAATACACATTAGAAGACCTGTGCATGCATGTATACAGCTAATTATGCTTATTGGGCCTGTCAGTGTCCCTTTAAATCATGGACGAGTAGCGGACACCTAGTCTACCTAGCTTATTTAATCGACCCTTATGAATCCTATTGATTACAGACATGTTTGCTCCTGCTGGTGTGGTGATGGATATGAGCAGACCTTGAAAAAATGCGGCGGAGTGAGGACTCCATATGGAACTTAATAGAATGTGCAGCTCTGATTGTGCATGATATATTGAGAGAAGTGCCATGGCGGCACACTCTAAAGAGGGTTGTTTACAGGGTTACCATGGCGCAGGGCGGGGACACACCGCGCAGTAGCGAGGGGCCTGACGTCAGATCCTGCAGCTACGTGTGTCGGGCGCGCAGGCGCAGAGTACGCATGGAGAGGCATGGATGTGAGGCGTCTGGTTTCCATGGTACGCTTCTGGGGGGGGGTGTCCTCCGCGGGCGCCCAAAGTTGTCATCCTAGATGGTGGCGCGCAAGCGCTTTAGATGCAGAGGAACGCCGAACGGAGCGTGGAACCTAGTGAGATAAGCTAATAGTGTGTGGTCTCCTGAGTGATGTCCTCCCCAGGTCTACATTATGTACCGCAGTAAGTATGTTCTTAAATGTATTATATAATAAGATGATTGACACTAGAAGTTGTATAATCCCCATAACAGGGGGAACACTGAAAGGGGTGGTGCACTATTTTGAATATGCAAGTGTTTATTACCATAATTGATTGGGTCATGTGACCTTCTTGGAAGGGTATATGTATTCAGCTCTGTTCACATTGTTAGTTGCTTGATAAAGACCAGACAGGTCGAAACGTCGCTTAAGGCTAGGTTCACACCTGAGCGTTTTACACAGCGTTCCTACGAGCTGTAAAACGCTCAACAGGCATGGCTCTCACCTGAGCGTTTTACAGCGCGTACGAACGCGCTGTAAAACGCCCTACGCCCCAAGAAGTACAGGAGCTTCTTTGGGGCGTATTGTCACGCGTAACACCTCTGTTTTTCATTGTACGCCTCTGTGGTTAATAGCAAGAACGGCGTTTCCAAAATACAAAAACGCCCCAAAATACGCCTCAAAAACCCCCGATAAAAACGCCTGTAAACAGCGCTTATCGAATACACTCAGGTGTGAACCCTAAGTGTTGGTGAATAAACCTTTGAAAGAATCAAGACTGGAGAGTGCTGCGGTTTCATTTACAAGTGCACCTCCAATAAAAACAGCATCCACCTGGGATAACCACGATTGATCAATTAATGAATTAATTGTAAGCTAAGACTTTAGACTGTTCGGATGGGGTATAAATAGGGGTATAAATAAAAAGTGGAAAGGATACCTGGCCACCCCCCCCCCCAAGAAGAAGCGTCAGCGAAACGCACGTCGGGGTTGGTGTTCCCCTCCAGGTCCTCGGTCTGTATGTGATTTTTCCTGCTTATTCTATTGTTGATTAGTGTTACTTTCATGACATTGCATTGTATATGTAGTAGCGACCTCATACCCAATTGGGAGATACTGCATTGATTTCACCTTTTATACTTTAGGTTGCCTCTCTAATACATTTTGCAGTGCCATGGGCAGGACTAGGGTTATATATGTGAGTGCTGGTTATTATTGATCATTGGAGTCACTGTATTATGATTTTTACCCGTATGTGTTACTGTTCATATGTGACCGGGTGAACTTTAACCTGGGGATGGATGCCTTTGTCATGACATCTCAGGTATTGCTGCTAATTTTGAATCATGTCTATTATTGTATTAAACTGCATTAATAAATTATGAATTCATACTATATGTGTGTGTTTTATTGTGTGCTGTAGGCAGTTTGTTATAGAGCAGGTGATGCTGAGCAGATTGATATATCATTTTAATAACCTGTATTTCATTCATTTAAATTCCTGCTCATTCTTTGGAGACAATGAGGTGGTCCTATCAGTGATTGACAGCCAACCCTTTGACTGTGTATACAGAGATAGCAGTCAATCACCGATAGGACCACCTCCTTGACTTCCAAACTCACAATGAGCAGGAATTTAAATGAATAACTTGCATGTTATACTGAATCTTTTCCCATAAAACTATATGCCAATCTGCTCAGTACCTCCTGCTCTATAACATGGTTCCTGTAGCCTACATTACATTTTCATTGTGACAGGTTCCCTTTAAATATAAAAGGTTATCCTCAAGCATTGTCAGAATACTGAAGGGACCCTCCTCCAAGGCATCCCCTTTTATCCCCCAAAAAATGTCACCTATAATTGTTTTCTGCCAGTTAAAGTCAGATAGTGACATATATCCGTTGTTTCTAATCTGTTTGTAATTTTTGATTGTACATTTTTTTATTCTGTTTCCTGAACATGACTATGGGGACCAGCAATGTTGCCTGAGCTGATGTTAACAGCATTTAGAGATATGATTTAAAGCAGCCATACCGGGCCATAGACACAGTGTTCTGACGAGGATCATTGACTGCTATGGTAGAGTTTACTAGGCATACTGTGACCTGTGCAGAGGTCATTGTACAAGGAAAGAGACGATAAACTGGATAAGCTGTGGGCATCACCTATTGTGAATGGTGGATGCTGTGTTATCAATAGATAGGTGATATCTGTCATTGTAATCTTGCCTGTGATAAGGATATGACTACTGAAAAGTGGCATCTATTATTGGGCTTAGTGGCCAGTGCGAAATCTGCAGGATTTTAGGAGTATTTTAAAATATAGATTGCAACATGGAAAAATGAAAAATAACCAAAATTCTTTAAAAATATGTTTAACATAAAAACTTGTTTTAACCAATGGGTCATTTTCTGATGACACATTCCTATTAATTTTGTTAAATTGATGGTGTGTTTAACTGTTCAGGTCCTCTTCAGTTTTTGAATTCACCCAGCAATCCGGTAATACTGCTTTCGTTCAATTTCTTCATGTCATAAACCCACACTGTGTCTATTCCTTGTCCTGAAATATGGTCTGGGATCCAACGTGGAAAAGGAAAACGGCAAGCAATAACTCTTGCAGTGAGAGATAACTCCATTTTAAGTTTTTCTTCCAGCTTTGGCATCTAAAGGCACAGAACAACAAATCAGGATTACAATTTTTCTTCAAATTAAATTAAAAGAATTAGCCAAATGCATAAAAAAAAAAACACCAAATCACTTTTTTTTTATTATCAGCAGTTTAAATAATTTGAAGTGTTTTCCCAAAATACTTATTAAGGCAGCAGAGTTCAGTTTACTTGGTATAGATCACCATTCTTTGGGTCACCTGCATAAATATTTGTAAAAATGTTGTCTTTTGTTGCCACCAATGGAAATAGGTCCATGTCCAGCTGTACTGATCTGAATATAAAAAGCATTTATGTCAATTATGTCTGTAGGAAGTGGGGTTTGAACAATTGTAAGGAGTCTTTACAACTGTATTTAAAAAAAAAATCCAAATACTTTAGATTGCTATTGTCACGGGGCGCAAAGGCGCACTCGGTCTCCCATCAGCCGCAGACCTGCTGCTTAGCTTCGGGAGCGAGGGTCTGTGTTTGGACTCGTTCCCAGGGCGGCTTTGCTAGCTGGGAGGCTCCCTGCTCCTAGGTCTGCCTTGAGCGCCGAGCTGATCACTCGGTGCTCGACTTGTCTGTCTGTCGGTCATGTGATGCTGGCCACGTCACATGACCCTCAGACCCCACTATAAATACAGGCAGCCTGCAGGCCACAGGTTGCCTGTTTATTCTAGATTCCTGGCTATTTGTTGGACTACTGAATACTCACCTGATCCTGTTCCCTGACGATCCTTTGCCTGCTCCTCCTGTACTGCGCGGCCCTCCTGGTATTGGGACCTCGGCTCCCACCTGACTACTCTTTGTGGACTCCTCTGGTACTTCTCTACTCTCCTGGTATTTGACCCTGGCTTCTCCTGACCATTCTTTGCTTAATCCTTTGTACTGCGTAGCTCTCTTGGTTCTGACCCGGTCCGTTCACGTTCCATATTTTGTCTTGTCTGTCTTCCCTGCACGTATCCTAAGTAAGGGACTGTCGTCCAGTTGTCCCCTGTCATCAGGACTCGTGAGGGTGGAGCGCAGTGGTCACTATCCTTCCCCCTGTGTGTGTGTGTGGACGTGACCGTTACAGCTATGGAGTTGTGCAAACAAATAACTGTATGTTTACTTATTATAAAATAAAAAATACTGGGTACTTAAAAATGTCAAGTTTTAAAATATTATTTATTAATGAAAATTTGAAATCATAGCACACAAAAAGAGTTTAAGAGGAAATAGGGGGAACTTGGTAAATACAAGGTTAATGAGGCTGTCAGTTCTACTGACACATCTGTTTTATAAACACCTGCATTCCCCATGAAAAAGACAACTCTAGAGCATCTTTTCTTAGAACTCTACGACTATGTATTTTGCGGTCTGCGGATGATGTCTGTGTGGCATCCGTTTATTTGTGGACCGACTGACTTTAATGGGTCCGACCAGTGTACTGATTTCTACCTGATTCCTAGATTTGACCCATCGATGCCTGACCTGACCTCCATTTGATCTATGTTCTGACCCTTAGCTGCCTGTCCTGACCACAGACTGTTTAATGGATCACACAGACTCTGCCTATCCTGACTTCGGCTAGTTCCCGACTACAGTTTTGCCTGATCCCTCGGTCCTCCACACCGATGTCCTTTGACTTGAACAGAGACTAGTCCAAGAGGTGGTGGCCTAGCGGTTCTCTAGCAGCAGAGTTCAGATCCCTGCACAGGGTAAAGACTAGGGACAGTTATTACTGTCCCGATATATTTTATAACAGCTTCCTCTGCCTCCCTGTATTGCCAGTAGCATGCGCTTACCACTCATACAGGCATAGCTCCTGGCGGCTGGTTCATTACACAGCACGGCAGAAGTAGGGTTCTGCACTTTGTTTTAACTGATGGGGTTCTGCACTTTGTTTTAACTGATGATCTATCCTCTGGATAGATCATCAGCTTCTGATCGGCCGGGGTCCGACACCCGGGACCCCCACCGATCAGCTGTTTGAGAAAGCAGCGGCGCTACAGCAGCGCCGCAACCTTATCACTGTTTACCGCCGGCCCACTGACGTCACGACTAGTATCAACTAGCGTGGGCGGGGCTAAGCTCTGTTGACTTGAATGGAGCTTAGCCACGCCCACGCTAGTTGATACTAGTCGTGACGTCAGTGGGCTGGCGGTAAACAGTGAGAAGGCTGCGGCGCTATGGAGCACCGCTGCCTTCTCAAACAGCTGATCGGCGGTGGTCCCGGGTGTCGGACCCCGGTCGATCAGAAGCTGATGATCTATCCAGAGAATAGATCATCTGTTAAAATAAAGTGCAGAACCCCTTTAATATATATTTCATCTAGTTAGAACTGAGAATTTTGTTTAAATTAGGGAGACCCTGGCAGACTGGAATACTGCAGGCCCTGGAAAGAAATGTTTTTGGTGAGAAATACTCGTAAAGTTTCCCATGAACACACCAGTTCTTAATCAAATTGCTTACTTCCTTAAAGGGGTATTCCGGTTACCACAAATATAACTTATGTTTTAGACTAAGTCATCATCAATAATTACCTAATATAATGTAAATTTCACATATTTACCGTTCAGTTATAAAAGTAGTTTTCTTCCTCTGCTAGCCACTGTGTTTCCTCATAAATTACCATGGCATCGACCTGTAGTTCTGAGCCTTTGTTAGGTTGAGCATGCTCAGTGTGTTGCTATCAATTCTCTAGCTAAATGTCTTGTGAAACAAAGGTTAGTGTGGTGGTGATTACTGAGTAGAGGGGGAGTGACTGGCTGCCTGATATACAGTCCAATCAATAATCATCAACACTCACAGCAGGAAAGCTAGGGATTGTAGTCTTTGAAGTTTTGTGAGGGAAGATCAGGCGCCATGATACCCTCAGTGTGTTACAGGCTCACACAGGAGCTAGACAAATGGATTGCAAGGTAGATTGAAACTCTGGTTATATGTATAGGTATGGATTCTGGTTGGGTCACAGCTTGCAGCCTTAATGCAGTTTTTCAAAAATAATTTTGAGCCATAGTGTAAAGAATATAATCTATTATTTTGATCCATTTGACTGCTATTTGGCATTGACAGTTAAAAAAGGTTTTTCAAGATCAAAAAAACTTGGCCAGTGGGAGGACTTGGCATAAACCAATACTCATCTGTTAAATCTACTGTCATTCTAGTGTTCCCATCTCCCCACGTGAATACTGCAGTCAATCACTAGCATCAGCAGTGTAAGGGTACGGCTACACAGTGATTTTGGGCGTAACACGTGTCCTGCCCATGTCTCGCTAGGGCTGCAACAGAAATGAATGGGGTCGCAAAGCGGCTCTCACATTTGCTGTGACTGTAATACGTGAATTAGAAAGAAAATCAAGCAGTGTTGGATTTTTTGTGATTCGCGTGCCATGGTCGTGGCCGAGTCGTGCTGTAACCCCATTAATTCCTATGGCAGCCATGCTACATTGGCAGCTGTTGCTGCCAAAATTGCCATCTCGCAGAACCCTAAAGCATGAAACATGTCTGGCGCAGTCACATGAGTAAACAGTTATACCATTGCTGCAGATAATTAAACAAAGACGAGCAAAGACACTGATGGCGGTGCTGGAAAAGTTGGGGTGAGTATTGGTTCTTTTGTATTTATGGTAATCAGCCGAGACACTCCTCCAACAGCAGGGAAGAAGGACCCACCCCTGCTTGAGTAATGACAGTCAGCAGAAATGGAACAGGAAGCCAAGGACACTGAACAGCTGATCCCTCCTCTCTCTGTCATTCTCACAAGAAGCTGTCAACCTATGTGGTGGGAACAGATTGGCCAGGAACTGGGGGGAAGGAGCATGGGATGAAACTAGAAGAAGGGGAGGAGCCAGAGTGAAACATGGATAAAGAAGAAAAGACAGCGAAGAAAGGAAAAATAAGCAAAGAATCAAAAAGTTGAAAAAAAGAAGGAAAAATGAGCATAGGGGGACATTAATCAAAGCTCCATGAACTGAAAGCCGACTGGCGGCAGTGGAGGAATGAGCCCAGGAGATTGTGTTAGATGAGTTCCCTTATCCATTTTCCCAACATCAGTGGCCTGAAGGATACAAAATTAATTCCTTTAAGGTGGAGCATGAAGTCTTCAAGCCCAAATCTGCAAGGTAAACTAAGGCTAGTTTCACTCTTGCAATAGTGAGATTGGGCATGCCGTTCAGTGAAACAGTTTTCGTCCGGCTGATTCTCAGCATGTTTGCTGGGTTGCGGCGAGATCTCCGCCAGTCCCTATTATAGGTTAATAGGGCCAGACAGGAATGCAGTGTCCTCTGGAATGCTGGATCCAGAGAGAACAGCCTGCTGGATCTCATAACGCTAGTGTGAATCTAGCCTTAGTACTTACTCCTCCATTGTGCTGCTATCATTGCTGCACTCACACATGTTGCAGGATCTTCCGCTTGGTCCCGACCAGATGTGTGCCCTTCTCTTCCTGGTAGTAAATGCGGCTGAACAGGAAGAGAAGGGCACATATCTAGTCATTCTTCTTCTACAGGATAGAAGACAGACTAGATTTTCTAAACAGCTCTAAGAACCCTTTAAAAAAAAAAAGATTACTTACCATCTCTGGTACTCCAAAGATGACAATATTTGTATACTGTGAAAAACTGACCTACAAAAAATAAAAATAAATAATAATTATAGATAAACAATCTTTATTGAGTAGAATATTAATGAAAGCTTTAAACGGGTTGTGTCACCTCAGACTTTGATGGCATATCACTAGGATATGCCATCAAAAACTCCTGTATTCCTCTGCAATGTCATGGTGAGGCTGCTTCCATATTGCACATGATGTGGGAATGCAGTACCGTTAAGTTGCAATAGTACTGGAAGGAGGTACTTGGTGTTATAAAACAAGCATTTCAAACATCTATTCCTTTAGACGAGGGGTGGGGTACCTTTTTACTGCCGAGGGGCATTTGGATATTTGTAACATCGTTTGTGGGCCATCCAAAATTCTCAACTTAAAATTTTTTGCTATATTTGGTCTAACATATAATTGACTTAAGTTAAATAAACTGCGGTTCAATTAAAAAATCTAGAGCGCTGTATTTTTGCAGCACAAAATAGTGCATGCGCTATATATTACATATAGTACAGGCGCCATTTTGACCACACATAGCAGTCTAATTTTTAAGTTCAGAATGTTATGTGTTTAGTTCTTTATTTGGCATTTTTGGCAGCCAAGCTAAACCCAGGGGGGTACAGAAAGGGGCTCACTCAGTTCTCACTCTCCCTGCCTCTTCCTTCGCAACTGTCCCTGCCTTTGTACCTTTCTCAGCCTCAGAGCTGCACCCCCACCTCCATTAGCCTCCTATCAGATCTCCCAGCCTACATCAGCCTCAGATCACACTCCCATCAGACCTCCCAGTGTCACGCTCTAATGTGGGAGGGAAACCCCACACCGAACATAGGAGGGAAAGGGGAAAGGAAAGAAGATGGACACCTCCTAGTGAGAACCCTAACCAAAGCCCTGACTGACTACCAGTATGAACAGACACCAAAGGTAGTTCATACACAGGAATACCTAAGTCCTTTCTAACCCTAAAGGACCCTGGTACTAATGACAGGAATGAGACAACCTGTTCCTCCAAAAGGAAGGATGAACAGGAGTCTCCAAGAGGCCTAATACAAAACAACAAGCAAATGCAACACACAGAAAAGTCAAAATAAAATACAAAACGGAAAGGTAACACTTAATTTACAAGAAGCTATGGCAGCACCAGGAACTCAGCCGAGATCCAAACACCAGCTATACACAGGTCCAACTGAAGCTATAAACCACACAGAATTGTGGGAGAAACAACTATAAACAGGGAAAGTTAAATGATCACAATAGCAACACCTGGAAGTAAAGGGTAGGCCAGTACCAGAAACAACACAGACGCCTATTGATCCACAAGGTAAACATGTCAAATCAAATCATGTGTTGCCAGTCTCAAAGATCTTCTGTCACTCAATGTCGCGGGGACGTCCGTATGTCTCGGTACGTCCGTGACACCCAGCCTCAGATCAGACCCCCATAAGACGAACCCCAGCCTCAGATCAGACCCCCTTCCTCAGACTCCCAAGCCTCCTATCAGACCTCCCAGCCTACATCAGCCTCAGACAAAACTCCCATCAGACCTCCCAGCCTCAGACCAGACCCCCATAAGATCCTCCTTAGCCTCAGATCAGACACCCATCAGACCCCTCAGCATCAGATCAGGCACCCAGCCTCAGATCAGACCCCTCAGCCTCAGATCAGACTCCCATCAGACCCCCCCAGCCTCAGATCAAACTCCCCATCAGACCCCCAGCCTCAGATCAGACCCCTCATAAGACCCTCCTTAGCCTCAGATCAGCCCCCACGCAAACCCCCCCAGCCTCAGATCAGACACCCATCAGACCCCCCAGCATCAGATCAGACACCCATCAGACCCCCCAGCCTCAGATTAGACTCCCATCAGACCCCCCCAGCCTCACATAAGAACCCGAAGCCTCAGATCAGCCTCAGACAAAACTTCCATCAGACCCCCAAGCCTCAGATCAGACTCCCATCAGACCTCCCAGCCTCAGAGCCCCATAAGACCCTCCTTAGCCTCAGATCAGCCTCCAATCAGACCTCCCAGCCTACATCAGCCTCAGATCAAACTCCCATCAGACCTCCCAACCTCCCCTCCATAAGACCCTCCTTAACCTCCCATCAGACACCCATCAAACCCCAAACACCAGATCAGACCCCCAGCCTCAGATCAGACTCCCATCAGACCCCCCCAGCCTCAGATCAGACTCCCCATCAGACCCCCAGCCTCAGATCAGACCCCCATAAGACCCACTAGCATCAGATCAGACACCCATCAGACCCCCCAGCCTCAGATCAAACTCCCATCAGACCTCCCAGCCTCCGATCATGCCCCCATAAGACCCTCCTTAAACTCAGATCAGCCCCCATTAGATCCCCCAGCCTCAGATCAGACACCCATCAAACCGCCAGCATCTGATCACTCATGAGACCTTCCAGCCTCAGATCAGACTCCCATCAAACCCCCACCCTCATATCAGACCCCCATAGGATCCTTCTTAGCCTCAGATCAGGCCCCCCAGCATCAGATCAGACACCCCAGCCTCAGATCAGACTCCCATCAGACCTCCCTAGAGTCAGATCAGAACCCCATCAGACCCCCAGCCTCAGATCAGACTCCCATCAGACTCTCCAGCCTCAGATCAGACTCCCATCCTACCCTACTCAGCCTTAGATCAAGCCCCCATCAGACACTCCCCAGCCTCAGATCAGGCCCCTATCAGACCCTCCCCACCCATCATTAGCCTCAGATCAGCCCCTATCAGACCTCCAGCATCCAATCAGACGTCAGATCAGATGTTTAAAAACTAAATAAACTTACCTCTCCAGCTCCAGAGGGCGCTGCCACTCGGCAGTTTCACTTACCTTCCCTGGTCTTCTTCCCGCTGCACTGTACTGTGACCTGACAGCGCACAGCGTCAGGTCATAGTGCTAGTGCACGTCTACATTCACTACGTCCTGACACTTTACGTATCAGGACATAGAGTGGGGCAGGAAGAAGACCAGGAAAGATGAGGAATGGAAGCGGTCATTAGCATTTTCATTGTGTTCTGGAAAGGACAGGGGCCACATAAGATGATACCCACATATGGCCCACGAAGGTTCCCCACCCCTGCTTTACACCCAAGAGTGTGCATTCTGTGGAATACTCAGCAGAAGTGGTGTGTGACCAATCTAAATATACAAACCGGATTCCAAAAAAGTTGGGACACTAAACAAATTGTGAATAAAAACTGAATGCAATGATGTGGAGATGGCAAATGTCAATATTTTATTTGTAATAGAACATAGATGACAGATCAAACGTTTAATCCGAGTAAATGAATCATTTTAAAGGAAAAATACGTTGATTCCAATTTTCACGGTGTCAACAAATCCCAAAAAAGTTGGGACAAGTAGCAATAAGAGGCTGGAAAAAGTAAATTTGAGCATAACGAAGATCTGGAAGACCAATTAACACTAATTAGGTCAATTGGCAACATGATTGGGTATAAAAAGAGCTTCTCAGAATGGCAGTGTCTCTCAGAAGCCAAGATGGGTAGAGGATCACCAATTCCCACAATGTTGCGCAGAAAGATAGTGGAGCAATATCAGAAAGGTGTTACCCAGCGAAAAATTGCAAAGACTTTGCATCTATCATCATCAACTGTGCATAACATCATCCGAAGATTCAGAGAATCTGGAACAATCTCTGTGCGTAAGGGTCAAGGCCGTAAAACCATACTGGATGCCCGTGATCTCCGGCCCCTTAAACGACACTGCACCACAAACAGGAATGCTACTGTAAAGGAAATCACAGAATGGGCTCAGGAATACTTCCAGAAACCATTGTCAGTGAACACAATCCACCGTGCCATCCACCGTTGCCAGCTGAAACTCTACAGTGCAAAGAAGAAGCCATTTCTAAGCAAGATCCAAAAGCTCAGGCGTTTTCACTGGGCCAGGGATCATTTAAAATGGAGTGTGGCAAAATGGAAGACTGTTCTGTGGTCAGACGAGTCACGATTCAAAGTTCTTTTTGGAAATCTGGGACGCCATGTCATCTGGACCAAAGAGGACAAGGACAACCCAAGAAGCCTGCATCTCTGATGGTATGGGGTTGCATGAGTGCGTGTGGCATGGGCAGCTTGCATGTCTGGAAAGGCACCATCAATGCAGAAAAATATATTCAGGTTCTAGAACAACATATGCTTCCATCCAGACGTCATCTCTTTCAGGGAAGACCCTGCATTTTTCAACAAGATAATGCCAGATCTGCAGTCCAGATCTTTCACCTATAGAGAACATTTGGCGCATCATAAACAGGAAGGTGCAACAAAGAAGGCCCAAGACGATTGAACAGTTAGAGGCCTGTATTAGACAAGAATGGGAGAGCATTCCTATTTCTAAACTTGAGAAACTGGTCTCCTCGGTCCCCAGACGTCTGTTGAGTGTTGTAAGAAGAAGAGGAGATGCCACACAGTGGTGAAAATGGCCTTGTCCCAACTTTTTGGGGATTTGTTGACACCATGAAATTCTGATTCAACATATTTTTCCCTTAAAATGGTACATTTTCTCAGTTTAAACTTTTGTTCCATGATTTATGTTCTATTCTGAATAAAATATTAGAAGTTGGCACCTCCACATCATTGCATTCAGTTTTTATTCACGATTTGTATAGTGTCCCAACTTTTTTGGAATCCGGTTTGTACAAAGAATGCTGTTCCAGGCTGGTAAACTAATTACTGGCTGGTGGATCCATGCCCTTCCAAATTTGAGGTCTTATGGAGTGCATGGTTGAGGGCAGCAGCACTTCCTTCTCAACAGCTGCTTAGTTCTTGCTTACAATCTTAATATCAGGTAGGCTGCTCTTTGAAGAGTGTAGACATGGATGGGGTGCTATTGGTCTCTAACTAAAACAGGAAGGAAAAGGGTGGTTGATTGCAGTGAATAAACCTGTCTCGCATAAGGGTATTGGCATATTATGAAATTGGGGTATCTCTAGTATGCCACACATTGTTACTTGAATTTCAGCTGAAAAACAAAAGTGGGAGATTTATCATCTCCTTTGCTCCAAAAGTGGCTTTAAAATGTTGCAAGGTGTGTGTGACTTTTTAAATGCAACTTCTTGAAAAAAGTCGAGAGTATCGCTTTTTCTGCCACCCTCGCCACTTTTCCAAAAGGGGGTGCGGCAAGGGTCATGGTCAACAGCAGAGGCAAGTTTATCTTCATTTACGCTAGTTTTCTGGTACAAATGAAGCCAGAAATCTACAGCAGCTCTCGTAGATTCCTGTTTAGGCGCAAGGATTGCTGGAGGATGCGCCTATTTTATGATGAGGCCTTGTCATAAATTTGTTGCATCCTCAAACAGTGGACTTATCAGGACCAGTGTAGAAAGTGACTGTCTTGATAAATCCAACCCTAAGGATTTACCTGTGCTTTTCTTTCCACGGAGGGGGAGTTGTTCTTATGGGATTGGGATTTATATCTGTAGGTTATTTTTCTTTATGTATGTTTTTATCTTTTTAATAAATCTTTAATAAAAATATCTGATAGCTTTGGGTCCCACCTCCAAGACCTGCACCTACCTCCAGAACTGGCCCCCGAAAGTGAAGTAGATCACACCGTGCATGCATGGTGTGCTCTCCATTAATTTCTACAGGAGTTTGGAAAATAGCAGAGTAAGGCTTCATGCACACAACCGTTGCCGTATTGCGGCCTGCATACAGCGGACCTGAATACATGGGCACTGGCCATGTGCCCCCCGCATCACGAATGCGGACCCATTCACTTAAATGGGTCCGCAATCCGGGAGATGCGGTGTGGAACGGAAGCAAGGATCGGAACCCCACGGAAGCATTACAGAGTGCTTCCGTGGTGTTTCTGTCTGTGCCTCTGCACCGCAAAAAAATAGAACATGTTCTATTTTTTTACTGTGCGGATGGATCACGGACCCATTCAAGTTCAATGGGTCCCGATCCATCCTGGCCGCCGCACCGATAATTCCCGTGCATTGGGGATCGCAAATTGCAATTGTGCGGAATGGCCGCACAACGGCCGCGTGCATGAGGCCTAAGAGTACTTGGCTATTTTTGGAAGTCCCATAGAAATTATGGAGAGGGCACTGTGCAGGCACGGCCATCGCTCAATTAACTTCTATAGGACTGCTGCAGATAGCCAAGCCAGCGCTTGGCTATTCTTGGCAGTACCATAACAATGAATAGAGGGCAGCCACGAATAAGCGGCTCCTCTCCACTCACTTTGGGGGTCCCGTTCTGGAGATAGGTGCAGGTCCCAGAGGTGGAGCCCACACCTATCTGACATTGGTGGCATAACCATGAGATATGTCACCAGTGTCTAAGAGGAGACGACCCATTTAACTATACAAGTTAACAAAAGGCAGCTAAAAAAAAAAAGAAAATCCTGTATAGACACAAAAGGATAGCAGTTTATTTAAAGTACTAACATAGGGTTCACACTTAAAATCCTAAACATAATTCTATATTTTGAATAATATATAATAAACCAATAATAAAACATATGGAGGATCAAACCATAAAAGATAAAAACAGAGAAACATATGCTTAGTATTGCCCACTTATCTAAAGTTTAAAAGCCAAAAACTTGGCAGCTTTTATAGCTCCTTATACTCCTCACATTCCTTTTACTTCCTGCCTTCCAGGAGTCTAAACTTTTCTATTTTTCCATGCACATTGCTGTATGAGTGCTTAATTTTTGTAGGACAAGTTGTACTTTCTAATGCCACCATTTTATATTGCACACAATGTAATGGGAGGCTGAAAAAATTCCAAATAGAGTGAAAATTGATGAAAACGCAATTCCGCCAAAGTTTTATGGGTTTCATTTTACGGCGTTTCTTATGCAGTAAGACAAACCTGTAACCTTCATTCTTCATTCTATATCAATACAACATTTATATAGTTTTTCTTGTGTTTTAATACGTTAAAAAAAACATAGTAACATAGTATATAACCTAGTATATAAGACCGAAAAAAGACATTTGTCCATCCAGTTCGGCCTGTTATCCTACAAGTTGATCCAGAGCAAGGCAAAAAAAACTGAGGTAGAAGCCAATTTTCCCCACTTAAAGGGGTTATCCCATCATAATGATCACTGTTAAATCTGTTAATGATTTGACAGTGATCATTTTTGTAAATATACTAGATTAACAAATTCCCACCGTTTAGGATAAAATTCATCCCCACTTACCTTATTGTTGTGACTCTGTCTCCCCTAGTTACGGCCACCGCTCTTCTCCAGAATCCTGATGGCCGCGCTTGCGCAGAAGACTCCTTCTTTTCTCCTGGCCGGGCCGCTCGCTGTCCTGAACGCGCATGCTGCCGTGCATGCGCGACGGTGACTTCTTCCCGGCCAGAATAGTACAGAGCTGCGAACGCGCAGAAATAAGTCACCATGGCGCATGCGCGGCGGCGTGCGCGTTCAGTCCAGCGCGCGGCCCGGCCGGGAGAAGACTTCAATCAAGATGAAGCCCGCCCCCAGCCAGAATCCAGGAAGTGAACGGCGCGGTGGCAGCAGGTAAGTATAAAAAGGCGAAGTGGGATAACCCCTTTAACCACTTCAGCCCCCATAGCTTAAACACCAGGCCACTTTTTACACTTCTGACCTACCCTACTTTCACCGTTTATTGCTCTGTCATGCAACTTACCACCCAAATGAATTTTACCTCCTTTTCTTCTCACTAATAGAGCTTTCATTTGGTGGTATTTCATTGCTGCTGACATTTTTACTTTTTTTGTTATTAATCGAAATTTAAAGATTTTTTTGCAAAAAAATGAAATTTTTCACTTTCAGTTGTAAAATTTTGCAAAAAAAAACGACATCCATATATAAATTTTGCTCTAAATTTATTGTTCTACATGTCTTTGATAAAAAAAAAATGTTTGGGTAAAAAAAAAAAATGGTTTGGGTAAAAGTTATAGCGTTTACAAACTATGGTACAAAAATGTGAATTTCCGCTTTTTGAAGCAGCTCTGACTTTTTGAGCACCTGTCATGTTTCCTGAGGTTCTACAATGCCCAAACAGTACAAACACCCCACAAATGACCCCATTTCGGAAAGTAGACACCCTAAGGTATTCGCTGATGGGCATAGTGAGTTCATAGAACTTTTTATTTTTTGTCACAAGTTAGTGGAAAATTATGATTTTTTTTTTGATTTTTTTTTCTTACAAAGTCTCATATTCCACTAACTTGTGACAAAAAATAAAAACTTCTATGAACTCACTATGCCCATCAGCGAATACCTTGGGGTGTCTTCTTTCCAAAATGGGGTCACTTGTGGGGTAGTTATACTGCCCTGGCATTCTAGGGGCCCAAATGTGTGGTAAGTAGTTTGAAATCAAAATGTGTAAAAAATGACCGGTGAAATCCGAAAGGTGCTCTTTGGAATGTGGGCCCCTTTGCCCACCTAGGCTGCAAAAAAGTGCCACACATGTGGTATCGCCGTACTCAGGAGAAGTTGGGGAATGTGTTTTGGGGTGTCATTTTACATATACCCATGCTGGGTGAGATAAATATCTTGGTCAAATGCCAACTTTGTATAAAAAAATGGGAAAAGTTGTCTTTTGCCAAGATATTTCTCTCACCCAGCATGGGTATATGTAAAATGACACCCCAAAACACATTCCCCAACTTCTCCTGAGTACAGTGATACCACATGTGTGACACTTTTTTGCAGCCTAGGTGCGCAAAGGGGCCCACATTCCAAAGAGCACCTTTCGGATTTCACCGGCCATTTTTTACAGATTTTGATTTCAAACCACTTCTCACGCATTCGGCCCCTAAAATGCCAGGGCAGTATAACTACCCCACAAGTGACCCCATTTTGAAAAGAAGACACCCCAAGGTATTTCGTGATGGGCATAGTGAGTTCATGGAAGTTTTTATTTTTTGTCACAAGTTAGTGGAATATGAGACTTTGTAAGGAAAAAAAAAAAAAAAAAAAAAATCATCATTTTCCCGCCACCTTGTGACAAAAAATATAAAATTCTAGGAACTCGCCATGCCCCTCACGGAATACCTTGGGGTGTCTTCTTTCCAAAATGGGGTCACTTGTGGGGTAGTTATACTGCCCTGGCATTTTCCAGGGGCCCTAATGTGTGGTAAGTAGGTAAATGACCTGTGAAATCCTAAAGGTGCTCTTTGGAATGTGGGCCCCTTTGCCCACCTAGGCTGCAAAAAAGTGTCACACATGTGGTATCGCCGTATTCAGGAGGAGTTGGGCAATGTGTTTTGGGGTGTCTTTTTACATATACTCATGCTGGGTGAGAGAAATATCTCGGCAAAAGACAACTTTTCCCATTTTTTTATACAAAGTTGGCATTTGACCAAGATATTTATCTCACCCAGCATGGGTATATGTAAAATGACACCCCAAAACACATTGCCCAACTTCTCCTGAGTACGGTAATACCAGATGTGTGACACTTTTTTGCAGCCTAGATGCGCAAAGGGGCCCACATTCCTTTTATGAGGGCATTTTTAGACATTTGGATCCCAGACTTCTTCTCACGCTTTAGGGCCCCTAAAATGCCAGGGCAGTATAAATACCCCACATGTGACCCCATTTTGGGAAGAAGACACCCCAAGGTATTCAATGAGGGGCATGGCGAGTTCATAGAATTTATTTTTTTTTTGGCACAAGTTAGCGGAAATTGATTTTATTTATTTTTTTCTCACAAAGTCTCCCTTTCCGCTAACTTGGGACAAAAATTTCAATCTTTCATGGACTCAATATGCCCCTCACGGAATACCTGGGGGTGTCTTCTTTCCGAAATGGGGTCACATGTGGGGTATTTATACTGCCCTGGCATTCTAGGGGCCCTAAAGCGTGAGAAGAAGTCTGGAATATAAATGTCTAAAAATTTTTACGCATTTGTATTCCGTGAGGGGTATGGTGAGTTCATGTGAGATTTAATTTTTTGACACAAGTTAGTGGAATATGAGACTTTGTAAGAAAAAAATAATAATTTCCGCTAACTTGGGCCAAAAAAATGTCTGAATGGAGCCTTACAGGGGGGTGATCATTGACAGGGGGGTGATCAATGACAGGGGGGTGATCAATGACAGGGGGGGGGATCAGGGAGTCTATATGGGGTGATCACCCCCCTGTCATTGATCACCCCCCTATAAGGCTCCATTCAGATGTCCGTATGTGTTTTGCGGATCCGATACATGTATCCGTGGATCCGTAAAAATCATACGGACATCTGAATGCAGCCTGACAGGGGGGGTGATCAATGACAGGGGGGGTGATCAATGACAGGGGGGTGATCAGGGAGTCTATATGGGGTGATCACCCCCCCTGGAAGGCTCCAGGGAGACGCCTGTATGTGTTTTGCGGATCCGATCCATCTATCAGTGGATCCGTAAAAATCATGCGGACATCTGAATGGAGCTTTACAGGGGGGTAATCAATGACAGGGGGGTGATCAGGGAGTCTATATGGGGTGATCACCACAGTCATTGATCACGCCCCTGTAAGGCTCCATTCAGACGTCCGTATGCGTTTTGCGGATCCGATCCATCTATCAGTGGATCCGTAAAAATCATGCGGACGTCTGAATGGAGTTTTACAGGGGGGTGATCAATGACAGGGGGGTAATCAATGACAGGGGGGTGATCAGGGAGTCTATATGGGGTGATCACCACAGTCATTGATCACGCCCCTGTAAGGCTCCATTCAGATGTCCGTATGCGTTTTGCAGATCCGATCCATCTATCAGTGGATCCGTAAAAATCATGCAGACATCTGAATGGAGCTTTACAGGGGGGTGATCAATGACAGGGGGGTAATCAATGACAGGGGGGTGATCAGGGAGTCTATATGGGGTAATCACCACAGTCATTGATCACGCCCCTGTAAGGCTCCATTCAGACGTCCGTATGCGTTTTGCGGATCCGATCCATCTATCAGTGGATCCGTAAAAATCATGCGGACATCTGAATGGAGCTTTACAGGGGGGTGATCAATGACAGGGGGGTAATCAATGACAGGGGGGTGATCAGGGAGTCTATATGGGGTGATCAGGGGCTAATAAGGGGTTAATAAGTGACGGGGGGGTGTAGTGTAGTGGTGTTTGGTGCTACTTTACTGAGCTACCTGTGTCCTCTGGTGGTCGATCCAAACAAAAGGGACCACCAGAGGACCAGGTAGCAGGTATATTAGACGCTGTTATCAAAACAGCGTCTAATATACCTGTTAGGGGTTAAAAAAATTACATCTCCAGCCTGCCAGTGAACGATCGCCGCTGGCAGGCTGGAGATCCACTCGCTTACCTCCCGATCCTGTGAACGCGCGCGCCTGTATTCGCGCGTTCACAGGAAATCTCGCGTCTCGCGAGATGACGCATATATGCGTGACTCTGCGCAGGGCTGCCGCCTCCAGAACGCGATCCTGCGTTAGGCGGTCCGGAGGCGGTTAAGGGGGTGAAAAATTCCTTCCCGACTCCAATCAGGCAACCAAAATATCTCCCTGGATTAACGACCCATCTCTAGTGGCTATAGCATGTAATATTATTACACTCCAGAAATACATCCAGGCCCCTCTTAAATTCTTTTAGTGAACTCATCATCACCACCTCCTCAGGCAGAGAGATCCATAGTCTCACTGCTCTTACCATAAAGAATCCTCTTCTATGTTTGTGTACAAACCTTCTTTCCTCCAGACGCAGAGGGTGTCCCCTAGTCACATTCCTGGGGATAAATAGATGATGGGAGAGATCTCTGTACTGACCCCTGATATATTTATACATAGTTATTAGATAACCCCTCAGTCGTCTTTTTTCTAACGTGAGTAACCCTAATGTTGATAATCTTTCAGGGTACTGTAGTCCTCCCATTCCAGATATTACTTTAGTTGCCCTCCTCTGAACCCTCTCCAGCTCTGCTATGTCTGCCTTGTTCACAAGAGCCCAGACCTGTACACAGTACTCCATGTGTTGTCTGACTAGTGATTTGTAAAGTGGTAGGACTATGTTCTCATCACGGGCATCTATGCCCCTTTTGATGCAACCCATTATCTTATTGTCATTGGCAGCAGCTGCCTGACACTGTTACAGCTTAGTTTGCTGTTCACTAAAATTCCTAGGTCCTTTTCCTTGTCAGTGTTACCCAGTGTTTTACCATTTAGTATGTACGGGTGACTTGCATTATTCCTTCCTATGTGCATAACCTAACATCTGTCAGTGTTAAACCTCATCTGCCACTTCTCTGCCCAAGCCTCTAATCTATCTAGATCCCTCTGTAGTAGTATACTGTCCTCTTCCGTGTTATATACTTTACACAGTTTAGTGTCATCTGCAAAAATTTATATTTTACTGTGCAAGCCTTCTACAAGATCATTAATAAATATATTGAAGAGAATAGGACCCAATACTGACCCCTTAGGTACTCCCCTAGTGACAGTGACCCAATCTGAGTGTGTACCATTAATAACTACTCTCTGTTTTCTATTACTGAGCCAGTTACTTACCACATACAGACATTTTCTCCCAGTCCGAGCATTCTCATTTTATATACTAACCTTTTATGTGGTACAGTGTCAAATGCTTTGGAGAAGTCCAGATATATGACATCCATTGATTCACCACTGTCAAGTCTAGAACTTACCTCCTCATAGAAACTGATTAAATTAGTTTGACATGACTGATCCCTCATGAAGCTATGCTGATATGGCGTTATTTGCTTATTTTCATTGACGTACTCCAAGATAGCATCTCTTAGAAAACCTTCAAACAGTTTACCCACAGCAGATGTTAAACTTACCGGCCTATAGTTTCTGGCCTTTGTTTTTGGACCCTTTTTGAATATTGTCACCACATTTGCTATGCACCAATCCTGTGGAACACTCCCTGTCAGTATAGAGTCTGCAAATATTAGAAATAAGGGTCTGGCAATGACATTACTTAATTCTCTTAGGATACAGGGGTGTATGCCATCCGGTCCTGGTGATTTGTCTATTTTGATCTTTTTAAGACGCTGCTGTACTTCTTTCTGGGTCAGACAGGGCACTTTTAATGGGAATTAACTTTTTCATCCTGCATTTCATCTGACAGTTTTTTTTCATCAGTGAATACAGTGTAGAAAAAAATATTTAATAGTTTTGCTTTCTCCTCATCGCTCTCTGCAACTCCCCCCTCATTACTCTGTAAAGGGCAGACACCTTCAAATTTATACTTTTTACCATTTATAGAATTGAAGAACATTTTAGGGTTAGTTTTGCTCTCTCTTGGTCTCTAGTTTGGCTGCTTTTATTTGTTTTTTACATATTCTATTTTTTTCCTTCCTAGTTTTTCAGTGCTTCCTAGCTACCCTCCTGTTTTAGTGATTTAAATGCCTTTTTTTGTCATTTATTGCTTTCTTTACAGTTCTATTTATCCACATTGGTTTCTTCTTGTTCCTTAACCTTTTATTCCCATTTTTATTCTGTAGAGGGAAGTCAGGTGGGCGTATATGTGATAAGCAAATGTATATTTGCTGTGTTTGTATGAGGGGAGGCGGGGTTTAGCGTTTATAAGGCTGCCTTCCCCCCTCTATCCTCACCAGCGTCAGCTCGTTTGCGGCTGGTGGTGCACGTCTGCGTCACTTCCTGGTATCGGTACATCGTTTCACAAGCAGCAGCAAGTTCGGAGTTCATTGGCTTTTTTCTACCCTACTACTTCTGCTAGATAGCGGTAAGATCGGGGCTGTATGGCCAGCGCACAGGGGAGAGAGAACGGGGGTGTTCAGCATGCGATCATACTAACCTTCTGCTGTTTTCATTGTCGGCGTCTCTCTGCTCTGTTGTGCTGCTCTGCTGGCTAAACTGTACTTGCACGCCATCTACTGGTCAAAGTCAGTAGTGCTACTATACAAATCCTTATAGCATTAGTATTCGTGGTTTACTTAAATTAAATGTGTATTTGTACTGTTAGTTAGGATAATTATTATTAGGCAGTCACATGGGGTCAGGCGTATATGTGTAGGTGTGTCTATATGTATATATATATATATATATATATATATATATATATAAAAAAAAAAAAAAAAGGGGGGATATATTTTAGTACTTATAGCACTACTGTGATTTTCCTAGATATACGGTTTGTTATCTGGCGTATAAGGATTTCTGCGATTAGAAGCAGCTGAGTTTATCTGACGCGCAGGAATCCGGGGCATGTAAGCTACGATTTATCTTAGACTAGGGTAGGTTGAGGTTATAGCCAGTAGTAGCTAACACTCTGTTTATGTATTCGGTCTTATAGCTGTTTTTGGCATCCACAAGCAGACAACTTCAGGTATAGTATTGTGGTAGTCTGCCACAACTCATGCAAAAAAAAAAAAAAAAGACACGTGTATATGTAATGTTTTCAGCATATAGCTTTACATAGGACTTGAATATGTCTGATAGGTCCGCAATTATGTTATAGCCTGTCACAACTACAGGCAACGATTCGATACGTCTGTCACGACTACAGACTCATTAAGTCCTGTCACGACTACAGGCAACGATTCGATACGTCTGTCACGACTACAGACTCGTTAAGTCCTGTCACGACTACAGGCAACGATTCGATACGTCTGTCACGACCATAGACTCATTAAGTCCTGTCACGACTACAGGCAACGATTCGATACGTCTGTCACGACTACAGACTCATTAAGTCCTGTCACGACTACAGGCAACGATTCGATACGTCTGTCACGACTACAGACTCATTAAGTCCTGTCACGACTACAGGCAACGATTCGATACGCCTGTCACGACTACAGACAGGTTCAGGTCCTGTCCTCACTACAGTTACGAATTGCATGCCTCACGTTACTATCTGGGTCAGCCGATACTCGCTGGGTGCTTCACAATAAGTTCTATGGTATCCACATTCAGGTTCGGCCATCGGGTGGTTGTAGGGTGAATTGTGTGCTGGCTACGAGTCACGTGTGTGGATACGAGGGTTCTTAGCACGTCTTGGCTCAGGTGAATTCAGGTGGTGGATTTCTGTTCTACATTAACCATGTCATGTTTTAGTTAAAGATGTCTCAAGAATCTGTGGTGGGCGACACGTCATCTTCCCATGCAAGCGTGGCATCAGATTCAGCGAGAGACTCCAGGCAGTCGTTAAGATCATGGACAGTGCCCAAGTTGATGGCAGAGCTGACCAAAAGAGGCATCCCATTCCCAGCCTCCGCAAGGAAGGTGGAACTTTTTCGATTGCTGTCTTCGGATCCGGCGGGCCAGAGTCAGGAGACGGTTTCCATGGCTACGATCCAGACCTCGCTCACCCAGTTGCACGCGGTCATCAACTCTATGGCATCATCTATGTCGGACTTTCAAAGTAGATTAGAGTCGGTCGAAGCTGGCAATACAGCTACTCGGTTGATGGCACAGAGTGCGGCGGGGTCTTCTAATTCCCGCAATAGTATAACTGGTGGGTCAGGTCTAACACCCTCTATAGCACCTTCCCATTTTATTCCTGCTAACATTAGGCAGGATATAATTGATGGCAAGGATGTTAATTTAGCATCCTTGCTAATAGCAGCACATGAGGCACCGGACAACAAAACCATAGTCTGTGGTGAGGTTTCGGTTGTGCTCAGGTCCAAAGATGTGCGGTTGAGCAGGAAACTCAGCATCCCAGAGTTTGTTTTAGCTTTCAGCTTATATAGGGATGTTGTTTGTTCAACTAATCCTGAGCGCAGGGAGGAGTTAGACCTGTATATGTACAAGGTGGTGGATTTTGCTTATAAGTATGGTGGGTCAGCCTTTTACGACTATCACCGTTCCTTCTCAGCAAAAGCTGCAGCGGCGTTGGCTCAATTCCAACATACGGTAGATTGGTCTAATATTGATACGGAATTATTCTGTAGACACTTTGCCGGTCTCAAAGCCTCAGCCTGCTCCAAATGCAATTCATACTCGCATATGACGGACTGGTGCTCAGTCGGTGATAACCCAGCTCTGTCACAGGCGAGTAGTACTCCTGGTCCGTCAGTCAGTAAGGCTACTTCGGGGGTAGACAAGTTGGGGCGACCCATCAAGTATTTGGGCAGATCCCAAATCTGTAATAATTTCAATTTCGCTGTCTGTCATTTCAACCAATGTAGGCTATTGCATTTATGTGCCATATGTTTTAGAGCCCATCCCCGGGCATCTTGCCCACAAAGAAACCAGGAACCGGCATGACTAGGCATGGTGAATGTCAGCCTCCTTCAGTCCTTGTTAGGTTCGCATCCAGATACCAACTGGGTGCGTTTCATCATTAAGGGTTTGTCAGCAGGTTTCCATACAGGTTTACTGGCTCTTCCTCAGACCAGCTATGAATGTAGGAACCTACTGTCAGCCTCGAAGGATCCCGAAGCAGTTTCTCAGCTCATTCAGGCCGAGCTCAATAAGGGGTATCTCATTGGGCCATTTGATCAACCTCCCTTTGATTGTTGGAGGATTAATCCAGTTGGTGTAGTGACTGGCAAATTTAGCAATAAAAAGAGACTAATCTATGACCTGTCAGCTCCACATTCTGTACCGGTACCTAGCCTTAACTCATTTCAGAGGAATTTTCTATGAAATATGCATCCATTGATGAAGCTATCCAGGTTATTCTCAGTCTGGGTAGGGGAGCTTGGCTATCTAAGGCCGACATTACTGATGCCTTTAAGTTGCTCCCTGTCCAACCAGAGTTGTGGCAATGGTATGGGATTAAGTGGTCAAATAAGTACTACTTCGCTAACAAATTGACCTTTGGTTCTAAATCTAGCCCCTGGATTTTTAACCAGTTTGCCATAGCCCTGCATTGGATACTCCAAGATTTGTTCTGGGTCAATCACGTAATTCACTATCTGGATGACTTTCTGTTAATAGAATCCCCGAACCATGCTCCTCAGGACCTGCAGGTGCTGCAAGCGATGTTTGCAGATCTCAGGGTCCCCGTTGCCCCACACAAGGTGGAAGGTCCTGATACTACCATCACCTTTCTCGGCATTTGCCTAAACACCGTTAATATGGAAGCTAGTCTCCCGCAGGACAAATTGATTAGAGTTAAGGAAGCAGTTCATAGGTTAGCACGCGTCAGGACTGTCACCAAAGCAGATCTCCAGTCACTGCTTGGTATGCTTAACTTCGCTACACGCATTATTCCACAAGGCAGATCATTTATCGCTAGACTGTTGAAGCTCTTGAAACATGCTCACGATCAAGATAGCCTGGTAGTCATAGATCAGAATGCGATGGCAGATTTAGTTATGTGGGATGAGTTCCTGTCACAGTGGAATGGCATATCGTTATTTGTTCCGTCAGTTTCAAGTGAATCTCCAGTAGTTCATACGGATGCCTCATCCTTAGTAGGCTTTGCAGCTATTTTGGGTCATAGGTGGATGGCAGATCAATGGCCAGCGGAGGTGGTCAGGTTGGAGGGCTTCACCAGGTGTTCCTCATTATTCGAGATATACCCGCTGGTGGCGGCAGCTCGGGTGTGGGGTCCACTATGGAGGAATCAGTCAGTGCTCTTCCTGACAGATAATGAGGCCTTAGTAGAGATACTCACTAAGGGTAGATCAGCCTCTGCTCAGATTATGTCATTTGTGAGGAGACTCGTTTGGTTATCACTTCATTATAATTTCCATATTATATGTGATCACATTAAGGGGCAAGCTAACGTAGCGGCGGATGCTTTATCTAGGGGTAACCTGTCGCTCTTCTTTCAGGTCTCTCCACAGGCAGACCACACACCGGCAACCATTCCCGAGTTCAACCAATTGGTGATGGACTAGCGGCTCACCTTGCCACTGCTAGGTCTCTTATGACTAGATCACTGTCCGATAACACCCTGAGGATGTATAAGAAAGCTTGGGCGTCATTCTGTAACTTTAAGAGAACGCACTCGTCAGGTGGAGCAGGATATATATCTTATCTACTGGCATTTGGTGCATTTTGCCACTCACACCTGAAGCTGTCTTACAGTACTATTAAGTCATATCTGGCCGGTATACAACATCATTTGTATTTGAAGCATCCTCATCTACCATCATTGTTTTCTGCGCATCCTATCAGAATGTTACTGAGGGGTATACAGAAAGGCTCTGCTGTCACCCGTCCTTCCCGGCAGCCATTTACGGGGAAGATGTTCAGGTCCTTATCTGATATGTTGCAAGGATATCCTTTTGGTGTATATACTAGCTTACTGATAAAGACAACCATGTATCTGGCTTTCTATGGTTTCCTCAGACCAGGCGAATTCACCTGCGCCGCGAGCTGTAAAAATTATCTGAGGAAGAGTCAGCTCTCTTGGGACGGGTCTTGTTACATTCTTACGCTAACCTCTACAAAGACGACACGCCCAGGACAGCTGACTAAAGTTAAATACTTTCCTACTGGTAATAAATGGTGTCCTGTGAAAGCCATTCGAGAGTGGTTACAGTTTATTAAAGAAACCCCGGTTGAGGCACCTCTCCTTAGGTTAGGTTCTGCTCCTTTGAGTTGCACAAATTTCCTCAAGTTTATCCGTATTTTGTTGAGGAACATTGGTGTCGACCCCAGCTCGATTACGGGGCATTCTATGCGCATCGGGGCGGCCTCCGCTGCATCTAAGCACAATGTCCCGGTACATGTAATTAAGAAGCTAGGCAGGTGGAAGTCGGCTTGTTATGCCCGGTATATACCAAACCCGTAGGTTGAAATGTCTAGTGCCTTCAGTAATCTAGTTTTGTAATTATAAATAAATATATGACATTTAACCTATGTTTGTGATTTTTGGCCCCTTTAGCCTACCCTCCGTACAGCAGTCTCGGCACACCTCTACTGCTTTAGAAGTAGGTAGGTAGGTCTCACACGCATAGACGACCCGAATACAAGTGATAAGCAAATGTATATTTGCTGTGTTTGTATCAGGGGAGGCGGGGTTTAGCGTTTATAAGGCTGCCTTCCCCCCTCTATCCTCACCAGCGTCAGCTCGTTTGCCCCACCCTCCCAATCCCATTATTACAACAACTCTATGGGGGTGGGCCCCTTTAGCCTACCCTCCGTACAGCAGTCTCGGCACACCTCTACTGCTTTAGAAGTAGGTAGGTAGGTCTCACACGCATAGACGACCCGAATACAAATATAAGTATCTGCCCCTTCATTGATATGTGTATGTATGTATACTGTATATATGGGCCCCTTTATATGTCCAATAGGGATATATATTCCCTGTATGGCCATGTATATGTTGGCCCTGTATGGCAAGTGGGGACATATGTATGTCCCATGTATGTAATGCCCCAGTATATGTGAGGATGTATATATAGATATGTGTGTATGCCCCTGTATTTGCACACATGTCTATATATACACTTGTATGTGGACTGCTCATTCATAGGTTTTATATGTAGGTATATGTATATGTGTGTGTATATATATATATATATATATATATATATTATTTTTTTTTATAGATGTGACCCAAACATCTATGGATATATATATATGTTTATAATGCGGCCAGTATTCCCCCCCAATCGTGGTACCCCCCCGCCCCCCAGCTGAGGAGAGACCGACAACTGGACAATTATGTCCAGTTTCGGTCACTTCAAAGGACAGAGGATCAATAAAGATCCTCTGCCCTTTGAAAACATCTCCGGCAGTGCCGGAGATGTTATGCATGACAGGGACAGGAGAACAAAGAGCTTCCCTGGCCCTGTATGCCGTTTTCCTCCGGCGCTGTAATTACAGCACCAGCGGTATGCGATATCTCCACAGGCGGGAGGATCAAAGGATTCCCCCACCTGGAAACGCACACTAGGACGCGCTGGCTGGCGCGGTGACGTCATATCGCCGCACCAGCCCACGTGGACCTGGCTGCAGGCGCAGGAAAACAGGAGCGAGCGCCGCAGTGTTTAAATACCCCAGCGGCACTGCGCTCAAGCAGTTACACCCACCTCCCAGAAGACCCCCAGAAGAGAGCGCAAGAGCGATGCGCTGCGCTAGAGGGTCCCGACCGGCACCTGTCTCCAGCAAGCTGCGCTGAGCCAGAAGTGAAAGCGCAGCCAGGGCTCAGGAAGATTCACCCAGACCAGAGGATTTGAACCCTGAGCAGCCCAGAGGAGGAGAGCAGGAGGACGGAGCAGCCAGAGGGATGGAGCAGGAGGAAGTTGAACCTGCAGATAATCCCCAGGATGACGAGCAACCCCTGGAGATGGCTGAGTAACCTCCCCTGTATCCCTCCATAGCAGTCCCCTGCTCACCCTTTATTAACCCTTGCCCTGCAGTCAAGTGTTAACCCCTTCTTGGGTTAACTCCTGCTGCCCTGCCCCCAGTCCCCTGCTCCTTACCCTGCATTATGCCTGCCCTGCAGAGCATTCCCTGCCCTGCAGAGAATTAACCGCTGCAATTCTTGCACCCCAGTTCCCTGTTTGCAGCCCCAGCATTAACCCCTGCTGCCCTGAACCCCAGCATTCAGGACACCATTAACCCCTGAACCCTTGCTTGGCTGATCACCTCCCTTGCTGGGCTGTATTTACCCCTATTTAACCCCTGCAGCAGTAACCCCTTCAATGCTGCTGCCTTGTACCCCTACAGCAGTGTGTTAACCCCTTCACTGATGCTCCATCCAGAAGCCCTTGCATTGTTAACCCTTTCCTGGGTTACCCCTGCCGAGTTAACCCTTGCACTAACCTGTAACCCACGGCTACATCCCTGTCTATATCCCTAGCCTGCAAGTATTAAACCTTGCAGTGCCACTATTTGTGTTTTACCCCTTGTACCCCGTAGGGACAGTGAGTATTTTTAGTTATACTAGGATTGTGTTTATTATAGTGCTATTACTGTACTGTGGTGTGTGCATCTATATGTGTATATACACTCACCTAAAGAATTATTAGGAACACCTGTTCTATTTCTCATTAATGCAATTATCTAGTCAACCAATCACATGGCAGTTGCTTCATTGCATTTAGGGGTGTGGTCCTGGTCAAGACAATCTCCTGAACTCCAAACTGAATGTCAGAATGGGAAAGAAAGGTGATTTAAGCAATTTTGAGCGTGGCATGGTTGTTGGTGCCAGACGGGCCGGTCTGAGTATTTCACAATCTGCTCAGTTACTGGGATTTTCACGCACAACCATTTCTAGGGTTTACAAAGAATGGTGTGAAAAGGGAAAAACATCCAGTATGCGGCAGTCCTGTGGGCAAAAATGCCTTGTGGATGCTAGAGGTCAGAGGCGAATGGGCCGACTGATTCAAGCTGATAGAAAAGCAACGTTGACTGACATAACCACTCGTTACAACCGAGGTATGCAGCAAAGCATTTGTGAAGCCACAACACGCACAACCTTGAGGCGGATGGGCTACAACAGCAGAAGACCCCACCGGGTACCACTCATCTCCACTACAAATAGGAAAAAGAGGCTACAATTTGCACGAGCTCACCAAAATTGGACTGTTGAAGACTGGAAAAATGTTGCCTGGTCTGATGAGTCTTGATTTCTGTTGAGACATTCAAATGGTAGAGTCCGAATTTGGCGTAAACAGAATGAGAACATGTATCCATCCTCTGATGGCTACTTCCAGCAGGATAATGCACCATGTCACAATGCTCGAATAATTTCAAATTGGTTTCTTGAACATGACAATGAGTTCACTGTACTAAAATGGCCCCCACAGTCACCAGATCTTAACCCAATAGAGCATCTTTGGGATGTGGAGGAACGGGAGCATCGTGCCCTGGATGTCCATCCCTCAAATCTCCATCAACTGCAAGATGCTATCCTATCAATATGGGCCAACATTTCTAAAGAATGCTATCAGCACCTTGTTGAATCAATGCCACGTAGAATTAAGGCAGTTCTGAAGGCAAAAGGGGGTCCAACACCGTATTAGTATGGTGTTCCTAATAATTCTTTAGGTGAGTGTATGTTTATAAACCATTGATATATAAATATAGATATAGTTGTAATAGACTGTATTTGTATTGTGTAATAAATATTTCTTTGTTCATAACATACAGTGTATAGTGTTTTTAGTGACCGCCGTAGTATAGTAGTAGTAAGTCGCACGTAGTTCAGTGTAGTGCAAAGGCAACAGAGGTAGCTAGTTAGCTAGACAATTAGCTAATTAACAGAGTTAGTTATATTTAAGGTATAAATAGGCGGAGTCATCAATAGACGACTCATGCCTATTTATGAATATTAATTATTGAGATTACCCTAAATTTCAATAATTAATATCTCCCTTAACACTCTCACAATTAGATTTTAGGATGCTTTTAAAAATATCCTATTTTGTGGCTGTATTTTTTATTTTTGAGGACTTTGTCCCAGTTAGTTAGGCCTATGGCCTCTCTTAGTTGGCTAAATTTAGCTTTTTTGAAGTTTGCTATTTTTGTTCTTCCCTGAAGAAACACTATTTTGAATGATAATTGGAAGGTTATTACTTTATGGTCAATATTTCCCATGTGCCCCCCAACCTGCACATCTGTTGTTCTGTCAGGTCTATTGGTTATTACAAAGTCCAGTATAGCTGTCCCTCTAGTCGGGCCCTGAACCAGTTGGAAAAGGTAATTGTCTTTGGTTATTGCCAAGAACCTGTTTCCTTTATGAGATATACAAGTTTCAGTTTCCCAGTCTATATCTGGGTAGTTGAAGTCCCCCATAATAACCATCTCATTATGATTTGCTGCCTCGTCTATCTCGTTTAGTATTAGGTTTTCTGTGGACTCTGGTATATTAGGTGGTTTATAATAAACTCCTATTAGTAATTTATTATTGTTTTTGCCTCCATGTATTTCAACCCACAGAGACTCCACATGTTCATGTCCCTCATTTATATCTTCTCGGACTGTGGGCTTTAGACAGGACTTTACTTAAAGGCAGACCCCTCCCCCTCTCTGGTTTTGGCGATCCTTTCTAAACAGACAGTAATTCTGTACATTAACTGCCCAGCCATAGCTATCTTCCAGCCATGTCTCAGTTATTCCCACTATGTCATAGTCCTCCTCACACATCACTAATTCCAGTTCACCAGGTTTATTATTCAGGCTTCTAGCATTAGTATACATACTGTAGGGATCAGCTCAAACAGTGACTTCAGGTGTCATTTAGGTGTCATTTAAACAATAGTCTTTTATTTTGTTCAACACAGACTTAACAAATGCTCGCTTATTTCAGCGGGTAAACACAAAGATACACAGTCCATATGAAATGGTACAACTCACAGTCCTCTGTAGTTCCAGAGTTCCACCACCCGCTTGAGAGGGGGGAAAAGAGTAGGCATCGGCAGGCTTATCCACAGAAACACACCACACAGCTTTACTCCCAGTCTGTTACACTTCCAGACTAGGAACCACACCCCCAGCTCTCCTGGGATTCCTGGCTTTAATAGGCCAGCCAACACCTGGCCTGGTTACGTGGGAGTAGTCATCCCACCCTGCTCTTTGACTACTCCAATGAAACCCGGCCCGGATCAGCTGCAGCTAGCTGCTAAACTACTTCTAGCAACTCTCAGTAACCTAGGGTTACTGACAAAACATTACCGGTTCATTTCACTGAGGCCAGGCACCTCGGTGACGCGTATCTATCATCTATTATGGCACCTTGTGCTTTCTCACATATCCCCCCCCTCTGTCCAAAGCCGGGGGATTGGACATCTTTAGCCCCCAGCCTGTGTACCCTTGACAGGGCGTCAGCATTCCCTTGCATCTTGCCTGGCCTGTGTTCTACTGAGAAGGAGAAATCTTGAAGTGCAAGGAACCAGCAGGTAACTCTGGCATTATTCCCCCTCTTCTCTCGCATCCACCTTAGGGGAGCATGGTCTGACACTAACCTAAACCTCCTAGTAAATAGTACCTAAGGGAGTCTATTGCCCATTTTATGGCCAGACACTCTTTCTCAACGATGGCATAATTCCTTTCTGCTGGGGACAGTTTTTTACTCAGGTACATCACTGGGTGCTCTTCTCCATTCACTACCTGAGACATGACTGCACCCAGACCCACATTGGAGGCATCGGTCTGGACCACAAACTCACAGAAGAAATCTGGGGCTATCAACACTGGTTGCTTACACAAGGCCTATTTAAGCTCTTGAAAGGCCCTTTCCGCTTCTGGGGACCACCTCACCATAGCAGACTTTGTGCCCTTTGTCAGGTCAGTCAGGGGAACCGCTATTTCTGCGAACCTGGGGACAAACCGCCTATAGTAGCCCACAATACCCAGAAATGCCTTGATCTGCTTCTTAGTTAGTGGACGGGGCCAATTCTAAATGGCTTCTACCTTGTTAAGCTGGGGTTTAATCTCCCCTCTCCCCACTACGTAGCCCAGGTATCTCCCTACTCTCCTGCTGCCTTTCTTGTGTGGCAGATGGTACCGGTAGCATTTCGGAAAATACTACCTTTGAGGTCCTTGCCCTAAGCTTTTGACCTAAATCCCTAAAATCATTTTTAAGGACGCTCCACCTGCCTCTAACTTTGTCATTGGTTCCGATATGGCACATTTGGCTGGGTTTATTGTAAACCCTGCCTTCCTTAGAGCATCAAGGACGACCTGAACTTTTCTGAGTTGGCTTTCCCAATCGCGACTAAAAATGACAATGTAATCTAAGTACGCCGCGGCATACTCCTTATGGGGCCGTAGTACTTGGTCCATAGCCCTCTGGAAGGTGGCAGGGGCCCCCTGCAAGCCAAACGGCATTCTTACATACTGAAAAGACCCCTCAGGTATAGAGAACGCAGTCTTCTCCTTAACCTCTTGCGACAGTAGGATCTGCCAGTATCCTTTAGTGAGATCTAAGGTGCTAATATACCTTGCGGGGCCTAGCCGTTCGACCAGCTCATCTACCCTGGGCATAGGGTAAGTATCAACCGTGGACACTTCATTAAGCATGCGGTAGTCATTGCAGAATCTCCACTCCCCATTTGGTTTTGGCACTAACACTATGGGACTGACCAGCCACTTTTAGACCTTTCAATCACCCCTAACTCCATCATCCTCCTAACCTCTTTGGAAATCACGTCCCGGCGGGCTTCAGGGATCCTATAGGGTTTTAAGTTCACCCTCACTTGGGAATCTGTGAGGATCTCATGTACTATCACATTGGTACAGCCAGGGGTTTCTGTGAAGTGATCCGTATTCCTCTGCAGCAGTTCCCTAGACTGTTGTTTTTGGGAGGGGGATAGGGTCTCGCCATCCTCTCTTGCATCTGTGCTACATGCTCTACTACACTTTTGTAGGGAGTGGCCTCACTTTCCCACGTTTCCTTTGCCACATCCAAGAGACCTCTGGGGTGTCTGCCATATAGTAATTCAAAGGGTGAAAAACCTGTGGAGGACTGGGGCACTTCTCTAATAGAGAACAGTAGGTATGGTAACAGACAATCCCAGTCCCGCCCTTCCTTCTCTACCACCTTCCTCAGCATGGCCTTTAGGGTCTGAGGATGGTATATGGAGGTTCGCAGCTGAGTGACTCTTAAAACTTTCCACAGTTTCCTCATCACTTTTGACAAACGGGGTCCCCTGATCTGTAAGAATCTCTTTGGGAATACCCGTTCGGGAGAAGACATGGAACAGCTCCCGGGCAATATTTTTGGATGTGGGGTTCCGTAGGGGAACAGCCTCGGGGTACCTGGTAGCGTAATCAGTGATTACGAGGATGTACTGATGCCCCCTAGCAGACTTCACCAATGGGCCTACCAGGTCCATTGCTATCATTTCAAAGGGGACCTCAATGATTGGTAAGGGGACGAGAGGGCTACGGAAGTGTGCTAGCGGGGAAGTGACCTGACAAACTGGACACGATTGACAGAATTCCCTAATCTCTCGGTAACACCCCGGCCAATAAAATCGTTGTAGGACCCTCTCAAGTGTTTTATCTGCACCCAGGTGACCACCTAACACATGGGAATGGGCCATGTCCATAACCATACATTGATATGGTCCTGGGACTAGTAGCTGCTCTATCACTTCGTCCCGTATCTTGGTCACCCGGTATAATAGGTCCTGATTCAGGGCTAAGTGTGGAAACCGTTGGTCGGCCCCGGGCTCTTGCGGAACCCCATTAAGGACCTCTACATTCTCTAGTGTCCCTTTTAAGGTCAAATCTCGAAGTTGGGCCGTACCAAACTTTCTCTGGGATACCTCCAAGTCAAGGACATTTTCCTCTGTGGTATCCTCTTCCTCATTGTCTCCTAGCAGGGCAGTCAGAGGAAACTCCTGGGTATGGGTTCGGGCATCCCCCTGGCCTTGACACGACCCTCTCGAGTAGGCTTGGCTCCTAGTCTCTGACTAACGGAGTCCTTCCGGGCCCCCCAATATGTTGATTTCAGGTTCCCTGGACCGCCCAGGGACTTCTCCATGACATGAAATATCTCCACTAGTCCCACCAGGTCATCTGCTGTCTGGGGGTCACCCTGTGTAACCCAGCACTGAATGGGGTGAGGAAGGGAGTGCATGTACCGGTCCATGACTACACACTCCACCATTTCAGCAGGGGAGCAAACCTCTGGCTGCAACCACTTTTGAACCAGATGTAGTAAGTCAAATAGCTGGGACCTCGGAGGTTTGTCCAGGCTATAGGTCCAGTACTGTACCCTTTGGGCTCGCACTGCCAAAGTAACACCCAGCCGTGCCAGGATCTCGGCTTTTAATGTGGGGTACTCTTTAGCGTCCTGCAGGGCAAGATCATAATAGGCCTTTTGGGACTCCCCAGTTAAATACGGGGCCAGGACTTCAGCCCACTGATCCGGTAGTAGCTTTTCCCGGTCAGCCACCCGCTCGAACACCGTGAGGAAAGCCTCGACGTCATCCTCCAGGGTCATCTTTTGTAAAGCTTCCCTTACAGTCCCCCTGACACAATGACCATCATTCGGAGTCGGAGGAGTTGAACTCTCCCGGGTGCGAATGGCGTCGGTCAGAACGGCCATCTACTGGATGAGCAGCTTGTTGGTCTCTTGCTGGGCTTGCATGGTGTCCGTATGTGCTTTCTGTTGCTGCAAGTTTGCCTGCACCAGGTGCTTAATCACTTCCTCTATGGCAGCTGGTGTGGGTTGGCTCTGTGTTGCAGCTTTGACCCAGGACATGTAATTCGACCGCAGGTTTATGCCCGCATCCGACACCACTTGTGGGGATCAGCTCAAACAGTGACTTCAGGTGTCATTTAAACAATAGTCTTTTATTTTGTTCAACACAGACTTAACAAATGCTCGCTTACTTCAGCGGGTAAACACAAAGAAACATAGTCCATATGAAATGGTACAACTCACAGTCCTCTTTAGTTCCAGAGTTCCACCACCCGCTGGAGAGGGGGGAAAAGAGTAGGCAACAGCAGGCTTATCCACAGAAACACACCACACAGCTTTACTCCCAGTCTGTTACACTTCCAGACTAGGAACCACACCCCCAGCTCACCTGGGATTCCTGTCTTTAATAGGCCAGCCAACACCTGGCCTGGGTACGTGGGAGTAGTCATCCCACCCTGCTCTTTGACTACTCCAATGAAACCCGGCCCGGATCAGCTGCAGCTAGCAACTGTCAGTAACCTAGGGTTACTGACAAAACATTACCGGTTCATTTCACTGAGGCCAGGCACCGCGGTGACACGTATCTATCATCTACTATGGCACCTTGTGCCTTCTCATAATACATTTAAGAGGTGTATGTATATTTTTTACCCTACACCTTTCCTTCTGAACTGTTCTAGTCCCTCCATCCATCCCTCCCCCAATCCCATTACCTTGCCCCTGGTCTCTATCTGCACTATCTTTCCATCCTATAATGCAATTACCCATCCCCCAGTCCTTAGTTTAAACACTCCTCCAACCTTCTAGCCATCTTCTCCCCCAACACAGCTGCCCCTTCCCCATTGTGGTGCAGCCCATCCCTACGATAGAGCCTGTAACCAAGAGAGAAGTTGGCCCAGTTCTCCAGGAACCCAAACCCCTCCTTCCTACCCCAGTTCTTGAGCCACTTGTTAACCTCCCTACTCTCCTGCTGCCTTTCTTGTGTGGCACATGGTACCGGTAGTATTTCGGAAAATACTACCTTTGAGGTCCTTGCCCTAAGCTTTTGACCTAAATCCCTAAAATCATTTTTAAGGACGCTCCACCTGCCTCTAACTTTGTCATTGGTTCCGGTATGGACCATGACTGCTGGATCTTCTCCAGCCCCTCTTAGAAATCTTTCAACCCGATCCGCGATGTGTCGCACTTAAGCGCCAGGAAGACAACACACCATTCGACGATCCTGGTCCTTGTGACAGATTGCCCTATTTTTGCATTTTTCATTTTCTTTTCCGTTACGGGATAAATAGGTTTATATTTCAACAGTACAGTAGTTTTTGGATGTAGCGGTGCAAATGATCTTTATTTTTTATTACTTTTTTTCCCACTCATTTTAAGTCCCCTTAGGGGACGTGAACATGCGGTCATGAGATCACTTTTTCCATAGACTGCAATAAATTACCATTGTAGCCTATGGATCATTCAATATGTCATAGGCAGGACTCCGTAGCAACTATTGGTGGTGGAGTGGACGCTATTTTTAAAAAACAGACTTCTACCGTACATGTACGGCAGATATCCCTAAGGTATTAAAACTGTGTAGCAAGCTTAGTGAGTCCTGCAGTTTAATTTAGAGCACCTGAGACAATTAAGCCCTCCCCTTAATAAGGTGCACAACAAAAGAAAAAAGTGGTGTCATTTACGATCAGAAATACGCCTATATTAGGCGTAGTTTTGCTGCAGATTGCAGTGCAAAGGCTATTTGTGGCGCAATCTGTGACTATTTGTGCCACAATCTGTGACCCTATGACGGATCTTAATACCGGAAAATATGAACACTAGTGTGAAAGTAGCCTTAGATGTAGAAAATAGTCAAAATGTAAGCCAGCAGGTAAGATGGCTTACATTTAGACTGGCGCTGGATACGCCAAAGTAATGTAGAGGCGTATCCACCGCCAGTGCAGGGGCTTATTAGAAATGGCGTCTAAAACGCAGGTCTTAATAAATGACCCCAAATTTTTTAAATTGTGTAAGAAGTTCTACTCAGAATCTGCACAAAATAAAAGAACCTTGCTATATCCTAAAAACAACCACACAACCAGTCCACATAAGCACTCTCAGCACCAACAACACTGCTTTTTTAATACCACTTATTCAGCAGCCACTTAGTCCAGTCCTCTTCTTATAACTGTCTTATAAACATTCATTCCTTGCAGTCTACTATCTCGGGAAGACAGGGATATTGGACTGCATAGTACTGTACGCTCTCCGATACTTGCAACTGAGCTAACTAGATAATCAACTGGTATTGCTACCTCTCAATACATTAACGGTACCTGCCACTAGAAGTTTGCTATGAAACCATGCTCGTGATGGCACAACAATTTGATTTCCTATTGAAACTATAAAAAAAAGTGTAAAAAATAATATTTTTAAAAATCTAAAAAAATCTAAAAATTCAAATCACTCCCTTTCCCCAAAATGCAAATAGAAATATGTAAACAATAAAATAAAATAAAAAATTTATCATCATTGGCAAAATATTTTTCCCATACGGCAAACAGTGAAACGGAAAAAAAAAGTCAAAATGGCCAATTTGCTGTTTTTTAGCCGCTTCACCTTCCACAAAGAAATGTAATAAAAAGTGATCAAAAAAATCACACACCCCAAAATGGTATCACTGAAAATTACAGATCGCTCCGCAAAAAAATAGCCCTCACACAGCTCCGTACACATAACTAAAAAAAAGTTAGTCAGGTCACAATTTGGCGATGAAAATAAAAAATATATTTTCCAAAGTTTTTTTTTTTTTTTTCCAGTAAGAAAAACGATACATATGTGGTAGCACCGTAATTATACTAACCTGGAGAATAAAAGTAACAGGTCAGTTTTACTGCATAGGAAATGGTGTAAAAAAAAAAAAATACAGTACAGTCAGGTCCATAAATATTGGGACATTGACACAATTCTAAAAATTTTGGCTCTATACACCACCACAATGGATTTGAAATGAAACGAACAAGATGTGCTTTAACTGCAGACTGTCAGCTTTAATTTGAGGATATTTACATCCAAATCAGGTGAACGGTGTAGAAATTACAACCGTTTGCATACGCGCCTCTAACTTGTTAAGGGACCAAAAGTAATGGGACATAATCATAAATCTAACTTTTTAATACTTGGTTGCAAATCCTTTGCATTTAATTACAGCCTAAAGTCTGGAACGCATAGACATCACTAAACGTTGGTTTTCATCCCTGGTGATGCTCTGCCAGGCCTCTACTGCAACTGTCTTCAGTTCTTGCTTGTTCATGGGGCATTTTCCCTTCAGTTTTGTCTTCAGCAAGTGAAATGCATGCTCAATCGGATTCAGGTCAGGTGATTGATTGGCCATTGCATAACATTCCACTTCTTCCCCTTAAAAAACTCTTTGGTTGCTTTTGCAGTATATGCTTTGGATCATTGTCCATCTGCACTGTGAAGCTCCGTCCAATGAGTTCTGAAGCATTTGGCTGAATATGAGCAGATAATATTGCCCGAAACACTTCAGAATTCATCCTGCTGCTTTTGTCAGCAGTCACATCATCAATAAATATAAGAGAACCAGTTCCATTGGCAGCCATACATGCCCACGCCATGACACTACCACCACCATGCTTCACTGATGAGGTGGTATGCTTAGGATCATGAGCAGTTCGTTTCCTCCTCCATACTCTTCTCTTCCCATCACTCTGGTACAAGTTGATCTTGGTCTCATCTGTCCATAGGATTTTATTCCAGAACTGTGAAGGCTTTTTTAGATGTCGTTTGGCAAACTCTAATCTGGCCTTCCCGTTTTTGAGGCTCACCAATGGTTTACATCTTGTGGTAAACCCTCTGTATTCACTCTGGTGAAGTCTTCTCTTAATTGTTGACTTTGACACACATACACCTACCTCCTGTTGAGTGTTCTTAATCTGGCCAACTGTTGTGAAGGGTGTTTTCTTCACCAGGGAAAGAATTCTTCGGTCATCCACCACAGTTGTTTTCTGTGGTCTTCCGTGTCTTTTGGTGTTGCTGAGCTCACCGGTGCATTCCTTCTTTTTAAGAATGTTCCAAACAGTTGTTTTGGCCACACCTAATGTTTTTGCTCTCTCTCTGATGAGTTTGTTTTGTTTTTTCAGCCTAATGAAGGCTTGCTTCACTGATAGTGACAGCTCTTTGGATCTCATCTTGAGAGTTGACAGCAAAAGATTGCAAATGCAAATAGCACACTTGAAAAGAACTCTGGACCTTTTATCTGCTCATTGTAATTGGGATAATGAGGGAATAACACACCTGGCCATGGAACATCTGAGAAGCCAATATTCCCATTACTTTTGGTCCCTTAACAAGTGGGAGGCACATATGCATACTGTTGTAATTCCTACACCGTTCACCTGATCTGGATGTAAATACCCTCAAATTTAAAGCTGACAGTCTGCAGTTAAAGCACATCTTGTTCGTTTCATTTCAAATCCCTTGTGGTGGTGTATAGAGCCAAAAATGTTAGAATTGTGTCGATGTCCCAATATTTATGGACCTGACTTTATATGGTTCCATTAGAAAGTCCCACAAAAAACAAGCCTTCATACGGCTATGTGGATAAAAACATAAAAAAGTTATGGCTTTGAGAGAGCTGGAAGTAAAAAACGAAAAAATTAGAGAATTTCCTGGTCATTAAAGGGTTAATATAGCAAATAATAGAAGCTAACATGAAAATTGATGCAGTATTATAAATTAGGTTGTATACTAGTGGGAAAGTCACAGCAGTATCCTTGGTCATCCCAATAAGGAATGCAAAGTATATCTACTAATAACAAAAAGAGCATTACAAGTGTAGTAGTTAGCACTAAGAAACCTACGTGATCTAACTAGTACAGGCCTTACAGTAGTTTGCTTAAATGTATGGCATAAAGATGGTGGTGGCATGTATCTGTGAGAGCACCAAACATTCTGTAGGAAGGTATCACTGCCTACACAGACGGTTACAAGGAAGTACTATTGGTTGCTGAACAGGAATTTAAGTGGTGGCCATTTTCTGCATTTGGCAGGGATGTTCTGAGTCTCTCTTGGATTTTCATTATTATATCAATTCATGTATTGATACTATTGGGGTCATTTATCAAACTGGTGTAAATTAGAACTGGCTTAGTTGCCCATAGCAAAAAATCTGATTCCATCTTTCATTTTTGACAGCCTATTTGGAAAATGAAAGGTGAAATTTAAGCCAGTTCTACTTTACACCAGTTTGATAAATTACCCCATATTTCTTTTTCTTTAGAATATAGCCATGACAGTATTGCCTTCAACACTCTTACCTTTCATATCTTTTGAAAACCGACAGACAGCAACAGTTTATTGAGGTATGACAGTGCACATCCACCCTCCCTTTTCATTTCACTAACATGCTCACTACCCATCCGAGTTAAAAGAATAGTTTCTGATCCATACACATGTAAACAGAGACTCTAAGTAATGGCCAAGTTCATATTATGAGGCTTTTCCTGAACCACTCCTACACGATCATGAGATAGCTTACTGACACATACTCCTAAAAATATATCCACTAACTGCACGGTTTGCAAGAAATTTACATCTTGAATCATGAGCATCCTGAGCTCTTCAGTGTCAAACCTATGATGGTCTATTGGAGGTCGATAAATCTGAGAGATTACCTAGTCAGGCCGAGATTGGTCCACTAAAACATACAACACAGGCTACCACAATCAACAACCCCAAATATGGCACATTTCCCTGTCTTAATTGTGCTCAGTGTGGAAATGTTACAAAAGGCCCCACCTTCAATCTTCCCACCACAGGCAAAAAAAATCTACATTAGAGGCCACTTTTCCTGCCATAGTCATTATGTCATCTATTTGATCAAATGCTTATGTGGTATGGGATATGTAGGTGAAACCACCCAGAAAATTAAAGACTTCATCTCACAGCACAAATCAAATATCTTGACCAAATAGAAAGATGCGCCCCTGGTCAAATATTTCACTACAGTCAACTTCGTGGAGAAGACTGCATTCAAATACTACACAGCAAGGAAATGGGATGGAGTAAAATACTCTACACACTATAGGCCAGAACAAAGAATATTGCTACAGTTGAAATTAGACAACTGCATTGATTGTCACCCGTTATTATTGGTGTTCTATTTGATTGGGCAACTATTTATCTTCTCCTTCTTCATCACAACAGGACCATATTGGCCTAGTACCGGGAGCATCAATCTCCCGAGAAGCAGTAAGAGTTATTATGGTGTGTTTTCTCTGTGTATATTATACTTCTGTCATACTGTACATGTAGAGTGCAACTAATTTGTATTATGTTTGCATATAATTAAACTAACTGGCACAGTAACAATCTGCAGCTAATGCATCAAAAAAGCCATAGGTGCACGTGATGAGAACATAGCCCTGCCACTTTACAAATCACTAGTCAGACCACACATGGAGTACTGTGTACAATTCTGGGCTCCTGTGAACAAGGCAGACATAACAGCAGAGCTGGAGAGGGTTCAGATAAGGACAATTAAAGTAATAACTGGAATTAGTGGACTACAGTACCCAGAAAGATTATCAAAATCAGGGTTATTCACTTTAGAAAGAAGATGACTAAGGGGCGATCTAATAACCATGTATTAATATATCAGGGGTCAGTACCAGTGGCGTAGGGATCGCCATAGCAACCATAGCAGTGGCTATGGGGCCCTACGCCACTGGGGGCCCGTCCGGACCACATTCAGTTTTTTTTTTTTTATTAACACACACAGACACTACACACAGGCGGCCAGGCAGTGGCGTAACTACCGGGGAAGCAGCTGCTTCGGGGCCCGGCGCCCCGGCAGCGTGTGTGACAGTTTATTTTCAAGTTAGTTAAATATCAATTCTTGTCTTAATGTTCAGGGCCCCTTCACAGCAGCGGCTGACCAGGCCCCCTCGCTAATGTGATCTAATCTTACTGTATCCTAAGGTCTCCTGATGTGTCTGGGATTCAAACCCACAACCTCCAATGTATCAGTGTATCAGAGGCAAAGCATTTACCCACACAGCCATAAAGGAGGCATTGCAACTGATTGAAAAAATATGAGACTTCTACTGTTATAGCTGGCTAAGTGTACATCTATACACATGACAGCTGCCCCAACACACCCAGCACTGCTATATCTCTATATGACAGCTGTCCCAGCACACTCAGCTCTGCTATATCTCTATATATGAGCAGCTGTCATGTGTATAGATGTACACTTAGCCAGCTATAACAGTAGAAGTCTCATATTTTTTCAGTCAGCAGCAAGGCAGCTCTTATGGTCTTGTGGTTAGGTGCTTTGCCTCTGATACAGAAGGTCGTGGGTTCGAATCCCAGCAGAAACTTTTCTGAAATACAAGCACTGACTCCATATATGGACATACAGGGCGGGACACAGGAAGAGGCTGCATCGCATCGCTGACATGGAGGTAAGTAGAAGTGTTTATTATTATTTTTTTAATACCCGACTGTTACTGCCATGGGGGGAGCGGGGGGCACTTGATACTGGCACATGGGGGGAGGGGGGTTGGCACCTGATACTGGCACCTGATACTGGCACATGGGTGGGGGAGAGGCACCTGATACTGGCACATGGGTGGGGGAGAGGCACCTGATACTGGCACATGGGGGGGAGAGGGGTTGGCACCTGATACTGGCACCTGGGGGGGTTGGCACCTGATACTGGCACATGGGGGGGAGAGGGGTTGGCACCTGATACTGGCACCTGGGGGGGTTGGCACCTGATACTGGCACATGGGGGGGGGTTTGGCACCTGATACTGGCACATGGGGGGGGGAGAGAGGCACCTGATACTGGCACATGGGGGGGAGGGAGAGAGGCACTTGATACTGGCACTTTTTTTGTGGGGGGGAGATGGCACTATGATACTGGGACATGGGGGGGTGGGGAGGAGAGAGGCACTTGATACTGACACCTGGGGGGAGTTGGCACCTGATACTGGCACATGGGGGGGGGGAGAGAGGCACCTGATACTGGCACCTGGGGGGGAGGGGGGTTGGCACCTGATACTGGCACCTGGGGGGGGGGGGAGAGAGGCACCTGATACTGGCACATGGGGGGGGGAGAGGGGTTGGCACCTGATACTGGCATATGGGGGGGGGGGGGGAGGGGGAGAGGCACTTGATACTGGCACTTTTTTTTGTGGGGGGGAGATGGCACTATGATACTGGGACATGGGGGGGAGGAGAGAGGCACTTGATACTGGCATGTGGGGGGGGGTTGGCACTTGGTACTGGCACATGGGTGGGTTTGGCACTATGATACTGGCACATGGGGGGGAGAGAGGCACTTGATACTGGCACTTTTTTTTGGGGGGGAGATGGCACTATAATACTGGGACATGGGGGGAAGAGAGAGGCACTTGATACTGGCACATGGGGGGGTTTGGCACTATGATACTGGCACATGGGGGGTGGGAAGTAGAGGGGCACTTGATACTGGCACATTGGGGGGGGGAGATGGCACTATGATACTGGGACATGTGGGGGGGAGGAGATAGGCACTTGATAATGGCACATGATGGGGGGGCATCTATGGGGACACTTACTGGCACTATATTGGGGGGCATTATGGGGGACACTAGGCCGGCAGCCTATCAGAGGCCGGACACTGAGGGGCATCTACTGGGGCACTATATATGGGGCATTTTATACTGGTACATTATGGGGGCACTAGCAGGAAGGGGGGAGAGGAGCACTATGGGGGAATTTACAGACCCCCCTCCCTCCCCAGTTTTAATTTCATTGGTGGCCAGTGCGGTCCGGGGGCCCCCCCTCCCTCTATTGTAATATCATTGGTGGCCAGTGTGCGGCCTCCCCCTCCCTCCCTTTATTGTATTATCATTGGTGGCCAGTGTGTGGCCCCCTCGGCCCCCCTCCCTCTATTGTATTATCATTGGTGGCCAGTGTGCGCCCCCCCCCGCCCCCCCCTCTATTGTATTAATATCATTGGTGGCCAGTGTGCGGCCTCCCCTCTCCCCCCCCCCCCATCATTGGTGGCAGCGGAGAGTTCCGATCGGAGTCCCAGTTTAATCGCTCTGGGGCTCCGATCGGTAACCATGGCAACCAGGACGCTACTGCAGGCCTGGTTGCCATGGTTACTTAGCAATATTACAATATTAGAAGCATCTTACTTACCTGCTGCGCTGTCTGTGACCGGCCGGGAGCTCCTCCTACTGGTAAGTGACAGATCATTAAGCAATGACCGCCGCACAGACCTGTCACTTACCAGTAGGAGGAGCTCCTGGCCGGTCACAGACAGCGCAGCAGGTAAGTATGATGCTTCTAATATTGTAATATTGCTAAGTAACCATGGCAACCAGGCCTGCAGTAGCGTCCTGGTTGCCATGGTTACCAATCGGAGCCCCAGCGATTAAACTGGGACTCCGATCGGAACTCTCCGCTGCCACCAAAGATCGGGGGGGGGGGGGGGGGGGCGCAACTGGCCACCAATGATAATACAATAAAGGGGAGGGGGGGGCGGGGGAGGCCGCACACTGGCCACCAATGATATTACAATAGAGGGAGGGAGGGGGGGGTGGGGGGGCCACACACTGGCCACCAATGATAATACAATAAAGGGAGGGAGGGGGGGCCGGGGGTGGGGCCGCACACTGGCCACCAATGATATTCAAACTGGGGAGGGAGGGGGGTCTGCCCCCTGCTGCCTGGCAGCCCCTGATCTCTTACAGGGGGCTATGATATGCACAATTAACCCCTCAGGTGCAGCACCTGAGGGGTTAATTGTGCGGATCACAGCCCCCTGTAAGAGATCGGGTGCTGCCAGGCAGCATGGGGTAGTCATGTACACAGTTCGTAGTATATTCTAACTAGAAGCGTCCCCATCACTATGGGAACGCCTCTGTGTTAGAATATACTGTCGGATATGAGTTTCACGATCTAACTCATATCCGACAGTATATTCTAACATAGAGGCGTTCCCATGGTGATGGGGACGCTTCAAGTTAAAATATACCATCGGATTGGAGAAAACTCTGATCCGATGGTATAATAGGGACTCCTGACTTTACATTGAAAGTCAACGGGGGACGGATCCGTTTGAAATTGCACCATATTGTGTCAACGTCAAACGGATCCGTCCCCATTGACTTGCATTGTAATTCAGGACGGATCCGTTTGGCTTCGCACGGCCAGGCGGACACCAAAATGACTTTTTTTTCATGTCCGTGGATCCTCCAAAAATCAAGGAAGACCCACGGACGAAAAAACGGTCACGAATGGTAACACTGACATGGAAAAGGATCTAGGAATTTTAATAAACAGCAAACTAAGCAGCAAAAACCAGTGTCAGGCAGCTGCTGCCAAGGCCAACAAGATAATGGGTTGCATCAGAAGGGGCATAGATTCCCGTGATATGAACATAGTCCTACCACTTTACAAATCGCTAGTCAGACCACACATGGAGTACTGTGTACAGTTCTGGGCTCCTGTAAACAAGGCAGACATAGCAGAGCTGGAGAGGGTTCAGAGGAGGGCAACTAAAGTAATAACTGGAATGGGGCAACTACAGTACCCTGAAAGATTATCAAAATTAGGGTTATTCACTTTAGAAAAAAGACGACTGAGGGGAGATCTAATTAATATGTATAAATATATCAGGGGTCAGTACAGAGATCTATCCCATCAGCTATTTATCCCCAGGACTGTGACTGTGACGAGGGGACATCCTCTGCGTCTGGAGGAAAGAAGGTTTGTACACAAACATAGAAGAGGATTCTTTACGGTAAGAGCAGTGAGACTATGGAACTCTCTGCCTGAGGAGGTGGTGATGGTGAGTACAATAAAGGAATTCAAGAGGGGCCTGGACGTATTTCTGGAGCTTAATAATATTACAGGCTATAGCTACTAGAGAGGGGTCGTTGATCCAGGGAGTTATTCTGATTGCATGATTAGAGTCGGGAAGGAATTTTTTATTCCCCTAAAGTGGAGAAAATTGGCTTCTACCTCACAGGGTTTTTTGCCTTCCTCTGGATCAACTTGCAGGATAACAGGCCGAACTGGATGGACAAATGTCTTTTTTCAGCCTTATGTACTATGTTACTATGAATCACGGAACAACGGAACCCCGTTTTGCGGACCGTGAAAAAATATGGTTGTGTGCATGAGGCCTAAAGCACAACATCAGCTCCGCCGAGCCCCCGGCCAAGTATTGAAGTGGTGTCCGAGATCCCCAAGGGTCAAGTAACTGTAAGTTTTCATATGAAATATGTTTATGTTATACACATATAGCATCCACTGTGCCACACAATATATAGTATACCGCTACACTGTGCCAAAGGAGTGGGGTTTACACAGGAGGAGGGAGGTGCGAAGCGCGCTGGAGGGGCCCTTACAAATATTTGCTGTGGGGCCCAGTCACTTCTAGTTACGCCCCTGGTCAGTACAGAGATCTCTCCCATCATTTATTTATTCCCAGGACTGTGACGAAGGGACATCCTCTGCGTCTGGAGGAAAGAAGGTTTCTACACAAACATAGAAGAGAATTCTTTGTGGTAAGAGCAGTGAGACTATGGAACTCTCTGCCAGAAAAGTTGGTGATGGTGAATTCACTAAAAGAGTTCAAGAGGGGCCTTATAGTTATAGTTATTAGATTTCTGGAGAAGCTCCTTTACGGTGTCAGTAAATGCAACACAATATATTTCAGCAGTTTCCAATGTACTGCAACTTTGCTTTCAAGCCTTACTAGGAACCCTAAACCCATTCCAAATTGTTGATTCCCACGAGACTCCTTAAAGGGAGTCTGTCAGCTACTTTAAGCATTTTAGACTGCTTATATCATGACATAGCACAGTTGACCAACATAAAAATAGTACCTGTAGTGTTTCTTTCACTTGTCCACAAATGGAAAATAAACACTTTATAACAATATGCAAATTAGGGCCTGCAAGTGCCCAGATAACCGCTCCCCTTGGATTCCTTTGGCATGCCCTGCTCTCCTTATTCATCCTCCTCCTCTGGTTCAGATCTCACGTGAGCCATGGTCACCACCGGGCCTGAGCAAGCACACTGTTAACATCAGTGCCTCTTCCCATAGTGGGCAGATCTAAACCAGAGGAGGATGAATAAGGAGAGGACGGCGGGCCAGACGAATCCAAGGGGAGTGGTTGTCTGGGCAAATCAGAGAGAGTCTTGGGCACTTGCAGCCAGTGTCGAACTGGGGGGCCTAGGACCCACCAGTGGAATTGATTTTGGGGGCCCACCCTAAAGCTGGAGATATTACTTGTTAATTTTTCAGTCTCACGTACATGAATGTATGCATTTTAGCACACAATACAGTATGCTAAAAAGAACAGTATTGTGCACTGCACTATATCAAATTGTTTCTCATTAAGCAACTCATATAGTTCACAACTGTGTCTGTTATTTACAGTCAGTAGTTTGGACAGCAGCCACACGTGGACATTCCATGTCCTAGATGAACCACCCAATCCCCCAGCCAGCCTAAACAATATCCAAAGTGAAGGAAATGTTTCCTGCATATTCAAAAGGATAAGTTTATTGAAGTGATCGCAGTAGTGCCACGGCTCCCTCACAGCTCACCAAATACAGCGCCGTACATTGTATGTGAGCCGCGCCTAGGCCACTTGATCAATGAACTTGATGTCACATGGCCTAGGAAAAGCACAGAGAAGGGTACAGCTCTCACAGGAGCACCTGTGCTTTCTCAAACAGCTGATCGGCAGTGGTCCTGGGTGTCAGACCCCCACCGATCAGATACTGATGACCTATCCACAGGATATGCCATCAGTTATAATATCTCAAAAAAACTCTTCAAATATACGGTACATTGTGAGTTGGATATTTAAAGATGGCGCCCACTCGCAAGCGCAGCAGGTGCTATAGCCACTAAGTGCTTGCTGTTTTACACAGCAGACATCGAGGGCTAATGTATGCAATTGACAATAACGTCAGTCACACACTTTCAACTCCTAAGATGCCATAATCAAATGTGACTACAACATCTGGGAGCTCAAAAACCTAGTGGGAATCGGGGTACCCAGATAGTGCCTGGTCCCTAGGCCACTCCTCCGGTGAGCCCTGCTGGACCGTGACCCGGCACAGCCATTCTTGGTCCCAGATCACCTACTCGAGGTCTGAGTCCGAGGGAGGCAGTGCCACTTGCTCCCTGAGAGCGTTCAGGCTGGCATCAGCCACTAACATCACCTGAAACCCCTGACCGCACGTGGCCAGAATAGACGAGACTGCCACATCCTCTGTCAGGTCCCCGGGACCTGTCTCCGGGCCTCCATCTGACAGGGCAGCCACTTGGTCGGAAGGGGGAAAGCCAAGTCGCCAGTCCAGATGGACTAAGCTGGCCCTCTGACATCCCGGTTGTGGAGGAATCCTGCACTGAAGCTTTACCTGGGAGCCCTATCTCTCCTGGGACAGCCCTGACATAATTTTCATCCTCCTCCATCGTCTACCCCCTGCTTGTCCCCTCAATAGCCACACCTGAGGACAACAGGTCCCATCATGCTTGCTGGCCACATCCTGGGGCCTGAGCACAGCTGGCGTGAATGACCCCCTCCCCGTTGAGGGGAGAGGCACACATTACATTCCCCCAATGACCCCCATATCCCCATCAACAGGCATGTTATGAACAATAACAGTATCAACAGGGGTGGACATGACATCACATTCTGGGGGATCGGACCTCAGGATGTCAGCGGCCACATACTTAGACACAAGCTGCCCCAGGTCCGTCCGCAGATAAAAAACTGGCAGGGATATTTGCGGATACCCCCACCTCCCTTACTCCTCGATCAACCCCCCTGTCCAAATAGACCTTAGCGACGGGCAGCACCGGTTCTACTCCATCCGATCCCGGAGACAGTAAGGGATCTCCCGGGCAATAAATCATGGGGTGCCACCAGTTCAGGCTGTACCAGTGTCATCTCAGCGCCGGTGTGTCTAAGTCCCATGGTCACGGCCTGGCCCACGGTGACCGGTTGAACATTGTCAAGGGACCTCCCACAACCCCCACCCACACCCACACACACACAACACAGTGGACGGTTTCTGGGTTGATGACTGGGACGGGTCCCTCAGGCGCTGTGGAGACGTGGCCTTGAAGTGTCCTGGCTGTTTACACAAGTGGCAAAGTCGGTGTTCCCCCACCGACGTGGAAAGTGAAGCTGGGGCGGGTGCCCACTTGGGCCTTAGGGAAGAGTGTGTCTTACACCCTCTCCAGCCGACAGGTTTCCGGGCCTCTGAAGTTCTGTTGTTGGTGTATTCATCAGCCAGGGTTGCTGTTGCGGAGGCCCCCTTTCGCTTCCGGTCACGGAGGTACTGCTGGAGATCCTCCAGGCAATTCCACAAGAACTGTTCTGTGGCAACAAGCTCCTTCAGCTGCTGGACGGTGGTGAGCTCCAATCCTGTGGTTTCCAAGGCCCGCATGTGATCGGCCCAGCTCTGGGTAGAACCCCGCTGCAAATTCCTGGGCTTTTTCTAGTACGACTCAGGGGTTAAGTTATACTGCCTGACCAGAGCCTGTTTGGTGTCCTCATAGCTCAGAATGGTCTCGCTGGGCAGGTACCCAAAGATTTCAAGAGCTTTGCTTTTCTCCTGAGCCGTGGCGAGATGAATATGACCAACTGGTCCTCTGGCAGCTGGTACTGATGGCAGGCTGTCTCAAATGCCAACAAAAAGGTGTCCAGGTCCCCATCCTTGTCCAGTAGAGGAAAGTCCTCTGCCCGCAGTTTGGGAATCCGGACCTCTGGAGACTGGCATCGGGCTGGAGAGGGCTGCTGGAATTTGAGCTTCAGCTGGAGCATTTGTAGCTGGTGCTCACACCTGCAGCTCAGAGGCTGCCTGGTCTCCGGCCTGGAGACGGTCCAGGGCAGCGTGTAGGAGAGCAGCTGAGCCTGCCAGGCTGGGAGGATGGGCAGGTGGAGTGAGGACCACCGCGGACCTCACCTCCGGCAACTGGCTCCTTGGGGAACTTTGGCTGTGCTCCCCATTACCTTGAATAAAGTTGCCTTCTACCTCCTCTCGGCCCCCTATCTGGACCGCGTCCTCCCCGCCATCATTCATAGCCTAGGCCATCTCCTTAACCTTGCTTCATGTGTAACTGCCCATCATTGCCACGGATGGTCACTGACACAGACTGCCACCTGATGCACACACACCTTACTGTATTTGCACTCAGACTGTCTAGTGTTGAGCTGATCTTAAGACTCCAGCGGCAAAAGCTACCACTGGTCGTCTTTAGTGTCTGGGAGTATGGGACTCACACACACTAGTATCTCAATCCCACTTTGCTGCCACCAATATGTGACGAATACCACGCCTCGAATACCAGATTAACCACATGCGCCATGCAGGGCGCATGGCTCAGCACTCCTTGACGCAGCGCCTACACCATGTTCTTCCCGTTGTCGGTGACCATGAGTCCGAACTTAAGTTGCCGAGGAGACAGCCAGGATTCAATTTCTTGATGGAGGACGCAAAGCAGTTCCTCCCCTGTGTAACTGTTCGTCCAGGCAAACTAGGTGCAGAACAGTGTGACACCGCTGTGCCCTGCACATGTGATATGCTGGAGGACCACTCCAAATTGTGCTTGCAATGGAGGCTGAGGACGAGGTGGAGGATGAGGAGGCAGTGGAGGACATTGGCGCAGGACCCACAGTTGAGACCATGGAGGCGGCAGTGCCATCACCTGGCCAAGTTGCTGGTGTGGCTGGGCAGGAACCACATTTACACAGTGGGTCGTAAAGGACATGCAAAAGGACGTAAAAGATATTGCAAGGGGAAAAATTTCGTTCAGTAGAATTTGATAAAACGCTATTTTTATAATATGTAAATTACCTTGCTACCAGCAAGTAGGGCGGCTACTTGCTGGTAGCAGCCGCATCCTCCGATCCTAATGACGCCCCCTCCGCATTGTGATTGACAGGGCCAGGGAACGGAATCGTTCTCTGCTGGCCCTGCCTGTTTTCATTCAATATCTGGCGCCTGCGCCGCGGCCGTACCTATCTTCAATCTGCGCAGGCGCACTGAGAGGCGGCCACTCACTCGGCCGCTCCATCCTCAATGCGCCTGCGCTGATGACGTCACATCTACACCCGGCGCAGGCGCATTGAGGAGCGAGCGGCCGAGTGAGTGGCCGCCTCTCAGTGCGCCTGCGCAGATTGAAGATAGGTACGGCCGCGGCGCAGGCGCCAGATATTGAATGAAAACAGGCAGGGCCAGCAGAGAACGATTCCGTTCCCTGGCCCTGTCAATCACAATGCGGAGGGGGCGTCATTAGGATCGGAGGATGCGGCTGCTACCAGCAAGTAGCCGCCCTACTTGCTGGTAGCAAGGTAATTTACATATTATAAAAATAGCGTTTTATCAAATTCTACTGAACAAAAATTATTATTTTACTTATGTATGCAGAGATCGCAGTGTAGGGATTATTATTAAACAAAAAAATAAAAAACGGTTTAGTGGGCTGACAGAAGCCCTTTAACTATGACCTTCACAGCAGCCTGCCTTTTAACAGTGACCTCCACAGCAATCCCCCTTTTTTAGTGACCTCCACAGTACCCTGTCTCGTTAACAGTGATTTGCACAATAACCCGCCCCCTTAACAGTGACCTCCACAGAGCTCTGTTCCCTTAAAATGTGACCTCCACAACACCCCCTCCCTTAACAATGACCTCTACAGCACCCTGCCCCTTAACACTGACCTCCATGGTAGGTCGTCCACTTAACATTGACCTCCACCGTTCCGTGACCCCTTAACAGTGACCTCCACAGCAGCCCGCCCCTTTAGCAGTGACCTCCACAGCAGCCCGCCCCTTTAACAGTGACCTCCACAGCGGCTGCCCCTTTATTCCGTGACCTCCACAGTACCCCATCTTCTTATCAGTGATTTCCACAACACCCTGCCCCCTTAACAGTGGCCTCTACAGCAATCTGCCCCTTAACACTGACCACCATAGCGGACCGTTCCCCTTAACTGTGACCTCCATAGCAGCCTGCCTCTAGGGTGGCCAGAGGTCCGGTTTTTGGCTGGACAGTCCAGCTTTTATACTCCCTGTCCTCCTCCTGGCGCAGGGCCTGGACGGACACAGGGATGTACTTTGAACAGCTCACTCTCAGACAGCAGCACTGTGCTGTCTGAGCGTGAGCTGCAGGGAGAAATGTCACCCACCCTCCTGACAGAAGTTGATTTTTACCTTTGATTTTTCAATCTCCCTCAGAGTGGGAGGGGGCATGGCCTAACCTGACCGGGGGGGTGGCTTAACTGAACTGGGGGCGTGGTTTTTAAATCCATCTTTTGAGGGTGGCCTGAATGGCCACCCTACCTGCCCTCTTAACTGAGACCTCCACAGCATTCTGCTCCCTTAACAGTGTCATCCACAGCATCCTGCCCCTTTAAAGCTGACCTACAGCAGTGAAGAAAAATGGCTGGGTTGTTATGGAAACAAGGTGTAAAACTGTGTGCATGTGGAGACTAAGGGCCTGCGAGCTTCTATTGGCTGATAAGGGACATGTGACCGTGTGTATAGCAGTTGGAATATGAAGAGAAAGACCTGCAGGCTTCTATTGGCTAATGCATTTTTGGGGAATATCTCAGAAATGGTACTTCCTAGAGAGCTGAGACCCGGTCTAAAACCTTCCCAGATACCTGATGTAGGGTTGGGCAATAAACTGGTATTAACAATATACCGCGGTATTAAGAAACAGCGATATGGCGATATTGCCATTTCTTAATTACCGCTGTATTTTAGTGATGTCATAGGGGCAGTCGCACGTCACAGTGCTGAATGCCTCTAAAACGTCCGGCACACATTACAGCCGGCACAGTGGAGAAGGAGAGAGTCCCTCCCCACTGTGATCCGACTGCCGCTGTGCCACCAATGAGAAGGTAATAGTGAGGAGGAGGGGAGGGGCTGTGGCCGCTGCGCCACCAATGAGAATTACACTCAATTCAAATATAGACTGTGGCGCCGGCCGTATCACATACCCAGCACTCGGTCTCAATGACAGGAAGCAGCGATCCCGTTAACCCAAGGTAATTTACCCCTCAAATGCGGCACCTGAGGGGTTAATTGGCATGGTTCGGTGGGATCCCTGTCATTGAGGCCGAGTGCCGGCTGTGTGATATGGCTGGCACCCGCAGTTTGTATTATTAGGTTAATTAAATTCATTGGTGGCGCAGTGCGTCCCCCCCATACCGCCATATTATAAATTATAATCATTGGTAGCGCAGTGCACCCAAGCCCCCCAGTATTATAATCATTGGTGGCAGTGGCCACAGGGTCCCCTCCCCTCTTCATTGGTGGTGCAGTGGCAGCTTCTGATCGGAGCCCCAGCAGTGAAATCTCAGGGCTCCAATCGGTTATCATGGCAGCCAGGATGCTACTGAAGCCATCCATGGCTGCCATGGTAATCTCCGTGCTGCCGTGTGCACAAAGCACAGGGCAGCAGGGACAGTGTGAGACCCTATGCACCCTAATAGATCTCTATTAGGGTGAATAGGACAAGGGATGAAAAGATCCCAGGTTTTAGCCCCTAAGGGGGCTAATAGTTATTAAATAAAAAAAGTTAAAAAAAAGTAAAAAAATTAAATTAAATTACAATTTTAAATCACCCCCTTTCCAAATTTACATAAAAAATATAAACAATTAAAGAAAAACTAATTAGGTATCGCCACGTCCGAAAAAGTCCAAACTATTACAGTATTGAGAAATATCTCCTATGTGGTGAAAGCCGTAACAGAAAAAAAATGTAAAAAACCACACTATTCTCCATTTTTTTAGTCTCCCTCTCCCCTAAAAAATAGGATAGGACTGTTCTATTATGGGCCGCACGTTCCATAAATTGCAGAATGCGCACTTTTTTTTGGCATTGAATTTTTCGTTTGCGTGGTATCGAGTATTGCATTACTTTTTTATGGGACCAATATTGAATCAAAATGTTGGTATTGTGACAACCCTAGTCACGGGGGTATAAGTCCTTTAGGTCACAAAGAAATGGCATCTATTGGCTGTAAACCCCCAGAGCCAGGAGACTGGCGCTGGATAAGTCGCTGCACTCTGGGGACTGCTGCACAGAGAGACCGGCGCTGGATAACAGTCGCTGCACTCTGGTGGCTGCTGCACAGACAGGCCGGGGCTGAGAACAGTCACTGCGCTCTGGGGGCTGCGGTAATATGGCTGCAGTGTGTAGGGACTAAGAACCATATGGGAAGCGCCAGTCTTTAGTAAATGACCCCCAATGTTTTATTTGACTGAAAGGAAGGTGACCTTCCTGACAATGTGCACACTCTAAACTACCCACTTATCAGAGTTTTCCGCTAGGATGTCCCATTTTCTATTAGAGCGATGAAGATGGCTGATCACTGCTATCTCCAGCACTCCCATAGAGAACGAATGGAGCAGCAGGGGGCCCGGCCGCTCCATCAGATTTGGGGGGGGGGGGGGGGCGGTGACCCCGTTCTTGGTGGGCAACTAAGAGATATTACTGCATGGGGGCATCAAGGAGCAAGGAGACATTATAATGTATGGGGGCAACAAGGAAACACGAGTACATGTTTTGAGTGTTTTTTTTTCTCTAAATGGGCATTTATCGCGATAATTTTCTATATATCGTTATCGTGGGAATATTTTTGATATCGCCCAACCGTATCCTGATGTACCTGTGTGCCAAATTTCGTGATTGTAAATGCGACGGTTCAGATTCCTTTAGCGGACACACACACATACACTCAGCTTTATATATTAGACTAGTAGAAGGACCCGGCTTCGCACGGGTATATTTCACCTATTTCATTTAATATTTGTAATGTGTCGTTAAAAGATAGACAGTATCCCCCATAACAGTGACCTCCACAGCCCCCACCCCTTAACACTGACCCCCCAAAGTGCCCCACCTCCCTAAAATGGGACCTTCACAGCAGCCCACCCCCTTAACTTTGACCTTCACAGCAGCCTGCCCCTTTAACAGTGAGTTCCGCAGCACTCCACCCCCTTGACAGTGACCTCCACAGGGACCCGCCCCCTTAACAGTAACATCTACAGCACCCGTCCCTTAACACTGACCATAGGTTACAGTCCCCTTAACTGTGACCTCCACCATTCCCGGACCCCTTAACAGAGACCTTCACAGCGGCTGCTCCTTTAACAGTGACTGCCACAGTACCCCGCTCCCTTAACAGTGACCTCCACTGTACCCTAGGACCTAAGCGTGGCTTCTATGCACCTAAAATGGGACCTTCACAGTATATTCTAACACAGAGGCGTTCCCATAGTGATGGGGACGCTTCAAGTTAGAATATACTAAGAACTGTGTACATGACTGCCCCCTGCTGCCTGGCAGCACCTGATCTCTTACAGGGGGCTATGATACGCACAATTAACCCCTCAGGTGCGGCACCTGAGGGGTTAATTGTGCGGGTCACAGCCCCATGTAAGAGATCAGGTGCTGCCAGGCAGCAGGGGGCAGTCATGTACACAGTTCTTAGTATATTCTAACTTGAAGCGTCCCCATCACTATGGGAACGCCTCTGTGTTAGAATATACTGTCGGATCTGAGTTTTCACGAAGTGAAAATTCAGATCTGAAAAAGCTTTTATGCAGACGGATCTGCGATCTGTCTGTGTGAAAGTAGCCTACGGACACGGACGCGGATGACAATCTTGTGTGCATCCGTGTTTTTTCACGGACCCATTGACTTGAATGGGTCCGTGAACCGTTGTCCGTCAAAAAAATAGAACAGGTCATATTTTTTTGACGGACAGGAAACACGGATCACGGACGCGGATGAACAACGATGCATTTTCCGAGTTTTCAACGGACCCATTGAAAGTCCATGGGTCCGCAGAAAATCACGGAAAACGGAACAACGGACACGGATGCACACAACGGTCGTGTGCATGAGGCCTAAGAAAAAAATAAAAACTTTAAAAAAAATCTACATTTTCTTTGCATTGCCATATTCTGACAGCCATAATTTTTTTATATTTCAGTCTACAGAGCTGTATAAGGCTTGTTTTTTGTGTAACGAACTATATTTTTTAATTAGTCAATGGCAGATCTTACACTATAGGCAGGGTGTTGAAGGGTGCACTTATCTGTTTGGGAAGCCAAACCCAAACACTCAAAGTTTAGGTAATATAAATGAATAAATAGGATAGGCACTCCTCCTTCTGGTACACATGCAAGATATACAAATTTTATTAAGAGAATTTTTTTTTTTTAATTAAAAACACAATGATATTAAAAAAATAAAAAAACATAATTCATTTTTAGATAATCAACCCCACAATTAGATACAATACAATATACCAATTGACATACACTCACCTAAATAATTATTAGGAACACCATACTAATACGGTGTTGGACCCCCTTTTGCCTTCAGAACTGCCTTAATTCTACGTGGCATTGATTCAACAAGGTGCTGATAGCATTCTTTAGAAATGTTGGCCCATATTGATAGGATAGCATCTTGCAGTTGATGGAGATTTGAGGGATGCACATCCAGGGCACGAAGCTCCCGTTCCACCACATCCCAAAGATGCTCTATTGGGTTGAGATCTGGTGACTGTGGGGGCCATTTTAGTACAGTGAACTCATTGTCATGTTCAAGAAACCAATTTGAAATGATTCGAGCTTTGTGACATGGTGCATTATTCTGCTGGAAGTAGCCATCAGAGGATGGATACATGTTCTCATTCTGTTTACGCCAAATTCGGACTCTACCATTTGAATGTCTCAACAGAAATCGAGACTCATCAGACCAGGCAACATTTTTCCAGTCTTCAACAGTCCAATTTTGGTGAGCTCGTGCAAATTGTAGCCTCTTTTTCCTATTTGTAGTGGAGATGAGTGGTACCCGGTGGGGTCTTCTGCTGTTGTAGCCCATCCGCCTCAAGGTTGTGCGTGTTGTGGCTTCACAAATGCTTTGCTGCATACCTCGGTTGTAACGAGTGATTATTTCAGTCAACGTTGCTCTTCTATCAGCTTGAATCAGTCGGCCCTTTCTCCTCTGACCTCTAGCATCCACAAAGCATTTTTTGCCCACAGGACTGCCGCATACTGGATGTTTTTCCCTTTTCACACCATTCTTTGTAAACCCTAGAAATGGTTGTGCGTGAAAATCCCAGTAACGGAGCAGATTGTGAAATACTCAGACCGGCCCGTCTGGCACCAACAACCATGCCACGCTCAAAATTGCTTAAATCACCTTTCTTTCCCATTCTGACATTCAGTTTGGAGTTCAGGAGATTGTCTTGACCAGGACCACCCCCCTAAATGCATTGAAGCAACTGCCATGTGATTGGTTGACTAGATAATTGCATTAATGAGAAATAGAACAGGTGTTCCTAATAATTCTTTAGGTGAGTGCATATAGCCCAAAGAAACAAATCACAATAGTATACACATGATCAGTGGTGATGTAGTTAATAATCAGACTCCATGATTGTCTGTTCCACACTCCATATATAGAAATAGATAAATAAAAGTCCTGAGAAGAGCGCTTAATGTATAGAGTTAATAAATGTCTTGGGAAAAGGTCTCAATGTCTTGAGGCTGAAGCGATACAAGAAAAGTAATAAATGTTGAGCTCCACTATCTTAGTTCATCATTGGTAATAAATGTTGAGCTCCATTACCTCAGTTCATCATTGATAAGCAACAGAGTGATGAACGCTATTGGTAAATTGTAGACAAAGCAGTACTGCTTGTTATAGCAACTAACTACAGTATAGGAGGCTTGTGGGGCTGTGCACTCACCCCTGCCTTTGTGTATCGTCTTTGAATGTGGTTGCAAGCGATATCAATGGTGTTCAATGTTCAGCTCTCAGCGTTCTGCTGTGTAGACACGTGTCAGACCACGTGTTTCTTTCTTGTCAAGTAGATACTTTGTTTCAAAGGTGAATACTGCGGCGCTCCAGAAGCCAATTGCTTGAAAGGAAAAATAACTTTCTTTAGATGAATGTCGACATTCCAGCAACCTCTATATTCATGTGACATATAGCGCCAGACGCGTTTCGGAGCTACGGCTCCTTCTTCAGTGGCTGTATGTCACATCAAACACTTGGCTTATTTATACAGTTTTTTCATTTACAAAATCAGAACTGGAATCATTAATCCAATCAACACACCTAAAACACGTACATGGATCAAAAGACTATTCCAAACTTCCATACTCTTTCTCTGTGTATTGTATTTTCCTATAGCATTCATATAAAACATTATGTAGATCCAAATCATGCATCAAAATGTTATTTTTTATACTTTTTTCATATCTGCGGAATTAATGAGTTTTTTTCAGCGATTTCTAACTTATATGTGTGTTTTTTTAGGGACATATTCCTTTCATTGCTGCCATTATATTGGGTTGAAAATAATTTAAAAAAAAGGGTAAAAAAGTTTAAAAAAGGGGGAGCAAGGAAAAGAAGTGAGAAAAAACATAGAAATCTGTATAAAGCATATTTTATTCATAGCATATTTAGTTCAATCCTTTAACACCCGTATACAGAGTCACATTAATAATTCCTAATGTACCCTCAACATAATCAGCCTTTTTATATATTAATTTTTATGTCTGCATTTTCATGTATTTATTCTCTTACATACGAGTATGAGTCTTTAGGGTTATTTTTCTATTTCTTTACATTACTCAATGATATACTTGAACCATTTATATAGCTACATGTACTTTGTCCACTGATCCCCGCTATTTATATAGCTACGCGTACTTTGTCCACTGATCCCCTCTATTTATATAGCTACACGTACTTTGTCCACTGATCCCCTCTATTTTTATATATGTAAAGCTACATTGAGAAAATGGCACTCAACTCAATAAAATACATTAATATATATGTAAATAGACATTCTCAACATCCTAACGATGAAAGAGGTAGGAGCCTAGACCCAAGGGGAGATTGGGGTGCTGGTAAATGTGACAGCCGGACCCCAATGTCCCATCGGACCCGGGCCCAAACCCCCTCATTCCAAAAAAAACTAAAAGCTCCATATCAGCAATAAGTCCTTTTGGGATTAATATTTCAAAATCAAAAATCCTCCTAGATTCAGCCTGTAACATACTCGCAATGTGGTTGCCACCTCTCCAATTCCGTTGAACACTCTCTATAGACATAAACCAAAGACCTCTAGGGTGTTTATTATTTTTTGGTAACAAGGTCCCTATTGTTTTATCTTTAAACTATGTATTTGCTGGTTTATTAGAGCTAGGCATGTTTACCTGAGTTAGTCTGTCTAAGATGGTCAAAACATCTGTAATTACCTTATAATAACAGCTTTCATTAATGTCCTCTGTCCATTTCCACTGCTCCCTTAAAAGACAGTTGCTATGGCTTGCCTGTCTCTGGCTAAGAAGACAGGAAGACGGAGGGGCAGTCCTTCACAATGCATGCCTGCATTAGGCTTCAGGCTGGGTTCACACCTGAGCGTATCCGATAAGCGCTGTTTACAGGCGTTTTTATCGGGCGTCTTTGAGGCGTATTTTGGGGCGCGCTATTGACCACAGAGGCGTACAATGAAAAACACAGAGGTGTTACGCGTGACAATACGCCACAAAGAAGCTTCTTGGGGCGTAGGGCGTTTTAAAGCGCGTTTGTAAGCGCTGTAAAACGCTCAGGTGAGAACCATGTTCATAGGGAAACTGGTTTTTGCCTGTTGAGCGTTTTACAGCGTGTAGGAACACGCTGTAAAACGCTCAGGTGTGAACCTAGCCTGAGAGTGAGGAGGCGTGTCTCTCAGTAATCCAATCTGATTGGCTGGCAGAAAGCTGCTGGCTACAGCAAGTGTGTATAGGAAGTGAGGGAAAGAAGTTTTGACCTCAGAGAACTGGCAGAGGAGCCATCTTCAGAAGGACCTCATATTGTAAATGTCTAAACAGCCGTAACTAAGGGAAATCCTCAAAGAAAACAGTGGTATGTGAAGAAACTAAAGACTGCTTTATGCATAATGCTGCTGCAGCAGTAACATATGCTAAAAAATATTTTTTGGATGAAAACCCTTTAAGTAGATAGTGCCAATGTTTTTTTTATTATTTTCTCCAGTACTTTATATTGGGAATTAAATGGAAGAATAACCCTCATTTTTTCGTCTGTTCATTTTTTTTTGGAACAAAAAATTAAACTCCATTTTCCTAACCCTTTCTAAGGACGTATGTATTACATTCTGTTATTAATCATTATTTACAAATTCACTAGTCATGTATTTTGCTTCTTCCTCAAATTGCGTATCCAAACTACAGGGTTTTTATTTTATTTTTCCTGTTACGGCGCTCACCACATAGGAAATTTTTTTGATATTTTAATAGTTTGGACTTTTCAGACGTTGCAATATGTAATATGTTTATTTATTTATTTATTGTTTATATATTTTATATGAAAATTGGGAAAGGGGGTGATTTATAGTTAATAGTTAGGTGTTTTTTTTTTTTTTTACTTTTTATTTAATAAATATTTCCCCCCTTAGGGGCTAGAACCTGGGATCTTTTCATCCCTTGTCCTATTCACCCTGATAGAGCTCTATTAGGGTGAATAGGACTTCACACTCTCCCTGCTGTCCTGTGCATAGTACACACAGCAGCAGGGAGCTTACCATGGCAGCCAGGGCTTCTGTAGCATCCTGGCAACCGATCGGAGCCCCAGGATTACACTGCTGGGGCTCCGATCAGAAGCTGCCACTGCCACCAATGAGGAGGAGGGAAGAGGGGACCCTGTGGCCACTGCCACCAATGATTTTAATACTGGAGGGTGCACTGCACCACCAATGATAATTAACCTTTAATACAGATAGCCGACACCCGACCTCTGACAGAGAGCTGCGATCAGCGCAAGTTAACCCCTCAGATGCCGCACCCACCTCCTGTATCTGTAAGAGGACCTTTCATGGGTCCATACTTTATTAACTAAGTAGCAGGACATGTAGAGCGGCGCCCAGGGATCTCCCTGCACTTACTATTATATCTGGGTGCCACTCCGTTCGCCCCCGCTGTGGCCTCCATTACCGTCTCCCACACTGTATGCTAATTACTACTATCGGAACACCAGGGAGGAGACATCTCCCTGGGCGTTGCTTCTCCCTGGCTGTAGTGCTGTCCAATCGCAACGCAGAGCATCACAGCCAGGGAGAAGGAATGCCCAGGGAGAGAAGCTGATGTCTCCTCCCTGGTGTTCCGATAGTAGTTTAAAGAATATCATAATAAAGACCCTATGGGTCTTTCGTTTATGGATATAGAGAGTGTTCAACGGAATTGGAGAGGTGGCAACCATATTGCGAGTATGTCACGGGCTGAATCTAGAAGGGTTTTTGATTTTGAAACATTAATCCCACAAGGACTTAATGCTGATATGGAGCTTTTTGTTTTTTTGGAATGACGGGGTTTGGGCTCAGGTCCAATGGGACATTGGGGTCCAGCTGTCACATTTACCAGCACCCCAATCTCCCCTTGGGTCTGGGCTCCTACCCCTTTCATCGTTAGGATGTTGAGAATATCTATTTACATATATATTAATGTATTTTATTGAGTTGATTGCCAATTTTCTCAATGTAGCTTTACAGATATAGAGGGGATCAGTGGACAAAGTACATGTAGCTATATAAATGGATCGAGTATATCATTGAGATTTTTTTTTTTAAACCTAATATAATAAGTGAAAGTCATGTAAACAAAAATGAAAAATAACCCTAAAAACTCATATGTAAGAGAATAAATAGATGAAAATGCAGACTAGTCACAGGTGCATATCCATCAAGCAAATATTTCTCAGATCTATTGTTTGCATGTGAAATGTTTGCAGCCATTTTTTTTATCAACCATGTTTGCTTGATAGATACGCATGCACTTGTGACTATGAATATGCTAGTCTAAATTTTCTTGCAGTATACATTGAGGGTAGCGCCTCTTTTAGACAGAGCATAAATGTATAAATGTAGCTGGTTCCTACACTGCCCTGAAAATTGTAGGCTTAGGTAAATCCAAGAGAGGCGGTATATTAGTCTTAGGTATCCATCTGAGGAAGGCACCTTGATGCCTGGTAGATCGGCCTGACACAAATTTGATAAAAAAATGTGCGCAAAGAGATTCTATTTTTACATTTATAGTAGGTATGATACCACTTTAATTTAGAATGATCCCCATTTCTCTATTGTTTGTATGTGAAATGTTGTGCAGCCATTTTTTTTTATCAACCATGTTTGCTTGGTGGATATGCACATGTGAATATGGATATAAATGTGCTAGTCTAAATTTTCTTGTAGTATATATTGAGGGTAGCGTCTCTTTTAGACTGAGCAACGCCCATCTGCCTGGGGCTTCTGAGCAGAGTATACATGTAGCTGGTATCTACACTGCCCTGGAAATTGTAGGCTTAGAGAGGCGGTATATTGTAGTCCAAGAGAGGCAGTATATTAGTCTTAGGTACCCATCTGCAGAAGCCACCTTGACGCCTGGTAGATGAGCCCGACACATGTTTGATCAAAAATGTGCGCAAAGAGCTTCTATTTTTCAATTTATAGTAGGTATAATACCACTTTAATTTAGAATGATCCCTATTTATCAGCTCTATTGTTTGTATGTGAAATGTTATGTTGAAGGTACATTAGGAATTATTAATGTGGCTCTGTATACGAGTGTTAAAGGATTGAACTAAATATGCTATGAATAGAATATGCTTTATACAGATTTTTATGTTTTTTCCCACTTCTTTTCCTTGCTCCCCCGCCCCCTTTTTAAAACTTTTTTAACAATTTTTGGGTATATAATATAATGGGTATTTTTATATGTGACTATATACAATGGTGGGCAGCAATAAAAGGAATATGTCCCTAAAAAAATGCATGTATAAGTTAGAAAACACAGAAAAAACGCATCAATACCGCAGTATAGAAATAACATTTTGATGCATGATTTGGATCTACATGTTTTATATGAATGATATAGAAAAATACAATACACAGAGAAAGAGTATGGAAATGTGGACTAGAGTCTTTTGATCCATGTAGGTGTGTTGATTGGATTAATGATTCCGGTCCTGATTTTGTAAATGAAAAAACGGTATAAATAAGCCAAGTATTTGATGTGACATACAGCCACTGAAGAAGGAGCTGGAGCTCCGAAACATGTATGGCGTTCTATGTCACATGAATACAGAGGTTGCTGGAATGTCGACATTCATCTAAGGAAAGTTATTTTTCCTTTGAAGCAATTGGCTTCTGAAGGGCCGCAGTATTCACCTTTGAAAGTGAGTATCTACTTGACGAGCGGCAGGAGAAAGAAACACATGGCCTGACAGAACGCTGAGAGCCGAACACTGAGCACCATTGATATAGCTTGCAACCACATTCAAATACGATACACAAAGGCAGGGGTGAGTGCACAGCCCCACAAGCCTCCTATAGTTGGTTGCTATAACAAGCAGTACTGCTTTATCTACAATTTACAAATAGCATTCGTTACTCTGTTGCTTATCAATGATGAACTGAGTTAATGGAGCTCAACATTTATTGCCAATGAGGAACTGAGGTAGTGGAGCTCAACATTTATTAGCTTTCTTGTATCGCTTAAGCCTCAAGATATTGAGCGCTTTTCCCAAGACATTTATTTATCTCTATACATTGAGCGCTCTTCTCAGGACTTTTATTTATCTATTTCTATATATGGAGTGTGGAACAGACAACCATGGAGTCTGATTATTAACTAGATCGCCACCGATCATGTGTATACTATTGTAATTTGTTTATTTGGGCTATACATGTCAAGCGTTAATTGTATTGTATTTAATTGTGGGCTTGATTATCTAAAAATGAATTACGGTATGTTTTGTAATCTTTTTAATATCATTGTGTTTTTAATTTAATTTTTTTATTTGTCTGAATAAAATTTGTAAATCTTGCATACGTACTAGAAGGAGGAGTGCCTATCTTATTTATTCATTTATATTACCAGAACTGTATTTTTTTATTGGTATAATAATTGGTATTTTTGTGGTATGTACATCTTTTTGATCACTGTTATAAAAATTTTTGGGGGGAAGAAGATTTTTTCAGACGTGCCGCTACCTAATATGTTTATTTTTTACATATTTTTATATGTAAAAGTGGGAAAGGGGGTTGGTTATTTAAACTTTTAATATATATATATATATATATATATATATATATTTTTTTTTTTTTTACTTTTTTTTTCTTAAACTATTAGACCCCTTAGGGGCCTAGTACATGGGATCTTTTGATCCCCTCTCCTATTCACCCTAACAGATCTCTATTAGGGTGAATAGCATTTCTTCACTTTCCATTCTGAGCTATGCCTCGGGCAGCTCAGTATAGAGATTGCCATGGCAGGCCAGGATCGCTTCAGCAGCGTCCAGGCTGTCATGGAAAGCGGTCAGAGCCCCGCAATTTCACTGCGGAGAACTGACAAAGCATCTTATGGGTGGACAGAAGGACTGTTTCTCTATGTATTTTTATGTGGAGCCTCAATGTCAGTCTCATAGGAATGAATAGAGAAGTAACTTACTTAGTGTCCTGTGTCAGTTGGAGAGGCAAAATGCTATGGATCAGTAGGGAGGTCATAACTTACAAATACAATCACCGATAAGAAGATTACTTTCACTACTGTTTACATCATGTCAGTAACGTCATACTGTCAGTTTACATTATAAGTGAGTAAAATAAAATAAATACATTTTAAACAATCGTTCACTTTTTGATGACACATTTCCTTTTCTTTTTGAGGAAGGGATTAATTGTCGCAGGTGCTACAAATTAAACTGCATGACTCTATAAGCTTGCTGGTCTAATTATCTTCTTGCATGAAGTGGGAGATAAAATTCCTAAGTACCTTACTTTACTTTCCCATTATTGACTGTTGTAACTGGGATAATGACAAGCAGGAATGGAGGTTTTCTTTAGTGCACGCATGTATACACAACCAGACCAGAAGATCTCCAGTGATTACTGTGTGACAAATGTGAGCATGTTGCCCATCTGGAAACTTGCATTAGACATCTGGAAGAGCAAAATAAAACATTGAGGGTGATTGACAATCTTGGGAGGAGCATGCTGCTCCCTGAGCAAGCATTTAGTGGGGTAGCAACGTAAGCTGGAGATAAGGGTCAGGAGGAGCATGTAAGTAGATGGGTTAATGTAGTTAAGGGGAGTAGAAAGGGGTCCAATAAAAGTATTACTTCTCCTTTTATTGAGCTCCGAAGCAAAACTTCAAAGTTGAATAATGATGCCAGAGTGTCAGTCTCAGTCGGGACAAGAGTGCAGCTAGTAGTTAGGCGGATGGTAGTGCTGGTAGGGCTAGATAGATAGTAGTTATAGAGGATTCTCTAATCAAGAAGATGGATAGAATAATCAGTCTCCAAGACGGCCTCAACCAAATGGTTTGCTGTCTCCCTGATGCCAGGTTCAGCATGTTATGGATTGAATGGATAAAGTACTCAGATGGGCTGGTGATGACCCAGTTGATGTGGTCCATGTTGGAACCAATGACAGGATACATAGTAGGTGATAGGTCCTTAGAAATCATTGTAAAGCACTAGGTTCAAGGCTTAATGAGCAACTAAACCTTTAATGAAAGACCAAAGGGGCAGATGCGCTGCTTAGAGCATTCTGCCCTTCAGCTTTCTTTGGTTTTTGGAGCGTAAGCAGTATGGATCCACAAATCCATACACAATGTAGTTGTGCAAAATTTTGCAACTTTTAGGGGGCTTTTAGGCACCACTTGCCACCTTTCAAAGTAGAAAGTGGTGTTGGACTGGCATAGGTGATGCATAAGTATAAAAAGACGAAGGATAGGTTGGGAGCAGCAGGCTTGTAGTGACAGCTTACTGAAACCAACTATCTCTGTTGTCCTAATATTAGAGCCAATACACTGTTACTTCGCTGTTTTTTTATATGCTGTTTTTTCAAATATAGTAATAATACAGCTGATGGGATTCAAGGTTTAAGTCCCAAATATTATTAACAACACCCTGTGCATAAAGTACATGAGACGGAGCATAAAAGGTGCCCAGGGAAGACCAAAGTATATGCACCGGATAGAGATAACAGTTCAAAGGTCATCCAAATGAATTCATGTACCGTAGATATAAAAACAAAAATTGATATAAGTATCTTGACCACATTTACTCACTTCACGAGGGGGTGGTTAACTGGATAAGCTCAAGACACCAGTAAACCTTGATAAGCCCCCCAGCCAGGATCGCCTATCAGATGTGCAGAAGGATGAAGGCAGCCAGCATCAGTCAGGGCATCTATTCAAACTTCTTTTATTTGAAATTCAATAATCCGGCTCAACGCATTTCAGGACCATAGGGTCCCTTCATCAGGAGAAGCTTTACATAAAAACATATAGACATAAAAACATATGCACAGACAGTATGTGTATATATATATATATATATATATATATATATGTATATAAAACAAGGAATGTGGGCAGCACCACTATCTGTGTAGTTCAGTCGGAGTACCAGCAGCTGAGTAGGCGATCCACCTCCAAACAATGTAAAATAAATGAAATCCGCAGCACGTCCAAGTAGTGAAGAAGTAAAGAAGCTTTAATCACCAAGCATGCGACGTCAATCCTCTCAATGGGATTTTTCCCATTGAGAAAAATCTGCTTGAGAAAAATCCCATTGAGAGGATTGAAACGTTGCATGCTTGGTGATTAAAGCTTCTTTACTTCTTCACTACTTGGACGTGCTGCGGATTTCATTTATTTTATATATATATATATATATATATATATATATATATATATACACACTGCTCAAAAAAATAAAGGGAACACAAAAATAACACATCCTAGATCTGAATTAATTAAATATTCTTCTGAAATACTTTGTTCTTTACATAGTTGAATGTGCTGACAACAAAATCACACAAAAATTAAAAAATGGAAATCAAATTTTTCAACCCATGGAGGTCTGGATTTGGAGTCACACTCAAAATTAAAGTGGAAAAACACACTACAGGCTGATCCAACTTTGATGTAATGTCCTTAAAACAAGTCAAAATGAGGCTCAGTAGTGTGTGTGGCCTCCACGGGCCTGTATGACCTCCCTACAACGCCTGTGCATGCTCCTGGTGAGGTGGCGGACGGTCTCCTGAGGGATCTCCTCCCAGACCTGGACTAAAGCATCTGCCAACTCCTGGACAGTCTGTGGTGCAACGTGACGTTGGTGGATAGAGCGAGACATGATGTCCCAGATGTGCTCAATTGGATTCAGGTCTGGGGAACGGGCGGGCCAGTCCATAGCATCAATGCCTTCATCTTGCAGGAACTGCTGACACACTCCAGCCACATGAGGTCTAGCATTGTCTTGCATTAGGAGGAACCCAGGGCCAACCGCACCAGCATATGGTCTCACAAGGGGTCTGAGGATCTCATCTTGGTACCTAATGGCAGTCAGGCTACCTCTGGCGAGCACATGGAGGGCTGTGCGGCCCTCCAAAGAAATGCCACCCCACACCATTACTGACCCAATGCCAAACCGGTCATGCTGGAGGATGTTGCAGGCAGCAGAACGTTCTCCACGGCGGCTCCAGACTCTGTCACGTGCTCAGTGTGAACCTGCTTTCATCTGTGAAGAGCACAGGGCGCCAGTGGTGAATTTGCCAATCTTGGTGTTCTCTGGCAAATGCCAAACGTCCTGCACGGTGTTGGGCTGTAAGCACAACCCCACCTGTGGACGTCGGGCCCTCATATCACCCTTTGAGCAGACACATGCACATTTGTGGCCTGCTGGAGGTCATTTTGCAGGGCTCTGGCAGTGCTCCTCCTGTTCCTCCTTGCACAAAGGCGGAGGTAGCGGTCCTGCTGCTGGGTTGTTGCCCTCCTACGGCCTCCTCCATGTCTCCTGATGTACTGGCCTGTCTCCTGGTAGTGCCTCCATGCTCTGGACACTACGCTGACAGACACAGCAAACCTTCTTGCCACAGCTCGCATTGATGTGCCATCCTGGATAAGCTGCACTACCTGAGCCACTTGTGTGGGTTGTAGACTCCGTCTCATGCTACCACTAGAGGGAAAGCACCGCCAGCATTCAAAAGTGACCAAAACATCAGCCAGGAAGCATAGGAACTGAGAAGTGGTCTGTGCTCACCACCTGCAGAACCACTTCTTTATTGGGGGTGTCTTGCTAATTGCCTATAATTTCCACCTGTTGTCTATTCTATTTGCACAACAGCATGTGAAATTGATTGTCACTCAGTGTTGCTTCCTAAGTGGACAGTTTGATTTCACAGAAGTGTGTTTGACTTGGAGTTACATTGTGTTGTTTAAGTGTTCCCTTTATTTTTTTGAGCAGTGTATAATAAACGTATTAATCTGTTCACAACAATCTTATAAATGTATTACCTCATATTCTCTGTTTAGACCCCTTGGATGCAGCGTATCTAAGGTGTGTATCCAAAAGGCCTCTCTTCTAAGGAGAAGTCTTTTGATATCACCTCCTCTTCTAGGTCTCTTTATTTGTTCCAACACTTGAAACCGCAATTGTGCGACTGTGTGTTTAAATTTTTCAAAATGATATGGGACCGGTAACATACGTTTTTTTGTCCTTATGTCGGATTTATGCTTACTAATACGATCCCTCACTGCCTGCATTGTCTCGCCCACATACAAAAGGCCACAAGGACATTTAATAAGGTATATTACGTTTGCTGAGTCACAGGTAAAAAAAACTTTTACTCCAAAGCTTTTCCCAGTATGTGGATGGTGAGATGAAGGGCCTTTGATTATATGAGAGCACTGTAGACAATGCAGGCAGGGGGAAGTACCCATCCGTGGCGTGGATATCCGTTGCTGTTTCAATATGGCTTTAGTACTACCTAAATCTGCTTTCACTATTTTGTCACGATAACTAGGATTCTTTTTATTACAAATAAGAGTTTTTTTTTTTAATTCCTCAACCTGCGGATATGATTTATTCAACAAATGCCAATGTTTCCTGACAATATTGTCAATGCCCACATTAAATGGATGGTGTTTATGTATCAAAGCTATTCTAGACATATTGGCCCCATCTTTTGGTGTCATATCAACTTGTATCCCTTCCCTAGCTTCATTCAGAACAGTCAGCGGATAACCACGTTCCATGAATCTTTCTGTCATTTCTGCTATTCTTATATTTTGCGTAATAGGGTCTGAGACTATTCGTTTTACCCTTTGATATTGCGATCTAGGGATCGCTTTTTTTAGGGACACAGGGTGGGCACTCTTAAAATGGAGAATACTATTTCTATCAGTATCCATGCGATAAATATCAGTGGACAAATGACCACCAGGGTCCTTAACGACCATAGTGTCTAGGAAACTCACCATATTGGTGTCAGTGGTAACTGTAAACTGCAAACCGTCAATAGCAGAATTGAGATATTCCATGAAACTGGATAGGGTCTCACGCGGCCCCGCCCATATGCAAAAAATGTCATCGACAAATCTTTTCCAAATAATATTTTTTTTTTGAAATAATTCATTATTGTATACATTATTTTCTTCAAATGTCGACATAAATATATTTGCATAGGGCGGAGCCATGTTCGACCCCATCGCGGTACCACGCCTCTGTAGGTAAAATGTATCCATGAATAAGAAATAATTTTCATACAGGACAAGATGTAATAAATCAAGAAAAATTTCTTATTCTAATGTCGTATAATTGGTCCCATTCAATATGGTTGAAACAGCTTGTATACCCTCCTGATGACTAATGGAGGTATACAAACTGACAACCATCAATGGTCACCAGGAGGCTATCAGGGGGAACTGGACCTATTTCAGCGATATTTTTGAGAAAGAGTGGTGTATTTTTTGCATATGGGCGGGGCCGCGTGAGACCCTATCCAGTTTCATGGAATATCTCAATTCTGCTGTTGATGGTTTGCAGTTTACAGTTACCACTGACACCAATATGGTGAGTTTCCTAGACACTATGGTCGTTAAGGACCCTGGTGGTCATTTGTCCACTGATATTTATCGCAAGGATACTGATAGAAATAGTATTCTCCATTTTAAGAGTGCCCACCCTGTGTCCCTAAAAAAAGCGATCCCTAGATCGCAATATCAAAGGGTAAAACGAATAGTCTCAGACCCTATTACGCAAAATATAAGAATAGCAGAAATGACAGATTCTTGGAACGTGGTTATCCACTGACTGTTCTGAATGAAGCTAGGGAAGGGATACAAGTTGATATGACACCAAAAGATGGGGCCAATATGTCTAGAATAGCTTTGATACATAAACACCATCCATTTAATGTGGGCATTGACAATATTGTCAGGAAACATTGGCATTTGTTGAATAAATCATATCCGCAGGTTGAGGAATAAAAAAAAAAAACCCTCTTATTTGTAATAAAAAGAATCCTAGTTATCGTGACAAAATAGTACAAGCAGATTTAGGTAGTACTAAAGCCATATTGAAACAGCAACGGATATCCACGCCACGGATGGGTACTTCCCCCTGCCTGCATTGTCTACAGTGCTCTCATATAATCAAAGGCCCTTCATTTCACCATCCACATACTGGGAAAAGCTTTGGAGTAAAAGTTTTTTTTACCTGTGACTCAGCAAACGTAATATACCTTATTAAATGTCCTTGTGGCCTTTTGTATGTGGGCGAGACAATGCAGGCAGTGAGGGATCGTATTAGTAAGCATAAATCCGACATAAGGACAAAAAAACGTATGTTACCGGTCCCATATCATTTTGAAAAATTTAAACACACAGTCGCACAATTGCGGTTTCAAGTGTTGGAACAAATAAAGAGACCTAGAAGAGGAGGTGATATCAAAAGACTTCTCCTTAGAAGAGAGGCCTTTTGGATACACACCTTAGATACGCTACATCCAAGGGGTCTAAACAGAGACTATGAGGTCATACATTTATAAGATTGTTGTGAACAGATTAATACGTTTATTATAGATGATTGATATACACTTTCATGCACTTTTCTCTAGACCTCAGCCTTATGATGGAAATATGAATAAATATGAACATTTAGATTCTTCAATAAGGTAGAATATAAATTTCAGTTATATGTTACTTTGTCTCACCTTGTTTAATCAGTTTGATTGATCATTAATTGAATACCACACATTAGAATGGGTGGAGACGTCCCTAGATGGGCGGTACTATATGTTATATATAGCTTGATTTTTCTGTTTTGGATGTATCTGTTGAGAAAGGCTTGTATGCCGAAACCGGTCCTGGTTGTAGGACATTCTACTTTGAGAAAATAAAAAGAGGCTTATTCACAAAGACACAGCAGCTGGGATTCCTTTATCTTTGCGTTGTTTGTTAGACGCAGGTCTGAGGAAGGGCGGGAGGCGCGCTCACAGGCGAGAACCTCGGTGTGCGTGCCATGCTGGAACGCACAAAACCGTCAGAGGGCATATCCGGAAGTAAGGCGCTCCAGCCCGAGACGCACGAATCGCCTGCGCGCATGCCCGGAAGCCTCGGTCAGGGAGGCCTTCATTCTAGATTAGTGCATAAATCCAGAAGTGGGGTTATGTGGACCGCAACCCGGGTGATGGGCCTAGGCTGTCAGATATCTCACAAGATCCCTTCTTGAAGAATTCAGGATATGTCCACCTGGGGCCCTGAAAAAATGTGTATTAATATATATATATATATAAAAATAATTAAACATTAATGTGTGCCAAAAGATGTTAACTGGTGTTTAAGACCAGTAAGAAACATTTGTAAACAGAATAATATAATAGTATAAGTTTGTAGAGGGTAACATCTAAAGTGAACAAGAAAATATATACAGTTGCAAGAAAAAGTATGTGAACCCTTTGGAATGATATGGATTTCTGCACAAATTGGTCATAAAATGTGATCTGATCTTCATTTAAGTCACAACAAAAGACAATCACAGTCTGCTTAAACTAATAACACACAAAGAATTAAATGTTACCATGTTTTTATTGAACACACCATGTAAACATTCACAGTGCAGGTGTAAAAAGTATGTGAACCCTTGGATTTAATAACTGGTTGAACCTCCTTTGGCAGCAATAACTTCAACCAAACGTTTTCTGTAGTTGCAGATCAGACATGCACAACGGTCAGGAGTAATTCTTGACCATTCCTTTTTACAGAACTGTTTCAGTTCAGCAATATTCTTGGGATGTCTGGTGTGATTCGCTTAATTGAGGTCATGCCACAGCATCTCAATCGGGTTGAGGTCAGGACTCTGACTGGGCCACTCCAGAAGGCGTATTTTCTTCTGTTTAAGCCATTCTGTTGTTGATTTACTTTTATGCTTTGGGTCGTTGTCTTGTTGCAACACCCATCTTCTTATGAGCTTCAGCTGGTGGACAGATGGCCTTAAGTTCTTTTGCAAAATGTCTTGATAAACTTGGGAATTCATTTTTCCTTCGATAATAGCAATCCGTCCGGGCCCTGACGGGATCAGATCACATCACATTTTATGACCAATTTGTGCAGAAATCCATATCATTCCAAAGGGTTCACATACTTTTTCTTGCAACTGTATATATGAGGAAAAAACCCCCCAAAAAAACATATATATATATATATATTTACATACACACTCACCTAAAGAATTATTAGGAACACCTGTGTTATTTCTCATTAATGCAATTATCTAGTCAACCAATCACATGGCAGTTGCTTCAATGCATTTAGGGGTGTGGTCCTGGTCAAGACAATCTCCTGAACTCCAAACTGAATTTCAGAATGGGAAAGAAAGGTGATTTAAGCAATTTTGAGAGTGGCATGGTTGTTGGTGCCAGACGGGCCGGTCTGAGTATTTCACAATCTGCTCAGTTACTGGGATTTTCACGCACAATCATTTCTAGGGTTTGCAAAGAATGGTGTGAAAAGGGAAAAACATCCAGTATGCGGCAGTCCTGTGGGCAAAAATGCCTTGTGGATGCTAGAGGTCAGAGGAGAATGGGCCGACTGATTCAAGCTGATAGAAGAGAAATGTTGACTGAAATAACCACTCGTTACAACCGAGGTATGCAGCAAAGCATTTGTGAAGCCACAACACGCACAACCTTGAGGCAGATGGGCTACAACAGCAGAAGACCCCACCGGGTACCACTCATCTCCACTACAAATAGGAAAAAGAGGCTACAATTTGCACGAGCTCACCAAAATTGGACTGTTGAAGACTGAAAAAATGTTGCCTGGTCTGATGAGTCTCGATTTCTGTTGAGACATTCAAATGGTAGAGTCCGAATTTGGCGTAAACAGAATGAGAACATGTATCCATCCTCTGATGGCTACTTCCAGCAGGATAATGCACCATGTCACAAAGCTCGAATCATTTCAAATTGGTTTCTTGAACATGACAATGAGTTCACTGTACTAAAATGGCCCCCACAGTCACCAGATCTCAACCCAATAGAGCATCTTTGGGATGTGGTGGAACGGGAGCTTCGTGCCCTGGATGTGCATCCCTCAAATCTCCATCAAATGCAAGATGCTATCCTATCAATATGGGCCAACATTTCTAAAGAATGCTATCAGCACCTTGTTGAATCAATGCCACGTAGAATTAAGGCAGTTCTGAAGGCAAAAGGGGGTCCAACACCGTATTAGTATGGTGTTCCTAATAATTCTTTAGGTGAGTGTATATATATATATATAGAAGAAAAATGGCGGCATTGGCTATTGATAAGTAAAATAGGGTGCACGTTCCTAGGGAATAGACTTCTTACCCCGCAATAAAATCCAGAAAATGGACGGCACTCCAATTAGATGAAAAAAAATTGATTTCTTTATTCACCGGATGGTTGAATAAAGGAATCACATTTTTTTCATCTAATTGGAGTGCCGTCCATTTTCTGGATTATATATATATATATATATATATATATATATATATATATATATTTGTGGTCAGGGCGACGGCCCCTGGACGTATGAACTAGAGCTAACCTCTTGCTGGTTAATGCCGGGAGCCCGTAACGAGGATAGGCCTAAAAGGGGGCCTTACCCTTAAGGAAGAGCTAAGAAAAGGGGAGGGAGGGGTACCTGGCTGCACGTCCCGTCCCTTGAACTTCGTGGGGTTTACATAGCCAAGGGGCGTGGCCTCTGCCCCTCCCACAAATACAGGCTGCACGGCAGCCTTACCTACTTGTGGTCAGGTCGACGGCCCCTGGACGTAGGAACTAGAGCTAACCTCTGGCTGGTTAATGCCGGGAGCCCGTAACGAGGATAGGCCTAAAAGGGGCCAAAAAGGAGACACAACCATACTGTCAAACACCTTATTGCACCATTACAGGGCAAGTGAACCGAAAGCAGTACGGATCTCCGATTGAGGATTTGGAACATATCTGGAAAGAAACACGACGACCTCCAACGCCCCATGCACCTGATAACATGAGGAGGTATCTGGTGCCTAGACGCCGCAGAGGCCGCCCCAATACGAAAGGAGTGGCCTGAGATGGCCTTCGGGTTCTGACCTAACCCCGCCACTAAAGAGCGCACGTGTGACATGAACTGGGGTGTGGACAACGGCCCTCCCTTGAAGTGAAGTAGAGGACTAACAGCTGCCGCCGCCTGCAGCCCCACAGACGATTGTTGCAGCACCTTGAACGGCACCACTCGTGCGAGGGGTAAAACGTCACCAGGGTTGGAGGCCCTGTTTGAGCGGTCTTGGTAGACGGAATGCTCAGTACGAAAAGGTCGCGATGCCAGGTCAAATGCTGCTTCTGGAGATGACGGCCGTTCCGGACGGAAGAGGTGAATTCCCCCGCCGAAGGACCCGTAAAACCCTAGGTAAAGGATGGCTTTAATGATGGTGCTAACCAAGGGCCAAAAAGGATCACCATCCAGAGCCAAGGACAATTGCCTAAACACGGAGCCGGACATGGGTTGACGGACCACCGGCCCACTTGCACCGGCTTTCTCAATGCCCCGAAGCGTGGCCTTGATGGCCTGCGATGTAAATGATCGGACGTGTGACAAGATTGACGAGTAAGACCCCTTGGACGTACTTAAACAGGACACCATGCCACCGGGGCGGCAGACGTGACAAAGCCTGAACACTTCAAGCAGACGTGCAACAAGAGAGACGAGTATGACAACCTGGACGTTCCAGGCAGGACCACGTGCCACTGGGGTGGCTGACGTGACACCGCCCGAACGCTACAAGCATACGTGCAACAAGAGAGACGAGTATGACAACCTGGACGTTCCAGGCAGGACCACGTGCCACCGGGGTGGCTGACGTAACACTGCCCGCACGTTTCAAGCAGACGTGCAACAAGAGAGACGAATAAGACAACCTGGACGTTCCAGGCAGGACCACGTGCCACCGGCGTGGCGGACATAATATTGCCTGAACGCTTCAAGCAGACGTGCCACAAGAGAGACGAGTATGACAACCTGGACGTTCCAGGCAGGACCACGTGCCACCGGAGTGGCTGACATAACATTGCCTGAACGTTTCAAGCAGACGTGCAACAAGAGAGACGAGTATGACAACCTGGACGTTCCAGGCAGGACCACGTGCCACCGGAGTGGCTGACATAACATTGCCTGAACGTTTCAAGCAGACGTGCAACAAGAGAGACGAGTATGACAACCTGGACGTTCCAGGCAGGACCACGTGCCACCGGCGTGGTGGACATAATATCGCCTGAACGCTTCAAGCAGACATGCCACAAGAGAGACGAGTATGACAACCTGGACGTTCCAGGCAGGACCACGTGCCACCGGAGTGGCTGACATAACATTGCCTGACCGCTTCAAGCAGACGTACAACAATAGACAAAAAAATGACAACCTGGACGTTCCAGGCAGAATCACGTGTCACTGGGGCGGCTGACAGAATATTGCCTGAACGCTTCAAGCAGACGAGCAACAACAGAGACGAGTATGACAACCTGGACGTTCCAGGCGGGACAACATGCCACTGGAGCGGCGGACGTAACATGACTTGAAAGCACCAAGCCGACGTATAACAACATTGTTGAGTATGCCACCGAAAAAACCCCGGCTGGACAACCTCCCCCGTGGGTGGTAGACGTGAGAACGTGCCTGAGTGATACCGGCCCCATACGTAGCGACCTGGACATACAAACCCTGTGGGGACCAGGCCTGCCACCCTGCCACTGACAGCAGACGCGATGGTGAATCTCACCTGGTTATGGAATTTGATGAAAATGGAACAGATACCGTACCGGAGGCCCGTACCACTGACCGAGGTGGAGGCCTTGTTTATGGAAGGCCGAAGGCACTGAGACCCCCAACGTGCTGCCGTATAAACAAAGAACAATGTATGAAAATCTTAATGCACTGGGAATATTACCGACCTGGTTGTATCAGGCCGTGAAGCCTGCCCCTAAGGGTAAAAGACAACATGGCCTACATGCGTAAGGGCACACAATGATGAGGACTGACGAGCCAACAAACCAGGATGACATGCCCCCCCCGGGGGTGCTGCTAGGTCATGCATGCTGCTATGGGCGGATGTGTGCCAAGACTGGTGAAAAAGACCCCTTGGACATACTTAGACAGGACACCATGCCCCCGGGGCGGCAGACGCGACATTGCCTGAACGCTTCAGACAGACGTGCAACAAGAAAGACGAGTAAGACAACCTGGATGTACCAGGCAGGACCACGTGCCACCGGGGTGGCTGACATACTTTTGCCTGAACGCTTCAAGCAGACATGCCACAAGAGAAGAGTATGACAACCTGGACGTTCCAGGCAGGACCACGTGTCACCGGAGTGACAAACATAATAACGCCTGAACGCTTCAAGCGGACGTACCACATGAGATGAACAAATGACACCCTGGATGTTCCAGGCAGGACCACGTGCCACTGGCGTGGCAGACGTAACATTGCCTGAACGCTTCAAGCAGACGTGCAACAGGAGACGAATATGACAACCTGGACATTCCAGGCAGGACCACGTGCCACCGGCGTGGCAGACATACTTTTGCCTGAACGCTTCAAGCAGACATGCCACAAGAGACGAGAATGACACCCTGGACGTTCCATGCAGGACCACGTGCCACAGTGTGGCGGACGTAACATTGCCTGAACGCTTCAAGCAGACGTACCACAATAGACAAAGTGACAACCTGGAGTTCCAGGCAGGACCAAGTGCCACCGGAGTGGCGGACGCAACATTGCCTGAACGCTTCAAGCAGATGTACCACAATAGACAAAGTGACAACCTGGACGTTCCAGGCAGAATCATGTGCCACCGGGGTGGCTGACAGAACACCGCCTGAACGCTTCAAGCAGATGAGCAACGAGAGGGACGAGTATGACAACCTGGACGTGCCAAATGGGACAACATGCCACCAGTGCGGCGGACATGACATATGGGAGACGTGTGAACGCGCCTGCGGCCAAACCCACCGTGACACATAACATACCCGTATGCAAATCAGAACGTACCACCTACTGTAAGTAAAGGAATCCTTGGAATGGCGTGAAGCGTCAGATAACCGACCAGAAGCAGCCACTGAAATATGATGATGCATAACAACAATGTAAAGGTATGGAGAATCCGACAAATAATTTTTAATTTTTTTTTAACAGGGCCAGCCCAGCTTTCCCGCCGGAGCCACAGGCCTGCCACAGAACGCAGGCAACTGCTGCTCCAGCACGGAGAGCCCAACAAGTCACCAACACCGGCTGACTAATGGCATTAAATGCTAGAACCCACCGGATACCTGTTGGATCCAGTTAAAAGCATTCAAATGGGACCACAAGGCAACTCCGGTAATGTGCTCCTCCGCCCAACAGACCACCGGAGTTGTGCAGGCGATAAGGACATGGCCTCAGGTACAACTATGTAGGCATGATGTAACTGTCACATATTTAGCCACCAATCTGATGTGTGTATCTGGGACAGAGTGAGAAATGGAGGACAACAGAATGCTCCCCAATGAAAACCAGCAACGTGCCTGATGATGTGCACGTGCTGGTGACCATGTGCCTCTGATAACATGCCCGCAGATCCCCCCGGCTGCAGGCGGGGTTCCCATGTACGGCGCGAGCGCTACCAGGGGCGGAGCCGCCAAGCGTGCCTAGCAACCGACACACGCGGCCGCCCCCGGAACACACGCCCGCACGCGATCGGCCTGCGCCGCCCGGCCTGCCTCGTGGAAGCGAGCAGGGCCACGGCACTCCCCCCAACGTGCCTGCGCCGCCCCCGTACCGAGGTAAGGACCTGATCAGCCGTGCGCCGCCCCCCGCACCGGGGTAAGGACCCGACCCGTCGTGCGGCCACCACCGCTACCGATGACCGGCATCGGATTCCCTGCTTACCTGGACGAAACGAGACGAGCCGAAATGCCGACCAAATACTTACCCAGACCGAGGCCTAAAGGAGCAGGAACCAGACGTTAACCGGAAGTACCAGGTACCTGGCTGCACGTCCCGTCCCTTGAACTTCGTGGGGTTTACATAGCCAAGGGGCGTGGCCTCTGCCCCTCCCACAAATACAGGCTGCACGGCAGCCTTGTCTACATATATAGGCGAGAAAAATTCCACAGCACCTCCAAGGCGTAAAATAGTATTAAACTTTATTCACCAGATCCGCAACGTTTCGATCCGCTTCCTGGGATCTTTCTCAAGCAGTGACAACATTTGCTAGTGCAACGTGCATATTTATACAGCTTCACAACATTAATCAATCAAAATGCTGATTACATCAATCAAAGGAATATCACAAAATGTACATCAAAATACATCATATATCTATATATATAGTGACCAAAGTGTTAATATGAATAACAATAGACGTGCTATGGGCATCATTGCCAAATAAAGAAATCATAAGTACATATACAAATGTATAATCATCCTAATTGTAAATTCACACATCTGTGGATAACTTCCTAATCACATATTTGGTACAGGTGTACCTTAAAAACAAACACGATAAGGAAGGTCCTAGAGCGGGCGATGGAGGTGGTCCACATGGATTTCGGCGTGCAGGTCAATCAACTGCGCATGTCGCAGGACCTTTTGAAACCTTCCAATCACGTGATCGTGTGTCCGATCTTGTGATGGTGGCTCCTATGTTTATTATGCGGACACCTGTGTGGTCCGACGTCATGTACGCATTCATGCTAGTAAACAAAGTCAGATGTCATGCACTCCAAAGACTTGTGGAGCGCACGCATCACCATGGCAATCCGACGTCCAATCACATGAGAGCAACTGCCCGAGCATACATCATGACTCCAAGTCCAAGCTGCACACAGTAAAATGTATGACCTCTTGCGGAGCAGGCAATAATGCGCATCGGGATCAAATCTGAGCTTGAGAGGTACATGGTGATGTCATAAAATATAGTGAGTGTCACTAGCGGCTGTAACGCCTCTTGCCTAACGTATAGATCTGTTGGGAATCTGAATCCACAGTTATCAATGTCCCTACAGAGTACAACTGACATCTTCATGATCACTGTACTATCGGCTGATCATAGTAAAAAGAGTATATAGTAGAAATCTTATTAATGATTCCCCTAGTCATACGAGGAGTCCAACTAGTATATCATGTGCTGGTTACACACGATCCTAAGTCAGAGCACCATCCCTGTCAGGAGACCGCCATTCCTAGATGTCAAACCTGATCAGTAGGAGGTACCATCCTCTAGATTACGGGGAAAATCACCCTAGTATATTAAATGGAATTAATTGTATCACCAACCTATCATCTCAGAATCGATCACCGATGTCACAGAATAAACCATGTATCCAACAGTGGCCATATAAGTCAGAAGACTCTCATAATGCTGCGTGCCCGACGGGAGCCACCATGCTGCCACAAACAGTCACCCCCATGTAAGTGATGTATAACAAAACAGACCATTGTCATGGCCCACAGGCAAAAAATAGATATATAAAGAAAGTAAAAATAAAACATAGTAATCAACAAAAACAATAAAATATTCTGCTGTTACAGATGTATACTGTTTATGTTATTGTTCCAACGCCATATCAATCCCGTAGACCCACATTCCACCGCTCTCTCTTCACAAGCGGGCCATTTCCTCATCGCGTGACTGCAAAAAATGAGAATAAATGTTAAAATCACCCTGTTGTTCAACAGGGGGCACTAACAAAAGCACCCAACAACCAAAAATCTGACGTCGGATTGCCATGGTGATGCGTGCGCTCCACAAGTCTTTGGAGCGCATGACATCTGACTTTGTTTACTACCGTGAATGCGTACATGGACGCGTGCATTCCACGTGACGGTGGAGCGCATGACGTCGGACCACACAGGTGTCCGCATAATTAACATAGGAGCCACCATCACGTGATCGGACACACGATCACGTAATTGGAAGGTTTAAAAAGGTCCTGCGACATGCGCAGTTGATTAACCTGCACGCCGAAATCCATGTGGACCACCTCCATCGCCCGCTCTAGGACCTCCCTCATCGTGTTTGTTTTTATGGTACACCTGCACCAAATATGTGATTAGGAAGTTATCCACAGATGTGTGAATTTACAATTAGGATGATTATACATTCGTATATGTACTTATGATTTCTTTATTTGGCAATGATGCCCATAGCACGTCTATTGTTATTCATATTAACACTTTAGTCACGATATATATAGATATATGATGTATTTTGATGTACATTTTTGTGATATTCCTTTGATTGATGTAATCAGCATTTTGATTGATTAATGTTGTGAAGCTGTATAAATATGCACATTGCACTAGCAAATGTTGTCACTGCTTGAGAAAGATCCCAGGAAGCGGATCGAAACGTTGCGGGTCTGGTGAATAAAGTTTGATACTATTTTACGCCTTGGAGGTGCCGTGGAATTTTTCTCGCCTAGTATCTGAAGGGGGATCGCCTTCACAGCCGCTGGCACTCCGCCTGTACTTGATATACAGCTGTGCTGCCCAACCTTTATAATATATATATATATATATACACACACACTCACCTAAAGAATTATTAGGAACACCATACTAATACGGTGTTGGACCCCCTTTTGCCTTCAGAACTGCCTTAATTCTACGTGGCATTGATTCAACAAGGTGCTGATAGCATTCTTTAGAAATGTTGGCCCATATTGATAGGATAGCATCTTGCAGTTGAAGCACGAAGCTCCCGTTCCACCACATCCCAAAGATGATCTATTGGGTTGAGATCTGGTGACTGTGGGGGCCATTTTAGTACAGTGAACTCATTGTCATGTTCAAGAAACCAATTTGAAATGATTCAAGCTTTGTGACATGGTGCATTATCCTGCTGGAAGTAGCCATCAGAGGATGGATACATGTTCTCATTCTGTTTATGCCAAATTTGGACTCTACCATTTGAATGTCTCAACAGAAATCGAAACTCATCAGACCAGGCAACGGTGAGCTCGTGCAAATTGTAGCCTCTTTTTCCTATTTGTAGTGGAGATGAGTGGTACCCGGTGGGGTCTTCTGCTGTTGTAGCCCATCCGCCTCAAGGTTGTGCGTGTTGTGGCTTCACAAATGCTTTGCTGCATACCTCGGTTGTAACGAGTGGTTATTTCAGTCAACGTTGCTCTTCTATCAGCTTGAATCAGTCGGCCCATTCTCCTCTGACCTCTAGCATCCACAAGGCATTTTTGCCCACAGGACTGCCGCATACTGGATGTTTTTTTCCTTTTCACACCATTCTTTGTAAACCCTAGAAATGGTTGTGCGTGAAAATCACAGTAACTGAGCAGATTGTGAAATACTCAGACCGGCCCGTCTGGCACCAACAACCATGCCACGCTCAAAATTGCTTAAATCACCTTTCTTTCCCATTCTGACATTCAGTTTGGAGTTCAGGAGATTGTCTTGACCAGGACCACCCCCCTAAATGCATTGAAGCAACTGCCATGTGATTGATTGACTAGATAATTGCATTAATGAGAAATAGAACAGGTGTTCCTAATAATTCTTTAGGTGAGTGTATGTGTGTATTTAAAATTATAGTCATAAGCTAGATAAAATTCTAAAGATAGATATAATAATAATTGGTGGATAAAAACCTGAAAAGAGTACTAATAGGGATGACCTAGAGTATAAATGTACATACCGTACAATATAATCACGGCTATAAAAATTTTATAAAAAAATAAAAAATAATTTTTTTTTTTTAAATAGTATAAAAAAAAAAGGGAGAAGTGAGCAAGAGAGTAGAGCGAAATGCATATATATATATATATATATATATATATATATATATATATATATATATTCGGGTCCTACACGGCCAGTTCTTGTGCTCATATGTTGTAACGAGTTGTAAAAAGGCGGTGTATTGACCTGGGTTTAAAGTTAGCCTGGATGTTAATATGTCAGAGCGCACTGTATGACAAAAATGTTTACATAAAGTATAGTAATGTATAAATATATACATACATATGTACATAAATAAATAAATATATAAATATACAGATGCATATAAATAGATGCATATAACCTATAAAGTAAAAATGCATCTTTAAAAGAGTATGTTTTTTTTAAAATGAAAAATGGATTAAAAGTTCTCCATTCTTCAGTAATTTGAATGTTCTCCGGCTCAGGAATGGTGTATGGGCAGTAGATGATCATTTCATACTTTGATATTTTAACTACCACGAAGGAGTATCGGAGCTGCTAGGGAATATAACAATATATAGAATATTCAATAATTAACATATTCCAACATTTCGTCAGGCTGTAGGGTGTAAGAGTATTCATGGTAAATCCAAAACATCTCCTTCCGACATAGTTGTTGGAAGGAGGATAGAATTTGTTCGAGCGGAATTACTTTGAGGTCTTGGGGGTTTCCCTCATATCTTAGTGAAAAATAACGAGATACGCTGTGGGTCATGATCTTTCTATTGATGTTGGACCGATGCTCGATCATCCGTTCCCTGAGAGCCTGTGTAGCGCGTCCCACTTGATAAAGGTTGCAGGGACATTGTAATAAGTATATTACATTTTTGTTTCCTCATGTCATATGTTGTTGAAATTGTATTCTTCCTATGGCGTGTGGTAGTTGAACTTCTCCCTGAGCTGTGGTGATCATCTGACAGCATTTACATTTCCATGTACCACATTTGAAGGAGCCCTTTGCCTCTAATGTGCTTTTGGGGTTATGTTCTGATTTCAAGGCATTTTTGGGGGCCAAAATGTTTTTAAGTGTGACAGCTCTACAAAAAGTTAATTTCAGCTGTCTTGGTAAGTCCTTGCCCAAAATGGGATCTTTTAGTAGTATTGACCAATGTTTAGATAGGATGTGTCTGATTGTTTTATGGTTGCGATTGTATCTTGTGATGAGGCCTGGTTTAAAAGTGTCCTGCGTAGTTTTTTTTAGATTTTGGTTGGAGACTCTGTTTTTGGTTTATTTGTAAAATTCTATTTTTTGATTCGTTAATGAGCTGCGTGGGGTATCCTTTGTCTGAGAACCTTGTGCCGAGGATGTCCATTTGTTTTTTCATGATGTCATTATTCGTGCAGTTACGTCTGATTCTTTTCATCTGGCTAAATGATATCTTTGTTTTCCATCTATGATAGTGGCAGCTCCTAAAATCTAGAAAACTGTTCGCATCAACATTTTTTAAATGAGTGCTAGAAGAAATCATATTATGGGTGCTATCTAGGTGGAGATCTAAAAAAACTGCTTCTTTCGGGTTAGACTCTATGGTAAAATGTAGGTTCCAATCGTTGCTGTTTAATGAATTTATATATGTTCCTAAATGATCTCTATTCCCCTGCCAAATGAAGATGATATCATCAATATATCTTTTATAGAAAGGAATATGGGGGTGGGTGAGCAGGCCCATATGGCTTTCAAAGGAACCCATTACTAGGTTTGCGTATGCCGGCGCAAACTTGGTTCCCATGACCGTCTCCTTTAATTGAATGTAGAATGTATCATTATAGGAGAAGTAATTATGGCGTAAGATGAAATCGATAGATTTAAGGATAAAATCTTTCTGTGTCAGGGGTATAGTTGTATCCATATCTAGGAATTCTTTAGTGACTTTCAGCCCTATTGTATGCACTATGTTGCTATATAGTGACGTTACATCTAGAGTGGCCCAGATATAATCATCTTGCCAGACTACACTTTCTAGATTTTGGATCAGATGTGCTGAATCTCTTAGATAGGAAGGTAATGTGGTTAGCTATCTCTGGAGAATGCCATCAATGTATTCCGAAAAGTTGAAGGTCAAGGAATCTATGCCGGAGATTATAGGTCTTCCGGGTGGGTTTATTAAAGACTTATGGATTTTGGGCAAAAAATAAAACCATGCGGTAGCGGGATGTGGTATTTTCAGATAGTTTCTTTCTTTTTTTTTTTTATCAAGGACCCCTGAATGGAATCCCTGATCTATTAGTTCATTGAGTTGGTTTTTGAACTCTTTGGTGGGGTTAGTTGGCAAGGGGTTTATAATATTCTGTATCTGAGAGAATTCTCAGAGCTTCTTTCTCATAATAGCTAGTATCCAGGATCACTATCCCACCGCCTTTGTCTGTGTTTTTTATCACTATATTCTTGTTTTGTTTAAGGTTTTTTAAAGCTTTTTTTAGGGCAGGATTGAGGTTATCAGATTCAGGTTCAAATAATATTGATTTCCTCTTTTTACTGGGGAGAGGGTTTTCTTGATCTACGGTAGAGAATGTTTATTTAAAGTCTTCTAAAACCATGTTATAATAACTCTCTGTCAGGGCCCCTACTTTCTAAAGGATAGAAGGACGACTTATTTTTTATTGGGGGTTTTATGATACTTATTGTATCTGAGATTTTTTGAGATTCGTCACATTGTGTAAGTGAAGTGAGGGATTCAGAGCTTTCTGTTGTAATGTTGTCTGGATGTGGGTTATTGGTATCCAAAGAATTTTTAGCCAGAGAGTTTTTCATGCTAAAGTGACGCTGGAGTGTTAGTCTCTTCATGAACTGGTTCAAATGCACAAATAGCTCAAAAAGGTCTGGTTTGTTGGTTGGGCAAAACGACAGGCCCCTACTCAACAATTTTATCTCATTATCTTTTAATATATAACTTGATAGATTAAATATGCCTTTTATCTTTCAGTTTGTTCATATCTGATTCTTGTGGGGGGGGGGGGAGATCTTTGATTTGTGTTTTTTGTTTGTGGGTGTTCCCTTTGCGACCCCCTTTACATCCTCTGTAGTGGGGTTTGGTCTTTTTCTTGGGTTTGGAATTGGGCTGTAAAAGTTGGTTATTTTCAATGGCTCTAGGGGTTTTGGGGAAATCCGTAGAGACGGCCCTGGTGTGGAAATCAGTGTGTGCAGAATCTGTATGCTTGATAAGTTGGACCGAGGTGGAGGTGGTGTGGCTAAGGGTGAGTGCCCCTGATGTCCTAACTTGCTGAACGAAGTGATATGTTCTAGAAGTGGACTCTCTGAAGGGGGGGGGGGGGTTAATTCTAAAAAATGATGATCCAGGCTCGGACAGGATGATGTAACAGAGTGGGTGGTGATGTTTAGTAAAGAGGTATCTTGGTCTTGTGTGGGTTGGGGTGAATGGGTAGTGATATTTGATAAAGATCTGACTTCTGGTGAGCCTTCTTTGATACTTAATTCAAGAAGACTAGTGATACTGATGTTTTCTGAAATAGATTGAAATGGTAAATTGATCATATTTGGAGCTATTGGTTTAGTGGGGATTGGTGGTCTTGGTTTGTCTGGAGTTGTCAAGGGTCTAGTTCTATTTGTTGACGCAGGTATAGTGTAAATGGAAATGTCCGTGTCAGTTAAAGTTTTCTTCTGATCAGGGTAGATTTGGCACATTGGTAGTGCAGGGCTCTGTGATTTGGGGCACTCTGATACATGGGATGGTTTTGTTGGCAGGCACGGATCACCCAAAGTGTTGCTAGGTGTCTTTCTAGTGATGGTTGGGATTATATTTACTATTGTAGATAGTTCTATCTTTCCTACTGTTGGTAATTTTTTGGGGAGTTTTTTTGGGGGGTGCCTTGACGGCTTGAGCGTAGGTGGTTAGTTTATTCGTACTAGGTTTGAATTGTCTTCCCACTAGTGAGGGTGAGGGACTAGATCTTCTTGTAATAATGAAGGTGGAAGTGGGATCCCTCCTATGTGGAAGAACCTGAGAATTATTGTTTTTTGGTTTATTTTCTCAGAAGGTATGTTTTTTTCCCCAGGCTCTAATTAAGTCTCTTAGTAGCTTACTGAAGTTCGATCTGACTTGGTTGTATTTGAATCTTCTAAAGTGGTCCCTCTGGTTGACCAATATTGGACCTTTTTCGGAGAGAGTGATGTTGGTCTTTGAAAGTAGTTTGATTTTGCCCTCCAGAAGTAGACCTGTTTTTTTTTTTTACGTTTTTCTATGAGCGTTTTCATAAACAATTTAAAGCAGTTGTCACTGATGTGTAACCACTCATTATAAAAAATAGTCTCAGACCTTTTGGAATGAGGTCTAATACTAGATAAATATTAAGAAATAAACAGTCTACTTCATTGTGAATATGGTCTTTGATATCGTTAGTGATGTTACTTTTAATAGGATTGTCAAGATTTTCCATGGGAGTGTCTTTTGTGTTCACCCAAGTATTCGGTTTGGTGGGGAAGCAAAACAGGCTGGTTTTGAGAGCTCCATTGATATAATCAGGAATATAACACGAGTTTGCGTGTCGCGTGTTTGATTTAAGTGTGTGTTTGTATAAGTGTGCGACTTTAGATTAAGTGACTTCAGATTCATGGACTTCAGTGGGGGACTGCAGTAAATCAGTTTCTTATTACTGCACTATATTGTATTTTTCGCTTTCTTGCATAATCCCCATCTAGTATGTGTTCCAAAATTGATAGCGCATACCAGTGCACATCTTGTCTGATGTATGCAGTCCTCTAACAGCCATTTGAGTGTGCATATATTTGTTCAAAATGTGAGCAAATTACCGTTTGGAATCACAAATTGAGTATCTAAACGGGCGAGTTTCAATACTGAGAGGCGTTGACAATTTGGAAAAGAGTTTGCTGCTTACTGAGCAAGCACTCTATGGGGTAGATGAGGGGTAGGGTGAAAGCAAGGAGGCTGAGGAAAGTGAGGTAGCTAGCTGGGTAACAGTTAGAAAGCTAAGTTTGCACGGTTGGCAGATGAGGGGGATGTCGGTTCAAGGGCAGCACTGCTGCAGCCGGACACTTCCTCTGCCAGTCAGGGGAATGGCAGCTCCAGTAAGCAGGGGACCAGGAGAGCAGGGCAGGCCAGACAGGTACTGGTAGTGGGAGACTCTATTATTAGGGGTACAGAAAAGGCAATCTGTCACAAACACTGTGATCGCCGAACAGTGTGTTGTCTTCCTGGCGCTAGAGTTCGACATATCGTGGATCGGGTTGACAGATTACTGGGAGGTGCTGGAGAAGATCCAGCGGTCATGGTCAATATCAGAGAGAAATTCTATGGCACACCAATTTTGACTGATATTACAGTGTAGTTTTATTCATTTTTTTTAACACTTTGTGTCACATTACATCCAATATTATTTTAAGGCATAGCATGCGATTATGTACAGTGGTCCCGACGTTTCGGTCAATAATTACCGTTATAAGGGGATCTGCAATCCATGCGCCTAGGAGAGAAGGGATGTGTACATGGATTGCAGATCCCCTGATAACGGTAATTAGTGACCAAAATGTCGGGACCACTGTACATAATCGCATGATATGCCTTGAAATAATATTGGATGTAATGTGACACAAAGTGTTCAAAAAAAGAATGAATAAAACTGCACTGTAATATCAGTCAAAATTGGTGTGCCATAGAATTTCTCTCAGATATCCACTTATCCCTCTGTGAGCACCCACCCTCAAAAAAGGTGTGCAGATCTCAATAACCAAAGAATGGTCAATATCGGAACCAATGACAAAGTTAGAGGAAGGTGGAGAGTCCTTAAAATTTAGGTCAAAAGCTTACCACACCACAAATGTAGTGTTTTCTGAAATACTGCCTGTACCACGAGCCACACAAAAAAGGCAGCGGGAGCTTAGGGAGGTTAACAAGTGGCTCAAGAACTGGTGTAGGAAGGAGGGGTTTGGGTTCCTGGAGAACTGGGCCGACTTATCTCTCGGCTAAAGGATCTATCACAGGGATGGCCTGCACCTCAATGGGGAAGGGGCAGCTGTGATGGGAGAGAAGATGGCTAGAAGGTTTGGAGGAGTGTTTAAACTAGGGACTGGGCGGGGGGGGGTAATTACGTTATAGGATGGGAAGATAGTGCAGATAGAGACCGGGGGCAAGGTAGTGAGACTGGGGGAGGAATGGAAGGAGGGACTAGAACAGTTCAGAAGGAAAGGTGTAGGGTAAAAAATATACATAAACCTCTTAATTGTATGTATACTAATGCCAGAAGCCTGACTAATAAAATTAGTGAACTGGAATTAGTGATGTGTGAGGAGGACTATGACATAGTTGGTATAACTGAGACATGGCTGGATGATAACTATGACTGGGCAGTCAATGTACAAGGTTACAGTCTGTTTAGAAAGGATCGTCAAAACCGGAGAGGGGTCTGCCTTTATCTAAAGTCCTGTCTAAAGCCCACAGTCCGAGAAGATATAAGTGAGGGACATGAACAAGTGGAGTCACTGTGGGTTGAAATACATGTAGGCAAAAATAATAATAAATTACTAATAGGAGTTTATTATAAACCACCTAATATACCAGAGTCCACAGAAAATCTATTACTAAACGAGATAGACGAGGCAGCAAATCATAATGAGGTGGTTATTATGGGGGACTTCAACTACCCAGATATAGACTGGGAAACTGAAAGCTGTACATCTCATAAAGGAAACAGGTTCTTGGCAATAACCAAAGACAATTACCTTACCCAACTGGTTCAGGACCCGACTAGAGGGACGGCCATACTGGACTTATGGTTAGTATTAACCAATAGACCTGACAGAACAACAGATGTGCAGGTCGTGGGACACCTGGGAAATAGTGACCATAAAGTAATAACCTTTCAATTATCCTTCAAACGAGCATTTCTACCAGGGAGGAAAAAAAATACCAAACTTCAAAAAAGCTAAATTTAGCCAACTAAGAGAGACCATAGGCCTAACTAATTGGGACAAAGTCCTCAAAAATAAAGATACCGCCACAAAATGGGATATTTTTAAAAGCATCCTGAAATCTAATTGTGAGAGGTACAAACCGGATTCCAAAAAAGTTGGGACACTATACAAATCGTGAATAAAAACTGAATGCAATGATGTGGAGGTGCCAACTTCTAATATTTTATTTAGAATAGAACATAAATCACGGAACAAAAGTTTAAACTGAGAAAATGTACCATTTTAAGGGAAAAATATGTTGAATCAGAATTTCATGGTGTCAACAAATCCCCAAAAAGTTGGGACAAGGCCATTTTCACCACTGTGTGGCATCTCCCCTTCTTCTTACAACACTCAAAAGACGTCTGGGGACCGAGGAGACCAGTTTCTCAAGTTTAGAAATAGGAATGCTCTCCCATTCTTGTCTAATACAGGCCTCTAACTGTTCAATCGTCTTGGGCCTTCTTTGTTGCACCTTGCTCTTTATGATGCGCCAAATGTTCTCTATAGGTGAAAGATCTGGACTGCAGACTGGCCATTTCAGTACCCGCATCCTTCTCCTACGCAGCCATGATTTTGTGATTGATGCAGAATGTGGTCTGGCATTATCTTGTTGAAAAATGCAGGGTCTTCTCTGAAAGAGATGACGTCTGGATGGGAGCATATGTTGTTCTAGAACCTGAATATATTTTTCTGCATTGATGGTGCCTTTCCAGACATGCAAGCTGCCCATGCCGCACGCACTCATGCAACCCCATACCATCAGAGATGCAGGCTTCTGAACTGAGCGTTGATAACAACTTGGGTTGTCCTTGTCCTCTTTGGTCCAGATGACATGGCGTCCCAGATTTCCAAAAAGAACTTCGAATCGTGACTCGTCTGACCACAGAACAGTCTTCCATTTTGCCACACTCCATTTTAAATGATCCCTGGCCCAGTGAAAACGCCTGAGCTTGTGGATCTTGCTTAGAAATGGCTTCTTCTTTGCACTGTAGAATTTCAGCTGGCAACCGCGGATGGCACGGTGGATTGTGTTCACTGACAATGGTTTCTGGAAGTATTCCTGAGCCCATTCTGTGATTTCCTTTACAGTAGCATTCCTGTTTGTGGTGCAGTGTCGTTTAAGGCCCGGAGATCACGGGCATCCAGTATGGTTTTACGGCCTTGACCCTTACGCACAGAGATTGTTCCAGATTCTCTGAATCTTCGGATGATGTTATGCACAGTTGATGATGATAGATGCAAAGTCTTTGCAATTTTTCGCTGGGTAACACCTTTCTATTGCTCCACTATCTTTCTGCGCAACATTGTGGGAATTGGTGATCCTCTACCCATCTTGGCTTCTGAGAGACACTGCCACTCTGAGAAGCTCTTTTTATACCCAATCATGTTGCCAATTGACCTAATTAGTGTTAATTGGTCTTCCAGCTCTTCGTTATGCTCAAATTTACTTTTTCCAGCCTCTTATTGCTACTTGTCCCAACTTTTTTGGGATTTGTTGACACCGTGAAATTTTGAATCAACGTATTTTTCCTTTAAAATTATACATTTACTCGGATTAAACGTTTGATCTGTCATCTACGTTCTATTACAAATAAAATATTGACATTTGCCATCTCCACATCATTGCATTCTGTTTTTATTCACAATTTGTTTAGTGTCCCAACTTTTTTGGAATCCGGTTTGTACATACCTTATAGGAATAAAGGGTTAAGAAACAAGAAGAAACCAATGTGGATAAATATAACTGTAAAGAAAGCAATAAATGACAAAAAGAAAGCATTTAAATCACTAAAACAGGAGGGTAGTGAGGAAGCACTGAAAAACTATAAAGGAAAAAAAATGAATATGTAAAAAACAAATAAAAGCCGCCAAACTAGAGACCGAGAGATTAATTGCCAAAGAGAGCAAAACTAACCCTAAAATGTTTTTCAATTAAGGTGTCGGCCCCCTACAGAGCAATGAGGGGTAAGTTGCAGAGAGCGACGAAGAGAAAGCAAAGCTATTGAATATTTTTTTCTCCACTGTATTCACTGAGGAAAATAAACTGTCAGATGAAATGCAGAATGTAAAAGTAAATTCCCAATTAAAAGTGACCTAGGAAGAAGTACAACAGCGACTTAAAAATATTAAAATAGACAAATCGCCAGGACCAGATGGCATACACCCCCGTATCCTAAGAGAATTAAGTAATGTCATAGCCAGACCTTTATTTCAGAAATTTACAGACTCTATACTGACAGGGAGTGTTCCACGGGATTGGCACATAGCAAATGTGGTGCCAATATTCAAAAATGGTGCAAAAACTGACCCCGGAAATTATAGGTTTAACATCTGTTGTGGGAAAACTGTTTGAAGGTTTTCTAAGAGATGCTATCTTGGAGGATCTCAATGAAAACAAGCAAATAACATCATATCAGCATGGCTTCATGATGGATCGGTCATGTCAAACTAATTTAATCAGTTTTTTATGAGGAGGTAAGTTCTAGACTTGACAGTGGTGAATCAATAGTATTTGACACTGTACCACATAAAAGGTTAGTATATAAAGTGAGAATGCTCAGACTGGGAGAAAATGTCTGTATGTGGGTAAGTAACTGGCTCAATGATAGAAAACAGAGGGTGGTTATTAATGGTACACACTCAGATTGGGTCACTGTCACTAGTGGAGTACCTCAGGGGTCAGTATTGGGCCCTATTCCATCAATATATTTATTAATGATCTTGAAGTGACTGAAGAGATGATGCCCAGAGAGTTGAGGTCCATAACTCCTATTCTAAATGGTCCGCGATGGGTGGTGTACCCCAAGGTTCTGTGCTGCACCCACTATTATTTAACTTATTTATGTGTTTATTTTTATGTTTCTATTTTTGCAGATGGCACCAAGTTGCACTGTACTAATTAACTGGTTTGACTTTGGGTTACTCCTGATGTGAAATTGTCACAATGCCCCTAGACCAAGTGAAAAAGGCTTGCCAGCTCCACACTTCAGTGGCTGCTCTCTCCCACTGAATCTTCCGATAATGGAGACCAGAACAAAGATTCCAGGTAGAGAAAAAAAAGGGGATAACAGTGAGCTACTAGCAGGGAAAGAATTTATTAATCCGTTCCCGACACATGACGTAATAGTATGTCATGGCGGCAGGTGACTTGTCGTATTTTGGCGTACTAATACGTCATGGTGATCAGGCAGGTACCGGAGTGGTGTTCACCCGATCACTGCAGGGGCCAGGCAGTCCCCGATAGATGGGCCCCTGCTTAATCCGTCGGGATTGCTGTAAAGGCCGATGCTGGCGGATTAACCTGCTGTGGCAGGGACCCAATGGGTGAGAAGGCAGCCCGATGCCTTGCAGAGGCTGCCCAATGCCTTGCAAGGCATTGGGACCTACCATCTGCGGGGCCGATGAGATTTAGTCCCAGGCTGGGTCTCCAAGGCAACCTGTTAGTGCATTACAGATGTATTGTAATGCATTGCAGAGGGGATCAGACTCCCAAAAGTTGAGGTCCCAGAATGGGACAGAAATAGAGTTTAAAAATAAAAGTCAAAAAATAAAGTTTCTAGTAAAAAAAGAAAATAATGCCCCTTTCCTCTGATTTTATAATAAAAAAAAAACATAAAAAAAGAAAAAACACACATATTAGGTATCGCCGCATCCGTAACGACCCGATCTATAAATATATCACATGATACACCCCGTCCGATAAACACAGTTTCATCACCTTACATCACAAAAAGTGCAACACCAAGCGATTAAAAAGGCGTATGCCCCTAAAATGGTACCAATGAAACAGTCACCTCATTCCGCAAAAAATGAGGCCCTACATAAGATAATCACCCAAAAAATATAAATAAATATAGCTCCCAGAATATGGGGACACTAAAACATCTTTTTTTTTTTGTTTCAAAAATGCTATTGTGTTATAAGTGTGTGAAATAAAAAAATAAATGAGACATATTAGGTATCGCCGCATCCATAACAACAAGCTCTATAAAAATATCACTTGACCTAACCCCTCAGATGAACACCGTAAAAAAAACTGCCAAAAAAGCAATTTTTTGTCACCTAACATCACAAAAAGTGCAACACCAAGCGATCAAAAAGGCGTATGCCCCCCAAAATAGTACCAACCAAACCGTCACCTCATTCCCACAAAAGATAAGATCCTACCTAAGACAATCGGCCAAAAAATAAAAAAGCTACGGCTCTCAGACTATGGAGACACTAAAACATCATTTTTTTGGTTTAAAAAATGCTATTATTGTGCAAAACTAAAAAAATAAATAAGAAAAAGTATACATATTAGGTATTGCCACATCCTTGATGACCTGCTCTATAAAAATATCACATGACCTAACCCCTTAGGTAAAAGCTGTAAAAATAAATAAATAAAAACTGCCAAAACAACCAATTTTTTTGTCACCTTGCCCCATAAAGTGTAATAATGAATGATCAAAAAATTGTGACCAAAATTGGTGCGAATAAAAACTCTTTCTGCAAAAAACAAGCCCCTACACAAGACGATCGCCAGAAAAATAAAAAAATATTGTGTTCAGAAAATGAAGACACAAAAACATACCGTATTTTTCGTTTTATAAGATGCACTTTTCCCCCCTCCAAAATTATAAAATGAATGTGACGCAAATTAGGTGGCTCAGGAGCTCTCACTAACAGCTCCTGAGCCTGCCATTAAAGTATTGGGCGGGCTGGTCGCCTCACTGAAGGCTTCTGCCGCCAGCCCGCGCTTCCTTAGCAAGACCGCCCGATGCGCACCTGGGACCAGAGCCCGCAGCTACAGTAAGTGAAAACGTTTCCCCCCCGACTCCTCCTCCAGCCGCCAGCCTGCGCGTCCGGTGCGCACACGGGACCCGCAGCTCCAGTAACTGAAAACGTATTCCCCCTGTCCCCTCCCTCCAGCTCACGCGTTCCATGCGCACCTGGGACCGGAGCCCGCAGCTTTAGTAAGTATACACTTCTTCCTCTGTCCCCTCCTCCAGCTGCTGTTGGGGGACCCCTGGGGCACCCCAGCACTGACCTGAGCTCCAGGATCCGGGGTGCACTTCTCGGCCATGTGCTGGATGCCTGTCATACTGTGCGCTCCAGCTCCTCTGTTATTGTGCCTGCCAGCCCTGCTGCTCTCTGCTTATAAACCACCCATGTACTGCAGTGTACGAGTGGATTCCTATGGATGAGGGGGGTTATAGTCATATTTAATATAAACACTGTCCAGGGACTGTTCTGTAATTGTGATGTGTTTATATTAAATATGACTATAACCCCCCTCATCCATAGGAATCCTCCCATGTACTGCAGTATATGAGTGGATTCCTATGGATGAGGAGGGTTAGGCCTCATGCACACGACCGTTTTTTTTTTTAGGTCCGCAAAAACGGGTTCCGTATTTCCGTGATCCGTGTCCGTTTTTTCTTCCGTGGGTCTTTCTTGATTTTTGGAGGATCCACGGACATGAAGGAAAAAGTCGTTTTGGTGTCCGCCTGGCCGTGCGGAGCCAAACGGATCAGTCCTGACTTACAATGCAAGTCAATGGGGGCGGATCCGTTTGACGTTGACACAATATGGTGCAATTGCAAACGGATCCGTCCCCCATTGACTTTCAATGTAAAGTCAGGAGTCCCTATTATACCATCGGATCTGAGTTTTCTCCAATCCGATGGTATATTTTAACTTGAAGCGTCCCCATCACCATGGGAACGCCTCTATGTTAGAATATACCATCGGATTTGAGTTAGATCGTGAAAACTCATATCCGACAGTATATTCTAAGACAGAGGCGTTCCCATAGTGATGGGGACGCTTCAAGTTAGAATATACTAAGAACTTTGTACATGACTGCCCCCTGCTGCCTGGCAGCACCCGATCTCTTACAGGGCGCTGTGATCCGCACAATTAACCCCTCAGGTGCCGCACCTGAGGGGTTAATTGTGCGTATCATAGCCCCCTGTAAGAGATCAGGTGCTGCCAGGCAGGAGGGGGCACACCCTCCTCCCTCCCCAGTTTTAAATTCATTAGTGGCCAGTCCGGCCCCCCCTCCCTCCCCTGTATTACTGTACATTCATTGGTGGCCAGTGTGCCCCCCCTCCCTCCCCTGTATTACTGTACATTCATTGGTGGCCAGTGTGCCCCCCTCCCTCCCCCTCCTAATTAAAATCCCCCCCCCATCATTGGTGGCAGCGGAGAGTTCCGATCAGAGTCTCAGTTTAATCGCTGGGGCTCCGATCGGTAACCATGGCAACCAGGACGCTACTGCAGTCCTGGTTGCCATGGTTACTTAGCAATTTTAGAAGCATTATACTTACCTTCGCTGTCTGTGAGCGGCCGGGCGCTCCTCCTACTGGTAAGTGAAAGGTCTGTGCGGCGCATTGCTTATAGCACAGACCTGTCACTTACCAGTAGGAGGAGCGCCCAGCCGGTCACAGACATCGCAGGTAAGTATAATGCTTCTAAAAATTGCAGTAGCGTCCTGGTTGCCATGGTTACCGATCGGAGCCCCAGCGATTAAACTGGGACTCCGATCGGAACTCTCCGCTGCCACCAATGATTGGGGGGGGGGTTTAATTAGGAGGGGGAGGAAGGGGGGGCACACTGGCCACCAATGAATGTACAGTAATACAGGGAGGGAGGGGGGGCACACTGGCCACCAATGAATGTACAGTAATACAGGGGAGGGAGGGGGAGCCGCACTGGCCACCAATGAATGTACAGTAATACAGGGGAGGGAGGGGAGGCACACTGGCCACCAATGAATTTAAAACTGGGGAGGGAGGGGGGTGTGCCCCCTCCTGCCTGGCAGCACCTGATCTCTTACAGGGGTCTATGATACGCACAATTAACCCCTCAGGTGCGGCACCTGAGGGGTTAATTGTGCGGATCACAGCCCCCTGTAAGAGATCGGGTGCTGCCAGGCAGCAGTCATGTACACAGTTCTTAGTATATTCTAACTTGAAGCATCCCCATCACTATGGGAAAGCCTCTGTGTTAGAATATACTGTCAGATCTGAGTTTTCACGAAGTGAAAACTCAGCTCTGAAAAAGCTTTTATGCGATCCGTCTGTGTGAAAGTAGCCTATTGCTACGGATCACGGACACGGATGCCAATCTTGTGTGCATCCGTGTTTTTTCACGGACCCATTGACTTGAATGGGTCTGCGAACCGTTGTCCGTCAAAAAAATAGGACAGGGCATATTTTTTTGACGGACAGGAAACACGGATTACGGCCGCGGATGAACAACGGTGCATTTTCCGAGTTTTCAACTGACCCATTGAAAGTCAATGGGTCTGCAGAAAATCACGGAAAACTGAACAACGGCCACGGATGCACACACTAGGCCTAATAGTCATATTTTATATAAACACATGCCAATTACAGAACAGTTCCTGGATAGTGTTTATATTTAATCTGACTATAACTCCCCTCATCTCTGAGAATACACCAATGTACAGTACCTACAGTACATCAGTGTATTCTTTAGGATGATGGGTGTTATAATCACATAAGTGTCATCCACAGATCCCTCATAACAGTGCATCATCCACAGGTCCCCCATGACAGTGGCATCCACAGATCCCCATAATAGTGTCATCCACAGATCCCTCATGACAGTGGCATCCAGATCTCCATAATAGTGGCATCCATAGATCTCCATAATAGTGTCATCCACAGATCTCCTCCATAACAGTGTCATCCACAGATTCCCCATAATAGTGTCATCCACAGATCCCCATAATAGTGTCATCCACAGATCCCCATAAGTGTGTCATCCACAGATCCCCCATAAGTGTGTCATCCACAGATCCCCCATAAGTGTGTCATCCACAGATCCCCCATAATAGTGTCATCCACAGATCTCCCATAAGTATGTCATCCACAGATCCTACATAAGTGTATTATCCACAGATCTCCCCCATAACAAAACCTAGGTGCGTCTTATCATCAGGTGCGTCTTATAAAGTGAAAAATACGTTAATTTCCCCCCAAAAATGCTTTGTTATATAAAACCGAAACAAAAAAATAGACCTATTTGATATCATCGCGTTAGTAACAACCTGCTCTATAAAAATAGTACATGATCTAACCTGTCAGATGAATTTTGTAAAAAAAAAAAAAAAAAAAAAACGGTGCCAAAACATTTTTGGGTTACCTTGCCTCACAAAAAACTTAATATAGAGCGATTAAAAATCCTATGTACCCCCAGATAGTACCAATAAAACTGTCACCTTATCCCGTAGTTTCCAAAATGGGGTCACTTTTTGGGAGCTTCTACTGTAGGGAGGCTTCAAATGGGACATGGTGTCTAAAAACCAGTCCAGCAAAACCTGCCTTCCAAAAACTATACGGCGCTCCTTTCCTTCTGTGCCCTGTCATGTGCCCTTACATCAGTTTACAACCACATATGGGGTGTTTCTGTAAACCGCAGAATCAGGGTAATAAATATTGAGATTTGTTTGGCTGTTCAATGGGAGTAATGACTGGGATATAACAATACCAGGGTTCTCTCTATACAGGGAAGACAGAGAAGGCAAGAAGGGGGGGGAGGGGTGGCCCTGTATGTGAAAGATAGCATGAAATCTAATTTGATAGAAGTTAGCGAGACCAATTTAGAGTCCGTTTAGGTTACCTTGCAGCTTGATAATCATAAGGTAACTCGTGTAGGTGTGATATATAGACCACCTAGCCAAGTCAAAGAATTAGAGGATCTAATAGTTGAGGAAATAGCTAAAATGACATTGAAGGGAGAAGTTATCATTATGGGAGACTTTAATCTTCCTGATGTAAACTGGAAAACCAAAATAGCTAGTTCTGCCAGTAGTACAGATATTCTAAATTCCCTACTGGGATTATCTCTACAGCAAGTAGCTGAGGAGCCAACCCGGAAGGGGGCCATTTTAGATTTAGTATTCACAAATGGGAATTTGGTATCTGATATTACTGTAGGGGAAAGCTTGGGATCTAGTGATCACCAGTCAGTGTGGTTTACTATAAGTACAGTGACTGAGTAACACCACACAAAAAAAAAAGTTTTAGATTTTAGAAAAACAGACTTTTCTAAAATTAGATTAGTGGTATACGAGTCCCTATCAGATTGGAACAGTTTCAATGGAGTCCAGCAGAAATGGGACTACTTAAATGTGGCACTATTGAAGGCAACAGCAAATTGCATTAGGCTTGCCAGTAAAAGTAAAAAAAAAGGAAGAGACCACTGTGGTACTCAGCAGAAGTGGCCAAAATCATTTAAAACAAAAAGATAGCATTTAGTAATTATAAAAAAAAAAGAACGAGGATGACAGGCAAATTAATAAGATTAGGCAGAGAGAGGCCAAACAAGTTATAAGAGCTTCTAAAGCACAGGCAGAAGAGAAATTAGCTCAGTCAGTGAGAAAAGGCGATAAGACATTCTTCAGATACATAAATGAAAAAAGGAAACTAAAACAAGGAATTACCAAATTAAAAACAAAAGAAGGAAGGTATATGGAAGAAGATAAAGAACTAGCTGACTGCCTCAATGAATACTTTTGTTCAGTTTTTACAAAGGAAAATGAAGGAAAAGGACCTCAGTTAGGAAAGAAGACTAATGAATCTTTTGATGCATGTGTCTTAACAGAGGAAGAGGTTCTAAGTCAGCTGTCTAAAATTAATACAAATAAGTCACAGGGGCCTGATGGGATACACCCAAAGCTATTAAAAGAGCTCAACGGCGAACTAGCAAAACCATTAACAGATTTATTTAACCAATCACTGGTAACAGGAGTCGTCTCAGAAGATTTGAAATTGGCAAATGTTGTGCCCATTCACAAGGAAGGTAGTAGGCAGGAATTGGGCAACTATAGGCCAGTAAGCCTGACATCAATAGTGGGGAAATTAATGGAAACCATACTTAAGGAGAGGATTGTGGAACATCTAAAATCCCATAGATTGAAAAATGAAAAACAGCATGGGTTTACTTCAGGGAGATCATGTCAAACTAATCTTATTGATTTTTTTGATTGGGTGACTAAAAGAATAGATGGCGGAGGTGCAGTAGACATTGCATATCTGGACTTTAGTAAGGCTTTTGATACTGTCCCACATATAAGGCTTATCAATAAATTGCAGTCTTTGGGCTTGGACTCCCATATTGTTGAATGGATTAGGCAGTGGCTGAGGGACAGACAACAGAGGGTTGGAGTCAATGGAGTATATTCAGACCATGGTGTTGTTACCAGTGGTGTACCTCAGGGATCTGTTCTGGGACCCATATTGTTTAATATCTTTATCAGCGAAATTGCAGAAGGCCTCGATGGTAAGGTGTGTCTTTTTGCTGATGACACAAAGATTTGTAACAGGGTTGATGTTCCTGGAGGGATACACCAAATGGAAAAGTATTTAGGAAAACTAGAGGAATGGTCAAAAATCTGGCAACTAAAATTTAATGTTGATAAGTGCAAGATAATGCACCTGGGGCGTAAAAACCCAAGAGCAGAATATAAAATCAGTGATACAGTCCTAACCTCAGTATCTGAGGAAAGAGATTTAGGGGTCATTGTTTCAGAAGACTTAAAGGTAGGCAGACAATGTCATAGAGCAGCAGGAAATGCTAGCAGAATGCTTGGGTGTATAGGGAGAGGCATTACCAGTAGAAAGAGGGAGGTGCTCATGCCGCTCTACAGAGTACTAGTAAGACCTCATTTGGAGTATTGTGCGCAGTACTGGAGACCATATCTCCAGAAGGATATTGATACTTTGGAGAGAGTTCAGAGAAGAGCTACTAAACTAGTACATGAATTGCAGGATAAAACTTACCAGGAAAGATTAAAGGACCTTAACATGTATAGCTTGGAAGAAAGACGAGACAGAGGGGATATGATAGAAACTTTTAAATACATAAAGGGAATCAACAAGGTAAAAGAGGAGGGAATATTTAAAAGAAGAAAAACTGCTACAAGAGAACATAGTTTTAAATTAGAGGGGCAAAGGTTTAAAAGTAATATCAGGAAGTATTACTTTACTTAGAGAGTAGTGGATGCATGGAATACCCTTCCTGCAGAAGTGGTAGCTGCAACTACAGTGAAGGAGTTTAAGCATGCATGGGATAGGCAGAAGGCCATCCTTCATATAAGATAGGGCCAAGGGCTATTCATAGTATTCAGTATATTGGGCAGACTATATGGGCCAAATTGTTCTTATCTGCCGACACATTCTATGTTTATATGTTTCTATGTTAACCCTTGATGTGCTAAAGAAAAAATTTGATTAAAATGGAAAATCTGCCAAAAAAGTGAAATTTAGAAATTTCATCTCTATTTCCTTTAATTCTTGTGGAATAGATATAGATAAAGGGTTAACAAAGTTTGTAAAATCTGTTTTGAATAACTTGAGGGGTGTAGTTTCTACAATGGGGTCATTTATGGGGTGTTTCTACTATGTAAGTCCCACAGAGTGACTTAAGACCTGAACTGGTCCTTAAAAAGTGGGTTATGGAAATTCTCTTAAAAATTTTAAGAATTGCTCCTAAAATTCTAAGCCTTCTAACGTCCTAAAAAAATAAAATGACATTTACAAAATGATGCCAACATAAAGTAGGCATATGGGAAATGTTAAGTAATAAATATTTTATGAGGTATCACTTTCTGTTTTAAAAGCAGAGAAATAAAAATTTTGAAAATTGCGAATTTCTTAAAATTTTGGGTAAATTTGGGATTTTTTCATAAATAAAGGTGAAATATATTGACTCAAATTTATGACTGTCATGAAGTACAATGTGTCATGAGAAAATCTCAGAATGACTTGAATAAGTAAAAGTGTTCCAAAGTTATTACCACATAAAGTGGCACGTCAGATTTGCAAAAAATGGCCTGGGCAGGAAGGTGAAAACTGGCCCGGGGTAGAAGGGGTTAAAAGTCAATAAAAAAAGGTAAAACGTTTTAAAGGGGGCCCCCCTTCTTTATCAGACCTATGGACAGGGCACACAGGGTGTATTAGGGTACTTTCACACTAGTGTTTTTGTTTTCCGGTATTGAGTTCCGTCACAGGAGCTCAATAACGGAAAAAAACTCAGTTTTATCCTAATGCATTCTGAAAGGAGAGTAATCCGTTCAGTATGCATCAGGATGTCTTCAGTTAAGTCACTGTACGGTGTTTGGACGGAGAAAATACTGCAGCATGCTGCAGTTTTTTCTCCGTCCAAAATTCCAGAACACTTGCCGGAATGCCGGATCTGGCATTAGTTTCCATTGATATGTATTAATGCTGGATCTGTTAAAAAGTGTTCTGGAAATTGCCGCATTGACGGATCCAGATTTCCAGTCTGCGCCTGCGCCGGGATATAGGAGGAACTGGTGGTGCAGCTTCCTGTTTGTCTCTTTGCTCCAGCCTGCGAGGGAGAAGTCAGCACGCCATTGAAGGTGAGTACAAAGTTTTTTTTGTTTCAACAATAGAAAAATAAAGTAGAAGCAGCTTCAGATGAGCTGTATGTTATTAGTATATAGTGGATGCTAGGAGTAGTAGTCCTAGGTACTGCTACTTCTAGGATCCACTATGTACTTAGACTACCTGCAGTCCCTGTGTACTTTTGCATAGGGACTGCAGTTGGTATCAGTACATTTTGGATGATGAGTAGTATATATCGTGGATGCTAGGAGTAGTAGTCCATGGTACTACTACTCCTAGCATCCACTATGTACTTATAGTACCTGCAGTCACTGTGTACTTTTGCATAGGGACCGCAAGTAGTATAAGTAGATGCTAGGAGTAGTAGTCCTAGGTTCTGCTACTCCTAGCATCCACTATGTACTTATACCACCCTGCAGTCCCTATGCAAAAGTACACAGGGACTGCTGGTAGTATAAGTACATAGTGGATGACAGGAGTATAGTCTTGGGTACAAGATTATGTCTACCTTTTAGTCCAAAAATGACAAATAAGTAATATTTTCGTGGGTCTGTTGTCTTCTGTAAAGAGCAAATATTAATTAGTTTTTTTCTATAGGCACATCTTCTTCAAGTGAGGCCGGGAGCTCTCCTCCTCAACGACGTCGCTGACATGATACGGTATGTCAAGTTGGGTAGCATTCCCAACTGTAATTTTGTGTAATTATTCTAATTTATTTTTTTATACATTTTATTCTGAGTCATCATCTCTGGAGGAGGTGTGGAGGACAGCAAATGGTAGGTGCTTAATTTTTTATTAAATAATTGTAAAAAAAAAATTTACAGCCTCTCAGAGAGGTTGTAGAGCCAGAGGACGTCGTGGAGAACGCGGCGGTCGGGGTCATGTGAGTATTATAATTTTAAAAGTTAAAACATTGTTAATTTCATTTTATTTTTCTAGGGTCTCCACCAGAACGGAGGAGGAGGACGTCAGCGTTTTTTTTAATTGACAATGACCTCCTCATCCATATGGTGGAAGAAGGAACACCGTTGAGGGACCACACCGACCGCCGCCATGCAGACCATCATGCCACCCGGCTCCTCTGGCACGAGATCTGTGAGGCCATTGTGCCAAATTGGGACGACCTCGGAGATAGTCAACGGGACGAGTGCCATAAGTATACAGTATTTCATTTGTAGATAGCATACACGTATGTTTTATTGCGCAAAAGTGGTTTACCGTCTATTTGATGTGGGTCAATGCCACCGATAGTTTAACACCATTTTTTTTTTTTATGGTTGTTGTGGCAGGTGCAATTATATAGTAAACCATTTTTGATGTCAACAAATTATGTATTCGAAAGACTAATCAATTTTTATGCTTTACTTTTTTATTTTTCATTTTGTTCCAGGGTCAACAATTATTGTTCGGTGGCGGTCAATCAGGGACCGCTACAATAAGGACTTCAACAAGGAAGTTCGGGGCCCGAGTGGTTCTGGAGGAACCTGCAGGCAGCCATATCGCTATGCTGCCGCCTTGAGGTTCTTATACAGATTATGAATTATGTTCTCCAATGTATGTATGTGTATGGCCCTGGCAGACTGTCATTTGGCACTCTGTCTGGGACATCCACATAGTATTTTGTGGAGTAGAGATGAGCAAAGCGTGCTTCAGATTATACATCTGAAGTTGCTTTCCAAAAAAATATCATACTGTACATAGACACTTCTCTGTACACTCATAGAATGTATGGGCTCTATCTATGTACAGTATTTGTATGACATTTTTTTGTAATGCAAGTTCCTATGTAGCATCCCAAGTCGCTTTGCTCAACTCTATCCATTTGATCCCCACCAAAATAGAATTGCTAATTTTATAAATTTTTTCTTTGCTTTTAAAGAACAGCAAGCAGTAGTCGGGCGCCCGAAGTTCCCCAAGAGGCGGTCCCTGAAGAGTCGTCCACCGCGGGTCCCTCTCGTCAAGCTCAAGCAACTGGTCAGGACCTCAATGTTCCACTACCTGTGCCTCTGGCGAGGCAACGATGGCCACTTTAGCACCACTCTTTGAGGCCCTCATCCGTCGGCATATGTCAGGTATGATCCGTCAGGCGGAATAGATCTCACAAGGCTCGTTTACGAGTTCTTGATGGGATTCACAAATAGAGTTGCCGCTTTTGAGAATATTTTGTGACGTCTGCAGGTGGGGGCAGTGTTGACATCGCAAATGAGTCCGGTGCATCACTATTTGAGATCGTTGCTCCCCGTGATGGAACAGTTCACGCCCGACCAGCTGTTTGAGGCCAGAAGACAAGTGGACTGCGTCTTGTGGCAAGTGCAACACCAATGCGTCTTGTGGCAAGTATTTTTCGCTCTTCCAGCGTGGGGAGATTTCTGTGGACAATGAGTAGTGTGTAGAGGAGAGGCCTGACACAATCTCCCACCAGTGCTGGTGGAGCGACACAAGTATTTGTCACACCTCCAGCATGGGGAGATTCGGTGGACATGGAGTAGTGTGCAGAGGAGACGACTGACACAATCTCCCAGCTCTGGTGAATCAATAGATGCAACAAGATTCAATGTATGCTTTTCAAAAAAGTTTAATAAACAAATTTCAAGATCAATAAACCCGACTATACCCACCCACATAACCACGCAACTAAACAGCATCAATACTATATTAAAATTAGATTAATAAAAAAAAATCATAAAAAAAAAAATCTGTTAAATTATTCGGTCCTGCCAGTCCACTCTTCATGCATCGGAGCAGAAATACTCAGGAAAGGACTCTCTTATCATTGAAACTGCTACACTTGTCCGCGGTCCAAAGATTTGAATACTGGCCATCTCGCTGTCCTCAGGTATCTGCTCGACATTTTGGGGTTCTTTAACCACTTCAGCCCACCTACCTTAAACACCCTTAATGACCAGGCCACTTTTTACACTTCTGCACTACACTACTTTCACCGTTTATTGCTCGGTCATGCAACTTACCACCCAAATGAATTTTACCTCCTTTTCTTCTCACTAATAGAGCTTTCATTTGGTGGTATTTCATTGCTGCTGACATTTTTACTTTTTTTGTTATTAATCGAAATTTAACGATTTTTTTGCAAAAAAATGACATTTTTCACTTTCAGTTGTAAAATTTTGCAAAAAAAAACGACATCCATATATAAATTTTTCTCTAAATTTATTGTTCTACATGTCTTTGATAAAAAAAAAATGTTTGGGAGAAAAAAAAATGGTTTGGGTAAAAGTTATAGCGTTTACAAACTATGGTACAAAAATGTGAATTTCCGCTTTTTGAAGCAGCTCTGACTTTTTGAGCACCTGTCATGTTTCCTGAGGTTCTACAATGTCCAGACAGTGCAAACACACCACAAATGACCCCATTTCGGAAAGTAGACACCTTAAGGTATTCGCTGATGGGCATAGTGAGTTCATAGAACTTTTTATTTTTTGTCACAAGTTAGCAGAAAATGATGATTTTTTTTTTCTTACAAAGTCTCATATTCCACTAACTTGTGACAAAAAATAAAAACTTCCATGAACTCACTATGCCCATCACGAAATACCTTGGGGTGTCTTCTTTCCAAAATGGGGTCACTTGTGGGGTAGTTATACTGCCCTGGCATTTTAGGGGCCCAAATGCGTGCAAAGTAGTTTGAAATCAAAATCTGTAAAAAATGGCCGGTGAAATCCGAAAGGTGCTCTTTGGAATGTGGGCCCCTTTGCCCACCTAGGCTGCAAAAAAGTGTCACACATGTGGTATTGCCGTACTCAGGAGAAGTTGGGCAATGTTTTTTGGGGTGTCATTTTACATATACCCATGCTGGGTGAGAGAAATATCTTGGCAAAAGACAACTTTTCCCATTTTTTTATACAAAGTTGGCATTTGACCAAGATATTTATCTCACCCAGCATGGGTATATGTAAAATGACACCCCAAAACACATTGCCCATCTTCTCCTGAGTAAGGGGATACCAGATGTGTGACACTTTTTTGCAGCCTAGGAGGGCAAAGGGGCCCACATTCCAAAGAGCACCTTTAGGATTCCACAGGTCATTTTTTACACATTTTGATTTCAAACTACTTACCACACATTAGGGCCCCTAGAATGCCAGGGCAGTATAACTACCCCACAAGTGACCCCATTTTAAAAAGAAGACACCCCAAGGTATTCCGTGAGGGGCATGGCGAGTTCCTAGAATTTTTTATTTTTTATCACAAGTTAGCGGAAAATGATGATTTATTTTTTATTTTTTCTTACAAAGTCTCATATTCCACTAACTTGTGACAAAAAATAAAAACTTCCATGAACTCACTATGCCCATCACGAAATACCTGGGGGTGTCTTCTTTCCAAAATGGGGTCACTTGTGGGGTAGTTATACTGCCCTGGCATTTTAGGGGCCCAAATGCGTGAGAAGTAGTTTGAAATCAAAATCTGTAAAAAATGGCCGGTGAAATCCGAAAGGTGCTCTTTGGAATGTGGGCCCCTTTGCCCACCTAGGCTGCAAAAAAGTGTCACACATCTGGTATCCCCGTACTCAGGAGAAGTTGGGCAATCAAATTAGAGGGGCAAAGGTTTAAAAGTAATATAAGGAAGTATTACTTTACTGAGAGAGTAGTGGATGCATGGAATAGCCTTCCTGCAGAAGTGGTAGCTGCAAATACAGTGAAGGGGTTTAAGCATGCATGGGATAGGCATAAGGCCATACTTCATATAAGATAGGGCCGGGGGCTATCCATAGTATTCAGTATATTGGGCAGACTAGATGGGCCAAATGGTTCTTATCTGCCGACACATTCTATGTTTCTATGTTAATGTGTTTTGGGGTGTCATTTTACATATACCCATGCTGGGTGAGAGAAATATCTCGGTCAAATGCCAACTTTGTATAAAAAAATGGGAAAAGTTGTCTTTTGCCAAGATATTTCTCTCACCCAGCATGGGTATATGTAAAATGACACCCCAAAACACATTGCCCAACTTCTCCTGAGTACGGGGATACCAGATGTGTGACACTTTTTTGCAGCCTAGGTGGGCAAAGGGGCCCACATTCCAAAGAGCACCTTTCGGATTTCACCGGCCATTTTTTACAGATTTTGATTTCAAACCACTTCTCACGCATTCGGCCCCTAAAATGCCAGGGCAGTATAACTACCCCACAAGTGACCCCATTTCGGAAAGAAGACACCCCAAGGTATTTCGTGATGGCCATAGTGAGTTCATGGAAGTTTTTATTTTTTGTCACAAGTTAGTGGAATATGAGACTTTGTAAGAAAAAAAAAAAATCATCATTATCCGCTAACTTGTGACAAAAAAAAAAAAATTCTAGGAACTCGCCATGCCCCTCACGGAATACCTTGGGGTGTCTTCTTTCCAAAATGGGGTCACTTGTGGGGTAGTTATACTGCCCTGGCATTTTAGGGGCCCTAATGTGTGGTAAGTAGGTAAATGACCTGTGAAATCCGAAAGGTGCTCTTTGGAATGTGGGCCCCTTTGCCCACCTAGGCTGCAAAAAAGTGTCACACATGTGGTATCACCGTATTCACGAGAAGTTGGGCAATGTGTTTTGGGGTGTCTTTTTACATATACTCATGCTGGGTGAGAGAAATATCTCGGCAAAAGACAACTTTTCCCATTTTTTTTATACAAAGTTGGCATTTGACGAAGATATTTATCTCACCCAGCATGGGTATATGTAAAATGACACCCCAAAACACATTGCCCAACTTCTCCTGAGTACGGCGATACGGAGTACGGAGATGTGTGACACTTTTTTGCAGCCTAGATGCGCAAAGGGGCCCACATTCCTTTTATGAGGGCATTTTTAGACATTTGGATCCCAGACTTCTTCTCACGCTTTAGGGCCCCTAAAATGCCAGGGCAGTATAAATACCCCACATGTGACCCCATTTTGGAAAGAAGACACCCCAAGGTATTCAATGAGGGGCATGGCGAATTCATAGAATTTTTTAATTTTTTGGCACAAGTTAGCGGAAATTGATATATATATTTTTTTTCTCACAAAGTCTCCCTTTCCGCTAACTTGGGACAAAAATTTCAATCTTTCATGGACTCAATATGCCCCTCAGCGAATACCTTGGGGTGTCTTCTCTCCGAAATGGGGTCACATGTGGGGTATTTATACTGCCCTGGCATTCTAGGGGCCCTAAAGCGTGAGAAGAAGTCTGGAATATAAATGTCTAAAAATTTTTACGCATTTGGATTCCGTGAGGGGTATGGTGAGTTCATGTGAGATTTTATTTTTTGACACAAGTTAGTGGAATATGAGACTTTGTAAGAAAAAAAAAATAATTTCCGCTAACTTGGGCCCAAAAAATGTCTGAATGGAGCCTTACAGGGGGGTGATCAATGACAGGGGGGTGATCAATGACAGGGGGGTGATCAGGGAGTCTATATGGGATGATCACCCCCCTGTCATTGATCACCCCCCTATAAGGCTCCATTCAGATGTCCATATGTGTTTTGCGGATCCGATCCATGTATCAGTGGATCCGTAAAAAACATACGGACATCTGAATGCAGCCTTACAGGGGGGTGATCAATGACAGGGGGGTGATCAATGACAGGGGAGTGATTAGGGAGTCTATATGGGGTGATCACCCCCCTGTCATTGATCACCCCCCTGTAAGGCTCCATTCAGACGTCCGTATGTGTTTTGCGGATCCGATCCATGTATCAGTGGATCCGTAAAAATCATACGGACGTCTGAATGGAGCCTTACAAGGGGGTGATCAATGACAGGGGAGTGATCAATGACAGGGGGGTGATCAGGGAGTCTATATGGGGTGATCACCCCCTGTCATTGATCACCCCCTATAAGGCTCCATTCAGATGTCCGTATGTGTTTTGCGGATCCGATCCATGTATCCGTGGATCCGTAAAAAACATACGGACATCTGAATGCAGCCTTACAGGGGGGTGATCAATGGCAGGGGGGTGATCAATGACAGGGGGGTGATCAGGGAGTCTATATGGGGTGATCACCCCCCTGTCATTGATCACCCCCCTGTAAGGCTCCATTCAGACGTCCGTATGTGTTTTGCGGATCCGATCCATGTATCAGTGGATCCGTAAAAATCATACGGACGTCTGAATGGAGCCTTACAAGGGGGTGATCAATGACAGGGGGGTGATCAATGACAGGGGGGTGATCAGGGAGTCTATATGGGGTGATCACCCCCGTCATTGATCACCTCCCTATAAGGCTCCATTCAGATGTCCGTATGTGATTTGCGGATCCGATCCATGTATCCGTAAAAAAAATATACGGACATCTGAATGCAGCCTTACAGGGGGGTGATCAATGACAGGGGGGTGATCAATGACAGGGGGGTGATCAGGGAGTCTATATGGGTCGGATCCGCAAAACACATACAAACATCTGAATGGAGCCTTACAGGGGGGTGATCACCCCATATAGACTCCCTGATCACCCCCCTGTCATTGATCACCCCCTTGTAAGGCTCCATTCAGACGTCCGTATGTGTTTTGCAGATCCGATCCATGTATCAGTGGATCCGTAAAAATCATACGGACGTCTGAATGGAGCCTTACAAGGGGGTGATCAATGACAGGGGGGTGATCAATGACAGGGGGGTGATCAGGGAGTCTATATGGGGTGATCACCCCCGTCATTGATCACCCCCCTATAAGGCTCCATTCAGATGTCCGTATGTGATTTGCGGATCCGATCCATGTATCCGTAAAAAAAATATACGGACATCTGAATGCAGCCTTACAGGGGGGTGATTAATGACAGGGGGGTGATCAGGGAGTCTATATGGGTCGGATCCGCAAAACACATACAGACGTCTGAATGGAGCCTTACAGGGGGGTGATCACCCCATATAGACTCCCTGATCACCCCCCTGTCATTGATCACCCCCCTGTAAGGCTCCATTCAGACGTCCGTATGTGTTTTGCGGATCCGATCCATGTATCAGTGGATCCGTAAAAATCATACGGACGTCTGAATGGAGCCTTACAAGGGGGTGATCAATGACAGGGGGGTGATCAGGGAGTCTATATGGGGTGATCACCCCCCTGTAAGGCTCCATTCAGACGTCTGTATGTGTTTTGCGGATCCGATCCATGTATCCGTGGATCCGTAAAAAACATACGGACATCTGAATGCAGCATTACAGGGGGGTGATCAATGACAGGGGGGTGATCAGGGAGTCTATATGGGGTGATTATCCCCGTCATTGATCACCCCCCTGTAAGGCTCCATTCAGACGTCCGTATGTGTTTTGCGGATCCGATCCATGTATCAGTGGATCCGTAAAAATCATACGGACGTCTGAATGGAGCTTTACAGGGGGGTGATCAATGACAGGGGGGTGATCAGGGAGTCTATATGGGGTTATCAGGGGTTAATAAGGGGTTAATAAGTGACAGGGGAAGGGTGTAGTGTAGTGTGGTGCTACTTATTACTGAGCTACCTGTGTCCTCTGGTGGTCGATCCAAACAAAAGGGACCACCAGAGGACCAGGTAGCAGGTATATAAGACGCTGTTATCAAAACAGCGTCTAATATACCTGTTAGGGGTTAAAAAAATCGCATCTCCAGCCTGCCAGCGAACGATCGCCGCTGGCAGGCTGGAGATCCACTCGCTTACCTTCCGTTCCTGTGAACGCGCGCGCCTGTGTGCGCGCGTTCACAGGAAATCTCGCCTCTCGCGAGATGACGCATATATGCGTGACTCTGCGCAGGGCTGCCGCCTCCGGAACGCGATCCTGCGTTAGGCGGTCCGGAGGCGGTTAAAGAGGACCTTTCACTACAATAAAAAATCTAAACTAGGCATACAGACATGGAGAGCGGCGCCCAGGGATCTCCCTGCACTTACTATTATCCCTGGGCGCCGCTCCGTTCTCCCGGTATAGGCTCCGGTATCTTCATATGTTCAGCTCAACTGGGTGGAGCCTGCCGGCGCCTCCTTCTCCCAGGCTGGAGTGCTGGCCAATCGCAGCGCCCAGCTCATAGCCTGAGAGAAAAAAAAACCTCTCAGGCTATTTTCTAAATTTCAATTTCTCTGCTTTTAAAACAGAAAGTGATACCTCATAAAATATTTATTACTTAACATTCCCCATATGTCTACTTTATGTTGGCATCATTTTGGAAATGTCATTTTATAGGACGTTAGAAGGCTTAGAAAGTTAGAAGCAATTCTTCAAATTTTTAAGAAAATTGCCAAAAACCACTTTTTAAGGACAAGTTCAGGTCTAAAGTCACTTTGTGGGGCCTACATAGTGGATACCCCCTAAATGACCCCATTGTAGAAACTACACCCCTCAAGATACTTAAAACCGATTTTACAAACTTTGTTAACCCTTTAGGTGTTCCACAAGAATTAAAGGAAAATGGAGATAACATTTTTAAATTTCACTTTTTGGGCAGATTTTCCATTTGAATCCAATTTTTTCTTTAACACATCGATGGTTAACAGCCAAACAAAACTCAATATTTATTACCCAGATTCTGCGGTTTACAGAAACACCCCCCAAATGTGGTCATAAACTGCTGTATGGGCACACGGCAGGGCGCAGAAGAAAAGGAACTCCACATGGTTTTTAAATGCCATGTCCCATTTGAAGCCCCCCTGATGCACCCTTACAGTAGAAACTCCCAAGAAGTGATCCCATTTTGGAAACTAGGGGATAAGGTGCCAGTTTTATTGGTACTATTTTTGGGTACATATGATTTTTTGATCATTCATTACAACACTTTATGGGGCAAGGTGACCAAAAAATTGGTTGTTTTAGCACAGTTTTTATTTATATATTTTTACAGCGTTCACCTGAGGGGGTCGGTCAAGTGACATTTTTATAGAGCAGATTGTTACGGATGTGGCGATACCTAATATGTATACTTTTTCTTATTTATTAAAGTTTTACACAATAATAGCATTTTTGAAACAAAAAAATTATGTTTTAATGTGTCCATGTTCTGAGAGCTATAGTTTTTTTATTTTTTGAGAGATTTTCTTATGTAGGGGCTCATTTTTTGCGGGATGAGGTGACTGTTTTATTGGTACCATTTTGTGGGACATACGCCTTTTTGATCACTTGGTGTTGCACTTTTTGGGATGTAAGGTGCCAAAAATTGCTTGTTTTGACAGTTTTTTTTGTTTGTTTGTTTTTTACGGTATTCACCCGAGGGGTTAGGTCATGTGATATTTTTATAGAGCTGGTTTTTACGGACGCGGCAATACCTAATATGTATACTTTTTTTTTTTTATTTCACTTTAACACAATAATAGCATTTTTAAAACCAAAAAAATTATGTTTTAGTTTCTCCATGTTCTAAGAGCTATAGTTTTTTGAGAGATTTTCTTATGTAGGGGTTCATTTTTTGCGGGATGAGGTGACGGTTTTATTGGTACCATTTTGTGGGACATACGCCTCTTTGATCACTTGGTGTTGCACTTTTTGTGATGTAAGGTGACAAAAATGGCTTTTTTTGACAGTTTTTTTTTTTTATGGTGTTTATTGCAGTGGGTCGATTATGTGATATATTTATAGAGCCGACCATCACGGACGCGGCAATACCAAATATGTCTATTTTATTTTATTTTTTCTATTTTTAACATTTTTTTTTTTACATGTGAAACCTTTTTTTAATTTTATTTTTTTTAACACTTTATTTTTTTATTTTACACTTTTCGTCCCCCATAAGGTCATACAAGACCTCTGGGGGACATTTACGTCACTTTTTCTTTTTTTTTTTTCACTGTTGATTTCTCCAGTAACTGGGCCTGACATAGTAGCCCCAGTTACAGGAGAAATGCACCCCCTAGAGAGGCTGTACAGCGCAATACAGCGCTGTACAGCCGCAGTGCAGGGCTGATCGATGTCTGTGAAAGACCTCACACAGCTCCTGCACTCTCCGGTCCCGGCGGTCACATAACCGCCAGGCTGGAACAGGAAGCGCATAGCGCTTCCTGCTCTGCATACACAGCGCTCGGTGAGCGCTGTGTATGCAGTGATCCAGAAGGCAGGGACACCTGGGCACTGTCCCTGCCTTCCCTCTGGGTTGCCCTGCTGTCACTGACAGCGGACAACCCGATCAGCAGCAGCACGATTAGCGTGCAGCTGCAGTTTCTGAACGGACGTTCTGGAATGTCCATTCAGAAATAGAGAACCACCTCCCGGATGTTTATAGTCTATGGGCGGACGGGAGGTGGTTAAATATGCGTTTCGTTTGATTTAATCTGCAGCTGGAATACGGTTTAATAAGATTGCCACTCATTTGAAAGGCCTTATCAGCAACCAACACAAATGGCATGGGTGGAGCATCTGTACCTGGTAGTGGTTGAGGTGGTGGGAAATCAAATTGTCTATTATACAGCCTTTGCCCCATGTAAGAATTTTTAAATACCATGGAATCATTTGTTCTTCCATAAGGCCAGACATCGATGGCCACAAAACGGTATTGAGCATCAGCAATGGCCATTAGTATGATTAAGAAATATTTTTTGTAGTTAAAATACTCAGAACCAGTGCCTTGGGGCTTGATAATACGCATATGTTTCCCGTCTTCTGCCCCAATACAGTTGGGAAACTGGCACACCTCCCAATATTTTTAAGCAATTTCAGTCCACTTTTGCCTACTTGGATGTGGGATAAATTCAGCATGCAACTGCACACACAAAACACGGCACGTATCCTTAACAATAATGGAAACGGTGGATATTCCAAGGTGAAACTGGTAATGGAGGGACGTAAAACTATCTGCTGTAGCCAGAAATCTATCAGAAGAAAAAAAAAAAAGGAAAATAAAACTTATCAATTATGTAAAAAACATTACCAAAAAAAAAAAGGAAGCTAGATAAATTGGACGGACTTGTTTGGGACATTAAACTGGACATACCACTGTTAAATGGTTTCATTTGTTCTGTTGTCATTTTCACAGCGCAAAATAAATTTTTTAGGAATCTAGTGATGTAACGGGCTCTACATGGAAAACGATAGATGCTTCTGACTAGAATTGCTCACAGTGCTGTCAACGTCTCTAATGGTCGAGCTATAGTTAAAATCGTGACCATTGAAGCCGTTGAAGTCAAAGTGAACAATACTAATGCAGAGCCTACATAGCCCTTGTCCTGCGCAATCAAGAGCTGCGCTCAATAGAGTACTGTTTAAAAAAGGAAATTTTCCTAACATGGGGTTGGGAAATATATTTCACCTTTGACCAGAAAAAGCAACTTGAAATAATTATACAAAAATAAAATAGCAATATATTAAATTTATTAAAAAATTTACCTTATGGTAAGCATTAGTCGTTCTGCTGGGGAAACACTGCAACGGAAAGTGGTGTCCTGTCTTTCGATGTGATGTGACACCCTTTGTAACAGATTGTCAAAACTTTCTACGCTCATCCGTAAGTAGTTCTGAAACTTGTCCGAATAATTCCACACTTCTGGAAACAGAACTTTAACCCCTTAGTGACCACCCATACGTGTTTTTACGGCGGTCACTAAGGGGCCTTAGGCTGGGCCGCCGCGTTTTTACGGTGGCCCAGTCTAAGCGCTGCACGGCTCCCCCGTGCAGCGGGGAGCGCTGACCTGGCTCTCACATGAGAGCCGGGTCCCTGCTCTAACAGCCCGGACTGGCAGGCGTGCCGATCCGGGCTGTTTAACCCTTTACATGCCGGGCGCAATGGCGCCCGCTGCATGTAAAGTGGTGACAGAGGGAGCGGTCTCCCTCTGTCTCCCATCAGCACCCAAAAAATGCGATCGCGGGGTGCTGATGTGTTGGGAAGCTTACCTTGCTTCCGATCAGGGCCCCGAGCCTGTCTTCCGTTACCTCCAGCAGGCTGTGCCTCTCTGGCGCAGCCTGCTGGTCAATGTTTGAATAGCATTGCTATTGAAATGCAATGCATTATAGAGATAATGCATTACATTTTAAAAGCAATCAAAATACTGTATATTATAGTCCCCTTGTGGTCTTGTGAAGTGGCAATGCAAAATCATTTTTTTGGTAATAAAAGGGGTTTTATCGCAAAAAAAGTAGTAAAACGTAAACACAATTATAAGTATTTAGTATCATTGTAATCGTACTGACCCAGAGAAAAAAGATATTATGTTATTTGTACCCAAAAATGAACGCCATAAAATTTATAATGTAAAAACGCAGTGGCAGTATTGCTATTTTTCCCCATCTCCTTCCCAGAAAGAGTTAATAAAAGTTAATCAGAAAGTTATGTGTACCCCAAAATGGCGCCATTAAAAACTACAATTTGTCCCGTAAAAAACAAGCCCTCATAAAGCTATATAGACGAAAAAATACAAAAGTTATAGCTCTTGGAACGAGACCATGAAAAAAGGAAGAAAAACGCTTGGTCATAAAGGCCCAAACAGGCTTGGTCACTAAGGGGTTAAAAGCTTCCCATCTTATTCTTGCAGATGTAATCGGATGCACCAAATAGCGACGGCGCCATCTGGCTCTAAGACGTCTTCTCCAGCGGGAAACAAGGATTAGAGCCTGAAATCCGAAGCGAATGTGGACCGGCGTCATCTTTGCTAGCTTCTGAGGGAGCATCTGTGGGTTAAGCGACCTTCGGTTGTCTTTTATAGCCACTGTAAAATTTGCATACTAAATTGTTTGTTTTTGATCATTGAAAATTTTTATATTTGAAAACGGATGAAACGAATCCGTGATGTCAACGGATCCGTTAGACGGATCCGACAAAAAATGATCTACGTTTACATCTGGTTTGCCAGATCCGGCATCAGACTAACGGATCCGGGGGATGAAAAACGATACGTTTGTATGCGGTTTGAAGGATCCGGCAGGCATTTCCGGCAACGGAACTGCCTGTCGGAATCCTCTGCCGCAAGTGTGAAAGTACCCTAAGTTATACATATGATACAGAAAGTAAAAATAATACAGGAAATAAAAACAAATCAAGTATCTTATACTTCAGTGGCGCAAAAACATAATTCATTTGTACATAACTGTCATAGTGACCAAAAACGGACTGCAATGTATATGAATATACTAAAAAATTTAAGACAAATATCCAAAAATGTACAAACTATATGATATATGGATAATTGAAACATTAAAAGGGTTTTGCAGTTTTTTTAAACTGATGATCTATCCTCTGGATAGATCATCAGCATCTGATCGGAGGGGGTCCGACACCCGGGCCCCCTGCCAATCAGCTGTTTGAGAAAGCAGCGGCGCTGGCAGTAGCGCCGCGGCCTTCTCGCTGTTTACCGCAGGCCCAGTGACGTCACGACTAGTATCAATGGCCTAGGCGGGGCTAAGCTCTGTTCCCTTGAATGGAGCTTAGCCCCGCCCAGGCCATTGATACTAGTCGTGACATCACTGGGCCTGCAGTAAACGGCAAGAAGGCCGCGGCACTACTGCTAGCGCCACTGCCTTCTCAAACAGCTGATTGGCAGGGTTCCCGGTTGTCGGACCTCCGCTGATCAGCTGCTGATGATCTATCCTCTGGATAGATCATCAGTTTAAAAAAACTGCAGAACCCATTTAAGTGATATAATAGTGCATGCAACAAGGGACACCTAGGTTATCAATAGGAGTTAAAAACAAGAAAAGAAAAAAGAAAAGAAAGAACCTGTCACAGCCTATGGTGTGTTTAGTGACACTTTCCTTCACTTGTGGTTGCCCGTGGCAACGTGTGGTGTTGTGTGCATGTGGTGGCAGTGTCTCGGCCTTCTGGCTGATCCCCAGGACATGGTTGCCACGCATGCCGTTGCCGGCGGTAACAGGTGGAGTGTGTGCTTGTTTGTGCTTTTCCCCTTTATGTAGCTTCCATCCCTTGCCTGGTATTGGAAGGGTTAATTCTCTTCCTAGTGTGTGAACACTGGGTGTGTCTCTGTGTGGGTGTGGCTACTTGGGGCTATTTAGCTCCTGCTGGATGCCAGTAGCTGAGGGGTACTCCAGCCATGGTGTTTGCTGGAGTCATCCTCCTGGTATTATACCATCTATTCAGTGAGGGCCACCCTTGTGGTCATAAGTTATGTTAGACATTATTGTCATTGTATTGTTATATGTCTAGTGGTGTCTTTATCTTTATTGCAGCTTATGGTCCTGGGTTCCTGTGTGATGTGTGGTGTGGGCTGTGTCCGTTTGTGTTCTTGTGGACAGCAGCACTCGTGCATGGGTTCCAGGCTGTGTGTCTGTGGCAGGTACGTGTGATACTAGTTTACTTACCTGCCATTGCCATATGCTGTACATGTGCCCCTTTCCTTGCAGCTTGGCCAGTGAGACTCCTGTTCGTCCGTGATGTGGAGGAACAGGTCGTCTTACTCTGCTCCTAGTCCAGGGCCACCCTGAGGGCTAGTAGCGATATTAGGTTCCCGAGTATGAGCCCTCCTACCATCAGGGTTGGATCATACGGCTAGGAGACAGGGTCAGAATTAGGGATGTGACCTGCTCCCTGATTCCTGTTCTGGCCTAGCAGCTATCTTTCATATTGACATCCCACGGATTAGAGTTACCCCCACTCTGATCCGTGACAGAAACATAAGAGAACAAAAAACATTTTTGGCTCTATACACCACCACAATGGATTTGAAATGAAACAAACAAGATGTGCTTTAACTGCAGACTGTCAGCTTTAATTTGAGGGTATTTACATCCAAATCACGTGAACGGTGTAGGAATTACAACAGTTTGCATATGTGCCTCCCACTTGCTAAAGAGGACCTTTCACTTGTAAAAACTATGTGAACTAAGTATGCTGCCATGTAGAGCGGCGCCCGGGAATCTCACTGCACTTACTATTATCCCCGGGTGCCGCTCCGTTTTCCCGTTATGCCCTCCGGTACCTTTGCTCCTTAAGTTATAGTAGGCGGGTCTTCCCTTGTCCTGTGGGCGTCTCCTTCTCCTAGGCTGCAGCGCTGGCCAATCGCAGCGCACAGCTCACAGCCTGGGAGTTTTTTTTCTCCCAGGCTGTGAGCTGTGCGCTGCGATTTGCCAGCGCTACAGCCTAGGAGAAGGAGACGCCCACAGGACAAGGGAAGACCCGCCTACTATAACTTAAGGAGCAAAGGTATCGGAGGGCATAACGGGAGAACGGAGCGGCGCCCGGGGATAATAGTAAGTGCAGTGAGATCCCCGGGCGCCGCTCTACATGGCAGCATACTTAATTCACATAGTTTTTACAAGTGAAAGGTCCTCTTTAAGGGACCAAAAGTAATGGGACATAATAAAAATTATAAATCAAACTTTCACTTTTTAATACTTGGTTGCAAATCCTTTGCCTTCAATTACAGCCTGAAGTCTGGAACGCATAGACATCACCAGGCGCTCTGCCAGGCCTCTACTGCAACTGTCTTCAGTTCCTGCTTGTTCTTGGGGCATTTTCCCCTCAGTTTTGTCTTCAGCGAGTGAAATGCATGCTCAATCGGATTCAGGTCAGGTGATTAACTTGGCCATTGCATAACATTCCACTTCTTTCCCTTAAACTCTTTGGTTGCTTTTGCAGTATGCTTTGGGTCATTGTCCATCTGCACTGTGAAGTGCCGCCCAATGAGTTCTGAAGCATTTGGCTGAATATGAGCAGATAATACTGCCCGAAACACTTCAGAATTCATCCTGCTGCTTTTGTCAGCAGTCACATCATCAATAAATACAAGAGAACCAGTTCCATTGGCAGCCATACATGCCCACGCCATGACACTACCACCACCATGCTTCACTGATGAGGTGGTATGCTTAGGATCATGAGCAGTTCCTTTCCTTCTCCATACTCTTTTCTTCCCATCACTCTGGTATAAGTTGATCTTGGTCTCATCTGTCCATAGGATGTTGTTCCAGAACTGTGAAGGCTTTGTAAGATGTCGTTTGGCAAACTCTAATCTGGCCTTCCTGTTTTTGAGGCTCACCAATGGTTTACATCTTGTGGTGAACCCTCTGTATTCACTCTAGTGAAGTCTTCTCTTGATTGTTGACTTTGAAACACATACACCTACCTCCTGGAGAGTGTTCCTGATCTGGCCAACTGTTGTGAAGGGTGTTTTCTTCAACAGGTAAATAATTCTTCGTCATCCACCACAGTTGTTTTCCGTGGTCTATGGGTCTTTTGGTGTTGCTGAGCTCACCGATGCGTTCCTTCTTTTTAAGAATGTTACAAACAGTTGTTTTGGCCACGCCTAATGTTTTTGCCATCTCTTTGATGGGTTTGTTTTGTTTTTTCAGCCTAATGATGGCTTGCTTCACTGATAGTGACAGCTCTTTGGATCTCATCTTGAGAGTTGATAGCAACAGATTCCAATGCAAATGAAATCTGGACCCTTTATCTGCTCATTGTAATTGGGATAATGAGGGAATAACACACACCTAGCTATGGACCAGCTGAGAAGCCAATTGTACCATTACTTTTGGTCATTTATCAAGTGGGAGGCACATATGCAAACTGTTGTAATTCTTACACCGTTCACCTGATTTGAATGTAAATACCCTCAAATTAAAGCTGACAGTCTGCAGTTAAAGCACATCTTGTTCACTTCATTTCAAATCAATTGTTGTGGTGTATAGAGCCAAAAATGTTAGAATTGCGTTGATGTCCCAATACTTATGGACCTGACTGTATATACACAGACACATTATACAATAATAACAACTAGTTCCTTTTAACATTATTATTAGAGATGAGAGAATTGAAGCTGGCGAATTGATTTGCACCGAAGCCAAATTTCCTCACGCTTCATGGTAACAAATCAAATTTTTTCCTAAAATGGCTGCTGCACGTGTTAAGACATGGAGCAAAGATCTCTGGGAACGAGGGATAACCCACAATACCATGCATGCAGCCAATCAGCAGCCAGCCAGCCCTATAAATAGCCTCAGCCATCTTGGATTCTGCCATTTTCCAGTGTGCTTAGTGCAAGGAATGACGTCAGCAGGCGCTAGGGACAGTACTAGGAAAGACTTCATTGTGCTGAAAAAATTATTTACAAGTTCAGGGAAAGATTATTCAAGGTGTAGGGAAAGGATGGGGAGGCATCATCCACGCTATAAAAGGATAACAGGGTGCAATAGGAGAGTGTATAGTCTGGGTAATAGGAGCGATTACTCTTACACCTTGCTGCACTAATTGAGAATCCTAATTGCAGTTATACTGCTGCTTTTAGGTTGTTTGCACTATATGATACATCACTAATTCCAGCAAACCTTGCTTGTGATTGGGGTGCAAGTTCATTTTCAAGTACTTTTTTTTGGGGGGTGTATTAATAGAAAAAAAAAAAAGGAAAAAATATATGTCATAATTGCGGTTCAGCTGTGAAGTTATAAAAAGGAAATATGTGTATAAAAAGGAAATATACTAAGTCCCATTAGCCGTTCTGCAGTGAATTGTGATTGTTATGTTTCTTTTTTTTGTGGTGTAGTAATAGGAAAAAGAATATGTCTTAATTGTCGTTCTACGGTGAATTGTGATAATTAACTTAAATTATTTATTTTTCATTAATCTGAAAAAATATATACTGTATGTCTTAATTGCCGTTCAGCATTGAAGTTACATTGTACTACAGCCTTTTTTTGGGGGGTATTATTTTAATTTAATTATTTTATTATACAGTATGTTAGACAGACAGGTGACAGGAGAGGACGGCAACAGCAGTGGCCAAAATGTTTCTGTTGCAGGCAACAGAAGAAGGAGGGGGGGGGGGTGGCAGCAGCAGTCGCAGCGAAAGGCCTGATCTCCTGGTGTCATCTAGCGGTTGTGTCTTGACCAGTGGTGATTGAATGGTTGACTCGGTCGCAAGTGACATCAGACACCCCCAGCCAAGAGTTAGTGAGTTCCTCTGACCCAACGCTTAATTGGCATGGCTCGGGAGCAGACCCTGTGCCCCTACCTGTCCTGAACCTTTCTATGTCATTTTCAGTTCCTTCAGCACGAGAAGAATTATATACCGAAGGCTCGGCTCCACTTTTTAGCGAGGACGAGCTACTAGAGGAGAGTCAGCAGCTACTGCCCAGCCAAGATCTGGAGGAGACATCCGCCGCTTTCTCTAGTAGGCGGGCAAGTAGTGATGATGTGTGTGCTGTCCGCATTTTTTGCGGACCCATTGAAATGAATGGGTCCGCATCTTATCCACAAAAAAAAAAACATGTGCATGTAGCCTTACAGGTCAATGTTAGCGTCAAGAAGAAGCCCACTCCTTTTACACTGTTGTCAGCTTATTCCACACAGATGTCAACAGAACCTGTTCTATTAAACGCCTATACAAGTAGAGCCCCCCGTCAGAGTGGAGAGGGTGTCAGCAGTAAGTTTGTGTTGATGTCACTGATTATTTTGCCCTTCTTCTGATCCGACAGAACAATAACCCCCAAAAAACAGATCCTGTCTGTGGAGAAAACGAGATGCAGAACAGCGTGACACCGCCGTGCCCTGCACATGTGGTATGCTGGAGGGGCACTGTGAATTGTCTCTGCAGTGAAGGCTGAGGACACGGTGGAGGATGAGGAGGCAGAGGCGGATATTGTCGCAGGACCAATGGCGTGACAACGTGGAGGTGGAAGTGGCGTCACCTGGCCAAGTTGCTGGTGTGGCTGTGCAGGAACAACATTTACCCAGTGGGCCGTAAAGGACATGTATTGTCCCTGACCGTAGTGACAGCTCCACACGTCGGCGCTGCTGTGCACTTTGGCAGACACCATACGTGTGCTGGTACTACCTTTTTGGCAAAGAAATGACGGATTGGGACTCTCCACCTCGGCTTGGCACAAGCCAACAGTTCTCTGAAAGGTGCAGAGTCCACCACTTGGAAAGGGAGGGACTGCAGCATCAGCAACTTGAACAGGAGCACATTCAGCTTCTGCGCCGTTGGATGAGTGCACAGATACTGTTGTCTCTTGGCAATCGCTTCGGTGATCGACGGAATGAGTGACGAGGAGTAGGAGGACGAGGAGCAGGAGCATCAGATGATGGGAAAGACAGACAGCTCCCTTCGGCTGAGGTGGTGGAGCCTTGACTGCCGGAAATCGGCTGCGTGGCACTGGGTGATGCAGCGGTTGCTGCGGCAGGCTGGACCACCACATCGGAGCCACGGTTCTCCCAGGCCACTTTATGGTGATGCTGCATATGTTGATGCAGAGCCGTGGTGCCAACATTGGCACCCTGGCCATGCTTCACCTTCTGCCAACAGATTCTAAGTATGGCCATGTTCACCACCTCCGGCGGCTTAACAAAAAACTGCCACACCGCCGAGTAGGTAATTTTACCCCAACACTACGCACTGACTGACTGCTACCACCGCTGCCTCCCTGAACCCGTGCACCGCAGAGTAGGTGATTTTACCCCCAACACTATACACTGACTGACTGCTACCAGCGCTGCCTCTGTGAACCCGTGCACCACTACTTCCAGGGCAGGCAGGCGGGTGGTCTACCCCGGGCACGCTTGGCTACCGAACTCCCACTGCTGCCACCCTGCTGACTCCTGGCCATGCTAGTGACTTGCTGGCTCCGCCGCTGCTTCGTCAAAGGGGGTCAAAATGTGATGACGTAGGTTTGCTACGTCACTCCTCCCTCCGACCGTTCTATCCCTCCGCACTATGCAAGACACAAGCCTCTATCTGAACCGCAAGATGCCCCCACCTCTTGGCCCTTTGCGCTCTGCTGGACCGGACTCTCGGCGGATGCCCTGCGTTTATCCGCCTTGTCTGGCGGTGTCTGCTCGCTCGCATACGGCGCGGTCGCCCTCCTTCTGATGTTTCTGTCTCTGCTGCTTCCTTCCGGCCCCCTCCTTGGATCTTCGGTGTCGGCTGGGACCTGGTTTTGAAGTTTATAGTATTGTAACGGGGTTCCGAAGGTGCACTTGGTCCCCCATTTCCCGCAGACCTGTTGCTTAGCTTTGGGAATGAGGATCTGTGCTTGACCTCATTCCCAGTGCAGCTTTGCAGGCTGGGTGGCTCCCTGCTCCTAGTCTGCCTTGAGCGCCGAGCTGATCACTCGGTGCTCGACTGGTTGGTCTGTCGGTCATGTGACGCTGGCCACGTCACATGACCCTCACTCCCCACTATAAATACAGGCAGCCTGCTGGTCACAGGTTGCCTGGTAATTTCTAGGTTCCTGGCTATTTGTTGGACTACTGAATACTTACCTGATCCTGTTCCCTGACGATCCTCTTCCTGCTCCTCCTGTACTGCGCATCCATCCTGGTATTGTGACCTCGGCTCCCACCTGACTACTCTCTTAGGACTCCTCTTGTACTTCGCTACTCTCCTGGTATTTGACCCCGGCTTCTCCTGACCATTCTTTGCTTAATCCGTTGTACTGCGTAGCTCTCTTGGTTCTGACCCGGTCCGTTCATGTTCCGTATTTTGTCTTGTCTGTCTTCCCTGCACATATCCTAAGTTAGGGACTGCCGTCCAGTTGTCCCCTGTCATCAGGACTCGTGAGGCAAGTAGGCAGGGCCAGGGGTGAGGGTGGAGCGCAGTGGTCACTACCCTTCCCCCTGTGTGTGTGTGGACGTGACCGTTACAAGTATCGAATATATGTTGCTTCGTGTCTGTCACTACCAGAGCTTTGGGACGTTCTCACAGCTCTGTTTCTCCACCCCTGTGATGATGTCACTACTAGAGCTTGGAGGAGTTCTCACTGCTCTGTTTCTCCGCCCCTGTGATGAAGTCTTTACTTTCTGTTTCCTTCCTCCCAGCTGTTCCTCCTGCGTTTGATTTCCCTGCCTATAAATCACCCCTCCTCCTATTGTAGGGCGTGGATTATATTTCTCATTTCAGTTGTAGCTCTTGCTTGAGTATCTTCACTTGTAGCTATCAGTTCCCTGAACCTGTGTTCTGCTGCAGCAAGCACTCCGGATATTGCCAGCTGTCCTTGGATCCGTCTTCTCTGCGGCTGCAGCTCCTTCAGCTAAGTGTGCAGACATTGTTGTGTACCTGGTTATTTTCTGACTGGATCTGAGGTGGCCACGGTTCCCTCCATATACTGAGCAGGGCACCGGTGGCCGTGCCCCTTCCACTATTGTAGGGGTTACAGTGGTCATCAGTCTTAGGTACGCGGGCATGCCTCGTTCCGCCATTTGGATCCGGGCATGTGCTTTAGCAGCATAGGGAGAGCTTTGAGGGTCTGACAGGGGTCACCCTTTATCCTCCCTCGTTTGGGTCCGGTCAGTAGCTCTTTTTACTGTGCATACTCTTGTTGCTCACATACAGCCGTGACATTATAATCCACCAAAACCGTCCTTTTTTGACATGGATCCGCTTTCTGGCCTGGTTGACCGCATGCAGGGTCTTTCTTTGGAAGTAGCGGATCTCCGTCAATCTATGTCTCAGCTTCAAGCATTGGGCTCTGCTCCGGCTCATGGAGTCTGTTGCGAGCCAAAGGTCTCACTTCCAGAAACGTTCTCCGGGGGCAGTGAGAATTTTGTTCGCTTCAGAGAGGCATGCAAACTCCATTTTTGCTTGTGTCCCCACTCCTCTGGTAAGGAGGAGCAGAGGGTGAGGATTGTCATCTCCCTGCACAGGGGTAATGCTCAGACTTGGGCTTTTTCGCTGCCATCAGGGGATCCCTCCCTTCGATCCGTGGAAAGATTTTTTGTGGCCCTGGGGCAGATATATGATGACCCGGATCGTGTTGCTCTGGCCGAATCTAACTTACGTGTTTTATGCCAGAACAAACTGTCTGCGGAGCTTTATTGTTCTGAATTTTGGAGATGGGCAGCTGATTCAGGTTGGAATGATGCTGCACTCCGGAGTCAGTTCTATCATGGTCTCTCAGAGAGATTGAAAGATGCGTTTGCTTTCCATGAGAGACCAACGTCCTTAGAGTCTGCCATGTTATTGGCGGTATGCCTTGACAGGCGTCTAAGAGAAAGAAACAAGACCTCTCTGTCCAGCCATTGTCAGTCTAGGGGCAATGGTGCGGACTCATTCAGTGTGCAGGGGCCTCATCCTGTCTCGCTCCCCTCTGAGGAGGAGCCCATGCAGCTAGGTCGACTTGCCCCTGATAAAAGAGGATTTAGTCCTCAGAGTATGGTGTGTTTTTGTTGTGGGGGCATAGGTCATTTGGCAAATGTTTGTCCGTCTAGGAGATTCTTGAACTGTACTAAGAGCGATAATAAGAGAAAAACCTCAAAAGGTAAATCATCAAATTCTGCTTCATCTGCTACTTTGGGCAAAGTTGATGTAGGAATTGATGCTTTTCCTCTGACCTGCAGTTCCCGTTTTCTCCTGTCTGCCAGGGTGGCGCTAGAGAGCAAAGTCATTTCTTGTGAGATTTTTGTCGATAGTGGAGCGGCCGTCAATCTTATTGACACTCAATTTGTAGCCATGCATGGTTTTCAGGTTTGCACATTAGAAAAGGATATACCTGTTTTTGCTATTGACTCCGCTCCACTCTCACAGAGATCTCTGAAGGGCATTGTTCGCAATATCCGGCTAGCTGTAGGTGACACTCATGTGGAGGATATATCTTGTTTTGTCCTTAACGGATTGCCTTCTCCTCTAGTTTTGGGGTTACCCTGGCTCACTAGACATAACCCCACTATTGATTGGCAAGGAAGGCAAATAAATGAGTGGAGTGACTTTTGTAGAGAGAATTGTCTCATAGCGACTTTTTCAGAGGTGTCTACTAAAACTGTGCTATCATTTCTCTCTGATTTCTCGGACGTGTTTTCCGAGAGTGGTGTTCAGGAGCTACCTCCTCACCGGGAGTTTGACTGTCCCATTAACCTCATTCCCGGCGCCAAGCTGCCAAAAGCACGCCTCTACAATCTCTCACAACCGGAAAGAATCGCAATGCGAACTTATATCTCCGAGAGTCTCGATAAGGGGCATATTCGTCCCTCAAAGTCACCTGTGGCCGCGGGTTTTTTTTTTGTTAAAAAAAAAGATGGCTCTCTGAGACCTTGCCTAGATTTTAGGGAGCTGAACCGTATCACGATTCGCGATCCCTATCCCCTTCCTCTGATCCCGAACCTCTTTAACCAAATTGTTGGGGCCAAGGTGTTTTCCAAATTGGATTTGAGAGGCGCGTACAACCTGGTCAGGGTCAGAGAGGGGGATGAATGGAAAACGGCCTTTAATACCCCTAACGGGCATTTCGAGAATCTCGTTATGCCTTTCGGCCTGATGAATGCTCCGGCCGTCTTTCAGCATTTTGTTAATAGTATTTTCTACCATTTAATGGGGAAATTTGTATTGGTGTATCTTGATGATATTTTGATTGTTTCCCCTGATGTTCAGACCCATCAGGATCATCTTTTTCAGGTTCTGCAGATTCTGCAGGAAAATAAATTGTACGCCAAGCTGGAGAAATGTCTTTTTATGGTATCGGAGATTAAATTTCTGGGTTTTCTCCTCTCTGCTTCTGGTTTTCGCATGGATCCGGAGAAGGTCCGTGCTGTACTTGAGTGGGAGCTTCCTGAGAATCAGAAGGCATTGATGCGCTTTCTGGGTTTTGCGAACTATTACAGAAAGTTCATTTTGAATTATTCCTCTGTTGTCAAACCCCTTACTGACATGACAAAAAAGGGGGTGGATTTTTCCTCTTGGTCGGAGGAGGCGCTTGCAGCCTTTTCTAAGATTAAAGAGAGTTTTGCGTCTGCTCCCGTCTTGGTGCATCCCGATGTTTCCTTACCTTTTATTGTTGAGGTGGATGCTTCCGAGGTGGGTGTGGGTGCAGTTTTGTCCCAGGGCCCTTCTCCTGCCAAATGGCGACCCTGTGCCTTTTTCTCTAAAAAACTCTCCCCGGCAGAGAGAAACTATGATGTGGGAGATAGGGAGTTGTTGGCCATCAAGTTGGTTTTCGAGGAATGGCGCCATTGGTTGGAGGGGGCCAGGCACCCTATCACCGTTTTTACCGACCATAAGAATCTGGCATACTTGGAGTCGGCCAGGCGTATGAATCCGAGACAGGCCAGATGGTCTCTGTTCTTCTCCAGATTCAATTTTGTCGTTACATTCCGACCTGGGATCAAAAATGTGAAGGCTGATGCTCTCTCTCGCTGTTTTCCGGGAGGAGGAAACTCCGAGGACCCGGGTCCCATTTTGGCAGAGGGGGTAGTTGTTTCTGCTCTATATTCCGATTTGGAGGCCGAGGTCCAGGCTGCCCAGACTGAGGCACCTGCCCGTTGTCCTTCTGGGAAGTTGTTCGTGCCTCCTGAGCTACGTCACAAACTCTTCAAGGAGCATCATGATACGGTTCTTGCTGGTCACCCCGGGAGTAGAGCCACGGTAGATCTCATTGCTCAGAGATTTTGGTGGCCGGCTCTTCGTAAGTCGGTGGAGGGTTTTGTGGCTGCTTGTGAGACGTGCGCTCGCGCTAAGGTCCCTCGTTCACGGCCTTCAGGTTCCCTTCTCCCGTTACCCATACCTTCCCGTCCTTGGACACACCTGTCCATGGACTTTATCACGGATCTTCCTCGTTCCTCGGGGAAGTCGGTGATCCTGGTGGTGGTGGACCGTTTTAGCAAGATGGCTCATTTCGTACCTTTCCCTGGTTTACCCAATGCTAAAACGTTGGCGCAAGCTTTTGTCGACCATATTGTTAAATTGCACGGCATTCCCTCTGATATTGTTTCCGATAGAGGCACGCAGTTTGTGTCCAGGTTCTGGAAGGCTTTCTGTTCTCGCCTGGGGGTTCGGCTGTCCTTCTCTTCTGCTTTTCACCCGCAGTCGAATGGTCAGACTGAGCGCCTCAATCAGAATCTGGAGACATATTTGCGCTGTTTTGTGGCAGAGAACCAGGAGGATTGGTGTTCATTTCTCCCTCTTGCTGAGTTTGCTCTGAACAACCGTCGTCAGGAATCTTCTGATAAGTCACCATTCTTTGGTGCATATGGGTTCCATCCGCAGTTTGGGACATTCTCGGGAGGGGCTCTTTCTGGTTTACCTGAGGAGGAGAGATTTTCCTCGTCTTTGTCTACCATTTGGCAAAAGATTCAGAGTAATCTTAAAAAGATGAGTGAGAAGTATAAGCGTGTGGCTGATAAGAGACGTGTGCCTGGTCCGGACCTGAATGTGGGTGATCTGGTGTGGTTGTCTACAAGAAATATTAAACTGAAGGTTCCCTCCTGGAAATTGGGTCCCAAGTTTATTGGGCCTTATAAAATCTTGTCAGTCATCAATCCTGTTGCCTTCCGTCTTGATCTTCCACGGGTTTGGAAGATACATAATGTATTTCACAGATCTCTCTTAAAACCATATGTCCAGCCCACGGTACCCTCCTCTTTGCCTCCTCCTCCGATTTTGGTTGATGGCAATCTGGAGTTTGAGGTTTCCAGAATTGTGGACTCTCGCATTGTCCGCGGTTCTCTTCAGTACCTCGTTCATTGGAAGGGTTATGGTCCTGAGGAGAGGATGTGGGTTCCGGTGTCGGACATTAAAGCCACTCGCCTCATCAGGGCATTTCATAGGGCTCATCCTGAGAAGGTGGGTCCTGGGTGTCCGGAGTCCACCCGTAGAGGGGGGGGTACTGTCACTACCAGAGCTTTGGGACGTTCTCACAGCTCTGTTTCTCCACCCCTGTGATGATGTCACTACTAGAGCTTGGAGGAGTTCTCACTGCTCTGTTTCTCCGCCCCTGTGATGAAGTCTTTACTTTCTGTTTCCTTCCTCCCAGCTGTTCCTCCTGCGTTTGATTTCCCTGCCTTTAAATCACCCCTCCTCCTATTGTAGGGCGTGGATTATATTTCTCATTTCAGTTGTAGCTCTTGCTTGAGTATCTTCACTTGTAGCTATCAGTTCACTGAACCTGTGTTCTGCTGCAGCAAGCACTCCGGATATTGCCAGCTGTCCTTGGATCCGTCTTCTCTGCGGCTGCAGCTCCTTCAGCTAAGTGTGCAGACATTGTTGTGTACCTGGTTATTCTCTGACTGGATCTGAGGTGGCCACGGTTCCCTCCATATACTGAGCAGGGCACCGGTGGCCGTGCCCCCTCCACTATTGTAGGGGTTACAGTGGTCATCAGTCTTAGGTACGCGGGCATGCCTCGTTCCGCCATTTGGATCCGGGCATGTGCTTTAGCAGCATAGGGAGAGCTTTGAGGGTCTGACAGGGGTCACCCTTTATCCTCCCTAGTTTGGGTCCGGTCAGTAGCTCTTTTTACTGTGCATACTCTTGTTGCTCACATACAGCCGTGACAGTGTCCTCCTCTGCCTCCATGTTTGACCCCTCCTCCCCCATGCCTTGTGTAATCGTTTTCTCGATCTCTCCGCTTCGTCTACTCATTTATAGGGAATATGGGACAGAAGGTTAAAATTTCTCAACTTTATAAAGTGCTGCTTAAAACACGATTTAATAATACACGTTCTCTGGGACAAAAGGCTAGGCAAATTGATTGTCTGGGAATTTCCCTCGAAGATTCGGATAATATATTGGCGAATTTAAGTTTAGTTTCTTATTATTTTAATCACATTTTGGTTCAATTTAATATTTTGCACCGGATCGCTATCACACCTTTATGGCTTAATAAATGTGGTTTAAGGGATACTTCTAATTGTCCATAGGGTAATTTTTCTGGGGCAGGTCACTTGCATATGTTTTGGTCATGTATTGAGTTGAAACAATATTGGGGGGCAATTTATAATTTTATTATCCGGGAATTGAAAGTTGAGATTCCATTTACGGTGGAATGTTGGGTACTGAGTGATTCTTTTGATTAAAATAATGTTCTTGGCAAGACTTTTGATTGCTAGGGTTTGGTTTTATCGAAATACTTCAAATATTACTTCATGGGTTAACCTGGTTAACGAAATTAAGAGATATGAAAACATTCTATATAAGCAGAGAAATACTGAGGAAAAATGGACTAAAATTTGGGGAGAATGGAAGTTTTAAGGTTTTCCTGCCTACACTCCCTCATTATCCCCCTTTTTTCGCTTATTGATGTGGGGGGGGGGGGGGGAGAGACGCATCACAAGGGAGAGGGTTGTGTCACGGGCCGGAGACCAGTGCAAGCCCCTGGGACGTCAGCCATGACCAAAATACTGCAAAAAAAGAGCCCAATGTACTGCATCGCGCAGCGGGTCCGAACACACTGCGCCACTGACTAGAAATACTCTGAAGGACATAACTAAGCAACTACCCAGATTTGACTAAAGCCTCAGATGGTGAGGATAGGCTTGACCATTGGTAGTTGCCAAGGGCGACTCCAGAGCATAAACCAGTCAGTGGCAGCAGAAACCGGCAACCAGAAGTTAACTAAAAGGTACCAGCAGTACATTGCGCAACAGGCAAGGCATAGCATGGCAAGGGAAGACCGGAGGCGATGGTGGACATAGACATAATGGACAGGTGACAGGCATAAACGGGCTTAGGACATAAGGCAAAATACAGAAACATTAATGCAGTACAAGGAAATACCAAACAGACCTATGGACAGACAGGAACATGGATCAGACGCAGATACACTCTGCTAGGCGCAGGACAGATACAGGTACAGAAACATGCATGAAGGACCCCAAGGGTCAGTAGCAAAGGGTACAGAACAGAAACAGGCAGGGCAAAACAAGGCAGGGCAGAGCATGACATAGCAAAAATACCAAGGAAGACTGACCACGAGGCTCCACGCTCACAGGCTGAAAAAGCCAGCTAACGAGCGCACCTGCCAGGAACACTCCCACAGAGCATCACAGGGGAATTAACTCTCATAGGTTCAAACAGGAGGTTCACAGGCAGGTCAGGGGTAAATAGAAACTGCAGCAACGAAAGCTGCAGTACAGGATGTTGCGACTAGCAACCATCCTTCAATACCTGCAGGGAGCCCTATCTGTCAAAGGCATACACGCAACCACAGGCAGGAACACCAAAGATACCGCCACCAGCACCCAGCCCCTAGCAACCAGCCTGCACGGAGACACCCGCAGCCAGTACGCCAAGGGACGTGCAGCCAGCCTAAACGGCAAACCACGTCATGGTGAACCGCTGTGTGACAGGTTGGTCGGGTTTATTAGGGGAAAAAGAATATAATAATGTTTTGTTTTTGGTGAATTGTATTATTTAAATTTCTAAAAAAATAAAAAATAAAAAGATGATTAGCATATCACACAGAGTGAAAAGAGCAGGATTCCTCAGCAGTGAAGAGTATTTCAGGAGAGGAGTGTGCTGATCTTGTTGAAGAGTTACAAGGTGGAAAGAGCAGGGTCCCCAGCAGCACAGAGTATTTCAGGACTGTGCCAGTTGTGTTGGAAAGGAGAGACAGGATTAATGGTTTTTAAAAAGCTTAAAATCAACGTTGAAAAATATATGGCATCAGAGGTGTCCGAAGACGCCATCAAGATAGGACGGGTACGCCATCCAGGGCAGATTGTATATGTGGGCGACATACAGAATATAACCAGGAAACAGACTGAAGAATGGGGACAATTCAATCTCATAATTGGCGGCAGTCCTTATAATGACTTATCTGTGGTTAACCCGCATCGGAAAGGCCTTTATGGGGGCAACGGTCAACAGTTTTTGGGCTTTCCACGATTACTCAATAAAGTGTTGCCTAAGACAGGAGAGAATCGGCCAGTCTTCTGGTTATTCAAGAACATGGTTGCGATGGAGAAAGCATTCCAAAAAACAATTTCTCTCCACCTGGAGACGAATCCTGTCAAGATTGATGCAAGTGCGGTATCAGCTGCTCATCGAGCCAGATACTTCTGGGGGAACCTGGCTGGCATGAACAGGCCTCTAGTAGCTACAGACAATGAGAAGTCAAAGCTTCAAGAATGCTTGGAGCCCGGAAAAGTCGCGAAGTTCATCAAGATTCAAACCATAACTACCAGTCCCTGGTCTCTTCGTCAGGGAAAACATCACGAGTTCCCAGTCATCATGGATGGGAAGGAGGACATCCTGTGGTGCAAGGAGATGGAGAGGGTCTTCGGATTCCCCCTGCACTATATGGACGTCTCAGAAATGAACCTGTCATGATACTAGTGGAATACTGCTGGAATCTAATGGCAGGGACAAGGCCTGTACACAGGAAGCACCAGAGTCTTGAACAGGAGGTTGCATAGAAACATAGAATGTGTCGGCAGATAAGAACCATTTGGCCCATCTAGTCTGCCCAATATACTGAATACTATGGATAGCCCCCGGCCCTATCTTATATGAAGGATGGCCTTATGCCTATCCCATGCATGCTTAAACCCCTTCACTGTATTTGCAGCTACCACTTCTGCAGGAAGGCTATTCCATGCATCCACTACTCTCTCAGTAAAGTAATACTTCCTTATATTACTTTTAAACCTTTGCCCCTCTAATTTAAAACTGTGTCCTCTTGTGGTAGTTTTTCTTCTTTTAAATATGCTCTCTTCCTTTACCGAGTTGATTCCCTTTATGTATTTAAAAGTTTCTATCATTTTAAAAGTTTCTATCATATTTAAAAGTTTCTATCAGTTTCTATCAGTTTCTATCTTGCAGGACTAAAGGATGAAGCAGAGCCAGGCAGGCAGAGCCGTTACCAGTAGCAATGGTGCAGAATCAAAGGAAGCAGCAGAGCCAGACAGGCGGAGCGGTTACCGGTAGCAACGGTGCAGGACTGAAGGCAGGGCAGAGAACTATCGTCTCCTGTGCCCCGCCGCTGTGTTCAACTGCAGAGCTGCGGCGGCGGGTCTAGTCGCAAATAGCAACAAGACTAAAAAGTCTTGTCGCCATTTGTAAATTCTAAGTCACATTGGCGACCATTTTGGTCGCCATCTGGAGCCCTGAGCAGGAAATATATTTTTTCTTTTTCCACTAATACACACCACAAAGCTTTAGAACAGATAAATAATTGCTGAGCGGCAAATATATATTTTCTTTTTCCGCTAATACATGCCACAAAAGGCTTTACAACAGATACCGTATTTGTTGCCCTATAAGACACACCAGCCCATAAGACGCACCTAGGTTTTTGAGGAGGAAAATAAGAAAAAAAATATTTTGAACCAAAAGGTGTGCTTTTGGTGGGCTTTGAACTAATGGTAGCCTGTAAATGACACTATTATGGGGGTCTGGGGCTGACACTGTTATGAGCATCTGTGGATGGCACTGTTATAGGGGGTCTGTGGATGGCACTGTTATGGGGGTCTGTGGATGGCACTGTTATGAGCGTCTGTGGATGGCACTGTTATGGGGGTCTGTGGCTGACACTTTTATGAGCGTCTGTAGATGGCACTGTTATGGGGGTCTGTGGCTGACACTGTTATGGGGGTCTGTGGCTGACACTGTTATGGGGCGTCTGTGAATGGCATTGTTATGGGGACGTCTATGAATGGCATTGTTATGGGGGTATCTGTGGATGGCATGACACTGCTATGGGGGGGGGGGGGGATCTGTGGATGACAGATAAATAGCATCTTATGCTATTTGACATCCACAGATCCCCCCATAACAGTGTCAGCTACTGTGAATACAGGGGGTGGGGGCTGGCATCTACACTAGTTTTTAAATGGCAGCGGGGGCCCAGTGCAGTCATTCTATTGCACCGGGCCCCGCTCACTGTACTAATCGTATCTACTGTAACTGCAGGCAGACAATGTTTAACTATAGATATGTTCGATCCAGCAGCCTGTACTTCGATCATAGCAGGCTGGAGGCTGGGCGGGCGGGCACTAGCAGCGTAACTCACTACGTCACGTGCCTGCGCCACCTTCTTCATTCATAAAGTAGGCGGAGCAGGCAAGTGACATAGGAAGTTACGCAGCCAGTGCCCGCCCGCCCAGCCTTCTGCCTCCAGCCTGCTATGATCGTAAGTACAGGCTGCTGGATCGAACATATCTATAGTTAAACATTGCCTGCCTGCAGATACAGTAGATACGATTAGTACAGTGAGCGGGGCCCGATGCAATAGAATACAGTGACTGCACCGGGCCCCACTGCCATTACAAAACTAGAGGCCGGGCCCCAGCCCCTCCTCCCTCCTCGCTGATACACACGCCGGCTGGTCTGTGCAGCATGCGGTCGGCGGTGTATAAGTGTAAAAACGGCAGCATTTGCCCCATAAGACGCACTGCCATTTTCCTCCCACTTTTGGGGGGAAAAGGTGCGTCTTATAGGGCGAAAAATAAGGTAATTGCACTGCTGAGCGGCAAATATATTTTTTATTTTTCCACTAATACATGCCACAAAAGGCTTTACAACAGATAACTGCACCGCTGAGCGGCAAATATATTTTTTCTTTTTCCACTAATACACGCCACAAAAGGCTTTACAACAGATAACTGCACCGCTGAGCGGCAAATATATTTTTTCTTTTTCCACTAATACATGGAAAAAAAGGGCTTTAGAACAGATATCTGCACCGCTGAGCGGAAAATATATATTTTCTTTTTCCACTAATACATGCCACAAAAGGTTTTAGAACAGATAACTGCAACGCTGAGCGGCAAATATATTTTACTTTTGCCACTAATACACAACACAAAGGGCTGTAATTTTAGCACTTCACCACACAGCGGCTAATAAGTCCTTTTTTCCCCACTAATACAAGCCGAAAAATGCTTTAGAACATATAACTGCACCGCACAAGGGCAAATAAGACATATAAATATTTTCTTGTAAAAAACCCTGCTAATGCCTGTATCAAACAGCACTTGCACCCTAATAAGAATGGTTTGCTGGAATTACAGAGCTGTATAATGGCAATTTGGATCCCCATTCAGTGCAGCAAGGTGTAATCGGATTGTTCCTTTTACCCAGACTGTAACCTCCCCTACTGAACCTTGTTCAACATAAATGTTGCGGAATGATTCCTCCGTATTGTTTCCCTACACCTTGAATAATCTTTCCCTGCACTTGTAAATGTTTTTTTTTCTAACACTGTCCCTAGCGCCTGCAGAAATCTCTCCCTGCACCAAGAACACTGGTAAATGGCAGAATCTAAGATGGCTGCCACTATTTTTAGGGCTGTGACATCACAGGGCTGGCTGGCTGCTTATTGGATGCATGCATGGTATTATGAGTGATCTCTCCTTCCCAGAGTTCCTTGCTCGATGTTCTCACACGTGCAGCAGCCATTTTAGGAAAAAATGCAATTCGTTACTACGAAGTGTGAGGAAATTCGGCTTCTTTGGGAATCGAATTTTTGATGAAATTCGCATTGAATTCCAGCTTCGATTTGCTCATCTCTAGTCAGCAGGGTGGCGGCAGTGGGAGGTCGGGAGCCAAACGTGCCTGGGCTAGACCACCCGTTTCGCAGGAGTCTACTTGCCTGGAATGTAGCGAGGCAGCGGTAGAAGGCAGTCAGCGCGGAGTGTTGGGAGGAAAATGTCATACTCGGTGGTGTGGCATTTTTTTTTTAGGCCACCGGAGAAGGTTACATAGTTCATACAGTTAAAAAAAGACATAAGTCCATCAAGTTCAACCAAGAGATAGGTGGGGATGCGAATCCCAGAAGGAAATTAAACTAAGGGTACTTTCAAACTTGCGGCAGAGGATTCCGGCAGGCAGATCCGGCAATCCAGACACAAACCGTCTCTCCAGTGTCATCTGGAAAAACTGATCTGGTATAAATGTTTTTTGCATTTTTAAAGGTCTGCGCATGCGGTTCCGTTTTGCCGAAACACTTAATGCCGGATCCGGCACTAATACACTTCAATGTAAATTAATGCCGGATCCGGCATTCCGGCAAGTGTTCAGTATTTTTGGCCGGACATAAAACTGCAGCATGCTGTGGCATTTTCTCCGTCCAAAAAACGTAAGAGGGATTTAACTGATGCATCCTGAATGGAATACTCTCCATTCAGAATGCATTAGGATAAAACTGATGAGTTTTTTTCCGGTATTGAGCTCATGTGACGGAACTCAATATCGGAAAACAAAAACATTAGTGTGAAAGTACCCTAAGATTTCTACATATTTTCATAAGCATTAATGTTGTTTACGAAATGAGGTAATTCAGTGGCTCACTGACTGTGCAATGTGGATAGAGGTGCTCATACACCGGTACACCTAGAAACCGTGTAGACAATAAATTGGAAAAAAGTACAAACCGGATTCCAAAAAAGTTGGGACACTAAACAAATTGTGAATAAAAACTGAATGCAATGATGTGGAGATGGCAAATGTCAATATTTTATTTGTAATAGAACGTAGATGACAGATCAAACGTTTAATCCGAGTAAATGTATCATTTTAAAGGAAAAATACGTTGATTCCAATTTTCACGGTGTCAACAAATCCCCAAAAAGTTGGGACAAGTAGCAATAAGAGGCTGGAAAAAGTAAATTTGAGCATAACAAAGAGCTGGAAGACCAATTAACACTAATTAGGTCAATTGGCAACATGATTGGGTATAAAAAGAGCTTCTCAGAGTGGCAGTGTCTCTCAGAAGCCAAGATGGGTAGAGGATCACCAATTCCCACAATGTTACGCAGAAAGATAGTGGAGCAATATCACAAAGGTGTTACCCAGCGAAAAATTGCAAAGACTTTGCATCTATCCTCATCAACTGTGCATAACATCATCCGAAGATTCAGAGAATCTGTAACAATCTCTGTGCGTAAGGGTCAAGGCCGTAAAACCATACTGGATGCCCGTGATCTCCCTTAAACGACACTGCACCACAAACAGGAATGCTACTGTAAAGGAAATCACAGAATGGGCTCAGGAATACTTCCAGAAACCATTGTCAGTGAACACAATCCACCGTGCCATCCACCGTTGCCAGCTAAAACTGTACAGTGCAAAGAAGAAGCCATTTCTAAGCAAGATCCACAAGCTCAGGCGTTTTCACTGGGCCAGGGATCATTTAAAATGGAGTGTGGCAAAATGGAAGACTGTTCTGTGGTCAGACGAGTCACGATTCAAAGTTCTTTTTGGAAATCTGGGACGCCATGTCATCCGGACCAAAGAGGACAAGGACAACCCAAGTTGTTATCAACGCTCAGTTCAGAAGCCTGCATCTCTGATGGTATGGGGTTGCATGAGTGCGTGTGGCATGGGCAGCTTGCATGTCTGGAAAGGCACCATCAATGCAGAAAAATATATTCAGGTTCTAGAACAACATATGCTCCCATCCAGACGTCATCTCTTTCAGGGAAGACCCTGCATTTTTCAACAAGATAAAGCCAGACCGCATTCTGCATCAATCACAACATCATGGCTGCGTAGGAGAAGGATCCGGGTACTGAAATGACCAGTCTGCAGTCCAGATCTTTCACCTATAGAGAACATTTGGCGCATCATAAAGAGGAAGGCGCAACAAAGAAGGCCCAAGACGATTGAACAGTTAGAGGCCTGTATTAGACAAGAATGGGAGAGCATTCCTATTTCTAAACTTGAGAAACTGGTCTCCTCGGTCCCCAGACGTCTGTTGAGTGTTGTAAGAAGGGGAAATGCCACACAGTGGTGAAAATGGCCTTGAAGAAGTTTCTCTCTTTTAAGGAGAATTGCAAACTTTACTTCCGTTTGCGCCCCGTGTCCTCTGGCCCCGAGAGTCAACGCGTGGGCATTATCATTTCCCGACTACAGGGTGATCCCCAGGACTGGGCGTTCTCTTTACCTGCTGGCGCCAGTTGTTTATCTTCTGTGGAGGGGTTCTTTCAGGCCCTAGGTACCCTCTATGATGAACCAGACAGGGCTCTAGTAGCCGAGACGGCTCTAAAGGCACTGGTTCAGGTCAATCTACCTGCGGATTTGTTGACACCATGAAATTCTGATTCAACATATTTTTCCCTTAAAATGGTACATTTTCTCAGTTTAAACTTTTGTTCCGTGATTTATGTTCTATTCTGAATAAAATATTAGAAGTTGGCACCTCCACATCATTGCATTTAGTTTTTATTCACGATTTGTATAGTGTCCCAACTTTTTTGGAATCCGGTTTGTAGTTGTGATGGCACTCTCTCATTTGGTATAAACTGAAATAGGTTGTTATGTTTGAAAACGTATTTATTTATACTTTTGGTATAAAAACAATTTGATAGACTGGTTGAATGATTTTATAGTTGATATCCAGGTGTTATGAGCAGGCTGGATATATATATTACTGTAGCTGGGTAAATATAATGGCTGAGTACACAAGGATATAAAGAATACAGTCGTGTATATCCGGTTTGGAGAACTGTCTTGGTATAGATACCAAGAACTAAAGTGCTGTATGCAGGCTGAATACATTAAAGTGCTATATGAACTGGATGTACAAAAGTGCTAGATGTGGGCTGGGTACAATAAATGCTGGGTCAGCTATAATGTAAAAGTGCTGTGTGCAAGCTGGATACACTAAAGTGCTAGTGCAAGCTGGATACACTAAAGTGCTAGTTGTAGGCTGAATACACTAAAGTGCTAGTGCAAGCTGGATACACTTAAGTGCTGGTGCACGATGGATACACTAAAGTGCTAGTGCGAGCTGAATACACTAAAGTGCTAGTGCGAGCTGTATACACTAAAGTGCTAGTTGTAGGCTGGATACACTAAAGTGCTATATATAAACTGTATGTATTAGAATGCTAGATGCAAGCTAAATACACTTGGGTGCTGCAAATAAGTAAATGTGATAAGTGCTAAATGCAGGCTGGGTACATGGCTATAAATATGCTGAATATAATCAGTGCTGTGGGCAAATAAGATATATAAGGTGTTCAGTGTACGCTGAATACATGTAAAGGCTACTTTCACACTAGCGTCGGGGCTCCGCTTGTGAGCTCCGTTTAGAAGGGTCTCACAAGCGGCCCCGAACGCATCCGTACTGCCCTAATGCATTCTGAGTGGATGCGGATCCGCTCAGAATGCATCAGTCTGGCAGCGTTCAGCCTCCACTCCGCTCAGCAAGCGGACACCTGAACGCTGCTTGCTGCGTTCGGGTGTCCGCCTGGCCGTGCGGAGGCAAACGGATCCGTCCAGACTTACAATGTAAGTCAATGGGACGGATCCGTTTGAATTTGACACTATATGGCTCAATTTTCAAACGGATCCGTCCCCCATTGACTTTCAATGTAAAGTCTGGACGGATCCGTCTGAAGCTACTTTCACACTTAGAATTTTTTTTTCAATATAATGCAGACGGATCCGTTCTGAATGGATCCAAACGTCTGCATTATAGGAGAGGATCCGTCTGGGCAGACCCCAGACGGATCCGCTCTGAACGCTAGTGTGAAAGTAGCCTAATATAGTAAAGCTGGATATAAAAGTAAACAATAATATCTAAAAATATACAATACCATATATACTATACCATACATGCTTAAACTCCTTCACTGTATTTGCAGCTACCACTTCTGCAGGAAGGCTATTCCATGCATCCACTACTCTCTCAGTAAAGTAATACTTCCTGATATTACTTTTAAACCTTTGCCCCTCTAATTTAAAACTATGTCCTCTTGTAGCAGTTTTTCTTCTTTTAAATATTCTCTCCTCTTTTACCTTGTTGATTCCCTTTATGTCTTTAAAAATTTCTATCATATCCCCTCTGTCTCGTCTTTCTTCCAAGAGATACATGTTAAGGTCCTTTAATGTTTCCTGGTAAGTTTTATCCTGCAATCCATGTACTAGTTTAGTAGCTCTTCTCTGAACTCTCTCCAAAGTATATATATCCTTCTGGAGATATGGTCTCCAGTACTGAGCACAATACTCCAAATGAGGTCTCACTAGTGCTCTGTAGAGCGGCATGAGCACCTCCCTCTTTCTACTGGTAATACCTCTCCCTATACACCCAAGCGTTCTGCTAGCATTTCCTGCTGCTCTATGACATTGTCTGCCTACCTTTAAGTCTTCTGTAATAATGACAGAAAAAAAAAAATATATATATATAATTATATTTTCATCCGCACAATGCTCTGTTTTGTGTAGGATGCCTTTGTGGTGCATGTGGACCACGCCGGCATCCTCCATTGTATGCATTTTTTGCTGGGGATGGTCGTTTGCTGCGGTTCACATGCGGTGGGACTGCTCCCCCAATGAGAAACACGATACAGTGTTTGGGGTTTGAGCAGTTCCCCCATATTTGCCACTGTATTTCTGTAATTTGGTTTTCTATGTATTGAATGTGCCTTTACCTGGCATTTAACCATTCTTTTGCACCTGGTAACCTCCGTTCACACGGTCTGATATGGGTGTGGCTTACAGTCTTGCTTTATACACATTGCATTAGTTGTCCTGCTATGCGGTTGTGTGGAAGCTTGGCTGTGAGCTGGATTTCATCACCTTCAGACCGTGTTCACACCATAGTTAGCGTAGTGGTAGGACCCTTGCCATGCTGAGAGACCGTGATGTGGTGCATGATGGGCTCCGATATGTTCCTGACAGGAATATATTGGCAAAAGTCTCAGCTTTTAATATCTGCTTGTATGACTAGCTAGTATAGTCAGTGGCATATCCGTTTGGTGCATTTTTTTCTGTGATTTATATAATTATATTTTCATCCGCACAATGCTCCGTTTTGTGTAGGATGCCTTTGTGATGCATGTGGACCGCGCCGGCATCCTCCATTGTACGCATTTTTTGCTGGGGATGGTCGTTTGCTGTGGCCACATGCAGTGGGACTGCTCCCCCAATGAGAAACACGCTACAGTGTTTGGGATTTGAGCAGTTCCCCCATATTTGGCACTATATTTCTGTGATTTTGTTCTGTAATAATGACCTTTAAATCCCTTTCCTCAGATACTGAGGTTAGGACTGTATCACTGATTTTATATTCTGCTCTTGGGTTTTTACGCCCATTGGGTTTTTAAGTCGCAGCCAAACCCCAAATTTTTAACCTCAATTTGGTCAACAATGGGATCAAGTTAAGCTGTAAAAAAATCTTCAATCTAGGGGGATATAATCCAACCCAGATATTGAAAGAAATCAGAGACATTTAACTTACTCAGGAGTCCCTCATTGGAGGATACAAAAGTATCCACTGGCATAAGAGTTTTTGACCAATTTATAGCTAGGCCTGAGACCTTACCAAAGGAGTTAACTATTTGGATGAGTCTTCGAATAGTTGTATTGGTATGATCTATAAAAAACAGAACATCATCCGCATATAGAGATATACGATCCTCTATCCCTAAAGTTACAAACCTTTTTATTTTAGTATCTTGTCTAACCGCCAAGGCTAAGGGCTCAATATAAATATTAAATAACAATGGGGATAATAGTGTCCCTATTCAAAGTAAAATTAGATGTCAAACTCCCATTAATGTTCAGTCTCTCCAAAGGAGATCTATATAACAGTTTAATCATATCTATAAACTCATCTCCAAATCCCATCCTGCCCAAAACCTTCCAGAGGAATCTCCACTCCACCCTGTCGAAGGCCTTAGAGGCATCCAGAGACAGGATGGAGCGAGAAATCCCCCCAGGCGACTGAATATTTGTAAATAGGCGATGTAAGTTATGATGGGTACCCTTATTTGGAATAAACCCATTCTGTTCAGGGTGTATAATTGAAGGGATAAACTTAGAGAGCCTTGTAGCCAGAATCCTTGAGAGAAGCTTCACATCCGTGTTCAATAACGATATAGGGTCAACATGACCCCAAATCTAGGGGGTCCTTATCTTTTTTCAGAATTAAAATTATTACAGCTTCTGTCATTGACTCCGGTAGACTTCCATCCTCCAATGACTCATCAGAAAACCTTCCACAGCCTAGGAAGAATAACTTCCCTATATTTACGGTAAAATTCATATGGAAACCCATCTAATCCAGGGGAGGAGTTACCAGAGCATGCTTTAATTGCCGCTTCCAGTTCCTGTATAGAAAAATCCACCTCAAGCGAATCCCCAGTAATGGCTGGAAAAGAGAGAGCGTCCAAATAGGAATCCATCATTTCATCCGTAATAATACTATCTGCTTTATATAGGTCTGCACAGGGTTAAAAAAAATACCCTTTATAAGGTCCAGATCATTAACTATTTTACCCTCTGGTAAACGGATGTTGCCTATCTGTTTTTTATTATCCTGTTTAGAAATCACGCTCGAAAGCAATTTTCCCAGACGCCCTGATTCAATAAAATATTTTTGACAATACAATAACTTCTGTTGGGCCTTCTCCAGCAAAAAATCTGAATAAGCTTGACTAGCCTTCTGCATGTTTTTCTATTTTCCTTTGACTTATTCCTAGAAAAGGAATGTGTAGCTGATAACACTGCTTCTTTTAAAGTCTTCTCATTAAAGGGTTTCTGTCATGGGAAAAATCGTTATGTAGCTGACTGACATTAGCGATGTGCTAATGTCAGCAGTACATACCGGTATGTGTGTTAACTTCCTGCCTGCGGCCGTTATATTAAAAAACAGACTTTTATAATATGCTAATGAAGCCTCTAGGTGCTATGAGGGCGATGCTGCAGCACCTAGAGGCTCGGTCTACTTACCTTTTGGAACGCCCGGGTCAACTTCTCCGCATCGTCCTCATAATCTCGCGCCGGCGCAGTGAGTGAAGGACGCTCGGCTGCTGCCAGCTTCCTGGCAGCAGCCGAGCATCCTTCACTCACTGCGCCGAATACTAAACGGGACGGCGCAGGCGCAGGATTTTAAGGATGATGCGGAGAAGAAGGACATCAATCAAGTGGACCTGGGCGTGCCAAAAGGTATGTAGACAGAGCCTCTAGGTGCTGCAGCAACGCCCTCATAGCACCTAGAGGCTTCATTAGCATATTATAAAAATCCGTTTTTTTAATAGAACGGCGGCAGGCAGGGAGTTAACACACATACCGTTATGTACTGCTGACATTAGCACATTGCTAATGTCAGTCAGCTACATAACGATTTTTCCCATGACAGAAACCCTTTAATATCATATCCTTTCCTTAGGTTAACAATATTGCTTGCAAAAATCCCCCTCATGAATGCCTTAAACGCATCCCAAACTACCTGGATTTTAGCTGAATTATAGTTAGTATCCCAAAAAAACACAATCTCCTGTTGTATTAGTTCATGATTCTCCATTAGGGACAACCAGTGGGGGTTTAGTCTAAATAGGGGTTTCACCCTATCTTCATCATGGGCCATACATAGCTCAAGAGACAGAGGTACATGGTCCGACAGAGCCCTTGCCTTATATCTCATCTGTTTAACATATCTCATATATTTTTCATTTATTAAGGTCAGATCTATCCTAGACATAGAATTTCCAGATTTGCTTATACATGAGTAGGCTCTTCTCCCCTGTCCTAACCATCACCAAAACCAAATTGCTGGCAAAAACGTGCCAAGGGAGACCCTTGAGAATTTGTATGGCCACCTCCCCATAGAGATCCTGTCTGTAATAGAATTAATAACGCAGTAAAAATCCCCAATAACTAATGTGGGGCATTTAGGCCATTGTTCCATAAAAGTTAACAAGGAGTTAAGCACATTTAACCCCTTCAGGACCCAGCCATTTTTCACCATAAGGACCAGGCCATTTGTCACTTTATGGTGTCACTTTATGGTGATAACTTTAAAACGCTTTTTACTAATCCAGGCCATTCTGAGATTGTTTTCTCGTCACATATTGTACTTCATGACACTGATAAAATTGAGTAAAAAATAAATAATTATTATTTATAAAAAAAAAGCCACATTTACCAAAAATTAGCAAATTTGCAAATTTCAATTTCTCTACTTTTATAATAGATAGTAATACCTCTAAAAATGGTTATTACTTTACATTCCCCATATGTCTACTTCATGTATGGATCATTTTGTGAATGCCAACGTTAGAAGGCTTAGAAGTTTAGAAGCAAATCTTGAAATTTTTCAGAAAATTTCCAAAACCCACTTTTTAAAGGACCAGTTCAGGTCTGAAGTCACTTTGTGAGGCTTACATAATAGAAACCACCCAAAAATGACCCCATTTTAGAAAATACACCCCTCAAGGTATTCAAAACGGATTTTACAAACTTTGTTAACCCTTTAGGTGTTACACAAGAATTTCACTTTTTTGGCAGATTTTCCATTTTAATCCATTTTGTTCAGTTACAAAGCAAGGGTTAACAGCCAAACAAAACTCAATATTTATGGCCCTGATTCTGTAGTTACAGAAACACCTCCTACATAAACTGCTATACGGCCACACGGTATTGCACAGAAGGAAAGGAACGCCATACGGTTTTTGGAAGGCAGATTTTGCTGGACTGGTTTTTTGACACCATGTCCCATTTGAAGACCCCTTGATGCACCCCTAGAGTAGAAACTCCAAAAAAGTGACCTCATTTTGGAAACTACGGGATAAGGTGGCAGTTTTGTTAGGGTACATATGATTTTTGGTGGCTCTATATTACACTTTTTGTGAGACAAGGTAACAAGAAATAGCTGTTTTGGCACAGTTTTTATTTTTTGTTATTTACAACATTCATTTGACAGATTAGATCATGTGGTATGTTTATAGAGCAGGTTGTTACGGACGCGACAATACCAAATATGACTACTTTCTTTGGTTGTTTGTTTCAGTTTTACATAATAAAGCATTTAAAAAAAAAAAAAAAAAGATTTTTTTAGTGTCTCCACATTCTGAAAGCCGTAGTTTTATTTATTCTTTGGGTGACTGTCTTGTATAGGGGCTCATTTTTTTCGGGCATGAGATGACGGTTTGATTGGTACTATTATAGGGTGTGTATGACTTTTTGATCGCTTGCTATTACACTTTTTGTGATGTAAGGCTACAAAAAAACTACCTTTTTTTTACACCGTTTTTATTTTATTTATTTTTTACGGTATTCACATGTGATATTTTTATAAGGCAGGTTATTACGGACGTGGCGATACCTAATATGTCTACTTTTTTTTATTTATGTAAGTTTTACACAATGATTTCATTTTTGAAACAAAAAAAAAAATCATGTTTTAGTGTCTCCATAGTCTGAGAGCCATAGTTTTTTCAGTTTTTGGGCGATTATCTTAAGTAGGGTATGATTTTTGCGGGATGAGATGATGGTTTGATTGGCACTATTTTGGGGTGCATATGACTTTTTGATCGCTTGCTATTACACTTTTTGTGATGTAAGGTGACAAAAAATGGCTTTTTTTACACCGTTTTTTTTACGATGATCACCTCAGGGATTAGGTCATGTGATATTTTTATAGAGCAGGTTCTTACGGACGTGGCAAAACCTAATATGTATACTTTTTTTATTTACTTAAGTTTTACACAAAACCAGCATTTAAAAAAAAACTGAATGTTTTAGTGTCTCCATATTCTGAGCCATAGTTTTTTTTATTTTTTGGGTGATTGTCTTAGGTAGGGGATCTGTGGATGACGGACACTTATGGGGGGATCTGTGGATGACGGACACTTATGGGGGGATCTGTGGATGACGGACACATATGGGGGGATCTGTGGATGACGGACACTTATGGGGGGATCTGTGGATGACGGACACTTATGGGGGGGGATCTGTGGCTGGCACTGTTATATATGTGCCATCCACAGACCCCCCACCCCATAACAGTGCCATCCACAGTGCCCCCCCAGCCCATAACAGTGCCATCCACAGACCCCCACCCCTTAACTGTGCCATCCACAGATTCCGTGTGCCCGCCGCCGCCGTTTAAAGTTATTAAACATGCCCCCCTCACTCCTAATAGTACCGTATATCCGAATTTCTTCTGTATAAAGCTGGCAGGCGGGCCGGGCGGCCGGCGCGTCCCTCAGTGACCACACTTGCCTGCGCCGCCTGCTTCATTCATAAAGCAGGCGGCGCAGGCACGTGACATCACTGAGGGACGCGCCGGCCGCCCGGCCTGCCTGCCGGCATTATACAGAAGAAATTCGCACACCCCAAAGGCCGGCCCTGAACGAGCCCCCCTTTACGGAGCCTGGCGCCCCCCACTATTTGAGAAGCACTGGTACCGGTATACGGACGTGGCGATACCTAATATGTCTACTTTTCTTTTTTTTTCCTATTTTTACTCTATTTGGGGAAAATGACATTTAGTTTTTTTTACTTGAAACTTAAAATTTTTGAGGGGAGAAAACTTTATTTTTTCAACTTTGTTTTCACTTTATTTTTTGTCCCACTTTGGGACTTCAACTTTTGGGAGTCTGCTCTCCTTTACAATGCATTCCAATACTTCTGTATTGGAATGCATTGGATGTATGTGTAATACAGTGTGTATTACACATACAGCTTCTTGCCTATGAGATCCAGGTGGCTGGATCTCACAGGCTCTCCACCGGAAAGCAGCCCTGATGCCTAAGGAAGGCATCGGGCTGCTTTCCATGCCATTGGGTCCCTGTCACAGAGCTTGGGGACCCGATGGCAGCTCCGAGTCCCGTGAGGACATCGCATGTGCTGTGGTCAGCGCTGACCGCGGCACATCAAAAGTTAATGCGCCGGCATCAGTGATTTCACCGATGCCGGCGCATGCAGCAGGGGTCTGGTTATCAGTGACTGCCGAACCCCTGCCGCAGATCGGATGGGCGCAGCTCATGCGCCCGCACTATCACAGTGCCGTACATGTACTGCGCTGGTCATTAAGTCACGGATATCTGCGCCGTACTATGGGTTAAGGAAAAAGGAGGTGGAATGTAAACAAAGGCTAAAATACATAGTTTCCCAGCAAGTTTCCAATAGAGAAAAACTAATCTTCCTTGCTTGTCAACAGAGGATGCCTCGCAGACAAAATCAATCGCCCTTTGAATAAAAACTGTCACTCCTCTAGAATAACTAGTAAAGGTGGAATGATACGTCTGCACAGCCCATCCCCTGCCGAACCGCGAGGGAGGTCTCCTCAGTAAAATGAGTTTCAAACAAACAATTGCTGCTAAATGTCTCTGCACATGATCAAACACCACTTGTCTCTTTAACCCCTTAAGGACTTAGGACGTATCGGTACGGCATGGTTCCCGAGTCCTTAACCACCTCAGCCCCCAGTGCTTAAACACCCTGAAAGACCAGGCCACTTTTTACACTTCTGACCTACACTACTTTCACCGTTTATTGCTCGGTCATGCAACTTACCACCCAAATGAATTTTACCTCCTTTTCTTCTCACTAATAGAGCTTTCATTTGGTGGTATTTCATTGCTGCTGACATTTTTACTTTTTTTGTTATTAATCGAAATTTAACGATTTTTTTGCAAAAAAATGACATTTTTCACTTTCAGTTGTAAAATTTTGCAAAAAAAACGAGATCCATATATAAATTTTGCTCTCAATTTATTGTTCTACATGTCTTTGATAAAAAAAAAATGGTTTGGGTAAAAGTTATAGCGTTTACAAACTATGGTACAAAAATGTGAATTTCCGCTTTTTGAAGCAGCTCTGACTTTCTGAGCACCTGTCATGTTTCCTGAGGTTCTACAATGCCCAGACAGTACAAACACCCCACAAATGACCCCATTTCGGAAAGTACACACCCTAAGGTATTCGCTGATGGGCATAGTGAGTTCATAGAACTTTTTATTTTTTGTCACAAGTTAGCGGAAAATGATGATTTTTTTTTTTTTCTTACAAAGTCTCATATTCCACTAACTTGTGACAAAAAATAAAAAGTTCTATGAACTCACTATGCCCATCACGAAATACCTTGGGGTCTCTTCTTGCAAAATGGGGTCACTTGTGGGGTAGTTATACTGCCCTGGCATTCTAGGGGCCCAAATGTGTGGTAAGGAGTTTGAAATCAAATTCTGTAAAAAATGACCAGTGAAATCCGAAAGGTGCTCTTTGGAATATGGGCCCCTTTGCCCACCTAGGCTGCAAAAAAGTGTCACACATCTGGTATCTCTGTATTCAGGAGAAGTTGAGGAATGTGTTTTGGGGTGTCTTTTTACATATACCCATGCTGGGTGAGATAAATATCTTGGTCAAATGCCAACTTTGTATAAAAAAATGGGAAAAGTTGTCTTTTGCCAAGATATTTCTCTCACCCAGCATGGGTATATGTAAAATGACACCCCAAAACACATTCCCCAACTTCTCCTGAGTACGGAGATACCAGATGTGTGACACTTTTTTGCAGCCTAGGTGGGCAAAGGGGCCCATATTCCAAAGAGCACCTTTCGGATTTCACTGGTCATTTTTTACAGAATTTGATTTCAAACTCCTTACCACACATTTGGGCCCCTAGAATGCCAGGGCAGTATAACTACCCCACAAGTGACCCCATTTTGGAAAGAAGAGACCCCAAGGTATTTGCTGATGGGCATAGTGAGTTCATAGAACTTTTTATTTTTTGTCACAAGTTAGTGGAATATGAGACTTTGTATGAAAAAAAAAAAAAAAAATCATCATTTTTCACTAACTTGTGACAAAAAATAAAAAATTCTAGGAACTCGCCATGCCCCTCACGGAATACCTTGGGGTGTCTTCTTTCCAAAATGGGGTCACTTGTGGGGTAGTTATACTGCCCTGGCATTTTCCAGGGGCCCTAATGTGTGGTAAGTAGGTAAATGACCTGTGAAATCCTAAAGGTGCTCTTTGGAATATGGGCCCCTTTGCCCACCTAGGCTGCAAAAAAGTGTCACACATGTGGTATCGCCGTATTCAGGAGAAGTTGGGGAATGTGTTTTGGGGTGTCATTTTACATATACCCATGCTGGGTGAGAGAAATATCTTGGCAAAAGACAACTTTTCCCATTTTTTTATACAAAGTTGGCATTTGACCAAGATATTTCTCTCACCCAGCATGGGTATATGTAAAATGACACCCCAAAACACATTCCCCAACTTCTCCTGAGTACAGCGATACCAGATGTGTGACACTTTTTTGCAGCCTAGATGCGCAAAGGTGCCCAAATTCCTTTTAGGAGGGCATTTTTAGACATTTGGATACCAGACTTCTTCTCACGCTTTGGGGCCCCTAGAATGCCAGGGCAGTATAAATACCCAACATGTGACCCCATTTTGGAAAGAAGACACCCCAAGGTATTCAATGAGGGGCATGGCGAGTTCATAGAAATTTTTTTTTTTTGGCACAAGTTAGCGGAAATTGATATTTTTTATTATTTTCTCACAAAGTCTCCCGTTCCGCTAACTTGGGACAAAAATTTCAATCTTTCATGCACTCAATATGCCCCTCACAAGATACCTGGGGGTGTCTTCTTTCCGAAATGGGGTCACATGTGGGGTATTTATACTGCCCTGGCATTCTAGGGGCCCTAAAGCGTGAGAAGAAGTCTGGAATATAAATGTCTAAAAACTTTTACACATTTGGATTACGTGAGGGGTATGGTGAGTTCATGTGAGATTTTATTTTTTGACACAAGTTAGTGGAATATGAGACTTTGCAAGAAAAAAAAAAAATAATTCCGCTAACTTGGGCCAAAAAAATGTCTGAATGGAGCCTTACAGAGGGGGATCAATGACAGGGGGGTGATCAATGACAGGGGGAGTGATCAATGACAGGGGTGGTGATCAATGACAGGGGGGTGATCAGAGAGTCTATATGGGGTGATCACCCCCCTGTCATTGATCACCCCCCTGTAAGGCTCCATTCAGATGTCCGTATGTGTTTTGCGGATCCGATCCATGTATCCGTAAAAATCATACGGACATCTGAATGCAGCATGACAGGGGGGGGTGATCAATGACAGGGGGGGTGATCAATGACAGGGGGGTGATCAGGGAGTCTATATGGGGTGATAACCACAGTCATTGATCACGCCCCTGTAAGGCTTCATTCAGACGTCCGTATGCGTTTTGCGGATCCGATCCATCTATCAGTGGATCCGTAAAAATCATGCGGACATCTGAATGGAGCTTTACAGGGGGTTGATCAATGACAGGGGTGTAATCAATGACAGGGGGGTGATCAGGGAGTCTATATGGGGTGATAACCACAGTCATTGATCACGCCCCTGTAAGGCTTAATTCAGACGTCCGTATGCGTTTTGCGGATCCGATCCATCTATCAGTGGATCCGTAAAAATCATGCGGGCATCTGAATGGAGCTTTACAGGGGGTTGATCAATGACAGGGGTGTAATCAATGACAGGGGGGTGATCAGGGAGTCTATATGGGGTGATCACCACAGTCATTGATCACGCCCCTGTAAGGCTTCATTCAGACGTCCGTATACGTTTTTGCGGATCCGATCCATCTATCAGTGGATCCGTAAAAATCATGCGGACATCTGAATCGAGCTTTACAGGGGGTTGATCAATGACAGGGGTGTAATCAATGACAGGGGGGTGATCAGGGAGTCTATATGGGGTGATCACCACAGTCATTGATCACGCCCCTGTAAGGCTTCATTCAGACGTCCGTATACGTTTTTGCGGATCCGATCCATCTATCAGTGGATCCGTAAAAATCATGCGGACATCTGAATCGAGCTTTACAGGGGGTTGATCAATGACAGGGGTGTAATCAATGACAGGGGGGTGATCAGGGAGTCTATATGGGGTGATAACCACAGTCATTGATCACGCCCCTGTAAGGCTTCATTCAGACGTCCGTATGCGTTTTGCGGATCCGATCCATCTATCAGTGGATCCGTAAAAATCATGCGGACATCTGAATGGAGCTTTACAGGGGGTTGATCAATGACAGGGGTGTAATCAATGACAGGGGGGTGATCAGGGAGTCTATATGGGGTGATAACCACAGTCATTGATCACGCCCCTATAAGGCTTCATTCAGACGTCCGTATGCGTTTTGCGGATCCGATCCATCTATCAGTGGATCCGTAAAAATCATGCGGACATCTGAATGGAGCTTTACAGGGGGTTGATCAATGACAGGGGTGTAATCAATGACAGGGGGGTGATCAGGAAGTCTATATGGGGTGATCAGGGGCTAATAAGGGGTTAATAAGTGACGGGGGGGGGGGGTGTAGTGTAGTGTAGTGGTGCTTGGTGCTACTTTACTGAGCTACCTGTGTCCTCTGGTGGTCGATCCAAACAAAGGGGACCACCAGAGGACCAGGTAGCAGGTATATTAGACGCTGTTATCAAAACAGCGTCTAATATACCTGTTAGGGGTTAAAAAAAACACATCTCCAGCCTGCCAGCGAACGATCGCCGCTGGCAGGCTGGAGATCAACTCTCTTACCTTCCGTTCCTGTGAGCGCGCGCGCCTGTGTGCGCGCGTTCACAGGAAGTCTCGGCTCACGCGAGATGACGCGTATATGCGTGACTCTGCGCAGGGCTGCCACCTCCGGAACGCGAATCTGCGTTAGGCGGTCCGGAGGGGGTTAAGGACCCATGACGTACCGGTACGTCATGTGTATTTCCGATCACTGCCACCCGGATTAGACCCCCAAAGGATTAGACCCCCAAAAGTTCAAGTCCCAAAGTAGGACAAAAAATAAAGTGAAAAAAAAGTTGAAAAAAGAAAGTTTTCCCCCTAAAAAATTTAAAGTTTCAAATAAAGTAAAAAAAAAAGGTAAACAATAGGAAAAAAAAAAGTATACATATTAGGTATCGCCGCGTCAGTATCGACTGGCTCTATAAACATATCACATGACCTAACCCCTCAGATGAACACCGTAAAAAATAAAAACTGTGCTAAATAAACCATTTTTTTGTCACCTTACATCACAAAAAGTACAACACCAAGCGATCAAAAAGGCGTTTGCCCACCAAAATATTACCAATCTAACCATCACCTCATCCCGCAGAAAATGAGCCCCTACCTAAGATAATCGCCCAAAAACTGAAAAAACTATGGCTCTCAGAATATGAAGACACTAAAACATGATATTTTTTTTGTTTCAAAAATGATATTATTGTGTAAAACTTACATAAATAAAAAAAAAAGTATACATATTCGGTATCGCTGCGTCCGTATCGACCGGCTCTATAAAAATATAACATGACCTAACCCCTCAGATGAACACCGTAAAAAATTTAAAATAAAAACTGTGCTAAATAAACCATTTTTTGTCACCTTACATCACAAAAAATGTAATAGCAAGCGATCAAAAAGTCACACGCATCCCAAAATAGTGCCAATAAAACAGTCATCTCATCACGCAAAAATCATACCCTACCCAAGGTAATCGCCCAAAAACTGAAAAAATTATGGCTCTCAGACTATGGAAACACTAAAACATGATTTTATTTGCTTCAAAAAAGAAATCATTGTGTAAAACTTACATAAATAAAAAAAGTATACATATTAGGTATCGCCGCATCCGTATCAACCTGGTCTATAAAAATATCACATGATCTAACCTGTCAGATAAATGTTGTAAATAACTAAAAATAAAAACGGTGCTATTTCTTGTTATCTTGCCTCACAAAAAGTGTAATATAGAGCAACCAAAAATCATATGTAACCTAAACTAGAACCAACAATACTGCCACCCTATCCCGTAGTTTTCTAAAATGGGGCCACTTTTTTGGAGTTTCTACTATAGGAGTGCATCAGGGGGGCTTGAAATGGGACATGGTGTCAAAAAAAACAGTCCAGCAAAATTTGCTTTCCAAAAACCGTATGGCATTCTTTTCCTTCTGTTAACCCTTGCTTTGTTACTGGGAAAAATGGATTAAAATGGAAAATCTGCCAAAAAAGTGAAATTTTGAAATGGTATCTCTATTTTCCATTAATTCTTGTGGAACACCTAAAGGGTTAACAAAGTTTGTAAAATCAATTTTGAATACCTTGAGGGGTGTCGTTTTTTAGATGGGGTCACTTTTATGGAGTTTCTACTCTAGGGGTGCATCAGGGGGCTTCAAATGGGACATGGTGTAAAAAAAAACAGTCCAGCAAAACCTGCCTTCCAAAAACCGTATGGCATTCCTTTCCTTCTGCGCCCTGCCGTGTGCCCGTACAGTGGTTTACGACCACATATGGGGTGTTTCTGTAAACTACTGAATCTGGGCCATAAATATTGAGTTTGGTTTGGCTGTTAACCCTTGCTTTGTAACAAAAAAAAAAATTATTAAAATGGAAAATCTGCCAAAAAAGTGCAATTTTGAAATTGTATCTCTATTTTCCATTAATTCTTGTGGAACACCTAAAGGGTTAACAAAGTTAGTAAAATCAGTTTTGAATACTTTGAAGGGTGTAGTTTATAGAATGGGGTCATTTTTGGCTGGTTTCTATTATGTAAGCCTCGCAAAGTGACTTCAGACTGGTCCCTAAAAATTGGGTTTTTGAAAATTTCTGAAAAATTTCAAGATTTGCTTCTAAACTTCTAAGCCTTGTAACATCCCAAAAAATAAAATATCATTCCCAAAATGATCCAAAGATGAAGTAGACATATGGGGAATGTAAAGTAATAACTATTTTTGTAGGTATTACTATGTATTATAGAAGTAGAGAAATTGAAACTTTTTTAATTTTTGGGTAAATTTGGTATTTTTTTATAAATAAAAAAGATTTTTTTTTACTTAATTTTACTAGTGTCATGAAGTACAATATGTGATGAAAAAACAATCTCAGAATGGCCTGGATAAGTCAAAGCGTTTTAAAGTTATCACCACTTAAAGTGAAACTGGTCAGATTTGCAAAAAATGGCCGGGTCTTTAAGGCAAAATAGGGTCCTTAAGGGGTTAATTTGTCCCCCATACCCCGAACATTCCAGGTTAAAATTCTAACTGACATGGGGTCTATTAATAAAACTCCCTAACTAAGGAGATTTTCAATAATAGTGTCCCCAACCCCCCATCCTATGAGATGCATCGCAACCCTCCCCAATAAACAAATCCCCCCCCCCCAATCCACTTGATCCAGCACATTCTGCCACAAATCTCTCAACCAAGACCATCCCTCCCCCTCTCACTACCACATAACCCGGCTATTACTAGCAATCAGAAAAGGAAAATGAAGCTAATCAGATATTATTCCGGTCAAGCAAGTTCATGGCGAGATCCGGAATATATAAAAAAAAATGAGTCCCATCCTTAAAAATGTTCCCATCCGAAGTTTCGCTGGATAAACAAATCAGTACTTAATATCCTTTTCCTGTAAACGTTTTTTAACCGCAGCGAAAGTATGTCTCTTCTTGAATCTCCTTGGAAAAATCAGGAAAAAAAGCCAATTTATTCCCCATTGTATAGAATAAAAGAGCACTCCCTTGCCCTTCTCAATAACATATCTCTGTCTCAAGAGACTAATATCTTCACCAGAAGGATCCGTGACTGCCTTCCAGGAATTGGTTTACCTCCAGAGACCCGGTGTGCCCTTTCCACTAAAACAATGGAGAAAAATGCTCTCCTCCAAACCGGGATTCTCACGTTACATCTCCTTGACCTGTCCTCCAGGTCTACAACTTTTTTCCTAGGAATGTTAAGATCCGCCTTTAAAGTGGTGATTTAAATTTTTGATGTTTTAAGTTCATTCTGTAAAGCGCTAATGGACTTTTCTACGGCACTGACTCTATCCTAATTCTTCGGTACATCATCCCTTATCAGGGCTACATCAGACTGCATAGACCCAAGCTGCGTTGACATATCAAATATTAGATCCATTTATTTATTTTTAACTGCCAGCAATATTTATTTTAGAGGGGAAGATTCAACATTAGTTCCTCCACACTCTCCATCCCCTCAACTTGGGGGTATTCATTCAATGTTTCCTCCATTGTAGTTGCAGAATTATTATTTCTTTTAAAGTTAGTATCCTGCAGCCCTTTTTGTCCTGGTCTTGTATTAATCTTTGGAGAATTCAAAAACGGATCAATTTTTGCTGATTCCACTGATTTTTTGGCTGTCTTCACCCCAGAAAAGTCCGCTGAGCACCTATTTTGCTTAGGGCCCATTTTGGATTTTTTATTCCTTTTCCTTTTGTTTTCCTCCTCCTTCTTATGTATTTTTATTTCTTGCTTTCCTCTCCCACCCTTCTTGCTCTTTTTCCCCCCCTTCTTTCTTCCTTAACTTTATTTCTTCCTTTCTTCTCCCTCTTTTCTTGGTGTTTTTTTTATTTTTTCCTTTCTTTCTTTCTCTCCTGCCTCCTCTCCCCCCCCCCTTTTCTTCACTATTCGATTTTTCCTTGTTTCCTAGTTCATTGGCTTATGCTTATTCCATTATAAAAAATGCCTACAGCACAGAAGCACCACAGAAACCTAAACCAAAAAAGAAAAGGTCTTACCAGCCTCCTTGTAATCGGTCAGCAAGAGGCGGAAGCTCGCGAAGACGCAGCAGACAGAGCAGGGAGAAGAAGCCGGCAGAGGAAATCCACGTGGAAGTCAAGCAGGATTAAAAGAGTCACAATCGGAATGCAGGCAGTAGTATAATATATAAAGTCCGGGGGATATAATTAGGTAGAGGGTGGGAGGCCAAAGGAAGCCTTGGGGCTAATAAAGTAAGGAGGAATTCTACAGACTCCAAGTTCAATTAGGGTAAGTCAGGTCGGGAGGAAACTTCTCACCGAGATAGCAGTGAGGAGTAGGGAAGCTTTTTTAGGCTCACCGACCGTCTGGGGTTCTACAGTACCAGCAAAGTGAATATTTCAAAATATTTTGTGCTATGGAAAAAATGTGCAACAGAATTGACTTGAACTGTGACCTTGTGCAGGCCGGCATGGTGACGTCATACGTCACCAAGAAATATTTGAGATCTGCACACCCTAGATGGTGGGTGCTCGTAGAGGACAGACGTCGGTAGATTCACTTGAAAAATCCACGGCACACCAAATACGTTTCATCAATTATTCATTTTTAATTCATAGTAGGTTTTTACATCAATTCAATGTTCCATCTGCTCTGGAGGTGGCAGAGCAGACCCTGCACATCCAAGCCACAGATCCCTTGATAAAGGTCGACACCGACCGAAACGTTGGGGTTGTACTGCTTAACTAAAAATAGTGCTTATATAATTGCTCTGGATGGAACATTGAATTGATGTAAAAACCTACTATGAATTAAAAATGAATAATTGATGAAACGTATTTGGTGTGCCGTGGATTTTTCAAGTGGGTCATACGTCACCAAGCATGGGATTTCGGCCGAGATCTTCAATCAAGATGGAGGCTGGAGGCCTGTTGCGAGCAAATGGAGGCGGTAAGTATGATTTTTTAATTTTTTTACACTATTTCAGGTTAAATCGATTCACTGACACGAAGCACGAGGAAATTCAGCTTTGAGGAGAATCAAATTTATCTAGAAATTCGGATCTAATTCCTCTTCGTGGGATTCGATACGCTCATCTCTAGCTACTATGCTTCAACTTTAGAAATAACAATATAATGAATGGGGGATGACGTTTTGTTTTGGTTACTGTCGGAGGAATGAATGTTGGGGGATGGTTGCTCTCTAAAGGAAACACTAATATTTTGTCAACTTTTCTTCCAATATCTGCATGGAGTTACTGAATGATTCTAGAAATAATTAAAGTGTGGAGGCAGACTCAATATGGGCCAAATTTAAATTATCAGTTCAGTTGTAAAGACATCGTACATTTTAGCCATATTTTTCCAGATTATCCTTTTCAGGGATGGTTTAACCAAGGCATTAAATCACTAGCCGTTGTGTTCACTAATGTTTATACTCCTATGGGGAGTTAAAATCTAAGTTTAATCAAAAAATGTTCAAATTTTCTAGTGTATTTTCAGATTGGAAGTGATATCTGTAGGTTCAACATCTGTGATAAATATTAATAATTACTAATACAGGTTAGTAAACAGGTTCTTTCTACTATTTGTGGTAAGTTGATTTCCAACATGGCTAATTCTATAAATGAGGAAATGGGAACAGGATTTGAACCACAAGTATACTTTATAGGACTGGCAAAGAGCCATAATGTGGTCTGTCTAAACATCTACTGTATTAACCACATTGAAACTTAGAGGAAAATCTTCCAGCTGGAAAGGTATTTTTAATCTTTAATAAATATATATTTTTTAATCCCCTTATGTTTCAATAACTTATACTATTGACCGGAATACTACTATATATAGTGTATGGTGCTTTTACCAGCGTCCTATTACAACCTACCAGAGGCAGGGTGTAATAAGAGTTTTAACATAGTAGACCTAGAGGCCTTCACAAGGAGCCCCCTTCCTTTGTCTAACCACTAAGATGCCCCAAACACAAGTGACTGCAACATCTGATGTGTTAAAGGGCCAGGATTGCATATGACACCAGCAGTATAACAGACACGCAACATTTATTGAGCCTGAGTCTATAAACTCCTCGCACATTGGTGAAGTACAATCACATAAAGGTTGCTAACCAGTTAAAAATCTGTACCAATGTTTCAACAAATTTTGCATAAATCAATAGTTCAGGTGAAAATAAGAAAATCTGTAATATACTGGATCAGTCACTTCTCCCAGTTTTCTCATAAACAAACATTCACCCTGAATTCTCCTCTAAATCCGCCTTGAGAGACCAAGACTGCCAAACCACTAAGGGTATAATCACAAGTGGCATATATGCTGCAGATTTTCTGTTAACAATTTGTGTTCTACAGTACCAGCAAAGTGAATATTTCAAAATATTTTGTGCTATGGAAAAAATGTGCAACAGAATTGACTTGAACTGTGACCTTGTGCAGGATTTAAAGTCACAGCATGCCTCAGTAACCATGTGCTATGCCAGGATTAGCTGAGCGGAGCGGGCTTCTGCCTGTGCCCGCTTCGCTAAACTAAAAGTCCTGCATATAAACCTGCTCTGCTAATCCTGGCATAGCACATGGTTACAAGGTACCCATGTTCTATGCCAGCATTTAGTAAACCTTGGTGTTGGGGTGGGAACAGGCAGGAGCAGCCATGTCTGCTCCTGTCTGTACTGCGTTCTCTGTGGCCCCATTCATGAGAAGTCAGCGGTATGGAGAAAAGAGAATTTAAAGCGCAGAGGGGAAGGTGCACTTTAGGGAGGGAGAACTCTATAAAAAATGAAAAATCCATTAATAAAGTATATTACAAAAAGTATTATTAGGGCATTTGGGACATTTTACAAAAACCTTAATTAAAAGTTTAGTTACTTTTTACGTCTCATGGACTCCAATGGTAATGCATTGGAATGTCTAAGAGAAGCAATCTGATGATTGCTTGTTCAAGTTCCCCAGGAGAACTATAAAAAAGTATAAAAAAAAATAATGTTTTAAGATTATACATTTTTTTTATAAATATTTTAAAAAAATTGCCCCCCAAATCAAAATAACAATAGAAAAACAATAAAATAAATAAACATCATGGGAATCGCCCCTTGCAATTAAAATACAAAAATATTGATCATAAAGTCATACACATAACACAACCCAAAATGGTATGAGTGAGCCCTAAAACAGCTCCGTACACATAACTACAAAATAAAGTTATAGGGGTCAGAATATGGCAATAAGAAGAAAATATATTTTTCAAGGTTTTTATTTTTTTCAGTAAGGAGAACTATATTGTAGAAGAACACTGTAAAAACAAAACTCATAAATTCTAACACTCCTTTTGGAATTTTCTTCTAGCTCCCCATTACATTGTATGCAATATTATATGGTGCCATTAGAAAGTATCATTTGTCCAGCAAAAAACAAGCCCTCTTAGAGCTATGTGGTCAGAAAAATAAAAAAAGTTATGGCCCCGGAAAGGCACAAATGCTCCCTAAATAATCCTGTCCCGAAATCTATGCTGCTTGCAATGGGATTCCATGTTGCCGTTAATACAGCAAACAAATCCATTTAAACAAGTGACATGGGGCTAATTTGAGGCAGTTCAAACTGCAGATCCACAGCTAAAGTCTGTGGTTCTGCCTTGGACCCCTGTCACAAATTCCACATCAGATTTTTTTTATGTGACTTAATTGTTGTGTGAACCTTTCCCCATTCTGCAATTGGAGGGTCAAATAACTGCACATTCTATTTGCAAGATACGTTAAGATATGCAAACAGTATTTAAAACAAAAAATTTTTTTTTTTTTAATACCTTCCATAAATCAGATATATGAAATTTAGCATTTTGATGTACACCTTCTCTCCATGCTCTGTATCTTGAATACCACACAAGCCAAGGATTTAGTTCATAGCCAACAGCCTGGAACCCTGTCTTTGCAGCAGATATTACCTTAAAAATATATCGTTATATTGTAAGTTACGTTACATGAAAAGGTAAATGAAAAAACACATATCTGTTTCTAGACATATTAGGCTGCTCTCACATTAGCGCTAATGACTTCTCTCATTCTGCTCCATTATAGAAGTACAGTCGTGGCCAAAAGTTTTGAGAATGACACAAATATTAGTTTTCACTAAGTTTGCTGCTAAACTGATTTTAGATCTTTGTTTCAGTTGTTTTTGTGATGTAGTGAAATATAATTACACACACTTCATACGTTTCAAAGGCTTTTATCGACAATTACATGACATTTATGCAAGAGTCAGTATTTGCAGTGTTGGCCCTTCTTTTTCAGGACCTCTGCAATTCGACTGGGCATGCTCTCAATCAACTTCTGGGCCAATTCCTGACTGATAGCAACCCATTCTTTCATGATCACTTCTTGGAGTTTGTCAGAATTAGTGGGTTTTTGTTTGTCCACCCGCCTCTTGAGGATTGACCACAAGTTCTCAATGGGATTAAGATCTGGGGAGTTTCCAGGCCATGGACCCAAAATGTCAACGTTTTGGTCCCCGAGCCACCTAGTTATCACATTTGCCTTAAGGCACAGTGCTCCATCGTGCTGGAAAATGCATTGTTCTTCACCAAACTGTTGTTAGATTGTTGGAAGAAGTTGCTGTTGGAGGGTGTTTTGGTACCATTCTTTATTCATGGCTGTGTTTTTGGGCAAAATTGTGAGTGAGCCCACTCCCTTGGATGAGAAGCAACCCCACACATGAATGGTCTCAGGATGCTTTACTGTTGGCATGACACAGGACTGATGGTAGCGCTCACCTTTTCTTCTCTGGACAATCCTTTTTCCAGATGCCCCAAACAATTGGAAAGAGGCTTCATCGGAGAATATGACTTTGCCCCAGTCCTCAGCAGTCCATTTACCAAACTTTCTGCAGAAGATCAATCTGTCCCTGATGGTTTTTTTTTGAGAGAAGTGGCTTCTTTGCTGCCCTTCTTGACACCATAGCCATCTTCCAAAAGTCTTCGCCTCACTGTGTGTGCAGATGCGCTCACACCTGCCTGCTGCCATTCCTGAGCAAGCTCTGCACTGGTGGCACTCCGATCCCGCAGCTGAATCCTCTTTAGGAGACGATTGCTGGACTTTCTTGAACGCCCTGAAGCCTTCTTAACAAGAATTGAACCTCTTTCCTTGAAGTTCTTGATGATCCTATAAATTGTTGATTGAGGTGCAATCTTAGTAGCCACAATATCCTTGCCTGTGAAGCCATTTTTATGCAACGCAATGATGGCTGCACACGTTTCTTTGCAGGTCACCATGATTAACAATGGGAGAACAATGATTTCAAGCATCACCCTCCTTTTAACATGTCAAGTCTGCCATTTTAACCCAATCAGCCTGACATAATGATCTCCAGCCTTGTGCTTGTCAACATTCTCACCTGAGTTAACAAGACGATTACTGAAATGATCTCAGCAGGTCCTTTAATGACAGCAATGAAATGCAGTGGAAAGGTTTTTTTGGGATTAAGTTAATTTTCATGGCAAAGAAGGACTATGCAATTCATCTGATCACTCTTCATAACATTCTGGAGTATATGCAAATTGCTATTATAAAAACTTAAGCAGCAACTTTTCCAATTTCCAATATTTATGTAATTCTCAACTTTTGGCCACGACTGTAGAATGAAAATAAACAGAGTGCTGGATCCAGCACATACCATAGCTGAAACTAACAGTGCAAGACAAACCCTATGGACATTAATATGGTTCATCAGGTTTCTGTTTGCGAGTCATTTTATCAAACAAAATAGTCCTTTATGCCCAGAACTATTTTATCCAATATTTTTTATTAAATCTGCCAAATCTCTCAAAACCATATTCCAACACTGCAGAAAATAAAATGTGCACATTTAAATGGAATGTTCTACCAAAATGTTTTCAGCCAGTTAAAAACAGATAGTGACATCTTTTTTTCTAATCTGTTCTTATTTTCTGATTAAAGACTTAAAAAAAAAAAAAATCTATTTCCTAAACATGATTATGAGGGCTGCTATCTTGCCTAAGCTGCTGTTTACAGCATTTAGAGATATGCTTTGCAGCAGTCATGGTAGGCCATAGACACAATGGACAGGAGGGGACCACAATGACTTTTAAGCATGCTCTGTGACCTGTGCAGGGGTTAGGAGGGAGTAGATAAACTGTCAGACTCACCTATTGTGTATGGTGGATCCTGTCTTATCTATGTATATATCTATCTAAACTGGCAAGCAAAAATGTGGGCACCCCTGGTCAAAATGACTGTTACAGTGAACAGTTAAGCAAGTTGAAGATGAAGTGATCTCCAAAAGGCATAAAGTTAAAGATGATACATTCCCTTTGCATTTTAAGCAAAAAACATTTTTTATCTTCACCTTTTACATTTTCAAAATAACAATAAAGGAAAAGGGCCCAAGCCAAAGTTTGGGCACCCTGCACGGTTTGTACTTAGTAGCAACCCATTTGGCAAGTATCACAGCTTGTAAAAGTTTTTTGTAGCCAGCCAAGAATCTTTCACTTCTTGATTTGAAGAATTTTTTTCCATTCTTCCTTGCAACAGTCTTCCAGTTCTGTGAGATTCCTAGGCCATCTTGCATGCACTGCTATTTTGAGATCTATCCATGAGACACAGCTCAGCAAGCAGAGTGTTGGAATCCTATTCACCTAAATAGATCTCTATTAGGGTGATTAGGACAAGGGATCAAATGATCCTAGGTTATATCCTCTTAAGGGGGCTAATAGTTATTAAACAAAAAGTTAAGAAAGAAGTTAAAAAAATAAAAATTAAAGTTTAAATGTGAACAAGGCTCCTGGTCCAGATGGATTACACCCAAGAGTGCTTAAAGAGCTCAGTTCAGTCATTGCTGTGCCCCTGTTTATAATTTTTAAAGATTCTCTAGGTACTGGTACAGTGCCAAGTAATTGGCACAAGGCAAACGTGGTGCCCATATTCAAAAAAGGATCAAGGTCCTTCACAGGTAATTATAGACCAGTTCAACTTCTGTTGTGTGAAAAATGTTTGAAGGACTCTTAAGGGACTATATACAGGAGTATATGACTGTAAATAATATTCTAAGTGATAACCAGCATGGGTTTACCAAGGACAGAAGTTGTCAGACTAACCTGATTAGTTTTTATGAGGAGGTCAGTAGTAGCCTGGACAGAGGGGCGTCTGTGGATGTAGTGTTTCTGGAATTTGCAAAGGCTTTTGATACTGTCCCTCATAGACGCTTAACCACCTCCCAACCGCCTAACGCACGGATGCGTCCTGAAGGCGGTCGATTCATTCCTCCTGGACGCATCCGTGCGTCATCTCGCGAGACGCGAGATTTCGGTCAGAGCCGGCCTGCGCATGCGCATCGCGGGCCGGCAAAAGTTAAAGAAGTATTTCGTCAGCAACCTGCCAGCCAATGATAGTCACTGGCAGGTTGCTGATTTTTAAAAAATCGAATCAGAAGCCATCTAATACCTTATATTGATAAATAAAAGGTGTTAAATGGCTTGTCTGCTCCTCTGCTGGTCCTTTTCGTCGGTTGGTTCCAGCAGAGGAGCAGACATCACTGTGAGTACCCACCAAACACTGCACTTAGCCCCAGATCACCCTCCATCACCCCCATCATCCCAATTAACCCCTTGATCGCCCCCTGTCAATCACCTAGTGAAAGGGAAAAAAGTGATCAGTGTAAACTGTCACTTTTTTTTCCCACTGGTATTGACTGATAGGTTTTAGGTTAGTTTAGGCCCCTTGGTTAGGTAGTTAGCGTCAGTTAGCGCCCAGCCCACCGCACCGCAGTCACTGATTCGCTGATTAGCGTATCGCTAATCAGCATTTGTACTTTTATAGCATCTGTAAGTGATCAAAACTGATCACAGTCAGATCTATAATTGTATTAGTGTCACCTTAGCTCGCCCTCCACCCAAAACGCAGTGTTTGCCCGATCAGACCTGATCGGTCGCCCACACGTGCGTTCACCCACGCCCGCCCCACAACTAAGTCCACAACTTTGTCACCGCAGTGACAAAAAAAAATTTTTTTTTGATCACTGCACAATCACTTTCCAAGCTCTGCGGCGATAAAAAAATCTGTTTTGATATTTTTTATCAATCGCAGCGGCCTCCAGTACTTCGCTAGCCTTTCATTTGTAAGACAGGCTTGCTTTTTTTCTTGGGTAGTCTCAGGGAATACCCCTAAATTTAGTAGTCCAAATGTCAAACAGGGGGTAATCTTCTGAAGAGGCCTACAGGATTCTGACCCAGTCGGATGAGTAATGGGAACCCTCATCTGATGAATCTAGCGGGTCAGAATATGAACCTGTAGAAAGCAGTGGCAGTCTGACCCAAAGTTCGGACGAGGAGGTTGAGGTCCCTGATAGCAGCAGGCGTACCCGGCCCCGTGTCGCTAGACCACAGGTTGTGCAGGATCCGTTTCAAGGGCAGCAGAGTGGGGCTGGCGCTGTCGGATTACGTGGTGAGGCATACCCCAGCAGCGCAGCCCATCCTGGACCTAGTACCAGCACTGCCGTACAACATGGTGAAGTGGCGAGCACCAGAAGGGCAGTTGAAGCTGGTACGGTGGCACGTGCAATAGTTCCCCCGTCGCAGCCACCGCAAAGACAGGCCCGTAGAGCCCCTAGAGTCCCTGAGGTGCTGGCAAACCCTGATTGGCAGTCACCAACTTCAGCCGCACCTGTAGTTCCCCCTTTCACCGCCCAGTCTGGAGTTCGGGTTGAGACAGCTCAGATCGGTTCGGCCTGGGATTTTTTGAGCTGTTCTTGACTGCGGAGCTCTTGGACTTAGTAACAAATCTAACAAATTAGAAACAAATCGGTATGCCACTCAATTTATAGCCGCCAACCCGGGAAGCCAACCCGGGAAGCTTTTATGCCCAGCCTTTCCGGTGGAAACCAGTGGAAACCAGTCCAAGTTTCCGAAATTCAAATTTTTCTGGGCCTTCTCCTGTTCAGGAGAAGGCCCAGAAAAATTTTAATTTCGGAAACTTGGACTGGTTTCCTAACTAAAAAAGCATGAATTGCGGTCATATTGGTCCACGAACCCGATTCATCACATGCCCATGTTCTCTGCTGCTATGTCCAGGACACGTTTTGAGACCATCCTGCGTTTCCTGCACTTTAGCGACAACAGCACCTCTCGTCCCAGAGGCCACCCAGCTTTTGACCGGCTCCACAAAATTCGGCCCCTCATAGACCACTTCAACAACAAATTTGCAGATTTGTATACCCCTGAGCAAAACATCTGCATAGACGAGTCCCATTTTACCGGGCGCCTTGGCTTCAAACAATACATCCCAAGCAAGCGCGCCCGGTATGGGGTCAAATTGTATAAGCTCTGTGAAAGGGCCACAGGCTATACCCACAAATTTCGGATCTATGAGGGAAAAGATCAGACCCTGGAGCCGGTCGGTTGCCCTGACTACCTGGGGAGCAGTGGGAAGACAGTCTGGGACTTGGTGTCACCCTTATTTGGCAAGGAGTACCATCTTTATGTGGACAATTTCTACACAAGTGTGCCCCTCTTCAGGCATTTGTTCCTAGAACAGATTGGCTGCTGTGGCACCATGCGACCTAGTCGCCGAAGCTTCCCCCAAACGGCTCGTTACCACCCGTCTTGCAAGGGGGGAGAGGGCTGCCTTGTGTAACCAAGAACTGCTCGCGGTGAAATGGAGAGACAAGCGTGACGTTTACATGCTCTCCTCCATTCACGCAGACACGACAATACAAATAGAACGGGCAACCCGTGTCATTGAAAAGCCCCTCTCAGTCCACGACTATAATGCGCTCATGGGAGGGGTGGAATTCAATGACCAGAAGTTGGCTCCTTATTTAGTTTCCCGACGCATCAGACGCTGGTATAAGAAGGTGTCTGTATATTTGATTCAATTGGCTGCCTATAATAGTTTTGTTCTCTACAGTAAGGCTGGGAGAACAGGATCCTTCCTCAAATTTCAGGAAGAGATCATCGAGAACCTCCTGTATCCAGATGGTTCCGTGGCCCCATCCACCAGTGTAGTGAGCCGTCTACACGAGCGACATTTCCCCAATGTCGTTGCTGGTACCTCAACCCAACCGTCACCCCGAAAAAGATGTTGTGTCTGTAGCAGGAGTGGAATAAGGCGTGACACCCGCTATTTCTGTCCTGACTGCCCTGACCACCCTGCCCTATACTTAGGGGAGTGTTTCCGGAAGTACCACACACAGGTTCACTTAGCATAGGGATTGCATCTCATAGGACAGGCACACAGGGCTATTAGGGCCCTTTTACTCACAGCTGCTGCAAACCTCTCCTTTCACATGGGATAAAGTGCATAATGTACTTTGCCACATCTTTGGGCGATTTGCGCTTTGCACATTGTCCCATGGGGAAGGAGAGGTTTGTTCTATAAAGGTAAAAAAAAAAAAAATTACCGGTAAGCAAAAAAGTTAACGTTCAGTTGAAAAAGTTAAAGTTTATATGTTCCGTTCAAATTTTATTATAAAGTTAATAAATTTATTGCGTTGCAGCCTGGTTTTTTCTTTTTTGTTTTGATTTTTTTACCTTCCAGGTGGACCAACCGATCGACTAGCTGCAGCACTGATGTGCATTCTGACAGAAGCATTGCGCTGCTGTCAGATTACACAAAAGTCAGTGTATGCGGCGCTGCAAGACGAGATTTCTCCTCTGCAGTAAAAGATACGTTTGCCGAGGCATATGAGCTGAGGAGGTGGCGGTGTTCATATACTTTGGCAAACACTTTGTATATATAAAAAAAAAAATCCCAGCAATGATTTATTCATCCACATCGATTGATGTGAATGGAGAAATCTGGTTTGCCAGGGCATACGAGCTAAGTGGGTATGGATGTTGGGTGAAGCTCCTATGTCCTGGCAGACGCCTTTCCCCTCCATTTTTTTTTTTGGCAGAGATTTTTTCATCCACATTGATCGATGCGAATGAAGAAAACTGTGCCGTTCATTTTTTCTTTCAGCCCAGAGGCTGAACGAAAAAAAAAAATCTCATTACCCGTATGCTCAATATAAGGAGAATAGCAGAAATTCCTAATGCTGGCCATACATGTAATGATTGCGGAGACCCTCAAATGCCAGGGCAGTACAAACACCCCACAAATGACCCCATTTCGGAAAGAAGACACCCCAAGGTATTTGCTGAGGGGCATATTGAGTCCATGAAAGATTGAAATTTTTGTCCCAAGTCAGCGGAAAGGGAGACTTTGTGAGAAAAAACAAAAAAAAAATCAATTTCCGCTAACTTGTGGCAAAAAAAAAAAAATTCTATGAACTCGCCATGCCCCTCATTGAATACCTTAGGGTGTCTTCTTTCCAAAATGGGGTCACATGTGGGGTATTTATACTGCCCTGGAATTTTAGGGGCCCTAAAGCGTGAGAAGAAGTCTGGGATCCAAATGTCTAAAAATGCCCTCCTAAAAGGAATTTGGGCCCCTTTGCGCATCTAGGCTGCAAAAAAGTGTCACACATCTGGTATCGCCGTACTCAGGAGAAGTTGGGGAATGTGTTTTGGGGTGTCATTTTACATATACCCATGCTGGGTGAGATAAATATCTTGGTCAAATGCCAACTTTGTATAAAAAAATGGGAAAAGTTGTCTTTTGCCAAGATATTTCTCTCACCCAGCATGGGTATATGTAAAATGACACCCCAAAACACATTGCCCAACTTCTCCTGAGTATGGAGATACCACATGTGTGACACTTTTTTGCAGTCTAGGTGGGCAAAGGGGCCCACATTCCAAAGAGCACCTTTCGGATTTCATTGCTTTTTGAAGCAGCTCTGACTTTCTGAGCACCTGTCATGTTTCCTGAGGTTCTACAATGCCCAGACAGTAGAAAACCCCCACAAATGACCCCATTTCGGAAAATAGACACCCTAAGGTATTCGCTGATGGGCATAGTGAGTTCATAGAACTTTTTATTTTTTGGCACAAGTTAGCGGAAAACGATGTTTTTTATTTTTTTTCCTTACAAAGTCTCATATTCCACTAACTTGTGACAAAAAATAAAAACTTTCATGAACTCACTATGCCCATCACGAAATACCTTGGGGTGTCTTCTTTCCAAAATGGGGTCACTTGTGGGGTAGTTATACTGCCCTGGCATTTTAGGGGCCCTAATGGGTGAGAACTAGTTTGAAATCAAAATGTGTAAAAAATGCCCTGTGAAATCCTAAAGGTGCTCTTTGGAATGTGGGCCCCTTTGCCCACCTAGGCTGCAAAAAAGTGTCACACATGTGGTATCGCCGTACTCAGGAGAAGTTGGGCAATGTGTTTTGGGGTGTCTTTTTACATATACCCATGATGGGTGAGATAAATATATCGGTCAAATGCCAACTTTGTATAAAAAAATCTGAAAAGTTGTCTTTTAGAGAGATATTTCTCTCACCCAGCATGGGTATATGTAAAAAGACACCCCAAAACACATTGCCCAACTTCTCCTGAGTACGGCGATACCACATGTGTGACACTTTTTTGCAGCTTAGGTGGGCAAAGGGGCCCACATTCCAAAGAGCACCTTTAGGGCTCATTCAGACGGCTGTATGCTATCCGCAAAAACGCGGATCCGTTTTTTTGCGGATTAGATGCTGACCCATTCACTTCTATGGGGCCCTTTTCTATTCCACGGTTCCGCAAAACAAATGAAACATGTCCTATACTTGTCCGTGAAAATCAGGACATGGCCCCATTGAAGTCTATGGGTCTGCAAAAATACTAAATGCTATCCGTTTTTTTGCGGATCCGTTATTTTGCGGATAGCATTCAGTATTTTTGCGGACAGCATACGGCCGTCTGAATGAGCCCTTAGGATTTCACAGGGCATTTTTTACACATTTTGATTTCAAACTACTTCTCACGCATTAGGGCCCCTAAAATGCCAAGGCAGTATAACTACCCCACAAGTGACCCCATTTTGGAAATAAGACACTCCAAGGTATTTTGTGATGGGCATCGTGAGTTTATGGAATTTTTTATTTTTTGTCACAAGTTAGTGGAATATGAGACTTTGTAAGAAAAAAAAAAATCATTATTTTCCGCTAACTTGTGACAAAAAATAAAAAATTTAAGGAAATCGCCATGCTCCTCACGGAATACCTTGGGGTGTCTTCTTTCCAAAATGGGGTCACATGTGAGGTAGTTATACTGCCCTGGCATTTTAGGGGCCCTAATGCGTGAGAAGTAGTTTGAAATCAAAATGTGTAAAAAATGCCCTGTGAAATTACTTCTCAAGCATTAGGGCCCCTAAAATGCCAGGGCAGTATAACTACCTCACAAGTGACCCCATCTTCGAAAGAAGACACACCAAGGTATTCCGTGAGGAGCATGGCGAGTTCCTAGAATTTTTTATTTTTTGTCACAAGTTAGCGGAAAATAATGATTTTTTTTTTTCTTACAAAGTCTCATATTCCACTAACTTGTGACAAAAAATAAAAAATTCCATGAACTCACTATGCCCATCACGAAAAAATGCCCTGTGAAATCCTAAAGGTGCTCTTTGGAATGTGGGCCCCTTTGCCCACATAGGCTGCAAAAAAGTGTCACACATGTGGTATCGCTGTACTCAGGAGAAGTTGGGGAATGTGTTTTGGGGTGACTTTCTACATATACCCATGCTGGGTGAGAGAAATATCTCTCTAAAAGACAACTTTTCAGATTTTTTTATACAAATTTGGCATTTGACCGATATATTTATCTCACCCAGCATGGGTATATGTAAAAAGACACCCCAAAACACATTGCCCAAATTCTCCTGAGTACGGCGATACCACATGTGTGACACTTTTTTGCAGCCTAGGTGCACAAAGGGGCCCAAATTCCTTTTAGGAGGGCATTTTTAGACATTTGGATTCCAGACTTCTTCTCACGCTTTAGGGCCCCTAAAATGCCAGGGCAGTATAAATACCCCACATGTGACCACATTTTGGAAAGAAGACACCCCAAGGTATTCCGTGAGGGGCATGGCGAGTTCATAGAAGATTTTTTTTTTGGCACAAGTTAGCGGAAATTTTATTTTATTTTTTCTCACAAAGTCTCCCTTTCCGCTAACTTGTGACAAAAAGTTCAATCTTTCATGGACTCAATATGCCCCTCAGCAAATACCTTGGGGTGTCTTCTTTTCGAAATGGGGTCATTTGTGGGGTGTGTTTACTGTTCTGGCATTTTGGGCAAGGCTAAATTGTGAGCAACCCTGTAAAGCCTAAAGGTACTCGTCGGACTTTCGGCCCCTTTATGCACCTAGGCTGCAAAAAAGTGTCACACATGTGGTATCGCCGTACTCAGGAGAAGTAGGGCAATGTGTTTTGGGGTGTATTTTTACATATACCCATGCTGGGTGAGAGAAATATCTCTATAAATGACAACTTTTAATTTTTTTTATACAAAGTTGTCAATTTACAGAGAAATTCCTCTCACCCAGCATGGGTATATGTACAAATACACCCCAAAACACATTGCCCTACTTCTCCTGAGTACGGCGATACCACATGTGTGACACTTTTTTGCAGCCTAGGTGCGCAAAGGGGCCCAAATTCCAATGAGAATCTTTACGATTTCACAGGGCATTTTTTACACATTTGGATTCCAAACTACTTCTCACGCTTTAGGTCCCCTAAAATAGCAGGGCAGTATAAATACTCCACAAGTGACCCCATTTTGGAAAGAAGACACCCCAAGGTATTCCGTGAGGGGCATGGCGCGTTCCTAGAATATATTTTTTTGGCACAAGTTAGCGGAAAATTATATATTTTTTTCCTCTTACAAAGTCTTCCTTTCCGCTAACTTGTGACAAAAAGTTCAATCTTTCATGGACTCAATATGCCCCTCACGAAATACCTTGGGGTGTCTTCTTTCCGAAATGGGGTCACTTGTGGGGTAGTTATACTGCCCTGTCCTTTTAGGGGCCCTAATGCGTGAGAAGTAGTTTGAAATCAAAATGTGTAAAAAATGCCCTGTGAAATTACTTCTCAAGCATTAGGGCCCCTAAAATGCCAGGGCAGTATAACTACCTCACAAGTGACCCCATCTTCGAAAGAAGACACACCAAGGTATTCCGTGAGGAGCATGGCGAGTTCCTAGAATTTTTTATTTTTTGTCACAAGTTAGCGGAAAATAATGATTTTTTTTTTTCTTACAAAGTCTCATATTCCACTAACTTGTGACAAAAAAAAAAAAATCTTCTATGAACTCGCCATGCCCCTCAAAAGTGATCTTTTTATAGCGCCGCAGCGATTTTACGGTGTTTTTGCAGTTATCAGAAAAAAAAATATTCTGTCACTGCGGTGGGGCGGACTGAACGCAAGTGTGCGCACAAGATCAGGCCTGATCGGGCGAACACAGCGTTTTTTGTAGAGCCTATAGAACATGTCCTATTCTTGTCCGCAATTGCGGACAAGAAAAGGCATTTTCTATATAGTTCTGGCAATGTGCGGATCCGCAAAATGCGGAAAGCACATTGCCGGTGTCCGTGTTTTGCGGATCCGCGGTGTCCGTGTTTTGCGGATCCGTGGATCCGCAAAACACATACGGACGTCTGAATGGAGCCTTACAGGGGGGTGATCAGGGAGTCTAATATGGGGTGATCACCCCCCTGTCATTGATCACCCCCCTATCAGGCTCCATTCAGACGTCCGTATGTGTTTGGTGAATCCGTGGATCCGCAAAACACATACGGACGTCTGAATGGAGCCTTACAGGGGGGTGATCAATGACAGGGGGGTGATCAGGGAGTCTATATGGGGTGATCAGGGGTTAATAAGTGACAGGGCTGCCTGAGTCCTCTGGTGGTCGATCCAAGCAAAAGGGACCACCAGAGGACCAGGTAGCAGGTATATTAGACGCTGTTATCAAAACAGCGTCTAATATACCTTTAAGGGGTTAAAAAAATCGGATCTCCAGCCTGCCAGCGAATGATCGCCGCTGGCAGGCTGCAGATCCACTCGATTACCTGCAGTTCCTGTGAACGCGCGCGCCTGCGTGCGTTCACAGGAAATCTCGTGTCTCGCGAGATGACGCGCCGGCGCGTCCATTCGGAATAACAGGGCCGCCGCAAAGACGCAATCCTGTGTATGGCGGTCCTGTAGTGGTTAATAGGTAAAGTAAGGTCTATAGGATTGGAAAGTATAGTTTGTAATTGGATTAAAACTGGCTGAAGGACCGTGTCCAGAGAGTTGTGGTGAATGATTCCTATTCAGAATGGGCCCAGAATATAAGTGGTGTACCCCAAAGTTCATTGCTGGGCCCTTTATTATTTAATTTATTTATTAATGATATTGAGGAGGGGATTAATAGCACCATATCTACAGTGGGATGCTAAAGTTTGGGCAACCTTGTTAATCGTCATGATTTTCCTGTATAAATCGTTGGTTGTTACGATAAAAAATGTCAGTTAAATATATCATATAGGAGACACACACAGTGATATTTGACAAGTGAAATGAAATTTATTGGATTTACAGAAAGTGTGCTAAAATTGTTTAAACAAAATTAGGCAGGTGCATAAATTTGGGCACTATTGTCATTTTATTGATTCCAAAACCTTTAGAACTAATTATTGGAACTCAAATTGGCTTGGTAAGCTCAGTGACCCCTTACCAGGGCCTGGCCGACACAGATGCTGGGGAGGCTCCAGCCTCAGGGCGCAGCCTGGGGTGGGCGGAAAAACAAACCTCTTTTTTTTTTTTTTTATCACTTACTTGCTGCCGGGCGCCCTCCCCTCCCCTCCCCTCCCCAGCCAGTGTTCACTCTAAGCTGCGCTTGTAGATAGGAGCAGGAGGCTGCTGATTGGCCAGTATCAGCTAGCTGCCCTGCCATTGGTCCATCCTTTCACACCCCCTTCTCTCTGGTGCTGAACACAGCAGGAGGGTGTGAACTTTGAAGACAGGAAGCCTGCGTTCTCACAGTGGATCATGTGACCATGAAGGAGCATGTGACCAGTGACGTCACAGACCTCCTTCTAACAAATTCATTCTAGCATCTACCCAGCATGTATGGCAGGACTCTGCTGAGCAAAGACCATGTGCCCAGGTGAGGTGACCACAGAAGTGCCCTGGCATCTGTCTGCTGCTGGAAGCTCAATGTGGAGCTTTATGAATGTAAAAACTAATACCCAAGAGGCTAAACAAAACCCTGCTTGTCTGCTTCTGACCCTAATTTTAACACATAACGTTCATTTGATTGCAATTTACTCTAACACCTAAAGGGATTTTTTTTAAAGCCTGCTCTTTCTCTAGAAGATGACCTTATGCTGATAGTAGTGTTAATAGAGTCTCAAAGGTCTGTAAAAATAGGGTAACTGCTTTTATAGACCCTTGAGACTCTATTAACACTACTATAAACATAAGGTCACCTAGAAAAAGAGCAAGTTTTTTAAATTACCTTTTTCCTTTAGGTGTTAAAACATAACTTATTTGATTGCTTGAACACCTAAAGGAAATCAAATTAAAAACCTGCTGTTTCTCAAGATGACCTTATGTTGATAGCAGTGGTAATAGAGTCTGAAAGGTCTATAGAAGCAGTTACCCTATTTTTACAGACCTTTGAGGCTCTATTAACACTACTATCAGCATAAGGTCATCTTCTAGAGAAACAGCAGGCTTTAAAAAAAAATCCCTTTAGGTGTTAGAGTAAATTGCAATCAAATATATATATTTCTTTAGGTGTTAGAGCAATCAAATGGAGGGGGAGAAATGTGACATGGGTGAGGATGGGGTTACATGATGGGCCGGAGACAATGACTGTAGTCTGTCTGTGCCATGGACGGGGAGAAATATGACATGGAGGGCTGATGGCTGACATGGGGGTCTGATCTGAGGCATTGGGGCTGTGCTTGTGAGCTGGGGTCTGATGGCTGGTCTGACCTGAGGTGGAATGAAAAGTATTGTTTCCTATTATCCTCCTTTAAAACCTAGGTGCGTCTTATGGGACGAACCTACATTTTGGCGCACCCCCCCCCCCCCTTCCCCCAGGTGAGCTGAAGGGGGAGGGGGGGTCGGGGGCGCCAAAATGTAGGTTTGCTTGTGTTGGTAAAAAACCTTGCACCGGCCCTGGGCGCAGGCAAGGGGGGGGGGGGGGGGGGGGGGGGGCGCACTTGGGCAGCTCAGCCTCTGTTGGTGGTGGACCTTGTCCCAGCCCTGCCCCTGACCTACATACACAGGTGAATCCAATTATGAGAAAGAGTATTTAAGGGGGTCAATTGTAAGTTTCCTTCCTCTTTTAATTTTCTCTGAAGAGTAGCAACATGGGGTCTCAAAACAACTCTCAAATGACCTGAAGACAAAGATTGTTCACCATCATGGTTTAGGGGAAGGATACAGAAAGCTGTCCCAGAGATTTCAGCTGTCTGTTTCCACAGTTAGGAACATATTGAGGAAATGGAAGACCACAGGCTCAGTTCAAGTTAAGGCTCGAAGTGGCAGACCAAGAAAAATCTCGGATAGACAGACGCGACGAATGGTGAGAACAGTCAGAGTCAACCCACAGACTAGCACCAAAGACCTACAACATCATCTTGCTGCAGATGGAGTCACTGTGCATCGTTCAACCATTCGGCGCACTTTACACAAGGAGATGCTGTATGCGAGAGTGATGCAGAGGAAGCCTTTTCACCGCCCACAGCACAAAAAGTGCCGCTTGAGGTGGGCTAAAGCACATTTGGACAAGCCAGCTTCATTTTGGAATAAGATGCTGTGGACTGATGAAACTAAAATTTAGTTATTTGGCCATAACAAGGGGCGTTATGCATGGAGGAAAAAGAACACAGCATTCCAAGAAAAACACCTGCTACCTACAGTAAAATATGGTGGTGGTTCCATCATGCTGTGGGGCTGTGTGGCCAGTACAGGGACTGGGATTCTTGTCAAAGTTGAGGGACGCATGGATTCCACTCAGTATCAGCAGATTCTGGAGACCAATGTCCAGGAATCAGTGACAAAGCTGAAGCTGCGCCGGGGCTGGATCTTTCAACAAGACAACGACCCTAAACACTGTTCAAAATCCACTAAGGCATTTATGCAGAGGAACAAGTACAACGTTCTGGAATGGCCATCTCAGTGCCCAGACCTGAATATAATTGAAAATCTGTGGTGTGACTTAAAGAGAGCTGTTCATGCTCGGAAGCCATCAAACCTGAATGAACTAAAGATGTTTTGTAAAGAGGAATGGTCCAAAATACCTTCAACCAGAATCCAGACTCTCATTGGAACCTACAGGAAGCGTTTAGAGGCTGTAATTTCTGCAAAAGGAGGATCTACTAAATATTGATTTCATTTCTTTTTTGTGGTGCCCAAATTTATGCACCTGCCTAATTTTGTTTAAACAATTATAGCACACTTTCTGTAAATCCAATAAACTTCATTTCACTTCTCAAATATCACTGTGTGTCTCCTATATGATATACAGTACAGACCAAAAGTTTGGACACACCTTCTCATTCAAAGAGTTTTCTTTATTTTCATGACTATGAAGGCATCAAAACTATGAATTAACACATGTGGAATTATATACATAACAAACAAGTGTGAAACAACTGAAAATATGTCATATTCTAGGTTCTTCAAAGTAGCCACCTTTTACTTTGATTACTGCTTTGCACACTCTTGGCATTCTCTTGATGAGCTTCAAGAGATAGTCACCTGAAATGGTCTTCCAACAGTCTTGAAGGAGTTCCCAGAGATGCTTAGCACTTGTTGGCCCTTTTGCCTTCACTCTGCGGTCCAGCTCACCCCAAACCATCTCGATTGGGTTCAGGTCCGGTGACTGTGGAGGCCAGGTCATCTGGCGCAGCACCCCATCACTCTCCTTCATGGTCAAATAGCCCTTACTTTCAAAGTTTTCCCAATTTTTCGGCTGACTGACTGACCTTCATTTCTTAAAGTAATGATGGCCACTCGTTTTTCTTTACTTAGCTGCTTTTTTCTTGCCTATAATACAAATTCTAACAGTCTATTCAGTAGGACTATCAGCTGTGTATCCACCTGACTTCTCCTCAATGCAACTGATGGTCCCAACCCCATTTATAAGGCAAGAAATCCCACTTATTAAACCTGACAGGGCACACCTGTGAAGTGAAAACCATTTCAGGTGACTACCTCTTGAAGCTCATCAAGAGAATGCCAAGAGTGTGCAAAGCAGTAATCAAAGCAAAAGGTGGCTACTTTGAAGAACCTAGAATATGACATATTTTCAGTTGTTTCACACTTGTTTGTTATGTATATAATTCCACATGTGTTAATTCATAGTTTTGATGCCTTCAGTGTGAATCTACAATTTTCAGTCATGAAAATAAAGAAAACTCTTTGAATGAGAAGGTGTGTCCAAATTTTGGTCTGTACTGTATTTAACTGACATTTTTTATCGTAACAACCAACGATTTATACAGGAAAATCATGACGATTAACAAGGTTGCCCAAACTTTCGCATCCCACTGTATTTTTGCAGATGACACTAAGCTGTGTAGAACTGTGCAGTCTATGGAAGATGTCCATAAACTACAAGCTGACTTTAACACTCTGAGTGATTGGGCATCAACTTGGCAAATGAGGTTCAATGTGGACAAATGTAAAGTTATGCATCTTTGTAGTAATAATCTTTTTGCTTCATATGTCCTAGGTGATGTAGCACTGGGAGAGTCACTTATAGAGAAGGATTTGGGTGTCCTTGTGGATGGTAGATTAAATTACAGCACACAATGTCAATCAGCTGCTTCTAAGGCCACCAGGATATTGTCATGCATTAAACGAGGCATGGACTCACGGGGCAGGGATGTAATAGTACCACTTTACAAAGCGTTGGTGTGGCCTCATCTGGAATATGCAGTCCAGTTCTGGGCACCAGTCCATAAAAAGGACGCTCTGCAGCTGGAAAAAGTACAGAGGAGAGCGACTAAACTGATAAGTCTACTTTCACACTCGCGTTTTAGCTTTCCGTTTGTGAGATCCGTTCAGGGCTCTCACAAGCGGTCCAAAACGGATAAGTTTGCATTCGAATGCATTCTGAATGGAAAAGGATCCGCTCAGAATGCATCAGTTTGCATCAGTTCAGTCTCCATTCCGCTTTGGAGACAGACACCAAAACGCTGCTTGCAGACGGATCCGTCCTGGCACACAATGTAAGTCAATGGGGATGGATCCGTTTTCACTGATACAATCTGGCACAATAGAAAACGGATCCGTCCTCCATTGACTTTCAATGGTGTTCAAGACGGATCCGTCTTTGCTATGTTAAAGATACTACAAACGGATACGTTCTGAACGGATGCAGACGTTGTATTATCTGAACGGATACGTCCATGACAGATCCGTACAAAATGCGAGGGTGAAAGTAGCCTTAGTTATGAATAAAGATTAAAAGAATTGAATTTATTTAGTCTTGAGAAGAGATGTCTAAGGGGGGACATGATTAACCTATACAAATATATAAATGGGCCATTCAAAAAATACGGTGAAAAGCTGTTCCATGTAAAATGCCCTCAAAAGACAAGCGGACACTGCCTCCGATTGGAGAGGAAAAAGTTCAGTCTCCGGAAGCGTCAAAGCTTCTTTACTCTAAGAACTGCGAAGCTGTGGAATAGACTTCCTCAGGACGTGGTCACAGCAGGAACAGTAGACAGTTTCAAAAAGGGTTTAGACGAATTCTTAAAAGTAAAAAACATTAATGCTTATGAAAACATGTAGAAATCTGAGTCTCAATTCCTTTTGGGATTCGCATCCCCACCTATCCCTTGGTTGAACTTGATGGACGTATGTCTTTTTTCAACCGTATTAGGGTACTTTCACACTAGCGTTTTTCCTTTGCGGCATAGAGTTCAGTCACAGGGGCTCTATACCAGAACTGAACTGATCAGTTTTATCCCCATGCATTCTGAATGGAGAGTAAGGGCTCTTTCACACCTGCGTTCTTTTCTTCCGGCATAGAGTTCCGTCGTCGGGGCTCTATGCCGGAAGAATCCTGATCAGGATTATCCCCATGCATTCTGAAAGGAGTGAAATCCATTCAGGTTGCATCAGGATGTCTTCAGTTCCGGAACGGAACGTTTTTTGGCCGGAGAAAATACCGCAGCATGCTGCGCTTTTTGCTCCGGCCAAAAATCCGGAACACTTGCCGCAAGGCCGGATCCGGAATTAATGCCCATTGAAAGGCATTGATCCGGCCTTAAGCTAAACGTCGTTTCGGCGCATTACCGGAGCCGACATTTAGCTTTTTCTGAATGGTTACCATGGCTGCCGGGACGCTAAAGTCCTGGCAGCCATGGTAAAGTGTAGCGGGGAGTGGGGGAGCAGCATACTCACCGTCCGTGCGGCTCCCGGGGCGCTCCAGAGTGACGTCAGGGCGCCCCAAGCGCATGGATCACGTGATCGCATTGGACACGTCATTCATGCGCATGGGGCGTTCTGACGTCATTCTGGAGCGCCCCGGGAGCCGCACGGACTGTAAGTATACTGCTCCCCCGCTCCCCGCTCCTACTATGGCAACCAGTATTTTAATAGCGTCCTGGCTGCCATAGTAACACTGAAAGCATTTTGAAGACGGTTCCGTCTTCAAATGCTTTCAGTACACTTGCGTTTTTCCGGATCCGGAGTGTAATTCCGGCAAGTGGAGTACATGCCAGATCCGGACAATGCAAGTGTGAAAGAGGCCTAATCCGTTCAGGATGCATCAGGATGTCTTCAGTTCAGTCGTTTTGACTGATCAGGCAAAAGATAAAACCATAGCATGCTACGGTTTTATCTCCGGCGGAAAAAAAATGAAGACTTGCTTGAATGCCGGCATTTTTCCCCGTAGGAATGTATTAGTGCCGGATCTGGCATTCAAAATACCGGAATGCCGGATCCATCCTTTCGGCCTGCGCATGCGCAGAAAGGTAAAAATGTGAAAAAAAAATACAAGACGGATCCGTCTGTCTGCATGACAAGCGGAGAGACGGATCAGTTCTAGCAATGCATTTGTGAAAGTATCCTTAAAGAGGACCTTTCACCAGAGGAAAGCCTCTAAACTAACTATACAGAAGTGTAGAGCGGCGCCCAGGGATCCCGCTGCACTTACTTTTATCCCCGGGCGCCGCTCCGTTCGCCCGGTATAGCCTCCGGTATTTAAGTAGTTAGGCTCCACCCAGTTTAGCCTGCCGTGGTCTCCTTCTCCTATGCTGTAGCGCTGCCATTGGCCAGCGCTACAGCATAGGAGAAGAAGACGCCGGCAGGATCAAGTGGGTGGAGCCTAACTACTTACATACCGGAGGCTATACCGGGCGAACGGAGCGGCGCCCGGGGATAAAAGTAAGTGCAGCGGGATCCCTGGGCGCCGCTCTACACTTCTGTGTTGTTAGTTTAGAGGCTTTCCTCTGGTGAAAGGTCCTCTTTAACTATGTAACTCACCCCCTTTCCCAAATGTATATATAAACAATAACAAAAAAAAAACATATTAGGTATCGTCACATCCAAAAATGTCAGAACTATTAAAATATTTTTAAAAAATTTCCTGTGCAGTGAATAAAAATTAAAAACATGCAATTCGCCACTTTTTTTTGCCCCCCCCAAAATATATAATAACAGTGATCAAAAAGTGGTACATACCACACAAATGGTACCAATAAAAACTACAGTTCGTTCTGCAAAAAACAAGTTCTCATACAGCTCTGTAGACTGAAATATAAAAAAGTTATGGCAGATTTTTTTTCAAAGTTTTTTTTAAAGTAATTAAAATAAAAACTATACAATTGGTATTGTCGTAATTGTAGTGAGCTGCAGAATAATGATGTCATGTGATTTTTTTTTAGCGCACAGTGAACTCCATGATGTCAAAACCCCAAAAACATTTTACCCCACAAATCATTTTTTCACCATTTTCCAATACAAAACATCGTAAATTTAATGGTGGCATTATAAAAAGCATCTTCTCCCGCAAAAAATTTGCCTTAGGCCACTTTCACACGACCGTTTTTTTTTTTCCGTTTTGCGGGCCGTTTTTTGCGTTCCGTATACGGTCCGTATACGGAACCATTCATTTCAATGGTTCCGCAAAAAAAACCGGAATGTACTCCGTATGCATTCCGTTTCCATATTTCCGTTCCGTTAAAAGATAGAACATGTCCTATTATTGCCCGCAAATCACGTTCCGTGGCTCCAGTCAAGTCAATGGGTCCGCAAAAAAAACTGAACACATACGGAAATGCATCAGTATGTCTTCCGTATCCGTTCCGTTTTTTGCGGAGCCATCTATTGAAAATGTTATGCCCAGCCCAATTTTTTCTATGAAATTACTGTATACTGTATATGCCATACGGAAAAACGGAACGGAAACAAAAAACGGAACAACGGATCCGTTTAAAACGGACTGCAAAACACTGAAAAAGCCATACGGTCGTGTGAAAGAGGCCTTAATATGGCTATGTGAATGAAAAAATAAAGTTATGGCTATTGGAACGTGGGGAGGAAATATAAAAAATAGTCCCGGTCTTTAAGAGGTTAAAATCTAAAGGGAATGTGTCATCCCTAACTTTATGCCTTTTGGAGATCACTTCAACTTGACTTGACTTGTACAATACTACAGACCAAGAAGTGGTGCATATTATTAGGCCTAGTGGCCAGTGTGAAAACTTTTAGGATTTTTTTTTTTTCTTAATATAGTGATATGGAAAATGAAAAATATTGGCAACAACAATTTTTAACCCCTTAATAACCAGCCTGTTTTGGGCTTTAGTGACCAAGCAATTTTTTTCATCATCGCCTTTTTCATTTTTTTTAAACTGTCAATGTTCCATTGAAAAGCGCTTTTTCATTGTAAAAAAGAATATTTTTATTGGACTTTTTAAATATTTTTTTACCATTTAATAGTTTCAAAAGGGGACTATTATAGGAGACCTTTTATTGCTTCTAAAGTACAATACACTATTTCTATAGTGTATTGTATATTAAAATAGTGCTATACTGACATTGACTAAACAAGCGCAGCCTGCTGGAAAACACTGGAAACAGATCTGAGGCCTACACTAGGTCTTGTCCTGCCTTCACTAGCATTGGCACCTTGTGACCTCACTTGTGGGGTGCTGATGGTATACAGAGCGAGTCCGCTCCCTGTTACCGTTCACATGCGGCGAACGCCATTGTCCTCGCCATGTAAGGGGTTAAACAGCCTGGATCGGCACTCATGCGGGTCTGGCTGTTAGATCACGAGCGAGGCTCTAATGTGAGAGCTGATTCCCCGCTCTCCACTGTACGGGAGACCCATGTAGTGCTTAGACTGGTCTGTCATGAAAAGGCTTATTGGTGGTCACTAAGGGTTAAAACATGTTTAATATAAAAACTTGAAATAAATAGGTCATTTTCCGATTACACATTCCCTTTAAAGGCTGCAGATTTTCAAGGAAATGGTAGTGGATTTTAGTGGTGGGTGAAATACAAAGGCAAATCTGAAAATCTATATGTGTGTAGTGCAGATTTAGGCCTCATGCACACGACCGTATTTTTTTGCGGTCCGCAAAAACGGGTTCCGTTTTTCCGTGATCCGTGACCGTTTTTTCGTCCGTGGGTCTTCATTGATTTTTGGAGGATCCACGTGCGGAGCCAAACGGATCCGTCCTGAATTACAATGCAAGTCAATGAGGACTGATCCGTTTGACGTTGACACAATATGGTGCAATTTCAAACGGATTCGTCCCCCATTGACTTTCAATGTAAAGTCAGGAGTTAATATACCATAGGATCAGAGTTTTCTCCAATCCGATGGTATATTGTAACTTGAAGCGTCCCCATCACCATGGGAACGCCTCTATGTTAGAATATACTGTCGGATATGAGTTAGATCGTGAAACTCAAATCCGACAGTATATTCTAACACAGAGGCGTTCCCATGGTGATGGAGACGCTTCAGGTTAGAATAAACTAAAAGAACTGTGTACATGACTACCCCCTGCTGAACCCCCCCCCCTGTTTTTAACTCATTGGTGGCCAGTGCGACCGCCCCCCCCCCCTCCCTCCCCTGTAGTTAACTCATTGGTGGCCAGTGAGCCCCCCTCCCTCCCCTGTAGTTAACTCTTTGTTGTCCAGTGCGGCCGGCCCCCCCTCCCTCCCCTGTAGTTAACTCGTTGGTGGCCAGTGGGCCCTCCCCCCTCCCTCCGCCTCCTAATTAAAATCTCCCCCCTATCATTGGTGGCAGTGGAGAGTACCAATCGAAGTCCCAGTTTAATCGCTGGGGCTCCGATCGGTAACCATGGCAACCAGGACGCTACTGCAGTCCCGTTTGCCATGGTTACTTAGCAATTTGTAGAAGCATTATACTTACCTGCGAGCTGCGATGTCTGTGTCCGGCCGGGAGCTCCTCCTACTGGTAAGTGACAGGTCTGTGCGGCGCATTGCTTAATGACCTGTCACTTACCAGTAGGAGGAGCTCCCGGCCGGACAAGACATCGCAGCTCGCAGGTAAGTCTAATGCTTCTACAAATTGCTAAGTAACCATGGCAACCGGGACTGCAGTAGCGTCCTGGTTGCCATGGTTACCGATCGGAGCCCCAGCGATTAAACTGGGACTCCGATCGGTACTCTCCGCTGCCACCAATGATAGGGGGGGAGATTTTAATTAGGAGGGGGAGGGAGGGGGGAGGGCCCACTGGCCACCAACGAGTTAACTACAGGGGAGGGAGGGGGGGCCGGCCGCACTGGACAACAAAGAGTTAACTACAGGGGAGGGAGGGGGGCCCACTGGCCACCAACGAGTTAACTACAGGGGAGGGAGGGGGGCCGGCCGCACTGGACAACAAAGAGTTAACTACAGGGGAAGGAGGGGGGCCCACTGGCCACCAATGAGTTAACTACAGGGGAGGGAGGGGGGCCAGCCGCACTGGACAACAAAGAGTTAACTACAGGGGAGGGAGGGGGGCCCACTGGCCACCAATGTGTTAACTACAGGGGGGGGGCTGCCCCCTGCTGCCTGGCAGCACCTGCCAGGCAGCAGGGGGCAGTCATGTACACAGTTCTTTTAGTATATTCTAACCTGAAGCGTCCCCATCACCATGGGAACGCCTCTGTGTTAGAATATACTGTCGGATCTGAGTTTTCACGAAGTAAAAACTCAGCTCTGAAAAAGCTTTTATGCAGACGGATCTTCGGATCCGTCTGTATGAAAGTAACCTATGGCCACGGATCACGGACACGGATGCCAATCTTGTGTGCATCCGTGTTCTTTCACGGACCCATTGACGTGAATGGGTCCGTGAACCGTTGTCCGTCAAAAAAATAGGACAGGTCATATTTTTTTGACGGACAGGATACACGGATCACGGTCTCGGCTGCAAAACGGTGCATTTACCGATTTTTCCACGGACCCATTGAAAGTCAATGGGTCCGCAAAAAAAAAACTGAAAACGGCACAACGGCCACGGATGCACACAACGGTCGTGTGCATGAGGCCTTAACAGCAGATTACCTGTGGATTTCTCTGCGGCAACTCTGACTAAAAAGACAGAAATAAGTATACCAAAATATATTTAGCCCCTCTAGCATAACTTATTAACTTAACAAATGAGCTCTATGAGAAACTCAGCTTTTAAATAACATTTAACATATTTTTCATAAGTATTCTATATTAAAAAATAAATAAAAAAAGATGATTGCGGTCATTTATCAAACTGGTAAAAGATACAACTGGCTTAGTTGCCCATAGCAACCAGATTTCACCTTTCATTTTGACAGCTCCTTTGGAAAATGAAAGGTGGAATCTGATTGGTTGCTATGGGCAACAAAGCCACTTCTACTTTATACCAGTTTGATAAATGACCCCAGATGTTTACACTTTCACAAAAGTTGAACTTACAATACGTCCATCACCGCTCCCAATGTCAACGACAGTTCCGCTTCTAAACTGAAGCATTTTCAAGACATTTTCCACCTGAGTTTCTGATGCAGGCACATAAGGAAGACAAATTTTTCTCAAAGCAGGTAACACAAATGGGGTAGCCACAGCATATAAAGTCAATAATGTGCCTCCCACAAAACCAGTTGCAACCAGTCCCCATCTTTTAGGTTTTTGATTTTCGCTATTGGAATTCAAACTGAGCTCTTCTGAAATACTACCACTTGAAATGAAATGAGGCATCACTGGAAAATCTATAAAATGAGACAATAAACAACTGTTAATGACAATACAGTTATACTGAATGCCTCAGTTCTCAACTAATCATAGTTGTTAAAAATAAAATCAGTTTTTTGTAAGGCTACTTTCACACTTGCGGGAGCAGGGCCCGGCAGGCTGTTCCTGCAGGGGAACAGCCTGCCGGATCCGTGCTAACGCTAGCCCAACATGCCGTCGGAAGTCGGCTCCGGCCCCATTCACTATAATGGCCGAGAGCGGCCGGACAAAAACTACAGTACGCTGTGGTTTTCGTCCGGCCTCCTCTTGGCTTGTTTGCTGTGCTGCAGCTGGACCTCCGGCCTGCCCCTATTATAGTGAATGTCCTCACATGCCCATGTGAATAAAATAAGTAAAAAGTTAACTGCACCTCAACAGCGATGTCTTCAATACACCATAAACAAGTGTGCTCTCATTTTAGAACGTTAAAATATTTAATTTATACAGTGGTGCTTTTTCTTTTCAGATGTGTGTAGATCAAACATAGGGGCACATTTATCAAGACCGGTGGCAATTCAGCTGCCACTCTGCACCCCAAAACTCAATCACCTGAGGGCCAACCTTCAAGATGAGTGGGATGCCTTGCCTCAGCAGGCAATAAGTCGACTTGTCAACAGCATGAGACGTTGTTGTCAAGCTGTAATTGATGCTCAAAGCCACATGACAAGTTATTGACACATTGACATTTTTGTGGGGGTATACAAAATTGTTTGAGATGAGGAAATCACAATTGTATGCTTCTACTTAACCACCTCCGGACCGCTGTACGCACAGACGCGTCCTGGAGGTGGTTGATTCATTCCGAGTGGACGCGCCGGCGCGTCCTCTCGCGAGACGCGAGATTTCCTGTGAACGCGCGCACACAGGCGCGCGCGTTCGCAGGATCGGAAGGTAAGCGAGTGGATCTCCAGCCTGCCAGCGGCGATCGTTCGCTGGCAGGCTGGAGATGTGATTTTTTTAACCCCTAACAGGTATATTAGACGCTGTTTTGATAACAGCGTCTAATATACCTGCTACCTGGTCCTCTGGTGGTCCCCTTTGTTTGGATCGACCACCAGAGGACACAGGTAGCTCAGTAATATGTTGCACCAAGCACCACTACACTACACCCCCCCCCCCTGTCACTTATTAACCCCTTATTCACCCTTGATCACCCCTGATCACCCCATATAGACTCCCTGATCACCCCCCTGTCATTGATTACCCCCCTGTCATTGATTACCCCCCTGTAAAGCTCTATTCAGACGTCCGCATGATTTTTACGGATCCACTGATAGATGGATCGGATCCGCAAAACGCATACGGACGTCTGAATGGAGCATTACAGGGGCGTGATCAATGACTGGGGTGATCACCCCATATAGACTCCCTGATCACCCCCCTGTCATTGATTACCCCCCTGTCATTGATTACCCCCCTGTAAAGCTCCATTCAGATGTCCGCATGATTTTTACGGATCCACTGATAGATGGATCGGATCCGCAAAACGCATACGGACGTCTGAATGGAGCCTTACAGGGGCGTGATCAATGACTGTGGTGATCACCCCATATAGACTCCCTGATCACCCCCCTGTCATTGATTACCCCCCTGTAAAGCTCCATTCAGACGTCCGCATGATTTTTACGGATCCACTGATAGATGGATCAGATCCGCAAAACGCATACGGACGTCTGAATGGAGCCTTACAGGGGCGTGATCAATGACTGTGGTGATCACCCCATATAGACTCCCTGATCACCCCCCTGTCATTGATTACTCCCTGTCATTGATCACCCCCCTGTAAAGCTCCATTCAGACGTCCGCATGATTTTTACGGATCCACTGATAGATGGATCGGATCCGCAAAACGCATATGGACGTCTGAATGGAGCCTTACAGGGGCGTGATCAATGACTGTGGTGATCACCCCATATAGACTCCCTGATCACCCCCCTGTCATTGATTACCCCCCTGTAAAGCTCCATTCAGACGTCCGCATGATTTTTACGGATCCACTGATCGATGGATCGGATCCGCAAAACGCATACGGACGTCTGAATGGAGCCTTACAGGGGCGTGATCAATGACTGTGGTGATCACCCCATATAGACTCCCTGATCACCCCCCTGTCATTGATTACCCCCTGTCATTGATCACCCCCCTGTAAAGCTCCATTCAGACGTCCGCATGATTTTTACGGATCCACTGATAGATGGATCGGATCCGCAAAACGCATATGGACGTCTGAATGGAGCCTTACAGGGGCGTGATCAATGACTGTGGTGATCACCCCATATAGACTCCCTGATCACCCCCCTGTCATTGATTACCCCCCTGTCATTGATCACCCCTCTGTAAAGCTCCATTCAGATGTCCGCATGATTTTTACGGATCCACTGATAGATGGATCGGATCCGCAAAACGCATACGGACGTCTGAATGGAGCCTTACAGGGGCGTGATCAATGACTGTGGTGATCACCCCATATAGACTCCCTGATCACCCCCCTGTCATTGATTACCCCCCTGTCATTGATTACCCCCCTGTAAAGCTCCATTCAGACGTCCGCATGATTTTTACGGATCCACTGATAGATGGATCGGATCCGCAAAACGCATACGGACGTCTGAATGGAGCCTTACAGGGGCGTGATCAATGACTGTGGTGATCACCCCATATAGACTCCCTGATCACCCCCCCTGTCATTGATTACCCCCCTGTCATTGATCACCCCCCTGTAAAGCTCCATTCAGACGTCCGCATGATTTTTACGGATCCACTGATAGATGGATCGGATCCGCAAAACACATACAGGCGTCTCCCTGGAGCCTTCCAGGGGGGTGATCACCCCATATAGACTCCCTGATCACCCCCCTGTCATTGATCACCCCCCCTGTCATTGATCACCCCCCCTGTCATTGATCACCCCCCCTGTCAGGCTGCATTCAGATGTCCGTATGATTTTTACGGATCCACGGATACATGGATCGGATCCGCAAAACACATACGGACATCTGAATGGAGCCTTATAGGGGGGTGATCAATGACAGGGGGGTGATCACCCCATATAGACTCCCTGATCACCCCCCTGTCATTGATCACCCCCCTGTAAGGCTCCATTCAGACATTTTTTTGGCCCAAGTTAGCGGAAATTATTTTTTTTTTCTTACAAAGTCTCATATTCCACTAACTTGTGTCAAAAAATAAAATCTCACATGAACTCACCATACCCCTCACGGAATCCCATTTTTTTATACAAAGTTGGCATTTGACCAAGATATTTATCTCACCCAGCATGGGTATATGTAAAATGACACCCCAAAACACATTCCCCAACTTCTCCTGAGTACGGCGATACCACATGTGTGGCACTTTTTTGCAGCCTAGGTGAGCAAAGGGGCCCATATTCCAAAGAGCACCTTTCGGATTTCACTGGTCATTTTTTACAGAATTTGATTTCAAACTCCTTACCACACATTTGGGCCCCTAGAATGCCAGGGCAGTATAACTACCCCACAAGTGACCCCATTTTGGAAAGAAGACACCCCAAGGTATTCGCTGATGGGCATAGTGAGTTCATGGAAGTTTTCATTTTTTGTCACAAGTTAGTGAAATATGAGACTTTGTAAGAAAAAAAAAAAAAAAAAATCATCATTTTCCACTAACTTGTGACAAAAAATAAAAAATTCTAGGAACTCGCCATGCCCCTCACGGAATACCTTGGGGTGTCTTCTTTCCAAAATGGGGTCACTTGTGGGGTAGTTTTACTGCCCTGGCATTCTAGGGGCCCAAATGTGTGGTAAGGAGTTTGAAATCAAATTCTGTAAAAAATGACCTGTGAAATCCGAAAGGTGCTCTTTGGAATGTGAGCCCCTTTGCCCACCTAAGCTGCAAAAAAGTGTCACACATCTGGTATCTCCGTATCCAGGAGAAGTTGGGGAATGTGTTTTGGGGTGTCATTTTACATATACCCATGCTGGGTGAGAGAAATATCTTGGCAAAAGACAACTTTTCCCATTTTTTTATACAAAGTTGTCTTTTGCCAAGATATTTCTCTCACCCAGCATGGGTATATGTAAAATGACACCCCAAAACACATTCCCCAACTTCTCCTGAGTACGGAGATACCACATGTGTGACACTTTTTTGCAGCCTAGGTGGGCAAAGGGGCCCACATTCCAAAGAGCACCTTTCGGATTTCACAGGGCATTTTTTACAGAATTTGATTTCAAACTCCTTACCACACATTTGGGCCCCTAGAATGCCAGGGCAGTATAACTACCCCACAAGTGACCCCATTTTGGAAAGAAGACACCCCAAGGTATTCGTTGATGGGCATAGTGAGTTCATGGAAGTTTTTATTTTTTGTCACAAGTTAGTGGAATATGAGACTTTGTAAGAAAAAAAAAAAAAAAAATCATCATTTTCCGCTAACTTGTGACAAAAAATAAAAAGTTCTATGAACTCACTATGCCCATCAGCGAATACCTTAGGGTGTCTACTTTCCGAAATGGGGTCATTTGTGGGGTGTTTGTACTGTCTGGGCATTGTAGAACCTCAGGAAACATGACAGGTGCTCAGAAAGTCAGAGCTGCTTCAAAAAGCGGAAATTCACATTTTTGTACCATAGTTTTTAAACGCTATAACTTTTACCCAAACCATTTTTTTTTTTTACCCAAACATTTTTTTTTTATCAAAGACATGTAGAACAATAAATTTAGAGCAAAATTTATATATGGATGTTGTTATTTTTGCAAAATTTTACAACTGAAAGTAAAAAATGTCATTTTTTTGCAAAAAAATCGTTAAATTTCGATTAATAACAAAAAAAGTAAAAATGTCAGCAGCAATGAAATACCACCAAATGAAAGCTCTATTAGTGAGAAGAAAAGGAGGTAAAATTCATTTGGGTGGTAAGTTGCATGACCGAGCAATAAACGGTGAAAGTAGTGCAGGTCAGAAGTGTAAAAAGTGGCCTGGTCTTTCAGGGTGTTTAAGCCATAGGGGCTGAGGTGGTTAAAGGCTATGTACACCTACGGAGTAATTTTTTTTAATGATTGCATTTAACTTATTTTTGGCTAAAAATCTCATTTTTAATTGGCCTTTATTAAAAATATTGAGCGGTTCAGTCACAAAGGGTTAACTGTTTTTCTAACTGTGTGACTGGTACTTTCACTGTCACTCTGTGCCATCTAATAAACCTTATTTCTAAACTACTAAGAGGTTATAAACACTTATTTAAGCCACATTCTTATCCATAAGATCAGGGGCGTAGCTAGAAATGACTGGGCCCCATAGCAAAAAAAATTTATGGGCCCCCCCTCCCGGAACTCCCAACCTCACATACCTCTCGGACCTCGCCGCCACATACACAGTTCCTCATGCACTTGCGACGGTTACACGTAGGACTGAGCACAGACAGTTAGTCACTGGCAACACATTTGTGCCAGTGTAGGAAATGTATGAATCTAAATGTCTGTGTATTAAAGAAGATTGTCAAATTGTACAGGGGTCTGTAACTCAAGAAGGTGAAAGTACATATCGTGGGGTGTGTATGTGTATTAGACAGAAGGTAGGGATATATATCTAGTGTAGTTTGGGTATTAGGGAGAGTAAGGGGTATATATCTAGGGCTGATACACGTGTAGGTGAAGAGCGGCTCTGTATCAGCGCTAGATATATACCCCTTACTCTCCCTAATACCCAAACTACACAAGATAAATATCCCTACATTCTGTCTAATACACATACACACCCCACGATATGTACTTTCACCTTCTTGTGCTACAGACCCCTCAGATAGGATTAGGTGGCTGTGTCTTCACCAAAATGCCATTAACCATTACCACACCACACTATTAAATAATGCAGCTGCGCCTGCCAGGCTTTATCAGGTATATGTGTGAATAGGGATTAGGGAAGATGCTGAGATTCGGCTGTACCTCACACACACAGATGAAATAACTTTTACTCCAGTCTCCACTTGTCCACTACACTAGTCTCCAGTACTCCCCTGACTGACGCTGCCGCTTCGGTCGGACACACACCTCTACAGACTACAGTGACAGGCTCAGTCCCACTCCCCAGCCAGACCAGAGCCAGCCCTGAGCCCTCACCTCAGCCACTTGAACCGACCGACTCCAGCAGCTCGCCTCGCAGCTTTGCCTTTGTTGTACGTCCCGCTCTGAGTCCGCGACTCCGCCTCCTCCACTTCCGGCCAGGACTACTTATATGAACCGCCGCCCAGACTGCCTCTCTGCCTCCGGCTCCGGCTGCCCCCTATCACAGCGCCATGCCCGGCCCACTCCACCAAATAATTGTATATATATTTTTTTAAACCTCAGTCGGTGGCGGGCCCCCAGTGGCGTAGGGCCCCATAGCCATTGCTATGGCTGCTATGGCGATCCCTACGCCACTGCATAAGATAAGGATTGAGCTTTAATGAGTTTTTATAATGTGAGAGAGCACAGATAAGAAGTTGTCTGCTCCTCAGACTAAAAAGACAGAAAATCCACAAGCAGCTGGTAGAGCATGTGAGCTCTGTACACAGATGAGGTCGTTATTATGGGGGAATTCAACTACCCAGATAAAGACTGGGAAACTGAAAGCTGTAGATCTCATAAGGGAAACAGGTTCTTGGCGATAACCTTTCCCAACTGGTTCAGGACCTGAATAGAGGGACGACCATACTGGACTTGGTACTAACCAACAGACCTAACAAAACAACAGATGTGCAGCTTGGGGGACACCTGGGAAATAGTGACCATAAAATAATAATTTTCCAATTGTCATTCAAAAGAGTGTTTCTTTAGGGAGACACAAAAATACCGAACTTCAAAACAGAAAAAAATTACAAAAATTTGGCCTAACTGGGACAATGTCCTCAAAAATAAAAATGCAGCCACAAAATGGGATATTTTTAAAAGCATCCTAAACTCTACTTGTGAAAAGTGCATATCTTATGGGAATACATGAGAAAACAAGAAAAAACTATGTGGATAAACAGAAATGTAAAGGAAGCCATAAAGGACAAAATGAAAGCATTTAAATCACTAAAACAGGAAAGTAGCAAGGAAGCAAAATATGTAAAAAATAAATAAAAGCAGCCAAACTTGAGACAGAGAAATTCATTGCCAAAGAGTGTAAAACTAACCCTAAAATGTACTTCAATTATATAAGTGGTAAAAAGTATAAATGATGAGGGGAGAGTTGCAGAGACCGATGATGAAAAAACAAAGCTATTACTGAGGAAAATAAACTGTTAGATGAAATGCTTAATGTAAAAGTAAATTTCCGATTAAAATTGGCCTATCTGACCCGGGAAGAAGTGCAGCAGTGTCTTAAAAAGATTAAAATAGACAAATCGCCGGAAACAGATGGCATACACCCCCCCGAATCCTAAGAGAATTAGGTAATGTCAAAGGCAGTAGGGCTGCACTGTACCCAATCGATACTTTTACACCGGGATCGATCCGATACCGGGATTAACTGTTTTACGATACTAGGAAAACCTAGTATCTGTTAGAGAACATGGCACGCCCCGCTCTCAGCGCGCACCATGTTCTCATTAGCTGGCACAGTGGTGAAGGAGGCAGACCCTCCCTGCCCACTGTGACGCGGCTGTCGCTGGCAAACAATGACAATTTAATACTGAGGAGGAGGGGAGGGGCTCTGGCCAATTAATATAATGAACCAGTTAATACAAATATAGGCTGCGGGTGTCAGCTGTATCATGGCACCCAGCCTCAATGACAGGGAACTTGATACCGCAAACCCCGTCAATTAACCACTCAGGTGCCGCACCTGAGGGGTTAAATGAGGGGTTCGATGGATCGCCGCGCCCTGTCACTGAGTGCCATGATACAGTCGGCAACCGCAGCCTACATTTGTATTAACGGGTTAATTATATTCATTGGTGGGGCGTGGCCAGCAGCAGTGCGGTGGTCTTTCTTCTGCGCTCCTGTGCTCCAGCCTAAATTCTGCTGAATTCGGTCCACATCGACCCATCGGAATCCCAGGCTGCACCTGGGATACATCCCGGACCCGTCTACTACCATCTGACTAGGTTCCGAGGCATACAGGTTAAAGCGCCACTTACAGTACCTGTGGCCTAGCAGGCGAACAGAGGCCTCGATTTTGCCTGGAAGCGCAGCTGCAGCTCACAGAGCCACCCTGTGCTGCGGGATCGCCATCTGAAAAGACTGCACTGGCTGGCGTAAAGGCCCTGTCGCTTTCTTTCATGCGGCAATCCCAGTTTAGCCCGCCGTTTGGACCACCATTTGGATTACCTGAAGAAGCGCCATCTTACCTTCTTCAGAGGTGCCATACATGGCCCTTCTCCTGGCCACATACAACCCTTCATTGGCGGGTAAACAGATCTGGTCCCACTGAGTAACTGAGACGTTCCCCCCAGTGTGCTCTTGAACATCTCGGGCACCTCCTCACCTCATGGTAGGAGGTTTGTGACCGGATACCAACCTGATCTCCTCTTCACACCCTGCATTACAATTTGAGGTCATTGGCCTAATTTTTTCATGTTGGCGTCATCCTCTGTTGGAGGTGGAAGCTATTCCTGACTAGATAGACGGAACAGCTTAACATCGTGATATTCAGCTGCTCCTGAGGTAGTGGAGCACATTTATGGCTGAGTGAGATACCTGCTGCAAGGCTCCCCACTGTCCCCTCATCTGTATTCTCTTGCAAGAGACGCTCCAGATACGGAGCTCATGATGGTCAGAAAAGGGAGAACCTCATCTACACCAGCACCTATGGAACGGGGCATGGGATCCTTCTCCCGATTCTTTGCTCCTGCTAACAAACAAGTGGGCTCTGCTACAGATAACACTGACTATGTGAAATCAAAAGAGACTGCCATGGCGCATAGTCCGATGCATCTACAGCTTGCTGGTAATCAACCAAGAGTTCAGGGTAATGCGACCCCTCCAAGCTCATATGCGGAAGCGGCGGCCAGCCCTTTGTCAGCGGCAAATTTATTACCTGATTTATCTATATTTGCCTCTAAGTCCCCTGGCTCTTCCTCCAACCACAGAGAGCAGCGGACGCCGATCCCTAACTCATCTATGGGGATCCCTTCTAGACATAGTGACGTTGATTGGGACTGGAAAACCCACTTGAAAGCGCTACCAACGAAAGTGGAAGTAGATGGGCTCTTCACCAGAATGGAGACCTCTCACAAACAAGATATAGCAGCTTTCCAACAAGATCTCAAACATGTAGGCCATAGAGTGGTGGAAATAGAAGAATCCCAAGAACAAGTTGTTTCAGCTCTGGAAGCTCATCGCCAGATCATACAAGCGCACTCCGACCAGATTCAAGACATCATAAATCACCTCGATGATATCGAAAATAGAAATCGTCGGAACAACCTGCGCATTAGAGGGCTTTCCGAGTCTATCCTCCCACAAGACCTAGACCAATGGGCACAAGATTTCTTCAGTAAATTACTAAACAGAGGTCCAGCTCCGCTGATTGAAATTGATAGAATTCATCGTGCGCTTGGTCCTAAAACGAGTGATCCCTCACGTCCAAGAGATGTTATCTGTAGGATCCATTTCTACAAAGAGAAAGAAGCTATTCTCAAAGCAGCAAGAAATATGAACTCACAAACATCTGATGTCCCTGATGTTCAGATACTACCAGATCTTGTAAGACAGACCTTACCGTTACGGAAAGCGTTAAAACCCCTTCTCACTCTACTGAGGGACAATTATATAATATACAGATGGGGATATCCCTTTCAATTGTTTGCCAGGAAAAATGGGAAATCCGCTACATTCAAAACCCTGGCTGACCTGCCGAACCTCCTCGACACCTTTGGCCTCCCATCAGGGTCTTTCTCCCTATGTCCAGCTTCTGTGAAATGTTTTGATACATGAAATTCTTTCTTTTTTTGTCGGATAGTGTACCTGTGTTTGTTCAAATGTGTCTTTAAATCAAGAGTAGTCTCACCTACATAAAGTAGGTCACATGGACACTGAAGTAAATAAATTACAAAGGAGCTGTCACATGTTAAATAGTGACGAATGTCATGTATTGTCTGTCGAGTCGGGTGTGTAAATTTATCCCTTTTAAGCATGTAACTGCAATTCACACAATTCAGGCATGGAAAGCAACCTTTCCTTTTTGTGCCTATATAGGATTGTCTTAGTCCCTTGGATATCATGTCTGTTTTGACAAGCTTATCCCGCAAATTAGATTACCTCCTATACAACATGAGAGGAGGAGCCTGGAATTCTTTGACAGAGTGTAAATTGCTGCGCAAAATGGACCAATGTTTTTTAATGACCGCCGCTATTAGATGACTTCGTCCCGTGAATGTGGAAGTAAAGGGTATACGAGGTCCTGCCTTTTTGTTTTTCACAACTGGAATATCTAGTCCCAACCTGTCCAGATGTGTCTGGACCAACTGTCTAGGGTACCCCCTGTGTATAAATTTATGAGCCATGCCCTGTAATCTCTGGTCCCGCGTGACGGGGTCCTTGACTATCCGCTGTACGCGTAGAAATTGACTTCTCGGAAGGGATGACAACTGTCAAACCGCAGCATGGTATTATAGTCCGTCGGTTTAGTGAAAAGATCCGTGGTCAGAGATCCATCTTGGACACTGACCATCGTGTCCAGGAACTGGACCTGCTGTGTAGAATGAGTCAAAGTAAACTTGATCTCCGGGTCAATGGTGTTGAGGAAGCAATGGAAGTCCAACTACTCGTCCTTTCTGCCGTCCCAGATGACAAACACATCATCTATGTATCTCCACCACCCCAGCACATGGCTGAAGTGGTGGGACACATAGACATGGTCTGCCTCCAGGTACGATGGTTTCTTTATTTTCAGCTAAGAAATTTCATATGGTCCTTGACACCTGGGTCCCAGTCTAATGTACGACTGACCCCATTTGAGAACCTATGTGTCTCTGAGTCAGCTCCAGGTCATGCAGTTTCCTTGATTTACAGTATGATTAATGATGGAGAGATTGAGGACAAAAACCCTGGGATACAATCCCAGGGATTAAAATTGGTTAGGACTTGGGAGGAAGAGTTGAGAGTTACTATTTCCCCAGATCAATGGAAAAGATCTTTATTATTCACACTTCCTCCATTTCAATCGGCCTTCAAGAGCTTAATTACAAAATCTGGACCAGGTGGCATAGGACTCCGGTAAAACTACATAAATTCTATCCATCGGTTACAGATGTCTGCTAGCGTTGCAAAACGGATACTGGTACAATGGCTCATATTTGGTGGGATTGCCCTGGAGTAGTCACATTGTGGAAAGATGTTTTCGCTCTATATAACCATCTTTACCGGACTACTATACTGTATTGCCGTCTCCTCTGATAGCACTGCTCTCTATTTTTCCAGGACGAATAAAGCATGTTAAGAAAGGTATCTTAAGATTTTTTGTACTTGCCATGAGGCAGATTATTCCCCATAGGTCTATACAGTAACAGTACAGTAAATTGGGAGTGCTGGCTCCAATTCCGCCCCGCGCTTCTCGGTTTGGTTGAGTAATGGCTCTCTTTCCTGACCTTTAAGTTCTTTTGACGCTATCAGTCTAGTAATAGTATGTCTTGTCTCCATGTATTCTCCCGTTATTTGTGTTCCTTACCTAATGCTTCTGTCTTGTCTTCCCTTCTATCCTTCTTCATGTTTCCTTACCTCTATGTGACAAACCACCCGCCAATCCCGTCCTACTATGCCACAGTTGCCATACAGGTCTCATCCACTAGAGACTTCTGGAGGCGAATTCACTGTGAGCACAGTAGACGTTTAAGATTGGTTGGTATGCCCATACATGATACAATCAAAAAAAGAAAATGATCAATTTCACGCTGGAAATCTGATTAATTTGCTGCCACCACTCTTCGTATTGAATCAGGGCGAAGAGACCCCAGCTAGCTAATCCTAAAGGGAAGAAACGGTTATTTGCAACCTAGCTAACCAATTAACAATTTAGAAAAATAAGACAATGCGGTAGTATGTCTCCTCTGAGGACAGAGTTCTTAGCATAAACCAGATAATCAAGGAACAAGGGCAAAACTGGAACGATGCAATCGTTATTTTTTTTTTCTAAAAACTATACACAAAAAATATATACTGTACATTAAAACTGACAGATAAATATACCTGCCAGTCGAACAGATTGGTTGGATAGAAATAGGTAAGAGGTGGAAGGGAATAGAATGTCTGTAAGCTCAGAATTACCGTGGTATAGTCCAGTAAAACATAAAGTCTTTATAAGGAATAATCCAAGATGGCGGGGTGCCCGTGTCCAGCGGGCAGTCGTGATGTTAGTCGATGTCAGATGGTAGATGAAAGACCTCTGCCCTCCACCACCAACCCCCTCTACTTCACCCAGGCCTATGTATAGTCAATTGTAATTTTTTTTTAATTTATTTTATGTTATTTATTTATTTATACTTTCAATAAAGTTTATTCTGAATAATGCTATTTTTTTAATAAATGTAATTTTTTTTTTTTAAAAAGGCTTCTTTTGGAAAACACATAATTTCACGGCACTGGCAGAGCAACAGAAGTATTTGTCGCTCCACCAGTGTGGGGAGATTTTGTGGCCAAGCAAAAGTATGTAGCATACTCAGTGTCGGACTGGGGTGCCTAGGGCCCACCAGTGGAATTGATTTTGGGGGCCCACCCTAGAGCTGGAGATATAACTTGTTAATTTTTCAGTCTCGCACACATGAATGTATGCATTTTAGCACACAATACAGTAACAGTATGCTAAACAGAACAGTATTGTGCACTGCACTATATCAAATAGTTTCTCTTTAAAGGGAGTCTGTCATCACAGTTTCACCTTTTTAACCCTTCCCATAGCTTTCTAGCAGCATTACAGTTGATAAAAACGTTACCTTTATAAGCAATCAAGGACTTATAAAACTGGCAAAAATCATCTTAGTAGGATATGCAAATGAGGGCTCGCAAGTGCCCAGGGGCGGCGTCAACCTCGTAGGTGCCCAGGCAGCTCTGCCTTATCGTCGCTTCCCCCCGCCCAGTCTTTCCCTCTGTCCGTTAGCCGGCGCATGCGCATTAATTACTGTGATGCCGTACCAGGAATAGACATCGCAGTGCGCATGCGCCGGCCGACGGACTCAGCGCGCAGGCGCGGAATCTCGGCGAGAGAAGTAAGAAGATTGGCGGGCAGAGGGAAAGGATGGGCGGGCAGAGGGAAAGACTGGGCGGGGGAAGCGACGATAAGGCAGAGCTGCCTGGGCACCTACGAGGTTGACGCCGCCCCTGGGCATTTGCGAGCCCTTATTTGCATATCCCACTAAGATGATTTTTGCCAGTTTTATAAGTCCACGATTGCTTATAAAGGTAACGTTTTTATCAACTGTAATGCTGCTCGAAAGCTATGGGAAGGGTTAAAAAGATGAAACTGTGATAACAGACTCCCTTTAAGCAACTCATTTAGTTGATAACTGTATCTGTTATTTACAGTCAGTAGTTTGGACAGCAGTCACACGTGGACATTCCATGTCCTAGATAAACCACCCAGTCCCCCAGCCAGCCTAAACAATATCCAAAGTGAAGGAAATGTTTCCTGCATATTCAAAAGGATAAGTTTATTGAAGTGATCGCAGTAGTGCCCCGGCCTCCTCACAGCTCACCAAGCTCAGCACCGTACATTGTATAGCGGCTGTGCTTGGTATCGCGCTCAGCCTCTTTCACTTCTATGGGGCTGAGCTGCTCCTAGGCCACTTGATCAATAAACGTGACGTCACATGACCCAGAAAAATCACAGAGAAGGGCACAGGGCTCACAGGAGCCCCGGTGCCTTCTCAAACAGCTGATCGGCAGTGGTCCCAGGTAGGGATCGACCGATTATCGGATTTACTGATATTATTGTCACGAGGGTATCGAGAACCACGCCTGACTCCGTTATACCCGGGGTCAGGAAGTCGCAGCGGTTGGCTGCACGCTCTATTTAAGATAGGGCTGTTTTCCTTATGGTAGCTTTCTGGGTTTGCTTTGCAAACCCTTTTGGCTCACTCAGGGATCCGTAGCTCCTTCTCCTCAGCTGTTCCTTGTCCAGCACTCCCAAACCTCCTTATATTCCTCTCTCACACTTCTCTGGTTGCCAGAGATAGAACTTCCTGCCTGGACATCTATTCTGACCTTCTGGAGCTGTGTTGCTGCGTTTTCTGGTAGTTGGTCCAGAACGCTACCCTCCGGATCCCTGTTGGACCTTTGTGGTCTATTGTGATCGCCCACCTGGGTGTATGTGTTTGTCTGTTTTGTCTGTCCTCTCCCTGGTGTTTCCCTCTTAGTGATAGTGGTGTGGACTAGCGATCCCACCGGCCCATTCACTATCTAGGGCTCATTTTAGGGAAAGCCAGGGTTTAGGCACGTGATCGCCGCACGGGTGAGCAACCCGTCTAGGGACGTCAGGGCAGTCAGGTGCCAGCCGCAAGGTGAGTTAGGGGTCACCACCTTTCCCTCTCCCTTGGGCAGGGCTTTCCCTTTTATCCTCCCTGTGCGTGACGCCGGTCATTACAATTATCGGCCGATATTCAGGATTTTCAAAGTTATCGGTATCAGCATCTAACCTTGCCGATATGCCGATAACGAATTGCGAACATGGATCGCGCTGCTATCAACGCGATCAATGTTCCCTCAGCAGCACAGGGGAGAAGGAAGCAGTCCCTCCCCCCTGTGCCGCTGCCACCAGTGAGACGCAAGGGGGGAGGAGGAGGGGAGGGGCTGTGGCCATTGCGCCACCAATGATGTTAACTCAGTTATTAATTCAAATATAGGAGGCGGGTGAATCATATAGCTGCACCTGAGGGGTTAACTGTCGCGGATCGCAGCTACCTCTCATAGAGGTCAGGTGTCGCTATATTTGAATTAATGGGCAAGTTATCTTCATTGGTGGCAGTGGCAGCTTCTGATCAGAGCCCAAGCAGTGTAATTGCGGGGCTCTGATCGGTTACCATGGCAACCAGGACGCTACTGACGCCCTGGGTGCCATAGTCAGCTCCCTGCTGCTGTGTGTACTATGCACAGGGGAGCAGGGAGAGTGTGAAGTCCTATTCACCCTGATAGAGCTCTATTAGGGTGGATAGGACAAGGGATCCAGGTTCTAGCCCCTAAGGGGGAAATAGTTATTAAATAAAAAAAATATATATATATATTAAGTATAAATATTTAATCTTAGATATATAATGGCATCTCTTCGTTTAACAACAGATTTGTGTATGAATTTTATTTATTTTTTTAAAATGAAAATGCACAAAATATTGATATAAATTATCGGCTATCGGCCTGAAAGTTCACAGGTTATCAGCTCTAAAAAGATCAATATCGGTCGATCCCTAGTCCTGGGTGTCAGACCCCCACCAATCAGATACTGATGACCTATCCACAGTCATATGTGACTGATATCAGCCGCTCCTCTTATAACGCTCCAGCACTGATATAACCTCCAGAGACATTACATCACATGTGACTGATATCAGTCGCTCCTCTTATAACGCTCTAGTGCTGATAAACCGTATTTTTCGCCCTATAAGACGCACCGGCCCATAAGACGCACCTAGGTTTTTGGGGAGGAAAATAAGAAAAAAAATATTTTTAACCAAAAGGTGTGCTTTTGGTGGGTTTGGAACTAATGGTGGTCTGTGGATGGCACTATTACTGGGCATCTGTGAAGGACACTGTTATGGGGGGATCTGGGGATGGCACTGTTATGGGGGGATCTGGGGATTGCACTGTTATGGGGGATCTGTGGATGACGCACTGTTATGGGGGATCTGTGGATGACGCACTGTTAGGCCTCATGCACACGACCGGGTGAAAACATATACGGTTACATGCGGTTTGACGGATTCGGCGGGCAGTTCGGGCAACGGAACAGCTTGCCGGATCCCTCTGCCGCAAGTGTGAAAGTACACTTAAATGTAGTGGGAAGCGGTAAAAAAAATTCCAAATGGGGTGGAATTGGAAAAAAATGCAATTCCTCCAACGTTTTACGGGTACGATTACAACGATACCCCATATGTAAGGTTTTTTTATGTCTAAATAGTGTAAAGATAAATTTAAAATTTTATAAAAAATTTTTTTTTTTTACATCACCATATTCTGACCCCGATATCTTTTTTATACTTGTGTCTACTGAGCTGTTTAGGGGCTAATTTTTTGCGGGACAATCTGTAATTTTTATTGATACCATTTTGGAGTGTGCATGACTTTTTGATCACATTTTATTAACATTTTTTGGGTAAGAGAAACAATGAAAAACTGGCAAATCAGCCATTTGCCATATTGGAATTTTTTTCAAATATTTTAACAGTATGGGCGTTTTAGGTTGCGATGATACCCATGATATTTATATTTATTGTTATTTAGGTAATTTTTTTTTATTATACGGAAAGGGGGGGTGATTTAAACTTATATTTATTTATTTTTTACAGTTAAAAAAAAAAAATTGTGATGATGCATTTTTTAAATGAGATTTACACTAGAAATTGCTGATTTCTTATCCTGGCCTGCCATCTGGTGGCCAAAATAAGAATTGCAGCATAAACACTAAGCCTCGTCAGCGAGGCTTACAGTGTTCAGCACAACTACTAATGCCCACATTGGCCGCACAGGGCATCAGTAGGAAGCCAGGAAGCGCAAGCTTTTGGGTATTTTTGCATTTAGATGCCGTAATCTCACTTGATCACTGCATCTAAAGCCTTTGATTACCGTGATCGGCATTATTGCCGATCACGGTAATTAGCCGCAAGTTGGCCATGGTGTCCGCTGCACATGTGAGCAGGCGACATGTTTACACATCGCTGTAGCACCTCAGCGAACGGGTCAAAAAATCTCTCCTATGAGGTGAATGCCGTAACAGAAAAAAAAAAAAAAAAGCAATTCCCGCCCAAAAAACAGGACAGGACGATTATGGGCCGGACGTTCTATAAAAATGCAGAATGCAGCAGCTTTTTTGGTGTTTTATTTTTTTCACGTGGTATCAAATGGTATCGAGTATCGCAATACATTTTTATGTATTGGGTATTGTGACAACCCTAGCAGCCAGACCCTTATTTCTGATATTTAAAGACTCTATATTGAAAAGGAATGTTCCACAGGATTGGTGCTTAGCAAATGTGTTGTCAATATTCAAAAAATGGTAAAAAAATTAATAAAAATGAGCCTGGAAACTATAGGCCGGTAAGTTTAACATCTGTTGTGGGTAAACTGAAAGTTTTCTAAGAGATGTTATCTTGGAGTACCTCAATGAAAATAAGCGAATAACACCATATCAGCATGGCTTCATGAGAGATCAGTTATGAAACTAATTTACCGTATTTTTCGCCCTATAAGGCACACTTTTTCCCCCCAAAAGTGGGAGGAAAATGGCAGTGCGTCTTATGGGGCGAATGTTGCAGTTTTTACACTGATACACCGCCAACCGCATGCTGCACAGCGCAGCCGGCATGTGTATCAGCGAGGAGGGGCTGGGGGCCGGCCTCTAGTTTTGTAATGGCAGCGGGGCCCGGTGCAGTCACTGTATTCTATTGCACCGGGCCCCGCTCACTGTACTAATCGTATCTACTGTAACTGCAGGCAGGCAATGTTTAACTATAGATATGTTCGATCCAGCAGCCTGTACTTACGATCATAGCAGGCTGGAGGCAGGAGGCTGGGCGGGCAGGTGGGCACTGGTAGCGTAACTTCCTACGTCACGTGCCTGCTCCGTCCACTTTATGAATGAAGCAGGCGGCGCAGGCACGTGACGTAGTGAGTTAAGCTGCCAATGCCCGCCCAGCCTCCTGCCTCCAGCCTGCTAAGTTCGTAAGTACAGGCTGCTGGATCGAACATATCTATAGTTAAACATTGCCTGCCTGCAGTTACAGTAAATACGATTAGTACAGTGAGCGGGGCCCGGTGCAATAGAATACAACGACTGCACTTGGCCCCCGCTGCCATTTAAAAACAAGTGTAGATGCCAGCCCCCACCCCCTGTATTGGGGGTCATTCACAGTGGCTGACACTGTTATGGGGAGGATCTGTGGATGTCAAATAGCATAAGATGCTATTTATCTGTCATCCACAGATCCCCCCCCATAGCAGTGTCATGCCATCCACAGATACCCCCATAACAGTGCCATCCACAGACGCCCCCAAAACAGTGATAGCCACAGAACCCCATAACAGTGTCAGCCACAGACCTCCATAACAGTGCCATCCACAGACCCCCATAACAATGCCATCCACAGACGCTCATAACAGTGTCATCCACAGACCCCCATAACAGTGCCATCCACAGACGCTCATAACAGTGTCAGCCACAGACCCCCATAACAGTGCCATCCACAGACCCCCATAATAGTGTCATTTACAGGCTACCATTAGTTCAAACCACACCAAAAGCACACCTTTTGGTTAAAAAAATTTTTTTTTCTTATTTTCCTCCTCAAAAACCTTCTTATGGACCGGTGCGTCTTATAGGGCGAAAAATACGGTAATCAGTTTCTATGAGGAGGTAAGTTCTTGACTTGAATGCAGTGAGTCAATGGATGTCGTATATCTCGACTTATCCAAAGCATTTGATATTGTGCCATATAAAAGGTTAGTATATAAAATGAGAAGACTTGGACAGGGAGAAAATGTTTTTATGTGGGTAAGTAACTGGCTCAGTGATAGAGGGTGGTTATTAATGGCACACACTTAGATTGGGTCACTGTCACTAGTGGAGTACCTCAGGGGTCAGCATTGGGCCCTATTCTCTTCAATATATTTATTAATGATCTTGTAAAAGCCTTACACAGTAAAATATATATTTTTTTGCAGACGATTCTTAACTGTGTAAAGTAATTAACACGGAAGTGGACAGAGGGATCTGGCTAAATTGGACGCTTGGGCAGATGAGGTTTAACGCTAACAAATGGAAGGTCATGCACAAGGAAAGGAAAAATACATGTCACCAGTACATACTAAATGGTAAAACACTGGGTAACACTGACATGGAAAATGATTTGGGAATTTTAATGAACAGCAAACTAAGCTGTAGAAAGCAGTGTAAGGCAGCTGCTGCCAAGGCCAATAAGATAGTGGGTTGCAGCAAAAGCAGCATAGATGCCCGTGATGAGAACATAGATGTCTTTTTTCAGCCTTTCAAACGATGTTACTATGAGGACAATAGTATTTTGTACTGCTCTCTGATATTTAAAAGAGAACAGGAGTCGAGGCTCACCTGGTCATGGTCTGAGATGATCGCCAGGAACTCAGCGATAATGAAATGTAGGAAAAAAGAGAAAATCCAGCTTCCAAACGACCAATTGAATGCTTTAATTCAAAAACGTGCTAAAATCTGGACATGTACACCAGGTCTACGCATTTCAGATCAACAAATTCAGATCCTTACTCATGACAACATCATAGTGTAAGACACTGGCCTTAAATAAGAGGCAGGTTCAGCATGCCAGGTAGAGACAATCAACACATAGCTCCACCTCAAACACTTAAAAACATATGCTAAACATGAGAAGAGAAAAGGGGAAAAGCTGCACGCCATGCACGGAATTGCTCTAGTGACACGGACCTCAGGGAGGAGCTCAACCTAGCTGCTGAGCGCCTTGTTGGCCGTGGTTACAGCAATAGCAGTCTGACACAGGCTGCGGCTCAGGTCAAGTCCAAATCACGCATGGATTTATTGTTTCCTCAGAACAGGGTTGGTACCGGCTCAAATTCTAATAGTGTAAATTCTAAGAATAGAGCCCCAATTTTTTCCACGAGCTACAGTGCAGAATTCAACCAGATTCGTCAGATTGTCAGAAAAAATCTGTCTCTGCTCCGTATGGATGAGCAGTGGTCTGATGTTCTCAGCTGTAATATCAAATGTGTTGCTCGTCGAGCCCCCACCCTGGGCCAACGGATCAGCCCCAGTTTGTTCATGGATGGTTTACAGACACAGCAGAGTTGGCTACGTTTTAAAGGCAACTATAAGTGCGGACATCGCATCTGCACTTGCTGCAAGCATCTTTCTATAGGCCAATCTGTTGTCTCTGTATCTAACCCAAAAACTTTTTCTGTGAATCAATATATCAATTGCAACACCAGCTTTGTGGTATATTGCATCACCTGCATGACATGCCGCTTACAATACATAGGCTGTACTTCCAAAAGCCTCAAAACCAGAATTTGCCTACATATTTCTGACATTCCACATGCACTGACCCGAAATGTTTCTGCGGTCAGTTCACACTATGCGGCTTGTCATGCAGGTGATACCAGTAGCCTTGTGGTGCAAGGAGTGGAAAGGGTTAACATCCCCAAACGTGGAGGTGATCACAGGAGAGTTCTTTTAAAGAGGACCTTTCACTAAAATAAAACATCTAAACTAACTATACAGACATGGAGAGCGGCGCCCAGGGATCCCCCTGCACTTACTATTATCCATGGGCGCCGCTCTGTTCGCCCGGTATAGCCTCCGGTATCTTCATAGTTAGGCTCCACCCAAGGGAACCTGCCGGCGTCTCTTTCTCCCATGCTGTAGCGCTGGCCAATCGCAGTGCTCAGCTCATAGCCTGAGAGAAAAAAAAGCCTCTCAGGCTATGAGCTGAGCGCTGCGATTGGCCAGCGCTACAGCATGGGAGAATGAGATGCCGGTAGGTTCCCCTGGGTGGAGCCTAACTATGAAGATAACGGAGGCTATAACGGGAGAACGGAGCGGCGCCCAGGTATAACAGTAAGTGCAGGGGGATCCCTGGGTGCCGCTCTCCATGTCTGTATAGTTAGTTTAGATGTTTTATTCTAGTGAAAGGTCCTCTTTAAATAGAGAATCATACTGGATTTTTACTATGGGTACCTGTGTACCAACAGGTCTAAATCGCAGACATGATCTTATATTACATTATTGACCTTGGTACATTTTTTCTGTATTTTTTGCAGCTTTTCCATGTTTAGCATATGTTTTTAAAGAGGACCTTTCACCGATTCTTACCCTATGAACTAAGTATACATACATGTGGAGCGGCGCCCGGGGATCTCTCTGCACTTACTATTATCCCTGGGCGCCGCTCCGTTCTCCTGCTATGCCCTCCGGTATCTCCGCTCACTAAGTTATAGTAGGCGGAGATACCAGTCCCTAAGTTATGGTAGGCGGAGTCTGCCCTAGCGCTGGCCAATCGCATTGCAGAGCTCACAGCCTGGGAGAAAATAACCTCCGAGGCTGTGAGCTCTGCGCTGCGATTGGCCAGACTCCGCCTACCATAACTTAGGGACTGGTATCTCCGCCTACTATAACTTAGTGAGCGGAGATACCGGAGGGCATAACGGGAGAACGGAGCGGCGCCCGTGGATAATAGTAAGTGCAGAGAGATCCCCGGGAGCCGCTCTACATGTCTGTATAGTTAGTTCATAGGGTAAGAATCGGTGAAAGGTCCTCTTTAAGTGTTTGAGGTGGAGCTATGTGTTGATTGTGTCTACCTGGCATGCTGAACCTGCCTCTTATTTAAGGCCAGTGTCTTACACTATGATGTTGTCATGAGTAAGGATCTGAATTTGTTGATCTGAAACGCGTAGACCTGGTGTACATGTCCGGATTTTAGCACGTTTTTACATTAAAGCATTCAATTGGTCGTTTGGAAGCTGGATTTTCTCTTTTTTGCTATAGCTCTTTGATAGCACAAAATGTAAAATTTAAAAATAGAATGTATAGGCTCATATATTAGCTTCAAAATCATCACAATTTTTATTTTTTTAAAGTTAAAAAAATATATAAAAAATAAAAAAACATAAAAGTTTAACTCCCCCCCCCTTTTCGTATAATAAAGAGATAAACAACTAAATATTAAATATAAACATCATGGGTATCAGCGCGACCGAAAACACCCGTACTATTAAAATATATTTAAAAAATTCTAATACGGCGAATGGCATAATGGAAAAAAGTGTCTAAATGGCTGCTTTGCCATTTTTTCATTGCTTCTCTTACCCAAAAACATGTCCCGCAAAAAATGAGCCCCTATATAGCTCAATATACATAAGTATACAAAAGTAATTTTTTTTTTTTTCAAAGTTAAAATTTGTTTTTACACTACTAAGGCCTCTTTCACACGAATGCAAGGGCTCCGTGTCCGTTGCGCATACGTCACCAGTTGTGTGCATTTCGCACCACGGATGAGGACCCATTCACTTGAATGGGTCCACGAATCTGGAGATGCAGTGTGGAACAGAAGCATGGAACCCCACGGAAGCACTACAGAGTGCTTCTGTGGTGTTCCAGTCCGTGCTTCCATTACGCAAAAAGATATAACTTGTTCTATCTTTTTGGGGAACGGACGGATCGCGGACCCCATTCAAGTCAATGGGTCTGCGATACGCATGCGGCTGCCCCACGGTCGGTGCCCGTGCATTGCGGACCACAATTTGCGGTCCGCAGCATGGGCATGGAGCCCTTATGTTCGTGTGAAAGAGGCCTTAGACATAAAAAACCTATACATTTGGGGTATCGTTGTAATTGTACTGACCCAGAGAATTTTATATCAAGACACGGAGGCTCATATTTGCTTAACTCTTTCTTTACTGAAAATATAGCAGCAAAGACAATTGAAGAAAAAACCATAAGTGTAACCATGGTAACAACTCCACCCCCCTAGCCCCTATATAAGGAGCATCACTGGTCGGACACCTCCTCTTTCTTTGCTGCTTCAACACAGATAAGTAGCTTTGATTTTACTGTGATTACTTATACTTATACCTATATTTACGTATATTTTATTTCTTAAGGGTTATTTTATCGGTATCGATTTATTTTGATTCTATTCTATTCCTCAACTCCTTCTTTTGTGAGGAGTTTTTCATTTTTATTTCTATTTGGTTTTATTCCGATACCCTCGTTTTTTCTTCTTGCGCTTTTTTCTGTCCACTTTACGTTATCCTTATCCTCATCTGCCCCTCGAGAGTCGTTTGCTTCTGATGGCCTCCGGCCATTTTCCCTTCCTTCCCCCCCCCCTCCCATCTTCCTTACCTTCTTCACCTTCCTCCCGCTTCGTTTCGCGGGCTTTTCGCGTCTGTAGTCTCGCGGGGAGCGGGATTCACAGACGCCAGCTTAGATTCTTTTTTCTTGGCGCCGAGATCTCGCGTTATCTCGCGTTATCTTGCAGGATCTTCCTTTGGCATCGCCTTCTTGCTGCGGTCTCATTGGCAGTAACTGCGGGGAGGAGGAGGCTCCCTTCTAACCACACCTCCTCTCTCCCCGTTTTTTCTTCAGTGCCATATTACCATCGCTACACGCCGCTTCGGTTCTTTTAGTGTACCTTCTCTCAGCACAGTTTTTTCTGCATTCTGTTGGGGTGACTTACTCCTCCAGATAATTTTATATCATGTCCAACGTTCCAGTTTCTCCTGCTGGTTCTGTCCAGGTGAGACACTCAGATCATACAGGTTCCTCCTCTCCTCACAGGGTTATTGATACCCCTACCCCTGTGGTGCAAGCTGCGATTCTGCAGCAGTCCATTTCTGAAGCTATTGTTTCTGAAATGGGATCTATGTCAGCTACCCTGACACAATCGATCTCCCAAGCCCTTAGGGCTCATTCTTCTGCTGATATACCCCCTCCTGCCTCCAGAACACATATGAATGATTGCCCTGGTCCATCCGATGACAGCGCGAATAAGTCGCGTAAAAGAGCTAACCCGCGCCCGGCAGAAAGGGCACGATTATGGAAAACCGCTCGGTCACTACCGGATCCGGTATCTGATTCAGACGCAGAGTCTGTTGAGGAGGCTATTGATGATTGGTCCAACCATTCAGGGGATGATTTAATAGATACTGCAGTTGACCCTGCTATTGAGGGCCCGTCTCAGTTAACGGGTGCCAGGTTGGAGCCACAGAAAGACATCAAAGATGCAATCTTAGATCCCATGGGGGACCCTCTTTTCAACCCTGACCAGTTACATCATCCGAGGTCCTCGGAATGGCTCCCCGCCACTCACGTGGCTCAATATTTAGAGGAGAGGATCCGTACACCTCTCTCCAAAGAGGCTCGCAGTAAGATGCGGTCAGAATGTCCTCGTCCCCTTATTCCGAATAAAATATGTGAAACTCCAAGCGTGGACCCTAAGGTGGTTCAATTCCTGGCAAAATCAGGTTTCAACCCACGCAAGGGCCTAGACTCTGCATTAAAGGCTTGTCAAGATAAGCTTCTTGACATGACCGGCCCTCTAGCAAAAATCTTTGACTTAGCGGAAGCCGCTAGAGTGACAGGTACGCAGGTTGATCCTGAAGATCTCAGAGGTTGGGCCCAAAGGGCCATCTGTATGGTGGGCAATGTTAACACGTCAATTGCCATCGAAAGAAGGAAAGCTATCTTGATGAAAATAGAGCCCAAATTAGCCAATTTATCCGTATCTGAATCTGGCAAGGAGGCGCAAGGCCTCCTTTTCGGAGATCCTTTCATTAAAGAGGTAGGAAAATATGTTGGTGCTTTTACGGCCCTTGATAAGGCACAAAGCTCCATGCGCCGTGTCTTTCAGTCACGTTTTTCCTCCAGGGCCGGCAGTCTCAGGGGCCGACTGTCCGGCCGCTCCACTTTTCAGCCCAGAGGCACGGGCCGAGGCTCCTTTAATTATCGCCAGTCACTGCAGGACCCCAGGCACCAACCAACCTTCTTCCCATCTCGCAGAGGTTCTTCACGCTACAGAGGATTCCGAGGCGCTCCTGGATCAAGACGCCCATATGGTAAGTCATCTCTGTGTGTCATATCCGACTTCTCAGCAGGTTGGGGGAAGACTCCATCTCTTTTCCCATGCGTGGTTAAGGATCACCTCAGACCAATGGGTCCTCTCCACAGTCCAAGGTTTCACCATAGAATTGGTTTCCACCCCAAGGAACCTTCCTCTCATTCCACGGGTCTCTTCCTCAAACCACACTCAAACACTCCTGAATTTGGAGCTTACATCCCTCCTATCAAAAAAGGCGATAGAGTTATCTCCCGACCCTCACACGGGTGTACTGAGCACTATTTTCCTGGTGCAGAAAAAAGGTGGCCAGTTCCGCCCGGTCATAAATCTCAAGCACTTAAACGTTTTCGTTCGTTACAGACATTTCAAGATGGAGGGCATCCATCTTTTAAGAGATATGCTCCTTCCAGGGGACTGGTTCGTCAAATTAGATTTGAAGGACGCATACCTCACGGTCCCTGTGGCCTCTTCGTCCCGAAATCTGCTCCAGTTTTTATGGAGGAGCCACACCTGGCGTTTTACCTGCCTCCCGTTTGGCCTCTCTTCCGCCCCATGGTGTTTTACAAAACTCATGAAACCGGTGGTGGCCTGGCTCAGAGCGAGGGGAGTTCGTCTAATCATTTATTTAGACGACATCCTGATCATGGCCCAGGATCCGCCCCTTCTGCTTCGTCAACTGGAGATGGCCAAATCTCTTCTTCAGGGGTTAGGTTTTATTCTCAACATAGAGAAGTCTTGCCTCACACCGGCCACTACCATAGAATTTTTAGGTTTTACCATAAACTCCTTAGATCAGACTCTCAGCCTACCCTTAACCAAGGTCAGGGCGATACGCAAGGAGATTCGTCATTAACTCTCTCTTCCACAAGTATCACTCCGTCAACTTGCTCGCCTTATCGGTCTTCTCACTTCGTCCATCCAGGCGATATTTCCAGTCCCCCTTCATTATCGAGCCCTACAGAGGCTCAAAATTGCTCACCTGAGAGCCGGAGCTGCTTACTCCGACACTCTTACCTTAGATATGGAGACCAGGCACTAACTGGTGTGGTGGATCCACAATTTTTCGGTGTGGAACGGCCGAGCTATATTCGGTCCACAGCCAGACCTGGTTATAGAATCAGATGGCAGCCTGTTGGGGTGGGGAGCCCATTGTCAGGGAGTTTCCACGGAAGGAGCGTGGTCCCCGGAGGAAACACGTCTTCACATAAATGCTCTCGAGCTCTTAGCAGGATCGTTTGCGATCCGCAGCTTCGCTCAAGGTTCAGTTCGAGCTCGTATTCGCCTACGTATGGACAATGTTTCTGCTGTCCGTTACGTGAATTGTATGGGAGGGACTCGATCCAAGGTTCTGTCTTATTTAGCCAAAGAGTTTTGGGACTTTTGTCTATCCAGGGGAATATCTGTTGTGCCGGAATATCTCCCAGGTCTCCACAACACTTTGGCCGACTGGAGTTCTCGTTGCATTTCGGATTACAGCGACTGGCGGTTGAATTCGACGGTCTTCCGCAATATTCTATCTCAGTGGGGTCCGTTATCCATCGATCTATTCGCATCGCGTCTGAACGCACAACTCCCCAGATACTTCAGTTGGCGTCCGGATCCGGATGCAGAGGCAGTAGACGCTTTTCTCCAGCACTGGGGCGGCTCCCTCAACTATGCTTTCCCTCCCTTCGCACTCATTCCTCGGGTGCTCGCTCAGGTTCGTTACCAACAGGCGCAGGTGGTACTAGTAGTTCCCTACTGGAAAACACAGTCTTGGTTTCCCCAGTTACTGAGCCTTCTGGCGGAGGAACCCCGGCTTTTGCCGTCTTTCCCACACCTTCTACTTGATCCTTACAGTCACCTACACCCTCTGCTTCTAGACGGGTCGCTTCAGCTTCTCGCATGCCGAGTTTCAGGGGTCCCTGGGATTCCTCGGAATTTTCGGCAACAACTAGACAGCTATTGGAATCTGCATGGGCTCCAGGCACTTGGCGAACCTATCGAGCTGCATGGGACGTCTGGGCTCGTTGGTGCGATTCTCGGGACGTGGATCCCTTACAGGCCTCTGTAACAGCCATCCTTCAGTTCCTCACATCGCTTTTTGAGGCAGGTAGGGCTTACCGTACTCTTAACGTTTACCGTTCAGCTATCTCTTCCAGACATTCGGGTTTTGACGGTTGTCCCGCCGGCCAGCATCCTTTAGTATGCAGGTTGTTAAGTGGCTCTCGCTTGGCACGCCCTCCAAGACCTCGTTTCTCTTCCACCTGGGATGTCGCGGTAGTTCTTAGATTTCTGGAAGGTTGGCCTTCCAACTCTATGTTGTCTCTTCGACAACTCTCGGCCATGTTAGTAACCCTCCTTTGCTTAATTTCTTGCAAGCGCCCGGGCCCTGGATATTGACGCACGTTATTTTACACCAGAGGGTGTTATGTTCAATATATCTCGACACACTAAGACTGGCATTAAGTCAGTATCTTATCCGTCTTCCCTTCAGTTATGCCCTGTGGCTTGCTTAAGAGAGTATGAGTCTCGCACACAGTCCTTCCTCTCTGGGTCTTCCCCTCAGCTGTTCATTTCTTTCCGTCGCCCTTTCTCACCAGTTGCTAGCGTTACCCTATCCCGTTGGGTTAAGTGGATCTTATCTCTCTCGGGTATTGACACTTCTATCTTCACCGCACATTCGGTGCGGGGTGCATCAGCTACCTCTATGTCTGTGGCCGGTGCCCGCTTGGAAGATGTCTTGAAATTGGCGGATTGGTCCCGGGTTTCTACCTTTCGGGAGTTCTATTTCAGACCCGTTCCTCACGCCTTTACCCCTGTGATGGCTCAGCTTTAAACTTGCAAATATGAGCCTCCGTGTCTTGATATAAAATTCAGGATTTTCCTAATTTATGACGTAAAGTCATGATTTTATGAAAGACACGGAGGCGAGTATTTCCCACCCGTGGCGTTATTTGCCCACCCTTTTGGTTCTGTGAGTTGTCTCTTGTTTTTCGCTTGTGCACTAATGTATGGTGTTATTTATCTTATTTTCAATACACATGAAAGTTTATATTTGTATATATGTCGGGGTAAAAGTTTCATAGTTTACTACCATGATGTGTCATTTTTTCCTTCTAGGTTGATCGGCTTCTGTCAGTTACCACCGGATACTCGTCTAGCTTCAGTTCCGCCTTGTTGTTCCGCAGCCGACGTTCAGGCTGCTGTTGACCGTTCCAGGTTTCCAGGTTCTCGCCGTTCGAAGTCTACAAAGAAAGAGGAGGTGTCCGACCAGTGATGCTCCTTATATAGGGGCTAGGGGGGTGGAGTTGTTACCATGGTTACACTTATGTTTTTTTCTTCAATTGTCTTTGCTGCTATATTTTCAGTAAAGAAAGAGTTAAGCAAATACTCGCCTCCGTGTCTTTCATAAAATCATGACTTTACGTCATAAATTAGGAAAATCCAGAATTTTATGCCATAATTAATGGCATTCGAAAGTACAACTTGTCCTGCCAAAAATAAGTCCTCATACAGCTATGTGAATGGAAATTTAAAAAAAAGTTGTGGCTCAAGGAAGATAGGGAAGAAAATGAAAACGCAAAAATGAAAAAACCTCCGGTAGTGAAAGGGTTTAGTTTCCCGTCTGCCCCCGAGTAGTATAAAATAAATGCAGGGTAAGGGTACTTTCACACTTGCAGCAGATCCGGCAAGCAGTTCAGTTGCATGCAAACGGACAGCATTTGTAGACGGATCCGTCTCACAAATGCATTGCAAGAACGGATCCTTCTGTCCGTTTGTCATACGCAAAAACGGATCCGTTTTTATTTCTTTTCACATTTTTAAAGGTCTGCGCATAGCAGTATTTTTAATGCCGGAATGGCACTAATACTATCCTATGGGAAAAAAATCCAGCATTCAGGCAAGTGTTCAGTTTTTTTGGCCAGAGATAAATCCACAGCATGGATCGGTATTATCTCCGTCCTGAACAGTCAAAAAGACTGAACTGAAGACATCCTGATGCATCCTGAATGAATTGCTCTCCATTCAGAATGCATGGGGATAAAACTGTTCAGTTCTTTTCCGGTATCGAGCCCCTAGGACGGAACTCTATGCCGGAAAAGAAAAACGCTAGTGTGAAAGTACCCTAACAGGCTGAACTGGATGGACAGATGTGTTTTCAGCCTTACAAACTATGTTACTTTGTAAGCTGGGCAATATGTGAAGGTATGCAGGAGACCAAACTACATACAGTGGGGGAAATAATTATTTGACCCCTCACTGATTTTGTAAGTTTGTCCAATGACAAAGAAATGAAAAGTCTCAGAACAGTATCATTTCAATGGTAGGTTTATTGTAACAGTGGCAGATAGCACATCAAAAGGAAAATCGAAAAAATAACTTTAAATAAAAGATAGCAACTGATTTGCATTTCATTGAGTGAAATAAGTATTTGAACCCCTACCAACCATTAAGAGTTCTGGCTCCCACAGAGTGGTTAGACACTTCTACTCAATTAGTCACCCTCATTAAGGACACCTGTCTTAACTAGTCACCTGTATAAAAGACACCTGTCCACAGAATCAATCAATCAAGCAGACTCCAAACTCTCCAACATGGGAAAGACCAAAGAGCTGTCCAAGGATGTCAGAGACAAAATTGTAGACCTGCACAAGGCTGGAATGGGCTACAAAACCATTAGCAAGAAGCTGGGAGAGAAGGTGACAACTGTTGGTGCGATTGTTCGAAAATGGAAGGAGCACAAAATAAACATCAATCGACCTCGCTCTGGGGCTCCACGCAAGATCTCACCTCGTGGGGTGTCAATGGTTCTGAGAAAGGTGAAAAAGCATCCTAGAACTACACGGGAGGAGTTAGTTAATGACCTCAAATTAGCAGGGACCACAGTCACCAAGAAAACCATTGGAAACACATTACACCGCAATGGATTAAAATCCTGCAGGGCTCGCAAGGTCCCCCTGCTCAGGAAGGCACATGTGCAGGCCCGTCTGAAGTTTGCCAATGAACACCTGAATGATTCAGAGAGTGACTGGGAGAAGGTGCTGTGGTCTGATGAGACCAAAATAGAGCTCTTTGGCATTAACTCAACTCGCTGTGTTTGGAGGAAGAAAAATGCTGCCTATGACCCCCAAAACACCGTCCCCACCGTCAAGCATGGGGGTGGAAACATTTTGCTTTGGGGGTGTTTTTCTGCTAAGGGCACAGGACAACTTATTCGCATAAACGGGAAAATGGACGGAGCCATGTATCGTGAAATCCTGAGCGACAACCTCCTATCCTCTGCCAGGAAACTGAAAATGGGTCGTGGATGGGTGTTCCAGCACGACAATGACCCAAAACATACAGCAAAGGCAACAAAGGAGTGGCTCAAGAAGAAGCACATTAAGGTCATGGAGTGGCCTAGTCAGTCTCCGGACCTTAATCCAATCGAAAACCTATGGAGGGAGCTCAAGCTCAGAGTTGCACAGAGACAGCCTCGAAACCTTAGGGATTTAGAGATGATCTGCAAAGAGGAGTGGACCAACATTCCTCCTAAAATGTGCGCAAACTTGGTCATCAATTACAAGAAACGTTTGACCTCTGTGCTTGCAAACAAGGGTTTTTCCACCAAGTATTAAGTCTTTTTTTGTTAGAGGGTTCAAATACTTATTTCACTCAATGAAATGCAAATCAGTTGCTATCTTTTATTTAAAGTTATTTTTTCGATTTTCCTTTTGATGTGCTATCTGCCACTGTTACAATAAACCTACCATTGAAATGATACTGTTCTGAGACTTTTCATTTCTTTGTCATTGGACAAACTTACAAAATCAGTGAGGGGTCAAATAATTATTTCCCCCACTGTATATAGTATATACTCTGTATGGCCTATATGATATGGAATTGGGTTAGAAAGAGATTTGGGAGATTTTTTAAAAAATATGGTTGTATTCCAATCTGTTCGTCCCTCAAAGTAGCTCTATCACCAGGATCAACCCTATTAAACCAGAGATACTGGCTGGTAGGGCTCATCATGCTGATTAAGGCTGGGTTCACACCTGAGCATTTTACAGCGCGTTCCTACGCGCTGTAAAACGCACTACAAGGAGAAACCAATGCTCCCCTATCGGCATGGTTCTCACCTGGGCGTTTTACAGCGCGTACGATCGCGCTGTAAAACGCCCGACGCCCCAAGAAGTTCAGGAGCTTCTTTGGGTGGCGTCTTGTCGCGCGTTCCCGTACATAGACTTCCGGGAATGCGCAACAATGGGCGTTCGCTTGTTCGGGAGCCGCGATTGTAAACGCCCGTACAATCGCGCATACAGAGCGTATGTTCAGTACGCTCTGGTGTGAACCCAGCGTAAAACTATACCTCTCTTGTGTCTGTATGCTAAACAGCTGCAGAAATATCTGTGTTTTTTATTTATATGCAAACGAGAAATTTCAGCACTGCTCTATAACACCCCTTGTGCTCTGCTTGATTGACAGGGCAAGACATGCTGAGGGCAGAGCTTTGTCCTAGCATCTACATATCATATACACAATGCACTATAGCTTCACCGCACTGAGATCTGCTCAGAAAGATAATCTATATATCACTGCTTTATTCACAGGCACAATATATGATTGTAAAGACACCAGTAATGTGTGTTAGCTTAAAGGGGTTGTCCAGGTTCAGCTCTTATAATACCTCCATTTCCACCCTGGCAGCCCCCCTGACATGAGCATCGGAGCAGTTCATGCTTCGATGCTCTCCTTTGCCCTGCGCTAAAACGCGCAGGGCAAAGGCATTTTTTGGAGATCCGGTGATGTACCGGGGCTCTCCATGGGGCTGCCAGGAACCCCGGTGACATCACTGGCACTGAAGGGCAGGATTTAGCGCTGCCCTGGCCAGTAAAAACGGCTAGGGCAGCGCTAAAGCCCGCCCATCAGAGCCGGTGACGTCACCGAACACACTGCCGGGCGGATGTCACCGAAAACAAAAGAGCCTGTGCCCTGCGCGATTTAGCGCAGGGCAAGGGAGCGCATCGGAGCATGAGATGCTCAGATGCTAGCCTCCGACGGGCTGACTGGGTGAAAATAAGGGTATGTCCGGGTTCAGCTCTGAACTCGGACAACCACTTTAAGCATAGAAAAAGCATGCATCGCTGTGGTAATCCTATAGCTTGGTGACGGGTGCTTTGTTTTTCATGTAGAGATCCCAGGTTTGAATCCTGGGAGACTTCAAAAATAACAGAAAAATAAAATTTAAGTAAGTCTCTCCCAGGATTCAAACCTGGGATCTCTATATGCAAAACCATGCACTTACCACAAAGCTATAGCATTAAAACATGGAAATGCATGTTTTTTTTATATGGTTATAAGCGAACACATATTACTGGTGTCTTTATAATCATATATTGTGCTTGTGTATATTAGCTTTCTGAGATCTCAGTGTGGTAAAGCTATAATACATAGATTATATGACACAGCTCTGCCCTCAGCATGTCTAGCCCTATCAATCAAGGGGAGGGTGGAGTGTGCAACGCACAGGGGGTGTTACAAAGCAGTGCTCAAAGGATTCAGCCCCGCCTCCTTCTGCTCCTTCTCATCTGCAATTTCTGTATATGAAAAAAAAAACTCAGATATCTAGGCAGCTGTTTAGCATACAGACAAAAGAAATGTATTGTTGTAATCAGCATGATGAGCCCTACCAGCCAGTATGTCTGGTTTAATAGGGTTGATCCTGATGACAGAGCAACTTTAGAAGGAAATGGTATAAGGATGGACTCTCTCTCTACCTGAAGTCATCAGCTAAATTTTTGCCAAATAATTATCATAGAAATACCCACTTTAAGATTTTACATAGGCATTATTTAACTCCTAAGCGGTTGAAAGTAATGAATTTGAAGGCAGAGTTTTAAGAGGGTTTATTTATTATGGATGTAAAGGTACATGAATTGCAGTATTTTCATAGACATCATTTTTTATATTTATTGTTATCTTTGGGAAAAAGAAAAAATATATAGTAAATACTGTTGTCCTAATACTATATTTATGGATATCTTGTGTACAGAATGTATGTATCAAGAGTGGCCTCCATTAGATCTCTGCATAGATTGTTACCCAGCTTTCCCAGATTCCAAATTTTCGTAGTTATGTAGTGATAAATCCCTTCATATAGATAGACCAGCTTGCATTTCAGAGTCCGAGAAAAGATTGGTGAGAAAACTGTGCAACTGCATTCGTGAAAACAGATTATGTTGCTCTGGCACCATATGATAAGATTCACAGAAGCTAGGTAACAATAATTAGGGACTGCTAAATACTAAGGTGGTCATTTATTAAACAGAATTACGTCTAAATTAGGCATATTTCTGGCACAGATTGCAGCGCAAAGGTCCTTTGCGCCACACTCTGCTACTTCTCCCCACTCACGCCAGGTCTAAAAGTGGGCGTGAGCGGGGAAGGGCTGGCAGGCCCATCTGAGTTACCATTTTCTACGCCTGTTTTAGGTGTAGAAAATGGTCTAAATGTAAGACAGCTCGGAAGCAGAGGGACCAATCGCAGCGCATCGGGGCAGGTTAGGGGGGGTTGGGGAGGGACTATGTGCTTTTCCTTCTCTGATCGTCCCAATTCCTGTCAGGGAAGCGATCAGAGAAGGAGAGAGTGTCAAACACTGCGTACTTAGTATTACCCGAGCAAATTAACCCCTTCTGTGCCGAAAAGCTGCTTCTGTGTCCCAATCAGTGACACAGATCAGTTCTGTGCCTCATCAACAGCCTGTCGTCTGTCATCAGTTCTGTGCCTCATCCCCTGCCTCATACATAAGTAACCCCTAATTAACCCCTTCAGTACCGATTTGCCACTCTTCTGTGCCTGATTTGCCCCAGTCAGTGACAGATTAGTACTGTCCAGTCCTGTCATCATGACCTCATCCAGACACCTGTCACTACTGTCCGTCCGTTAAGACAACTGTCTGTCCGTCAAGACACCTGTCACTCCAGCCTGTCCGTCCATCAAGACACCTGTCCGTCCGTTAAGACACCTGTCACTCCAGCCTGTCCGTCCATCAAGACACCTGTCAGTCCAGCCTGTTCGTCCGTCAAGACACCTGTCATTCCAGTCTGTCCGTCCATCAAGACACCTGTCTGTCCAGTTTGTCCGTTCAATAAAGACACCTGTCAGTCCAGCCTGTTCATCCGTCAAGACACCTGTCAGTCCAGCCTGTCCGTCCATCAAGACACCTATGACTCCAGTCTGTCCGTCAATCAAGACACCTGTGACTCCAGTTTGTCCGTACAATAAAGACACCTGTCACTCCAGTCTGTCCGTCCATCAAGACACCTGTCACTCCAGTCTGTCCGTCCATCAAGACACCTGTCACTCCAGTCTGTCCGTCCATCAAGACACCTGTCCGTCCATCAAGACACCTATCAGTCCAGTCTGTCCGTTCAATAAAGACACCTGTCACTCCAGTCTGTTCGTCCGTCAAGACACCTGTCAGTCCAGCCTGTCCGTCCATCAAGACACCTGTGACTCCAGTCTGTCCGTCAATCAAGACACCTGTGACTCCAGTTTGTCCGTTCAATAAAGACACCTGTCACTCCAGTCTGTCCGTCCATCAAGACACCTGTGACTCCAGTCTGTCCGTCCATCAAGACACCTGTGACTCCAGTCTGTCCGTCCATCAAGACACCTGTCACTCCAGTCTGTCCGTCCATCAAGACACCTGTCACTCCAGTCTGTCCGTCCATCAAGACACCTGTCACTCCAGTCTGTCCGTCCATCAAGACACCTGTCACTCCAGTCTGTCCGTCCATCAAGACACCTGTCACTCCAGTCTGTCCGTCCATCAAGACACCTGTCCGTCCATCAAGACACCTATCAGTCCAGTCTGTCTGTTCAATAAAGACACCTGTCACTCCAGCCTGTCTGTCCATCAAGACACCTGGCACTCCAGTCTGTCTGTCTATTAAGGAAAAGGGGTTCAGCGGCACTCCTTGTTGAAGGTTGGGAGGTGCTCAGTGGTAAGGGTACATTCAAATTTCATCAAAAGACCACGGCACTCTGTAATTATTTTTAGTTGCTTGTTTTATTTCATTTCATATCTTTTTTGTATATATATTTATTTTTCCATCCCAAAAAATAGCCACTGGCCAACGTTTCGGTCTAGTCTTAGACCTTGTTCACGGCCTATTATATAAATAAGTACATATTTACATTAATATATATAATGATAGAACAAAAAGTTATTACATAAATAACATGTTATCGAATAGACAATGCATTTCGAGATGTAACATTGCTTGGGGAGAAAACACGTCTGACATACACGAGAATACATAATGGACCAGACGCATCCATGTTTTCCACATCCAGATATTCGGCTTCTAACATATAAATGGATAAACAGCCTAATATAAAAAGTGACAGCAGCATCAACTAGAACGTTCAGACAATGGGATAGTGATCTCCAGGTAGAGATGCCAGGGTATAGGTGCAATATCTGTGAAATCCAAATAGTATACTATTAGATAGAGGGTAATGTGGATAGTCGTTACATAGGTATTATTGATCAAATATAGCCATGCTAAAGTTAGCATAGTTAGGGACAATAGTGACACGAGTACAGTTAGCATAGGAAATGTTTAAATGGTCCACTTAGCATTAATATTAGTATAGTTGTGGGTTGGCTACACAGATTACTTTGTGCGGACGTTGCCTATGCATAACTGACATAACAGACATAACATGACTAGCATAATCACGGCTCCATTGGTCTCAGTGGCTATACATACCTTAGTCTGTGTAGTAGGGAGAATGGTGGATGGTGTGGGTGTGCTATGCGCCTGTTTGGTTTAAAAAGACAACAGCAGGGATAAAGAGAAGCGGCGCGTCTCGCGCCAGAATGACAAAGCTAGTAATCAGTGTCGGGAGCGCGGTCATGGGCGGGCGCATGCGCAGAGGCAAGCTGGGGTCTAGAAAGGAAACTGGCAAGCTGTAATTATGTATAGGGGAACGGACGCTTGCGCAATGGCAATGGGGAGTCTGGTAGAGGTACTGGCATGTAGTTAGAGGCGTTGATGGTCCCATTATCATATGTATCTTGGAAACAAAGTAGTATATAATATATTGTATATTTTATATTTATCAGAACCAGGCAACATCGATCTAAAGTATAGTAGAATAGTAAATAAGATGATTAGTAAGATGATTAATAGGATGATTAGTGAATATAACTCTACATCAATTTATATATCTATACCTCTATCAATATATCATTATACTATATTCTAGCAATGGCATCATATTACCTGGTTCTGATAAATATAAAATATACAATATATTATATACTACTTTGTTTCCAAGATACATATGATAATAGGACCATCGACGCCTCTAACTACATGCCAGTACCTCTACCAGACTCCCCATTGCCATTGCGCAAGCGTCCGTTCCCCTATACATAATTACAGCTTGCCAGTTCCCTTTCTAGACCCCAGCTTGCCTCTGTGCATGTGCCCGCCCATGACCGCGCTCCCGACACCGATTACTTGCTTTGCGCATGCGCACCACGTCATCATTCCGGCGCGAGACGCGCCGGTTCTCGTCATCCCCGCTGTCTTTTTAAACCAAACAGGCGCATAGCACACCCACACCATTCTCCCTACTACACAGACTAAGGTATGTATAGCCACTGAGACCAATGGAGCCGTGATTATGCTAGTCATGTTATGTCTGTTATGTCAGTTATGCATAGGCAACGTCCGCACAAAGTAATCTGTGTAGCCAACCCACAACTATACTAATATTAATGCTAAGTGGACCATTTAAACATTTCCTATGCTAACTGTACTCGTGTCACTATTGTCCCTAACTATGCTCACTTTAGCATGGCTATATTTGATCAATAATACCTATGTAACGACTATCCACATTACCCTCTATCTAATAGTATACTATTTGGATTTCACAGATATTGCACCTATACCCTGGCATCTCTACCTGGAGATCACTATCCTATTGTCTGAACGTTCTAGTTGATGCTGCTGTCACTTTTTATATTAGGCTGTTTATCCATTTATATGTTAGAAGCCGAATATCTGGATGTGGAAAACATGGATGCGTCTGGTCCATTATGTATTCTCGTGTATGTCAGACGTGTTTTCTCCCCAAGCAATGTTACATCTCGAGATGCATTGTCTATTCGATAACATGTTATTTATGTAATAACTTTTTGTTTTATCATTATATATATTAATGTAATTATGTACTTATTTATATAATAGGCCGTGAATAAGGTCTAAGACTAGACCGAAACGTTGGCCAGTGGCTATTTTTTTGGATGGATATACAAAAGAAATATATAAACAAAAAAGATATGAAATGGAATAAAACAAGCAACTAAAAATAATTACAGAGTGCCGTGGTCTTTTGATGAAATTTGTCTGTCTATTAAGACACCTGCGACTCCAGTTTGTCCGTTCAATAAAGACACCTGTCACTCCAGTCTGTCCGTCAATCAAGACACCTGTGACTCCAGTTTGTTCAATAAAGACACCTGTCACTCCAGTCTGTCCATTCAATAAAGACACCTGTCACTCCAGCCTGTCTGTCCATCAAGACACCTGTGACTCCAGTCTGTCTGTCTATCAAAACACCTGTGACTCCAGTTTGTCCGTTCAATAAAGACACCTGTCACTCCAGTCTGTCCGTCCATCAAGACACCTGTCACTCCAGTTTGTCCGTTCAATAAAGACACCTGTCACTCCAGCCTGTCCGTCCATCAAGACTCCTGTGACTCCAGTTTGTTCAATAAAGACACCTGTCACTCCAGCCTGTCCGTCCATCAAGACTCCTGTGACTCCAGTCTGTCTGTCTATCAAGACACCTGTGACTCCAGTTTGTCCGTTCAATAAAGACACCTGTCACTCCAGTCTATCCGTCAATCAAAACACCTGTGACTCCAGTCTGTCTGTCTATCAAGACACCTGTCACTCCAGTTTGTCTGTTCAATAAAGACACCTGTCACTCCAGCCTGTCCGTCAATCAAGACACCTGCGACTCCAGTTTGTCCGTTCAATAAAGACACCTGTCACTCCAGTCTGTCCGTCCATCCAGACACCTGTCACTCCAGTTTGTACGTACAATAAAGACACCTGTCACTCCAGTTTGTACGTACAATAAAGACACCTGTCACTCCAGTTTGTCCGTTTAATAAAGACACCTGTCACTCCAGCCTGTCTGTCCATCAAGACACCTGTCCGTCCATCAAGACACCTGTCAGTCTAGTCTGGCCGTTCAATAAAGACACCTGCCACTCCAGCCTGTCCGCCCATCAAGACACCTGTCAGTCCAGTCTGTCCGTCCATCAAGACACCTGTGACTCCAGTTTGTCCGTTCAATAAAGACACCTGTCACACTAGCCTGTCTGTCCGTCAAGTCACCTGTCACACACTCCCAAGTTACATAAAAAAATTAATAAAATAAAAGTAACAGTCAATAGGTGTGCCATCCTCCTGTGTGTATATACTCGTGTCCTGTGCTTGAGTGGCACCATTCTGTAAAATATAAGTCTCTTATGCCCCATGTGGATTTAAACCACCCATAACTGTAAAATAATACATTAATTAATCCCTTTTCTGCCCCAGTAAGGATATTGGCACTACTCTGTGCTCCATACTAGACCCCTGGCTCATCACCAGCCATCTGTGCTACCTGTGACACCTGTCAATAACTGCCAAGTGACTTGGGGAGTTTTTATCCTATCCTAAAGGATATACAGTATTTTAGTCTGCTGTTCTATTTAAAAAAAAAAAAAAAAAATCTACGTTAGTTTACAGTTTAAAATGACTAAACGGCTTTTCACTGCCGAAAAGGCATATGCTATGCTTTTTGAGTAAACTGACTCCAACAGTGGAGATGAAGTGACATTTTTTGTTTCATCTTCCTCAGATGATTCATCTAATGATGAACCCCCTCGTAGGCATCCTAGGGGTAGTGCGCAGTCGCAGCCCTGTACAAGTGACTCTTCATGGATCCCCGCAGATAACTATGTTCCCCAGGTGCCTGAATTTACAGCTACTCCAGGCATCAATGTAGATACCACAGGTTTCAGTGAAATACATTTTTTCCAATTATTCTTCACTGATGACCTAATTAACTTGATGATGGAACAAACAAATATATATGCAGAGCAATTTATTGCCTCCCATCCAGACAGTTATCTGTCAAGGCCCCGCATGTGGACCCCTACTAACATGACTGAAATGCAAAGGTTTTGGGGACTTCTCCTAAGCATGGGCATTATAAAAAAAATAAATAAAAATACGTTCGTATTGGAACAAAGATATTCTATATCACACCCCTCTTCACTGTCTTGCCATGCCCCGGGCCAGTTTCGAAGCTCTTCTAAGATTTCTACACTTCAGCAATAATAATGAATGCCCACCCCCAAGCGACCCCAGTTATGACAGATTCTTTAAAATTAGGCCAGTGGTTGACCACAACAATTCCAAATTTGGTCAAGTATATACCCCCCCAAAAATGCTTCTCCGTGGATGAATCATTGGTCCACTTCAAAAGCCGATTACATTTCCGCCAATACCTGCCCAATAAAAGGGCTAGGTATGGCGTGAAGTTGTATAAGGCCTGTGAAAGTGTATCCGGGTATACATTGCGCTTTCGCATTTACGAGGGAAAAGATTCCAAAATTGAGCCACCCGATTGTCCCCCGGTTCTGGGTATAAGTGGAAAGATAGTATGGGATTCAGTCCACCCCCTGCTCTGCTGGACCACGGATACCATTTGCATTTGGACAACTTTTACAATAGTGTCCCTCTTCTGAAGTGCCTTGCTGCTCGAGGCATAGGCACATGTGGCACAATTAGAAGAAATCAAAAAGGGCTCCCTAAATCCTTTATAGATCAGACAGTGTGTCGTGGGGAAAGCAGGGCTGTTTGCTCAGAAAATTTGATGCTGCTAAAATACAAGGACAAACGGGATGTTCTTGTGTTAACTACCATCCATGCAGATCAGTCCACCCTAGTCCCAGTCCGAGGAACCACAGAGCAGAACATCAAGCCTGTGTGTATCCAGGATTACAACAAGTTCATGGGTGGAGTGGATCTTTTAGACCAGCTACTACAGCCCTACAGTGCCTTAATAAAATCTAAGGTGTGGAACAAAAAATCAGCTCTGTACCTAACCCAAGTGTCACTATATAATGTCATTCACAGAACAGCTGGCCATGGGGAGACCTTCTTGGAATTTCAGGAAAAAAAATTAAAAATTGATTTTCAGCGTTCAGGAAGGAGGGCAGTTTTACAGCCGGCAGTGCTTCTGGTGTCTCAAGAATAATACATGGGCAGCATTTCCCTGGAGTACTTCATCCCCACAGAAAAAAAAAGGTGACCCCAAAAAAGTCGAGTTTGCTCGGTTAAAGGAATTCGGAAAGACACAACTCACTACTGTCAGACCTGTCCCTCTAAACCGGGCCTCTGCATTGGAGAGTGCCATCCATGGGAAGACATTTTCAGTTGAGCATTTTTTCATTTGGCAATCCAATAATAGCTCCCACCAAAAAAATAAAAAAATAAAAAATTCCCATTATACCCCTAGATGAATACATTGAAAGGTGTAATTTTATTAAATTAGGCAATTCTTCAATTTCTTTATGTTCTGGCACCCCTAGAGCCTCGTTTTTGCGGTTTTCACTGTTAGGGTGCCTCAGGGTGTCTTCAAATGCAACATGGTGCCTGAAAATTATTCCAGCGAAATCTTCCTTCCAAAAGTCACACGGTGTTACTCCCATTCTGAGCCCCGTTGTGTGCTCATACAGCACTTTACAACCACATATGGGGTGTTGACATATTCAGGAGAAAATAGGTAACAGATTATGGGGTGCATTTCTCCTGAAACCCCTTGTTAAAATTAAAAGATTTGGGCCTAAAGCGAGATATTCTTGTAAAATATGAAATTTTTCATTTTCACTGCCAAGTCTTTCTAAATTCTATGAAACAGCTATTAGGCTAAAGTGCTCAGTGCACCCCTTGAAAAATTCCTTGGGGGGTGTATTTTTCATAATGGGGTCACTTTTTTCACGGGTTTGTTCACTGTTAGGGGTGCCTCAGGGTGTCTTCAAATGCGACATGGTGCCTGAAAATTATTCCAGCGAAATCTGCCTTCCAAAAGCCACATGGTGTTCCTCCCATTCTGAGCCCCGCTGTGCCCCCCATATAGCACTTTATGACCCCATATGGGGTGTTTCTGTAAACTTAAGAATCAGGGTAACAAATATTGAGGTTTATTTTGCTATTAACCCATGCTGGCTTTCAGGAGAAATGGATCTAAATGGAAAAATCTGCAAAAAAAGTGAAATTTTACAAATTCACCTCCATTTTCCATTAATTCTGGTGGAACAATTAAGGGCTGTTTCACACGAGCGGTTGCCGTGCGTGACATCCGCTCTGTGAATAACAGCCAAGACCCGATGCACACTGCAGAAGCACGGCGCATTAACATGATTGATAATGCTCCGTGCCTCTCTGTGATCTCTTTACTACGAAATCACAGTGAGATAAAGTTGTCACTGTGATTTCGTAGTAAAGAGATCACAGAGAGGCACGGAGCATTATCAATCATGTTAATGCTCCGTGCTTCTGCAGTCTGCACCGGGTCTTGGCTGTCATTCACGGAGCGGATGTCACGCACAGCATCCGCTCGTGTGAAACAGCCCTAAAGGGTTAAAAACATTAGAAAAATCAGTTTTGAATACCTTGAGGAGTGGTTTATATTATATAAGCACCACTAAGTGACTTCAGACCTGAACTGGTCCTTAAAAAGTGGGTTTTTGGAAATGTTCTGAAAAATTATGCAAACATGAAGTAGACATATGGTAGATGTAAAGTAATAACTAATTTGTGAGGTACCACTATCTGTCAGAGAACCAGAGAAATAAAAATTTAGAAAATTGCGAATTTTTCCCAAATTTCTGTAAATTTTTTATTTTTTTTTATAAATAAAGGTAACACATATACACTCAAATTTATCACTAACATGAAGTACAATGTGTCACGAAAAAAAAAACTATCTCAGAATGGCTTGGATAAGTAAAAGTTACTTCCACAAAGTGAAACATGTCAGACTTGGTCCTAAAGGTAAAAACTGGCTTGGTCTTGAAGGGGTTAAGGCATAAGTAATATAACTTTGTTCTCTGGGTCAGCGCTGTAACAGCGATACCAAATATATATATCGTACTGTATATTCAAAGTTTTACTATTCTTTTACTATTCTTTTACACACACAAAAAACGTAATATTTTGGAAAAATATATACTCATAACTTTTTCATTTTTCTTTAGACAGCAATGTGAGAGCTTAATTTAGCAGGATGACTTGTAGTTTTTGGAGTTCACGGGACATTTTGATTGCATTTTATTCCATTTTTTGAATTGGTGGCATTTTTTTTATTTTACTGCTTTCACTGTGTGGGATAATAAGCATTATAACTTTATTCTCTGGGTCAGTACCATTACGATACTATATATATACAGTGGATATAAAAAAAAGTCTACACACCCCTGTTAAAATGTCAGGTTTCTGTGACGTAAAAAAATGAGACAAACATAAATCATTTCAGAACTTTTTCCACCTTTAGGCCTCATGCACACGACCGTATTTTTTTGCGGTCCGCAAAACGGGGTTCCGTTTTCCCGTGATCCGTGACCGTTTTTTCGTCCGTGGATCTTCCTTGATTTTTGGAGGATCCACGGACATGAAAAAAAAGTCGTTTTGGTGTCCGCCTGGCCGTGCGGAGCCAAACGGATCCGTCCTGAATTACAATGCAAGTCAATGGGGACGGATCCGTTTGACGTTAACACAATATGGTGCCATTTCAAACGGATCCGTCCCCATTGACTTTCAATGTAAAGTCAGGAGTTAATATACCATAGGATGGGAGTTTTCTCCAATCCGATGGTATATTTTAACTTGAAGCGTCCCCATCACCATGGGAACGCCTCTATGTTAGAATATACTGTCGGATATGAGTTAGATCGTGAAACCTCATTTCCGACAGTATATTCTAACACAGAGGCGTTCCCATGGTGATGGGGACGCTTCTAGTTAGAATATACTACAAACTGTGTACATGACTGCCCCCTGCTGCCTAGCAGCATCCGATCTCTTACAGGGGGCCGTGATCAGCACAATTAACCCCTCAAGTGCCGCACCTGAAGGGGTTAATTGTACTATCATATCCCCCTGTAAGAGATCAGGGCTGCCAGGCAGCAGGGGGCAGACCCCCCCCCTGCCCAGTTTGAATATCATTGGTGGCCAGTGCGGACCCCCCCCCTTACTCCCTCTATTGTAATAAATCGTTGGTGGCACAGTGTGCGCCCCCCCGCCCCCCCCTTCCTCCCACTATTGTAATAAATCGTTGGTGGCACAGTGTGCGCCCCCCCCCCCTTCCTCCCTCTATTATAATAATTCGTTGGTGGCACAGTGTGCGCCCCCCCCTTCCTCCCTCTATTGTAATAAATCGTTGGTGGCACAGTGTGCGCCCCCCATCGGCCCCCCCTCCCTCTATAGCATTAACAACATTGGTGGCCAGTGTGCGGCCTCCCATCTCCCCCCCCCCCCGATCATTGGTGGCAGCGGGTTACTAGCAATAGTACAATAGTTAAAGATTCATACTTACCTGGGAGCTGCGATGTTCGTGTCCGGCCGGGAGCTCCTCCTACTGGTAAGTGACAGTTCATTTAGCAATGCGCCGCACAGACCTGAGGCTGTCACTTACCAGTAGGTGGAGCTCCCGGCCGGACACGAACATCGCAGCAGCAGGTAAGTATGAATCTTCTACTATTGTACTATTGCTAAGTAACCATGGCAACCAGGACTGTAGTAGCGTCCCGGTTGCCATGGTTACCGATCGGAGCCCCAGCGATTAAACTGGGACTCCGATCGGAACTCCGCTGCCACCAATGATGGGGGGAGATGGGAGGCCGCACACTGGCCACCAATGTTGTTAATGCTATAGAGGGAGGGGGGGCCGATGGGGGGCGCACACTGTGCCACCAACGAATTATTACAATAGAGGGAGGGAGGGGGGGGGCGCACACTGTGCCACCAACGAATTATTACAATAGAGGGAGGGAGGGGGGGGGGGCGCACACTGTGCCACCAACGAATTATTACAATAGAGGGGGGGGGGGGGGAGGCCGCACTGGCCATCAATGATATTCAAACTGGGGAGGGGGGGGGGAAGTCTGCCCCCTGCTGCCTGGCAGCCCTGATCTCTTACAGGGGGATATGATAGTACAATTAACCCTTTCAGGTGCCGCACCTGAAGGGGTTAATTGTGCTGATCACGGCCCCCTGTAAGAGATCGGGTGCTGCCAGGCAGCAGGGGGCAGTCTTGTACACAGTTTGTAGTGTATTCTAACTAGAAGCGTCCCCATCACCATGGGAACGCTTCTGTGTTAGAATATACTGTCGGAAATGAGGTTTCACGAAGTGAAAACTCAGCTTTGAAAAAGCTTTTATGCAGACGGATCTTCGGATCCGTCTGTATAAAAACTAACCTACGGCCACGGATCACGGACACGGATGCCAATCTTGTGTGCATCCGTGTTCTTTCACTGACCCATTGACTTGAATGGGTCCGTGAACCGTTGGCCGTGAAAAAAATAGGACAGGTCATATTTTTTTCACGGCCAGGAAACACGGCTCACGGATGCGGCTGCCAAACGGTGCATTTTCCGATTTTTCCACGGACCCATTGAAAGTCAATGGGTCCGCGAAAAAAACGGAAAACGGCACAACGGCCACGGGTGCACACAACGGTCGTGTGCATGAGGCCTTAATGTGACCTATAAACTGTACAACTCAATTGAAAAACAAACTGAAATCTTTTAGATAAAGGGAGGAAAAAAAATAAAAAATTATGTGGCTGCATAAGTGTGCACACCCTTAAACAAATACTTTGTTGAAGCACCTTTTGATTTTATTACAGCACTCAGTTATTTTGGGTATGAGTCTATCAGCATGGCACATTTTGACTTGGCAAGATTTGCCAACTCTTCTTTGCAAAAACACTCCAAATCTGTCAGATTGCGAGGGCATCTCCTGTGCACAGCCCTCTTCAGATCACCCCACAGATTTTCAATCGGATTCAGGTCTGGGCTCTGGCTGGGCCATTCCAAAACTTTAATCTTCTTCTGGTGAAACCATTCCTTTGTTAATTTGGATGTATGCTTTGGGTCGTTGTCATGCTGAAAGATGAAGTTCCTCTTCATGTTCAGCTTTCTAGCAGAAGCCTGAAGGTTTTGTGCCAATATTGACTGGTATTTGGAACTGTTAATAATTCCCTCTAGCTTAACTAAGGCCCCATTTCCAGCTAAAGAAAAACAGCCCCAAAGCATTATGCTGCCACCACCATGCTTCACTGTGGGTATGGTGTTCATTTGGTGATGTGCAGTGTTGTTTTTGTGCCAAACATATCTTTTGGAATTATGGCCAAAAAGTTCAACCTTGGTTTCTTCAGACCATAACACCTTTTCCAACAGGCATTTGGGAGACTTTAGATGTGTTTTTACAAAATGTAGCCAGGCTTGGATGTTAACAATGAGATCCCTCTGAGGCTTTGGAGCTCTCTGTGGACTATGGCTTTTGCTGTGGGATGCGACTAAGAAAATAAGGAAAGACCAACTAGAGCAGCTGAACTTTATTTGGGGTTAATCAGAGGCACTTTAAATGATGGCAGGTGTATGCTGACTCCTATTTATCATAATTTGAATGTGATTGCTTAATTCTAAACACAGCTACATCCCCATGCACACTTATGCAACCACATTATTTATTTTTTGTTTTCTTCCTTCCACCTAAAAGATTTCAGTTTGTTTTTCATTGGGTGGAACAGTTTATAGGTCACATTAAAAGGTGGAAAAAGTTCTGAAATGATTTATCTTTGGCAAAAAAATTTACAGCACAGAAACCTGACATTTTAACAGGGGTGTGTAGACTTTTTATATTCACTGTATTATATATATATATATATATATATATATATATATATATATATATATACACACACACACACACACTCACCTAAAGAATTATTAGGAACACCTGTTCTATTTCTCATTAATGCGATTATCTAGTCAACCAATCACATGGCAGTTGCTTCAATGCATGTAGGGTTGTGGTCCTGGTCAAGACAATCTCCTGAACTCCAAACTGAATGTCAGAATGGGAAAGAAAGGCGATTTAAGCAATTTTGAGCGTGGCATATTTGTTGGTGCCAGACGGGACAGTCTGAGTATTTCACAACCTGCTCAGTTACTGGGATTTTCACGCACAACCATTTCTAGGGTTTACAAAGAATGGTGTGAAAAGGGAAAAACATCCAGTATGCGGCAGTCCTGTGGGCGAAAATGCCTTGTTGATGCTAGAGGTCAGAGGAGAATGGGCCGACTGATTCAAGCTGATAGAATAGCAACGTTGACTGACATAACCACTAGTTACAACCGAGGTATGCAGCAAAGCATTTGTGAAGCCACAACACGCACAACCTTGAGGCGGATGGGCTACAACAGCAGAAGACCCCACCGGGTACCACTCATCTCCACTACAAATAGGAAAAAGAGGCTACAATTTGCACGAGCTCACCAAAATTGGACTGTTGAAGACTGCAAAAATGGTTTCTTGAACATGACAATGAGTTCACTATACTAAAATCGCCCCCACAGTCACCAGATCTCAACCCAATAGAGTATCTTTGGGATGTGGTGAAACGGGAGCTTCGTGCCCTGGATGTGCATCCTTCAAATCTCCATTTGAGATTGCAAGATGCTATCCTATCAATATGGGCCAACATTTCTAAAGAATGCTATCAGCACCTTGTTGAATCAATGCCACGTAGAATTAAGGCAGTTCTGAAGGCAAAAGGGGGTCCAACACCGTATTAGTATGGTGTTCCTAATAATTCTTTAGGTGAGTGTATATATATACACTGTGACACAGTGAAAGGTCTGTTGGTTGATGGGAGGTATTTTCCTCCCAGCATATGCTGCAAACACTGATTGCAGCAAGGTGAGGTCAAGCAGGAGGTTAAACGAACCAGCACCAACAGGAGGCTAATCAGCGACAGCAAGAAATGAACCAGCTGCTATTGCAACCCATGATGGCCTTACAGAAGACAGGAGAATCGCGGGGGGTTCATGATGTCCAGAAAGCAGTCAGCACAGCGATCCCCAAAGTGGCTCCAACGGATTACGTCGAGACCTACCTGGCGGCGCTCGAGAAGGTGGCCGAGAGGGAGGGTCTACCCCGAGACACCAGGTTTTTGCTCCGATTCCTGACATCCAGACCCCAACAGGTCTACAGTCGTGGCCAAAAGTTTAGAGAATTACATAAATATTGGAAATTGGAAAAGTTGCTGCTTAAGTTTTTATAATAGCAATTTGCATATACTCCAGAATGTTATGAAGAGTGATCAGATGAATTGCATAGTCCTTCTTTGCCATGAAAATTTACTTAATCCCAAAAAAAATTTCCACTGCATTTCATTGCTGTCATTAAAGGACCTGCTGAGATCATTTCAGTAATTGTCTTGTTAACTCAGGTGAGAATGTTGATGAGCACAAAGCTGGAGATCATTATGTCAGGCTGATTGGGTTAAAATGGCAGACTTGACATGTTAAAAGGAGGGTGATGCTTGAAATCATTGTTCTTCCATTGTTAACCATGGTGACCTGCAAAGAAACGCGTGCAGCCATCATTGCGTTGCATAAAAATGGCAAGGATATTGTGGCTACTAAGTTTGAACCTCAATCAACAATTTATAGGATCATCAAGAACTTCAAGGAAAGAGGTTCAATTCTTGTTAAGAAGGCTTCAGGGCATCCAAGAAAGTCCAGCAAGCACCAGGATCGTCTCCTAAAGAGGATTCAGCTACGGGATCAGAGTGCCACTAGTGCAGAGCTTGCTCAGGAATGGCAGCAGGCAGGTGTGAGCGCATCTGCACGCACAGTGAGGCAAAGACTTTTGGAAGATGGCCTGGTGTCAAGAAGGGCAGCAAAGAAGCCACTTCTCTCCAAAAAAAACATCAGGGACAGATTGATCTTCTGCAGAAAGTTTGGTGAATGGACTGCTGAGGACTGGGGCAAATCAAACTTTGTGAAAACTAATATTTGTGTCATTCTCAAAACTTTTGGCCACGACTGTACTTTTATTTATCGGCCGAGAAAGCGGCGGACTACAACAAAGTCAAGGGTGAGATCCTGGCTTGACTGGGGGGGAGAATGTGTAGGTTCGGGCCCAGCAGGTGCATCAGTGGGAGTTTGACCCGGCCAAGCAAGCAAGGTTACAGTATTATGACTAGGTTCATCTATTGCAGAAATGGCTACAGCCCGAGGTACTGAATCCTACTGTCATGCTGGACTGTGTTGTGGCTGACAGGTTCTGGAGGGCTTTGCCACAACCCCTCCAGCGCTGGGTTGGCCAGGCATCCCCTGCTAGTGCCCTGGAGATGGTGAACCTGGTAGAGCGGTATGGGGCTACCGAGGAACTCCAGGGGGACTCCAGGGAAGGGGACAATAAAACCCAGAAAATCCCAGCCCCAGAACCGGCAGCCTGAGCTGAGAAAGACCGCTCAGCAAGTGCCCTTTGAGGATCAGCAAGTGCCCTTTGAGGATCTTTACCCGATAATCTGCCGGCAATGTCATGAGCCCGGCCATATAAGGGCCGGCTGTCCCCACCTGGTTGACCCCATGGACACAAACTTTGGGTACCGACAGTCACTGTATGCCAGAAGGGTCTGTGCTCTTGGTAACCACGGGCGAATCTAGAGTTCCCCCTCGGTCAGGAGAGGAACGTAGAGATAAAAGAAAAGGTGTGGGGGGCGCACAATAGGGTAGTATGTTCAGTACAAACTTAATTGTTTAGTAAGTAGAGGTGCTCACCTTTTGAGGTTGTGCAATGATAGACACAACTCTATTGTAGGTATGCAGGTATATAAAGACCTTTCGGATCCGTGAATGCAGCCGCAAAAGAGGTATCTTTGGGATCGGAGGCCCAATCCCCCAAAGGATGCTTGTAGTAAAAAGGTTTCTGATCAGGCGCAAAATCACAGGCTCCAATACGTCTCTTATAGGTGAATCTTCTTTAATTACATAAAAAGTAAAGATGTGTAGAACTGTATATTAGCTATTGTGACTACTGTTAACCTGATGAAGGGGACAATTTGAGCCCCGAAACGCGTTGTTCTACACATCTTTACTTTTTATGTAATTAAAGAAGATTCACCTATAAGAGACGTATTGGAGCCTGTGATTTTGCGCCTGATCAGAAACCTTTTTACTAGAAGGGTCTGTGCGTCAGACACTCCAGAAACTCTCGATTATAAACATTTGTGTCAGGTGGATGTAGGGGTCACTCCTGCTGTGGCTCTGCTGGACTCAGGGAGTGTGGTGACCCCTGTGAGGGCTACTCTGGTGCGACCCACTGAGTTTACTGGCTGGAAAGTCCGCATATTCAGCATACATGGAGATTTAAAAGACTACCCCACAGCTCTGGTGTTCCTAACCACGTATGCTGACCTGCGGATCCATGAGGTGGCAGTGGCCACGAAACTGCACTATGAGTTGATAGTAGGAAGAGACTTTCCGTTGTTCCCAGCCCTATGGCCAGCCGTTATACCTACTGATCCCTGAGAGATAGGGAAAGCTCCAGTAGAGAGACCTAGCTCAGTCGAGATGCTAGAACACAGGGAACCCAAGGCAGAGGGGCCCACAGTAGGGGATGACAGCCACTCCGGTGGATGAGGAGGAGACAACCCCACAGAATGGGATAGGTAAGGAGCATAGGAAGGCAGCTCAGCGAGCCCAGAGTCGGGTCTATGATCAAGGTGCTCGGGTCCGGAACTTTACCCTGGATATCGGGTCCTGGTTCTTGTACCGACCTTGGACAGTAAGTTCCTCGCTAGGTGGCAGGGGGCCTACGAGATACTAAAAAAAGTAAGCAACGTAAATTACAAGGTGTGCAAGCCAGGTCGCGGAAGCCGGAGCAGGTCTACCATGCCAATTTACTGAAGCTTTGGAAGGATAGGGATACCTGTACTAAGAACAACCCGCGGCCTGTATGTCTAGGAGAAGATATTACAGCATCTCTGTCTGTTGCAGGTGAAGCGGCTGCCACAGTGAGTATTGCCGACAGCCTTTTCTCTAAGCAGGCTCAAGAAGCCAGGGAGTTCATAAGTCGGGATAAAGATGAGTTCTCGGACCTCCCTGGACGTACTTCTGTAATCTGAAGCGGTATTGTCACAGAGCCAAAGGTGAAAGTCCAGTTAAAGCCATACCGGGTGCCCGTGGCTTGCTGACAAACCATCTTGGAGGAGGCACGATACTTCAGGTATGTCATTGGATGCGGAGTCATCAAACCCTAGATGAATAAGATAGAGGCGATACGGGGTTGGCCACAGCCTGTCACCACCAGGCCAAAGAGGGGAAGGCCTGGGTCACCAGAAGGTTCTTGTTTCTACAGAACTTCCAAGTTCACGGTGGAACATAGAGCAAATGCAAGTAATGCAAATTAAAAGGAATTGTATTAATGCAGCTTAAAATTTGAATTTTGTGAAAAGGTTCAATATTCTAGGCTCAAAGTGTCACACTCTAGTCAGCTAATTAATCCATATACCCTGAGCAAAGGTTACCTCAAAATTGTGACTTTGGGGTTTCATAAGCTATAAACCATAATCATCCAAAATATAACAAATAAAAGCTTGAAATATCTCGCTTTGCATGTAATGAGTCTATCTCATATGTTAGTTTCACCTTTTAAGTTGCATTACTGAAATAAATTAACTTTGCACTATTCTAATTTTTCAAGTTTCACCTGTACATATAAGCGGTTCAACAGGGAAGGTGCTAAGATTTAATTTAGTGTCTTGATAAACGATTTTAACCCCTTAAGGACCTAAAGAATGCTAGTCCTAAATGGCTGGTGATTTGTGCCCCAGGACGAGAAACCTTGTCCTGCGGTCCTTCCTCCTCCACATGTGCGGTGCCGCGATCAGCTGAACCCGTGTTGCATCGACCAGCATCTGTGATAACGCATATGCCAGTGGATTAACCCCTCATATGCCGCGTCATATGGGAGGTTTGCGCTCCCTCTCCTGAGCCATCTGGTCCCCGCGCCTTTAAAAGGCCTTGGGGCCGGGGCGGAGCTAGCGCCTGAAGCTGATGGTTGCCTGAGGCTGCAGCTCCGTACTAAACATCACCCTTACAGCTCTTATAATTAGCCCCCAGGCACAAAAATGGTCAAAATTGGCGGCTCAAAGGCTGGAGAATCCTCGGATTCGAGCAGACAGGCGGTAAATAAGGGCGACATGGATAAATTTGTCAAGAAAGCCGCCGCCGCATTTGTGGCCCGAGACAACAAAATGGCGCCGGTTTCACCACGCACTGCCGGCTACACACAGAGAGACAAGGAATCACTGCAGGAGGTAGAAGACCCAGCAGACAACCTCCCGATATTCAGATCCTACCTCAAAGAAGCACTGTCGGCGACCCTGGCGTCTGCGCTTGAACCCCTGAGCACAGACCTCGCTGCCATAAAGCAGGATGTCCGACATATCGGAAGGAGAGTGGAGGTTCTAGAGGAGTCGCATGCTGTATTGACGAATCACCAGATCCAAGTGGTTAGCCGCCTATCCTCTGTACAAAGTAATCTCAATGCTTTATACAGTGCAGTGGAGGATCAAGAAAATCTCGGAAGACGCAACAACTTGCGTTTCCGCGGTATCCCAGAATCGGTCACCACAAGCGATATCTCGCAGACAATCGTCCAAGTTTGCCTTTCCTTACTGGGCCCGGATTCTGCACACGAGGTAATCCTGGAAAGGGCACATAGAGCCCTCCGCCCTAAGCCAGCACCAACGCCCCCCCCCAGGGATATCATATGCAAATTTCTAAGTTTCCAGGTTAAGGAAGCCATCCTCTCCAAAGCGCGAGCCACCAGAGATCTAGCTTGGGACGGTTTTGAAATCGCTATCTTTCAGGACCTGGCCCAGTCCACTCTGAGAAAGAGAAGAATCCTGAAGCCTTTGACGGACTGGCTCAGGTCCCACAATATTCAATATAGATGGTCCTTCCCCTTCGGTCTGTCCTTTTTTCATGAAGGTCGCAGGATGAATATCACCTCATACACAGATTTGGACCAAGCCTATGTTCAGCTTAACATAGCCCCCTTAGGAATCCAAAACTGGGACGTTATCCAGGACCTTGCACTCCTCCCGGATCTGCCGGCCCCCATCCCGTGGGAGAAACAACGTACCCCCAAGAACGCCAGAGCCAGAAGAGATCCTTCTTTCTCCACTCCGAGGAGGCTTACCATGGAAGACTGAGAATAACACTTGCCTGTCCTAGCACTTATAGTGGTAATATAACATCCACCTGATTAGCGGTAAATGTAAGACACATGCTAATTTTTCCTATTCTTCTCTTACCCATCCCCTTACCCATCTATCTCCATATATTTCTCCGCTGTCCTTTGATACATGTGCTCTCTTACACCTACTTCTCTTATTAGGTCTGACCATCTCTGTTATACTCACACGTGAAATTTTCAGGTCTGGCCATACATCCTGGCATAGGGTGATGTCTATAGTTACTAAATTTCCCCCCTTACATCTATACACTGGAATCTAAAGTGTTATTACTGTTCTACATTATTATGTGGTTTTCCTTTTTCTCATACTTTATGAGATTTGTTTTACTTTCTCGTTATGTGGATGTCTCCTTACATTTATTATGTTTATTTACCTGCCAAAATGCTACATACATACATCTAAACTGTTTTACAGCGGAAGTACAATTTACTGAGCCTTGTTGGTTTACATACCATATATGGATCCAGGGTCCTCAGTGGCCCCACGTTCAAACTGGTGCGAAATGGCTGATCTAACAATTGCATCCTTTAATGTTAAAGGATTTAATGCCCCCTCCAAGAGGTGTCAAATCTTCTCATTACTTAAAAAGAAAGACACCGCTATACTATTTTTCCATTTTAAATTTAACCGATACCCTGATCTTTCCCGCTCCAGCTTCCCAACGTGGTTCCATTGTGGCTCAGGCTCCTCCTCTTCCAAGGGAGTCAGTATTGGTTTCAGCAAGAATACTGTTTTCCAATACTCCTCACACATTCAAGACGCTGAGGGAAGATATATAATGTTAAAAGGCTCTATAGCTAACCGTATTTACACACTAATCAACATCTATGCCCCCAATGTCGACCAGGCATCTTGGTTCGACTCTATTTGTCCTATCATAGAGTCTTTCCAGGAAGGCATTGTTGTCATGGGAGGCGACTTTAACGTGGCCTTGAACCCATCCCTAGACTCCTCATCTAAAAAGTCTGCCCTCTCCCAAAAGAAACTTAACTCCATAAATAAAATTATTTTTGATCTGAGCCTGGTGGACACATGGAGAACCTTTAACCCCTTTGAAAGAGATTTTACTTTCTTCTCTAATGTCCACGGTTCATACCAGAGACTAGATTATTTATTTATTTATAAATCTCACCTCCAACCTTGCTCCAACGCCATTCACCACGCTACCAAGCTATCTCACCCATTAGTCCTTCTCAGCACCGACGCCGAAAAAGCGTTTGATAGGATTAGCTGGGATTTTCTACGCCTTACGCTGTCCAAATTTGGTTTTCCAACACCTTTTATAGAAGCAGTCTTCTCTATGTATTCCAACGCCTCGGCGTCGGTGCTGGTGAATGAAACAACCTCCCCCCCTTTCTCCATTAGAAACGGCACGCGCCAAGGGTGTCCACTTTCCCCTCTGGTTTTCGTACTTTCTATGGAACCACTTCTTCAAGTTTTCCGTCAGAGTGAAGAAATTAGAGGCATTAAGCTTGGAGACCATGAACACAAAGTCGCAGCATTTGCGGACGACCTGTTGCTCCTTACATCCAATCCTAAAACATCCCTCCCCGTAATTTATGATATCTTTGAAAAAATTAGTCCCCTCTCGAACCTTAAAATAAATATGAAAAAATCTCATATTTTAAGTTTAGGCCTAAACTCCCGCAATAAAGCTGACTTAGCAGCTCACTCCCCGTTCAATTGGGATACTCCCCACATCACTTACTTAGGCATTAAAATTAGCACTGACCTTTCCAAATTATTTCATCTCAACTTCCTCCCTTTATTAAAATCCATGCAAGAGCAATTAAATACCCTCCACCCACAAACTTTATCCTGGTTTGGCCGGAAGAACATATTTACCTCCCTAGTCCTCCCTAAACTTAACTATTTACAACAAGTCCTCCCTCTTCCAATACCTAAATCCTTTTTTCAAGCCTTAAACAAAGAAATCAGGTCGTTCATATGGAGCCGTAAGAAAGCTCGCATCAGTTTCGCTACCCTACAGAACCCCAAATTCTCCGGGGGTATCAACCTCCCAAACCCCTCACTTTATAATTCAGCAATATTATTAACCAGAGTGGTGGATTGGCTCAGAGATCCTATCTATAAGTTTTGGCCCAGGATGGAGGCGGCAATGGCTAAGATCTCTTTCAGAACCCTCCTCATACTGCCCCAACAGGACCGATCCAAGTTTAAAACCTTCAGCCCTACTATTACTGCCACTCTTGAAGCCTGGAACAAATTCCAAAACTCGGCTCATGGGATCCCTTTGCCCTCGCCCTTAACTCAATTTAGAGACTTAATAGATTTAGCCACACCTGAATTGAAACAAAGTCTCCCCATACAGATCCGTAAATCGGTAACCCCTGTGCTCTCCCTCTTTGAGGAATATGGGAATGTGATTCACAAAACCCACTTTGACTCACTCTTCCCAGAAGCTAAACCCTTTCCCTCTCTATATTCATACATATCTGCCAACCTAACAAAATGGGTCCCCTATCAGGCATTATTAAGACCTCTTACATGGTTCGAAAGTCTGATTGATTCTAAACATCCCCCAAGTAGGTTGATCTCCCAGCTATACAGAAGACTGAATAGCCCTATATGCCCCCCTAAATTATCTTTCATTGGAGCCTGGGAAAAAGACCTGAATATCTCACTCTCTACTGATGATCAACTGAAGCTTTTTAAAGAACCCCATAAATCCTCTAGATGCGTTAGGATTCAGGAAAATGGGTACAAAATTCTGTCCAGGTGGTATAAAACACCTGATATCACCTGTAGGTATAGCTCTACTGGATCTGATGCTTGCTGGAGGTGTGGCGGGGGGGTAGGGAAATTTTTCCATATTTGGTGGTCTTGCCCACTACTGCAAAAGTGGTGGTCTATGATCTTCAAACAATGTAACTCAGTTTGCAAAACTGCAATTCCGCCCTCGCCTCAATTAGCCTTATTAGGCCTTCCCTTCCCCCACACTACCACAGTCATCACTCCACTGTTTAAAAAACTGCTTTCAGCAGCTCGCCTCCTAATCCCCAGATTTTGGCTATTGCCAGATCTCCCTCCACTGGATTTCTGGATAAACAAAGTGGACTCCATCTACAGGTTCGAAGATATGTCCGCCTGGGAAAATCACTCCCATAATAAGTTTGAAGCCCTTTGGAAACCATGGGCGCAATTCAGAAACTTCAAAGAGGCTTATTAAAAGTAATTGTAAAGGGAAAATAAACACAAATGTACAACCACACTTAAGAATATAATGGCGGTTTTAGACTTTATCATAGACATGATGCGAATGCTAAATAATTTGAAATGTATGTGAACTGACATCCACAATGTTAACTGTGTTAACTGTGTTAACCTTTTGTAGTTATTCTATTGATGACTAAACAGTACTTCACAATGTACCTATTGATGAGAAATTTCTGTACTGTAATTTTACATCTTTAATAAAGCTTTTGAAAAAAAAAAAAAAAAAAAAAAAAAAAAAGGCCTTGGGGCCCGGCAGCTATGAAGGCCTATGAGGCTGGGTCTCATAGGCAAACTATCAGTAGAGGTGCACTGGGTATCAAAGTTTTCAATACCCAATCGATACTTTTAGACCCGGATCGATACGATACCGGGTCTTACTATTTAACAGATACTAGGCAGCAGCGCAGCCTAGTATCTGTTAGAGAACATGGCAGCCGCTGCTCTCAGTGCATGCCATGTTCTCCTAAGCAGCACAGCGGAGAAGGAGGCAGTCCCTCCCCCCTGTGCCGCTGCCACCAACGGGAGTTTAGTACTGCAGAGGAGGGGAGGGACTGTGTTCACTGTGCCACCAATGAATATAATTAACACATTCATTTAAGTGTAGGCAGTGGGTGTCGGCGGCGGTATCACATACCCGGCACCCGCCCTCTATGACAGGGAGCTGTGATCCCCAGGCAATTGACCCCTCAGGTGCCGCACCTGAGGGGTTAATTGCCTCCGTGCCCCCCCCAGTATTATAACTATTATAATCATTGGTGGCGCAGTGGCCACAGGCGGCATCCCCCCTCTTATTGTTATATTCATTGACAGTGTCCACAGGGTCCGCTCCCCTCCTCTTCATTGGTGGTGCAGTGGCAGTTCTGATGGAAGCCCCAGCAGTGCAATCACGGGGCCTTGATCGGTTACCATGGTAGCCAGGACGCTACTGAAGCCCAGGCTGCCATGGTAAGCTCCCTGCTGCTGTGTGCACAAAGCACAGGGCAGCAGGGACAGTGTGAAGTCCTATTCACCCTATTAGGGTGAATAGGACAAGGGATTAAAAGATCCCAGGGTCTATCCCCTAAGGGGGCTAATAAATAGTAAGTAAAAAAAAAAAACACCAAACTACTAAAAGTTTAAATTGCCCCCTTTCCCAATTTTACATATAAAATATATAAACAATAAAAAAAAAAAATATTACATATCGCCCGAAAAAGTGCGAACTATTAAAATATAGAAAAAATTTCTCTTATGCGGTGAACACCGTAACAGAAAAAAATTAAAACCGCACGATTCACCATTTTTTTGTCACCTTGTCCCCCCAAAAAATAGGATAGGACTTTTCTATCATGGGCCGTTTCATAAAATGCAGAATGCACGCGTTTTTTTGTGGGTTTTTTTTCCACGTGGTATCAAATGGTATTGATTATCGCAATACTTTTTATGGTATCGAAATTGAATCAATCGATCATTTTGGTATCGTGACAACCCTAACTATCAGTATACTACACTGTGTAATACACTGCTAGTCACTGCAGTATGTGAGAGATAGGTTTTATTTCTCACTATATAATGCAACCATTCTGTAGTACAGAATATGAGAGCCTCATGTGCATTCCTTTGTCTTAAGGACACTAAGGGAGGGGGAATTAGGTTGCCATTTTCAGATCTACCTATGAACTCAGAGTTGAAGTTGCTAGAACAACTTCCTTCAAGTTAATGAGCCAATAGACTTTTCTTAAGGAATACCCCTTTTGTGATGTCATGTCTGCTATTTAAGTGAATGTAACCTGAATAAAGCTCTCTTGTTCTGGCTCAGGGGAATGAGAAGATGCTTTCATGAAACCAACTTGTGTGCCTGGTCTCATTATGAATTTATATGCCAGCAGCGCCGGATAGTGGTCTGATATTTTTATGATTTTCTGCATACTTACTTTCCTGGAACTACCGAGACAGGAAGAGGCCCAGGCAGCATTCCCTGATGCTGGTGAGGATAGATACCAGCTAAGGCATATACAGCTGTTGTGACTCCTCACAACAGAATCCGGTAAGTGAAATACGTACCACAATACTATATTATCTATAAGGTGGTACCACACATGAGGCGCTGTGTTTTTTGTCTTTTTTCTTGTCCCTCATTATGAAAGCAGTATGGAGCGCTCATACTTATACTTCTAATTGATTTGGCACCACACAAAGAAGATGAGAATCGCATGAATTACGATAACAATTTGGCGTCCCTGGGTGGGCAGACAGCTTGCGTAACTTCCGATTCAAACGACACGAGAGCGACTTAAATGGAACCATCAGACCAGTTCACACGCTAGTGAAGTAAGAAAGCTTTATTTCTTAAAAGTCTCCTTTGAAACTTTTGATTTTGTGGGTTCTCAAGAGTTGAATTGGTGTAATAGCGATAGAAGGGTTCAAATTATAGCTGATCTGTCCTTTAGAACAAAAGACCCCATTTGAATATTCCTTCTTTGTGTGGTAGGATTTGCTGGAACTAAGAGGGAATTGATAGCTGAGTCGGATATCCGTGACATAGAATTGGACCTAAGCCAAGCTCTGACAAGAGTTTTGGGGATTCATGAGTAGTGACCAAGGGTCCTCATGATGGGAATTGAGTAGGATTAATGCCGATTACGGGCATGACTAGGATTAACACCAATTGCATAATAGTGTGTGTACCCTAATTAGGTTAGATAGCAGCTGAATATCTTTAAAACTGTGTGTTCCGTAGGATAAGATATTGCTTGAATATGCTCAAGACTGTATGAGTCCCGAAGGGTTGATAACGGCTGCATATCTTTAGGACTGTGTGTCACTTTTAGGAAGAAAAATAAGCAATTGGCAGTTACAAAGATTTTGTATCCCTACGGAGGTGAATAGGACCAAGGATCTTCACCAAAGGGATTGTGGGTTCGGTAGTGATTAGATATAGTAATCAGAGACCGTTTGATCTGTGTGTAACCACAAAATGGGGCAATTCTAATGTTACAGGATATAATGAGATGTTAACAGCGGCTCAGCAAATGCAAGAAAGAGAGGAAAACCTTTCAGTTAGAAAGTTGAAAGCATTTTTTTTTGTGATACTGTGTAACAGAGATATCCGGTATTATCTGGAAATACACAGTATTGTGTAAGAGTTCCCCTAGAGGCTGCAAGTGCAGTAGGAGATAGATTAAATTAAAGTTTGTGGATAAGTGTATTGAAGTAAAAGGAAAGTTGATTAAAGGGTAATAGGCTGGTGCAAACTGAGTTATGGTGAAAATGGTCTATGAAAGTGATTGATAGAAGTTGAAGTTGGAGAAATGAAATGAGCAGCATTTATATTGCAAGATGGAGGATTCCCATAGAGAACTAAGAAAAAACCATGTGGCATCCCATCCCCCTTTCTCAAAATCTGCTGAAACCCACATTGGTTAATCTGTGTCTTGTAGTTCCACAAAAAGTCCTATTGTTCCTTCTGTCAGCCCCTCCTCTGCACTCTGCTTTGGAATGTGCTACTTTCCAACAGGAACACCTACTACCGTGCTTTCTGCTCCTTCTATTCCTTCCTTTCCATCCTCCTATTGTGCTCTAGTAAAGTCTCCCCCTCAGGAATTTAACCCACCTTATGGTGGGGGCTGGTAATTGGTAATGCATCTGCAGACTGTGAAGATACTAACGTGTGTTTTCTATAGCTCTTCCAGACAGGGCTCCATTCATGTTATGGGTCCCACTATTGGATTAGATTCGATGATATCTGCAAATAACCTTTCCCAATTGTATGTTCCACTAGTTTAAAATATACCTGCAGAGATTATTCCTATGATGCCAACTGGAAGTATCTCTGACCAATCCAGTCAATCTAAGGTTGCACCCATTCTAAGTCCTTATTCAGATATGAGTGATATTCAGTCACAGGAAAATGTGAGATTTCTAGCACCATTTTATTATCTATGAAATCTGCTGCACCCAGTATCCCCAGTAGTAACATTAATTTTACTTACCTATGCTGTTTTATAGAGAATAAGTTAAAATATGGAGTTTTCTCATGTTGTTAGGGAGATTTAGAAGGTTTAGTCTATTGTTGAGCTGGAGATTCATCCTCTCAAGATTGTAGCTTTAAGAGGACCTTTAAATAGAATAAAACATCTAAACTAACTATACAGACATGTAGAGCGGCGCCCAGGGATCCCCCTGCATTTACTATTACACCTGGGCGCTGCTCCGTTCTCCCGTTATAGCCTCCGGTATCTTCATAGTTAGGCTCCACCCAGGGAAATCTGCCGGCATCTCATTCTCCCATGCTGTAGCGCTGGCCAATCGCAGCGCTCAGCTCATAGCCTGAGAGGCTTTTTTTTTCTCTCAGGCTATGAGCTGAGCGCTGCAATTGGCCAGCGCTACAGCATGGGAGAAAGAGACGCCGGCAAGTTCCCCTGGGTGGAGCCTAACTATGAAGATACCGGAGGCTATACCGGGAGAACGGAGCGGCGCCCAGGTATAATAGTAAGTGCAGGGGGATCCCTGGGCGCCGCTCTCCATGTCTGTATAGTTAGTTTAGATGTTTTATTCTAGTGAAAGGTCCTCTTTAAGTGGTGGAGAAATCTGTTACATTGTCTGAATATGCATCAGGACAGGGCAAAGAGTGTGGAGAAAGTTTTCACTAGACTCCAGAAAAGTTGGGTGGATTTGGGCTTTGAACATACCTTAGATATGCATGAGAAAATCTTAAGTGTTGCCTTTGTGGATGGTCTTAAAGGGTTTCTGTCATGAGATATTACGTTATGTTGCTGACTGACATTAGCGATGTACTAATGTCAGCAGTAAATAACAGCATGCTTAAAGGGGTATTCCCACTTCATTAAATAGGGTTACATTAAATCATTGCCCTCCACTGAACATTTCTTATAATACATGTAATAAAAAAAAAACATACCATTCAGCCTAAAAATGCTCCTTTCACTCCCCTGTGTTTGTGCTGGTATCCCATGGATACGGCCACATCTCGCCGGTCGCATCCATGCCGCACTTGCGCACTGGTTTCTATTGTGATCCTCTCATTCACACTGTGAGCGCACACGAGTGAAACAGCTCAGTCAGATTAGCATAGAGGCAGCAGCAGGCAGTGTAATAGTAGCCGACAGTGGAAGCTAGCCCCGCCCCTGCCCGCCTTCCAACCAATCAGAGGCAACCAGCAGTCCAGCACTGACTCACAGCACAGGTGGAGTCGCAGGTACTCAGAGAATCGTCTGAGTTTATTAGGGCTCTTTCACACTTGCGTTGTCCGGATCCGGCGTGTACTCCATTTGCCGGAATTACACGCCGGATCCGGAAAAACGCAAGTGAACTGAAAGCATTTGAAGACGGATCCGTCTTCAAAATGCGTTCAGTGTTACTATGGCACCCAGGACGCTATTAAAGTCCTGGCTGCCATAGTAGTAGTGGGGAGCGGGGGAGCAGTATACTTACAGTCCGTGCGGCTCTCGGGGCGCTCCAGAATGACGTCAGAGCGCCCCATGCGCATGGATGACGTGTCCATGTGATCACGTCATCCATGAGCGTGGGGCGCCCTGACGTCACTCTGGAGCGCCCGGGGAGCCGCGCGGACGGTAAGTATACTGCTCCCCCGCTCCCCACTACACTTTACCATGGCTGCCAGGACTTTAGCGTCCTGGTAGCCATGGTAACCATTCAGAAAAAGCTAAAGGTCAAATCCGGCAATGCACCGAAATGACGTTTAGCTTAAGGCCGGATCCGGATTAATGCCTTTCAATGGGCATTAATTCCGGATCCGGCCTTGCGGCAAGTGTTCAGGATTTTTGGCCGGAGCAAAAAGCGCAGCATGCTGCGGTATTTTCTCCGGCCAAAAAACGTTCCGGTCCGGAACTGAAGACATCCTGATGCATCCTGAACGGATTTCTCTCCATTCAGAATGCATTAGGATAAAACTGATCAGGATTCTTCCGGCATAGAGCCCCGACGACGGAACTCTATGCCGGAAGAAAAGAACGCAAGTGTGATAGAGCCCTTAGTTAAAAGAATCGAATGAGTCAGAGACGTGTCACTGTCCGAGTCCCTGCCAGGCTTCCTGGGGGGTGGTTGTATAGTATTGCATGTAGCAGTGCTGTGTGTGTATAGGGTGCTATAGGGGGGGTATAATATTGCATGTAGCAGAGCTGTGTGTGTATAGGGTGCTATAGGGGGTATAGTATTGCATGTAGCAGAGCTGTGTGTGTATAGGGTGCTATAGGGGGTATAGTATTGCATGTGGCAGAGCTGTGTGTGTATAGGGTGCTATAGGGGGGTATAGTATTGCATGTAGCAGAGCTGTGTGTGTATAGGGTGCTATAGGGGGTATAGTATTGCATGTAGCAGAGCTGTGTGTGTATAGGGTGCTATAGGGGGGTATAGTATTGCATGTAGCAGAGCTGTGTGTGTATAGGGTGCTATAGGGGGTATAGTATTGCATGTAGCAGAGCTGTGTGTGTATAGGGTGCTATAGGGGGGTATAGAAATTGCATGTAGCAGAGCTGTGTGTGTATAGGGTGCTATGGGGGGTATAGTATTGCATGTAGCAGAGCTGTGTGTGTATAGGGTGCTATAGGGGGGGTATAGTATTACATGTAGCAGAGCTGTGTGTGTATAGGGTGCTATAGGGGGTATAATATTGCATGTAGCAGAGCTGTGTGTGTATAGGGTGCTATAGGGGGGTATAGTATTGTATGTAGCAGAGCTGTGTGTGTATAGGGTGCAATAGGGGGTATAATATTGCATGTAGCAGAGCTGTGTGTGTATAGGGTGCTATAGGGGGGTATAGTATTGCATGTAGCAGAGCTGTGTGTGTATAGGGTGCTATGGGGGGTATAGTATTGCATGTAGCAGAGCTGTGTTTGTGTATAGGGTGCTATAGGGGGGTATAGTATTGCATGTAGCAGAGCTGTGTGTGTATAGGGTGCTATGGGGGGGTATAATATTACATGTAGCAGAGCTGTGTGTGTATAGGGTGCTATAGGGGGGTATAGTATTGCATGTAGCAGAGCTGTGTGTGTATAAGGTGCTATAGGGAGGTATAGTATTGCATGTAGCAGAGCTGTGTGTGTATAGGGTGCTATAGGGGGGGTATAGTATTGCATGTAGCAGAGCTGTGTGTGTATAGGGTGCTATGGTGGGTATAGTATTGCATGTAGCAGAGCTGTGTGTGTATAGGGTGCTATAGGGGGGGTATAGTATTACATGTAGCAGAGCTGTGTGTGTATAGGGTGCTATAGGGGGTATAATATTGCATGTAGCAGAGCTCTGTGTATAGGGTGCTATAGGGGGGTATAGTATTGCATGTAGCAGAGCTGTGTGTGTATAGGGTGCTATAGGGGGGGTATAATATTGCATGTAGCAGAGCTGTGTGTGTATAGGGTGCTATAGGGGGGTATAGTATTGCATGTAGCAGAGCTGTGTGTGTATAGGGTGCTATGGGGGGTATAGTATTGCATGTAGCAGAGCTGTGTTTGTGTATAGGGTGCTATAGGGGGGTATAGTATTGCATGTAGCAGAGCTGTGTGTGTATAGGGTGCTATGGGGGTATAGTATTGCATGTAGCAGTGCTGTGTGTGTGTGTATAGGGTGCTATAGGGGGACATAATATTGCATGTAGCAGTGCTGTGTGTGTATAGGGTGCTATAGGAGGGTATTGTATTGCATGTAGCAGAGCTGTGTGTGTATAGGGTGCTATAGGGGGGTATAGTATTGCATGTAGCAGAGCTGTGTGTGTATAGGGTGCTATAGGGGGTATAGTATTGCATGTAGCAGAGCTGTGTGTGTATAGGGTGCTTGCAGCAATGTAGCAGAGTAGGAAGCCTGGCAGGGACTCGGTGACAGGATTCTTTTAACTAATAAACTCTTAGACAATTATCTAAATACCTGCAATAACTATACAGTGTAATTACATCCCAGTCTGCTCCACTGCATTCACTGCAGCAGAGCTGTGTTTGCCAGGAGCAAGACCCTCCTGACCTTCGGTTCACTTGAGAGCCGACTCAGCAAGTGAACCGAAGATCCGATTCATGAATCTGTTCTTTTGAATGAACTGATTCAAATGAATCGATTCATGAAAAAGATCCGAACTTCCCATCTCCCAGAATGATGACTCATCCACATGAACAGCAGGCAAGGACTGAACTCTCAGGGTGAGTCATGAGGAGGTGTGGCCGGCCTTCACTCAACTGCCTGAGCCAAACCAGGAAGTTATCAGGACATCTACTGCTGGTAAGATTGAAAGAGCAAGATGGGAATACCCCTTTAATAACTCCCTGCCTGCCGCCGTTCTCTTAAAATAAAGACTTTTAAAATATGCTAATAAGCCTCTAGGTGCTATTAGGGTGTTGCTTCAGCACCTAGAGGTTCGGTCTACGCACACTTTGGCACACCCAGGTCCAGTTGATTGACTTTCAAGTTCTCCTCAGTGTCCCGTAAGCCCTCCATTTTGTCCCTCTATTTTGTTGAAGATGAACTGAACAAAGGCCTAAGGCAGGCGTGGCTGCCTATCAGTCCTCCCCATAAGAAGGGGGAAGGAAGACTTTGTATGTACTTGCCCACTTCCTCGCCCATGGGAGGAGCTACAAATGTTCAGCTCTTCAAGTGCAACGCCCATAGGGAATTAACAATCCAGAATCAAATGTAGGATCCCTATTATCTATACAATCCTTATCTTATTTCATTGCCTCATAGCAAACAAGTTCCATGATCTCTCATGGCTAAGTGTAGTATCACATGTGTAGGAGTAGATAGTAATGCAGTTCCTACTCCTCTCACCAACTGTTCACCGCCTTAAAGGTGCACAAATTTAGATCAGACTACTCTGCTGCCCCTGGAGGGGGGAGGGAGTAGTAGTGCCTTCGGGAGTAATAGTGCCTTCCCACCTCTAAAAATGGGAGTAGTAGTGCCTTCCCACCTCTAAAAATAATAATACAAATTCTAACTCACATGACTGTCTCCAATTAATAACCAAATTTTTGAGTTTCTGGTAGATAATTTCAGGCTCTTGGAAGATGGATCATCTCGGACAGGATAAGCTAAGCGAAGGGGCAGGGAAGTGGGCGTGGTTCCAGTGACTTGAAGCAAGGAGGCCGCTGCCTCTGTGACTTCAAGCCTGACTAGAGATGCGCGTCGGCAGGGGATTAAAGAACGTTTTTACAGCTTTTGCTTCATCTGCCTGCAGGAAGAAAATGATTGTTACAAACATGCTGCTGGCTACTCTAAGGTACTGCTGTCAGCTTGGGATGTTTGTTGGAGGTGACAGGTTCCATTTAATCTGATGTTGTCAAGAAAGAACCACTCTCTCCAGCAATGTTAGTGCAGGAGACAGAGCTGAAGACACTCGCTAAGGTTTGTAAGATGGCTGAGGGTAAGACTGCTAACATCAATATTAATCCAGGTATGCCTTCGGTATCACTCATTATTATGGTCTAATCTGGTGAAGCAGAGATTTTGTTTAATCCATGGGTATGCCCATCAATAATGAATGCTGAGTGTATGAAAGATGTTTGGTGCCCTAATGCTGCCTGAGAAGGTAAAGGCCAAGCTATTACCTGAAGTCTACACTAAGTGAAAATCTGTGTGATATGGGATGGCTTAGGACCAGTAGCCAAAGGTTTGTCTTTTTCAGATACGGGCTACAAAGGCTGAAAGGAAACATCAAAGGATAAAGGTAGAAGTGATGATTGAGAATGGACTCTGGAGGGTTGGTAAGAAACTCTTCTTTCAGAGGGCACTCTACCTAAAGAGGATGGATTTAGAACATGAGCAAATCAAGAGAGAGAAAATGTGATTGGGTTCTGTGGCAGATGGCTCCTGGGTTAAACAATGTTGCCACTAGGTTAGTTGAAGGTGAATGTTGTAATAATGATGGGAGAACTATGGGAGTTCCGGGAAGGCATATGCCAAGGTCATCTTACCCATTTCAGAGACTGCGGATTGACTACATTCAGAACAAAGGTGGAACAGTGTGAATATGTCTGTGTCTGTATTGATCTCTTTCCAGGATATTCAGAGATTTGGCCTGTAGCAAAGGCTACAGCTAAAAGACACTGACTGAGGTAAGAGTACCTACCCCTGGGGCTTTTCTCCATCTGGTACACACCTAACCGGAAGATAGGCCTAAGTCCTTATGAAGTACTCTTTGGGAATGCCCCTAGATTAGGTCTCTATTTTCCCCAACAGCTCCAGAGATGCAGCATAGTAGTTTTCAAATTATGTTGTCTGTTGCACAAATTGATTGTCTAACGTGTATTTCCAATTTTTTGTTGTTTTTTAGAATCCAGACTGTATAGAAGCAATTCATTCTTTACAATCAGGAGATTGGGTAGTGGTGAAACGAGAGACATGCGGAAAGTCCTAGAGCTACGGTTTGAAGATCTACATCAAGTCCTGATAACTACTGCTGTCGAATTGGAAGGAGAGCCTGATTGGATCTATGTCTCATATTGCAATCAAGTGCCAGGACGATAAGAGCCATAATGTTTTTGCATGTCGTATTGTTTGTTTCATATTGTACAAGGGGGAAATCACAGTCAAATCCAATTCCAACGGTGTTATATTATCAAGATGAGTCAGGAACAACTAAGTTGACTTTTGCAGTATAGTGGTCTGTAAGACAGATGACAGGTAGGACACTTGGTTTTGGTCTGATAAGTACATTTGTGTGACTGGAACTGACCCAGTCTATGGTAATTGTGTTTAGATATGACCACAAGTGTTGGGAATGTAAACCAGTGGAAACTACCTCTAGAGTCAGTAAAGGTGAAGGTTTGTCGCAAAGGTTGACTGTCCTAAAGGGAACACCACCAAACAGTTGTAAACATAATGAGTGTAATCCTCTGTTCATGTCCATTAGAAATCCTATCCAACAGGTTTCGGGGATATATGTTTTAGGAACTTGTGTAAGTGACAGATCCCGCTAGGCGAATTTAGAATGCTGGTAAGGGAAAAACCTCAAAGTTCAGTTGCATCTGTGGCTCCTACATCCTTACCTATAATTGGCATTAAATATTTGGACAATTTAAAAATATGAAGATAAACTGGCCTTAGAGACAGGATTTTATGCAGGAAAGCCCTTTGGTGTTTTCCCTCCAGGATATTGTTCTTACATAATTCAGCTGAATAAGACAAGAAGTGACTCTGATAGTTCCTGACAGTTGGTTTATCAACCAAAATTATGAAAACGCAGATATCTGGTGATTGTGTAGAGATTTGAAACTCCGACCCAAGATGCAGGTACAATGAAGTGGCCAATGTACCCTGATCAAGTACTGATGCCATTTGTTCTATTCTTAGGCTACTTTCACACTTGCGGCAGTGTGATCCGGCGGGCAGTTCCGTCGTCGGATGCGGATCCGTCTCACAAATGCATTGCAAGGACGGATCCGTCTCTCCGCTTGTCATGTGGACAGACGGATCCGTCTTGTAAATTTTTTCACATTTTTACCGGTCTGCGCATGCGCAAGCCGGAAGGACGGATCCGGCATTCCGGTATTTAGAATGCCGGATCCGGCGCTAATACATTTCTATGGGAAAAAATGCCAGATCCGGCATTCAGGCAAGTCTTCAGTTTTTTTCGCCGGAGAGAAAACCGTAGTATGCTGCGGTTTTCTCTTTTGCCTGATCAGTCAAAACGACTGAACTGAAGACATCCTGATACAAACTGAACGGATTAGGGCTCTTTCACACCTGCGTTATTGTCTTCCGGCATAGAGTTCCGTCGTCGGGGCTCTATGCCGGAAGAATCCTGATCAGGATTATCCTAATGCATTCTGAATGGAGAGTAATCCGTTCAGGATGCATCAGGATGTCTTCAGTTCCGGTACGGAACGTTTGTTGGCCGGAGAAAATACCGCAGCATGCTGCGCTTTTTGCTCCGGCCAAAAATCCGGAACACTTGCCGCAAGGCCGGATCCGGAATTAATGCCCATTGGAAGGCATTGATCCGGATCCGGCCTTAAGCTAAACGTCGTTTCGGCGCATTGCCGGAGCCGACATTTAGCTTTTTCAGAGTGGTTACCATGGCTCCCGGGACGCTAAAGTCCTGACAGCCATGGTAAGTGTAGCGGGGAGCGGGGGAGCAGTGTACTTACCGTCCGTGCGGCTCCCCGGGCGCTCCAGAGTGACGTCAGGGCGCCCCAAGCGCATGGATCACGTGATCGCATGGATCACGTCATCCATGCGCATGGGGCGCTCTGACGTCATTCTGGAGCGCCCCGGGAGCCGCACGGACTGTAAGTATACCGCTCCCCCGCTCCCCGCTCCTACTATGGCAACCAGGACTTTAATAGCGTCCTGGCTGTCATAGTAACACTGAAAGCATTTGGAAGACGGTTCCGTCTTCAAATGCTTTCAGTACACTTGCGTTTTTCCGGATCCGGAGTGTAATTCCGGCAAGTGGAGTACACGCCGGATCCGGACAACGCAAGTGTGAAAGAGGCCTTACTCTCCATTCAGAATGCATGGGGATAAAACTGATCATATAAAGCCCCTGTGACGGAACTCTATGCCGGAAAAGAAAAACACAAGTGTGAAAGTACCCTTAGAAATTTAAAAGCAAAACACTTTTTGAGGACCAGTTCAGGTCTGAAGTCACTTTGTGAGGCTTACATAATAGAAACCACCCAAAAATGACCCAATTTTAGAAACTACACCCTCAAGGTATTCAAAACTGATTTTAAAAACTATGTTAACCCTTTAGGTGTTCCACAAGAATTAATGGAAAATGGAGATGAAATTTCAGAATTGCACTTTTTGGGCAGATTTTCCATTTTAATAATGTTTTTTCCACTAACAAAGCAAGGGTTAACAGGCAAACAAAACTCAATATTTATTGCCCTGATTCTGTAGTTTACAGAAACACTACTCCTACAACAACTGAACAAATATCTCCTATTAATAATGAAAAGTACTCGCATTTATTATCAGGCAAAAATCTTTATTAATGGTAAAATATATGAGACACGATGAAAACAAAAAGGAGGTGGTGGCCACAAGACCGCCTCACCCCCAACACCTGGTAGTAGAGACCACACTAGAGAAGCTCAGGTCATGAGTCAACAAGGATAATGGTATAATATCCACAGGTAATAGTTGTGCCTGCAGCCCAAATGACACACAGTAGGAACTGGTGCACCAGTACAGATTACAATCACAAACATGTGCTGCATACATACAATGTATAGGGGTCAGATGGCCCCAAAGAAAGGTCCGGTCACCAGTAACACAAATGTGATGGTGGATCCGTACCCCAGAGTATGTATAAGCTGCATAGCATTATAACATGTAACTTAAAATGACCAGAATCATTTACCCATAGTGGACTGTTTGACCAAGGTTCTCAGTACAGAAGTACTATTCTTAAACTGCTGTACGGGCACACGGCATTGCACAGAAGGAAAGAAACGCAATATGATTTTTGGAAAGCAGATTTTATTGGGATAATTTTAAGCTGCCATGTCACATTTGAAGACCCCCTGATGCACCCCTAGAGTAGAAATTACCCTATTTTGGAAACTACGGGATAAGGTGGAAATTTTGTTGGTACTATTTTAGGGTACATATGATTTTTGGTTGCTCGATATTACACATATCAAAAAATAGCTGTTTTGGCACCGGTTATATTTTTTGTTATTTACAATGTTCATCTGACAGGTTAGATTATGTGGTATCATGTGGTTTTGTTACGGACGCTTCGATACCTAATATGTATACTTTTTATTTATTTATTTATTTATTTATTTATGTGTTACACAATAACAGCATTTTTGAATAAAAAAAAAATCATGTTTCAGTGTCTCTATATTCTGAGAGGGTAGGGTCTCATTTTTTGAGGGATGAGATGACGGTTTAATTGGTACTATTTTAGGGTGGGTATAACTTTTTGATGGCTTGGTATTACACTTTTTGTGATGTAAGATGACAAAAAATGGCTTTTTTGACAGTTTTTTTTTTTTTTTTAAAGGTGTTCATCTGAGGGGTTAGGTCATGTGATATTTATATAGAGCAGGTCATTACAAACGTGGCAAAACCTAATATGTCTACATTTTTTATTTAAAAAGTTCTGCACAATGATATCATTTTTGAAACAAAAAAAATCATGTTTTAGTGGCTCCATAGTCTAAGAGCCATAGTTTTAAAATTTTTGGGCGATTGTCTTAGGTAGGGGCTCATTTTTTGCGGGATGATGTGAGGATTAGATTGGTATTATTGTGGGGCATATGCCTTTTTGATCGCTTGGTGTTGCACTTTTAGTGATGTAAGGTGACCAAAAAATTTTTTTTTAGCACAGTTTTTTTTTTTTTTTAAGGTGTTCATCTGAGGGTTTAGGCCATGTGATATATTTGTAGAGCTGGTGCATACGGACGCGGCGATACCTAATATGTCCTATTTTTATTTTAAAACAATTTTTGACTTTATTTTGGCAAAAAGGCGCTTTTTTTACTTGAAACTTAAAATTTTTGTTTTAAAAAGGAGATTTTTTTGTGAAACTCAGCTGTAAAATCTTTTTCTCATCTTTTCCATTGGGGGACACAGACAATGGGTATAGCTCAAGCCACGACTAGGAGGAGACACTATGCAAATAAGAAAAAACAGCTCCTCCTCCACTGGCTATACCCCTATGCTCCAACAGGAGGACATCAGTGCGTGCAAAAGCAGTAGGAGAAGGAGACAAAAAACAAATATTAATAAAGAAAACAGAACCGAGGAATACAGCCATCAGGCCATAAACCATAAGGTCCCAATAGAATAGAACCAACCCCTCCTGTAACAGACAAGAATGGGTGGGAGCTGTGTCCCCCAATGGAAAAGATGAGAAAAAGATTTTACAGGTGAGTTTCATAAAAAATCTCCTTTTCTCGCCCATTCCATTGGGGGACACAGACCATGGGACGTCCTAGAGCAGTCCATGGGATGGGAAGACCAACACCTCCAGAGGGAAATGTCCAACGGTTAAACAGGAACCACAGCCTGCAATACCTTGCGCCCTAGGGCAGCATCAGCCGATGCCAGAGAGTGCAGCTGGTAGAACTTGGTAAAAGGTATGTAAGGACGACCAGGTGGCCGCCTTACAAAGTTGTGATGTAGAGGCTCGATTGCGCCTAGCCCAGGAGGCCCCACCGCCCTGGTGGAGTGTGCGGTAACCCCCGCTAGGGGAAACCCTACCCTGGGACCAATAGGCCATGGCAATAGTCGACCAAATCCACTGAGCCACAGTGACCTTGGAGGTCGCCAGACCCTCACGAGGCCCCTCGAGAACCACAAAAAGGGAGTCTGAGCGGCGAAATGGGGCAGTAACCGACAGGTACACCCGCAAAACACGGACAACATCCAGAGAATGGAGAGCGCGCTCCTTGGGGTTCGCCGGAGCGGGGCAAAAAAAGAAGGGACTGGGCGCAGTACCACCTTATCCTTGTGGAAGACCAAAAAGGGGCTCCTTGGAGGAAAGGGCGTCAAGCTCCGATACCCTCCAGAAAGAGGTGATGGCCACCAAAAGACCACCTTCCAGGTGAGAAGACTCAGGGAAATGTCCCTCAGGGGCTCAAAGGAGCCGTCTGCAGAGAAGACAGAACCAGGTTCAGATCCAAGGGGGGGGGCAGGGGAGGGACATACGGAGGGACCGAATGGCCACCCCCTGTAGGAAGGTCCTCACCGGACCGAGCAGAGCCAGAGACCGCTGAAAAAAAATGGCCAGAACAGAGACCTGACCCTTCAGAGAGCTCAGGGATATTCCCATCTCAAGACCCAACTGGAGAAAAGAGAGGATCACCGGAACGGAGAAACGAAGGGGAAAAACACCTAACTTCTCGCAAAAAGGCAAGAAGGGCCTTCCAGGTACGATAGTATATCCGGGAGGAAGAAGGTTTCCTGGCTCTTATCATGGTCTTCACGACAGAGTCTGAGAAGCCCCTCTTCTTCAAGATGGAGGTCTCAACAGCCACGCCGTTAAACGAAGTGGCTGTAAAATCCGGTGGAAGAGCGGTCCTTGAGACAGCAGGTCCTCCCTGAGAGGAAGAGGCCAAGGAATGTCTGCCAGCATCCGAGTGACTTCCGAGAACCAGGTGCAGCGAGGCCAATCGGGGGCGATGAGTATGGTCGGGATCCCTTCCGCCGCAACCCTGAGAAGGGAGTGAGGCAGTGGTGGGAAGACATAGACAAGCGCGAAGTCTTGCCACGGAGACACCAGAGCGTCCACCCCGTACGCCTCCGGATCCCGAGCTCGGGCCAGGAACGTGGGAACCTTGTTGTTGAGCCTGGACGCCATCAGGTCCACGTCCGGGCGGCCCCAACCGCGACAGACGTCCTCGAATACGTCCGTATGCAGAGACCACTCTCCCGGATCCACCCTATTGCGGCCGAGAAAGTCTGCCGTCCAGTTTTCGACACCTGGGATGTACACTGCAGACAATATTGGAACATGAGCTTCCGCCCACTGGAGGATCCTTTTCACCTCTTGCATCACCGTCCTGAAGATTGATGTAGGCCACAACTGGGGCATTGTCCGACTGGACCCTTACCGGGAGACCCGCTAGGAGGGGGGGTCCAATGAGACAGAGAGAGGAAAATAGCTCTGAGCTCCAGTATGTTAATCGGAAGGTGGGCTCCCAGCTCTGACCACACCCCTGAACCGTCCGAGCCCGGAGAACGCCACCCCAACCCAGGAGACTGGCATCGGTGGTGACGACTGTCCAGGAGATTGGGAGGAAGGATCTCCCTGAAGCCAGATTCTGAGGGGAGAGCCACCACGGGAGTTCCATGCGAACCCGAGGAGGTAGGCGGATCTGAGAGTCCAGATCCCTTGATGTACTGTCCCAGAAGGACAGGATCGCCTGTTGCAGAGGCCGAGTATGAAACTGCGCAAAGGGAACAGCCTCGAAGAAGGCCACCATAAGCCCCAGAACCTGCATGCACTCCCTGATGGAGATACACAGAGAATGCAGAAGGCGAGATACCGACTCCCGTATCCGTGAGAGCTTGTAATCTGGAAGGAATACCCGGGCTGCAGTGGTGTCCAGAATCATCCCCTGGAAGGAGAGAGGACTTCGGGAAGTTGATCAGACAGCCGAACTGCTGCAGAGTCTGAAAACTGACCCTGATGCTGTCTTTGGCCTGGGGACGAGAGGGAGCCTTTACCAGTATGTCGTCCAGGTAGGGCAACAGAGATAATGACGGCCTCCAGAGGAACTGGGGCAACTACTCCCCGGACCAGAAGGGAAGAGACCGCTTGTAAAAGGGCCGAGGTTCGGGCCAGATCCCCCGGAACCCGAGAAGGGAAGAAACGTTCCGGAGGTCTGGAAGCGAATTCTATCTTGTAACCAGAAGTTAAAATTTTCAGGGTCCAGGTGTCTCGAACGTGAGCTCTCCAGACCTGCTGAAAGGAGAGCAGACGCCCCTTCAGGCGGAGAACTGCTTTGGAGCCGCGGGGCGGGCAGAACTCCCCTGGAATTGTGCCCGCGGACGCCAGGAAGGCTGAGGCTTAAAGGAAGGCTTCTTGCGGGAGTCCTGAGAGCCGCCGGAGAAGGGGGCTGTCTTGAAAGGACTGGTTTCTAGAGCCAAAGGGGCGAGTTCTGAAGGCACGCTTGGATCTAGATTGGGGAAGGTGTGTGCTCTTGCCCCCCGTAGCGTCAGAGATAATCTCGTTCAGCTTAGCACCGAAGAGCCTGGAGCCCGCAAAAGGGAGGTTAGTGAGGGAGTGCTTGGAGGAAGCGTCGGCATCTCAGACCTTCAACCAGACCGCGCTGCGTGACCGAGAGGGCCGAAATCCGCGCAAAGAGAGTGCTGAAGTCCAATGAGGCCTCACAGAGGAATGTTGTCGCTTGGGACATCTGGAGGGCGAAGTTCAGGGTGTCCGGCAGAGGTATCCGATGTCCTGATGATGGTGCTGCCACCACACCGAAAGCGCCCTGGCTACCCAGGCCGAGGTGAATGTGGGCCGCAGACCTGTGCCTGCCAGAGTGAAGATGGCTTTGGAAAGAGAGTCCAAATGCCTATCAACGGAGTCCTGTAGGGGAACCCGTCCAGGACTGGTATTGCCGAATTCTTAGCCAATCTGGCCACCGGCGGGTCGACCATAGGAGGAGAAGACCACTGCTGCACGTTATCTGCCGGGAAAAGATACAGAGTATCCATGCGCCTTGTGGCAGAAAAAACGGTGATTAGGGCACTCCGAGCCTTAGAAAGGATCTTGGCGACTCGCCATGAATGGGGAATGTGACTGCCTCTGGTGCGTCACCCCTTCTGGAGTGGAAAAGGGGGAATTCATGGCTACTAGTAGAAGGAGGTTCCCCCTGGATGTCAAAGGTGTCACGGAGCGCCGTAACCAAGTCTGCCACCATGGTGGAGAGCTTAGGTCGAGGGTTCCGGCTCCGTGTACTCGTCCGAGCCGGACCTTTCCCCTTCAGACCTGTAACCCCTGCGAGGGGGAGAGGCTGAACACGACTCCAGGCGAGGGGGGAAAGCAGAGTCATCCGAGGAGGGATGCTGCTGCGTACGCTGCCTGTTAACGGTCGAGCGTCCTCTGTGGGGGGCACCGCGAGGTGGAGTGGTGCTAACCACAGGCACCGCAGGCGATGGATCCATGGCCGCCCTGCGTTCCATAAAGGCCGTGGCCACGCGCAAGACTTGGGCCAAGTCCCCGGCCACCATAGCTATGGCAGAGGCCCAGGGGGGCTCCGAAGGGGCGGAGGAGGGACTGGGCTGGTTTGATGGAGGGGGAGGAGAAGGTGGATGATCCTATCCCGAGGCAGGGCAAGAGTCACAGGAGCCTGTAAACGATAGTGGCAAGCAGCAGACCTTACAGGATCCCATTGGGACCTGAGGTGTCGCTTTATATTTTTGGAGGGCCCCCGGACTTGGCATGACGGCGGCAATCCGTCATGCCAAACTTATATTGCGATATATGAAAATATAATTGTGTTACTTACATTGATCCAGCAGTTTATTCAAAAAACAAAGTTTTATCATATGCAAATTTGGTCTCTACCAGCAAGTAGGGCGGCTACTTGCTGGTAGCTGCTGCAGAAATCAGCCCCCTCGTCGTGTTGATTGACAGGGCCAACCAGGATCTCCTCCTCCGGCCAGCCCTGTCGGCATTTCAAAAATCGCGCGCCTGTGTTGATTCGGCGCAGGCGCTCTGAGATGAGGAGGCTCGTCTCCTCAGAACTCCCTCAGTGCGCCTGCGCCGATGACATCACCGAAATAGAAGACGTCATCGGCGCAGGCGCACTGAGGGAGTTCTGAGGAGGCGAGCCTCCTCATCTCAGAGCGCCTGCGCCGAATCAACACAGGCGCGCGATTTTTGAAATGCCGACAGGGCTGGCCGGAGGAGGAGATCCCGGCTGGCCGTGTCAATCAACAAGAGGAGGAGGCGGATTTCTGCAGCAGCTACCAGCAAGTAGCCGCCCTACTTGCTGGTAGAGACCGAATTTGCATATGATAAAACTTTGTTTTTTGAATAAACTGCTGGATCAATGTAAGTAACACAATTATATTTTCATATATCGCTATATAACTAATTTAACTAGCCCCAAAAAAAAAAAATCACTTTAGTGAGGTGACAGAAGCCCTTTAAGGTGAAATAAGGCTGTGTCCCTAAGGGGTTAAAGGGGTTATCCGAGTTATTTTTTTGTTCTATGTTCCTAACTAAGCAAATGTAACAGCTTTCCAATTAACTCACTTTATCTCCAGTGGCTGGTTTCTCAGATTTCACTGAGGGTCACATGACCTGTGATGTCAGCTTCTCTCCCTGCTCTGATAAAGGTCGTTTACAAGCCTGTAAACGAGACGTCACTGGCCACGCCCCCCTTCACTGCCGTCTGCTCTCTCTCTCCTCTAAGATTCTTAACCCTTTCAGCTGCACATACTGGGTAGCTAGCTGTAGCAGTGACAATTCTGGGCACAGGATCTGACAGACTAGAGAGAGCATTGCACAAGAAGGTAGCGGGAAGATCCTGTGTGTATTAGCAGTGTCATTATACATTGATTCTCCCAGCACTCAGGGCAGCTCTTGTATCCACTCTCTTAGCAGTGTCATTATACAGCTGGGACTTGTAGTCCTACACATACAACATGCTGCAGAGTCTCCCAGCAGGCAGACATGTCACTCAGGGCAGCTCTTGTATTCACTCCCTTAGCAGTGCAGGGGGAGGGGCAGAGATTGTTGTTATTGCAAGTAAACAAAGGGCCAGAAATGAACCAGGGAAATATATATATTTTTTTTGCATAAAACTTGCTTAGCTCAGTTATATATCAGATTTTCATTGCTATATTATTTTTTTTCATAACTTGGACAACCCTTTTAAGTAACGGGCAGATATGAGGGGTTAAAAACAGGCTTTGTCAATATACTTTCTTTTTTTTTTTTTTTACCCCCAAAAAAGCGAGCTTGATAAATGTGCCCCATTGTTGTATTGAACTTATATTTCTCATCCCTGTTTGTTTGCTCTTTGATTAATTCAGCTGATTCCAGGTGTGTCTTTTTAACCTTATACCCTTTAAGACAACCTCATTCATTTCTATGGCTGCACTGCTATACTGTGATCTTTGGTCATATGACTCCTGTCATATCCAAGATTGGTGTGTTGCCTTAGCCTAGCAGCCATACTCCTATCACCCACAACATCACCATGACAAAAATGTACATCATGGTAAGAGAACTAGTACCTGACGTGTCAAATTTTTTCTCATAGGTCGGGAAAGGGTTAAAAGGATATCTGGGAAATTGATATCAGTGGCCTATCCTCAGTGTCAGATCAGAGGGGGTCCGACTCCCAGCATACCCACCGATCAGCTGTTTGAAGAGGCTGCAGCATTCACGGCCTCTTCCTACAATGCTGTACAATATATAGCAGCTGTGCTTGGTATTGCAGCTCTGCCCCATTCGCCACGGCCTCTTTATACAGCTGATTGGTGGGGGTGTCGGAAATCACACCCCTGCTGATCTGAAATTAATAACCTATCTTTAGGATTCCAATTATAGCTTAAGCTGTATTTTGACAGCTGAATTACGCTTTTTCCTCCCCCACATTGATTGTTAAAACTTCACCTTTATTATTTATCATTAATATCTAAAACTACTATATCAATGATAATCTATGGTTAAAACTTTCAGGGTGAGCAATAGTCTCGCTGAGATTCCATACAATCTTCAATAGCCTCTGTGGCTGCGCACTAACACAGACGCTTCTATTAGTTAGCCCTATTAGCTGTATTCATTCCTATTACTCTCACTACCTGAGCTAAAACTGTAACTTAAAATCTGATCCCCAACATGTTTCGCCGAGTACCGGCGTCTTCAGGGGCTGGGCAGTCTATGACCCCAAGTATTGAGGACTCGATCTTTTAATACCTCTGTTTATGACATCATTCCTAGTAAGCCAATGATCATCACTATATCTTAGCCGTTCTCTCTTTGTCTATCTATTCTTTCCCCCTATTGGTTGATCCTTAGTGATGCCTGATTCACGTTCTCTCCCGCAAGACCTCGCGCATGCACCAGAACTTAATGTATTCCTCATACTCCACTCCATTCAGCGCATGTTTGCAGAATCGTCTTTCTTTAATTCTGCGCCTTCGCCGGGTCTTGGAACATTTTCTGCTTCCCTTTGCCCGTTGTGCATGCATGAGGGTTCGGTCTCTCTGCTTCTAAGATCGCTTACCACTGCGCATGTTCTTGCACTTAGTGCAATGAAGTGATTACTTGTTCCTACTGCGGTTGCGCTTGGACTTAACTTTTTGCAAACTCATCTCTTCAACTACTGGTGCTCATGTATTAGAACTTAGTATAATTATGATTAATTATCACTAATACGCTTGCGTTCTTTCCTTTGCGCTAGGTCTTAGAAGATTTGGCTTCACTTGCTTATTGCGCATGTATTGAGACTTAGATTCTCTTCCTATAGAGCCAACTTCTAATACATATGTTCTTGGACTTAATACAATAGTATGGTTGCTTATTCCTACTGCGCTTGCACTTGAACCTATCTTAGAACGCGATATAATAATCCCATCACTATTGCCATACGATAGAACTGGGGACAAAATCTTACTCCTATTTTTTAAGATAATTCTTAGTAGGAGCCCACTAGTTATGGGATGATGTTATTTACTTGGTTCACCATATGGGCAACCTATTTCGATCCTTAACATAGTGTGAGTCCTCTTTTTATTTCTCATTTGATATATACATCTGTAATATTTATCAGTTTCCACCAGATTATCTCTTTCCACTGTATTCATTTAATTTAGTTGTCTGTCATATACATATTGGGCATTAGGGATCTTTTAAATGAATGAAGAGTAAGTGAACCCTTCATTGAGGCCTTTGGGGCCTAGACTTTGCAAGCGGTAGATCCAGCGAGTTTCTTCTTGTAGGAGTCTTCTATCAATGTCTCCTTGTCTGGTTCCTTTTTTGATTTTCTGAATCCCCCAGACTTTAAGTTTGGTCACATGGCCTTGATGTTGTTCTATCATATGTCAGGAGAGTGGTGTATCTGCACACTATTAGAGGACCAAAAAACATATAGACTCCTCAAGTAAAATCCTACTGTAAAGTTTACCGAGAAACTAAAAAAGGTTCTAATGTAAGCTAAGGATGCCAATCTTATTACTAAGGAGGAATATAAGGTGCTGTTTAATCGACGTCCAACTGTTGCCACCTTCTATGCCATTCCAAAAGTCCACAAAAAGATCCAACCAATCCCAGGCAGACCCATAGTCTCAGGGAATCAAAGCCTATGTGAAAAGATCAGTGACTATGTCAAGCAAGTCATCTCTCCCTATGTGTCTACCCTGCCATCCTACATTAGGGACACCAAAGATGCTGTCGTCAGGCTCCAGGATATCCATGTCAGTCCCCAGACATATATAGCGAGCCTAGATGTGGAGGCTCTTTACACAAGTATCAGACACGATTTAGGGGTTAAAGCAGTTGAATACTATTTAAAAACTAGGGGTAAACAATATCAATGTCACAATAAGTTTGTTTTAGCACTACTTGATTTTTTGTTAAAACACAATTATTTCATTTTTGATGGTAAATATTTACAGATCACTGGTACTGCGATGGGGACGATTTGTGCACCTAATTTTGCAAATTTATTTCTTGGGTGGTGGGAAGACAGAATTGTCTCACAGAAACACAACACAAATACACAGAGTACATTTTATTTTGGGGTCGTTACATCGACGACATTCTAATTTTTTGGGAAGGCACAGAATAGGAATTTGTTGAATTCACTCACACATTAAATAATAATGAACTGGCCTGAAATTTACGGCAGAAATTCAGAAAGAAATTATTTTTTTTCTGGACCTGACAATTACCCTGGGTGCTGACGGCAGTGTACAGACAGAAGTCTATAGGAAGCCCACCTCGACTAACAGCTTCCTTCATTGAGAAAGCTTCCACCCACCGGCCCTGAAGAGAGGGATTCCGGTGGGACAATATCTGCGAGCTAAAAGGAACTGCTCAGATGAGGAGGCTTTTGAGAAAGAAAGTGCCCTTCTTTTTCGGAGGTTCCTGGCTAGGGGATATCCGAAAAAAAGCCTTTTTAAGGCATATAACAGAGCAAAGAAAGTAGATAGGAATACCCTAATTAGCAGTAGGATGAACCAGGAATAAAAATCGACCATACGCTGTATTGGCACTTTTGATCTTCAACATGAACGAGTATATAGAATTTTTAAGCGGTATTGGGATATTCTGAAAACAGATGAAGATCTAAGAGAAGTAATCCCCCTTAATCCGGCAATAACGTATAGACGAGGGAAAAACCTGAAAGACATGCTAGTACATAGCAATTTCAAGCAAGAGAAGACATCAATTACCACTTGGCTGAGTACTAAGGGGTTGTATCCCTGTGGAGAATGTGTTTACTTTAAGTACATGACACCCCTAAAGGAATTTGTCAACCCAGTAGATGGTAAACGTTACCAGATAAGGGAGTACAGTACAGACCAAAAGTTTGGACACACCTTCTCATTCAAAGAGTTTTCTTTATTTTCATGACTATGAAAATTGTAGATTCACACGGAAGGCATCAAAACTATGAATTAACACATGTGGAATTATATACATAACAAACAAGTGTGAAACAACTGAAAATATGTCATATTCTAGGTTCTTCAAAGTAGCCACCTTTTGCTTTGATTACTGCTTTGCACACTCTTGGCATTCTCTTGATGAGCTTCAAGAGGTAGTCCCCTGAAATGGTTTTCACTTCACAGGTGTGCCCTGTCAGGTTTAATAAGTGGGATTACTTGCCTTATAAATGGGGTTGGGACCATCAGTGGCGTTGAGGATAAGTCAGGTGGATACACAGCTGATAGTCCTACTGAATAGACTGTTAGAATTTGTATTATGGCAAGAAAAAAGCAGCTAAGTAAAGAAAAACGAGTGGCCATCATTACTTTAAGAAGTCAGCCGAAAAATTGGGAAAACTTTGAAAGTAAGGGCTATTTGACCATGAAGGAGAGTGATGGGGTGCTGCACCAGATGACCTGGCCTCCACAGTCACCGGACCTGAACCCAATCGAGATGGTTTGGGGTGAGCTGGACCGCAGAGTGAAAGCAAAAGGGCCAACAAGTGCTAAGCATCTCTGGGAACTCCTTCAAGACTGTTGGAAGACCATTTCAGGGAACTACCTCTTGAAGCTCATCAAGAGAATGCCAAGAGTGTGCAAAGCAGTAATCAAAGCAAAAGGTGGCTACTTTGAAGAACCTAGAATATGACCTATTTTCAGTTGTTTCACACTTGTTTGTTATGTATATTATTTCACATGTGTTAATTCATAGTTTTAATGCCTTCATAGTCATGAAAATAAAGAAAACTCTTTGAATGAGAAGGTGTGTCCAAACTTTTGGTCTGTACTGTATATCAACTGCAAGACCACAGGTGTGGTATATGCAATAGTGTGACTGCCCTAAAATTTATGTCGGCAAGACCACCCAAGAATTGAGAAGGAGGCTTTCCGGACATTTCAGTAAAATTAATACAGTGGCAGATACACCACTCTCCAGACATATGATAGAACAACATCAAGGCAATGTGACCAGAAGAAGTCTGGGAGATTAAGAAAATCAAAAAAGGACCCAGACAAGGAGACATTGATAGAAGCGAAGAAAATAGTCAGCGGCACTCACCAGTGTACTTTATCAAATCGATGCTTTATTCACCTGACATGGCATGGGGCAGACAGACAACTGCACACACCAAACAGCGGCGGCCGTTTCGCGCTACATGCGCTTCATCTGGCTGTGTGTCAGTGCCGGCAGTAGTATTGCCATTTTTCAGCATCAGGTGATGCGGGATGTTCGGGCTGTCCTATATTCCAAGGTACAGCCCAACATCGATCGCGAGGAGCAGAAAGCATTGCAATGGCTGTGCTCAAGAAATTATGTGATAGTAAAGCCGGCGGACAAGGGGGGCAACGTAGTACTCATGTCTAGGGAATATTACGTGAGAGAATCCCTCAGACAGTTAGGGGATACACTCATCTATGAAAAGGAAAGCTCAGATGCCTGGTTTCAAAATATGTGGAACTGGGTTTCCTTGCAAAAAATCTGATGGATAAATTGGTACCTTCATTTGGTACACAAATCGCTGAGCCAACCCCCAGGACGTCTCATCGTGTCGGGGATTGGCTCGGTGATTGAGCCTCTGTCAAAATATGTTGACTGGCTTTTGAGACCGGCTTTGGTAAGTACCCCTGCATACCTCAGGGACACCAATGAATTTTTACTGGCTCTTAAAGAGATACACTGGCAAAGGGGGTACCAATTGGTGTCCCTCGATGTGGAAAGCCTCTACACCCGCATCCCTCATGGTGCGGGTGTGGAGGCGGTCCTTGACATCGTAACTAACTTAGGAAAGAGCAGCATGTTTTGCGAGTTCATTGGTGAAGCACTGGATTTTATTTTAACCAATAATGTGTTCAGATTTGGAAATGAGTGGTTCAGGCAAAAGTTGGGTACAGGCCGGCTATGGGGACCACCGTCTCCTGTACCTTAGCAAACATGTATCTAGCTAGATTGGAGGACAGATTTGTTTTTTTAATCTAAAATCCTTTTTTATCCCATCTGAAAACGTTTTTACGGTTTGTGGATGAAGTGTTTATAGTGTGGGAAGGTACAGAGATTGAGTGTAAAAGATTTGTGGAATACTTGAATACGAATGATATGGGAATGACATTCACCCTTAATTTTAGGGGAACGCGTTTGGAGTTTTTGGATGTGGCTGTAGTGGCTGGGAGCGACGGATTGGTCACGGAGGGCTTTCGGAAACCCACGGCGACCAATTTCTTGCTCCACCACGACAGCTTACTTCCACGAAGTGTTAGAAAAGCTATACCGTACGGCCAATTCATCAGACTCAGAAGAATAAATAGTAAGGATGAGGGCTATCATAAACAAGCATTGGAATTGAAACAACGCCTAATGGAAAGAGGTTATGCAGAGGAATCACTAGATAAAGATATGAAGAAAGTTGAAGAGACTTTTTCTCAAAGTGCTCTACTCCATAAAAGTGACGTTAGGAATAAACAGGTACAGGACAGGGATGCGAGTTCCAGGTTGGCATTCTCCTTTAAAGATAGTCCTATGGCTGAACGTATTCGTTCTGTAATATTCAAAAATTGGGATATTTTGAGGAGAGATGCGACCCTGAATGAACTCACTGAACACAAACCACTTATATCCTTTAGGAAAAGCCACACAATTAAGGATAAGCTTGTAAGGAGCAGGTTTGCCCCTGTTAGAAGCAATAATTGGCGAAGCTACCAAAGGGGAACTTTAAATGTGGGTGCTGTTCACTGTGTAAATATAACTCCCTAAAAAAGTGTATCTATCAACATAGAATCTGCAGCTTTATAAACTGCAGGAGCACGTATGTGGTATACTTGTTGCTCTGCAATTGAGGCAGATTCTATGTTGGGAAGACAATTAGGTGTATGTTTGAACGAGTGAGGGAACACTTTAATTCTGTAAAGACAGGAAAAGGTTGCCCCAGGTTCATAGATCATGCAGGTAACTTAGATTGCATCTCTTTTGCAGGTTTGGAGACCGTGCCCACCCCTCCACAGGGAGGAGACAGACACCGCCTCCTCCTGCAGAGAGAAGCGAAGTGGATTCTGCGTACCCAGGCATTAGGTGAACGTGGCTTAAATGATAGGAATGATTTAAGTGTATTCCTCTGATTGGATGTGAGATTGCCGCCCTGATTGGATCACAATTATGTTCTGCAGTGGTCTCTATATGTTATGAAATGTTTTTACTGACCCTTTAGGTAGGCTCATTGTTGTTGCCCGTTGTTATGGCAACGCGCAGCGCCAATACCTTTAACCTCTTCAGGACACATGACATACCGGTACGGCATGTTGTCCTGGTACTTAAGGACACATGACGTACCGGCACGTCATGTATAGTTCCGATCACCGCCGCCCGGCGGACGGTGATCGGAACCCGGTGCCTGCTCAAATCATTGAGCAGGCACCTTGGCTAAATGCGCCGGGGGGTCCTGTGACCCCCCCATGTCGGCGATCGCAGAAAATCGCAGGTCAATTCAGACCTGCAGTTTGCTGAGTTTCCAGGTTTTTCGGGTCTCTGGGGACCCGATAACCCGGAACAGGATGGTGATCGGTGGTGTGATAATAAACCACCAATCACCATCCTGCAATCCTGAGAGGTGATAGTGACATCACCTCTCAGAATCGCCTCTGATTGGTAGGTGGGCGGGCAGCGGGAGGTTCAAATCCTAGCAGCGCTCCTCTCCTCCTCCTTTTGTGTCCGGGAGCCGAGGAGAGAGGAGCGCTGCCTGCACGTGTCGGATCTCAGCCAGCATCACCCCATCTGTTCCCAGCACCCGATCTGTGCCCCAGCACCCAGAATCTGTTCAGGTACTTAGGGAAAGGTTGGGTTAGGCAGGGATAATAAAGGGAAAGTTAGTGGAAGTAAAAAAAAAAAAAAAAAAGGTTTCTGATTGCATTACCCTAAATCGGGTGTCTGGGGTCACGCCAATAAAACCGTCCTCTCATCCCGCAAAAAATGAGCCCCTACATAAGATAATCGGCTAAAAACTTTTTAAAAAATGACTCTTAGACTATGGAGATACAAAAAAAAAAAAATTCTTTCTAAAAAGATAATATAGTGTAAAACATAAATAAATAAAAAGTAGACATATTAGGTATCGCCGCGTCCGTAAGAGTCTGCTCTATAAAAATACCCCCCCAACCCCTCAGATGAACACGGTAAAAAATTAAAAATTAAAACGGTGCCAAAAAAGCAATTTTTTGGCAAATTTTCCATGTTAATCCGTTTTTTTCCACTAACAAAGCAAGGGTTAACAGCCAAACAAAACTTAATATTTATTACCCTCAGTTACCCCTTTATTAAAGAGGACCTTTCACCGATTATTACATTATGAACTAACTATACAGACGCCTTGGGATCTCACTGCACTTACTATTATCCCTGGGCGCCGCTCCGTTCTCCTGCTATGCCCTCCGGTATCTCCGTTCCCTAAGTTATGGTAGGCGGAGTCTGCCCTTGTTCTTCTGTAGCGCTGGCCAATCGCATTGCAGAGCTCACAGCCTGGGATAAAATAACCTCCCAGGCTGTGAGCTCTGCGCTGCGATTGGCCAGCGCTTCAGCAGAACAAGGGCAGACTCCGCCTGCCATAACTTAGTGACTGGAATCTCCGCCTACTATAACTTAGTGAGCGGAGATACCGGAGGGCATAGCAGGAGAACGGAGCGGCGCCCGGGGATAATAGTAAGTGCAGTGAGATCCCAGGGCGCCGCTCTACATGTCTGTATAGTTAGTTCATAGTGTAATAATTGGTGAAAGGTCCTCTTTAAAATCAGTATTGAATACCTTGAGGGGTGTAGTTTCTTAGATGGGGTCACGTTTATGGAGTTTCTACTCTAGGGGTGCATCAGGGGGGCTTCAAATGGTACATGGTGTAAATAAGCCAGTCCAGCAAAATCTGCCTTCCAAAAAACACACGGAGCTCCTTTTCCTATACGCCCTGCCGTGTGCCCGTACAGTAGTTTATGACCACATATGGGGTGTTTCTGCAAACTTCAGAATCAGGGCAATAAATATTGAGTTTTGTTTGGCTGTTAACCCTTGCTTTGTTACTGGAAAAAATTGATTAAAATAGAAAATTTGCCCGAAAATCTCCATTTGCCATTAACTCTTGTGGAACATCTAAAGGGTTAACGACGTTTGTAAAATCAGTTTTGAATAGATTGAGGGGTGTAGTTTATAGAATGGGGTCATTTTTGGGTGGTTTCTATTATGTAAGCCTCACAAAGTGACTTCAGACCTGAATTGGTCCCTAAAAATTGGGTTTTTGAAAATTTCTGAAAAATTTCAAGATTAGCTTCTAAATTTCTAAGCCTTGTAACATCCCCAAAATATAAAATATCATTCCCAAAATGATCCAAACATGAAGTAGACATATGGGGAATGTAAAGTAATAACTATTTTTGGAGGTATTACTATGTATTATAGAAGTAGAGAAATTGAAACTTGGAAATTTGCATTTTTTTTAACTTCATTTTACCAGTGTCATGAAGTACAATATGTGACGAAAAAACAATCTCAGAATAGCCTGGATAAGTCAAAGCGTTTTAAAGTTATCACTACTTAAAGTGACACTGGTCAGATTTGCAAAAAATGGCCTGGTCCTAAAGGTGAAATAAGGCTGTGTGCTAAAGGGGTTAAAGGGACGGCGCAAATGGACGCGCTGACACACAGCCAGATGAAGCACATGTAGCGCGAACCGGCCGCCGCTGTTTGGTGTGTGCATTTGTCTGTCTGCCCCATGCCATGTCTTTGGTGAATAAAGCATCGATTTGATACAGTACACTGGTGAGTCCCGCTGACTATTTTCTTCGCTGTCATTGATTATACACTCACCTAAAGAATTATTAGGAACACCTGTTCTATTTCTCATTAATGCAATTATCTAGTCAACCAATCACATGGCAGTTGCTTCAATGCATTTAGGGGTGTGGTCCTGGTCAAGACAATCTCCTGAACTCCAAACTGAATGTCAGAATGGGAAAGAAAGGTGATTTAAGCAATTTTGAGCGTGGCATGGTTGTTGGTGCCAGACGGGCCGGTCTGAGTATTTCACAATCTGCTCAGTTACTGGGATTTTCACGCACAACCATTTCTAGGGTTTACAAAGAATGGTGTGAAAAGGGAAAAACATCCAGTATGTGGCAGTCCTGTGGGCAAAAATGCCTTGTGGATGCTAGAGGTCAGAGGAGAATGGGCCGACTGATTCAAGCTGATAGAAGAGCAACGTTGACTGAAATAACCACTCGTTACAACCGAGGCATGCAGCAAAGCATTTGTGAAGCCACAACACGCACAACCTTGAGGCGGATGGGCTACAACAGCAGAAGACCCCACCGGGTACCTGTCACGACTGTGACTGATCCAGACAGGTCTGGGAGGAGAAGGTCGCAGCGACTTGCTACTCGCGATAGCTTGTGAGTTTGCTCCGTGGTTCAGGGTATGTCATCTGGGTTTTGCCTTGTGAACCTTTTTGTCCTGACTGGGAGTTTGTAGGCATCCTTCTCAGGTGAGTCCTGTCTGCCACTCCCAGCTACTATATTAGTTTCACTTTCACTTGCAGTCATTGCCAGATATAGTCCTTACTTCCAGTTCTATTCTGACCTTTGAAGGAGATCGTTTGATGGTGTTGCTGTGGAGCTCTTGTCCGGCGTGGACTGTCGTGATTGGGATCGCCTTCTCTGCTCGTGACTGGATAAGTCTATCTCTAATATAGTTTGTTTGTTGCTGTCTTCCCCTGCTGTTCTCCTAGACATGAGTGATGGTGACTAGGTGCTCCCATCGGCCTTTCCCCACTCTAGGCTTTAGGGTGACTGAGGGTTTAGGCATCCTGCTCGCCGCACGGGTTCACACCCCGTCTAGGGTATCAGGGCAGACAGGTGCCAGCTTAGGGTTAGTCAGGGGTGGCCATACTATTCCCATCCGTAGATAAGGGTCCCCCTTCCCCTCCGTCTGGTGCGACACGACTGCTGCTGGGGTAGCGGTCGTGACAGTATATCTGGCCTTTTAAAAAAAAATAAAAAAATAAATGACATTTCTTTTTTTTTTTTTTTTTGCTTGCTGTTTTGCTTTGTATTTTTCTGTTCCACTATGGATCCGGTTACGGTTTTGGCGAAACAATTTCAGGGATTATCCCTTGAAGTGGCAGGATTAAAAGCAACAGTGCTGCAGCAGCAGCAGCCATCCTTGGGTTCCACCGTTGCTACGGGAAACCAAGGTACTCCTGAGCCAAAAGTGGCTTTACCTGATAGGTTCTCAGGAGGGAGAGACCAATTTGTAACCTTCAGAGAAGCTTGCAAATTGTTCTTCAGGTTACGCCCTAGATCCTCCGGCGGTGAGGAACAACGGGTGGGTATTGTAATTTCTCTCCTGCAAGGAGATCCGCAGGCTTGGGCTTTCTCCCTACCATCAGACTCTCTGGCCTTACGATCAGTGGAGGAGTTTTTTGAAGCCCTGGGTCTCGTATATGATGACCCGGACAGGGTCTCACTGGCTGAGTCTAAGCTACCTAGACTTCGGCAAGAGAACCGGTCTGCTGAACTATATTGTTCCGAATTCCGTAGGAGGGCTACTGATACGTTATGGAACGACTCGGCCCTTAGGAGTCAGTTCTGCCAGGGGTTGTCTGAAAAATTAAAAGACGCGCTGGCGGTATACGAGGTCCCTGGGTCTCTGGAGGCTGCTATGTCTCTGTCCATAAGAATCGACAGACGACTCAGGGAGAGACTATTAAATTTTACGGAGGCCTCTATAGGGCAGGGATCGGTTTGTTATGATCCAGTCGAACCAATGCAAATAGGGGGCGCCACTAGACGGGTGAATCCTCCTAAGTTCCGCTGTAGGTCAGAGGTTTGTTTTCGTTGTGGGGGGAGGGGTCATTTTGTAAAGGTTTGTCCCTCAGAACCCAAGAGACCACAAACAAAGGAGCCGCCGGGAAAACTAGAGTCCCCAGATTGTGCGGAGGATAACAGTCTGGGCGTATTTGTTTCCTCCATACGCATGTCTCAGTTTTTGTTGTCCGCTACCGTTGAGGCGGGCAATAAGACTGAGATCTGTTCCGTCTTTTTGGACAGTGGGGCGGGGGTCAACTTGGTGGATTCACGGTTTGCTCAGGCTCTGGGTTTTACTCCAGAACCGATACGCAGAACTATTCCTGTTTTTGCCATCGACTCCTCCCCTCTTACTCAGAAAGAGTTAACTCAGATCATTCATAATATCCATCTGCAGGTAGGGGACCTCCATAAAGAGCATATCTCGTGTTATGTCCTGGACGGTCTTCCGGCTCCTATGGTATTGGGGCTTCCCTGGCTGGTGACTCACAATCCAGTGGTGGATTGGCAGGCCGGGGAGATTGTGGAGTGGAGTGAACATTGTAAGGACAACTGCTTGAGTAGTAGGTGCTCTACACTCTCTGTAACATCTTTACCTGCCTTTCTGTCAGATTTTATGGATGTGTTCTCTGAGAAGGGTTGTCAGGGGTTACCACCTCATCGTCCATATGATTGCCCGATTAATCTACTACCTGGGGCCAAACTACCTAAAACCCGGTTATACAATCTTTCCGGCCCGGAGAGGAAGGCTATGAAAGATTATATTTCGGAGAGTTTGGCTAAGGGACACATCAGACCCTCTTCTTCACCTGTGGCTGCAGGGTTCTATTTCGTTAAAAAGAAAGATGGGGGCCTACGTCCTTGCCTGGATTTCCGGGAATTAAACCGGATAACTATCCGAGATCCCTATCTTCTTCCTCTCATTCCCGACCTCTTTAATCAGGTTGCTGGTGCTAAATGGTTCTCCAAAATGGATCTCAGAGGAGCCTATAACCTGGTTCGCATCAAAGAGGGGGATGAGTGGAAGACGGCTTTTAATACTCCGGAAGGGCATTATGAAAATCTGGTCATGCCATTTGGTCTTACTAATGCGCCTGCGGTATTCCAACATTTTGTCAACGATATTTTTAGTCACCTTATCGGGAGATTTGTTGTGATATATCTTGATGACATCCTGTTCTATTCCCCGGATCTGGATACACATAAGATCCATGTGAGACAAGTGCTGCAGATATTAAGGGCCAACAAATTGTTTGCTAAGTTAGAAAAATGTGTGTTCGCCGTAAAAGAACTGCCATTTCTGGGGTATGTGTTGTCAGATTCAGGTTTCCGCATGGATCCAGAGAAAGTCCGGGCGATTATAGACTGGGATCTGCCTGAGAACCTGAAGGCATTGCAACGCTTCCTGGGGTTTGCCAATTTTTATAGAAAGTTTATAAAGAACTATTCCTTGGTGGTCAAACCACTGACGGACATGACCCGAAAGGGATCCGATTTCTCCAAATGGTCACATGCAGCCAAAACTGCCTTTGCATCTCTGAAGGAGAGATTCACCTCGGCCCCTATTCTCGTACAGCCAGATGTCTCGCTTCCTTTTATTGTAGAGGTTGACGCATCAGAGGTGGGGGTGGGAGCGGTACTATCTCAGGGCCCGTCCCCTGGTGAATGGCGTCCGTGTGCTTTCTTTTCGAAGAAATTGTCTACTGCAGAAAGGAACTATGATATTGGCAACAGGGAACTTTTGGCTATTAAGTTGGCTTTTGAGGAGTGACGTCATTTTTTGGAGGGGGCGGTTCATCCAGTCACGGTGATTACTGATCACAAAAACTTATTATATCTGGAGTCTGCTAAACGTCTCACCCCTAGACAGGCTCGGTGGTCGTTATTTTTTACTAGGTTTAATTTTGTAATAACCTATCGCCCGGGGGCAAAAAATACTAAGGCGGATGCATTGTCTCAAAGTTTTCCTGGAGGGGGTGATGTTGAGGTACCAGAGCCCATTTGGTAAAAGGGGGTGGTGGTCTCTGCACTACACTCAGGTTTGGAGGGGAGGGTGTTGGAAGCTCAGGGGGACGCCCCGGCCTCCTGCCCCTCGGGTAAACTGTTTGTGCCAGAAAATTTACGACTGGAGATACTAAAAGAACACCATAACTCCACACTGGCAGGACACCCAGGTAGTAGGGCAACCTCTGAGTTAGTGTCTCGTCGGTTCTGGTGGCCTAAATGGCGCCAGGAGGTGTTGAATTTTGTGTCTGCATGTGCTACTTGTGCTTGTTCTAAGGTAGATCATACTCGTCCGGCAGGGCGTCTTTTACCTCTGGCCATCCCCAACAGGCCTTGGACGCACCTGTCAATGGATTTCATTACGGATCTACCAGTATCAGCGGGGAAGACTGTTAATCTTGTAGTTGTTGACAGATTCAGTAAAATGGTGCACTTTATTGCTCTTGCCGCATTGCCTAATGCTAAGAAACTGGCTCAGGTTTTTATTGACCACATCGTGAAGCTTCACGGGGTCCCTTCCGATATTGTTTCGGATCGTGGTACCCAATTCGTTTTTTAATTTTGGAAAGCTTTTTGTTCTCGTTTAGGGGTTCATCTGTCGTTTTCTTCATCTTTCCATCCACAGTCCAACGGTCAGACTGAACGTACCAATCAAAACCTAGAGACATATTTGAGATGCTTTGTTTCCGAAAATCAGGAGGAATGGTCATCTTATTTACCGTTAGCCGAGTTTGCCATTAATAATCGTCGTCAAGAATCCACCGATAAGTCACCATTTTTTGGTGTGTATGGTTTCCATCCTCAGTTTTGTACGTTTAGTGAGGGGGGGCCGTCTGGGATTCCCGAGGAGGAACGATTTGCGTCTTCACTTTCTTCAGTGTGGCAAAGTGTGCAAGAAAGTTTGAAGAGAATTGGTGGTAGATACAAACGTGCGGCTGATAGGAAGCGCTCTGAAGGTCCGGACCTTGGGGTGAATGACTTGGTGTGGTTGTCTACCAGAAATATCAAGTTGAAGGTTCCCTCGTGGAAATTAGGTCTGAGATTTATTGGTCCTTATAGGGTAATTAAGATCATTAACCCGGTGGCTTTTTGTCTGGAGCTACCTCAGACTCTAAGGATCCATAATGTCTTCCACAGATCTCTGCTTAAGAGATATGTAGAACCTCCTGAACCATTGCCACTACCGCCTCCTCCGGTGGTTGTTGATGGCAGTCTTGAGTTTCAGGTAGAAAAGATTGTTAATTCACGATATGTTCGCCGCTCTCTTCAGTACCTGGTGCACTGGAAAGGTTATGGTTCCGAAGAGAGAATGTGGGTTCCAGCATCAGAGATAAAAGCGGACAGACTCATTCGGGCTTTTCACAGCTCCCATCCGGAGAGGCCTGGTCTTGAGGGTCCAGGGGCCCCTCGTAGAAAGGGGGGTACTGTCACAACTGTGACTGATCCAGACAGGTCTGGGAGGAGAAGGTCGCAGCGACTTGCTACTCGCGATAGCTTGTGAGTTTGCTCCGTGGTTCAGGGTATGTCATCTGGGTTTTGCCTTGTGCACCTTTTTGTCCTGACTGGGAGTTTGTAGGCATCCTTCTCAGGTGAGTCCTGTCTGCCACTCCCAGCTACTATATTAGTTTCACTTTCACTTGCAGTCATTGCCAGATATAGTCCTTACTTCCAGTTCTATTCTGACCTTTGAAGGAGATCGTTTGATGGTGTTGCTGTGGAGCTCTTGTCCGGCGTGGACTGTCGTGATTGGGATCGCCTTCTCTGCTCGTGACTGGATAAGTCTATCTCTAATATAGTTTGTTTGTTGCTGTCTTCCCCTGCAGTTCACCTAGACATGAGTGATGGTGACTAGTGCTCCCATCGGCCTTTCCCCACTCTAGGCTTTAGGGTGACTGAGGGTTTAGGCATCCTGCTCGCCGCACGGGTTCACACCCCGTCTAGGGTATCAGGGCAGACAGGTGCCAGCTTAGGGTTAGTCAGGGGTGGCCATACTATTCCCATCCGTAGATAAGGGTCCCCCTTCCCCTCCGTCTGGTGCGACACGACTGCTGCTGGGGTAGCGGTCGTGACAGTACCACTCATCTCCACTACAAATAGAAAAAAGAGGCTACAATTTGCACGAGCTCACCAAAATTGGACTGTTGAAGACTGGAAAAATGTTGCCTGGTCTGATGAGTCTCAATTTCTGTTGAGACATTCAAATGGTAGAGTCCGAATTTGGCGTAAACAGAATGAGAACATGTATCCATCCTCTGATGGCTACTTCCAGCAGGATAATGCACCATGTCACAAAGCTCGAATCATTTCAAATTGGTTTCTTGAACATGACAATGAGTTCACTGTACTAAAATGGCCCCCACAGTCACCAGATCTCAACCCAATAGAGCATCTTTGGGATGTGGTGGAACGGGAGCTTCTTGCCCTGGATCTGCATCCCTCAAATCTCCATCAACTGCAAGATGCTATCCTATCAATATGTGCCAACATTTCTAAAGAATGCTATCAGCACCTTGTTGAATCAATGCCACGTAGAATTTAGGCAGTTCTGAAGGCAAAAGGGGGTACAACACCGTATTAGTATGGTGTTCCTAATAATTCTTTAGGTGAGTGTATACATCTATCTTCTCAGCTGTGCACCACCGTCAGTGTACATGAACAGGAGAACCAGTGGATTTTTGCTATACTCTGCTTGTTGTTTGAAAGGGTCTGAGTTCGTGCAGCTGTTTCTCTACACTTGTTTCATCAGACATTGATAGAAGACTCCTACAAGAAGAAACTCGCTGGATCTACCGCTTGCAAAGTCTAGGCCCCAAAGGCCTCAATGAAGGGTTCACTTACTCTTCATTCATTTAAAAGATCCCTAATGCCCAATATGTATATGACAGACAACTAAATTAAATGAATACAGTGGAAAGAGATAATCTGGTGGAAACTGATAAATATTACAGATGTATATATCAAATGAGAAATAAAAAGAGGACTCACACTATGTTAAGGATCGAAATAGGTTGCCCATATGGTGAACCAAGTAAATAACATCATCCCATAACTAGTGGGCTCCTACTAAGAATTATCTTAAGAAATAGGAGTAAGATTTTGTCCCCAGTTCTATCGTATGGCAATAGTGATGGGATTATTATATCGCGTTCTAAGATAGGTTCAAGTGCAAGCGCAGTAGGAATAAGCAACCATACTATTGTATTAAGTCCAAGAACATATGTATTAGAAGTTGGCTCTATAGGAAGAGAATCTAAGTCTCAATACATGCGCCGCAATAAGCAAGTGCAAAGGAAAGAACTAAAGCGCATTAGTGATAATTAATCATAATTATACTAAGTTCTAATACATGCGCACCAGTAGTTGAAGAGATGAGTTCGCAAAAAGTTAAGTCCAAGCACAACCGCAGTAGGAACAAGTAATCACTTCATTGCACTAAGTGCAAGAACATGCGCAGTGGTAAGCGATCTTAGAAGCAGAGAGACCGAACCCTCACGCATGCGCAACGGGCAAAGGGAAGCAGAAAATGTTCCAAGACCCGGCGCAGGCGCAGAATTAAAGAAAGACGATTCTGCAAACATGCGCAGAATGGAGTGGAGTATGAGGAATACCTTAAGTTCTGGCGCATGCGCGAGATCTTGCGGGGGAGAACGTGAATCAGGCATCACTAAGGATCAACCAATAGGGGAAAAGAATAGATAGACAAAGGGTGAACGGCTAAGATATAGTGATGATCATTGGCTTACTAACAATGATGTCATAAACAGAGGTATTAAAAGATCGAGTCCTCGATACTTGGAGTCATAGACTGCCCAGCCCCTGAAGACGTCGGTACTCGGCGAAACATGTCGGGGGGCAGATTCTAAGTTACAGTTTTAGCTCAGGTAGTGAGTGTAATAGGAATGAATAGTGTTGAGCGAACTTGTGTTTTAAGTTCGGCGTCTAAAGTTCGAGTTCAGGTTATCTTAGTATCCCGTTATGGATTCTAAATTCCGTTATGGTCTGTGGTAGCGGAATCCATAACGGGATACTTCGATAACCCAAACCCGAACTTAAAACACAAGTTCGCTCAACACTAGGAATGAATACAGCTACTTTCACACTGGCGTTTCTGGTTCCGCTTGTGAGATCAGTTTAAGGGCTCTCACAAGCGGCCCAAAACGGATCAGTTTAGCCCCAATGCATTCTGAATGGATAAGGATCTGTTCAGAATGCATCCGTTTGCCTCCATTCAGCCTCCATTACGCTCTGGAGGCGGACACCAAAACACTGCCTGCAGCGGTTTGATGTCCGCCTGACGATGCGGAGCCAAACAGATCCGTCCTGACTTACAATGTAAGTCAATGGGGACGGATCCGTTTTCACTGACACAATATGGTGCATTTAAAAACGGATCCGCCTCCCATTGACTTTCAGTGTAAGGGCTCTTTCACACTTGCGTTGTTCTGTTCCGGCATAGAGTTCCGTCGTCGGTGCTCTATGCCGGAAGAATCCTGATCAGGATTATCCCCATGCATTCTGAATGGAGAGAAATCCGTTCAGGATGCATTAGGATGTCTTCAGTTCCAGAACGGAACGTTTTTTTGGCCAGAGAAAATACCGCAGCATGCTGCGCTTTTTGCTCCGGTCAAAAATCCTGAACACTTGCCGCAAGGCCGGATCCGGAATTAATGCCCATTGAAAGGCATTAATCCGGATCCGGCCTTAAGCTAAACGTCGTTTCGGCGCATTACTGGATCCGACATTTAGCTTTTTCTGAATGGTTACCATGGCTGCCAGGACACTAAGGTCCTGTTTGCCATGGTAAAGTGTAGTGGGGAGCGGGGGAGCAGTATACTTACCGTCCGTGCGGCTCCCGGGGCGCTTCAGAGTGACATCAGGGCGCCCCACGCGCATGGATAACGTGATCGCATGGATCACGTCATCCATGCGCATGGGGCGCCCTGACGTCATTCTGGAGCGCCCCGGGAGCCGCACGGACGGTAAGTATACTGCTCCCCCGCTCCCCACTACTACTATGGCAACCAGGACTTTAATAGCGTCTTGGGTGCCATAGTAACACTGAACGCATTTTGAAGACGGATCCATCTTCAAATGCTTTCAGTTCACTTGCGGTGTTACGGATCTGGCGGGCACTTCCGGCAAATGGAGTACACGACGGATCCGGACAACGCAAGTGTGAAAGAGGCCTAAGTCAAAACGGATCCGTTTTGACTTAGACTTTTTTTTTTTATGAATAATGCAAATGCCGATGCCTTCTCAATTGGCGGGGGTCCAAGGCAGAAGCGGATTGGCCATAGACCCTACAGGGAAGTTTCCTGGTGGGCCAATCCCTAGGAGGGCCACCAAGCCCTCCTCAAGGCCGCCAGCCAAGTACATTATGATCTGATTCTCTCCTATGCACCTAGCCAGCAGGTGTCCTCCTCAATTCAACTGTATCTACATCCTCAGAACAGCTATACAGTTGAATACTCTAAAGCAGTTAGTATTTAGTGCTTTAGTATTTGTGTCAGCTGGGGCAGTATATTGCTCTGCACTAGGGTATTGCTGGCCCTGCCTAATTATGCTGCCCCACCTTCTGTCAGTTTGGACCTACCTACAACATGGGCCCACTTTTAGTTCCCAATCCGCCCCTGGTCCCAGGTGTCAGACCCCCACAGATCAGATACTGATGACCTACCTAGTACCTAGAGAATACAGGGATCTCAAGTCTCCCGGACGTTCAGAGAGCCTCCCACTATTAGATAGCGCTCCCTGACACCCGCATGTGAAACAATATATCCTACTGATAGCAGAGCAGAGAGATAAGAGAAGTGACAGGACAGAGAGTTTAGATAACAGGTTGAATTAACCCTTTAGGGTCAAATTGGCTTCTCAAGGAGATATATATGTTAAAGGCATCCCTTCTTCTGTCTCATTCAGTAGCTATATAACTATTAAGAGAGATGTATTTTTTTAAAATACATTTACACATTTAACCCTCCATTTTAATTATATTATTTACCCCAGTGTTAAATTCACACCCCCTGGATGCTTGTTTTTTTCCTACAGTGGGGTAGATAATTACACACAGGGTTTTAAAGAATAAACTTCCTGACTCAGACCAAGAGCCAACTCAGCGAGTCAGCAAGTGAATTTAAGCATCCGCGCATGCGCATTGCGCAACCTAAGCTTCGGTTCACTTGCTTCTTGTCAGCTCAGCGAATGAACCGATTCATGTGAAAGATCCGAACTTCCCATCTCTAGTTTACTCGCAGTAAACCTTTCCGGCAACCCGTAGCAGTGTCCCCTTCTCGGCACGTGCGCACAGTGCAAGAAGAAGCCGATGCCAGCAGTCCGCAACGGCGCATCAGGCTGAGCCTGTGCGCATGCGCAGGATCTCAAAGCGGGAGGAGGGGGAGAGAGGGAGAGGCGGCACTGAGGAGTAGAAGGCGGCGCTGGGCACAAACGGCAATGCGTGTGGCCGGGCACCATGCATCCACAGACCTCCCCTGCTTGGGCACCTTAATTCAATGATTGATAGGTTAGTAAAACCTGTTTTTCCGCAAAATAAAGCCACAAATAGCTTTTATAAGGCCACCTTAGAAATCAGAATGCTACCCTGGACATGAGCATATGTTTAGCTCACAGGGCTTATAGGTGGTGACAGAATCCCTTTAATCATATACATAAATATGATAATTTGGGGCAGGGTAATGAGCCCAGTCCTCCACACCATAGAGCAAAGTGTGCAGATACTGCATATGTTTGGAAAAGGTCATAAAAAGTTTGTGAAAGAAAAAAAAAGAAAACCTCCCTGAAATGAGTTTTTGCAGGTTGGGATGTCTGAAAATAGGTCATCAGCATAAAAGTCTCAGAAGCAATGTTTACGGTATGGTATAACTAAAAGCTGTGAACAAATGAAAGAATAGCCAATATAAAAATAACATGGTCACTGACCTTTACCAGCTCTGAAAGCCAGGGTGTATGATCTCCCGGAGGTTTAGGTTTTTGGTGGTGGGAACACGTGACGCTGAGACGGGTTTGTGGGGGTGAAAAGCACAGTGTATTTTTTTTTAGATTTGTGTGTGGTCTATTAGGTCATTTGGTGTTATTGGGGACTGTACTACCGGTAGTAACACCATGCGTCGCAAGGACCTTGTGATGTCACAGTCAAGTGCAGTCGCAGGGTAATAGCTATATCCCATGAGCTGTGGTAAGAAAGCTTAGTAATATAATATAGAAACTGTAACTATCCCTAATGATGGTCGTATGGTGAGTTTGGGGATCAAGGCTTTCAATGTCACGTGGCCCTGTGACGCCACACAAGGTCGCATGGGATTTAGAATTTAGGACCTGTGGAAGAGGAGGAGACAGAGGGCGAACACATGGTGCGCCTGACCCGCCTCTACATCTCCACCCCAACAGCATGCTCTAGGGTAGACGTTTCCAGAATCTGCCGTAAAGCGCACACTTGTCGTTATTGCACATGCGCAAATTTCTTTCCCTGATTGTATTAGGAAGGCAGTTGAGCGTTATTGGGTCCTTTCAGTCCGTTGCTCAGCATTGCCGCCATGTCTGCTCTAGGCACCCTCGCCTTTGATGAATATGGACGTCCATTTATTATCATCAAAGATCAAGATCGCAAATCTCGTCTGTCCGGATTGGATGCTCTTAAGGTAGGGATTAGATGCTGGCTTCCTGTGTATGGTATGTGTGTTGAGAGCCTGCTGCCACTTACGGGCCTGTGACATGTGTTACCTCGGGTTCCGGTGGGGTGGGAATGGTGTTTATCATCTACCGCGGCTAATCTGTAGTCATAGACTCACGTCCATGTCTTCTGGAGTCTAATACATGGCAATTTACTTGTGTTCTGCTCCTCTGCAGTCGCTTTCTGCAGTTAGCGGTTAATCAAATACTAAATTAATTAAAGGGCTTGTGCTAAATTTGCTATCCTGTGGCTAGGGTCTAACTGATCAGTCACTGGGGTCTGACTGCTGTAAAGAATGAATGGAGCAGCAGGGTGCATGCTGGATAGGTTGGGGGGAAGCGGACCCCTGTTGTCAGGATGGGTGGGGGTCCTAGTTGGCACAGCCCCTTTAATCTGTGAGTGCTAATTCTAAAGGGAATCCTGTCACCTAGAAAATGCATATTAAACCGCCAGCAGTACCTGATTGCAGCTTGTAGCATGATTATAAAGGTGTCTGTGTCTTTTCTGTACAATGCTGGAAAAGTCAGAAAAAATACTTTTATTAAACTGGCCACGCTATATAAACTATAGTCTTGAAGTCAAGGGGGCAGCGGTTTTCTCGCCTGAAGTCAAGCGTGCCCTGCCCCCTTTCCGTCGCCTTAGCATTTGATAGGAATTCCAATTCCTTCACCACTGTATGCTCAAACGTAGTCTTGCGCGTGCGCTGTGTCCCTGCAGTGCTGGCGCCTGCACACTGTTCTACTCCGCTGTGAGGTAGGCTCAATGATAAGGCACTAGCACATGAGAGCATGCATGAGACTACGCTCAAGCGCCCAGCAGTGAAGGAATTGGACATCCTATCAAATACTAAGGCGGCGGGGCACGCTTGACTTCAGGCGAGAAAGCCGCTGCCCCCTTGACTTCAAGACTATCGTTTTATATAGCGTTGCCAGTTGAATAAAAGCATTTTTTCAGACTTTTGGCGCATTGTACAGAAAAGACACAGACACCTTTTATAATCAGGCTGCAATAAGGTATGTTGCTGTGTATTGTATGATTTTGTTTGCACATAAACCCCCTGATTCTAAAGCTCTGCAGAATTTGTTGGAGCTATATTTTAGTATTATTGCCTGCTATAAAGGGGTTCTCAGTACTTGCCCTTCTGTCATGCCACTGATTCAGCAAGCTCTGCTGTGATCACATGACCAACCGTCTGGCTGTGGTCTCCTCCTCTGAGGTCCTGACTGAACGTGCTCCTTTGTCTCCTCTGTTCCAGCTGCACATACGTTATGCATTTGTACAGAGAGTTACAGGAGTGCATCTGGTGGAAGAGCCCACAGTCGCATGATCAGCCGGGATTGTGGAATTGGCACGACAGGGGTGTTGGAGGACCTGTCACCACTCCTGACATGTCTGTTTTAATAGCTACATGCATTCCCCATGTAATAACAACTGTGGAGTATCTATTCTTATGGCTCTATGTTGTATTATTCCTGCTAGAAGTTATGAATGAATTGCTAGCAGTCTGCAGAAGGGATACAGAGTGGTGGTAGCCAGTTGAGGGTGTGTCCCTCTATAGTCTGACAATGGCATCACTGACTGGATAGAGTGAGACTACAGGTTCACACCCTATGTACCCTTACTGAAGGCTAATAGCAATTCATTGTTAACTTCTAGTAGAAATTAATAAAGGGATGACAAAAAATAGAGCCATAAGAATAGATGCTCCAGAATTATTTTTACATGGGGAATGCATGAAGCTATTAAAACAGGCATTTTAAAAGAGGTGAAAGGTCCTCTTTAACCACCTCAGCCCCCCTAGCTTAAAGGGACACTGACAGGCCAAATCAGCATATATAGTTAGATATATGACATTACAGGTCTTATAGAGTCTTTTAAAAGCATATAAGTATCCCCCCTGTCCACCTTATAAAGAGCGAAATATAAAGTTTTATAACCTGCTTGTCCGGTCACTAATCTGCCCAAGGGGCGGCGTTTCATGTGAAAATGCGCCCAGCCAGCCTTCCCAACTGCCGTTCTGAAGCCCCGCCCAGCTCATCAATATTCACTTCGCTGGGCGGCGGCTAGAACTCTCCCCAGTCCCGATCCTGCGCATGGGCAATTCAATTGTCCGGGCATCGTTCATGCCCAATCTTCTGCGCCCCGCCGTGGTTAGATCGCGCCTGCGTACACACACAGCCTGCCTGCGTCTTCGAGGCAGCTGCAGCCTCAGCCATGCACTGTTCAGAGCAGCGCTTCAGAGCGCTGCTCACTCACATCGTCAAAGGGGTTAATTATAGACAATTGAATTGCCCATGCGCAGGATCGGGACTGGGGAGAGTTCTAGCCGCCGCCCAGTGAAGTGAATATTGATGAGCTGGGCGGGGCTTCAGAACGGCAGTTGGGAAGGCTGGCTGGGCGCATTTTCACATGAAACGCTGCCCCTTGGGCAGATTGGTGACCGGACAAGCAGGTTATAAAACTTTATATTTCGCTCTTTATAAGGTGGACAGGGGGGATACTTATATGCTTTTAAAAGACTCTATAAGACCTGTAATGTCATATATCTAACTATATATGCTGATTTGGCCTGTCAGTGTCCCTTTAAACCCCCTTAATGACCAGGCCACTTTTTACAATTCTGCACTATACTACTTTCACCGTTTGTTGCTCGGTCATACAACTTACCACCCAAATGAATTTTACCTCCTTTTCTTCTCACAAATAGAGCTTTCATTTGGTGGTATTTCATTGCTGCTGACATTTTTACTTTTTTTGTTATTAATCGAAATTTAACGAAATTTTTGCCAAAAAAACGACATTTTTCACTTTCAGTTGTATTTTTTTTTTTTTTTTTTTTTAAAACGACATCCATATATAAATTTTTCTCAAAATTTATTGTTCTACATGTCTTTGATAAAAAAAAATGTTTGGGTAAAAGTTATAGGGCCAGATTTATCATTACTCTGACAGCTCACTCCACTTTAACATATGGCTAAAGTCAGTTTTAGCCAAGTCAGATTTATGATCGGCCCTTTAAGACTGTAATAAATGTGGTTTGACGGTAGCAGTTTATCCGTCAGTAAGCAGCTTTACAAAAGTCGCACATCTTTACGAAAAAGTCGCACGTTTTTATGAAAAAGTCGCATGTTCTATTAAAAAGTCTCATAAGATAAGCATGGTCCTCACTGGAGTGAAATTGGGACTTTTTTGCGACTTTTTTGCGACTTTTTTAAATAGTCCCAATAGTAAATCTGTCTAGAGATTCATTTACATAAGAAGACACGCCCACTTTCAGAAAACTGGCGAGCATAGTGCAGAGCAGAAAAAAGTCGCAAATTTGTGCGCAGTTTTAGCGTTTGGGACTTTTTTGGGACTTTTTCACTCCATTATTCTGACCTGAGCTAATGATAAATCTGGCCCATAGCGTTTACAAACTATGGTACAAAAATGTGAATTTCCGCTTTTTGAAGCAGCTCTGACTTTCTGAGCACCTGTCATGTTTCCTGAGGTTCTACAATGCCCAGACAGTAAAAACACCACAAATGACCCCATTTCGGAAAGTAGACACCCTAAGGTATTCGCTGATGGGCGTAGTGAGTTCATAGAACTTTTTATTTTTTGTGACAAGTTAGCGGAAAATGATGATTTTTTTTTTTGTTTTTGTTTTTTCCTTACAAAGTCTCATATTCCACTAACTTGTGACAAAAAATAAAAACTTCCATGACCTCACTATGCCCATCACGAAATACCTGGGGGTGTCTTCTTTCCAAAATGGGGTCACTTGTGGGGTAGTTATACCTAGGCTGCAAAAAAGTGTCACACATGTGGTATTGCCGTACTCAGGAGAAGTTGGGCAATGTGTTTTGGGGTGTCTTTTTACATATACCCATGCTGGGTGAGAGAAATATCTCGGCAAAAGACAACTTTTCCCTTTTTGTTAAAAAAAAAAAAGTTGGCATTTGACCAAGATATTTATCTCACCCAGCATGGGTATATGTAAAAAGACACCCCAAAACACATTGCCCAAATTCTCCTGAGTACGGCGATACCACATGTGACATTTTTTGCAGCCTAGATGCGCAAAGGGGCCCAAATACCTTTTATGAGGGCATTTTTAGACATTTGGATCCCAGACTTCTTCTCACGCTTTAGGGCCCCTAAAATGCCAGGGCAGTATAAATACCCCACATGTGACCCCATTTTGGAAAGACACCCCAAGGTATTCAATGAGGGGCATGGCGAGTTCATAGAAATTATTTTTTTTGGCACAAGTTAGTGGAAATAGATTTTTTTTGTTTTTTCTCACAAAGTCTCCCTTTCCGCTAACTTGGGACAAAAATTTCAATCTTTCATGGACTCAATATGCCCCTCATGGAATACCTTGGGGTGTCTTCTTTCTGAAATGGGGTCACATGTGGGGTATTTATACTGCCCTGGCATTCTAGGGGCCCTAAAGCGTGAGAAGAAGTCTGGAATATAAATGTCAAAAAATTTTTACGCATTTGGATTCCGTGAGGGGTATGGTGAGTTCATGTGAGATTTTATTTTTTGACACAAGTTAGTGGAATATGAGACTTTGTAAGAAAAAAAACAAATTCCGCTAACTTGGGCCAAAAAAATGTCTGAAGGGAGCCTTACAGGGGGGTGATCAATGACAGGGGGGTGATCAGGGAGTGTATATGGGGTTATCACCCCCCTGTCAGGCTCCATTCAGACGTCCGTATGTGTTTTGCGGATCCGATCCATGTATCCGTGGATCCGTAAAAAACATACGGACGTCTGAATGGAGCCTTACAGGGGGGTGATCAGGGGTTAATAAGTGACGGGGGGGGTGTAGTGGTGTTTGGTGCTACTTATTACTGAGCTGCCTGTGTCCTCTGGTGGTCGATCCAAGCAAAAGGGACCACCAGAGGACCAGGTAGCAGGTATATTAGACGCTGTTATCAAAACAGCGTCTAATATACCTGTTAGGGGTTAAAAAAATCGCATCTACAGCCTGCCAGCGAACGATCGCCGCTGGCAGGCTGGAGAACCACTCGCTTACCTTCCGATCCTGTGAACGCGCGCGCCTGTGTGCGCGCGTTCACAGGAAATCTCGCGAGATGACTCGTAGATGCGTGACTCTGCCTGGAGCTGCCGCCTCCGGAACGCGATCCTGCGTTAGGCGGTCCGGAGGCGGTTAAAGGATAACTGTCACACTTAGATCCTAATTTCAATTTTCATATATGTAGTTACTAATAACATGATATTCCAGAATCAGTTACTATTAGACTGTCTTACCCCATATTTAATAAGATTCAGCCCTTAGCAACCAGTCTGCATAAAACTGCAATTTCACTAATCAGTTAAGATGGCCGCCACTGCCCTCCCCTGAGTCTAATCCCGCCTGCCCTCACTAGCCAGTAACAATAGCCCCCCAAAAGTGTCAGTAACCAGTGCCCTCCCCCTCTAAAGGGGTTAATCTCCTGCAGCACAAAGGGGTCCTCTTACCACATGTTGCTTTCATTTATACACTGAGCAGACGGCAGATCTCTCTTCCCTGGTCTGCGCTGCTTCCACTCTACTTCTCCAGCTCTGCTGAGTGAGGGAGCGTCTGCCAAGTGCAGGGGCAGGGAGAAGTGCACACAGCCCAGGCACTGTTATCAGCTTCTGGGGAGGACCTGGCTTTAATAATTTACTATAATAAAATCAACAGCAGCCTTGATTATCGATGCTAGGGTACATTTATTGATGGTACATTTTCATATGCGACAGTATTGATAACGTTTCGGCAAAAATGCCTTCGTCAGATACTATGCCGCAGTCAGAGAGAAGAGAACAAGATAAAAGGACGCAGGTGAGGTGTGCATGGACTGTGCATGCTAAGCCGGAAAACAGACGCCGTTTTCCGGCTTAGCATGCACAGTCCATGCACACCTCACCTGCGTCCTTTTATCTTGTTCTCTTCTCTCTGACTGCGGCATAGTATCTGACGAAGGCATTTTTGCCGAAACGTTATCAATACTGTCGCATATATAAATGTACCCTAGCATCGATACTTACAGGATTTTCCTAAAATATGACGGAAAGTCATGATTTTATTAAAGACACGGAGGCGAGTATTGCTTTACCTTTCTTTACTGAATCTACCATAGCAGCAAAGAAAAAATGGTACAACAAATGGAAACCATGGTAACAAAACTCCTCCCCCTTATCCCAGTATATCAGTCCTTGTCTGTCTGGGATCCTCCTCTTTCTTTGCGCCTCAACCAGCGCTGACCAAACCGGAACTACTGACGCTGAATAACCAGATAACGACAACATCTCTTGAAAACCTGTTGGCTTGGACCGCGGTGAACAAACGGACATCCGACTAATCAGGAACTGCATAACTCGAGTGATGGAAGCCTTAGCCTCTCAACCTAGGAAGGGAAGAGAAAGACAACATTCTAAAACCATGATCCAGTGTATCAAGCAGAGGAAACAACCTGCAGAGAAATATCAAATAACTCAACATCTTGACCATAGAATAAAGTCATTACATTCTCACCCAAGGTCTACATTAGGGTGGGTCCAGGGAGGGCAATACTCGCCTCCGTGTCTTTAATAAAATCATGACTTTCCGTCATATTTTAGGAAAATCCTGTAATTTTATCACAAGACACGGAGGCTCATATTGCTAGTTTAAAGCTGAGCCATTACCGAGTCAAAAGCGTGTGTTGCCGGTCTAAAATAGAACTCACGAAAGGTGGAAGTCCTGGACCAGTCCGCCAATCTCATAACGTCCTCTAAGCGAGCTCCCGATGTCGTCATTGAAGTAGCCGCAGCACTGTGAACAGAGTGTGCCGTGAAAATGGTCGTATCAATCCCGGAAAGGGAGAGAATCCACTTAACCCAGCGAGATAAGGTAACGCTGGTGACCGGAGTAAAAGGACTACGAAAAGAAATGAATAAGTGGGGAAAAGAAGGCGACCGAACGGACCGGGTTCTCTCCTCATATTCAAGTAGACAAGCCACAGGACATAGTTGTGGTGACGCCGGAAAACGGGGGTAGAAAACTGACCGAATATTGGTCTTAGTGCGACGAGAAATGTTAAAGTGAACTCCCTCAGGGGTGAAGGATCTAGCGTCACAATCCAAGGCACGCACATCTGACACTCTTACAAGAGATAAGACAGAATAAAGTGACCAATTTGGCCGATAATTGACATAAGGATAATAGGGTATTAGAGGGCCAGTCGCTCAAAAAGTTTAAGACCCCAGAAACATCCCAAGTTGAAGCAAGAGGCGGTCGGGCCAAGCGTGAACCTTTGAGCAAACGACATACCAAGGGGTGTTGCCCCGCTGGACACCCTTCGAATCCGGCATGTCTGGAGGAAATAGCTGACCTAAAAACATTGATGGTACGGTAAGCCTTCCCTGCCTCAAACAGAGGACAAAAAGGCCAAAATGGAATTTACAGGTGCTGTAGCGGGATCCAGAGTCCGCTGGACGCACCAGCGAGACCAAGAGTCCCAGGCGGCTCCATAAGCTCGTCTTGTTCCGGGTGCCCAAGCGCTGTCCAGTAAGAATCTAGTCGTTCCTGAAAAGCCAGCGTCTCCTCCTGAACTCCCGAGATCTTACAGGCCAGGAGACGTAACGATCCGTTCTGGAGGAGTGGATGAAGTTCTCCTGACGGACCTTGAAGCAGGGACAACTGATCGGGAAGAAGAAGCGGAAAATCCACTAGAAGTTCCAAGATCTGAGGGAACCAGGACTGTGTCTTCCAGAAAGGCACAATCAGAGTCAGGTTCGCCAGCTGCTGACGGACTTGAAGAACCCTCGGGATGAGCGCGAAAGGAGGGAACGCATACATTAGCGCGCCTCCCCAGTGTTGTAACAGAGCGTTCACCGCTTCCGCCAAAGAATCTGGCCTCCAGCTGAAGAACCTGGGGAGCTGGGTATTCAACCGGGAGGCGAACAAGTCGACTGAAAAAGGACCCCAAAGAGAAGAGAGAGCAGAGAATACCGTGACGTCTAATCTCCAGTCGCTGGAGTCCGAGATGTAGCGCGAATTCCAGTCCGCCAGGGTATTGTGAAGACCCGGAAGATACTCCGCTACCACTGAAATGTTCAGATCGAGACAGAACTCCCAAAAATCTTTCGCCAAGTGGGAAAGAACCACCGAACGTGTTCCTCCCATACAGTTGACATATCGGACAGCCAAAATATTGTCCATGCGCAGTCTGATGGCTGTGCTGATCACCCCGTTGTCAAAACTGCGAATGGCAAACGACCCTGCAAGCAGCTCCAGGGCGTTGATATGCAGTCGGGATTCTTCCTGTGACCATGGACCCCCCATGGATACTCCGCTGCAATGCGCTCCCCATCCGTGCAGACTCTCATCGGATTCTATGATCAGATCCGGTTGGGGACCCATGATAGCTCTGCCATTCCAGGCCGAAAGGTTGTGGATCCACCACCTCAATTCGTCTCTTGTTTCTGCATCCAACGTGACAAAATCGGCATAAGAGGCTCCCGTCCGCAAATGGGGGACGATTTTGAGGCGTTGCAACGCCCGATAATGGAGGGGGGCTGGAAAAATGGCTTGGATTGAGGCAGCCAGAAGGCCGATTACTCTCGCCAAATGCCGCAAGGACATCTGGGGCAGGCGAAGAGCATGCCGCAGTTCTTTGCGAATGGCCTTGACCTTGGAGAGAGGGAGGCTGAGGGATAATTCCACCGAATCTACCTGAAACCCTAGGAATTCCATTGACCTGGCGAGGGTCAGACAAGACTTCTCCTGGTTGACGATAAAACCCAAATTGGAAATGAGGGATACTGACATGTGTAGATGTTTCAGTAGGAGAGAGTGTGATTGGGCCATGATCAGTATACCGTCTAAGTAGACGATCAGACGGACTCCTCTGCTGCTGAGCCACGCCACCACTGGGCGCATGATCTTGGTGAAGCACCAGGGGGCGGAGGAGAGGCCAAACGGGAGGCAAGTGAAACGCCAAGTTTGATCGTTCCATAGAAACCGAAGTAGGTCCCTCGAGGAAGGAGACACTGGAACCGTGAGGTAAGCGTCTTTGAGATCTATTTTGGCCATCCAATCGCCTGGAAGAAGCAGATCCCTCAAAAGATGGATTCCCTCCATCTTGAAATGCCGGTACTGTACAAAAGAGTTTAAGGCTTTCAAATTGATGACGGGACGCATCTGGCCCCCTTTTCTTTTGCACCAGGAAAATATTGCTGACCACTCCCCTTAGATTCTCGGGTGCACGTTCTATCGCGCCTTTGTGTAGTAGATCTGACAGCTCTTTCTGAAAGAGGGATTGTGTCGATATGGACAGCGGTATTGGCGGGGGAGCCGGGATGGAACTTGGGTCGGCAATCAAATCTATCGTGAACCCCTGAACAGTAGAAAGAACCCAGTGGTCGGAGGTCACGCCTGACCACACATGAGTAAAGAACCGGAGTCTGCCTCCGACACAGTGGTCTAAAAAAGGTAACTGATGAAGAATAGGACTTACCAAAAGGCCTTCGGGCACTCGGATTTCCTCTGAAGCCACGGGAACGATACGGGGCGCCTCGCGATAGAAAAAAGGCCGGCTGGTGTCTCTGATCCTGGAGGGATGCTCGATAGGTAAAGGAGTCTCTGCCGGAGCCCCGGGCATGAAATTCAGACCGGCCGGACAGACGGCCCCTAGAACTGCCGGCCCTGTTGGAAAAACGACTCTGAAAGACCCTACGCATTGAAGTTTGGGCCTTATCAAGAGCCGTGAAGGCTCCTACATACTTGCCCAACTCTTTAATAAAAGAGTCGCCAAAGAGCAAACCTTGGGCCTCTTTGCCCGCTTCCGTCAGAGCCAAGTTAGATAATTTCGGCTCGATTTTCATGAGTATCGCCTTACGCCTTTCAATGGCGAGCGAGGCATTTACATTGCCAGCCACGCAAATGGCTCTTTGGACCCAACCCCTCAGTTCTTCAGGGTCTACTTGGCTACCTGCCGCTTTTGCGGATTCAGCCATGTCAAACATTTTAGCTAAGGGACCTGTAATGTCCAGCAACTTATCTTGGACAGCCCTTAAGGCAGCGTCCAGACCTTTGCGGGGATTAAACCCCGTTTTCGCCAAAAATTGGACCATCTTCGGATCCACTGAGGGGGTATCACACACCTTGTGTGGTATCAATGGACGTGGACATTCGGCCCGCAATTTATTTTGCGCCTCCTTGCTAAGAGGATTGCGAATGCGAGCTTCCAAATACTGCGCCACATGTGTGGCGGGCATCCATTCCGCAGAGCGGGGATGGTGCAGCTCGTCAGGGTTAAATAATGGCTCTCCGGAAGGATCCTTTAAGAGATCCACTGACTACCCCTAATTTTGTAAGGGTTCCGGGCAAATATTAATAGCTGGGTCAACGACTACATCCGCCAAATCATCCTCCTCATCATAAATCAGATCATCCTCCTTATCATGCACCTCCTCCTCTATCAGAGTCTGATACTGGCTCGGGTAATGACCTGGCAGTCTTCCATGCCTGCGTGGATTCTGTCTGGCGGGTGCAGGCTCTTTTACCCGAATGATGCGCGTTATCATGGGATGGGGAAGGCCCATCAATCTGAGGCGTTCTGGAGGTAGACTGTAGTGACCCTGGAGGTGGGGCCGGGCCTGAATAGTGGTATTAGGGAGGGCTATGAGGGCCTGCGAGAGAGTGGGTTAATGCAGAGGACATTGAACCCATGGCGGCGATGATAGTATTTGATATAGATTGCTGCAGCGCCAAATTGTGATCATCCGGGTGCAGCACCTCGGGCCTCCTATCCTCAGCAGGGGAGACCTGTCCTACAGGGGAAGGATCAATAGGGGCTACAGAGGCAATGGAGTTTTTCCTAGTGGACATGATAGTATAAGGAACGGCAGGAGTTTGTCACCCCAGCCAGAGAGCAGCAGAAAAAAAGGGACCTAGAAAAGAGAAAGTATAGATATAGCTCCAGCCCGCAAACAGTAATGTCAGTAAGTGGGGAATAAGGCACTTAAAATTGAAAATACAAGCAACCGCAACAATCAGGCGATAGCGGTGATTGTCCGGTGCGCTCAAACCAGCAAATCCCAGAATATGCCGAAGTCTTGCGAGATCGCGGAGCCTGCGAAAGGCCGGATGGAGCTAAAGAGAAAAAAGGCGCCCGAAATCTCGTCTCGCGAGATCTCGGGCGGAGAAGAGCAACATTCGGAGCGCGCGAAATGGCGACCGAAGGTAAATAGAGTGGATTACAAGAGGGGGAAACCTGGAGGTAGCGCGCCCCACGCCAGGAGGGCAGAGGGGCCGCGAGGAACACCAAGGGAAGGAAAAAAGTCAGAGGAAGTGATGGAAACCTGTAGGGAAAAATCGCATAAATATATAGATATTGAAGACCAGGAAACCCCAGAAGAATAATAATAAATTATAAGGAGAGAGAAAACACAGAATCTTGTGAAGAGCAAAAACCCTGAAAGAATAAAGGGTTAAATCACAACTAATTAAAACGATATACCAGACCCTGAGCCAAAAGTTCAGAGCTGGAAGGTACTTGTCTGCCTGGGATCCTCCTCTTTCTTTGCTGCTACCGGGCAGATAAGGACTGATATACTGGGATAAGGGGAGGAGTTTTGTTACCATGGTTTCCATTTGTTGTACCATTTTTTTTCTTTGCTGCTATGGTAGATTCAGTAAAGAAAGGTAAAGCAATATGAGCCTCTGTGTCTTGTGATAAAATCAAGGCTGCTGTTGATTTTATTATATCTATTGGGGTGGAACCCTACAGTCAGCCTCTATACAGAAGTGCGCTGAATACAGATTTAACATTTAATAATTTACTTACAGTCTCTGGCTGTCAGTAATGTGAGCCTGCACGCAGCCTGCTTCTGTGTGCTCTGACCATGCCTAGCAACCCTATTTTAAAGGGAACCTGTCACCAGGATTTTGTGCATAGAGCTGGGGACATGGGCTGCTAGATGGCCGCTAGCACATCTGCAATACCCAGTCCCCATAGCTCTGTGCTTTTTATTGTGTTAAAAAACGTTTTGCTCCATATGCAAATGAACCTGATATGAGTCCTGTGTCCAGAGAGGAGTCCAATTTTCTGAGCGCAGCACTGCCCCGCGTCCTCCGAATCTCCTCCTTGCTGGCTGACGTCACAGAGCTGGAGCGCCGAAATCTCTCGATGCACGAGCTAGCGCATGCGTAGTTCGTTCCCTGTGCTGATGCCAGCACAGGGAATGAACATGATGCCGACACTGCGCATGCGCTAGCTCACGCATCGCGAGATTTCGGCGCTCCAGCTCTGTGACGCCAGCAAGGAGGAGATTCGGAGGACGCGGGGCGGTGCTGCGCTCAGAAAATTGGACTCCTCTCTGGACACAGGACTCTCATCAGGTTCATTTGCATATGGAGCAAAACGTTTTTTTAACACAATAAAAGCACACAGAGCTATGGGGACTGGGTATTGCAGATGTGCTAGCGGCCATCTAGCAGCCCATGTCCCCAGCTCTATGCACAAAATCCTGGTGACAGGTTCCCTTTAAGCACAGGTAAAAGTAGGCAGTACAGGGAACAAAACTGTGGAATTAAGGGGTAATTGAATACACAGTGAAAAGTTGAAATAGGGCCACCAAAGATATTAATCACCACAATCCAATACTCCAAAAAAAAAAAAATATACATGACCGTTATACTTGGTACTGCTAAAATTCCACAGGTTAGGTGAAAGATGTTTAGGTAAAGCCTTGGAAAGGGCCAAAGGTCCCCTAGTGGGTTGTAGGTAATCACTTTTTCAAAAGCTACATAAAGGGGTCAGTTTTATGTGGACTAGGGCTGGGTGATATGGCCTAAAATCTATATTGCGATATATCGCTATAAATTATTTTCTTCTGTATGTATACAAATTACATGGCCATCATCATCCGTGTCCCCCAGCCAGCGCCATCAACCACATGCCATTGTAGGGTTGGGCGATATACCGTGGTATTGGGAAACGGCGATATTGCTGTTTCCTAATAACCGCAGTATTTTGTGACGTCATGTGCGCTGACCGCTTCAAAATCCGCGGCTGCCTGCCCCTTAATGTTTGCATACCACCAGTACAATTACTGCCTGCAGCGGCCACCCCCGGCGGCTCCTCGCTCCCATAATGAAGTCTCTTCCTACCGACGTCGGAATCAGATGATGAGCAAGGCCGCCGAGCAGTGTAGGACAGGAGCAAGTGGCAGGAAAGTCTCAAGTTACTCCGAGACAGAATATGATCCCCACAGAGTTCACAACTTCGCCTGCAATTGGAAAAAGACCTTAATATATATTTTACAGCCGGCCCTAACACAAGTGAATAAAGGTGAGATGTCTGTCTATGGCGGTGACCATGGGTGTCTTCTACTGCGGCCCTGTCTCTGGCCTACTCCTTCCTGCCTGCCTGCAAGCTGTACCGGACTACTGCACACTGAAATATCAGGCATTAGAGAATGAGTCCCTCCCCTGTACATGACATAGAAACATAGAATGTGTCGGCAGATAAGAACCATTTGGCCCATCTAGTCTGCCCAATATACTGAATACTATGGATAGCCCCCGGCCCTATCTTATATGGAGGATGGCCTTATGCCTATCCCATGCATGCTTAAACCCCTTCACTGTATTTGCAGCTACCACTTCTGCAGGAAGGCTATTCCATGCATCCACTACTCTCTCAGTAAAGTAATACTTCCTTATATTACTTTTAAACCTTTGCCCCTCTAATTTAAAACTGTGTCCTCTTGTGGTAGTTTTTCTTCTTTTAAATATGCTCTCTTCCTTTACCGAGTTGATTCCCTTTATGTATTTAAAAGTTTCTATCATATCCCTTCTGTCTCTTCTTTCTTCCAAGCTATACATATTAAGGTCCTTTTAATCTTTCCTGGTAAGTTTTATCCTGCAATCCATGTACTAGTTTAGTAGCTCTTCTCTGAACTCTCTCTAGAGTATCTATATCCTTCTGGAGATATGGCCTCCAGTACTGCGCACAATACTCCAAGTGAGGTCTCACCAGTGTTCTGTACAGCGGCATAAGCACTTCACTCTTTCTACTGCTTATACCTCTCCCTATACATCCAAGCATTCTGCTGGCATTTCGTGCTGCTCTATTACATTGTCTTCCCACCTTTAAGTCTTCTGAAATAATTACTCCTAAATCCCTTTCCTCAGATACTGAGGTCAGGACTGTGTCAAATATTCTATATTCTGCCCTTGGGTTTTTACGCCCCAGGTGCATTATCTTGCACTTATCCACATTAAATTTCAGTTTCCAGAGTTCTGACCATTCTTCTAGTTTTCCTAAATCCTTTTCCATTTGGCGTTTCCCTCCAGGAACATCAACCCTGTTACATATCTTTGTGTCATCAGCAAAAAGACAAACCTTACCAGCGAGGCCTTTTGCAATATCACTTATGAAGATATTAAACAAAATCGGTCCCAGTACAGATCCCTGTGGAACCCCACTGGTAACATTACCTTGTTTTGAATGTTCTCCATTGACTACAACCCTCTGTTGTCTGTCACTCAGCCACTGCCTAATCCACTCAACAATATGGGAGTCTATGCTCAATGACTGCAGTTTGATAAGTCTTCTATGTGGGACAGTGTCAAAAGCCTTACTAAAATCTATGACCAACAAGAAGACATTACTGTATGGTGGCACAAAACATGGTTTTATTGGGGGCCACCATATGTCAGTATAACGTGTCCTTGTGGCTGCCCCATACAGTGTAATGACTCCTTGTGGCCCAAAGTGTTTTTTTTCTTTTTGTTTTTTTTAAATGGGTTTTTATTGCGATATATATCATTATCACAATACATTTCTTAATATCGTTATTGTGGGAATATTTTTGATATCGCCCAACCCTATGCCATTGCTACCATCATCATGTCCTTCAGCCAGCGCCATCAGCCCCATGCCATAGCCATCCACCCTCCAGTAGATTTGGGCCCCTGCTACTTAAAGGGGTTGTCTGGGTTCGGAGCTGAACCCGGACATACCCTTATTTTCACCCAGACAGCCCCCCTGAGGCTAGCATCGGAGCATCTCATGCTCCTATGCGCTCCCTTGCCCTGCGCTAAATCGCGCAGGGCACGGGCTCTTTTGTTTTCAATAACACACTGCCGGGCGGTAACTTCTGCCCGGCAGTGTGTTCTGTGACGTCACCGGCTCTGAGGGGCGGGCTTTAGCTCTGCCCTCGCCGTTTTACTGGAGAGCCCCAGCTCTGAACCCGGACAACCTCTTTAACTTTCCTGCACAGCTGGCTGATGGAGTTCGCAGGAGACAGGCTGCTTCTTCTTCCCAGCATGCACTGGGAGGGATCTGACGTCACACACAGCTTCAGCTAGCATGCCCACCACTAATGTGGACCACCAAAATTCTGCTACTATATTTATAGAGTTATGGTTGGAAAAAGCCATATATCCATCAAGTTTAAAGGGTTTGGCCACTTTCTGGTTACTGTTGACCAATGTTATAGTAAGTGCCATATAATCATCTTACAAATATAGTCTTTGTTGAAATTCTGTGCCATTTTCTATATTTCATAATGCATGCCCTAGGGTTTCACCAGGTATCAAACTATCAATACCCAATCGATACTTTTAGACCCGGATCGATTCGATACTGGGATTTGCTATTTACTGATACTACACTGCGCAGCCTAGTACCTTTTAGAGTGACAAGTGCAGTGAGGAGGATTGTAGGGGCTGTGGCTACTGCCCCACTAATGAACATAATTTACCCCTAAATACAAATATAGGCTACAGGTGCCGGCCGTTTCACATACCCGGCATCAATAACGCCCATTTCTCTCTCTCCCCAGTATTGTACATTGTACTCTTTGGTGGCCACAGGGTCCCCACCCCTCCTCATTCCTCCTATTCATTGGTGATGCAGTGGCAGCCTCCGATCGATTACAATGGCAGTCAGAAAACTACTGAAGCCCTGGCTGTCATAGTAATTTCCCTGCTGCTTTGTGCACCAGGCAGCAGGGACAGTGTAAAATCCAATTCACCCTAAGGCCTCTTTCACACAGGCGTTCTGGATTTGCTCCACATGCAGTGCGAGAAAACCGCGTGAGTAGGCACGCAATTGCAGTCAGTTTTGACTGCGATTGTGTTCTGATGTTCAGTTTTTTTGTTTTGTTTTTTCACGCGAGTGCAATACATTTTGCATGTGCGTGAGAAAAAACTGAATGTGGTACCCAAACCTGGACTTCTTCACTGAAGTTTGGGTTAGGTGTTCATTTTCCCTTATAACATGGTTATAAAGGAAAATAATAGCATTCTTAATACAGAATGCCTAATAAAATGTTGCTTGAGGGGTTAAAAAATATATATTTACTCGCCCCATCCACTTGTTCGCGCAGCCAGCATAGTCGTCTTTCTTCATCTTTCAGGACCTGCAAAAGGACCCTAGTATACCCTCCTTGTTTACAATGTGTTTTGTGCTGTACACATCTAGGTCCTGTCCATAAAATGGCTGCTGATGGAGGGTCATGTGATGTGTCATCTAATCAAGTACACGGCACCTGCCATCTCTACTTGTTCTAGTGGGAGTTTAGTGCAGGTACAGTGTTTGAATAGGACACACTCAACTGGAGGTGATTTGCCTGGTCACATGACCCTCCATCAGCGGCCATTTTATGGACAGGACCTCTGTGTGGACTGCACAGTAGATTTGCATAGCAAGGGGACATGGCTTCTCACATATAGCAAAAGGCACAGAATATCCACAAAGGGTCAAATGTATTAAGACCAGCGTTTTAGATGCTTGTCTTAATAAACCCCTAAGCTGGCGGTGGTCCCGCCAAAGTTATAAACCACCGCGGCTTCTAAATGTAAGACAGCTTCTTATCTGTCTTGGTGCTTCCGTGGTGTTTCTCTCCATGCCTCCGCACTGCCAAAAAATAGAACATGTTCTATTTTGCGGTGCGGACAGATCACGGACCCAAATTGCGGTCCCCAATGCACGGAACGGCTGTGTGCATGAGGCCTCACATTTAGACCTTTTTCTACACTTGAAACAGGCTTAGAAAATAGTGAGTAAGATGGTCCTGTCTTCTTCTCCGCCCACTTTTATTAGAGCTGGAGTGAGCAGGGAGAAGTCGCAGATTGCTATCTGCATCTGAAATATGCCTAATATAGGCATATTTCAGCTTCATAAATGACCCCCAAAGTCTATATTGGCTAGTGCCGTTTAGTCATCTTACATACTCGCTAATCACAAGTAGCCAGAAAGTGCCCAATCCCTTTAACAAAGGAATGGGAGGGAAGGAGAGTGAGAAGCCAGAATTCTATACATATTCATTAGCTTTAAAGGGAATCTGACACCAGCAACTTCTCTATCAAACTATTTGCATAGAAACATAGCTGTGGTTCTCCTGATTAATGTGCTGTTTTTGTTTTGTTGATCTGAGGCTTCATTCCCGAGTTAAACTTTTTTCCTATTATGCAAATTACTCATTTGGTGCAATAAGGGCCTCACTATTGCTCCCGTTTCACCGGAGCTTCTTTGCCATTATCTGGCCCTGTTAATGAAATCAGCAAGGGAGGGCTTGGCCACAAATTCTTTGTCTATCCTATAAGGCCTTTGCAGTTGACTACGTTTGTTTGGTTTTTCAGTCCACAAACAATGGATCTGCAAAATACAGATACCTTCCATATGACCGCTGCATTTTTCTTACACTTAGCTTTTTTCTTTAAAAAATAAAAATAAAAATCCTTGTCCTGACCAGAGTAGGACATGATCTATAATTTGCGGAATGGCCACATGGGTTTGCCATAAATTACACATGTGTGCATGGCACCATAGAAAAGAATGGTTCATTGTGTGATCTTCACAAAATGCATATAGCAAACAGATGAAAAATATGGTCGTGCACAGGCCCTAACTAGGCCCTCTGCCCCTTGTTTCAGTTTCCTCCTTTTTTTTCTTGTGTGGACCGTATGCGGAACCATTCATTTCAATGGATCCGCAAAATAAATGGAAGTTAGGCCTCATGCACACGAACGTTGTGTGCACCCGTGGCCGTTGTGCCGTGTTCCGTTTTTTTTTCGCGGACCCATTGACTTTCAATGGGTCCGTGGAAAAATCGTAAAATGCACAGTTTTGCAGCCGCATCAGTGTTTCCTGGCCGTGAAAAAAATATGACCTGTCCTATTTTTTTTCACGGCCAACGGTTCACGGACCCATTCAAGTCAATGGGTCCGTGAAAGAACACTGATGCACACAAGATTGGCATCCGTGGCCGTAGGTTAGTTTTTATACAGACGGATCCGAAGATCCGTCTGCATAAAAGCTTTTTCAAAGCTGAGTTTTCACTTCGTGAAAACTCAGAACCGACAGTATATTCTAACACAGAGGCGTTCCCATGGTGATGGGGACGCTTCTAGTTAGAATATACTAAAAGAACTGTGTACATGACTGCCCCCTGCTGCCTGGGAAGTGCTGCCAGGCAGCAGGGGGCAGCCCCCCCCCCCCCCCCCCCCCCCCCCCTGTAGTTAACACATTGGTGGCCAGTGCGGCCGGCCCCCCCCTCCCCTGTAGTTAACTCATTGGTGGCCAGTGGGCCCCCCCCCCCTCCCCTGTAGTTAACTCGTTGGTGGCCAGTGGGCCTTCTCCCCTCCCTCCCCCTCCTAATTAAAATCTCCCCCCTATCATTGGTGGAAGCGGTGTGTACCGATCGGAGTCCCAGTTTAATCGCTGGGGCTCCGATCGGTAACCATGGCAACCAGGACGCTACTGCAGTCCCGGTTGCCATGGTTACTTAGCAATTTGTAGAACCATTATACTTACCTGCGAGCTGCGATGGTCTGCGTCCGGTCGGGAGCTCCTCCTACTGGTAAGTGACATAACCTGTCACTTACCAGTAGGAGGAGCTCCCGGCCGGACCTGTCACTTACCAGTTTGAGGAGCTCCCGACCGGACGCAGACCATCGCAGCTCGCAGGTAAGTATAATGGTTCTACAAATTGCTGAGTAACCATGGCAACCGGGACTGCAGTAGCGTCCTGGTTGCCATGGTTACCGATCGGAGCCCCAGCAATTAAACTGGGACTCCGATCGGTACACTCCGCTGCCACCAATGATAGGGGGGAGATTTTAATTAGGAGGGGGAGGGAGGGGAGAAGGCCCACTGGCCACCAACTAATTAACTACAGGGGAGGGAGGGGGGCCGGCCGCACTGGCCACCAATGTGTTAACTACAGGGGGGGGGCTGCCCCCTGCTGCCTGGCAGCACCTGCCAGACAGCAGGGGGCAGTCATGTACACAGTTCTTTTAGTATATTCTAACCTGAAGCGTCCCCATCACCATGGGAACGCCTCTGTGTTAGAATATACTGTCGGATTTGAGTTTCACGATGTAACTCAAATCCGACAGTATATTCTAACATAGAGGCGTTCCCATGGTGATGGGGACGCTTCAAGTTAAAATATACCATCGGATTGGAGAAAACTCCGATCCGATGGTATATTAACTCCTGACTTTACATTGAAAGTCAATGGGGGACGGATCCGTTTGAAATTGCACCATATTGTGTCAACGTCAAACGGATCCGTCCCCATTGACTTGCATTGTAATTCAGGACGGATCCGTTTGGCTCCGCACGGCCTGGCGGACACCAAAACGACTTTTTTTTTTTTTTCATGTCCGTGGATCCTCCAAAAATCAAGGAAGACCCACGGACGAAAAAACGGTCACGGATCACGGCAAAATGGGACCCGTTTTTGCGGACCGCCAAAAAATACGGTCGTGTGCATGAGGCCTTACTGTGTGCATTCCATGTCCGTTCCACCAAAAAAATAGAACGTCCTATTGTCTGCATTATGGACAAGGATAGTACTGTTCTATTAGGGGCCAGCTGTTCCGTTCCTCAAAATACAGAGTGCACGCGGATGTAATCTGTATTTTTTGCAGATGTGTTTTTTGCAAACTGCAAAATACATTTGGTCGTGTGCAGGAGCTCTTATTCAGAGTTAGCTGTTAGTCACTAATAAGATGACCCCTGTTTACAGCTGAACTCAAAGAGCATTGGGGTTGTCAAGTTTCAGGGGGAAAAACTGGCCAGATCCTGGGACATGCCTGGGGGGGGGGGGGGGAAAAAACTATTACTGACCTAACAGAATCTGCAATGCAGTACTGGTTTTCCCAGCTGGGCTCTGTCAACCATGCCACAGCAGTGATGTCACGTCTACAACACATGACCTCTTCAGCCAATCATGGACCTCAAGCAGTGCACTACTGAGGCTGGTAATTTGCTGCAGTGGTCATGTGTGGTCAACGTGACATCACCACTGCAGTCTGGTCAATAGAGCCCAGTTGGGAAAACCTGAGCGGGACCTGCTAGGTAAATACAGTAGTAATATGTATTTTTGTTTTATTTCAGGCATGCCCCACCAGAAAAAGAAACCAGACACCCCTTTAAAAAAAAAAAAGCAAAAAAAAAACATTTTTGCTTATTCTTTTCCCGCAAAATTATATCAATCTGCAGTTTGCTTGAATATGCTATCCTGGCCATAACACGTCGTTCACCTAGTGCAGTGATGGCGAACCTATGGCAGAGGCGGCACTCAGAGCCCTCTCTGTGGGCACCCGCACTCTGGAAAAAGTCTATGGTGTACAATATGCCTTAGTATTTTCCTGCCATTCATCAGCGCAGGCGCACTATGAACAGCACTGACTGTGCACTGAATGTAGGCAGGCTATTATAGCTAAATAATAAAGTACATAGAGGATATACTATATTGGACTATAGTATTCAGGTTAAATTGCTTTGTTGGCACTTTGCAATAAATAAGTGGGATTTGGGTTGCAGTTTGGGCACTCTGCCTTTAAAAGGTTCGCCATCACTGACCTAGTGTAACTGTGCCCTAAATGCCATGTGAACATGCAGAGGTTATGATTTGCTAGCTTGATCATATCTGCATATGCCATGTTTTTAAAGGATGTCATATCTGTCCTAATTGCGTGTTGAATGATTTCCTTTTATATTTCAGTCTCACATTATGGCTGCTAAAGCTGTCGCGAACACTCTTAGGACTTCGTTAGGACCGAATGGTAAGAAAATAGTTTTGCTTCTCCTGTCATATGCTAAAACTAACAATACTGTAGAGAGTTTAGGTGACCAGGAAAACTAATTCAAGGGGTTTCTAAATGTTGGGACCTCCGCTGATTACGAGAGCAGGGGTCCTGTTAACACAAATGTGCATGTTGACATTCACTCTGAGATTGCTGGGGAGCGAATAGCACACATGCTCGACCTGCTTTTCTATTTGTGTTGATCCCTGTTATTGTGATTGGTCGGGGTACCAGCAGTTGGACTTCCACCAATCCAATTTTTATGCCTTATTCTGTGGATATGGAATAAGTTTGTATTGCAGGAAGTCTTCTTTAACCCTTTTGCTGTCAAGGGTGCTTGGACATTTTGCACATCTTATAGCCAGGACAGTTTTTACGTGTCCAAATAATACCCATACCTGGTACATTGTCAAAATGCCACTTAGCACTTAATACACACAGTCGTCTTCGTGCAACTTTGTGTCAGTGTAGTTTTTCATAGAAATTGCAAAATCATACACAACCTTGGGTCCAGGGGAATAGCTTACCCAAAGAACTTGTAGGAAAATGAAGTATGTGTCTCCAACATCTACAAAATTTGGGACTTCGGTATAATTTTACATGGCAATCTGCTTTAGGTGCCCTGAATTTAGGACATAGATCTGGATCCCTTTTTCCTATCTTAGGGTACTTTCACACTTGCATTAGAGGATTCCGGCAGGCAGTTCGGTTGCCTGCCGGATCCGGAAACCCATATGCAAACGGATAGTATTTGTTTGCGGATCCGGCTGACAAATGCATTGGAGTACCGGATCCGTCTCTCCGGTGTCATCCGGAAAAACTGATCCAGTATTTATTTTTTCCGTACGCCTCCCACAACGGCACTTCAGCAGGAGGGTACCCTGCCCCCAGGGACAGGAAACAACGTAGAAAGCAGAAGTTTAAATGCCTCCTCCCCATTACCTTCTCCAGTCGTTTCCTGTCCCTTGGGATGAGTGGAAAGCGTGCAGGCTCCCTCCTGCCAAAGTTCCATGCGCCCAGCCTGCGGTGAGTATTCTCTGCTTTGCAGGAGGGCTGTGGCAGAGCGGCGGACGCTGGGGGCGAGATACGGCTCCCACTGCGTGTTTGTGCCGTAAGTCCTGACTTCAGGCAGCCCCCGGACGGTGCGCGGGATCTCGCAAGATCCTGTCACGTGACGCGCCGGCAGGTCATGTGACCAGGAAATGATTCAAATTTGGCAGCGGGAAGCTGAAAAACGCCGCAGAGTGTCTCCAGCAGAGCAACAGTGAATTCCTCATCATGTCTCTGCAGCAGGAGAAGCCTTCTGATGCCCCTAAGGCCCCCAGTCCGGTAAGCCTCCTCCTCTGGAGTAGTTTTATTTTATGCTATCACCTGTGGGATTTTGTTTTCTTGTTTATCCTGGTGACGGTTACCCCACTCCTTCCCCCTACACTAAAGAGCCCCTGCTCTCTTTTTGTACTTTCAGAATAAAGAAACCGGAAGGAGTGGGGAATCTGCACAGAAGAAAAAATGTGCTATTTGCAAAAAGCATCTGGCAGCACTTAGCAAAAAACCTATCTGCCAAAAATTTATGGACAAAATAATGGCTGAAGATTCCCCTTTTCTAGTGGAAAATTTACGATCCATTATAAGAGAAGAAGTGAGTTCAGCAGTGGAAGCAAAAATGTTGTCCTTTTCCCAAAAACCTTCTACTTCTAAAATGGTCACGGAGCCCCAGATAGAATGGGATATGGAGGACGACTATTTTAATGATTCGTCTGACTCAGGATCCTCCTGATGAGGAGGTCAGCGGTCTGTTATGCTCAGTAGAAGACACTGACGGTCTCTTGAAAGCGATAAGATTAACTCTGAATATTGAGGAATCTAGACAGTCAGTCGGTTCAGGATCAGATCTTCAAAGGGCTGGCTGATAGGAAGAGGAGAGTGTTCCCCATCCATGACAGAATCCGAAAGCTTATACGGGACGAGTGGAAGGACCCAGAAAAAAGGGCCGGTACTTCAAAAATCTTTAAAAGGAAATATCCCTTTTAGCGAGGAAGATTCGGCTCTTTGGGATAAAACACCAAAGGTTGACGCCCCTGTTGCGCAAATTTCTAAAAAGGCAGCCTTGCCTTTTGAAGATGTTGGCTTATTAAAAGATGCTATGGATAAAAAGTGTGAATTCGTACTTAAAAAAACTTGGGAATACAATACTGCTATGTTGAGACCTAGCATAGCTGCCACCTATACGGCTAGCTCTGGCTCTCTCAGCTGGAGGAGCACCTGGTCTCTGACACCCCCAGACAGGATATTCTGGCCTCCTTGCCGGTTTTGAAACTGGCCTCTAACTTCCTGGCAGATGCGTCTGCCAATCTTGTAAAGTTATCAGCTAGGTCAGCGGCTCTTTCAAATATGGCAAGGCGGTCAGTCTGGTTACGCTCTTTGTCAGGCGATACCGCTTCAAAAAATAAACTCTGCAGTATCCCTTGTGAAGGAGATCGTCTTTTCGGTTCAGTCCTAGACTACGTTCTGGAAAAGGGCTCTGATTGAAAAAAGGGGTTTCCGCCAGAGTCCAGGTTCTTCCAACAGCATCGTTCCTTTTGCCCCCAAAGAAAGGGTAGACAGGACTGTAGAAAAAAGGATCCCTCTTGTTCTTGGCACTCCTCAAAGGGGAGAGGTAGGAATTTCCTCTTCCTCTCAGGATAAGTCTGCAAAACAGTCCTCCCAATGACGCCATGAGCCCGGTGATGCGGAGATTGAAAGAGTTTGTCCCTTCCTGGGAAAAGATCTCAAACTCAGCCTGGGTCCTAGACGTAATCCGTCAGGGATACCAGCTGGAATTTTGCACTCTCCCTCCAGACAGATTTGTATTAAACAAAAGATTGAAGTCGGATCACAATCTCCTAGAGTCTCAGATTTCTCTTTTGTTAGAAAAAAAGAGCGGTGGTTCCAGTTCCAGCAGACCAGGAAGGAAGGATTCTACTCCCCAATTTTTCTCGTAAAAAAACCCAATGGCTCCTTCAGAGCAATAATCAATCTAAGGCTCCTCAACAAGTATATAAAATACAAAAGGTTCAAAATGGAGATGGTAAGATCTACAGTGAAACTTTTAACACAGGACTGCTCCATGGTAACACTCGACCTGGCGGACGCATATTACCATGTTCCGATCCATCAGAAACATCAAAAATACCTACGTTTCACCATTTTCAAGGGAGAGCGTCTTCTCCAGTTTCAGGTGTTACCTTTTGGCCTGGCCTCAGCACCCAGAGTGTTCACAAAGATTATTGCAGAAATCTCAGCTTTTTTCCACCAGGAGGGGATAAACTTCATACCTGATTTGGACGATTTTCTCATTACAGCAGCCTCCCAGACTCAGTTGCAGTTACAGGTGAAGTTCGTCCTGGAGACCTTAAGATCCCTAGGTTGGAAACTAAATCTAGAAAAATCGCATCACCCAGCCGAAAGATGATCTTTCTAGGTATTCTTCTGGATTCCAGCCAAATGACCTATTTTCTTCCAGAACAAAAGATCCGGGACATCAAGTCCAAAGATTTCTGTCTTTTCACGCCAGAGAAAGGTCACGTTCCGAAGGATTATGAAAATTCTGGGACTCATGACTTTGACGATTCCTGCGGTGAGATGGGCCCAGGCTCACGGGAGACCACTTCAAGAATTCATGCTAAAACAGTGGAACAAAAGCATCTTCTCCCTGGAAAAGGCAGTTACCTTACCTCCAGGGGTCAAACTCTCCTTGCGGTGGTGGCTGAACGAAAGCAACTTAGTCAAGGGGGTCCCTTGGATGCTCTCCAATCAGATAGTGGTAACAACGGGGAGCCCATTGTCCGGGTCAGTTGTTACAGGGGTCCTGGGATGCAGAGACCCTTCCCCTTTCTTCAAACGCCAAAGAGCTTCTGACCGTGTTTTTGGCCCTAAAAGCCCTGGCTCTAGTCATCCGAGGACAAAACTTAAAAATCCTCTCCGACAACTCCACCACGGTGGTATATCAAGCAGGGGGGCACAAGAAGCAGTTCCCTTTGTCAGATAGCATCTCAGATCTTTTCTTGGGCAGAGTCAAACATCCAGTCCATAACCGTGGTCAAACATCCAGTCCATAACCGCGGGTAAAGGGGGGCGAGAACACACTGGCAGACTTCCTGGGCAGGAAGAGAATTTGGCCAGGGGAGTGGAGCCTCAAAAAAGCGGTGTTCCAGAACATTTGCAGCAGATGGGGAGTCCCAAGAATAGACCTCTTTGCTTCCCAAAAGAACAAACAGGTGGACCTTTACTATTCTCTCTTGGCGAAGGACCTCCTGGTGAGAGTGGAGGCCTTAGCGGGTCCATGGCCATTGGGTCTGCTCTATGCGTTTCCTCCTTTCTAGGTCATACCAAAGGTTCTGGCAAAAATAATAGAGGAACGAGCCCATGTCATCTTAGTGGCACCATACTGGCCCAAAAGGCCTTGGTTCTCCCTCCTGAACCTCTCCAAGGGGGACTTCTGGACCCTTCCTCAGTCTCCGGACCTCCTCCATCAGGGCCCAGCCTGGCATCCGGCAATCAGCCAACTAAAATTGACAGCATGGAATTTGAGCGCTCCATTTTGAAGTCCAAGGGCTTCTCGGATGCAGTTATCTCCACCCTGCTCTCTAGCAGAAAGCAAGTAACTTCCGATATCTACTGGAGAACTTGGAAAACCTTCCTTTCATTTGCCAAGGAATCCTGGAATCCCACTCTTCCCCCAGATATGACGGTAATTCTAGACTTCCTTCAGAAGGGGCTAGATAGAGGTCTTCGTGTCAGTACAATAAAGGTCCAGATTTCAGCCCTTAGTGCCTTCCTGGATATGAGATTGGCAGATTTGTGGTCAAAAGGTTCATAAAGGGAGCCAGCAGACTTCATCCAGTTATTAGATCTACGGTTCCGCCTTGGGACCTTTAATTTGGTCCTTTCCGTCCTTATGGACCATCCCTTTGAACCTCCTGGAGTCAATCCCCCTCAGGTTGCTGTCCTTTAAATCCGCTTTTATTATAGCTATCACCTCAGCCAGGAGAGTGGGGGAGATCCACGCTCTTTCATGCAGACCTCCATACCTAACCATCCTTGACGACAGAATTATATTGAGACATGAACCCTCCTTCTTACCAAAGGTTTTCTCCAAATTCCACTGCCAACAGGAGATTTCCTTACCCACCTTCTGCGCAGGGGCAAAATCTTCAAAAGAAAGACGTTTCCACCATCTGGATGTACTCAGATGTATACTTGGCTATCTGGAAGCCACAAAAGGACTGCGAAAATCCGACAGTCTTCTGGTCCAGTATGCAGGCCAAAATAGGGGGCAGGCAGCATCAAAAATTACTATAGCCCGCTGGATAAGAATGACCATTGCAATGGCCTATACAGTTAAGGGTCTTACTCCTCCAGAGGGTTTAAAAGCCCATTCAACCAGAGCGATTTCCACCTCCTGGGCAGAATCTGCCTCCGCCTCCTTGTCTCAGATCTGCCAGGCTGCTACATGGTCAAATCCTTCCACCTTTTTCAACCACTATAGGTTGGACATTCAGTCCAATTCGGATTTGTCATTCAGACGAAAAGTCCTTTCAACGGCAGTCTCTCTCCCTCCCCCCCCCACGCACAGCATGTCTGCTCCCCTGGAAGCTCCTGAGTCCCGGAAGCCTGTGGATCCTGCTGCCCAGAGTCTTTCCCGTACATAATAATATTAAAATGTTGGTTAATGAGGGAGGCGCATGCGCGCGGCTTGCAGAAAGGTCATGCTTCCGTGAGCTCCGCTCATTGACTTCACCCTGATCTTAGCGCCTTTTATCGGGCTCCATCACGCCTCAAACTCGATGCAGGGAACCCCGAAGATGACCCGCACTAAGGGAAGGTCGAGAATTCCGGGTACTCCCGTCCCATCGCAGACTTTGCCGTAGATCTTCCGACAGACCAGACCAACTGTCATGGCGGACGCAACGCCGGCTCCCGCCAGCCCTGAATCCTCGGATGGAGGTGAGCCCTCTCCAGACAGAGTTGTCCACGGCTCAGGTCAGGAAGATCTATACAAGAACATAGCTGCTTTGTTTAAGGTGGAATTGTCACAAGCCGTCTCTGAATTTTCCCGCCAAATACAAGACTTGGGTAACAGAGTCTCTGATTTAGAGATGAGAGCGGATGACATGTCCGACGCCTTGGGCCGTGACAAGGAGGACATTAACAGTCATTCAACCCAGCTTTCAGAGCTGGAACTTAAAATAGAGGACCTCGAGAACAGGTCCAGGAGGGGGTAACCTACGGGTCAGAGGCCTCCCTGAAACGTACAATGATTTGCAATCCACCCTCACCACCTTGTTTGCAGCTCTATTACCGCAAGCGGACTCCAATCTCCTAAAGATGGATAGAGTGCATAGGGCACTGGGGAAGCCACGTTCTGCGGATCTCCCGAGGGACATTATCCTTAAATTTCATCACCCGGAGATGAGAGATAAAATGTTGGCTTCTGCAAGGGAAATAACTACCTTACCTGGTCTGCCGGAGTCGGTCCACCTCTACGCGGACCTTGCACCATCTACTCTTCGCAGACGCCGCGAGATGAGGCCAGTCACACAGGCCTTGCAAAAGGCGCAAATCCGGTACCGATGGGGATTTCCCTTCAACCTGTCGTTTCAATTGAACTCACGCCTGCACACGGTCCACTCGCCGGTTGAAGGTCTGGATGCATTACAACGGGCAGGGATCCCATGCGAATACCAAGCTCCACCTTCTTCCTCGCCGAAACCGCAGAGACCAGCGAGAGTCTGGACCAAGGTTCCTCCCGCCTCTGGAGGCCCGAGCGGAGCGAGGATCTCTTGAACTCGCCATCTTACCTGGTTTAATGTCGGTAATGGCCAGACTTTCTTTGGCGTGTCGCTTCGGGGACTCTTGTTAATTAACCTCAAAATTGTATGAGGCCAGTTTCATTAATGCAGGGTCTCGATGATACGGTTTATCATGCTGTCCCTGATCTTGGGGTTCTGTGAGATAGTAAGACTAGCCTATGTGAGGCTATCCTTCTACTCGCATATCCCTTCTACTATTGCCCTTTGTTCTCTCTCTCTCTCTCTCTGTCTGTCTCTGTCTCTGTCTCTGTCTCTGTCTCTGTCTCTGTCTCTGTCTCTGTCTCTGTCTCTGTCTCTCTCTCCCCAAATTCAATTAAGCTTTATTGGCAGGACCAGATACATGTTAGCATTGCCAAAGCAGTTGAGTTTGCATGGGGAAGGGGGTAATATATAGGGGAATGGACAAAGGTCTGTGGAAGTGCTCAGTTTCTCATGTCCCTCTCAGTCTGTGACACGCTGTCACATATTGGGCAGCTCTCTTCACCATTGGCTCCTCTTCTCCCAGTAGAATTTGGAGTTTCCTCTTCTCTTCTGTAGAATTGAAGTCCGGGATGAGAGCGGAGAGTCTCTGGAAGTGAGTGTCCCTCACTGATGAGTACTTGGGGCAATGTAGCAGGAAGTGTTCCTCATCCTCCGGGACCCCCTGGTCACATTGCTGGCACAGTCTCCTCTCCCTGGGCTTGTAGGTTTGTCTGTGCCGCCCTAATTCCATTTCCAGGCTGTGGGCGCTCAGTCTGTACAAGCTCATTGTCTGTCTGTCTTTGGGGTCTTGTAGCACCTCCAGGTACGGGGCCAGTTTGTAGTCTCTCTGCAGTGACTGGTAAATCAATAGTTTTTTGGAGTTTGTTATTTCGTATCTCCATTCTCCAACATGTTTTACTTTGTAGTTATAAATTATGATTTTTATTTGAGATTTTGTCAGGCCGCATTGTTGAGAGTTTAAGTTGTTGCAGGCCACACGGCTTGGACTGGTTCTTACTGTCCAGTAAGGCTTTATGGTGGTAGGAGTTGGGACTGCTGTTTTGTAGGTGGTCCCAGTATGATAGCGCCCTCTTCTGTACTGCGAGAAGTAAGGGAAATCTGCCCAACTCGGACCGGCAAGCACTGTTGGAGGTGCTCCGATGGACTTGGAGGAGGTGCTTGCAAAATTCCAGATGGAATGTTTCTGTTGGGCTGGGGTCCCATTTGGATTGGTCTGGGTAGGTGACAGGACCCCAAACTTCACTGCCATAAAGAAGAATTGGGGCGATGACGCTGTCAAATATTCTGAGCCAGACTCTCACGGGTGGTTTTAGGTGGTACAGCCGCCTCCTGATGGCATAGTAGGCTCTGCATGCCTTGTCTTTTAGTGCCTCTATGGCTGGCTTGAAGCTTCCTGATTGGGTAATGTCTAGGCCGAGGTATGTGTAGCTGTTAGTTTCATCCACAGTGCAGTTGTTTATTGTGAAGGAAGGGCTTTTTGTTTGTTTTGTATTTTTCTTTTGGAACACCATGGTTTTTGTTTTGCTCGAGTTGATTGGTAGTGCCCATGTGGCGCTGTATTTCTCCAGAACTTCCAGGCTGTCTTGTAGGCCTTTCTCTGTTGGTGACAGAAGTAGGAGGTCATCCGCATACAGCAGGAACTTCACCTCGGTGTCATGTAGGGTCAGTCCTGGTGCTGGGGAGGATTCTAGAGCTGCCGCCAGTCCATTGATGTAGATGTTGAAGAGGGTTGGACTTAGGCTGCAGCCCTGTCTGACTCCTCGGGCCTGCCGGAAGGGTTCAGTTCTTTTCCCATTCACCTTTACGCTGCAGCTGTTCTCAGTGTATGAACTCTTGATGACGTTGTATGTTTTCCCTCCTATTCCGCTCTCCAATAGTTTGAGGAACAGGCCTGGGTGCCACACTGAGTCAAATGCCTTCTTAAAGTCCACAAAGCAGGCGAATATCTTCCCATGTTTTGTATGGTGGACATGGTTCTTGATGAGGCTGTGCAGGGTGTATATGTGGTCTGTAGTGCGATGGTTTGGCATGAACCCCGCCTGACTTTTGCTGAGGACATTGTGTTGTGTCAGGAAGTTGAGGATCCGTTTGTTGAGGATACTGTTGAATAGCTTCCCTAGTGTGCTGCTGACACATATCCCCCTGTAGTTGGATGGATCATACTGGTCTCCACTCTTATGGATGGGTGTTATGAGGCCTTGGTTCCATACTGTAGGGTAGTAACCAGCACTCAGGACCAGATTGAACAGTTTACACATTGCAGCGTGTACCTCTGGGGAGCCGTGTTTAATCATCTCCGGCAGGATTCCATCCATCCCACTGCATTTTTTGGTTTGCAGGTTTTGGATTTTCTCCCCAATTTCTTGTGGTGTAATCGGTACATCTAGGGGCTTCTGGAAGTCCTTAATTTTTTCCTCCATGTCATTTAGTCTTTTGATTCTCTCTCTCTCTCTCTCTCTCTCTCTCTCTCTCTCTCTCTCTCTCTCTCTCTCTCTCTCTCTCTCTCTCTCTCTCTCTCTCTCTTTCTTTCTCTCTCTCTCTCTCTCTCTCTCTCTCTGTCTGTCTGTCTCTCTCTCTCTCTCTCTCTCTCTCTGTGTCTCTGTCTGTCTCTGTCTCTCTCTCTCTCTCTCTCTCTCTCTCTGTGTCTCTGTCTGTCTCTGTCTGTCTCTCTCTCTGTGTCTCTGTCTGTCTCTCTCTCTGTGTCTCTGTCTGTCTCTGTCTGTCTCTCTCTCTGTGTCTCTGTCTGTCTCTCTCTCTGTGTCTCTGTCTGTCTCTCTCTCTGTCTCTCTCTCTGTGTCTCTCTCTGTGTCTCTCTCTGTGTCTCTCTTTTTTTCCCCCCCCCCCCCCCCATGGGGGGTTTAATTTTAGCCGTTTAAGGCCTCTTTCACACTTGCGTTGTCCGGATCCGTCGTGTACTCCATTTGCCCGGAAGTGCCCGCCGGATCCGTAACACCGCAAGTGAACTGAAAGCATTTGAAGACTGATCTGTCTTCAAAATGCGTTCGGTGTTACTATGGCACCCAGGACGCTATTAAAGTCCTGGTTGCCATAGTAGTAGTGGGGAGCAGTATACTTACCGTGCGTGCAGCTCCCGGGGCGCTCCAGAATGACGTCAGGGCTCCCCATGCGCATGGATGACGTGATCCATGCGATCACGTCATCCATGCGCGTGGGGCGCCCTGACGTCACTCTGAAGCGCCCCGGGAGCCGCACGGATGGTAAGTATACTGCTCCCTCTCCCCACTACACTTTACCATGGCAAACAGGACTTTAGTGTCCTGGCAGCCATGGTAACCATTCAGAAAAAGCTAAACGTCTGATCCGGCAATGCGCCGAAACGCCGTTTAGCTTAAGACCGGATCCGGATTAATGCCTTTCAATGGCCATTAATTCCGGATCCGGCCTTGCGGCAAGTGTTCAGGATTTTTGGCCGGAGCAAAGCGCAGCATGCTGCGGTATTTTCTCCGGCCAAAAAACGTCCCGTTCCGGAACTGAAGACATCCTGATGCATCCTGAACGGATTTCTCTCCATTCAGAATGCATGGGGATAATCCTGATCAGGATTCTTCCGGCATAGAGCCCCGACGACGGAACTCTATGCCGGAACAGAACAACGCAAGTGTGAAAAAGCCCTAATCTTGTTGCACTAAAAAATGTATCCCTTTTAGGTAATTACTCAATTAGTTCTATTTGTCATCTGTGTATAATTCTGCCCAGTTTTCTCCCTACTTTCCTCACTAACCCCAGCCCTCACTAAATCCCCACTGTCCCCTCTTATATCCCACTCTCTATCTACACCCTTATTAGTATAACTCCCCCACCCACCCGTCTAACCATTTTTTCCCCCAGGGCAGTTGTACCCTCCCCATTAAGGTGCATCCAATCTCTACTGTAGAGCCTGTAACCGACAGAAGTCGGTCTAGTTTTCCATGAACCCAAACCCTTGCTTCATGCACCAGCTTCTGAGCCACTTATTTAACTCCATAAGCTGCCGTTGTCTCTCTGGTGACGCTCGTGGCACTGGTAGTATTTCTGAAAACACTACTTTGGAGGTCCTGAACTTGAGCTTCTCTCCTAGTTCCCTAAAAATCAATTTTAAGGACCTTCCATTAGTGCCAATGTGTACCATGACCGCCGGGTCTTCCCCAGCCCCACCCAACAATCTGTCAATCCAATCCACAATATGACGAACCCAAGCACCCGGAAGGCAACACACTGTTCGGTAATCACTGTCTCGGCGACAGATGACCCTGTCTGTCCTCCTAATAATAGAGTCCCCTACCACCAGCATCTGTCTAACCTTTGCTGCACACCTTTTCCCATCCTTCTTGCAGGGGGCATCCTCCTGGTTGCTAGGAGAAACACCCTGCTGCAGTGGTGCTGGCCCGGGGCTTTCATCAGTAATATCAGCCAAACAGGCATATTTACTAGGGCGTTCCAGCTCAGGACTAGCCTCCCTGGCACTTTTCCTTCTGCCCCTTCTTCGTATATTAACCCAACTCCTGACCTGATAGTCCTGATCTTGCCCTCCTCCTCCTACCTCCATTTCACTGACCCCAGTCAGTGCCTGCACAGTGAGGTCTAAGCCTATCTCCAGGTCTGCAATGCTCCTAAGTATTTCAAGCTGCTTATTTAGATCCAAGATCTGGACTTCCAAATATGCAACATGATTGCATCAGGTGCATATGTACTCACCCTCGAAAGGCTCTTCCAGGCACGCATACATTGCACAGGACACACACTTAGGGTCCATTCACACGTCCGTTGTTTCTTTCCTGATCTGTTCCGTTTTTTTGCGGACCAGATCTGGACCCATACATTTTCAATGGGTCCTGAAAAAAATCGGACAGCTCAATGTCTGATTTTTTTTTTTTTTCAGGACCCATTGAAAATGAATAGGTCCAGATCTGTTCCGCAAAAAACAGAACCGATCAGGAAAGAAACAACGGACGTGTGAATGGACCCTTAGGGTGCATTCACACGTCAGTATTTTTACCTTTCCAGATAAACCTTCCTGTTTTTTGCAGATCCGAAAATCTGGATGACATGAGGATGCTTTTAGCATGTCTTGTGCATTTTTTACGGATCTATTGACTAGAATGGGATGACGGAACGCAAAATCGGACAAATAGTAGGACGGGGTATATTTTTTTCCAGGAGCCGAATAACGGAACCCACGGTACGGAATCGAATCACGGAATCGGAGAGCACCATGAGTGCTATCCGAATATTTGCGGATTCCATTGAAAATGAATGGATCCGCATAACGTTCCGTTTTTTTAATCGGAACGGATGTGTGAATTGACCCTTAGTATCATTATCCATTGAGCACATGTTTAAATGGGGATGAACAGTAAAGAAGAAAAAACAGTAAATGAGTTAGAATTAAACCCTGTCTGCTTTAGTTGGAGGAGTAGCTAGAATCAAGCCAACAAATACACAAGGAAAATCTATCAAACGTTAGTTTCTTGCTCCTTGTCTTAAACTCTGGTTCTTTAAACTCCACTTATTCACAAGCCCACTTAATACAGCAAGGCAAGGTAGAGCGAGAGAGCCACGGAAAGGGCAAGCTATGCTATTTCTGAGATGGGGAAACGGCATAGCTTGCTGTGCTACGCTGTTTCCGTAGCTCTCGTCCACAGCAATGTCCACTGTCATGTTTCCTGAGGTTCTACAATGCCCAGACAGTAGAAAAACCCCACAAATGACCCCATTTCGGAAAGTAGACACCCTAAGGTATTCGCTGATAAGCATATTGAGTTCATAGAACTTTTTATTTTTTGTCACAAGTTAGCGGAAAATGATTTTATATTTATTTTTTCTTACAAAGTCTCATATTCCACTAACTTGTGACAAAAAATAAAAAGTTCCATGAACTCACTATGCCCATCACGAAATACCTGGGGGTGTCTTCTTTCCAAAATGGGGTCACTTGTGGGGTAGTTATACTGCCCTGGTATTTTAGGGGCCCGAATGTGTGAGAAGTAGTTTGAAATCAAAATCTGTAAAAAATGGCCGTTGAAATCCGAAAGGTGCTCTTTGGAATGTGGGCCCCTTTGCCCACCTAGGCTGCAAAAAAGTGTCACACATGTGGTATTGCCGTACTCAGGAGAAGTTGGGGAATGTGTTTTGGGGTGTCATTTTACATATACCCATGCTGGGTGAGATAAATATCTCGGCAAAAGACAACTTTTCCCTTTTTTTTTTTTTTTTTTTTTTTTTTTTTTTTTTTTACAAAGTTGCCATTTGACCAAGATATTTCTCTCACCCAGCATGGGTATATGTAAAATGACACCCCAAAACACATTCCCCAACTTCTCCTGAGTACGGCGATACCACATGTGTGACACTTTTTTGCAGCCTAGATGCGCAAAGGGGCCCAAATTCCTTTTAGGAGGGTATTTTTAGACATTTGGATCCCAGACTTCTCACGCTTTAGGGCCCCTAAAAAGCCAGGGCAGTATAAATACCTGACATGTGACCCCATTTTGGAAAGACGACACCCCAAGGTATTCAATAAGGGGCATGCCGAGTTCATAGAAAATGTCTCCCAGTCTCCCTTTCCACTAACTTGAGACAAAAATTTCAATCTTTCATGGACTCAATATGCCCCTCAGCGAATACCTTGGGGTGTCTTCTTTCCAAAATGGTGTTATTTGTGGGGTGTTTGTACTGCCCTGGCATTTGGCATTTGAGGGTATCCGCAATCATTACATGTATGGCCAGCATTAGGAGTTTCTGCTATTCTCCTTATATTGAGCATACGGGTAATGAGATTTTTTATTTATTTTTCCGTTCAGCCTCTGGGCTGAAAGAAAAAATGAACGGCATAGATTTCTTCATTCGCATCGATCAATGTGGATGAAAAAATCTCTGCCAAAAAAAAGAGGGGAAAGGCGTCTGCCAGGACATAGGAGCTTTGCCCAACATCCATACCCACTTAGCCCGTATGCCCTGGCAAACCCGATGTCTCCATTCACATCAATCAATGTGGATGAATAAATCATTGCCGGGATTTTTTATTAATTTTTTTATATATACAAAGTGTTTGCCAAAGCATATGAACATCGCCGCCTCCTCAGCTCAAATGCCTCGGCAAACGTATCTTTTACTGCTGAGGAGAAATCTCGTCTTGCAGCGCCGCATACACCGACTTTTGTGTAATCTGACAGCAGCGCAATGCTTCTGTCAGAATGCACATCAGTGCTGTAGCTAGTCGATCGGTTGGTCCAACTGGAAGGTAAAAAAAAAAGAAAAAAACAGGCCGCAACGCAATAAATTTATTAACTTTATAATAACTTTTGAACAGAACATATAAACTTTATTTAACTTTTTGAACTGAACGTTAACTTTTTTGCTTACTGGTGTTTTTTTTTTTTTACCTTTTATAGGACAAACCTCTCCTTCCCCATGGGACAATGTGAAAAGCGCAAATCGCCCAAAGATGTGGCGAAGTACATTATGCACTTTATCCCAGGTGAAAGGAGAGGTTTGCCTCAGCTGTGAGTGAAAGGGCCCTAATAGCCCTGTGTACCTGTCCTGTGAGATGCAATCCCTATGCTAAGTGTACCTGTGTGTGGTACTTCCGGAAACACTCTCCAAAGCATAGGGCATGGTGGTCAGGGCAGTCAGGACAGAAATAGCGGGTGTCACGCCTAATCCACTCCTGCTACAGACACGACATCTTTTTTCGGGGTGAAGGTTGGGTTGAGGTACCGGCAACGACACTGGGGAAATGTCGCTCGTGTAGACGGCTAACTACACTGGTGGATGGGGCCAAGGAACCTCCTGGATACAGGAGGTTCTCGATGATCTCTTCCTGAAATTTGAGGAAGGATCCTGTTCTCCCAGCCTTACTGTAGAGAACAAAACTATTATATGCAGCCAATTGAATTAAATTTACAGACACCTTCTTATACCAGCGTCTGGTGCGTCAGGAAACTAAATACGGAGACAACATCTGGTCATTGAAGTCCACCCCTCCCATGAGCAAATTATAGTCGTGGACACAGAGGGGCTTTTCAATGACACTGGTTCCTCGCTCAATTTGTATTGTCGTGTCTGCGTGAATGGAGGAGAGCATGTAAACGTCACGCTTGTCTCTCCATTTCACCACGAGCAGTTCTTCGTTACACAAGGCAGCCCTCTCTCCCCTTGCAAGACAGGTGGTAACGAGCCATTGGGGGAAGCCCGCGCGACTAGTTCGCGCGGTGCCACAGCAGCCAATCTGTTCTAGGAACAAATGCCTGTAGAGGGCCACACTTGTGTAGAAACTGTCCACATAAAGATGGTACCCCTTGCCAAATAAGGGTGACACCAAGTCCCAGACTGTCTTCCCACTGCTCCCCAGGTAGTCAGGGCAATCGACCGGCTCCAGGGTCTGATCTTTTCCCTCATAAATCCGAAATTTGTGGGTATAGCCTGTGGCCCTTTTACAGAGCTTATACAATTTGACCCCATACCGGGCGCGCTTGCTTGGGATGTATTGTTTGAAGCCAAGGCGCCCGGTAAAATGTATTATGGACTCGTCTACGCAGATGTTTTGCTCAGGGGTATACAAATCTGCAAATTTATGGTTGAAGTGGTCTATGAGGGGCCGAATTTTGTGGAGCCGGTCAAAAGCTGGGTGGCCTCTGGGACGGGAGGTGGTGTTGTCGCTAAAGTGCAGGAAACGCAGGATGGCCTCAAATCGTGCCCTGGACATAGCAGCAGAGAACATGGGCATGTGATGAATCGGGTTCGTAGACCAATATGACCGCAATTCATGCTTTTTGGTTAGAACCAAGTTGAGGAGAAGGCCCAGAAAAATTTTAATTTCGGAAACTTGGACTGGTTTCCACCGGAAAGGCTGGGCATAAAAGCTTCCCGGGTTGGCGGATATAAATTGAGTGGCATACCGATTAGTTTCTGCCACGACTAAGTCCAAGAGCTCCGCAGTCAAGAACAGCTCAAAAAATCGCAGGGCCAAACCGATCTGAGCTGTCTCAACCCGAACTCCAGACTGGGCGGTGAAAGGGGGAAGTAATGGTGCAGCTGAAGTTGGGGACTGCCAATCAGGATTTGCCAGCACCTCAGGGACTCTAGGGGGTCTACGGGCCTGTCTGTGCGGTGGCTGCGACGGGGTAACTATTGCACGTGCCACCGTACCAGCTTCAACTGCCCTTCTGGTGCTCGCCACTTCACCATGTTGTACGGCAGTGCTGGTACTAGGTCCAGGGAGGGCTGCGCTGCTGGTGTATGCCTCACCACGTGATCCGACAGCGCCAGCCCCACTGTACTGCCCTTGAAGCGGATCCTGCGCAACCTGTGGTCTAGCGACACGGGGCGGGTACGCCTGGTGCTATCAGGGACCTCAACCTCCTCGTCCGAACTTTGGGTCAGACTGCCACTGCTTTCTACAGGTTCATATTCTGACTCGTCAGATGAGGGTTCCTATTCCTCATCCGACTGGGTCAGAAGCCTGTAGACCTCTTCAGAAGAATACCCCCTGTTTGACATTTGGACTACTAAATTTAGGAGTATTCCCTGAGACTACCCAAGAAAAAAAGCAAGCCTGTCTTACAAATGGGAGGCTAGCGAAGTACCGGAGGCCGCTGCGATTGATGATAAAAATATCAAAACTGATTTTTTTTTTTATCGCCGCAGCGCTTGGAAAGTGATTGTGCAGTGATCAAAAAAATATATATTTTTTGTCACTGCGGCGGGGCGGGCGTGGGTGAACGCACGTGTGGGCGACCGATCAGGCCCGTTTTGGGTGGAGGGCGAACTAAGGTGACACTATTACTATTATAGATCTGACGGTGATCAGTTTTGATCGCTTACAGATACTATAAAAGTACCAATGCTGATTAGCGATACGCTAATCAGCGACTGCGGTGGGCTGGGCTCTAACTGACGCTAACTACCTAACCAAGGGGCCTAAACTATCCTAAAACCTAACAGTCAATACTAGTGAAAAAAGTGACAGTTTACACTGATCACTTTTTTTCCTTTCATTGACAGGGGTGATCAAGGGGTTAATTGGGGTGATGGGGGGTGATCTGGGGCTAAGTGTAGTGTTGGTGGGTACTCACAGTGATGTCTGCTCCTCTGCTGGAACCAACCGACGAAAAGGACCAGCAGAGGAGCAGAGAAGCCATTTAACACATCATATTTACAAATATAATGTGTTAACTGGCTTCTGATTCGTTTTTTTTAAAAATCACCAGCTTGCCAGCCACGATCATTGGCTGGCAAGCTGATGACATGACCCCCCTCTAACTTTTGCCGGCCCGCGATGCGCATGCGCGGCCGTCTAAGCGCGTCGTCTCTCGAGATGACGCAAATATGTGTGACTGTGCCTGCAGCTGCCGCCTCCGGAACGCGATCCTGCGTTAGATGGTCCGGAGGCGGTTAAAGAGGACCTTTCGATCCAAACATTGTGAACTAAGTATCATGACACATACAGCGGCGCCCAGGGATCTCACTGCACTTACCATTATCCCTGGGCGCCGCTCGGTTCTCATGTTATGTCCTCCGGTATGTTCGGGGACTTGGTTATAGTAGAAGGAGACTGCCCTTGTTCTCCTGGGCATCTCCTTCTCCTAGGCTGTAGCGCTGGCCAATCGCAGTGCAGAGCTCACAGCCTGGGTGAAAAAACCTCCCAGGCTGGTGAGCTCTGCGCTGTGATTGGCCAGCGCTACAGCCTAGGAGAAGGAGACGCCCAGCAGAACAAGGGCAGTCTCCTCCTACTATAACCAAGTCCCCGAACATACCGGAGGACATAACATGAGAACGGAGCGGCGCCCAGGGATAATGGTAAGTGCAGTGAGATCCCCGGGCGCCGCTCTCCATGTCTGTATCCTTAGTTCACATTGTCATAATCGGTGAAAGGTCCTCTTTAAACATCACAGGAGCTTCCTGCTTTTTTGTAAGTGTGATTTATCCCCTTCCCATAGTGGGAAGTAAGGTCAATGCATACAGTACTGGCAGAAATGCATCTAGCTAACATTTTTGAAAACTCAGGTAATCTTTTAAGGGGTGATACTGAAATTGGTGTACAGCATGTCATATTTGTCAGGGAAGATGTAGGAGCTTGAATGTACCCTAAGAAGTTTCATGGAACATTGCTGAGAGTCAAATATGATACATAATTCAACAAAATATAAGGCATACACTCAATCAGTCCTGTTTTTGTATTTCCCTTCCACACATGAATGGAATTTTATAAAACAATATTTTCATTAAATAATTTTGCTATTATTCCAGGACTTGATAAGATGATGGTTGATCAGGATGGTCAAGTCACCATAACAAATGATGGGGCAACTATCCTTGGTATGATGGATGTTGATCATCAGATTGCAAAATTGATGGTTGAGTTGTCAAAGTCTCAAGATGATGAGATTGGTGATGGGACAACAGGAGTGGTTGGTAAGTTGATTCATTCACATAATTTATTGTGTAACGGTAACTTGTTGGCTTCCCTGATTGACCATTTTTGTTCCCTTTTGTGCTTGGGTGGGATTTAGGAGCAGAAACAGCATGGATATCATGGAACTCATCTCTGGCACTGCTAGATGTGCACCATTCAGTTCTGTTACACAAGTGACGGACAGCTGAATTCAGCTGGTCTGCCCCTACGGCATATGAGTGTATTTATTTTATGCACTCATATAGCGCTGATCTATTCTGCAGCGCTTTACAGACATTAGCATCAAGCTGTCCCCAATGGGGCTCACAATCTAAGTTCCCTATCAGTATCCAAAAATAAGAGTAAATCTGGATCTCACATCATCCTACTTTGCTTTGATCTAATAACTGCTTCTCAGCATAATTAACATCGCTTCTCAGCGCAATAGATAGTATACTGCCCCCTATGTTGCATGCTATACATGAGGCATTAGTATACATTTTGATCAAAAAGCATATGATAAGGTGAGCTTTGACAACTGTTCACATGGTGCGGTGCTGCATGTTGGCCATTGTTGCTGTGGTGTTGTGATCAAAAATGTATACTAATGCCTCATGTATAGCATGCAACATAGGGGACGGTATACTATCTATCGCACTGAGAAGCAATGTTAATTATGCTGAGAAGCAGTTTAGATCAAAGCATAGTATGAGGATGTGCGATCCAGATTCGCTCTTATTTTTGGATATTCCTTTGTCTTTGGAATGTGGGAGGAGACCCACGCAAACACTGGGTCCTAGGTTCGAATCCTTGGTCGGATTCAAACCTAGGACCCCAGGGCTGCCAGGCACCAGTGCTAACCACTGAGCCACCGCGGAGTTAAAGTGTTCCCTTTAAGTATGACTACACAGATCCTGTTAAAACATAAATATGAGATGGCATAAAAATGAGAATTATTTCTATGCTTATTGTCTAGGGGAATCCATAGCCAGGTTTAACCAACGGTAGCCATGGGTAGTACGGTAACAAGATAAATTGTTGGAAACAGTAAAAAAACAAAACAAAAACAAAGCGATCATGGTTTACTGCTGTATATAGAAGCATATGAGATTGTGAGAAATTAGTGCTATGTCTGCTTTTCTGTCATATTTACTTATCCATTTTTTGTCAGTGTCCTTATCTTATACCCTTTGTAAATCTTTATCTTATACCCTGTTGATATACAGTCTGGATTAGCTGGCAAGGCACTCTTGGCATGGGAAGTAAAGAAAGGGCTTTTTCACACAAGTGGATGCAGTGCGTGTCATCCGCAGTGTGAAAGACAGCCAAGTCGCGCTCTGATGCTCCGTGCCTCTGTCCTCTACAAAATCAGAGTGGGATAAAGTTGTCACTGGTTTTGTAGTAAAAAGGTCAGAGGCACGGAGCATTATCAATCATGTTAATGCTCTGTCTCTGCTGTCCAGTGCGGGGCTTGGCTGTCTTTCATGCTGCGGATGACACGCACGGCATCCGCTCGTGTGAAACAGCCCAAACTCTGCTCTTGGTAATGTGACAATATTCTAGTGGCTGCATATATATATCTAACCCTTCTCTGCCGAGATATGTAGAGATTATATGATCTGGGAGCACTGATCATATGAGTTTTAATATAGTGGATCTTTTAAAGAGGACCTGTCACCTCTCCAGACATTGCTGTTGTAAGAAGACTTGCATTCCCCATATAATAACAATTCTGGCGCATCTATTCTGATAACTAAGTTGTGCCATTCCTTTATTATTTCTACTAGAAGTTTTGAATGAATTGCCAGATGCTTGCATTAAAGCTACAGATGGGTGTTACCACTTAGGTGGTGTCCCTTGTACATTCTGACTCTGGCAGCACGGGACAGTTAGACACACCCGCTACTGGTAACACCCAGCAGTACCTTTATTGCACAGTGCTGGCAATTTAGTCTACTTTCACGCTCTCGTTTTGGCTTTCCATTTGTGAGATCCGTTCAGGGCTCTCACAAGCGGTCCAAAAAGGATCAGTTTGCATTCTAATGCATTCTGAGCAGATCCTTTTCCATTCATAATGCATCAGTTTACGTCCGTTCAGTCTCCATTCCACTTTGGAGATGGACACTAAAACGCTGCTTGCAGTCCGATCGGATGAAACTGAGCCAAACGGATCCGTCTTGGCACACAATGTAAGTCAGTAGGGACGGATCCGTTTTCACTGGCACAATAGAAAACTGAACCTACCTCTATTGAATTTCAATGGTGTTCAAGACTGATCCGTCTTGGCTGTTAAATATAATACAAATGGATCCGTTCTGAACGGATGCAGACGGTTGTATTGGGCTACTTTCGCACTTGCGGCAGAGTGATCCAGCAAGCCGGAACTGCTTGCCGGATCAGTTTGTCATACGGACAAACGGATCAGTTTCTATAATTTCTTTTTTCCACATTTTTAAAGGTCTGCGGCTTTGCTGTATTTTTAATGCCAGATCCGACACTAATACATTTCAATGTAAATTAATGCCGGATCCGGCATTCTGGCAAGTGTTCCGGACTTTTGGACGGAGATAATACCGCAGCATGCTGAGGTATTATTTCCGTCCTGAAAAGTCAAAAAGACTGAACTGAAGACATCCTAATGCATCCTGAACGGATTGCTCTCCATTCAGAATGCATGGGGATGAAACTGATCAGTTCTTTTCCGGTATCGAGCCCCTGTGATGGAACTCTATGCCGGAAAAGAATAACGCTAGTGTGAAAGTACCCTTATCTGAATGGATCCGTCCATGACTGATCCGCACAAAATGTGAGTGTGAAAGTAGCCTTATTTGTAAACTTCTAGCAGGAATAATACAGGAATGGCACAACATAGTCATACAAATAGATGCTCCAGAATAGTTGTTGCATAAGTACTTGCAATACTCACTAAAACTGGCATATCAAGAAATGTGACTGCTCCTCTTTACAGCTGTTTTTGTATGCCCACCAATGGTTTCATCTGGATGTCCCTATATTTTTGTGACTATGCTTTGTTTACCCTCAATCCTCATCTTGGCTCACACATTTTATTGGGATATTTTTGTTATATTGATTTTAAAAAATATCACTTATTTTAATTAGGTCTTTGTGTTCTGCCTATGGTGATCCTCTTGGCACAATTTCTGACAGATATATAAATCTAGAATTGCCTGCTAGCCAAGTGGAACAATTTGCACAATTAAAATGGTTGTTATAGTAAAAAAAAAATGTAATATGTCACTCCCATTAATGGTCCTCAATAAGATTCTGCTTTGTGTATTGTTAGGATTTCCAATAAAGTTTAGCCTATGCATAAACAAGAGCAGGATACGATTTGTTTTATAACTTATAAAAAATGGAGCATATTAAAGGGTTTTATCACTTCAGCATCTGACATTTATCATGTAGAGAAAGTAGTTAATACAAGCCAGTTACTAACATCTTATTGCATATATTTCTTCCTTTGGCAGGATTCATTTTTCCATCACATTATACACTGCTTTCCTTCGTTACGACCACCCTGCAATCCATCAGTGGTGGCTGCCTTTGCACACTATAGGAAAAAGCACCAGCCTCTCTGGCGGCCGGGACTGTGGGAGCTCACATAGGCTGGTGCTTTTTTCTATAATGTGCAAGCACGGCCACCGCTGATGGATTGCAATAATCACATATTTTCCTACATTTGTCTTTTTAGTTCTTGCTGGAGCATTGTTGGAACAAGCTGAACAGTTGTTAGATCGTGGTATCCATCCTATCAGAATTGCAGATGGCTACGAACAAGCTGCCAGAATAGCTATTGAGAACCTGAATAAAATCAGTGATGATTTTCCAGTCGATCCTGAAAATGTGGAACCACTTATCCAAACGGCTATGACAACACTTGGATCAAAAGTGTAAGATATAAATTTATATATAATATAATATATTTTAGTGGTTTTGTTTAAAAAAAAATAATCCAATGTTTAGGCAGAATGTGTTTAAAAAAAAAAAAAAAAAAAAAAATTAATCCAAATAAGGCTACATGCACACGTCCGTATGGACGGACAAGAATAGTACATATTTTATCTTTTTTGCGGGGCTACGGAACGGACATACTGATGGCACACAGTGTGCTGTCCGCATGTTTTGCAGACTCGTTGAAATTAATGGGTCCGCATCCTATCCGCAAATGGAAAAGGAACAGGCACAGAAAACAAAATACCTCTTTGTGTGCATGAGACCGAAGTCTGAGAAAATGCCTTAAAGCGGACCTTTCATGTTTTTTTTTTTAATATTTTTTATTATTCTAGATAAATACCGTTTTTTGTTTTCTTGTAGGGTACACTTGGGCTAGAATTAAATTAGATGGCAATTCGTGCATGAACCACTGCCCTTTAACGCCACAAAGTAATCCAATGGCATCCAAAGCCAGACTCGCATGGATTATGTGTTTGTTTGTGCACTACCCAAAAAATTATAGCCCACACTAGGGTTGTCACGATACAAATTTTTTTTTATTCGAGTTCAATACCATAAAAAAGTATTGCGATACTCAATACCACGCGGGGAAAAAAATGCCAAAAAAGCCATGTGCATTCCGTATTTTATGGAACGTCTAGTCCATAATAGAACAGTCCTATCCTACTTTTTGGGGGGACAAGGTGACTAAAAATAGCGAATCGCGCGGTTTAGATTTTTATTTTATTTTTTCTCTTCTAGTGTTCACCGCATAGGAAATATACTTTAATAGTTCGCACTTTTTCAGGCATGGCAATATGTAATATGTTTTATATTTTTATTTGTAAATTTTAAATGTAAAATTGGGAAAAGGGGCGATTAAGGTTACTTTCACACTAGTTTTTTTTTCTGCCTGCCTTTTGGCGTGTTTGCCATGCTGCCGCCGGAAATCTGGCCCACCCCCCATTATAGTTAATGGGGTCGGAGCGGACCTCCGGCGGCACGCGTGCAGTAGCACGGATCCGGTAGGCTGTTCACCCGCCGAAACAGCCTGACGGAGAAGGCTGCCGCTAGTGTGAAAGTAGCCTTAAACTTTTAGTATTTTGGTGTGTGTTTTTTACTTTTTTATTTATTAGATATTAGTTCCCTTAAAGGGATAGAACCCTTGTCCCATTTACCCTAATAGAGCTCTATTAGGGTGAATAGGACTTTACACTCTCCCTGCTACTCTGTGCTTTGTGCACACAGCAGAAGGAGGGAGCTTACCATGGTAGCCAGGGCTTCAGTAGTGTCCTGGCTGCCATGGTAACCGATCAGAGCCCCACAATTACACTGCTGGGGCTCCGATTGGAACTGCCACTGCCACCAATGAAGAGGAGGGGAGAGGACCTTGTGGCCACTGCCACCAATAAATATAACAATGGAGGGGGGCGCCTGTGGCCACTGCGCCACCAATGATACTAATATTGGGGGAGGGCAGGCGCACTGAGCCATCAATGGTTATAATTTCTAATACTGGGGGGGGGGGGCGCACTGCGCCACCAATTAATGTAATTAACACATTAATTAAAGTACAGGAGGCAGCGTGTGCCGGCAATTAACTCCTCAGGAGGGGAGGGAGGGGCTGTGTGAAACTGCCACCAGTGCATATAATTAATATTTATATACTACTGATGGAGGAGGGCACTGCACCACCAATGCATACAATTAAACGTTAAATGCAAATGTAGGCTGCGGGTGCTGGCGGTATCACATACCCGGCCTCTGACGGGGTGCAGCGATCCTCCTCAATTAACCCCTCAGGTGCTGTACCCTGTCAAAGAGGCTGGGTATGTGATACCGCCAGCACCCACAGCCTACATTTGTATTTAAGGGTTAATCGTATGCATTGGTGGCGCAGTGGCCTCCCATGTCAGTATTCTAATCATGTTAATTATATGCATTGGTGGTGCAGTGCGCCCAGTATTATAATTATTAATTAAACTTGGATGAAATAGGACACTTAAAATGTAACTTTTAATATTGATAAAGCTAAAAATGTTCCCCTAAAAATTGGTGACAGATAATAACAAACCATGGGCAGGCGGATGCAGCCCATTTATTACTGCATATATAACATCCACCACAAATTGAGTAACAAATGTAAATATATTACATCAAGAGGAGGAAAGAGGATCGTTGACCAGGTGTTGAGGTATAATTGAAATGCTACCAAGGGAATTTTTCCCTAGTCAGATCCTGGACTATCCTCAGCCCAGGGACCACCCCTAATGGTGTGGTTTCCCTGTCCTCGTACCTCCCCTAGAAAGCCCTATATGGATCTAAAAATGATGAAAAATTGTGAATTAACAATGATAATACGCCAGAATATAAAAGCTGGTGTATTAGGTTGGTGAGAAAGTACCCCAATGCGTTTCAACCTCGCGGGCTCCTCAGGGGGTCAATACAAAAATGGTTAGAACAACTCTGACAATAAGAAAAATTGATGTTTCCCTAATAAGTGACCAAATTAAAAAATAAATAGAAGGAAACCACTCGCACTGTGGCGGGCAGTTTGCTCTACTACGTATGCAGTGACCAAGTGGGTTCCATCAAATACATTACATCGTTATGGATAAGTTGGTGTCTGGATGATACTATGAACATCATGGAAAAGACACAATTAGACAGACCTTAAAGCCCTTTTTACACGAGCTAGTTTTCCACGCGGGTGCAATGCGTGATGTGAACGCGTAGCACCCGCACTGAATCCTGACCCATTCATTTCAATGGGTCTGTGTACATGAGCGTTGGTTTTTCACGCATCAGGTCTGCGTTGCGTAAAAATCGCAGCATGTTCTATATTCTTCGTTTATCACGCAGCCCTGGCCCCATAGAAGTGAATGAGACTGCATGAAAAACGCATTGCATCCGCAAGCAAGTGCGGGTTTGATGCGTTTTTCACTGATGGCTGCGCACGCCACAGGCACTTCCGGTCCGTGGAACGCACGCCGCATCATCGCTTCTGATTTGCTGGAACGCATGCGTCACTTCCAGTATTCATAGCGCTTGCATACTGGCCTGCAGTGATACAGACCGGAGGAGGGAGTAAGTATGCAAAGCTACCTCACACTAGGAAGCTGCCGCGCTTGGCAAGTTAGCCCCCTGCATGCCTTGCAACTTAAGAGGGGGTGAAAAGTATATTTTGCAATAATAAATACAAATTAGACCTACAAAATAAATGCATGGGATCAGGGTAAAGAACAGTAAGGTAAGGCTGGCCCAGATGACGTCACCCTGACATTAAATTTGAATGCTTCCTGCATTCATGACCAGTTAGGACTGTACTAATTGACGGAAATAAAGAGATGCCAAAGTTCACAAAAGTGGGGGGGACCCCCAGACAAATCAATTAATTGAGGAGACAGAATGAAAAGGAGAAAAATATATTATTATTTTCCCAAAAGACTAGATGAAGCAAGTGAAGGATAATCTCTCATTTAGGCCGACAGGTGATTGCAACCTACATCTATAAATCCATTCTGCCTCCTTTTTGGAGGATTTCTTTTTGTTGCAATCTCCCTTTCTGGGGGACATAGGGACTAATTCTAAGGCCGAAAATTTAAGGACTTTAGAGTTCCCTGCATGGTGTTCATTGACGTAACACGCGACTGGTGTGATTTTTCTTCACTACATTATTAAGATGTTCACAAATTTTTTCTCTTAGCTCCCTAAAGGTCTTCCCGATGCAGTCTTTGAGGCAGGTGCTCTGACAGATGTAAATCACCCCTTTCATTCTACAATTAATGAAATCACGTATAGTGAAAATCCTACCAGTCGCTGAGCACGTGACTGTTTTGGATACAGAGATGGACGAGCATGCCTTGCATGCCCCACATCTGAACACCCCCAGGGGTCGGCGATCCAGCCAAGTACCAGGTGGTGCCAGGGGTACATAGTGGCTACATACCAGCCTATCTCTGAGACTCTTACCTCTGCGATAGGTGACGCTTGGGTAGGACGAGATGTTGCTAGCTACATTTGGATCCATACGGAGGATGGGCCAGTATCTATTTAGAATGTCTCTCACCTCATCATTAGCAATGTCGTAAGTAGAGATGAAACGGGTCTGATCCTGTCCACTTACTAATTGTTGTTTTGGAGTAAGTAAAGTCTCCCTATTAGTAGCTAGGGTGTGTTGGAATGCCTTCCTCAGAGTGTCCTTGGGGTATCCTCTATCTAACAGGCTTTTTTATTTTATTTTTTCTTTTGCATGGTATCACAATACTTTTTTATGGTGTTAAAATTTTAGTGTAATGACAACCCTACCCGGAAGTGCAAATCAGTTCGCTCATCTCTACTCATCAGTTCTGCAAAATAATCTCCTACTCCCTCTAAGCAATGCCTCCTCCTGGAGATTTGCTTTGAAACCTGCTTGGCCAAAGTTTTTCTTCTGCCAGACATGCTCTCCAACCATCAGCAGAATGCTTTTACATTTTTACGACCCCTCCCAATTCCATTCCGTCAGTGCATGAGACCTGAGACTTAGTCTCTGGTATTAAAGCAGTCTTTACACTCAATTCCTCACCCATCCCTCAAACCAGGGTGGATAAAAATCAATGATTTTTTTATTTATTTATTTTTTAAATCGGATTTTTTTAAATTTTAAAATCTGTTTTTTTTTTATTTTATATAAAATGCTTTTTGAGGAAAATATATTACCATCCAAAGGTTATTCCATCATGAAATAAAGATTCGTTTTTTAATTATGTAGAATAAGGCTGTGTATGTTTACATTATTTGGGTAAATAAATTCCATTAATCCATTCACAATGTCATGCTCTTCCAGAGGTTTTTGTAGGATTATTGGGCAGTTTCTCTGCCTACAAGATATTATCACAGATGCTTGGTTTACTTTTGCAGTTCTCAAAACTGAATTTGACTCAGCAGAGATCACATGCCTCTTCTTCACAGCAAAAATGTTATAACATGAACAGAGTTGAGAAAAATACCTTAATCCTAACTTCTACAAACCTATGAATGCAGAATCAAACTAATATGAAAAGTTGTTTAAATCTTCATCTACTTGCATATTATAAGTTATACCAGAAAGAATTAGTCTTTATGTAGAAAACTATGATTTAAATCAAGCCTTATTGACTAGGGATTTAAATCAAATCCACCCTGCCTCAAACTATCCATTCTGGCCCAGTTAGGGAAAATTTCCAGTGTTCCTGGCTTGTACGCTTTGGTTCATTTTTTTTATTTTTTTATTTTTATGGTGGTGGATGTAATCTGCCATGTTGACGATTGGTTGCTCCATCATTCCCCCTCCTTTGGATAGTCATCATAATGGATGCAAGTCTCTGCAGGTGGGGAGGATTTGTCTAGAACCTGAGAGTCCAAGGGCTTTAGTTCCACAAGGGATTTTCTTCGGATCAACACCCTAAAATTTAGGGACATGCTTCTTCCTTTGTTATTGGACCAGTGTTCAAGTGGGTCACCCTGTCTTGATTCAAATGAAAAATTCCACAGCAGTGGCCTACCTTAATTGCCAGGGCGGAACCCAGAGTCTGGAGGGTATGGCAGAGACTACTCTTACTCGTGTGGGCAGAGCTGCATGCTTTGGCATCGGTAGCCATTCACTTCCTCAGCATGGGCAATTGGACCTCCTATTTCCTCAGCAGGGATCTCGCAGATCTCAGTGAGTGGGTTCTTTAATCACCAATTTTTTTCAGGAGATTGCAAGCAATGGGGTCACCCAGACTTAGACCTAATTGCTTCTCAACTCAACAGGAAACTCAAGTCCTTTTTTCGCTTGCTCTCGAGTTATGCCAGCTGTTGCAGTGGATGCACTATTTGTTCCATTGAGTCGGTTTAACTTCCCTTCACTACCTCTACTACTCAGGAAGATTAGGGCCGAAGGTCCTCATCGAGTATGATCTGCATCACTGGGCACTCTTCTTGCCAGTGATCCCAAACGGCTTCTACTCAGGGAGGATCTTTCTCAGGGCCCCTCTTTTTCACCAGATTTACATTCTCTGTGTAGCTGTTGAAGCTGCTGTTCTAAGAGCTTATGGTTTTTCAGTGCTTGCGATTCTGACCACGGTTAACACAAGTAAACCCTCCCTTTGCCAGGATTTATAACAGGACTTGAAAGTCCTTTTGTCGTTGGTATGATGACAGTTTGAGTAAGCAGTTTTTTCTTAAGACTGTCTTTTCTCCATTATGGCCTGATTCTGAGCCTTTGTCTTAGTTTCTTAAGGGGAAAGGCTCTCTGTTGGCTTTGAGCACTGCACTTTCTTTCAGAGGGTTGCCCATTCAGCCATCAGCCCTGCCTTTACCTTCATCCATCATCACTAGGCTTCTGGCATCCAAGTAATGTAAGGCTGCTGCCTAGTTCTCTGCACACTACTTTTGATTTTACAGGATGCACACACCTTCTTCCGCTGATGGGGCACAGAGTGCTGCAGGCAGTTTTGTTCGTCTCTACATGATCAGGAAGCTGCTTGCTCCTATGACCGCTCCGGACAGTCACATTTTTATGTTTAACATATTTTTAAAGAATATTTTACGTTAATTTTCCATATAAGTAGCTATATTTCAACAAAAAACATAAAATCCTGCATTTTTTGCACTGGCCTCTAATCTTGTTAATAGGCGTCACTTCTTGGTTTGCACAGATCACTTTACTGCAGTTACCGGTTTGTCATTCTAATCTTGCCTGTAGTATAACTTCTGTGTATAGATAGGACAAGATCCACCATTCACAATAGGTGATTGCCAAAGCTCATCTGTTCTTTCTTTGTACAATAACCTTTGCTCAGGTCACAGAACATGCCTAGAAAACTCCCATAGTCAATAGGGTCAGCTCCAGACTGTTGTCTGTGGCCCACTTGGCTGCCATGAAGCAATTTTCTTGATGCAGTCTGTATGCTATTGAGAACAGCTCGAGCAAGATGGCAGCCCCTATAATTATGTTCAGAAAATAGAATAAATCTGCAATCAGAAAATATTTGCAGATTGGAAAACAGGATATGTGTTGCTATCTGGTTTTAACTGGCAGATAAAATTCTTGGTCACACATTCCCCTTAGGGCTCATGCACACGACTAATGGACTAATTTATTTCAATGGGGCCGCAAAACATGCTGGCAGTGCATTGTGTGCTGTCCTTTCTGAGGCCCCGCAAAAAAAATAAAAAATTTAATTGAACCACTTCACATCTGGGCCATTTGCCCCCTTCCTGACCAGGCCTAATTTTGCAAATCTGACATATCTCACTTTATGTGGTAATAACTTTGGAACGCTTTTACTTATCCAAGCCATTCAGAGATTGTTTTCTCGTGACACATTGTACTTTATGCTAGTCATAAATTTGAGTCAATATATTTCACCTTTTATTTATGAAAAAATCCCAAATTTACCAAAATTTAGAAAAATTTGCAATTTTCTAAATTTCAATTTCTCTGCTTTTAAAACAGAAAGTGATGCCTCATTTATTACTTAACATTCCCCATATGTCTACTTTATGTTGGCATCATTTTGGGAATGTCATTTTTATTTTTTTAGGACGTTAGAAGGCTTAGAAGTTTAGAAGCAATTCTTCAAATTTGTAAGAAAATTGCCAAAACCCACTTTTTAAAGACCAGTTCAGGTCTGAAGTCACTTTGTGGGGCCTACATAGTGGATACCCCCATAAATGACCCCATTGTAGAAACTACACCTCTCAAGTTACTTAAAACCGATTTTACAAACTTTGTTAACCCTTTAGGCGTTCCACAAGAATTTGAAGAAAACAGATCAAATTTTTTAATTTCACTTTTTTAGGCAGATTTTCCATTTTAATCCAATTTCTTCTTTAACACATCAATGGTTAACAGCCAAACAAAATTCAATATTTATTACCCATATTCTGCGGTTTACAGAAACACCCCACATGTGGTCATAAACTGCTGTATGGGCACACGGCAGGGCGCAGAAGAAAAGGAGTGCCACATGGTTTTTAGATGCCATGTCCCATTTGAAGCCCCCCGATGCACCCTTACAGTAGAAACTCCCAAGAAGTGACCCCATTTTGGAAACTTGGGGATAAGGTGCCAGTTTTATTTGTACTATTTTTGAATAGATATGATTTTTTTTGATCATTCATTATAACACTTTATGGGGCAAGGTGACCAAAAAATTGGTTGTTTTAGCACAATTTTTTTACAGCGTTCAACTGAAAGGTTCGGTTAAGTGACATTTTTATAGAGCAGATCGTTACGGACGTGGCGATACCTAATATGTATATACTTTTTCTTATTTATTTAAGTTTTACACTATCATTTTTGAAACTAACTTTTTTTTTTTTGTTTGTTATTTTATATATTTTACACTTTGCGTCCCCCATAAGGTCATACAAAACCTCTGGGGGACATTTAACCAACTTTTTTTTTTTTTTTTCCCCCACTGTTGATTTCTCCTGTAACTGGGGCTGACATGGTAGCCCCAGTTACAGGAGAAATGCACCCCCCAGAGAGGCTGTACAGCCTCAGTGCAGAGGTGATCGAGGTCTCTGAAAGACCTCACAGCTCCTGCACTCATCCTTCTCCGGCGAGCACATGCCCTGGAGACCATGCTGATTGGTCTCCAGGTGAAACCAGCTACTGGGGGATTGCGGGGTCATCCACAGATCTCCCCCCACCCCCCCATAACAGTGTCCCTGTGTAGTGATTGTGAATGACCCTCAATACAGGGGTGGGGGCTGGTATTTCGGTTTTGTAATAGCAGCGGGGCCCGGTGCAGTCACTGTATTCTATTACACCGGGCCCCGCTCACCTAATCATATCTATCAAGTAGGGGATGTTAAACTACTTATAGTGCAAAATCACTCCAGACCCTAACTTGCTAGTATTAAACTATGGCAGGAGGCCGGGCAGTTGGACGGGCGGCGGCAGCAGCGTAACTCCCTACGTCATGCGCCTTCATTCATAAAGTGGGAGGAGCAGGCGCGTGACGTCGTGACTTGCGCTGCCGCCGCCCGGCCTTCTGCTTGCTACGAAGTGTACTAGTAAGTTTTACACGCGCCCGCCTAGCAACAATTGGCCAATTATTCGATAACTGGAGGCAGTACAAGCATTTCTGAACGCTGTAACTGGAAATTACAGCGCTCACATGCTCTGGAGACTCTGCTGATCGGTCTCCAGTGAAAAGAGCTACTAGGGGATCGCTGGTGGAGTGTAAAGGTACCTATTCCCTCTCCTGCCAGCGCTAGTGAGAGGGAGGCGGTAAAAGCATTTCTGAGCGCTGTAACTGGAAATTACAGCGCTCACATGCCCTGGAGACCATGCTGATCGGTCTCCAGGGCTTACAGTTTAGCATTGCGATCGCGATGCCTAGTTTAAATACTGATCTCCCTCTCTGACCGGCAGTAATGAGAGGGAGATGGTACATGCATTTGTGATCGCTCTGACTGCTTGTCAGAGCAATCAAAAGCCCGGAGACCAGGAAAAAAGGTCTCTGGGTAAAGCTTTGTATTCTTGGCTGTCAGGATGGAGCTCAGTCACGGAGCTTCTATGTACAGGGGCTGAGCACAGGGTGGAAAGCTGCAGGACGTTTTACAACGTGCTTTCAGAAATAGAGATCCACCTCCCGGACGTTTATAGTCAATGGGCAGACGGGAGGTGGTTAACATGTCCTATTGTCTGTTTTGCAGACAAGAATAGACATCTCTAACAGACTGCAGGACATTAAAGGGGTTGTCTCACTTCAGTAAGTTGGATTTATCATGTAGAGAACGTTAATACAAGGCACGTACTTATGTATTGTGATTGTCCATATTGCCTCCTTTGCTAGCTGGATTTTTGTGCAAGCACGACCACCACTGATGGATTGCAGGGTGGTCTGTAACCATGGAAACAAACAGTGTAAAATTGATTAACTTTCTCTGCATGATCTATTTCAGTTCTGACTAGTCCACCGTCAGAAGGTCAGATTCGTATAGTGGAATAAAGAAAGTATCACAAAAAAAAACACTAAAACCTAACTTTTATTATAAATTTTAATCTAAAATCACTTTATCACCTCCTATCAATATGTTATATAGGAGAGAGAGAAAAAAATGTCCCTAATCCTTTCCCTATTTCTATTTATTCCCTGCCTAGGAACTGAATGGGCGATCCTGTGTTATTAACCTCCTAGTCGCCCTAAAAGGTCCCTAACGCAGAAAAGAGTCCCATCACCATAGCAACAACCAATTGATGTCCAGTAGTCAAGTCAAGGAAATTAGTTATTCACACCTTACTAAAGTACAAAAATAAAACAATAACAAAAATAATGATGGGTAGTGTATAATAGCATATACTTTAAGTCCCATTAATTCTGAACACGTTTCACTGTGCCAATGGGCACAAGCTCATCAGGGGACGACAAAAAGATGGAATAATATCCATATCAATACTTATATAATAAGGTGTACTAATAAATCAGGTATATGTGGTAACCTGGCCTTCATTTATGTGCCACTCTGGAATAAAAAAAATAGCCCCCTCAAAAATAGCAGTTAGGCACTAAGAATACAAATCAGTACATCTTGTATTTGGCCACTAGCATCCGATACTTGCACTTATGCAGCATACCTGTAGATAAATAGTGATTCTGTGCCTGGGGGGTTCCAGTGGCAGCCAGGGATCTTGTGCTGTAGGTAATAAAAGCGCCGGTTCTCGATATGGCGTCTACTGAAAAAACACGCTTTTTAAAGCGGAACTGGGGAGAAGCATCGCAAGATTAACGTCAGGACGCCATCGCAATGGCGCTGACGTCACTATGTTCAGCGATGCGTTCCACCGCTCAGCTGTATGTAAGATAACTTTATTTACTCTGACAATAATGATCGAACTTTAAATTGGATACCCTAATCATCAAATTCCATTTCTAAGGGGCAAAGCTATGCGCACCATTTATATCATTGTAATCAAATCAAGATGGGGCATGCAAAAGACAACTGTATCCTCCCACGAGCAAATTTGCATAGGTTGGCGCACAAGGGCTCCCCATCGCGGTGCCCCTGAGCTGGTGGTAGAATTTACATCCAGAAAGAAAAAAATTGTGTAAGTATATAGCCGAGAAGACGCAACACAAAATTGTGATCTCTCAACTCATTACTCCTGGAATCAAGGTAATACTTAACAGCAGCCAAGCGGGGTATAGATGTTTTACAGAGCTTCCAACATCTATTGATGCTAGAAAAGTATTAGGCTACTTTCACAGCCGTGTTTTGGATTTCCGCTTGTGAGATCCGTCATGGGCTCTCACAAGCGGTCCAAAACGGATCAGTTTTGCCCTAATGCGTTCTGAATTGGAAAGGATCCGCTCAGAATGCATCAGTTTGCCTCCGATCATTCTCCATTCTGCTCTGGAGGCGGACACCAAAATGCTGCCTGCAGTGCCGCTTGATGAAACTGAGCCAAATGGATCCATCCTGGCGCACAATGTAAGTCAATGTGGACAGATCCGTTTTCTCTGGCACAATAGAAAACTTATCCGTCTCCTATTGACTTTCAATGGAGATTATGACGGATCCGTCTTGGCTATGTTACAGATAATACAAACTGATCTGTTCTTGACAGATGCATGCGGTTGTATTATTGTAACTGATCCGTTTTTGCAGATCCATGACGGATCCGCTCGAAACTCAAGTGTGAAAGTAGCCTAAGCCTCAATGTTGATCCCCTCCAGTCTTTTCAAAAAATCTGTTGTATCAGGGAGATATGAAGGTAATGTAAAAAGAAAAGGGCTCAATAAATGATCAACATATGTTCCTACGTGTAGCGTGAGATTACCAATTCCCGAAACAATGGGACGACAAATAGATAGTGAATCACATGTATCAGAACGGCCTCCCATAAAGAGACTCCCCTTCGCCCAGAAACCCCAGCATCCCACTTGTTACCCCGAACTACGGTCTCCTATATTTCTGAAAAATAACGCTCAGAAGCCTGCGTGATATCAGTGCGTTGTCATACAGAAATCCTACTCCAATGCAACCACACCCTCCAGCTCAATCCTCAATGTTATAATACTGTTTCCACCTGCCCCAAATCTTTTCAAACTTTTTAAGGTTATTCCTCTTTTGATATACAAAGCTCTCCATTTGCAGCAGGGTATGAACCTTGTTAACGAGCTCTTGAACCTTAGGAGGGTCATGATCCACCCAATGATACGCGATCACCTTTCTTGCCTGATATAGTATACGAATAATCGCCAATTTATGTTCAGAACATATTGAATAACTGTCAACACAGCCAAGTACACACACCCTGGCGTTAACCCCAATTTGAGTTTCATACACTTTTTGTATTATATCCACCACCTCCCTCCAGTACCTTCTCAGCCTAGGACAGTTCCACATAAGGTGCATCAACGTAGCATTGGGTGCACCACATCTGGGACATAAGTCCTCCGATCTGTACCCCATTTTCCTTAATAGAGCAGGTGTCCTATAGACCCTATGTAGTAATAACAGTTGCGACATTCTTTGTGCTTCACCCACCGCTATATCCGTGAATCCTTCTAGCACTTTGTTCCACTGATCTTCCGTTAATTCAGTAATATCATCCCGCCATTTCTCATACAATCGGAGAGGCTGCTTTTTAAAATGTGTTTTTCGTGCTTTTTTCCATTGGGGGACACAGACCATGGGTATAGCTTGAGGTATTAGGAGGGACACTATGCAAATGAAAGAGCTCCTCCTCCTCGGGCTATACCCCCCGACTCCACCAGGAGGAACTCAGTCTTTGCTTAGTGTCCGGTGAAGGAGGTTGACACGATCACTATCTCTACTCCTTTTTGTTATTTTCTTTCTAGATGGGGACACAGGTCGGCATGGCGCCTTCCTGGTCCCCCGTGGAGTGCCCGCCGCCGTCCTTGGACGCTGCCTGGCTGCCTCCATTGCCCCCAAAGAAGACAAGTGGATCCGGGCTCGACCTGCAGCTCCGGTTTCCCACCAGCCACTGGGTCACCTGCTGCCACCCTCCACCAGAGCACTGCACTCCTGGGCAAGGAGTCAGAAGCCTGAAGAGGTGCATCCCTGCTGGTCCTGGAGTCGAGGGAGAAGATCTGCAGGAGCAGATAAGTATACCTGCATCCCTGCCTTACCCATGCCTTTGATGTGACAGATCCTCCCCCCTCCACCATTCTCATTCCCCTGAAGCTGCCTGGGTGAAGCAGAGATAGGAATTCTTCTGGGGGCACTTTGGGCTCTTTATTAGGGGCACATATTGCCTGCCTTTAAGACAGGCTCAAAGGCATCTGGCAGGCTATGCGCGGCACTTGCCGGCATCGCTCTTCTTTTCTCCTGAGCAGGGACGCACCACAGAGTTCGGCGGTGGTCCTCACCGCGGCTGCGCCGGCTCTTCCCTTCTTAACCCAGGGACATTAGCCCCCGATACATGTAAAGAGGCCCGGGTAACGATGGGTCCATTTTTTCATACGGCGCGCGCGTTCTTTTCGCGCCATTATGACGCGACCGGGGGGCGGAGCCTCTGTTCTGCTCTGGCACTTCCTCTTGCTGTGTTCGGCTGTGCAGTCCGAACTCTCGCGCGACTTCCCTGCTCCTCTCAAATCAGGAGAATGGCTTAAAAAGCCGCCGGTGGTCCTCTTCTGCTGCCCATTAATACAGCTTTCTGCTGTATGAGTAAATGCCATGCCTTTGATGTGACAGATACAAATGGGCGTTATCAGACCTGGCTGCTAAGCTAAAGCAGGTGTGGGGATAAGTCTTCCCCTTGGTTTGCCATAACTTTTTTCTCAGCCCCACTGGGGTCCTGTCAGATGTGCCATTCAACCTTTTTTTCGTCGCCTGTCTCTTGTGCTCTGCCCCTGGACAGGATATCCTCCATCTCTTGCTCAGCCCAGTCCTCCCTCCGCATGACGCTATCCTGCCTCTCTGCGGAGACGGCGGTACTACAGCTCATAGCTGTGTGAGTTAAGGTCTTGACCTCTGATGTTTTAAAAAAAAAAAAAAATATTAAATTATAAATAAATAAATAAAAATTAAATTAAATTAAAAAATTTCCCATCTGGGTTTACAAAGACCTCCGTCCCTGGGAACCTGCGGTCCCCGCTTGGGCATCTGCCATGTCCAGCGCGGCCGCTGAACTGGTCTTAGTCGACAAGGCAGCCATGGCCTTTAATCCTGTGGCGCTAACCTCTCCATCTTTCTCAGTGGTCCCCACAGTGGGTGCCTGGCTACGTAGAGGCAGCGTGAGCGGCAGCATACCACCTCGGATGTCTCCGTCTCCCCCCTCGCCTGTGGCGCTTTCGGACTGCTCTTCCCCCTCCCTAGGGAGAGCAATCCGAAGGGGAATTATCCGGCTCAGACGAGCCAGGTCCTTTTTTGGACTATAGGGCATTTTCAAATCCTGTGACACCAACCACCTCTCTGTGGGTTTCCACAGAAGACGCCCGACTACTAACAGGGAGCGTGAGCGGCAGCATCCATCCTCGAATGGCTCCGTCTCTCCCCCCTCGCCTAGAGGCGCGTTCGGACGACTCTCCCCTCCTCCCTTAGGGAGCGCAAGTCTGAAGGGGAATGTCTGGCTCTGACCAGGTCATGGAGCGTGACCCCTCGCCTAAGCTCTCCACCGTGGTGGCTGACTTAGTGGCGACTGTCTGAGACACCTTTATTCTCCAAGGGGATTCTCCTCCTTCCACTGGTCAGGAGTTCCCCCCCTTTTTTCTGTCCAGGGAGTTGGAGACTACCATGTTCCCGGTCCATGAGGGATTTTTTCCGCGGTCATATCCAGGGCCTGGGGTCGTCTTAATAAGGTTCTCGACCACCCAGCGCGTGAATATACTTTATCCTTTCCCTGCTGATGGCGAGGAGAGGTGTCTCCTCCCCCTAGGGTGGATCCTTGGTGGCTGGATTAGCCAATTATATGGCTCTCCCTGTCTTAGACAGTTCCTCTTTGTAGGATGCTGTAGACAGACGCATAGACTCTCTTTCCAGGTCCTTTTCTTCACTGGCAGGCGCGTCCCTGCGACCTACCTTTCACTCAGCAGGGGTAGCCAGTGCTCTCTCGGTGTGGTTACAGCGCCACCACCAGGAACTGGCGGAGCAAGTTGCATCTACTGACACACTGGAGTTGGTTCTCCAGATGTCTCGGGCTTCTAAGATTCTTTGCGAAGCTTCTAGGGACATTGTTCCCCTCTTTGCCCGCATGTTGGCCATCTCTGTCACTCAGTGCGAAGAGATCAGATTAAAGGTGTGGGACGCCGATGCCTCCACCAAGCGTTCCCTCGCTAATCTCCCCTTTGGGGTTTCCAGACCTTATGGGGATCAGCTAGACAAGTTCATCTCTGCATGCCTTTTGCCGTTTTCTCATGTGGTAGGCTGTCGCCTGCTTCCCCCGCTGGGGGTCTCAGGTCGTCCGCAAAAAGGCCTTCCTTTAAACCAGCCTTCCCGGCACTAGAGGGCCCAGTCAGCTCGCCCTGCTGCGCCCAAGCCTATCTGCATGTCACGATTGCGGATTCCCACCAACGATTCCTGCGCTTCGCCATTAGGGGTCGACACTGTCAGTTTGTCGCCCTTCCTTCTATTGGCGACCACCCCTTGGGTCCTTACCAAGGTCCTGGACCGCTCATGGCGCTTTTTTCGTACCAGGGGCATTCCTTTGCTGCCCTATCGGGACGATATCCGGATAGAGGCCCCCTCTCTACCGCAGGCCGAGGATAGCGTCCGGATCACTGTTCAGACTGGAGCAGTTCGGCTGGCTGATAACTTTCCCAAACTCCTGTCTCTTCCCGTCCCAGAAGCTCTCCTTCTGGGGGATGTTATTGGATACCTCGGCCGCCAGAGTATTCTGCCTGCCTTCAAGTCCTCCCAGATCCAGGGCGCAGTGCCACATCTGCTGCGCTACCCGTGCCTATCCATACGGGAGTACATGCAGGTCCTGAGTCTTATGGTAGCCTCTTTCGAGGCCGTTCCATATGCCCAGTTTCACACTCGCCTGGTGCAACAGAAGATCCTTTACCTCTGGGACAAGACCTCTCGGGGTCTGGATGATAGCGTCTGCTTGTCTCAGTGGGTTCGGGCAGCTCTTCCTTGGTGGCTGTCCCCGATGAACCTGAGGTCGGGGAGATCTTTTTTCCCATTTTCTGGACGATCATCACTACCGATGCCAGCCTCCTGGGTTGGGGCTGCATTCTCCAGTCTCGCACGGTTCAACGGATTGGGTCGGCGGCAGAGTCTCGCCTTCCAATCAACATTCTGGAACGGAGGGCGATTTTTCCGCTCTCTCTTTCTCCCATTGGACCCCTCTCCTTGCGGGCCTCCCAGTGAGGATTCAATTGGGCAATGCCACGGCCGTGGCCTACATCAACCATCAGGGCGGGACCCGCAGCCGGATGGTGATGCAGGAGGTGACGAGAATTCTGAGGTGGGCGGGGACGCGCGTTCCGGTGTTGTCAGCAGTTTACATTCCAGGAGTGGACAACTGGACAGCGGTTTTGTCTAAGCCGCAACTAGGGGAATCCAGACGAGTGGTCTCTGCATCCAGAAGTGTTCGAAGAAATCTGCCACAGATGTGGTCGTCCGGATGTGGACCTACTGGCGTCCAGGTTCAACAACAAGCTCCCAGTGTTCCTGGCTCGCGCCCGAGATCTGAGGGCGTATGGATGGACGTGCAGGTGTCTCCGTGGCAGGACTTCAGCCTCCTCTGTTTTCCTCTGTTTTCCTCTCCTACCAAAGGTTCTACGCAAGATCGAGACAGAAGGGATCCCGACCGTTCTCATCGCCCCAGAGTGGCCTCGCCGTGCGTGGTTTTCGGACGTGGCTCGGATGCTGGCGGACGCCCCATGGCCTCTTCCCGACAGACAGGGCCTACTGTCTCAGGGCCCGCTTTTCCACCAGAATTTCCGGTCTCTTCGTTTAACGGAGTGGCTGTTGAAAGCCGCCATCCCGAAGAAGAGGGGGTTCTCGGATTCAGTGATTAGGGCCATGATCAGAGCGAGGAAGTGTTCTTCCTCTCGGATTTACTATCGTACCTGGAAGCCTTTCCTGTCTTTTTGTGAGAGTTCGGGGTTCCCTCCCCTTTGCTTTTCCATCATGATGGTACTGTCTTTTCTTCAGTCTGAGCTTGAGCAGGGACTGTCGCCTAGTTCCCTGTAAGGTCAGGTTTCGGCGCTGGCCGTCTTTTTTTCAGTGGTCCCTTGCTCTTATGGGTCCGGTGAAGACCTTTCTTAAGGGGGTGGCACATTCGGTTCCCCCGCATGTTCCCCCTTTTGTCTCCCCTTTTGTCTCCTTGGGATCTCAATTTGGTCCTGCGCGCTCTGCAGTCGGCCCCCTTTGAGGGACGTCTCTCTGACTGTTTTCACCTGGAAAGTGGTCTTCCTTGGGGCCATAAATTCTAATGCAGCTACATAGCGTAGTGATTAAAGTTCTGGGCGATTATGCAGAAGCTGTGAGTTCAAATCCCATCTCAAGTTTTTAAATCGGACTGGTGTCGGAGCTGGCCGCTCTTTCCTATCAGGAGCCTTTTCTGGTTTTCCAACAGGATAAGGTTGTGCTCCGTCCGGTCCCCTCCTTTTTGCCCCAGGTGGTCTCTCCCTTCCACCTTAATGAGGATCTGGTCCTGCCTTCCTTTTGCCCTTCTCCGGCTCTCCCCAAGGAACGCACTCTGCAATTCCCTGGATGTCGTACGGGCCCTGAAGGTGTATCTCGCGGTTATTGCTTCCGTCCGCCGTTTTCGGCGCTCTGGATCTGCTCGGCTATTTCCACGGCTTATCGCGCTTGTGGTAGAGTTCCCCCTGCTAGGATTACCGCTCACTCCGCTAGGGCAGTGGGGGCTTCCTGGGCAAGACGCAATCATGCCTCTGCGTCTCAGCTGTGTAAGGCGGCCACCTGGTCGTCCTTACATACCTTTACAAATTTTTATCAGTTGCATTCACTGGCTTCGGCTGATGCGGTCTTTGGCCGCAGGGTTTTGCAGGCTGTGGTTCCTGTTTGACCGTTGGACGTTCCTCCTGGCGGTGCGGAGATTTTTTCCCACCCCATGGACTGCTTTAGGACGTCCCATGGTCTGTGTCCCCCAATGGAAAAAAGCACGAGAAAAGGAGATTTTTGTGAAACTCACCTGTAAAATCTTTTTCTCGTCTTTTCCATTGGGGGACACAGCTCCCACCCATTCTGTCTATTGCAGGAGGGGGCTTCAATTCAGTTTTCTGCTTATGGTTGGACCTTATGGCTTGGTCCGATGGTTTCCTTAAGTTTTTTTCTTGCTCCTTCTCCTACTGCTTGTGCAACGCCTGAGTTCCTCCTGGTGGAGTCGGGGGGTATAGCCCGAGGAGGAGGAGCTCTTTCATTTGCATAGTGTCCCTCCTACTAATACCTCAAGCTATACCCATGGTCTGTGTCCCCCAATGGAAAAGACGAGAAAAAGATTTTACAGGTGAGTTTCACAAAAATCTCCTTTTCCATAAGACCAGTGGTACCCTTAGAACTTGCCAAATCTATGATCGTATGTTTAGAGGCCGGTTTAATCCTCTCCACTTTACCTTGTGAGTGCATGGCATGCCTAAGCTGTAAATACATGTAGAATTGGGAATGCGGGAAGCTGAAACTCACGTTGTAATTGAGCATATTCTTTTAAAGTCTCCCCGTCAAAAAGTTGATGCATGTGGGAAAGTCCGTATCGCCCCCACGTCTGAATAGCAGGTATTTTATGGAGTTCTGCATACATGAAATTGGGCCATATTACAGTAAACTTTGTGTACCCTTTTATCTCTGCTACTTTCCTCGCCTTCCACCAGACTTTGTGGATTACCCGAAGTATCGGAATGTCATTCCCCGCTTTATCTAGGGATCCATCCTCTAACGCAGTCAGTAAGTTCTCCCCCCCCCCCCACTAGAATCTGCGCAATTCGCCCCGACTTATTAATGTCTTCCTCCATCCCCCACCCGCGCAAATGCTGTAGTTGGGCAGCTAAGTAATAAATCCACGGGTCTGGAGCCCCAAGTCCCCCATCAGTTTTTGGTCGACAAAGCATAGCCAGTTTTATACGTGGAACCCCTCTCTTCCAGATTAAATATCTGAATATGGCATTAACCGTGACGAAAAATCGGGCAGGAACCCATATAGGTGCATTTTGCAACAAGTAAAGGAGTTGTGGCATCAGTATCATTTTTATAAGATTAACCCTCCCTATTACCGAGAGTGGTAATTTGGTCCAAACCTGTACCTTCTGTCGGAATCTCTGCAGCAGCGGAGTCAAATTCAGTCTCTCATAATCTCTCACATCAACAGTAACCTGGACGCCCAGATATTTGAAAGAAGTGACTAGTTGCAGGCCCTCCATCTGGCAGCGACTGTCCCCTTTATCTTCTGACAACAACATCAGCACAGACTTGGACCAGTTAATGTTCAACCCTGAGAGGCCACTAAATCCATTAATGATATTCATGGCCGCTGGAAGAGAGGAGCTCCATTCATCTAGGAACAAGAGCATGTCATCAGCAGAAAGAGCTACTTTTTCAACCAGCCCATTATACCTAAAGCCCTGAACTGCCTGCGCTTCCCTGAGTGCCATTGCCAGGGGCTCAATTGCTATTGCAAAGAGTAAAGGGGACAAAGGGCACTCCTGCCTCGTCCCTCTGTGCAGATGGAAAGATCTGGAGAGAGCCCCATTCACCCTAATTTTAGCTGTAGGAGTGCTATATAATAGTTGGACCCACTGAACAAAGGTTGCTCCGAAGCCCATTTTCCTAAGCACCGCCCATAGGTATTTCCATTCCACGCTGTCGAATGCTTTGGCCGCGTCAAGAGACGCGACCGCCGCATTCAAACCGCGATACCTTCCTGCCTGTATATTTAAGAATAGACGTCTGATGTTAAAGGGGTATTATCATCTTAATGATCACTGTTAAATCTGTTTAATGATTTAACAGTGATCATTTTTCTAAATATATTTAATTAACAAATTCCCACCCCTTAAACGAAAAAATAAACCTATACTTACCTGACTGTTGTCTTCAGTCTCCCCTGGTTACGGCCACCGCTCTTTTCAGGAATCGTGGTGGCCGCGCGTGCGCAGACTTCTTATCGCCGGCCGCGCGCTGTACTGAACGCGCACGCCGAGACCGCGCATGCGCTATGGTGATTTCTTCCTGGCCAGTATAGTATACTTGCCAGGAAGAAGTCACCAGGGCGCATGCGCGGTCTCAGCGTGCGCGTTCAGTACAGCGCCCGGCCGGGAGAAGACATCCATCAAGATGGAGCCCGCCCCCTGCCGAGTGCCGAAACCAGGAAGTGGACAGCGTGCCGGGAGCAGGTAAGTATTAAACGGCGTGTTGAGAATACCCCTTTTAACTGCAGTCGACATATTTGAAACCTGCCTGGTCTGAACGTATAAGCGACGTTATTACTGTATTAAGCCTATTCGCCAAGACTTTTGGTAATAACTTCACGTCTGCCTGGAGAAGAGATATAGGTCTATACGATTCTGCCATTAGGGGATCTTTGCCCTGCTTGGGAATGACAACTATGATCGCCTCAGTCATACTAAGCGGTAACTTATTCTGACGCTGTGCCTCCTTAAGCACTTCCAGCAACTGAGGAAGTAAGATAGGGGCAAATGTTTTATAAACTTCGGCAGGCAGGCCATCACTCCCAGGGGCCTTAGTATTAGACATATCGCTCAGGGCCGTTTCTAATTCCTTGATTGTTATGGGACCATCCAGAATTGACACTTGATCAGAGCCCAATGAAGGGAGCTGGAGCACTTCCAATAAGTGTGCAATCTCAGGATCTTCTGCAGTAATTTTGGATTCATATAAGGATGAATAGAACATAAGCATAATATCTAACAATTTGTCTGGAGCTGTGAGCTGCGATATACGCAGTGGGCTGCTGCGCTCTGGAGAGCAAAGCCAGTAATCTACCCGTCTTCTCCCCCTCCTCAAAATACGATTGTTTCTGGAAAAACTGTTTGTTTTTTGCTTTGAGAAGAAGTTTATCATTCAGTTTACGTTGTGCTTCCTGCCATTGGGCTCTGTACCCTTCCGTGGGCTGTAAGACATAGTGGGCCAGATTTATCATTACTCTGACAGCTCACTCCACTTTCACATATGGCTAAAGTCAGTTTTAGCCAAGTCAGATTTATGATTGGCCCTTTAAGACTGTAATAAATGTGGTTTGACGGTAGCAGTTTATCCGTCAGTAAGCAGCTTTACAAAATTCGCACATCTTTATGAAAAAGTTGCAAGTTTTTATGAAAAAGTCGCATGTTCTATTAAGTCTCATAAGATAAGCATGGTCCTCACTGGAGTGAAATTGCGACTTTTTAGCGACTTTTTAAATAGTCCCAATAGTAAATCTGTCTAGAGATTCATTTACATAAGAAAACACGCCCACTTTCAGAAAACTGGCAAGCATAGTGCAGAGCAGAAAAAAGTTGCAAATTTGTGCGCAGTTTTAGCGTTTGGGACTTTTTTTGGGACTTTATCACTCCATTATTCTGACATGAGCTAATGATAAATCTGGCCCATTGTGTTTCTGCCTCAATCATCTGTCGTCCTAGTGTTTTTACCGTCACTCTGGATTCGTTACGCTTTTTATTAACCTCCGCGATAAGTATTCCCCTCAAAAGGCTTTTATGGTATCCCAGACTAACAGCGACGAAGCTCCTGGGAGATTAAGGGCAAAAAACTCTTAACATGTTACTAATATTTGAGACTGTGGGAATAACAGACAGCCAAAATGGGTTGAATTTCCATAATGGTCTCTCTCCGGTTCTGGGGGGTAGAAAGTTAGCAGACACTAATATGGGAGAGTGATCCGATAATTGCCTAGTTAAATATCGGACATCGCAGATACGGCAACCCTTTGCCTCATTCCCACGAGCCAGATCTGTTCTGGACAATGTTTGGTACGTGCTAGAGCAGCAAGAGTACTGACGTACCCGCGGGTTGTGCAGCCTCCAGAAATCCATCAGGGATGCCTCTTCCAGAAGTCTCCCAAAGGGGGTAAGCAGCCCCTCCGATTAATGATTAATGCTTGGGGGGGCGAACTGCGCCACCAATGATAACTTACTCATTTATTCATATACAGGAGGCGGGAGCTGGCTGCAGAATCACATAGCCGGCTCCGGACCTCTATGAGTGGCAGCTGCGATCCGCGGCACCTAAGGGGTTAACTACCGCAGATCGCAGCTACCGCTCATAGAGGCCGGGAGCCGGCTATGTGTTTCTGCAGCCAGCTCCCGCCTCCTGTATATGAATTAATGAGAGACTTATCTTCATTGGTGGAGCGGTGGCCACAGCCCCTCCCCTTCTTTTGTCCTCTCTCCTCTAATTGGCGGCAGCAGCAGAAGCACAGGGGGATGGAGACACTGCTTCCTTCTCCCCTGTGCTGCTGAGGGAACACGGAGAGCGCTGAGAGCAGCGCGTTCTGTGTTCCCAATACGTTATCGGTATATCGGCAAAATAGATGCCGATACCGATAACGTTCAAAATCCTGAATATCGGCCGATAATATCGGTAAAACCGATAATCAGTCGATCCCTAGTGCCGATTACCTGATGAACGAGCGAAACGCTTGTTCATTGGGGGATCTGGTTGTTCCTGCAGACATCTAACTTATTGTTTACAGGCTGCAGATGGTGCTGTCTAAATAATACAGCTGTATGAGGACAAACTATCGCAATAGTGATCCCTCATCTTCATACTGTGGAGGGGATTACTGCATGTAAATGCAGAGCTTCAACTCCACTTAACGAGCAGCCAACTGTCTGGAAGGAACGCTTCCTTTCCAACCATTGGCTGCTCCTCGGCGCATGTAATAGCACCATAAGTTTAGTCCATTTATAGAATTAATACATCTGGGTCATTGTGCGGCTGTATTGTATACAAGTGAAAAAAAACTACCTTCCTGTGATGAAATCAAGCTTTACATAGATATTTATTTTATTTATTTATTTTTTATGTAGAATTAACCGTTGTCACAGGCAGATGGCAGAAATTGCAGTGAATGCTGTTCTAACCGTTGCCGACATGGAACGCAAAGATGTGGATTTTGAATTGATTAAAGTTGAGGGTAAAGTTGGAGGCAAACTTGAAGACACAAAATTGATTAAAGGTGTTATTGTAGACAAAGATTTCAGCCACCCACAAATGCCAAAGGTAAGACTACTTAGAAACAAAGGCTGCATTCTCTCCTGTGATTAGATCTTTATTGCCAAAAAAAAACAAACACTTGAACTGATCCTATTAAAGGGGTATTCCCAACACAATGATCACTGTTTAATCTGTTAATGATGTGCCAGTGATCATTTTTGTAAATATATTGTATTGGCAAATTCCCACCCATCTTGATAAAATTCTTTCCCTCCTACCTCATTGTCATATGGTATCTCATAGATATGGCCACCGCTCGCTTCCCGAATTCATGGGCCGCGCTTGCACAAAAGACACTTTATTCTCACCCAGCCAGCTGCTCAGTGCAGTCCTGCACACGAAAGGCTTATTTCTTCAGTGCCACGTCTCATACAGAGCCGCGCATGCCCTGTTTGCAGCGCGGCTCTGTATGAGACACGGCACTAAAGAAATAAGCTTTAAGCATGCGCGGCAGCGTCAGCTCTCGGGACTGCAATTACGGCCGGCTAGATGAAAAGTCTCCTGCGCAAGCGCGGCCCAGGGGTTCGGGAGAGAAGCGGTGGCCATAGACACATGAACGAGCACGCAAGGCGTGTGATTTGAAAAATAGGCTGGGCGGGCTTAGGCAGTTTGAGTGAAGCCCTGCGACGCCTATGTGTCTAGTCAAACGTCCGTATGTGTTTTGCGGATGCGCAAAACACGAACGACACCAATGTGCGTTACGCATTTTGCAGACCACACATCGCCAGCACTCTCATAGAAAATGCCTTTTCTTGTCCTTAATTGCGGACAAGAATAGGACATGTTCTGTTTTTTTTTGCGGAACGGAAGTGCGGCTGCGGACAGCACATTCCGGCCTTATTGAAAATGAATGGGTCTGCACCTGTTCTGCAAAATTGTGGAACAGATGCAGACGTGTGAATGGACCTTTTAGAAGCATGAATGCAGGAAGTGAACAGCAGAGCTGGCTGCAGGTGAGGACGAATTAGCAAGATGGGAAAACCCCTTTAATATAAGGTAGGAAAGAGGAAGAGAATTCATTTACTGAAAGGAGCATTGTTGTCTTTCTACTTTCACACTTGCGGCAGTGTGATCCAGCGGGCAGAGCACCTTTAGGATTTCACAGGTCATTTACCTACTTACCACACATTAGGGCCCCTGGAAAATGCCAGGGCAGTATAACTACCCCACAAGTGACCCCATTTTGGAAAGAAGACACCCCAAGGTATTCCGTGAGGGGCATGGCAAGTTCCTAGAATTTTATATTTTTTGTCACAAGTTAGCGGAAAATGATGATTTTTTTATATATTTTTTTCCCTTACAAAGTCTCATATTCCACTAACTTGTGACAAAAAATAAAAACTTCCATGAACTCACTATGCCCATCACGAAATACCTTGGGGTGTCTTCTTTCCAAAATGGGGTCACTTGTGGGGTAGTTATACTGCCCTGGCATTCTAGGGGCCCAAATGTGTGGTAAGTAGTTTGAAATCAAAATGTGTAAAAAATGACCGGTGAAATCCGAAAGGTGCTCTTTGGAATATGGGCCCCTTTGCCCACCTAGGCTGCAAAAAAGTGTCACACATGTGGTATCTCCGTATTCAGGAGAAGTTGGGGAATGTGTTTTGGGGTGTCATTTTACATATACCCATTTACATATACCCATGCTGGGTGAGAGAAATATCTTGGCAAAAGACAACTTTTCCCTTTTTTTTTTTTTTTTATACAAAGTTGGCATTTGACCAAGATATTTCTCACCCAGCATGGGTATATGTAAAATGACACCCCAAAACACATTCCCCAACTTCTCCTGAGTACGGTGATGCCACATGTGTGACACTTTTTTGCAGCCTAGGTGGGCAAAGGGGCCCACATTCCAAAGAGCACCTTTCGGATTTCACCGGTCATTTTTTACACATTTTGATTTCAAACTACTTACCACACATTTGGGCCCCTAGAATGCCAGGGCAGTATAACTACCCCACAAGTGACCCCATTTTGGAAAGAAGACACCCCAAGGTATTCGCTGATGGGCATAGTGAGTTCATAGAAATTTTTATTTTTTGTCACAAGTTAGTGGAATATGAGACTTTGTAAGAAAAAAAAATCCACTAACTTGTGACAAAAAAGAAAAATTTCTATGAACTCACTATGCCCATCAGCGAATACATTAGGGTGTCTACTTTCCGAAATGGGGTCATTTGTGGGGTGTTTGTACTGTCTGGGCATTGTAGAACCTCAGGAAACATGACAGGTGCTCAGAAAGTCAGAGCTGCTTCAAAAAGCGGAAATTCACATTTTTGTACCATAGTTTGTAAACGCTATAACTTTTACCCAAACCATTTTTTTTTTTTTTTTACCCAAACATTTTTTTTTTATCAAAGACATGTAGAACAATAAATTTAGAGCAAAATTTATATATGGATGTCGTTTTTTTTGCAAAATTTTACAACTGAAAGTGAAAAATGTCATTTTTTTGCAAAAAAATCGTTAAATTTCGATTAATAACAAAAAAAGTAAAAATGTCAGCAGTAATGAAATACCACCAAATGAAAGCTCTATTAGTGAGAAGAAAAGGAGGTAAAATTCATTTGGGTGGTAAAATGCATGACCGAGCAATAAACCGCTAAAGTTGTGGAGTGCCGATTTGTAAAAAAGGGCCTGGTCTTTAGGGGGGGTATAAACCTGTGGTCCTTAAGTGGTTAATCATTCATTACATGTACTCAAAATGGTGTCTTATAAACTATAAACTTGTCCTGCAAAAAATAAGACATCATACAAGTGCATTGATGAAAAAACTAAAAAGTAATAGCTCTTGGAATGCGCTTTTAAAATAGTGTGCGGGGCTCTAAGGGGTTAAATGCTTTTTGAAGGGGGCCGCAGCACTTGTGAGCACTGCAGCCTTTTCATTGATTACACCAGTCCATCTACCTGCATGCTGTGTACTTGGTAGCAGCAATTAATGTGATTAAAACTTCATCCCATTCACTTGAATAGGGGCTATCCTATGAGTAGGTGATGTCAGTTTTATACTTGCATTCCCTACAGTATAACCTAGTGCGTCTTTTTTTTAAAGGGATTTTCCCAGATTTTCATACTGATGACCTATCCTCAGGCTAGGTCATCAGTATCTGATCGGTGGGGGTTTGACACACTGGACCCCACCGATTAGCTGTTTAAGAAGGCAGCGACGCTCCTGCGAACACTGCGGCCTTCTGTCAGCTTTTCCCTAGGCCGAGTGACGTCACATTCATCGGTTTCATGGCCTTGGAGCAGCTTGGCCCTGTTCAAGTGAATGAGGCTGAGCTGCGATGCCAAGTACAGCCGCTTTCCGTCGGGTGAACAGCCTGTCTGATTCGACCTGCCGCTAGTTACCATGTGCCCCCGGACTGCTGCTCCGTCCCCATTGACTATAATGGGTGCGGTGGCACGGCGAGAGGCTGCCGGAATAAATGTCCGACATGTCGTAGTTTTATTCCGGCAGCCTCTCGCCATGCATCTGCCGGAACTCCGCCCTCGCCCCTATTATAGTCAATGAGGATGGAGCTGCAGTCCGGGGGCACACGGTCACTAGCAACAGGACGGATCCAACAGGCTGTTCACCCGATGGAACAGCCTGCCAGAGGTCCATGCCGCTAGTGTGAAAGTAGTCTTATTTGTTCCCTAAGTTGCCCTTAAAAGTAAGTGCCCCTAAGCAACACCTGTTTACCAGAAGAAAAGGTAAAAATACCTCCCAAACCTCCATTGCAACCAGTGCAGGTTACAGTTTTTTTAATTCCAGACTGTAGCCTGAGTGGTGTTCAGATGCGCGTTGACATCACTGCATTCCTATGCTCTTGTGGCCACTATTCCTAAAGTAATCTTTGGTTTGGAAAAGTGAACTGCGGGGCATAGAACCAATGGCTCCTGAACTCCACTGCAGTTTTCAGCTTCATTTACACCCTAAGAATGTGAATAAACTATCCACAGGATAGATGATGTTGGATCGCATGGCGGTCCACAGCAAGTCAGACCCCAAAAGATCAGGTGTATATCATCAGAAGAACAAAGGGTCCCAGAGTCAAGTTTCTGAATAGAGCAGCAGTATGCATGTTAATCCACGACTACATTTACATCTATGGCACTAACAGAGGCTGTCACCAATGATAGCACTGCATGGCTGAGTAGGCATTTCCTGTTGTCGAACTAGGACCAGTAAGCGACTTCAGCTGCAGTTGGCAAGGGAAAATGTGACTATTTTTAAGCCACTATAAATCATATATTACCCATTATGTAATATTATTTTCCTGTATGCAGCACAGCTGGCAGGTGAACTACAGAGAATGGGAAATATCAGCTTTTTTTTTTTTTTTCTTTTGAAGACATAAATTTCTCGCCCATATTCCTTGGGGGACACAGGAAACCATGGGTATAGCTCTGCTCCCTAGGAGGCGTGACACTAAGTGAAAGCTGTAAGCCCCTCCTCCATCAGCTATACCCTTCAGCCTGGAGAAGAGACTGCCAGTATTTGCTTAGTGTCCAAGGAGGCAAGACACCCCCTGCTTATGCAGGGTTGTTTTCCTATAATTTTTAATTTTGCGTTTTTGGTTTTAATTCGATTTTTTTTCTACTTACAGGGACAACAGAGGCGCATTAGACCCCTCTGTTTCTCCCGGGGTTGAGTTGCGCCAGTGCCGGTAATTCCGCACTGCCGCCTCCCCCACAGAAGACAAGGTGGACCAGGGCAGCCTCGCTCCCCTGCGTCCCGCCAGCTCAAGGGTCGCCCGCACGCCAAGTCCCTCCCCCGGCTTCCTGCCACTGCGGTGCCAGTAGCTGAAGGGGCGACCCTGCTGGATGGATTGAGGGCGAAGACAGCGTATGGTGAGTGGCTGCTCCAGCCTCCCCTTCCTCCCTCCCACCGCTGCTACCCCCCACCACTGCTACACCTCCCCCCCCCTACATGGGCATATCAGGACCGTTACCGGGCATCATTTGGGGGGGACTTTGTCTTGGGCAAGTCCTTGGCACGGACGCTGCCTTCAGGGGACGACTGCAGGCAAGGAGGCCGTCTGCCACATCCAGGCGCGGCGGGGGCCGCTTACTTGGCGCGAACGGCGCCATTTCATCTTGGCCGGCACTTCATCACCTTGGGGGTTAAAATCATTTTGTCGCGCGCGGCTCGGCTTCTCCTTCAGCGCGGCAGAGGGGGGCGGAGCTTCAACATGCGCGCCGCTACTTCCGGTTTCGTCGGGCTCCACTTCTCATAGTGCTGCGTGGAATCCTCTCTGCCGTCCGATCCTGAAGCCATTCATCTCCGTGCTGCTGCCTCTCCTCCACAGCCTCCTCAGTCTGTTCCCCTTGCTGCTGCCGCTTGCATCATCCGGGTCTGGTAGGACTGTTAACCCCCTCCGTGCCACCAGTACTGTTGCTTGGGTGTAATCCCCGTTCAGCTTTCTCTGGGGTCTCCCACTTTAAGTGCAACATCTTTTTTCCACCATGTCAGACCCTTCTGCAGCCGCCAAGCCTTGGTACCATGCCTGCACTGCTTGTAGGGAACCCTTTCCCCGGGGGCAGTCTGATCCGCACTGTACTGCATGCCGAGCTCCACCGCAGCCTCAGTCGCCCGCTGTGTCGCTCCCTGCTGCCTCTGACCCGCCTGACTGGGCTAGATCCCTGTCCCAGGCCGTGGAAAGCCTCACTCATGTCGTGGGCCGCCTAATAGACAGGCCGCCTACCCCGCAGGACGCCACTCTTACTGTCGCGCCCTCCGGGTCCACTGCTTCTGCCGCTGCAGCGGGTTCACTCTCTCTTAGTGACCCCTCCAGAGCTAGGCACTCTCAGAAGCGTCTTAGAGTAGAGCGAGCCTCCTCCTCAGAGGCCTCCCTCTCCCCGCCACGCGTGCGCACCCAGACGGGCCTCTCCTCTCCAAAGGATTCGCTCTCTGAAGGTGAATTGGCGGTTTCAGATTTGGAAATGGACTCGGCCCTGCCGTCCAAGCTAGCCTCAGCAATGGATCAACTCATCTCTGATATTCGTGACACCTTTAAGGTGCAAGATGACCCCCCTAGCTCTGACGCGGCTAGCGTCTCCTTTATCAGACCCAGGCAGGCCTCAAAAGTCTTTCCAATCCACTCTGATTTCTCCTCCGTGGTGTCTAAGGCTTGGGCTCGCCCGAACGCCCGTTTTGTCAACCCCAAGAAGCTGGACATTTGCTATCCTTTTCCAGCCGATGTCGTGGCCACCTGGTCGTCCCCACCCAAGGTGGACCCCCCTGTGGCCCGGCTGTCAAAGAACACGGCCATCCCTGTTCCCGACGGGTCCTCTCTTCAGTCAGCGGAGGACCGTCGCATGGAGACCCTTTCCAAGGGCATTTTTGCTGCCTCCGGTTCTGCTCTCAGACCGGTTTTTGCCTCTGCTTGGGCAGGTAAAGCAATCTCTGCTTGGGGCGCGCAGCTGGAACAGGAGTTGGACTCGGACGTCCCCATCCAGGACCTACGTTCCTTGGCCCAGCTTATTATTCGGGCCGGGAATTTTGTTTGAGGCCTCCCTTGATGCGGGAGCCCTTATTGCACGCTCCTCCGCCCTGGCAGTTTCCGTCAGGAGGGAGCTCTGGCTGAAGGTTTGGAAAGCGGACGCTGCCTCCAAACGTTCCTTGGCGGGGCTACCGTTTGCGGGTTCCCGCCTTTTCGGGGTTCGCCTAGACGAGCTTATTTCGGAGGCCACGGGTGGTAAAAGCACCCATCTTCCTCAACCCCAAGCCAGGGGCGCCCCCCGCAGACGCCCTGGTGCATCTCGTTTTCGGTCCTCCCGCAGGGCCTCTGGGGCTCCCCCCACAGCTGCCGCTTCGGCTCCTCCCCAGGATAAGCGCAGGAAGCCGTTTTTTCGGGCGCAGCCCTCCTGGCGCAGGCCACAGGCTGCCCGCACACCCGCAGCAAAGCAGTCCTCTGCCTGAAGGCGCGCCCCCACCCACCCGGGTGGGGGGCCGGCTCCTCCTTTTCAGGGACGTCTGGATGGCTCACGTCTCCGACGCCTGGGCTCTCGAAATTGTGTCCTCCGGATACAAAATCGAATTTGCATCCTTCCCTCCAGATCGGTTCTTTCGCTCCCGCCCGCCGCGGGACCCGAAAAGCGCGGCTGCGTTCTCCGCGGCTGTTCAAGCCTTACTGGACAGGGGGGTGATTACCCCCGTTCCTCTAGAGGAAAGGTTCCAAGGGTTCTACTCGAACCTCTTTGTAGTTCCCAAGAAGGAAGGTTCGGTGCGGCCCATTTTGGACCTCAAAAAGCTCAACCGTTTTCTCCTCCTTCGACGGTTTCGGATGGAGTCCCTCCGTTCCGCGGTGGCTTCCCTGGAGCAGGGAGATTTCATGTCTTCCATCGATATACAGGATGCCTACCTCCATGTTCCGGTAGCCCGGTGTCACCATCGCTTCCTGCGATTCGCCGTGGGGGACCTCCACTTCCAATTTGTCGCCCTTCCCTTTGGGCTGGCAACAGCCCCCCGGGTGTTCACCAAGGTCCTGGCCCCGGTTTTGGCCTTACTCCGTTCCAGGGGTGTTTTTCTGCTACCGTACTTGGACGATATCCTCATCAAGGCTCCGTCCCTTTCTCAAGCGGTTGCCAGCGTGGATCTCACTCTAGAGACTCTGGCGAGGTTCGGTTGGGTCATCAACTTCCCCAAGTCCTCCCTTTCCCCCTCCAGACAACTGGTCTTCCTGGGAATGCTTTTAGACACGGGAGCGGCGGAGGTACGTCTTCCCTCGGAAAAACGACTGATCCTCCGTCGGGCGGTTCGGGGTCTCCTTCTCCACCGTCGACCGTCCTTCCGCTTCTGCATGCGGGTCTTGGGGCAGATGGTTGCCTGCTTCGAGGCGATCCCATTTGCGCAGTTTCACTCCCGCCCTCTCCAACGGGCGATCCTCTCCTCCTGGGACAAATCGCCGGAGTCTCTGGATCATCCCTTCCATCTATCGCCTCCGGTGCGGTAATCTCTCCGCTGGTGGTTACAGTCCCCTCTTCTGGGCAGGTCCTTTCTGCCACTCAACTGGTTGGTGGTTACAACCGATGCCAGTCTCTTGGGCTGGGGAGGCGTGTTTCCTCCCCGATCCGTCCAGGGCATTTGGTCTCCATCGGAGTCCAAACTCTCGATCAATGTCCTGGAGCTGAGAGCGGCCCTTCTGTCTCTGCGACACTGGACTCATCTGCTGAAGGGTCATCCAGTTCGTGTGCAATCGGACAACGCCACGGCCGTGGCGTACATAAACCACCAGGGGGGCACTCGCAGCGCTGCAGCAATGCGGGAGGTCACCAGCATTCTCCGTTGGGCGGAAGCCCACGTCCCGGCCCTATCTGCAATTTTTATTCCAGGGGTGGACAATTGGGCGGCGGACTTCCTCAGTCGCACCACCGTCGACCCCGGCGAGTGGTCTCTTCACCCGGAGGTGTTCGAGGCCATTTGCTTTCGTTGGGGCATACCGGACGTGGACCTCATGGCCTCCAAATTCAATCACAAGGTCCCCGCCTATCTGTCCAGGGCCAGGGATCCGGGAGCCTGCGGAGCCGACGCCCTCGTTCTTCCTTGGCGAGGCTTCGCGCGTCCATACATATTCCCTCCCATCCCACTCCTGCCCAAGGTCCTTCGGAAGATCGCGGCGGAAGGCGTCTCGGTGATTCTGGTCGCTCCGGACTGGCCCCGCCGGTCTTGGTATGCCGACCTCATGCTGCTCCTGGCAGACGCGCCCTGGCCGCTGCCCGCCAGGGAAGATCTTCTCTCTCAGGGACCAATCTTCCACCCTTGTTTAAGGTCCCTACGTTTGACGGCGTGGTTGTTGAGACCACCGTCCTGACACGTTGGGGTTTTTCTGCGGACTTCGTCCGCACCATGATCCGCGCCCGTAAGCCGTCCTCTTCTAGGATCTATTATAGGACCTGGAGAACCTATTTGGGGTTCTGTGCCGATCTGGGGATTCCTCCGCTCCTCTTTTCTCTCCCCACCGTTTTGTCCTTCCTGCAGAGCGGACTTGCCCAAGGTCTGGGCCTTAGTTCTTTGAAGGGTCAGGTGTCTGCGCTGTCCATTTTGTTTCAGCGCCCACTGGCCCCCCTTGGTCCTGTCAAGACCTTCCTTCAGGGCGTGGCTCACACGGTTCCCCCGTACCGCCCTCCGGTACCGCCCTGGGACCTGAACCTGGTTCTCTCAGCGCTCCAGGCTTCTCCTTTCGAGCCTCTGCGGACGGTTTCCTTGCGACTTCTGTCCTGCAAGGTTATTTTCCTTGTAGCCGTCACCTCTCTTCGGAGGGTGTCCGAATTGGCTGCACTCTATCTGGAACCTTTTCCTAGTGTTCCACCAGGACAAGGTGGTTCTTCGTCCGATCCCTTCCTTCCTAAGGTGGTCTCCGCCTTTCATCTGAACGAGGACATCGTTCTCCCCTCTTTGTGTCCTTCCCACCCGCGGGAGAGGAAGCTTCATCGCCTGGACGTTGTCAGGGCACTCAAGGTTTACCTGGAGGTAACCAGCTCTTTCAGGCGTACTGACTCGCTCTTTGTGGTTCCGGAGGGGTCGCGCAGAGGGATGGCGGCATCCAAAGTTGCTATCGCCCGTTTTGTCAAGATGGCTGTTACTGAGGCTTATCTCGCCAAGGGCAAGGTTCCGCCCCTCGGTGTTACCGCTCACTCCACTAGAGCGGTCGGGGCTTCCTGGGCTCAGAGGAATCGGGCTTCTACGGAGCAGATTTGCAAGGCGGCCACTTGGTCCTCCTTGCACACCTTCACCAAGTTCTACAGGGTGCATACTCATGCGTCGGCTGACGCTGCTTTAGGCCGTCTGGTGTTGCAGGCGGCAGTTGATTGATGCCTCTGGTGTTGGTCTAGTTTGTTCTGGTCCCTCCCTTCTGGGACTGCTCTGGAACGTCCCATGGTTTCCTGTGTCCCCCAAGGAATATGGGCGAGAAAAGGAGACTTTTGTATTACTTACCAGTAAAGTCTCTTTCTCGCTCTTCCTTGGGGGACACAGCACCCGCCCTTCATTTGGGTTACAGTTGTGGTTCCGGCTTGGTTGCCCCCGTTGGGGCTCGACAGTTCTTTTTTCCGGTTGGTGGTTATCTTTCACTACTTGGACACGCAACTGGCAGTCTCTTCTCCAGGCTGAAGGGTATAGCTGATGGAGGAGGGGCTTACAGCTTTCACTTAGTGTCACGCCTCCTAGGGAGCAGAGCTATACCCATGGTTTCCTGTGTCCCCCAAGGAAGAGCGAGAAAGAGACTTTACTGGTAAGTAATACAAAAGTCTCCTTTTTAAAAAATTAATTGCATTGTTTTTTTTATTTCAGGAAGTGAAAGATGCTAAAATTGCTATTCTTACATGTCCATTTGAACCCCCTAAACCCAAGACAAAACATAAGCTTGATGTCACATCAGTCGACGACTACAAAGCACTTCAAAAATATGAAAGAGAAAAATTCCTTGAGATGGTTAAACAGGTTTGTATGAGCTTTTTTGGGTTTCCTCTTAAAATGTAGGCTTTTTTATATTGTATTATCACAGTTTGATAACTTTTTCAAGAGGTGCACAACACTACTTGTGTTGGCCCACCTGTGTTAGATTTTGAGTTAAAGGTTTTGTCCCATCTTGCTATTTCTCTGGCGAAGTGGGACTAGGTGCTGGCCCTAGGTAGCCAGGCTTACAGAAACAGGCAAGCATGGCAGCAATATGCTGTTTCCGTAGCTCCCATTGCAGTGAAGAGACAGCAAAACGTCCCCTCATCCTGCAAAAAATTAGCCCCCACATTTAAAATTATTATTTTTTCTTATCATAAAAATGCTTTGTGTGAAAGTGGTGAAACGTAAAAAAAAATATATGTAAACTTTGGGGGCGGGGGTCATTTATTGAGACTGGCGTTTCAGACGCCGGTCTTAATAAACCCTGCACTGGCTGGCGTAGATTTAGAATATTTTCTACGCCTAAAACTGGCATAGAAAATAAATATCATGGGCTTTTTTAGTACTTATGATGTATCCTTTAAAGGGAATCTGTCACTAGCAATTTACCCAATTTTTTTTTTTCAGGAATCCATGTTTAACAGAGTACCTTTTTTCCATCGGTCTTGTTCTTTTGATTGTCCGTCTTGTCATTTCTTCAAAAAATCGATTCTTATGATGTGTAAATGACGCTGTAAGGAGCCCAGAGGGGCGTTCTTCTTTCTCCACGGTGCCCAGGAACGCCCCTCTGAAGTGCCGTGCCCGCCTAAATTTGAAATCTAATAACGCCTCCAAGTTCATCTAAACAAACACCCCGATCCTCCTCTCGCCGGCATCCCAAATCCCGCGCAGGCGCAGTGCCGACAGTCATCTTATCATAGCCCAGGAAATCGCCGGCACTGCGCCTGCGCGGGGATTGGGATGCCGGCGAGAGGAGGATCGGGGTGTTTGCCGCAGAGCGCGGCGCTGAGGAGGGGGCGTTGTTGAGCACTTAGCCGCGCCTCTGGGAGGGGATTTAGATGAACTTGGAGGCGTTATTAGATTTCAAATTTAGGCGGGCACGGCACTTCAGAGGGGCGTTCCTGGGCACCGTGGAGAAAGAAGAACGCCCCTCTGGGCTCCTTACAGCGTCATTTACACATCATAAGAATCTATTTTTTTGAAGAAATGACAAGACGGACAATCAAAAGAACAAGACCGATGGAAAAAAGGTACTCTGTTAAACATGGATTCATGAAAAAAAAATTGGGGTAAATTGCTAGTGACAGATTCCCTTTAAATAGGAAGGAAAAAGTAGCGTCATGGCCTACTTGCTGTTTCCGGCAGGCCAGTGATGTTAAAACTATGTTTGTGACCTGGAGCTGGCTCTGCTCCATTCATTTCAAAGGGCTTGAGCCGCACTCAAACTACATAATTAGTCGTGATGTCACTGGCCAGCGGAAAACTGCTAGATGGCCATGGCACTACTGAAAGTGCTGCTGCCTTCTCAAACAGCTTTTCAGCAGGTGTCCTAGGTTTCAAACCCTTGCCTATCAGATGCTGATCTTTCCAAAGGATAGATAATCCGTAGTAAAAAGGTAAAGAACCCTTTGAATTTGCAGTTTTCTGACCCGTTTCACAACTCGCTCTTACTTACATTCACTGCCCAGATAGTTTGTAGCTGCTACCATCCAGCTATTTACATACATTCCCTATCATTGCCTCTATTGCTGCTTTGACACGCAAATGAACATAACATCACAGAAAAGAAGTGCTGCATGGACATGTGACCACAGCCCTGAAAAATAAATGAATAAGATCAAAATAATAAATATATATTCCGTCTGTCTTTATGCGCGCCCAAACGACTGGACCGATCTTCACCAAATTTGTCACATAGGTATTTCCTGAGAGATTCCCAAAAAAATGACCTGTATTTGCCAATAGAAGCCTGCAAGTCTTTCACTCATATCCCAACGGCCATACACGCAGTCACATTATCTTTCCCTTATCAGCCAATAGAAGCTCGCAGGCCCTTAGTCTCTACATACATGCAGTTTTACTCCAGGTTTCCATAACAACCCAGCCATTTTTCTTCACTGCTGTAGGTCAGATTTAGGCTAGGGCTACATGACGACAATAAGTCGCACGAAACATAGGACACAACTACACTGCTACATGCATCTATTTTGGATGGATTTTTTGCGACTGTCGTGTCACAGCGCGACACCATAGCCTATCATTATAATGTGCGACATTAGTACGACAAAATGTCGTCATGTAGCCCTAGCCTTATAGGGTCAGGGTGCTGTGGAGGTCACTGTTAAGGCTGCAAGGTACTGTGAGGTCACTGTTAAAGGGATTCTGTCACCTCTCATAACCCAAATTCGGATTTTAAACCAGTCATGCTCCACAGCCTACCTTGAATCGGCTGTGCTGTTCTATATTGTAATCCGTCCAGTAGTTTTGCAGAAAAACGACTTTTTTATAATTATGCAAATTAACCCTGAAGGTGCCCAGAGGGGCGTTATGTTCCCCTTTGTGTGCCCAGTAACGCCCCTCTTACAGTGCCCAAAACGCCTTCCTCCAGAATCCCCACAGCGTCTCATCCCTCTCCTCCCCCTCCTTGACGGCCGAGCGAAGTCTCGCGCAGACGCAGTACCCACTGAGGGCTGCGCCAGTGCGATTTGCTGGAGACTGAGGGAAGAGCGAGCATCAGACGTCACTGGGCTCGGCGCATGAGCCCAACTATGAAGATACCGGAGGCTATAACGGGAGAACATGTCTGTATAGTTAGTTTAGATGTTTTATTCTGGTGAAAGGTCCTCTTTTAAGGTCAAATTTATTTAGACTTAAAGGTGATGTCTTTGTTTGCTAGTGGTCTGTATCTTGGGTTTAGATATAAAAAAAAAATATATATATATAATACACGCTGTGGTATTTGTGTTGTGATTTCACTGCGTTATTGGTGCGTTTTGTGTTTCCTTATTTATAACGATATAGCTGATTCGTTTAGATACTGTTACTTCTTTTCAGGGTAATGTATTTTGTTATTTTAGGATGACGTGCTTCATCTGTTGTTGATATTGTCATCCTAAAATAACAAAATACTGTTACTTCTTTTCAGGGTAATGTATCTAAACGAATAACCTATACAATAACACACCGAAATCACAACATAAATACCACAGCGTTGTTTTTTTTATATATATATATATATATATTTATTTATTTATTTTCACCTAAAGAATTATTAGGAACACCTGTTCTATTTCTCATTAATGCAAGTATCTAGTCAACCAATCACATGGCAGTTGCTTCAATGCATTTAGGGCGGTGGACCTGGTCAAGACAATCTCCTGAACTCCAAACTGAATGTCAGAATGGGAAAGAAAGGTGATTTAAGCAATTCTGAGCGTGGCATGGTTGTTGGTGCCAGACGGGCCGGTCTGAGTATTTCACAATCTGCTCAGTTACTGGGATTTTCACGCACAACCATTTCTAGGGTTTACAAAGAATGGTGTGAAAAGGGAAAAACATCCAGTATGCAGCAGTCCTGTGGGCAAAAATGCCTTGTGGATGCTAGAGGTCAGAGGAGAATGAGCCGACTGATTCAAGCTGATAGAAGAGCAACGTTGACTGAAATAACCACTCGTTACAACCGAGGTATGCAGCAAAGCATTTGTGAAGCCACAACACGCACAACCTTGAGGCGGATGGGCTACAACAGCAGAAGACCCCACCGGGTACCACTCATCTCCACTACAAATACGAAAAAGAGGCTACAATTTGCACGAGCTCACCAAAATTGGACTGTTGAAGACTGGAAAAATGTTGCCTGGTCTGAGTCTCAATTTCTGTTGAGACATTCAAACGGTAGAGTCCAAATTTGGCGTAAACAGACTGAGAACATGTATCCATCATGCCTTGTTACCATTGTGCAGGCTGGTGGTGGTGGTGTAATGGTGTGGGGGATGTATTCTGGGCACACTTTAGGCCCCTTAGTGCCAATTTGGCATCGTTTAAATGCCACGGCCTACCTGAGCATTGTTTCTGACCATGTCCATCCCTTCATGACCACCATGTACACATCCTCTGATGGCTACTTCCAGCAGGATAATGCACCATGTCACAAAGCTCGAATAATTTCAAATTGGTTTCTTGAACATGACAATGAGTTCACTATACTAAAATGGCCCCCACAGTCACCAGATCTCAACCCAATAGAGCATCTTTGGGATGTGGTGGAACGGGAGCTTCGTGCCCTGGATGTGCATCCCTCAAATCTCCAACTGCATGATGCTATCCTATCAATATGGGCCAACATTTCTAAAGAATGCTATCAGCACCTTGTTGAATCAATGCCACGTAGAATTAAGGCAGTTCTGAAGGCAGAAGGGGGTCCAACACTGTATTAGTATGGTGTTCCTAATAATTCTTTGTGTGTGTGTGTGTGTGTGTGTGTGTGTGTGTGTGTGTGTATATACATATATATGTGTATATACACAGTACAGATTAAAAGTTTGGACACATCTCATTCAAAGAGTTTTTTTTCTTTTTATTTTCATGACTATGAAAATTGTAGATTCACACTGAAGGCATCAAAACTATGACTTAACACACGTGGAATTATATACATAACAAACAAGTGTGAAACAACTAAAAATATGTCATGTTCTAGGTTCTTCAACGTAGCCACCTTTTGCTTTGATTACTGCTTTGCACACTCTTGGCATTCTCTTGATGAGCTTCAAGAGGTAGTCCCCTGAAATGGTTTTCACTTCACAGGTGTGCCCTGTCGGGTTTAATAAGTGGGATTTCTTGCCTTATAAATAAAGTTGGGACCACCAGTTGCGTTGAGGAGAAGTCAGGTGAATACACAGCTGATAGTCCTACTGAATAGACTGTTAGAATTTGTATTATGGCAAGAAAAAAGCAGCTAAGTAAAGAAAAACGAGTGGCCATCATTACTTTAAGAAATGAAGGTCAGTCAGTCAGCCGAAAAATTGGGAAAACTACATCTGTAATATTTATCAGTTTCCACCAGATTATATCTTTCCACTCTATTCATTTAATTTAGTTGTCTGTCATATACATATTGGGCATTAGGGATCTTTTAAATGAATGAAGAGTAAGTGAACCCTTCATCGAGGCCTTTGGGGCCTAGACTTTGCAAGCGGTAGATCCAGCGAATTTCTTCTTGTAGGAGTCTTCTATCAATGTCTGATGAAACAAATGTAGAGACGGGCGGCACAGCTGCACGAACTCAGACCCTTTCAAACAACAAGCAGAGTATAGCAAAAATCCACTGGTTCTCCTGTTCATGTACACTGACTGTGGTGCACAGCTGAGAAGATAGATGTATACACTCACCTAAAGAATTATTAGGAACACCATACGAATACGGTGTTGGACCCCCTTTTGCCTTCAGAACTGCCTAAATTCTACGTGGCGTTGATTCAACAAGGTGCTGATGGCATTCTTTAGAAATGTTGGCCCATATTGATAGGATAGCATCTTGCAGTTGATGGAGATTTGAGGGATGCACATCCAGGGCAAGAAGCTCCCGTTCCACCACATCCCAAAGATGCTCTATTGGGTTGAGATCTGGTGACTGGGGGCCATTTTAGTACAGTGAACTCATTGTCATGTTCAAGAAACCAATTTGAAATGATTCGAGCTTTGTGACATGGTGCATTATCCTCCTGGAAGTAGCCATCAGAGGATGGATACATGTTCTCATTCTGTTTACGCCAAATTCGGACTCTACCATTTGAATGTCTCAACAGAAATCGAGACTCATCAGACCAGGCAACATTTTTCCAGTCCAATTTTGGTGAGCTCGTGCAAATTGTAGCCTCTTTTTTTTCCTATTTGTAGTGGAGATAAGTGGTACCCGGTGGGGTCTTCTGCTGTTGTAGCCCATCCGCCTTAAGGTTGTGCGTGTTGTGGCTTCACAAATGCTTTGCTGCATACCTCGGTTGTAACGAGTGGTTATTTTAGTCAACGTTGCTCTTCTATCAGCTTGAATCAGTCGGCCCATTCTCCTCTGACCTCGCATCCACAAGGCATTTTTGCCCACAGGACTGCCGCATACTGGATGTTTTTCCCTTTTCACACCATTCTTTGTAAACCCTAGAAATGGTTGTGCGTGAAAATCCTAGTAACTGAGCAGATTGTGAAATACTCAGACCGGCCCGTCTGGCACCAACAACCATGCCATGCTCAGAATTGCTTAAATCACCTTTCTTTCCCATTCTGACATTTAGTTCGGAGTTCAGGAGGTTGTCTTGACCAGGACCACCCCCCTAAATGCATTGAAGCAACTGCCATGTGATTGGTTGACTAGATAATTGCATTAATGAGAAATAGAACAGGTGTTCCTAATAATTCTTTAGGTGAGTGTATATCTCTATATATCTCTAAACCCAAGATACAGACAAAGACATCACCTTTAAAGGGAATCTGTCACTAGCAAATTACCCAAATTTTTTTTTCATGAATCCATGTTTAACAGAGTACCTTTTTTCCATCGGTCTTGTTCTCTTGATTGTCAGTCTTGTCATTTCTTAAAAAAATCGATTCTTGTTATATGTAAATGACGCTGTAAGGAGCCCAGAGGGGCGTTCTTTTTTCTCCATGGTGCCCAGGAACGCCCCTCTGGAGTGCCGTGCCTGGCAAAATTAGAAAATTAATAACGCCTCCAAGTTCATCTAAATCGCCTCCCAGAGGCGCGGCTAAGTGCTCAACACCCCCCCCAGCGCCGCACCGAAACACCCCGATCCTCCTCTTGCCGGCATCCCAAATCCCGCGCAGGCGCAGTGCCGGCGATTGCCTGCGCTATGATGACTGTCGGCACTGCGCCTGCGCGGGATTTGGGATGCCGTCGAGAGGAGGATCGGGGTGTTTGCCGCAGAGCGCGGAGCTGAGGGGACGTGGGTGGGGGGGCGTTGTTTAGCACTTAGCCGCGCCTCTGGGAGGCGATTTAGATGAACTTGGAGGCGTTATTAGTTTTCAAATTTTTAGCCGGGCACGGCACTTCAGAGGGGCGTTCCTGGGCACCGTGGAGAAAGAAGAACGCCCCTCTGGGCTCCTTACAGCGTCATTTACATATCATTAGAATCGATTTTTTTGAAGAAATTACAAGACTGACAATCAAAAGAACAAGACCGATGGGGAAAAAAGGTACTCTGTTAAACATGGATTCATGAAAAAAAAAAATTGGTAAATTGCTAGTGACAGATTCCCTTTAAGGCTTCGTTCACATCGCCGTTCAGCCTTTCCGTTCTCCTGCTCCGTTTAGGAGCAGGAGAACGGAAAGGACAGAAAAGGCACATAACTGACGCCGAACTGAGTCAAACAGAGCCATTAGGACCCAATAGACTATAATGGGGTCCGTTATGTTTCCGCTCAGAAGATGATTTTTAAGCGGAGACAAAAGTTGTGCATGCAGGACTTTTGTCTCCGCTTCAAAATCATCTTCTGAGCGGAAACATAACGGACCCCATTATAGTCTATGGGGTCCTAAGGGCTCCGTTTGGCGTCAGTTATGTGCCCTTTCCGTTCTCCTGCTCCTAAACGAAGCAGGACAACGGAAAGACTGAACGGTGATGTGAACGAAGCCTAAGTCGAAATAAATTTGACCTTAAATATCTATACACCAGATTTAGTTACCACAAATAAACACACAAAACACAAATTAATAGACAAATACACAACCTTAAACAATGCCCAAATGAATCACTCGGACACAAGCAGGGATACAAAACGCACCTCCATTTTTTAAAACGTCTAATGCAAATAGACCTATATGACAGAAGTGGACTACCAATAGAATGAGCAAACCCTCCCCAAACTAAAATTTATAGTAGAATGAACTTTATACCCAAACAAACCTAGCTGTTTCCATCAAAATATACATGATACACAATATATCCATTGTTTTTTTTATTTTATTATTAATTATTATTATTATAAAGAGCCTATTGCTTTCTTCACCAATACTATCACTAATGTGAGTGATGCCCAAGGACCGATTCAATATGGAAATCCGGTCCACTTTTTAGCCAACCCCAATCAGCAACATGGCCACACTCCCAAAGTGGATATAAAGACGCATACACCAGGGATAATGCTATGCCACTGATGAAGAAGCAGCCAACTTCGAAACGCGTCTGGCTTACTGCATTATCCCTAAGAGAAACCGCATTATACCATACGAATTTGAGGGTGAGCTTTATCGACCAACAGCACGCTAAAAAGATTTAAATTCCGGTCACATGGGACGCCACGTGACCAGTCGGCAGACACGTGACTCACTACCCGGAAGCAAGCCGCAGTCTACAGGACTTACTCCAGGCCGGGACAGAGTACGCCACCCCAGCACACTGACCCACAGGGGGAGAAAGACGCCGGGGACACAGTAAATTATCTGATACTACGAGACCAGGTGAAATACCTGTTTTACACACTTAAAGGCTCCCCCAAACCACTAAAGATCCGAACAAGTGCAGTGGATTACATGGGATATACCTTGTGTAAACACCCAAAAAGTGGAACCCACCCAGCCTCCTACAGTTGGTAACTGTACACGGGAGCTCTACTGGGGTACTATATACGAATGAACTACACCTACAGGACTATATATACCCTTTCAATTTGGACAATTTTTATTTTTATTTTTTCCTATTCTCAATTTTTTTTTCACTTTTTTAACCTACTTTAAGGGTAATTTCACACTAGAGTTTTTTCTTTTCCGGCATAGAGTTCCGTCAAAAGGGCTCAATGCCGGAAAAAAATCTGATCGGTTTTATCCCCATGCATTCTGAATGGAGAGTAATCCGTTTAGGATGTCTTCAGTTCAGTCATTTTGACTGATCAGGCAAAAGAGAAAACCGCAGCATGCTACGGTTTTATCTCCGGCGAAAAAAAATGAAGTCTTGCCTAAATGCTGGATCTTTTTTTTTTTTTTTTTTCCCATAGGGATGTATTTTCCATAGGCATTCAAAATACCGGACTATATGTCCTATTAACTAAATATATTTTATCATATATGGTCTCAGTGCACACTATATTTAAACACTGTATTTATATAACATCAACATCCACTTATAGAAACACCTCTCCGTAGCTTCAGGTGATAGTGCCTGTACCATTCCAAATACTTTCACAATTGCGGCAGAGTGGTCCGGCAAGCAGTTCCGTCAACGTATGCCAACCGATGGCATTTGTATGACTGATCAGTCTTAAAAATGCCTGATCAGTCAGAAAGATGCATTGCAGCATGCTACGGTTTTATCTCCAGCCAAAAAAAAAAGACTTGCCTGAATGCCGGATTCTGCATTTTTTCCCATAGGAATGTATTAGTGCCGGATCAGGCATTCAAAATGCTGGATAACACTGGAAAGACGGATCCGGCATTTCAATGCATTTTTCTGACTGATCAGGATTCTGATCAGTCTTACAAATGCCATCAGTTGGCATATGTAACATCCTGAAGTATGTCACTAAACTTCTTTTCCCCTGCCTCCTAATGTTAGGTATATGCATAATGTCATCTGGTATAAGTTAGCATCATTTCCCCTACAATGTGCATTTTCCAGGCCTGTTGCATTGTATTTATGCTGTAATATCTATGTACACCAGCAGGTTGCAGCAGTATGTAGCAGAACCAAGCTAGTTAATAGCTCTAGACTGGAATAGACCATTCCAGGCTAGCTTCTCCCTATCTGAGGAGGAGTGGACTGTTCCCACATCCTACTTCAGGAGGAGGATAGAAAGTTCTAGAGAGTGTACCAGCCACCCCCTGTTGGGGTAGGCGGTGTGAATAGGAGCTCCCAGAAACAGGGACCCCAACCAGGGATCCAAGCCTCTGCTGAGGCCCAAGATCAACTTTCCCAGCCTGAGTCCCCTTCAGCTGGATGACCAAGGAAGCAGCCAACTTCAGAACTATCAGATCTCCAGGAAGAAACCACCATACCCTGCGAGCAGTCCTGTAAGTAAAGATTCCAAATACAAGGAGAAGATAAGTACCTCCATAGCTAGTCAGGCCCATATCAAGCAGACCATAGAGCAGAAGACAGATACCTGCCAGATTCTTAAAGGCGTATGTATTAGATGCAGAATATATATATAAATCCTGCCACATATTGGCAACACCTGCTGGGATCAAAGACTAAAGCTGTAACATTGTATGGATCAAGAGCTGCATATATAATAACATCGAGTAAAGACAAGTTGGACCCTATTTTCTGTGTGGAATCCCATCATTCCTCCATTACTCCTATTTACAGCACTCAATTTTGTTGCATATGGGCCACGATACAGGAGTCCAGCCGTACTACAGGTAGGAGACACCGTTGACACAAAACAGAGACAATATCCTCCTCTGGCATTCCTAACCTAGTACATGAGCTATACCATCTTAAAGGGCTCTTCTACAGTACCTGCGCAAGCTGCAACTGGCGTCACGAACTTATTTACATCTAAATCTGACCCACTGCATAGCAGCCCCAACTGACCCAATGTCCTGCTCATTGCATCAAGTGGCGTCACGAACAGGATCGGATTGTATTGTGTGTCCATCCCTAGCAACAGAACTGCATCTAATTGTGCGCAAAAACGGACTTAAAATCACATGTTTCACAGTATTGCAAGCGCTACCGCTTGTGCCAAGATCGCTAGAAAAGTGACTTGCTTACTTGTGTTGCTGTGCCAAGAGAGCGCTGCACGTGCGCTGCTGCATGCAAGGAGTTAATTCGATATTGTGGAGATTCGCTATATTCGTTTCAAGATGGCGTTGCATCTTCATGCCAAAGAACAAACAAGCCAAGAAACGCCCTCTCAGGAACGCGAAAATGCTGTCTACGCCCCCCAGAAGCGGGAAAATATAGCGACACCCCTTAAAGAAAGGCGCGAAGATGTCGACTACGCCCCTTCAGGAGCTGGAAAAATAGAGAACGCCCTCCATGGACTTGTCACTGATCTGGCCAGAGGTGATAAAAGCTCCACCCTCTGCGGCCCTCCTTTAGTATTAGCGATCAGTGTGTGCAGAGGAGCAGCAAGAATGGCGGACCGGCGTCCAAAGTGGAACCAGATGGCCATCGATGGAGAGGATGTCTATCCTGAGCAGCCGCTGGAGATCCGAGTCTCCCAACTTATGCAGAGATGCGGCCCAACAACTTTGGATGCCAGACCGGAGGCAGTGGATACCTCCGCGCACAAGAGCCCTGCAGCATCTACCCCATCTAACATGCCGGAGATACCAGAAAGGATGGCTGATGAAGTCCCGATTCCAGCTATCGGTGTTCCGGATCTGGTGATCAAGTTCGAGGAGGCTGCGGATCCCTCCGCCTCGTACGGTGCACCAGCGGAAGGCGACGTACCTACCCGGATGGAGGTGGATGAAGTACCTGCTCCCGCAGAGGATGCCGTTGACGTCACCGCACCAACTGAGAAGAAGCCTGCGATCCAGATGGCGCTTGAATCCGGAGAGGACCAGCAGAGGACACCGGAACCGGACGCGACAGCCACGTCCAGAGACCCCATCACCGGTCATCAACCTGAGGCCTACCAAGCCACAGCCACCTACTGGTGCGGTGGAGGCGGCTGGAGATTCCACTCCACCGCCCAGCTACAGCCAGCTCAGTAGCCTCAACCCAGAAGTACCCCACGAGATAACCGCTTTTGCCCAGACGGCTTGGGAATACAAGTCGGCTGTAGAGGAGTGGGTCAAGCAAGTTATTGACAGCCCTTAGTCCGGGGACCCCGTCCTGACCCGGAACCGTCCTATGGTTTTCTGTGGAGCGCGGTGTGGGATTCCTCTAGGACAACCACTCTGGCACTGAGGTATTTGTAGGCCGCAGTTCGGTAAAACGCCACTACTTGCCCCAGGAGAGGCATAACTTGTACATTGGGGATCAAGTCGAATACACCCCCATGCGGTCAATGCAAGGACTGTTTGCTGCGGGAGTCACCCTACTCCAGAAACCGCTCTCCCCTGCCATTACCCCAGAGACCTGGCAGGAGGATCCAGGCTCTGCAGCTAGGACCAGATGCCTGCAGGAAACCCTAGACGGTCGGCTGGTTTTAAAAAAAAAAAAAAAAGCGCAACCAGCCCCTGCACCTCTCATTCCTGACCTATCACCGTCACCAACCCTGAGGGTAGGACAGATCAATAATAGCGTCCTGACCTTTAATCCCAAGGTCCAGCCATGCTTCATGCCCCCCTACATGCTGCCCTGTAAGCAGCCTCAACAAGCTGTTCCAGCTCTCCCTGCACCAATGCAGCCAGAAGTTCTGCCCCTTCCTGCACCAGCTGTGGATCCCGGTCTGCAGCAAGCAACAGCTACGTTCTCCAGGTTGGCTGTACAGCCAATACCTACTGTAATCGGTAGAGGGCGCTGGCGCACCACCACCCTCAGCTACCAGCAGAGGCAGGAATTACCTCTGATGCACTTCAGTAGCTCCAGTAGTGATGAAGTGCTGGATACCTATCTGTAAGGTGTCCCCTATAAAGAAAATAATTAATCAGTGACTTTTGGGAGCCACGCCATGGACTGATTACCTGACGGGTGAGGACCTGTTGGCATTGTTTGTGTGATTTTAACCATTTTGTTACAGGTTGCCATTGTTTGTCCTCATCCAGATGGTCATGTCAGTAAGGACTCTCCCCATCAGCACTTAACCCCTTACGTCCAAGTTGAAAGTTTTATTCCCTTTCCCAGGTTACTTGATAGCCTGTTGCTGCTATTTTATGACATTTTAACCCTTTGGAAAAAAATTTACTTTTGCCCGGTGGATTGCAAAGGACTTTTTATCAGTTTCCAGAGGATTCTACAAACTACAAGCACTTCCAGGAATAAGGACTCAAGTTATTGTTGAGCCTATCCTTGCACTTATAAAATTTGCACTACTTTTATAAAATGTTTGCAACATAAAAGCTTGCACTCAATCCTCATGCTAATTAATATTTTGCACCATTGTACCTGTTTACTGTTATGTAACGTTTAAGTAACATGCCCATTGTGTGTAGTATCCATCCTGATGCCACAATGTGAAATTATGCACTGTTTAACATGATTGCACTTAACCAAAATGTTGCAACTTACTTAGTGTGCCCTTTTCACAGCTCTTGTTCTCTTCCCCCTTATACGGACTGTCATCAGAGGGACGTTGTACACCAATGGCCTACACCCGGTGATATATACCCATAGGTACCCAGGGTAGGACCAAATGGTAAGTCCTGACAGGTCTAATTATACAGGTACCCCTGCTGCTTCAGGAATCGTTAGAAGCCCTAGGCTGCTCCTTCCCGCTTGTTAAATGTTCCGGATTGTTCCCATCCGGAGGTGTGTCATTTCCAGGAGCGCATGGGATTAAAGACCCTCCTCCTGTGACATTGCCAGAAGACCTGGAGACGATAAATACCTCCCCTTCTGAGCTTTTGCCTAAGGTATGGTACCTCCAAGCCTTAGAGCCTTATATTTTGCTTCCTCATAGACATCATAGTGATCGTGCTATAAGCCAAATTTCTTCAGGCTATGATGCAGGGAAGGGAATACAGGATAAAGCCACCCTTCTATTTGCGGGCTTTGCATTACACAATGGTGGGATTATGGAGTAAAGACACCCCCATGCTTTCTTTGATATTGGTGGACAATATACGAAGTCAGTCAGTAATGTTTGCTTTGTGCAGTTATAGGTTACCTGGTTATACCAAGATAAGGAAACTGTGTTGGACACCTTATGCTAGCGGGCAGGAACCTTGAGGAAACCGTTAAATGTTATGTCTTTGTACGTCATTTTATGTGTAATTCATGCAGCACTTTGTATTAATTGGGTACCCAGAGCTTCTTCCTCTTATTATAGCATACGCCGAGGACGGCTTCACTTAAAGTAACGGGGTATGTAACATCCTGAAGTATGTCAGTAAACTTCTGTTCCCCTACCTCATAATGTTAGGTTTATTTATAATGTCATCTGGTATAAGTTTGCATCATTTCCTCTACAATGTGCATTTTCCAGGCCTGTTGCATTGTATTTATGCTGAAATATATCTGTGTACACCAGCAGTATGTAGCAGAACCAAGCTAGTTTATAGCTCTAGACTGGAATAGACCATTCCACGCTAGCTTCCCCCTATCTGAGGAGGAGTGGACTGTTCCCACATCCTACTTCAGGAGGAGGATAGAAAGTTCTAGAGTGTACCAGCCACCCCCTGTTGGGGTAGGCTGTGTGAATAGGAGCTCCCAGAAACGGGGACCCCAACCAGGGATCCAAGCCTCTGCTGAGGCCCAAGATCAACTTTCCCAGCCTGAGTCCTTTACCTCAGCTGGATGACCAAGGAAGCAGCCAACTTCAGAACTATCAGATCTCCAGGAAGAAACCACCATACCCTGCGAGCAGTCCTGTAAGTAAAGATTCAAAATACAAGGAGAAGATAAGTACCTCCATAGCTAGTCAGGCCCATATCAAGCAGACCATAGACAGAGCAGAAGACGGGTACCTGCCAGATTCTTAAAGGCGTATGTATTAGATGCAGAATATATATATAATTCCTGCCACATATTGCCAACACCTGCTGGGATCAAAGACTAAAGCTGTAACATTGTATGGATCAAGAGCTGCATATATAATAACATCGAGTAAAGACAAGTTGGACCCTATTTTCTGTGTGGAATCCCATCATTCATCCATTACTCCTATTTACAGCACTCAATTTTGTTGCATGTGAGCCAGGATACAGGAGTCCAGCCGTACTACAGGTAGGAGACACCGTTGACACAAAACAGAGACAATATCCCCCTCTGGCATTCCTAACCTAGTACATGAGCTATACCATCTTAATGGGCCCTTCTACAGTACCTGCGCAAGCTGCAACTGGCATCACAAACTTATTTACATCTAAATCTGACCCACTGCATAGCAGCCCCAACTGACCCAATGTCCTGCTCATTGCACATACGTTTTGCCGGATCCGGCAGGCAGTTCCGGTGACGGAACTGCTTGCCGGATCAGTCTGCCACAAGTGTGAAAGTAGCCTTTAAATTTACTTGAGAAACTAAAAACAAATGGAATAAAATGTTGGGAAAACAGTGAGAAAGCTTTAGGCTTCTTTTAAACAAACTCTGCTAGCAGTTTTGACCATGCAATACTGTTGACAGCAATAATTGGGGACTGGAGATCTGAGCTGTCGTTAGGACTAGTGTGACCATGAAGTTTTATTTTGCTATATTCTGCCCTCTTGGAATGCCTAGGATGAGGTTTTACTGACGTTTCTGTGCATTCTGCTGCTACATCTGTAATTTAGAGCAGAGGGGAGGCCCGCCGTGGGCACTTGAGGGATCAGAATTTTGCAGAATAAAAATTCATATTCACAATTACCTGATGAGATCAGCTGCACAAAATGTTTGTACTGTTATCTCCAATATCTAGATCAGCATTTTAGCATGGTCAAAAGTGCTGACTAAGGGTCCATTCACACGTCCGTATGTGTTTTGCATTTTGCGGACCGCACATCGCCGGCACTCTCATAGAAATTGTGGACAAGAATAGGACATGTTCTATTTTTTTTGGAAGAAAGGAAGTGGGGATCCGCAAATGCGGACAGCACATTCCGGCCCCATTGAAAATGAATGGGTCTGCACCTGTTCCGCAAAATTGCAGAACGGATGCGGACCCATTTTGTGGACGTGTGAATAGACCCTAAGGGTACTTTCACACTTGCGGCAGAGGACTGCCTACTGGATCCGTCTCTCCATTGTCATCCAGAAAAACGGATCCAGTTATTTTTTTCACAGATTTAAAGGTCCGCGCATGCACGGACCGGCGGAACGGATCCGTCAATGCGGCAATTTTAATGCCTGATCCATCAATGCGGTAATTTTAATGCTGAATCCGGCACTGATACATTTCAATGGAAGTTAATGCCGGATCCGCATGCTGCGGTATTTTCTCCAGCCAAAAAACGTAAGAGGGACTGAACTGATGCATACTGAACGGAATGCCCTCCATTCAGAATTCACTCCGTTTTTTTTCCGGTTTTGAGCCCCTGTGATGGAACTCAATACCGGAAAAGAAAAATGCTAGGGTGCCTTCCCACGCGGCAGATTTTGTGGCAGAAAATTCTACGACTGAAAATCCGTTTCATTCATTTAAATTGAGCAGCAAGCACATGGGTTTCTGCAAGCTCCATACATACTGCATATTGCAGTATTGCGCTGAACGGGTCTTTAGAAATGGTGCCTGCATAGCTGCAGGGTGCCTGCTGTTTCATACAGCAAACACCCATGGCTCATGTGCGCGATCGGCGATAATGCCAGCCGTGGACATTTAACACTTAAGATGCCGTGGTCTGTCCTGAGCACGGCGGCAGTCTGAGGAGCCAGCCAGAGCTTGTATGCAGCAGCCCCTGTCATGACGGGGAATAACAGGAGGCTGCTGCATAGTGTTTCCTATGGAGCCGTTGTCCACAGGAAACTAGTAGGTTTCTCATAGATTCCAATGCTAATAAAGCCCCCTTTTTCCCAAAATAAAACAAAAAAATATATACACATCATGGGTATCGCCACTCAAAATGGCTAAATCGCTGTTTTTTGGTCGCTTCATTTCCCACAAAAAATTTATTAAATGATCAAAAAGTCCTTCACACGCCAGAATGCTATCAATAAAAAGTACAGATCGCCATGCAAAAAATGAACGCTCACATAGCTCCGTACACATAAATGCACCAAAAGTTATAGGGGCCATAATAAGGTGACAAAAAAAAGAAACAGATTTTTATTTTATTTATTTTTTTTCCAAGGTTTTTATTTTCTCAGTATCAAAATGCAAGAAAAACTATACATGTATACAGGTTTTGCCAAATTCGCACTGACCTGTAGAATGAATATAGTTGGTCAGTTTTAGCAAACATTGTATGTTAAAAAAACAAAACCTGTAAAACTGGCAGAATTGCTTTTATTTATTTTTTCCCAATTCCACCTCATTTAAAGTTTTCTGCCACATAATCTGCTGCGTGTGCAGCACCTTAAGGCCCCTTTCAGGCAAGTGTCACGCTCCGGACTCGCAGTGTGAGTATGCAACAGCTCCCGTCCTGAACTCCCAGCACTGCCGGGGTCGCTTAGTATTATATTGATTTATGATACTATGTAACACTTAGAATTCTGGAATGTATTGGATAACAGTGACATAATGCTGCCAGTGTTATTCAATGCATTCCAGAACTGTAAGGGTTACATAGCATCATAAATCAATATAATGCTATGCGACCCCGGCAGTACTGGAAGTTCAGGACGGGTGCCTTCCCTGACATGGGGCTCCCGGAGCGGCATACATCGTACGCACGGGAGCGCACAGCATCATAGGTTACTACTATGATGCTGTGCACATCAGGCTGCCCGCAGGACTATTGTCCTGCACTCATATGATATTATGATTGCGGGACAATAGGCCCGTGGGGGCCCGATTTGCACAGTATCATGGTAACCTATGATGCTGTGCACTTCCGTGCGCATGATTTATGCCACTTCGGGACATATTGCTTGCTCACGGACCGTATGTCTTGGGTCTCGAAGGGCATATGGTCGTGTGCATGAGCCCATATGCTGCAAGTCCGATTCGTGGGACTCACTTGTGTGAAAGGAACCTTAGGGCTTCCTTTTAAAGAGAAGGTGCTGCCAGTAAATTATTAATCCTTCCAGGCTTATTTTCATTTTTTTCATTTTTTTTTAATTTTCTCCCCACCTTTCAAGAGCTATGTCGGTGCTGCTCAGCAAGCTCTTAGGCCATGTGATGCCATGTTCACCAGTCACAGCTCAGTCCCATTCAAGTGACTAGGGCTAAGCTGCAATATCTAGCACAGCCACTATCCACTGGACTGCTCTGTGCTTGTTAGACTGTAAAGACGCTTCACCACTGTGGCCTGGTAAGTGGGTGCCTGGAGTCTGACCCCCTCGTTTTTAAATATTCTTCATTGGTATAAAAATCTCAGGCAAACAAATTTAATTTTCCGTGCAGTCAGTCATATGAAGGTTAATTTTTGTGGTTTGTATTGTTTTTTTTTTTGTTGTTTTGTTTTGTTTACAGCATTCACTGTGCGCTAAAAATGAAATGAGAGAGCCTTCTTCTGTGGGACCGAACAATTATGGCAATACCAAATTTATATAGCTTGTTATGTTTTACTACTTTTTCTTTGCATGACCATAATCTGTTTAATTTTTTTTTTTACTGTACTTTTGTCTCATGCAACAGAATTGCAAGTTCTGGATTTTTAGGCCATTTGTCTTATTTTTGGTTTGCAGATTAAAGATACTGGTGCCAACCTTGCAATTTGTCAATGGGGCTTTGATGATGAAGCAAATCATCTCTTGCTTCAAAATGAGCTGCCTGCTGTCCGTTGGGTCGGAGGGCCAGAAATAGAGGTGAGGTATCGAATAGCTGTATAACGTAAGAGTAATTTATCCACAAATGCCTTTTTTTTTGCTTTTGCACTGGGTATACGGGTCTCACAGTTTTCAGCTGTATATCCACAAGAACACTTGTCTGTCACTGTTACATTTGGGCAGAGAAAACAGAAGAAACTTTTTTTTTTTTTTGCTCCTTTAAATAGCACCACAGTCCCTCGGATGGAGATATATATTCTGTAGATCCACTGGTTGGAACGTAACAATCCGTAGATTGAAGTCTCCAAAGTATTTCTGTGTGTGTGTATGTGTGTGTGTATATATATATATATATATATATATATATATATATATATATATATATATATATATATATAATATACACAAACTTATAGCAATCACATTTAGAAATTCATTTAGAGATCAATGTCATAGTGTAGATTAAAAGAGAAAACAAATTTAACTCACTTCACCCAGGGTCGCCTATAAGATCTCATGGAATGACAGCAGTCCAATCGTACTTCTTGCCAATCGTCTTTATTGAACCACAGGGTAGGGGTGACTGTATCTGCTCAACGCGTTTGGGGGTATAGGAGAGACCCCTTCATCAGGAGCATATGCTCCACGCGGTCCCATGCGGATGACGTAGTGCGATCGGGACATGCGCTTAGGTAACCTCCGGACGCGCTGAACGCGATTGTATACGTGGGCCATATCACTCTTCCAGGTAGTAATTAATTTGTCTCCTCCTCCCACATATGTTCACAATTATAGGCTATGCACTAATTATGTATGGATGTGATACAGTTGTGTCCAATTATGTATTTTTTTAGATATTGAATGTAATTTATAAAATTATGTACTTGATTCACTTTGAGCACTTGTAACTTTATCTTCTATGTTGATCATGGATTCTTTTTTATATATTTGGATTTATTTTTACACATGTTTTTTCTAATTATTAATTATGTCGATGTATTGATTGTCTTGATTGACACACCTTTTAGATGTATGTTGTTCACTTTTTACCAATGCTTGAGAAAGGCTCATGTATGAGCCGAAACGTCGCTTTTTGCCATCCTATGGGTGAATAAAAACACACTTTCATTGAAGATTCATCTGGAGTGCAGTCCGATTTTTATTCTATATCAGTGGGTAAGCACCTTTTGCCATACTTGGACCTTGCACCCGCCGTTTTCCATTTACCTTGTTTTGGGTGGTGTTGCCTGTTTTTTTTTTTTCAAATAAATATATATATATATATAATATATATATATATATATATATATATACATATACACACACACTGCTCAAAAAAATAAAGGGAACACAAAAATAACACATCCTAGATCTGAGTTAATTAAATATTCTTCTGAAATACTTTGTTCTTTACATAGTTGAATGTGCTGACAACAAAATCGCCCAAAAATAAAAAAATGGAAATCAAATTTTTCAACAAGTCAAAATGAGGCTCAGTAGTGTGTGTGGCCTCCACGTGCCTGTATGACCTCCCTACAACGCCTGTGCATGCTCCTGATGAGGTGGTGGACGGTCTCCTGAGGGATCTCCTCCCAGACCTGGACTAAAGCATCTGCCAACTCCTGGACAGTGTGTGGTGCAACGTGACGTTGGTGGATAGAGCGAGACATGATGTCCCAGATGTGCTCAATTGGATTCAGGTCTGGGGAACGGGTGGGCCAGTCCATAGCATCAATGCCTTCGTCTTGCAGGAACTGCTGACACACTCCAGCCACATGAGGTCTAGCATTGTCTTGCATTAGGAGGAACCCAGGGCCAACCGCACCGGCATATGGTCTCACAAGGGGTCTGAGGATCTCATATCGGTACCTAATGGCAGTCAGGCTACTTCTGGCGAGCACATGGAGGGCTGTTCTGCCCTCCAAAGAAATGCCACCCCACACCATTACTGACCCAATGCAAACTGGTCATGCTGGAGGATGTTGCAGGCAGCAGAACGTTCTCCACGGCGTCTCCAGACTCCGTCACGTTCTCACATGTGCTCAGTGTGAACCTGCTTTCATCTGTGAAGAGCACAGGGCGCCAGTGGCGAATTTGCCAATCTTGGTGTTCTCTGGCAAATGCCAAACGTCCTGCACGGTGTTGGGCTGTAAGCACAACCCCCACCTGTGGACGTCGGGCCCTCATATCACCCTCATGGAGTCTGTTTCTGACCGTTTGAGCAGACACATGCACATTTGTGGCCTGCTGGAGGTCATTTTGCAGGGCTCTGGCAGTGCTCCTCCTGTTCCTCCTTGCACAAAGGCGGAGGTAGTGGTCCTGCTGCTGGGTTGTTGCCCTCCTACGGCCTCCTCCACATCTCCTGATGTACTGGCCTGTCTCCTCGTAGCGCCTCCATGCTCTGGACACTACGCTGACAGACACAACAAACCTTCTTGCCACAGCTCGCATTGATGTGCCATCCTGGATAAGCTGCACTACCTGAGCCACTTGTGTGGGTTGTAGACTCCATCTCATGCTACCACTAGAGTGAAAGCACCGCCAGCATTCAAAAGTGACCAAAACATCAGCCAGGAAGCATAGGAACTGAGAAGTGGACTGTGGTCACCACCTGCAGAACCACTCCTTTATTGGGGGTGTCTTGCTAATTGCCTATAATTTCCACCTGTTGTCTATCCCATTTGCACAACAGCATGTGAAATTGATTGTCACTCAGTGTTGCTTCCTAAGTGGACAGTTTGATTTCACAGAAGTGTGATTGACTTGGAGTTACATTGTGTTGTTTAAGTGTTCCCTTTATTTTTTTTTTAACAGTGTCTATGTATGTGTGTATGTATATGTGTGTGTATATATATATATATATATATATATATCTATCTAAAAAAATTTATTAGCAGAAAAAAACACCGGCAGCACCACCCAAAACGAGGTAAACGGAAAAAGGTGGGTGCAAGGTCCAAGTATGGCAAAAGGTGCTTACCCACTGATATAGAATAAAAATCGGACTGCACTCCAGATGAATCTTCAATGAAAGTGTGTTTTTATTCACCCATAGGATGGCAAAAAGCGAAGTTTCGGCTCATACATGAGCCTTTCTCAAGCATTGGTAAAAAGTGAACAACATACATCTAAAGGTGTGTCAATCAAGACAATCAATACATAGACCTAATTAATAATTAGAAAAAACATGTGTAAAAATATATCCAAAAAAGAATCCATGATCAACATAGAAGATAAAGTTACAAGTGCTCAAAGTGAATCAAGTACATAATTTTATAAATTACATTCAATATCTAAAAAAATACATAATTGGACACAACTATCACATCCATACATAATTAGTGCCTAGCCTATAATTGTGAACATGTGGGAGGAGGAGACAAATTAGTTACTACCTGGAAGAGTGATATGGCCCACGTATACAATCGCGCTGTTCAGCGCGTCCGGAGGTTACCTAAGCGCATGTCCCGATCGCACTACGTCATCCGCATGGGACCGCGTGGCGCATATGCTCCTGATGAAGGGGTCTCTCCTATACCCCGAAACGCGTTGAACAGATACCTTCACCCCTACCCTGTGGTTCAATAAAGACGATTGGCAAGAAGTACGATTGGACTGCTGTCATTCCGTGAGATCTTATAGGCTACCGTGGCGCCATTTAAAGGGGCAAAAAAAAAATTCTTCTGTTTTCTCTGCCTTGACTTCACCCATTAAGGAACCTCCTTGATGGTCGCTTCCCTCTGGCAGCCTAATATCCCTCTCATACAAAATTAAACTCAATCAATTACCCCCATTACTACTTTCACAGGTCTTCCCTTTGGCGCCCTGCTAGGTACTCTCGAATTTCTTCCCTTGAAGAATAGAGATTAATCCCCCTTCCTTTTTTATTTCCTCTACCACACACTTACATTTGGTCAGCCCAGCATCCTATTTATTGATCTAGCAGTAAGTAGACTTTGCTATGCTTCTATCTGCAGGATCCATTCATAGTCTGTCAGGTTTAGTACAAAAAAATAGAGGTTTGTTTAGCGCTGTCAAATGATAAACATTACAGAATTCGAGAGAGACCCTTATAAGCCCCTGTGCACCATCTGGTGAAGTTTAATTTCTACAATGGATCCATCACTGTGTTGTGGTTTGTAACTAGTAACCACAAATCAGATGTTGAATGGGGATTTACTACCTTGATCAAAAGTTAAATAAAACTTCCTCTACTTTCTACTTATATAACCCACAAAAGTTTATTATTTGTACTGTAAGCTGCTCAGTTTTGCCAATCACCCTCCTGTGAATGGGAGATTTTAATCATGTTATGAACCTGACTCAAGTAGTTCTACTCCTTCACTATGTCACCTAGTTGATAGTGGGTAGGATCTCACACACTCTAATATACATGTTAATCAGTGGGTGGGAATTATTTTTCTAGAATTGATTTTTATCTTCAGTTTCCCAAAATATTGCTACTTTTACAGTTAATTGCGATTGCCACTGGAGGCCGCATTGTACCTCGCTTCTGTGAGCTCACTCCTGAGAAACTTGGTTCTGCTGGCATAGTTCGTGAAATTTCTTTTGGAACAACAAAGGATCGAATGCTTATTATAGAGCAATGTAAAAACTCAAGAGCTGTAACGATATTCATCAGAGGTGGGAATAAGATGGTAAGTAGCTATAGCAATAAGCATACATTTTACCGCTGCTAAAGGAAATGGACGTTCATAAAACTAGTTGCTTCAGTCAAGTTTTTATTGGAACTGTTTTTATTCATAAGGTTTCTCTAATTTAGTCTAATTTTTAATTCTGCATGAACAGTTTTCAGTCGAATTTGTTTTTACACTTCACAGTTAGGATGGTAAATTAGTCCTGTTACCCTAATGTCACAAATGTAGTATATAATTGGTACCATTCATTACAGAGCTTCTCAACATATTTCTGCTGAGTACTTACAGCTAGGACTTGATAACATTAGTTAAAGGAAACCTGTCACTTCAAACTTGGTGCTTTAGCTGAAAGCATCATGTTATAGAGCAGGAAGAGCTGAGCAGATTGGCCTATAGTTTTATGGGAAAAGACTCAGTAATTTATTCATTTAAATTCCTGCTCATTCTGGGCTTAGACGTCGAGGAGGCGGTCCTATCAGTGATTGAACAGATAGCTGTGAATCTCTGTTAGTACAGCCTCCTTGACTTCAAAACACAAAATGAGCAGAAATTCAAAAGAATAAATCACAAGTTAATCCTCCATGCACACGACCGTTGTGTGTTTTGCGGTCCGCAAAACACGGATGCCATCCGTGTGCTTTCCGCAATTTGCGCAACGGCGTGTACAGCCATTAATATAACTGCCTACTCTTGTCCGCAAAACGGACAAGAATAGGATAGGTATACTTTTATTTTATTTTTGGCGCACCATCTAACGGATGCGGACAGCACACAGAGTGCTGTCCGCATCTTTTGCGGCCCCATTGAAGTGAATGGGTCCGCATCCAAGCCGCAAATACTGCGGCTCGGATGCGGACCACAACAACGGTCGTGTGCATAAGGCCTTAATATTTTCCCATAAGCCTATATATCAATCTGCTCAGTACCCCCTGCTGTATAACATACTGCCTGTAGCTTACATTGCCTTTTCATGGTGATAGGTTCCCTTTAACCCCTCCCCGACCGCCCTACGTAAATTTATGTTTCTGGTCAGGCATTTAAAAATAGTTTTAAACAGCAGGCACCCTGGACTACTGGATGCAATCGACAATAAGATCACATACATTTAACCCCTCAAATTAAGTCAGGAGGAGCCGGAATGTAGTGTGTGGCAGCCTCTGTACTCAGGAGTGGTACAGCGCTGCCGCACATTAGTTCCTATGAAATTACTACCTATGGCAGGGCTCCATAGGAACATAGTGTAATTCTCATAAACTCCAGTACTAATGCATTGGTGTCTGAGAAAAGCAATCTAATGATTGCTTGCTATAGTTCCCCCAGGAACTAATAAAAAGTGTTCAATTATTTTTTTATTTACATCATGGGCATCGCTGCGTGTGAAAACGCCCGTACTATTAAAATATAAAAAAAATATTTATCCCATAAGGCTAATGGCGAAAAGGAAAAAAATAAATTCAATGGTTGATTCGCTGTTTTTTGTGTTGCTCTACAAAAATTAACCCACGGTCAGCTCTGTAAACATAAAAATAAAGAAGTTACGGTTGTCAGAATATGGCAATGCAAAAAAGTTTTTCCCCCAAAGTTTCAATTTTTTTATTTTATTTTGCATTAAAATGGAAGAAAAACTATACATATGTAATATCGTTGTAATTGTACTAACCCGGAAGAATAACATTAACAGATCAACTTTACCTCATAGGAAACTGAAAAAAAATCCATTGAACAAAAATGGTAATATATATAGAAAGGCCTCATTGAGCAGGCCGAAACGTCGCTTTAATAAATTTGGGGTCCTCACCCGTTTACGCTATACTGGAAGTGCTGCCTCTTCATTCATCTGATAGAGATTTTATATATATATATATATATATATATATATATATTTATTATCCAACCCATTAGTAAATAACACCACTAGAAAGTAAATCTTGCAAAAAACAAGCCCTCGTGCAGCTGAATTAATAAAAAAAAATAATTGAATTATTGTTTTGGGAAGAAAAAAAAGAAAATAATAAATTCTTGAAAGGGTCAAAGTCCACACCAAAATATAAAAAAAAGTACTCCTTTAAGCCTCATGCAAACTTCTGTGGAACACGGTCCGTGAGATACCGGACTGGCATTGCAGTAGCGCACGGCGTCATTGGTTGCTATGACGCCATACGCTTTGTGCCGCCACCGCAGTACAGTAATACACTCCTATGGATCTATAAGAGTATTACTGTATAGCAGCGGTGGCACGAAGCCTACGGCGTCATAGCAACCAATGACACCATGCGCTCCTGCAATGCCAGTCCGGTATCTCACCGACCGTGTTCAACGGACGTCTGCATGAGGCTTTATTCTGAAGCCCATACAACATGTAAAAATAAAGCACAAAGCGAGTCAGTTAAGTTTCTAAATGAGATGTGATATCAGTACAGCAAGAGAGGCCTATACCTTTTTTTATTTTTTATGATTGGTTCTGTCAAAATTGACTCCCTAGCTATGCTTCACCAACAATTTGGGGGCCCCTTACCAGTGAGGAGTGGCAGTTTGAAAAGCAGTGATCTATGACTGTTCAGATAAATACCAACAAAATAAACAATGTAGATGGAGAAAATCAGCCCTTTGCTGGCGCTGTCTTTGAAGAGTGGAATTTTATTATTCCAATGTGTTTAAAGGGTTTGACCACCTTCTGGTTACTGTTGACCAATGTGTTTGTAAGATGATTATATGGCACTTACTAATATAGTCTTTAACATTCGGCACCATTTCCTATATTTCATAAGATATGCCCCCTTGTTTACAATGTCTTTTGTGCTGTCTACACAGAGGTCCTGTCCGTAAAATGGCTGCTGGTGTAGGGTCATGTGATGTCTCCTCTAATCATATACAGTGCACCTGCTTGTTCTGTTGGTAGTTTAGAGCAGGTACAGTCTGTTTTCAATAGGAGCGACATCACGTGGAGGTGATTTGCCTAGTCACATGACCCTTCATCAGCAGCCATCTTATGGACAGGACCTCTGTGTGGGCAAAAGATTTGCCGAACAAGGTGGCATAACTTCTCACATCTAGAAAACAACACAGAATATCAACAGTCTATATTAGCAAGTGCCATATAGTCATCTTACATACACACTAGTCACAAGTAGCCAGAAAGTGGCCACCCCCTTTACGTAAAGATCTTTTATTGTTGCGACTCAAATTTGTTTCAGTGCTGAACCGATCCTCATCTCAAGTGAACAACTTGAGCCTCATTGACACGTCAGTGCTCAAATCCGTGAGAAGGTGGTCAGTGATGCATCTGTGAAGCTGTCCGTGATTGATCCATGTGTGGTCTGTGTCCGTTTTTTGCTGTCCCTGTGCCATCTGTGTTTTACTGACCCCGCAAAGCTGAAAAAGAATTTTCAAGACCGCTCTTCATAATGATCCGTGAAACACGGATGGCATCAGTGGCTTTTATGGACCAATAGTCTATATAATGGGCATGATGGATCCGTGAACACTCACTGTTCTAAAATACTGATGTCTGAATACACACATTAAAATGAATGGGAACGTGTGCTGTCTGTGGATTACACGTACAGCACATGTCCATGGAACACTGTGTGAATGAGGCTTTATACAGACCATACTATAGACCTGTGATGGCTAACTTCCGGCACTCCAGCTGTGTTAAAACTACGACTCCCAAGATGTACACTTGCTTGGTTGTTCTCAGAACTTCATAGAAATTAATGGAGCATGCTGGGAGTCATAGTTTCACCACAGCTGGAGTGCCGGACATTAGCCATCACTGTTTTAGACCTTAAAAGGCAGTTGGTGGTTAATAAACGGTAAAAACAAAGGTAAAGGTACTTTCACACTATCGTTTTTCTTTTCCAGTATTGAGTTCCGCCACAGGGGCTCAATACCGGGAAAAAACTGATCAGTTTTATCCTCATGCATTCTGAATGGAGAGCATGCAGTTCAGGATGCATCAGTTCAGTCCCTTTTAAGTTTTTTGGCCGGAGAGAATACCGCAGCATGCTGCAGTTTTCCCTCAGGCCAAAAATCCTGAACACTTGCCGGAATGCCGGATCCGGCATTCATTTCCATTGAAATGCTTTAATGCTGGATCCGGCCCCAAGTGTTCCCGGCAAAACGGATCCAATTTTGCATTCTGCCATGACAACCAGAAAGACGGATGCATTTGTGAGACTGATCCGGATCCGTCTCAAAAATGCATCAGTTTGCGTCTGGATTGCCTGCCGGAATCCTCTGCCGCAAGTGTGAAAGTACCCTAACATAAAGTTTACACAATGAGAGAGAATATAAAATACTGTATTTTCAGAATTAAGTTTTTACCAAAGTTGTAGCAGAGATGGTCTTGTACCACACTTTTAGGAACTTTATCAGTTGTTTTACATGGCATTAAAAAAAAGTCGCAAATTATAGTGCATGGCATATTTGCAGCATAATCTGCGAGATTTCATTTTTTGCCTCCAGTCTTAGAGGACCTTTCATTATGATAAAAAATCTAAATGAAGTATGCTGACTTGGAGAGCGGCGCCCAGGGATCTCCCTGCACTTTCTATTATCCCTGGGCGCCGCTCCATTCTCCCGGTATATGCTCTGGTATCTTCAGGTTTTTGGCACAACCGGGAGGAGCCTGCTCTTGTTCTCCCAGGCTGTAGCCAATCGCAGCGCTCAGCTCATAGCCTCAGACACCTCTGCAGGGGGTACCGTCCACATCATTAACCCCCCGCTACGCCGCGGTCGGCGCTGGGGGCTGTTTTTACATCTAGCAGGCAGTGGAGCACGCGCTTTTTTCGCGCCTCTGACGCGTCCTGGGGGCGGAGCCTAGAGCTTCGCTCCGGCTCCTTCCTCCGCCTGCGGAGAAGCTCCTCACGCCGGGGGGCTGCTCCCTGCTCCTTCTCTGGTGTTGTTCTTGGTGCCGTTGCCTGGGTGGTAGGATTTTTCAGCTTCTGCTGCAACTGGTATTTCTCTTTTTTGTGGTTGCCATCATGCCAAAACCTAAGTCTGTTAAGACCTCTTCTCAGACCCCCAATGGGGTCCTGTATGGAGTGTCTTTTACCACTTTCTGTTACTGGTACCTGTGTCTCCTGCCCTGCTCCTAGACAGGATCGCCTTTCTCCCCCTGTTCTTGCCCAGACCCTCCCCTGTCCCTGCAGAGTCTGCGGTTCCCGCTTGGGCATCCGCCATGTCCAGTGTGGCCACTGATTTGGCCTTATTCGCCAAGGCAGCCATGTCTTTTATGGAACGTGTGGCAGTTCCCAATCCTGTGGCGCCCACCACTCCGTCTCCCCGCAGTGGTTCCCGCAGAAGACGCCTGACTACCAAGAGGCAGCGTGAGCGGCAGCATCCCTCCTCGGATGACTCCGCTTCCCCCCCCCCCCTCGCCTTGAGGCGTGTTCGGACGACACTCTCTCTCCTCTCCCCCCCCCCAGGGAGCGCAGGTCTGAAGGAGAATTGTCCGGCTCGGACGAGGTAATGGAGCAGGACCCTCCGCCTAAGCTCTCCACCATGGCGGCTGACTTAGTAGCGGCTGTCCGTGACACCTTTAATCTCCAACGGGATTCTCCTCCTTCCACTAGGAGGGAGTTCGCCCTTTTTCCTCCCAAAAAACCGGAGGCTGCTGCCTTTCCGGTCCATGAGGAATTTTCCGCGGTCATATCCAGGGCCTGGGACCGTCCTAATCAAATGTTTTCTGCCACCAAACGCATGGATACTCTTTATCCTTTTCCGGCGGACAGTGTGGAGAAGTGGTCTTCTCCCCCTAAGGTGGATCCCCCGGTAGCTAGGTTAGCCAAAAACACGGCCCTCCCTGTCCTGGACGGCTCCTCTCTGCAGGACGCTGTGGACAGGCGCCTAGATTCTCTGTCCAAATCAATTTTTTTTACTGGCGCGCTCGTCCCTGCCAGATGTCTCAGGCTTCCAAATTCCTCTGCGAGGCTTCCATGGACATTGGTTCCCTCTTTGCCCGCATTTCGGCCCTCTCGGTCATTCAGCGCATGGAGGTCTGGTTGAAGGTATGGGACGCTGACGCTTCCTCCAAGCGTTCCCTTGCTAACCTCCCCTTTTGAGGGTTCCAGACTTTTTGGGGCTCAACTGGATAAGTTCATCTCTGCCGCTACAGGGGGCAAGAGCACTCCTCTTCCCCAGCCTAGGTCTAAGCGCCCCTTTCGGGCTAGGACTTCCGGTTCTCAGTACCAGTCTTTTCGCCGCTTCTCTTCTAACAGGACATCGCCTGCTTCCTCTGCAGGGGGGGTCACAGGACTACCGCAAGAAGCCCTCCAAGTCCCAGCCTTCCTGGCGCCCGAGAGCACAGTCGGCCCGCCCTGCTGCTCCCAAGCAGTCTTCCGCATGAAGGGGCGCCCCCACCCCTCGTGGTGGGGGGCCGCCTGCTCTCATCAGCGGGTTTGGAGGGCTCATGTTCAGGACTCATGGGCTCTAGAGATTGTAACATCTGGTTACAAGATAGAGTTCGCGCCCAGACCGCTGTAACGTTTTTTTTCCCTTCACGCGTTCCGGGGGATCCGGCCCGAGCCTCGGACCTCTTAATGGCAGTATCCTCCCTTCTGGACCGGGGGGTTATTACCCCAGTTCCCCCAGAGGAACAGGGCACAGGTTTCTATTCAAACCTGTTCGTGGTCCCAAAGAAGGAAGGGTCGGTGCGTCCGATCCTGGATCTAAAACTGCTCAACAAGTTTCTGCGGGTGCGGAGGTTTCGAACAGAATCCCTCCGCTCAGTTATTGTTTCTCTTCTTTCAGGGGAGTTCCTCGCGTCCGTGGACTTCAAGGACGCCTATCTGCATGTTCCGATCGCAGAATCTCACCAACGATTCCTGCGCTTCGCCATTGGTGGTCGACACTATCAGTTTGTCTCCCTTCCTTTCAGGTTAGCAACCGCCCCTCAGGTCTTTACCAAGATCCTGGCACCGCTCATGGCGCTTCTTCGGACCAGGGGCATTCCTTTGCTGCCCTATCTGGACGATATCCTGATAAAGGCCCCCTCGCTTCTGCAGGCCGAGGACAGAGTCCGGATCACTTTTCAGACTCTGGAACAGTTTGGCTGGCTGATCAATTTCCCAAAGTCCTCTCCTCCCGTCCCAGAAGCTCTCCTTCCTGGGTATGATTTTGGACACCTCGACCGCCAGAGTATTCCTGCCGGCCCCCAAGTCATCCCAGATCCAGGGGGCAGTGTCGCATCTGCTGCACTCCCCGTGCCTCTCTATACGGGAATGCATGCGGGTCCTGGGTCTTATGGTAGCCTCTTTCGAGGCCGTTCCATATGCTCAGTTTCACACCCGCTTGTTGCAACAGGAGATCCTTTCCCTCTGGGACAAGACCTCTCGGGGTCTGGACGATCGCATCTGCTTGTCTCAGCGGGTTCGGGCAGCTCTCCCTTGGTGGCTGTCCCCGATGAACCTGAGGTCGGGGAGATCCTTTCTCCCATTCTCCTGGACGATCGTCACCACTGATGCCAGTCTCCTGGTTTGGGGCGGCGTTCTCCAGTCTCGCACGGTTCAGGGGGTTTGGTCGGCGGCGGAATCTCGCTTCCGATCAATATTCTGGAGCTGAGGGCGATTTTCCACTCCCTCTCCCATTGGGCTCCTCTCCTTGCGGGCCTCCCGGTGAGGATTCAATTGGACAATGCCACGGCTGTGGCCTACATTAACCATCAGGGCGGGACCCTCAGCCGGATGGTGATGCAGGAGGTGACGAGAATTCTGACGTGGGCGGAGTCGCACGTTCCGGTGTTGTCAGCAGTTTACATTCCAGGAGTAGACAACTGGACAACGGCCTTTCTAAGCCGCAACAAGGTGGATCCAGGCGAGTGGTCTCTGCATCCAGATGTGTTCGAAGAAATCTGCCACAGGTGGGGCCGTCCGGATGTGGACTTGATGGCGTCCAGGCTCAACAACAAGCTCCCGGTGTTCCTGGCTCGTGCCCGGGATCCGAAGGCGTACGGGGTGGACGCGTTGGTGTCTCCATGGCAGGACTTCAGCCTTCTCTATTTTTCTTTCCTCCGCTTCCTCTACTGCCAAAGGTTCTACGCAAGATCGAGGCGGAAGGGATTCCGACCGTTCTCATCGCCCCCAGAGTGGCCTCCCCGCGCGTGGTTTCAGACGTGGATCGGATGCTGGCGGACGCCCCATGGCCTCTTCCCAACAGAAAGGACCTACTGTCTCAGGGCCCGCTCTTCCACCTGAATTTACGGTCTCTTCGTTTAACGGCGTGGTTGTTGAAACCGCCATCCTGAAGAAGAGGGGGTTCTCGGATTCCGTGATTAGAACCATGATCAGTGCGAGGAAGCCGGCTTCCTCCCGGATTTACTATCGTACCTGGAAGGCCTTCCTGACTTTTTGTGAGAACTCGGGGTTCCATCCCGATGGTGCTGTCGTTTCTTCAGTCCGGGCTTGAGATGGGACTGTCGCAGAGTTCCCTGAAAGGTCAGGTTTCGGCTCTGGCCGTCTTTTTTTCAGAAGTCCCTTGCTCTTATGGGTCCTGTGAAGACTTTTCTTCAGGGGGTGGCACATTGTATGTTCCCCCTTTGCCTCCTTGGGATCTCAATTTGGTCCTGCGCGCTCTGCAGACGGCCCCCTTTGAACCTTTTGAGAGAGGTCTCCCTGACTTTTCTCACCTGGAAAGTGGTCTTCCTTGTGGCCATAACTTCCATCAGACGGCTGTCGGAGCTCGCCGCTCTTTCCTGCCAGGAGCCTTTTCTGGTTTTTCACCAGGATAAGGTTGTGCTCCGTCCGGTTCCCTCCTTTTTGCCTAAGGTGGTCTCTCCTTTCCACCTTAACGAGGATCTTGTCCTGCCCTCCTTTTGCCCTTCTTCGGCAAACCCCAAGGAACGCGCTCTACATTCCCTGGATGTCGTCCGGGCCTTGAAAGTGTATCTCACGGCTACCGCTTCCGTCCGCCGTTCAGATTCCCTCTTTGTGATTCCCGAGGGACCTCGTAGGGGTCTGGCGGCCTCCAAGGTCACTGTAGCGCGATGGATCCGTTCGGCTATTTCCGCGGCTTATCGCGCTCATGGTAGGGTTCCCCCGGCTTGGATTATCGCTCACTCCACTAGGGCGGTGGGGGCTTCCTGGGCAAGGCGCAATTGTGCCTCTGCGTCTCAGCTGTGTAAGGCGGCCACCTGGTCGTCCTTTACATACCTTTACGAAGTTTTATCAGTTGCATTCTCTGGCTTCGGCTGATGCTGTCTTTGGCCGCAGGGTTTTACAGGCTGTGATTCCTGTTTGACCGTTGGATGTTCCTCCTGGTGGTGCTGATATTTTTCCCACCCCATGGACTGCTTTAGGACGTCCCATGGTCTGTGTCCCCCAATGGAAAAAAGTATGAGAAAAGGAGATTTTTTTTTTGTGAAACTCACCTGTAAAATCTTTTTCTCTACTTTTCCATTGGGGGATACAGCTCCCACCCATTCTGCCTGTTGCAGGAGGGGTTTTCAGTTCAGTTTCTGTTTGTGGTTGGACCTCATGGGCTTTTGTCCAATGGCTTCCATTATTTTTTTCTTGTCTCCTTCTCCTACTGCTTTTGCAACGCCTGAGTTTCTCCTGGTGGAGTCGGGGGGTATAGCCCGAGGAGGAGGAGCTCTTTTGTATTTGCATAGTGTCCCTCCTACTAATACCTCTAGGCTATACCCATGGTCATGGTCTGTGTCCCCCAATGGAAAAGTTGAGAAAAAGATTTTACAGGTGAGTTTCACAAAAAATCTTCTTTTTTATTTTATTTTCCTTTCCCTCCATTTGTCTAGTCCCAAAACTGGTGAGGAATACGCAAGAAGACAGGTTGACTGTTATCCTTGGGCCTCTTGCACACGAACGTGTGCACCCTGCAATGCACGAACACCCACCATGTGGCAGCGGATCATGGACCCATTCACTTTCATGGGTCCGCGATCCGGCCGTTCTGCAAAAAGATAGCACATGTTCTATTTTTTGCAGAACAGAAGTACGGGACGAAACCCCAAGGAAGCACTCCGTAGTGCTTCCATAGGGTTATATTCTGCGTCTCCGGATTTGTGGACCCATTGAAGTGAATAGGTCCGCATCTGTGATGCAGAATGCACAAGGAACGGTGCCTATGTGTTCGTGTGCAATAAGCCTAATTTGCCCCATTCTGGCTTGATATGTCAATAGATCAACCCTGTATTCTTCCAGACAGAACAGATCTCCTCTCTCAGGGCCTGGTGCTACACCCTCTTGTTCACATGTTTTGTCTGACAAAGTTTTCTCACCTTTGGAGTGTAACAGTACAGCAAAATGTGGTTGTTGGTGTAGATGCTGATGTTATTGTATTTTGCGGAAGCAAAAATGGGTACAGTTTAGTACTTATGAAATCACAGGATCAATAAACAAAAATAAAAACAAAATATCTTGATTTATTCAGTTTCAGTCTGAGTGGCACATGCAGAAAATCACACACACTTGCATGCCTTCGTCATGCTGTCAATAAGGTTGTTAATGATTGTGTGGGGAATGTTCTGCCATGCTGAATGCACTTGGGCATGCAAATCATCACAATTCGCTGTTGACAGCTCCCTTTGCTATTGCCAATCAGTGATGTCCCAGATGTGCTCAATGGGAGAGAAGTCTGGGGATACTGCAGGCCATGGTGTAGCACATTTAGGACATTTAAGCAACGTGGGATCGGATGTACCCTGTTGAAAAGCTCTCCTTGGAACGCTCTGGAGAAATGACCGTATCACTGGTTCCATGTCCAAATCAATGTAACACTGAGCTGTTAGTGTGCCAGAAATGAAGACTAGAGGGATCCAGCTACTTTACATTATGCCACCCCACAATCCCGGGAGTAGGACTAGTGTGACATTCCCTTGTGAAGGCCTCTTTATGGTGTTGACCTCATGGACTCCACACCAGTCTCTGGCTATCATTGCGCCCACAACAAAAGTGGAACTTATCGCAGAAGAGGATGGACCACTTTCTCGTACATTCCATTGGGGGACACGGACCATGGGTATAGCTTAAAAGTATTACTAGGAGGGACACTATGCAAATATAAAAGAGAGCTCCTCCTCCTCGGGCTATACCCCCAAGCTCCATCAGGAGGAAGTCAGTTCTTTTGCCATCTTGCTATTCACTAAAATAGCCTTTGAGAGCAGTGGCGTGAGGTCAGTGGAACACCTGTAGCTGGACATCAGGCTCGTAGCCCAATCTTGTGCAAATGCCTTCTGATGGTTAGTGTAGACACTGTTTTCACCCTAGGCATTGGATTTGACATCCAATTTCTCTTGCATTACAGAATGGTTCACCATGCGCCATTGTTCAAGTCAGATCTGTTCATGTCAAGATTCAACTCTGTGCAGCTCTTGCGGTCATTCCAGTTCCTCATTGTTTTTCCAACTACCGTACCAAAGCAACTTTTAGGCTAGGGCTACACGACGACATTTGTCGCGCCACACATAGGGCACAACTACACTGCAACATGTGTTGCACGACTTTGATGTCGCACAACAATTTTTATAATTCTAGTCTATGGTGTCGCACTGCAACGTGACAGTTGCAGAAAAATTCATCTTAACAGCCTTAACAGTACAGACAACTTGGCCTAGTTGTGTAGCGATCTGCCAGGGTGATAAACAAGAGACTTACAAGTGGCTTACATAATAGAAACCATGCATAAATGACACCAATTTAGAAACTACACCTCTCAAGTTATTTAAAGCTGATGTTACAAACTTTGTTAACCCTTTAGGTGTTCCACAAGAATTAGAGGGAAAATGAAGGTGAAATAAAAAAAAACAGCAAGGGTTAACAGCAAAATATACGTTACTCTGATTCTGCAGTTTACAGAAATACTCCATATGTGGTGGTAAACTGCTCTATGGGCACGTGGCAGTGGTCAGAAGGAAAGGAGCGTCATATTGATTTTTGAGGCAGATTTTGCTAGAATGGTTTTTAGGCACCATTTTGTATTTGAAGAGACCCTGACATACCCCTACAGTGGAAACCCTCAAAGTGACCCCATTTTGGAAACTACACCCCCTTAAAGAATATATTAAGGGGGATACTGAGCACTGACCCCCTAAGCGTGTTACGGAATTCAGAAACACTTGGTCGTGAAAATGAAGTTTTATTTCTTCGAATAAAGTGTTGCTTTAGCCCTAAGTTTTTCATTTTCACAAGGAGTAATAGGAGAAAAAGCACCTCATAATTTGTTACCCATTTTCTCCTGAATACAGCAACACCCCATATGTAGTGGTAAACTGCTGTGGGGGCACATGGCAGCGCTCAGAACGGAAGGAACGCCATATGGCTTTTGCTGCGCAGATTTTGATTGGTTTACGGGTGCCATTGGTTTTTATTTTTTGAGTGATTCTCGTGTGTGTGGGGGGGGGGGGGTTAGTTTTTTGTGGGATGAGGGGACTTTTTCATTGGTACCATTTTGGGGTGCATAAGACTTTTTGATTGCTTGGTATTACACTTTTTGTGAGGCAATGTGACAAAAAATGGCTGTTTTGGCTTGGCTTAGTTTAAAAAAACATAAATAAAAAATTTGCAGCATTCACCTGATGGGGCTCATAATGTGATATTTATATAGACCAGGTTGTTACAAATGCGGTGATACTTATTATGTCTATCATTTTTACTTTTATGTTTTATACATTGAAAGCCTTTTTAAACAGAATAAAATCTGTTTTTTGTGTTTCCATTTTCTGAAAGTCATATTTTTTTTTTTTTTTGGCGATTGTCTTAGGTAGGGGCGCATTTTTTGCGGGATGAGATGAGTTTGATTGGGACCACTTTGGGGTACTTAAGACTTTTTGATCGCATTGTATTCCACTTTTTGTGAGGCAAGGTGACCAGAAAATGGCTGTTTTGGCACTGTATTTATTTTATTACGGCGTTCACCTGACTGGGTGGATCATGTGATATTTTTATAGAGCAGGTGGATATGATGCCCACTCCAGGTGGGTTTCTCAATTTGTACTGCAAAAAAGCTCCTTACTCCCCATTAAGCCATTAACTATCGAAAAAAAAATAGCAAAAGAAAAACAGACCTATTTATGTATCTCCGTGTACTAGCTCAATAAAAATATCACATGATCTACCCAGTCAGGTGAACACCATAAAAAAACATAATATGAAGTGATCCAAAAAAATCTTATGTACCCAGTGGTACCAATGAAAACGCCAACTCATCCTGCAAAAAGACCATTGCAGGTTCTCAGAAAGTGCAGACACAAATATCTTTTTTTAATAAATGTTTTAATTGTTTAAAAGTAGCAAAACTTAAAAGCTATATGAAATTGGTATCTCTGTAATAATACTGTCCTGCTTCCCAAAAAGTGTTCAGAAAGTTGCATGTACCCTAAAACTGTACCAATGGCAACTCGCCCCACAAAAAGTAAGCCCTCACACCTCTCCAAAACAGTCTACGCCAATGTTTATGGCATTTCTGTCCCTAATAGAACCCGTCCAATAACTTAAAACCATGGTGTATCTCAGATGACAGAAGCTGAACACAGGTATTGGAGACTGAAATGCATTATCTGTGGAAAACTTGCAAGCTTCCCTTTGCACAGGCACCTGCTCATTAATTTCTGAAAAACATTGGTGGTGTCAAAATGCTCACTCTACCCTTTGATAAATAACTTGAGTGGTGTAGTTTCTAAAATGGTCACTTATTGGCAGTATTACTGTCCAGGTACCTAAGGGTCTCTGCAAATGTGATGGCACCCAAAAACCACTGCAGCAAAATAATTCCAAAAACCAAAAGGGGCTCATTCTCTTCTGAGGTCTGACTTGTTCACAAACAGCAGTTTACGACCACTTTTTCATTTTCACAAGGGGTAATAGGATAAAAAAAATATATATAATTTGGGACTAAAGCAACATTTTATTGGATGAAATGTATTTTCACATCCAAGCGTCTCTAAATTCTTTGAAACGTCTGTGTCAAAACGCTTACTAGATCCCTCAAATTCTGCGCTGTTCCCTGCTCCATTTGACCACTGCATTTGAGGAGTTAAAGAGGACCTTTCACCATAATAAAACCTCTAAACTAACTATACAGACGCGTAGAGCGGCACCCAGGGATCCCCCTGCACTCACTGTTATACCTGGGCGCCGCTCCGATCTCCGGTTATAGCCTCCGGTATCTTCATAGTTAGGCTCCACCCAGGGGAACCTGCCGGCGTCTTTCTTCCATGCTGTAGCGCTGGCCAATCGCAGCGCTCAGCTCATATACTGAGAGAAAAAAAAACCTCTCAGGCTATGAGCTGAGCGCTGCGATTGGCCAGCGCTACAGCATAGGAGAAAGAGACGGTGTCAGGTTCCCCTGGGTGGAGCCTAACTATGAAGATACCGGAGGCTATACCGGGAGAACGGAGCAGCGCCCAGGTATAACAGTAAGTGCAGGGAGATCCCTGGGCGCCGCTCTCCATGTCTGTATAGTTAGTTTAGAGGTTTTATTATGGTGAAAGGTCCTCTTTAAATGTCTGTGATTGGTATTCTCTCCTTGCGAACATTAGCCCCAGATGTCTGCTGTGTGAAGAAGCAGCCATAGCATTCGCTCCGATTATCCAAAACGAATGATTGTGTAAAGGTGCCTCAGATCATCTAATGAGCAAGCAAAACTCTCGTTCATTATGTGAAATGATCTTTCGTGCAGACAACTCTGTCATAGTTTCTGGGTAGCAGATTGTGCTGTGTAAAGTAACCAGTACTCTGCTGCCAAGAAACAATGAATATTGTAGTGTAGGTGATCGCTGCATGTAAATGCAGCTCTTAGGCCTCATGCACACGACAGTATTTTTTCACAGTCCGCAAAACGTTGTTCCGTGATCAGTGTCTGTTTTTTTCTTCCGTGTGTCTTCCGTGATTTTTGGAGGATCACCAGACATGAAGGAAAGTTTAAAAAAAAAAGTTGTTTTGGTGTCCGCCTGGCTGCGCGGAGCCAAACTGATCCGTCCTGACTTACAATGCAAGTCAATGGAGACGGATCTGTTTGACGTTGACACAATATGGTGCAATTGCAAACGGATCCGTCCCCCATTGACTTTCAGGAGTCCCTATCGGAGTTTTCTCCAATCCGATGGTATATTTTAACTTGAAGCATCACCATCACCATGGGAACGCCTCTGTTAGAATATACCATCGGATTTGAGTTAGATCGTGAAAACTCAGATCCGACAGTATATTCTAACACAGAGGCATTCCCATAGTGATGGGGACGCTTCAAGTTAGAATATACTAAGAACTGTGTACATGATTGCCCCCTGCTGCCTGGCAGCACCCGATCTCTTACAGGGGGCTGTGATCCGCACAATTAACCCCTCAGGTGCCGCACCTGAGGGGTTAATTGTGCGGATCATAGCCCCCTGAAAGAAATCAGGTGCTGCCAGGCAGCAGGGGGCAGACCCCCCTTCCTCCCCAGTATTAAATTAATCGGTGGCCAGTGCGGCCCCCCCTCCCTCCCCTGTATTAAATTCATTGGTGGCCAGTGCGGCCTCCCCTCTCCCCCCCCCCTCCCCTTCCTAATTAAAATCACACCCCCCCCCCCCCCCCCCATCATTGGTGGCAGCGGAGTGTTACGATCGGTTACCATGGCAGCCAGAACGCTACTGCAATTTTAGAAGCATTATACTTACCTGTGCTGTCTGTGACCGGCCGGGCACTCCTCCTCCTACTGGTAAGTGAAAGGTCTGTGTGGCGCATTGCTTATAGCACAGACCTGTCACTTACCAATAGGAGGAGCGCCCGGCCGGTCACAGACAGTGCAGGGGCGGGGGGAGGATTTTAATTAAGGGGAGAGGAGGCCGCACTGGCCACCAATGAATTTAATACAGGGGAGGGAGGGGGGGCCGCACTGGCCACCAATGAATTTAAAACTAGGGAGGGGGGGCGCGCACTGGCCACCAGTGAATTTAATACAGGGGAGGGAGGGGGGGGCCGCACTGGCCACCAATGAATTTAAAACTGGGAAGGGAGGGGGAAACTGGTCCCTGAGGGGTTAATTGTGCGGATCACAGCCCCCTGTAAGAGATCGGGTGCTGCCAGGCAGCAGGGGGCAGTTATGTACACAGTTCTTAGTATATTCTAACTTGAAGCGTCCCCATCACCATGGGAACACCTCTGTGTTAGAATATACTGTCGGATCTGAGTTTTCACGATGTTAAAACTCAGATCTGAAAAGCTGTTATGCAGACGAATCTGCGGATCCGTCTGTGCGAAAGTAGCCTGCGGATGAGAATCTTGTGTGCCTCCGTGTTTTTTCACGGACCCATTGACTTGAATGGGTCCGCGAACAGTTGTCCGTCGAAAAAATAGGACAGGTCCTATTTTTTGGACGGACAGGAAACACGGATCACGGACGCGGATGACAAACGATGCATTTTCCGAGTTTTCAACGGACCCATTGAAAGTCAATGGGTCCGCAGAAAATCACTGAAAACAGACACGGATGCACACAACGGTCGTGTGCATGAGGCCTTAAACTCTGTTGATGATCAGGCAGTTATTGTGAAGGAACTCTTGCTTCCCAATAATTGTGCCTTAAAGGAAATCTGTCACCTAGTTTTACCCTATAGAACTTCGGACATGCACAGATAGATCTCCGCTAGCATGTCCGCAAAATACCTGTCCCATAGCTCTGTGTGGTTTTATTTCGTTAAAAAAAAGATTTTATAGATATGTAAATTAGCTAAGTAAGGTGCCCAAGGCGTGGTTACTTACGGTTAAGGAGCCAAGCCATGCCTGCATCCAGGAATCTCCTCCTCGCTCACAAAGTTACAGTGCCGTAATCTCGTGATGCGCGAGCTAGCGCATGCGCAGTTCGTTCACTAAGGCTGATGCCGGCAAAGGGAACGAACACTGTGCATGCGCTAGCTCTCGCATAGCGAGATTACGGCACTGTAACTTTGTGAGCAATGAGGAGATTCCTGGATGCAGGCGTGGCTGGGCTCCTTAACCGTAAGTAACCACGCCTTGGGCACCTTAGCTAATTTACATATCTATCAAATCATTTTTTAAACTAAATAAAACGAGACAGAGCTATATTGCAGAGATCTATCCGTGCATGTCCGCAGCTTTATAAGGTAAAACTAGGTGATAGGTTCCCTTTAAGGAGACAACGCCTGATTAGCAGTTGTGCCTTTCTGCACAACACATAAAGGTAAGTGCAAGTACTTGCATGTTGTCACCATCTTTATTTGAAATCTTGTACTTGTCTGGCTGAGTAGATAGATGCCTACAGCCACTAGCCTTTTGACTGCTTTATTTACTTTTGTGGGTTACTAGCATGAATTAAATCATTAGAAAAATGTTTCATCATTATTTTTAGATTATTGAAGAAGCCAAGCGTTCACTTCATGATGCACTGTGTGTCATTCGCAATTTGGTACGTGACAGTCGCATTGTTTATGGTGGCGGAGCTGCAGAGATATCCTGTGCATTAGCTGTAAGCCAGGCTGCTGACAAGGTAATTATTTATTATTATTCTTTACTTGTCTTGACTTGGCCTGTGATATTTAACCCCTTCTACCCCGGGCCAGTTTTCACCCTCCTGTCCAGGCCATTTTTTGCAAATCTGACACTTTATGTGGTAATAACTTTGGAACACTTTTACTTATCAAAGCCATGCTGAGTTTTTCTTGTGACACATTGTACTTCATGACAGTCATAAATTTGAGTCAATATATTTCACCTTTATTTATGAAAAAAATCCATAATTTACCAATTTTCAAAATGTCAGTTTCTCTGCTTTTAAAATAGTGATACCTCATAAAATATGTATTACTTTACATTCCCCATATGTCTACTTTATTTTGGCATCATACTGAAAATGTCATTTATTTTTTTGGGACGTTAGAAGGCTTAGGGTACTTTTACACTTGCATTGTGAGGATCCGGCAGGCAGTCGCCAGAAATCCGTATGCAAACAGATATAATTTGTAGACTGATCCTGATGCGGATCCGTCTGACAAATGCATTGCAATACCGGATCCGTCTCTCCGGTGTCATCTGGAAAAACGCATCCGGTATTTATTATTTAGTATTTTCACATTTTTAAAGGACTGTGCATGCGCAGACCGGAAGACTTGATCCGTCAATGCAGCAATTTTAATGCTGGATCCGGCACTAATACATTTCAATGGAAATTAATGCCGGATCCGGCACTAATACATTTCAATGGAAATTAATGCCGGATCCGGCAATTGTTCCGGAATTACTGCGGTATATTCTCCGGCCAAATACCGTAAGAGGGACTGAACTGATGCATACTGAACGGAATGCTCTCCATTCAGAATGCATTAGGGCTGTTTCACACGAGCGGATGCCGTGCGTGGCATCCGCTCCGTGAAAGAGTGCCAAGACCCGATGCAGACTGCAGAGGCACGGAGCATTAACATGACTGATAATGCTCCGTGCCTCTCTGTGATCTCTTTACTACGAAAATTTCATAGTAAAGAGATCACAGAGAGGCACGGAGCATTAACAGTCATGTTAATGCTCCGTGCCTCTGCAGTCTGCATCGGGTCTTGGCACTCTTTCACGGAGCGGATGCCACGCACGGCATCCGCTCGTGTGAAACAGCCCTTAGGATTAAACTGATCAGTTTTTTTTGTCCGGTATTGAGCCCCTAGGACTGAACTCGGTACCGGAAAAGAATAACGCTAGTGTGAAAGTACCCTTAGAATTTTAGAAGCAATTCTTTAATTTTTTAAGAATTTCCAAAACCCACTTTGTGGCTTATATAGTGGAAACCACCCATAAATGACCCCATTTGAAAAACTACACCCTCAAGTTATTCAAAACAGATTTTACAAACTTTGTTAACCCTATAGGTATTCCACCAGAATTAAAGGAAATTGGAGATATTTCAAATTTTCCATTTTTTTCTGTAACACATCAACCGTTAACAGCCAAACAAAACTCAAAATCTATTACCCTGATTCTGCAGTTTACAGAACCCACATGTGGTGGTAAACTGATGTAAGGGCACACGGCAGGGTGCAGAAGAAAAGTAGTGCCACATGGTTTTGGGAAGGCAGATTTTACTGGACTATTTTTAGACACCATGTCCCACTTGAAGCCACCATGATGCACCCCTACAGTAGAAACTCCCAAAAGGTGACCCCATTTTGGAAACTACGGGATTAGGTGACAGTTTAACCACCTCCGGACCGCCTAACGCAGGATCGCGTTCCGGAGGTGGCAGCCCTGCGCACAGTCACGCATATACGCGTCATCTCGCGAGACGCGAGACTTCCTGTGAACGCGCGCACACAGGCGCGCGCGCTCACAGGAACGGAAGGTAAGAGAGTTGATCTCCAGCCTGCCAGCGGCGATCGTTCGCTGGCAGGCTGGAGATGTGTTTTTTTTAACCCCTAACAGGTATATTAGACGCTGTTTTGATAACAGCGTCTAATATACCTGCTACCTGGTCCTCTGGTGGTCCCCTTTGTTTGGATCGACCACCAGAGGACACAGGTAGCTCAGTAAAGTAGCACCAAGCACCACTACACTACACTACACCCCCCCCCCCCCGTCACTTATTAACCCCTTATTAGCCCCTGATCACCCCTAATCACCCCTGATCACCCCATATAGACTCCCTGATCACCCCCCTGTCATTGATTACCCCCCTGTCATTGATCAACCCCCTGTAAAGCTCCATTCAGACGTCCGCATGATTTTTACGGATCCACTGATAGATGGATCGGATCCGCAAAACGCATCCGGACGTCTGAATGAAGCCTTACAGGGGCGTGATCAATGACTGTGGTGATCACCCCATATAGACTCCCTGATCACCCCCCTGTCATTGATTACCCCCCTGTCATTGATTACCCCCCTGTAAAGCTCCATTCAGACGTCCGCATGATTTTTACGGATCCACTGATAGATGGATCGGATCCGCAAAACGCATCCGGACGTCTGAATGAAGCCTTACAGGGGCATGATCAATGACTGTGGTGATCACCCCATATAGACTCCCTGATCACCCCCCTGTCATTGATTACCCCCCTGTCATTGATTACCCCCCTGTAAAGCTCCATTCAGATGTCCGCATGATTTTTACGGATGCACTGATAGATGGATCGGATCCGCAAAACGCATCCGGACGTCTGAATGAAGCCTTACACGGGCGTGATCAATGACTGTGGTTATCACCCCATATAGACTCCCTGATCACCCCCCTGTCATTGATCACCCCCCTGTCATTGATCACCCCCCTGTCATTGATCAACCCCCCTGTCATTGATCACCCCTCTGTAAGGCTCCATTCAGATATTTTTTTGGCCCAAGTTAGCGGAATTTTTTTTTTTTTTCTTACAAAGTCTCATATTCCACTAACTTGTGTCAAAAAATAAAATCTCACATGAACTCACCATACCCCTCACGGAATCCAAATGCGTAAAATTTTTTAGACATTTATATTCCAGACTTCTTCTCACGCTTTAGGGCCCCTAGAATGCCAGGGCAGTATAAATACCCCACATGTGACCCCATTTCGGAAAGAAGACACCCCCAGGTATTCCGTGAGGGGCATATTGAGTCCATGAAAGATTGAAATTTTTGTCCCAAGTTAGCGGAACGGGAGACTTTGTGAGAAAAAAATAAAAAATATCAATTTCCGCTAACTTGTGCCAAAAAAAAAAAATTTCTATGAACTCGCCATGCCCCTCATTGAATACCTTGGGGTGTCTTCTTTCCAAAATGGGGTCACATGTGGGGTATTTATACTGCCCTGGCATTCTAGGGGCCCCAAAGCGTGAGAAGAAGTCTGGTATCCAAATGTCTAAAAATGCCCTCCTAAAAGGAATTTGGGCACCTTTGCGCATCTAGGCTGCAAAAAAGTGTCACACATCTGGTATCGCCGTACTCAGGAGAAGTTGGGGAATGTGTTTTGGGGTGTCATTTTACATATACCCATGCTGGGTGAGAGAAATATCTTGGTCAAATGCCAACTTTGTATAAAAAAATGGGAAAAGTTGTCTTTTGCCAAGATATTTCTCTCACCCAGCATGGGTATATGTAAAATGACACCCCAAAACACATTCCCCAACGTCTCCTGAATACGGGGATACCACATGTGTGACACTTTTTTGCAGCCTAGGTGGGCAAAGGGGCCCATATTCCAAAGAGCACCTTTAGGATTTCACAGGTCATTTACCTACTTACCACACATTAGGGCCCCTGGAAAATGCCAGGGCAGTATAACTACCCCACAAGTGACCCCATTTTGGAAAGAAGACACCCCAAGGTATTCCGTGAGGGGCATGGCGAGTTCCTAGAATTTTCTATTTTTTGTCACAAGTTAGTGGAAAATGCTTATTTTTTTTTTTTTTTTTTTTTTTCATACAAAGTCTCATATTCCACTAACTTGTGACAAAAAATAAAAAGTTCCATGAACTCACTATGCCCATCAGCGAATACCTTGGGGTCTCTTCTTTCCAAAATGGGGTCACTTGTGGGGTAGTTATACTGCCCTGGCATTCTAGGGGCCCAAATGTGTGGTAAGGAGTTTGAAATCAAATTCTGTAAAAAATGACCTTTGAAATCCGAAAGGTGCTCTTTTGAATATGGGCCCCTTTGCCCACCTAGGCTGCAAAAAAGTGTCACACATCTGGTATCTCCGTAATCGGGAGAAGTTGGGGAATGTGTTTTGGGGTGTCATTTTACATATACCCATGCTGGGTGAGAGAAATATCTTGGCAAAAGACAACTTTTCCCATTTTTTTATACAAAGTTGGCATTTGACCAAGATATTTATCTCACCCAGCATGGGTATATGTAAAAAGACACCCCAAAACACATTCCTCAACTTCTCCTGAGTACGGAGATACCAGATGTGTGACACTTTTTTGCAGCCTAGGGGGGCAAAGGGGCCCACATTCCAAAGAGCACCTTTCGGATTTCACAGGTCATTTACCTACTTACCACACATTTGGGCCCCTAGAATGCCAGGGCAGTATAACTACCCCACAAGTGACCCCATTTTGGAAAGAAGAGACCCCAAGGTATTCGCTGATGGGCATAGTGAGTTCATAGAACTTTTTATTTTTTGTCACAAGTTAGTGGAATATGAGACTTTGTAAGAAAAAAAAAATAAAATCATCATTTTCCGCTAACTTGTGACAAAAAATAAAAAGTTCTATGAACTCACTATGCCCATCAGCGAATACCTTAGGGTGTGTACTTTCAGAAATGGGGTCATTTGTGGGGTGTTTGTACTGTCTGGGCATTGTAGAACCTCAGGAAACATGACAGGTGCTCAGAAAGTCAGAGCGGCTTCAAAAAGCGGAAATTCACATTTTTGTACCATAGTTTGTAAACGCTATAACTTTTACCCAAACCATTTTTTTTTTACCCAAACATTTTTTTTTTATCAAAGACATGTAGAACTATAAATTTAGAGCAAAATTTCTATATGGATCTCGTTTTTTTTGCAAAATTTTACAACTGAAAGTGAAAAATGTCATTTTTTTGCAAAAAAATCGTTAAATTTCGATTAATAACAAAAAAAGTAAAAATGTCAGCAGCAATGAAATACCACCAAATGAAAGCTCTATTAGTGAGAAGAAAAGGAGGTAAAATTCATTTGGGTGGTAAGTTGCATGACCGAGCAATAAACGGTGAAAGTAGTGTAGGTCAGAAGTGTAAAAAGTGGCCTGGTCTTTCAGGGTGTTTAAGCACTGGGGGCTGAGGGGGTTAATTGATATTTTGGGGTACATTTGATTGCTGTATATTACGCAATAGAATAGAAGTCTATGGGCTGCAAATGGATCCGTCCCGTTTCAGTTATGCAGGGGAGTCCTCTCCTGCATAACTGAAGCGGGACAGATCCGTTATGCTGGCCATAGAATTCTATTATGACGGAATGAATAACGGAATGCCTCCAAAGGCATTCAGTTATGCATTCCGTCATAGAATTGCGTTATGATCCGTGGTAACGGAATCCATAGCGCAATTCTGTTTTTACCACCAAACAAAGCATGAACGAATTTCAGAACATGAAATTCACTTATCTCTAAAGGTAACCCAAAAATTGTGGTTCTGTCAGTTATTTTTTGTTTTTTTACAATGTTCATGTGAAAGGTTAGATCATGTGCTATTTTTATAGAGCAGGTTGTTACAGACATGACGATATCAAACGTGTGTTTTTGTTTTTTTCGGGGTTTTTTTGTGACTGTCTTATGTAGAGGCTCATTTTTTGCAGGATGAGGTGACTGTTTCATTGGTACTATTGGGATGCATATGACTTTTGATCACTTGGTATTACACTTTTTTGGCAGTTTTTATTTATTTTTTTACGGTGTTCATCTGAGGGGTTAGGTCAATTGATATTTTTATAGAGCTGTATGTTAGACATGGAGATACCCAATGTGTGGTTTTGTTTAGTATTTTTTATGATAAACTCAGGGGAAAGGGACTTTTTTTTTTACCTCTGTCCCACTCTGGGACTTCAACTTTTGGGGGTTTGATCCCCTCTGCAGTACATTACAATACATCTTCCTGTTAGTGTATTACATTGTGTAATACACTAACAGTTGCCTAGAAGACCTAGCCTGGGGCTGAATCTCCTAGGCATTCCGTAGAAGGCAGCCTTCTCACCCATCGGGTCTCCGTCAACTGATGGAGATCCTCACTCGCCGCAAATGCTTTCTATGTCGTGGTCAGCGCTGACCGTGGCATAGAAAGGGTTAATCCGCCGTCGGATACAGCAGGGGCCCAGCTATCAGTGACTGCCGGACCCCTGCACTAATCGGACAGGCACTGGAGCCGTGCCCGCCCTATCAGCATGATGTAATAGTATGTCAAAATGTGGGAAGTCACCTCCTGCTATGACATACTATGTCATATGTCTGGAACGGGTTGAAGAGTAGCTTTTTTTATTTATTTATTTATTTATTTTTTCCCCCCATAAATGAATAGTACAAGTAAATATGAGACTTTGTAATATATAATCCAAAAAAGATTATAAGACTCCCCTCCTGCTCCCCCTCTTTTTCAACAGATCTCAATTCACAGCTCAAATCCAAGATGAGCTGCCTGTTTACTGAAGGATTCAAAAATATAGCTGTTTATGGAAGGGGGAGAAGGACAAGAGAGCGGCTGCTGGAGATAGGCAGATGGAAACAGACTATTGAGGAGAGACTGTGTCTCTATATATGTAATCTGCTACTCCCTGTCTTTCCTCCTCAATAGCTAGCCAGTGCTGACTGCACGATCTGCAATAAATGCCTTGAGCTGTAATTTCCAAAATGGGGTCAGTTTTTGGGGGATTCTACTGTAGGGGTACCTAAGTGTGCATTCAAATGTAACATGGTGCCAAAAACGATTCCAGCAAAATCTGCTGTCCAAAAACCATTCCTTCTGAGCCCTGCTATGCCCATAGAGCAGTTTATGACCACACGTGGGCTGTTTCTGTAATCTGCAGAATCGGGGTAATATAAAGGTTTGTTTGGCTGTTAACCCTTTCTGCCTTCCAAAAAATGATTTAATGAAAAATTTTGAAATTTTGCGTTCATATGCGTTTAATTTTTGTGAAACATATTAATGGTTAACATTTGTAAAATCGATTTTGAATAGCTTGAAGTGTGTAGTTTCTAAAACTGGGTCATTTATGGGTGGTTTCTACTACGTAAGCTCCACAAAGTGACTTCAAAACTCAATTGGTCCTTAAAGTAGGAAGTAGGCCTCATGCACACGACAGTTTTTTGCATCCGCAAATTGTGCGTCCGCAAAAAAAAAACCCGGATGCGGCATCTGTTTTTTTGGAGGATCCGTTTTTTCCACAGATCCCTTGTAATAAATGCCTATCCTTGTCTGCAAATGTGAAAAAAGTAGGACATGAAAGGAAACGCAGACAACGGACGCGGAACACAAACGGATGAACCATCAGCATTTTTTTGCTGACCCATTGAAATGAATGGGTCCCCATCCTATCCGCAAAAAAACGGTACGAAGGCTGAGAAAAACTGTCGTGTGCATGTGGCCAAATTCAAATAAAAAGATTTTTTTTTAAAATGTATAAATAAAGGTAAAACATATTGACTCAAATTTACTTTTAACATAAAGTACATCATGTCACGATAAGTGTCAGAATCTCTTGGACAAGTAAGTGTTCCAAAGTTATTACCACATATAGTGACACGTCAGATTACCAAAAATAGGCTGTCAGGAAGGGGTTAAAGTTTGTCTGACACCAGCAACCTCCCCCTATCAAACTGTTCTGCATAGACACATAGGTAGCTTTGGTTCTCCTGATTTCAAATGCTGTTTTTCTTTTGTTAATCTCCCTTCACAAGTTCATTTTATTTCCCCTTGATATGCAAATTAGGCCTTTGTTGCAATGAGGGTGTGACCATTGCTCTTGTTGCACTGAAGCTACTGCCTGGTCCTGTCAGTCAAAACAGCAACGGAGTGTCTGGGCACAGAAATGAGTAGTGTCATAACTCTGGAATAGATCAATAATCGAAAAACAGCTTTTTAATCCTTTCTACCCCAGAGTAGGGCTGCACGATATGGGAATTTTGTGCGATTTCGATTAGGGCCCTAAAAATTGCGATAACGATATGCGATGCGATATTTTAAGGGAATTGTGCTAGAGGTCTATTTGCTTGGATTTTCCCATATGAGCCGCTGACGCGGCTGGGTATGACAGTTATGGGGGATCTGTGGATGATGCACTGTTATGGGGGATCTGTGGATGATGCACTGTTATGGGGGATCTGTGGATGATGCACTGTTATGGGGGATCTGTGGATGATGCACTGTTATGGGGGATCTGTGGATGGCACTGTTGTGGGGGATCTGTGGATGGCGCTGTGTTGTGGGGGGATCTGTGGATGGCGCTGTGTTGTGGGGGGATCTGTGGATGGCGCTGTGTTGTGGGGGATCTGTGGAGGACGCTGTGTTGTGGGGGATCTGTGGAGGACGCTGTGTTGTGGGGGATCTGTGGAGGACGCTGTGTTGTGGGGTGGATCTGTGGAGGACGCTGTGTTGTGGGGTGGATCTGTGGAGGACGCTGTTGTGGGGTGGATCTGTGGAGGACGCTGTTATGGGGTGGATCTGTGGAGGACGCTGTTATGGGGTGGATCTGTGGAGGACGCTGTTATGGGGTGGATCTGTGGAGGACGCTGTTATGGGGTGGATCTGTGGAGGACGCTGTTATGGGGTGGATCTGTGGAGGACGCTGTTATGGGGTGGATCTGTGGAGGACGCTGTTATGGGGTGGTTATGACACATAGGGCCATGAGGGGGGGCAGCATAAGACATATAGCATCTTATGCTGGTCCCCCTCATGGCCCTATGTGTCCTAAACTGTGCATATAACTGGCTTTGTGTGTAAAGTATTTTACTAGTGTGTAAAACAAGCTCTCTCCTATTGATAACATGGCCAGCCTCTGTACTCACTGTCACTATGAATGCGGGAGCGAGCTGGCTGGTGTGTGACTGACGTCACTTAGTAACGCTCCTCCCACTTCAGGAAGCAGGAGCGTTACTAAGTGACGTCAGTCACGCGCCGGCCGGCCCGCTCGCTGCCGTTCACTGCAGTGCATTCATCGTGAAAGTGAGTACAGAGGCTTGACCTGTTATCAATAGGAGAGAGATTGTTTTACACACTAGTAAAATACTTTACACACAAAGCCAGTTATGTGCGCGGGGCCCCTTCATATATAATCGCGGCATTTTAGGGTCGGCCAAATCGCCATATCGCATTTGCCGATTATCGCAATTCAATTATTTTTTCGATTTATCGTGCAGCCCTACCCTAGAGGGTGTTTTTTTTTGTTTTTGTTTTTTTTGTTTTTTTTTTTTACTATTTTTTACTATTTTTAACTTTGCGTTTTTGTTTTTCGCTCCCTGCCTTCAGAGCCGTAACTCTTCTTTTTATTTTTCTGTTCACATAGTCGTAGGAGGGCTTATCTTTTGCAAGACAAGTTGTACTCTCAAACGCCACTATTTAATATTGCATAGAATGTAGTGGAGGGGGGGGGGGGTAATCCAAAGGTAGTGGAATTGGGGGAGAAAATGCAATTTTGACACTCTTTTGTAGTTATGTATGTGGAGCTGTATGAGGGCTCATATTTTGCAGGGAGGTGTGTACATTTCATTGATATTCTGAGGTGTGTACGCCCCCCCACCTGTAAGGGATTAATACTTTTCTATTTTGATACAAACTGCAAAGAAAAAAAGGGGGTCAGTCAGCACATCCTAATGCGCAGCTACACGTTGCTATGGCTGAAAAAACCTAAAACAAAACCTACAATGCAACAGCTCTCTGCAAACCAAATAAAGTACAAAAATGCATTATAATTGCTAATGCTCTACTTAGAAATTAGAGATGCTTGGCAAATACATTTTGTACAAAATTATTTGAGCCCGTCTGCCACACGTCAAGGCGATCTCTGTAAGACGGGAACCTAACACTAAATTCTACCTGTTATGTGTCATGGCGGCTACCATACAATTCAGGGAGTGTAGGTTCCACATGCATGCTGTTGCACTGTATGTTTTGTTCTTTATATTTTGATAGTACTGGCATTTACACACGGCGATACCCATGATGTGTATTTGTTTAATAAAAATAAAAAAAATTCTCATTTTGGGGAAAGGGGGGATGTTATGAACTTTTTTATTTGTAAACTTTTTTTCTACACTTTTTTATAGTTCTCATAGGGAACTATAACAATCAATCATCTGTTATCATAGACTCCAATGCACTTGCATTGGCGTCTATGATGATTTTACTACTTTCCTATGGAGCCCTATTACAGGCAAGGGCTCCATAGGAAATGCCATGCAGAAGCATCCTGTCATTCACAAGGAAAGGGGCTGCTGCACACAAGCTCTGGCTCCTCCAATCACCACACGGGAGAGCATAACCGGAAGCACGTGCTACTGGTTTTCAGCGCTCTCAGATGCCGTGGTCAGGTTTGACCACGGCATCTTAGGGGTTAAATGTCCGCGATTAGCATTACCGCCAGTGCCTGCTGTAGGAGCAGGCGCCATCTTTAAAGACCCAACATGTGACGTAATAGTCGGGAGGGGGTTAACAGGTGAACCACAGCTATGTGTCTATGCAAACAGTTTGATAGGGAGGTCACTGGTGACAGATTCACTTTAAATACATGAACAAACTTATCAGAATGGCTTATAGCTGCATTAAGTTTAAAGGGGGCGTTCACACAGCAGTTTTGTTGGAGAAAATTTTCTGCAGCTAAATCCGTTCTATTCACGTGCGTGTGCATGCTGCCAAAAAAAAAGAATAGAACTGACATTTTCTGCAATAAAATCTGTTGCATGTAAAGGCACCTTCGGGGTACTTCCGCAGAGCCATGCAAGCCAGGGCGGTATTCTTATTGTTTCTCTGTTCATTGTTAATGGCTGCGCAGTTTTGTTTCCACGTCCCCATGAACAATGAACTGTGAATAAATAGTTCTGTTGTAATGAGTTAATAGAATCCTGCTGCAGCCTGCATATGACCGCAAGGTTCACAGCCATCACTGCCACACTGTGTGGCCATACCCTACCGCTTCTGCCAGTTAGGTATTAGTTTTATGTTGTACATCTGTATCTAGTGAGCCTTTTACGAAGATGCCACTCATTGAATTCTTATGTTCCACTTCCATTTGGTGTTTAGTGTCCATCTTTGGAGCAGTATGCAATGCGAGCTTTTGCTGATGCTTTGGAAACCATCCCAATGTCACTTGCTGAGAATAGTGGTATGAACCCCATTCAAACTATGACTGAAATACGAGCAAAACAGCTGAAAGACAGCAACCCTGCACTTGGCATTGACTGTCTGCACAAGGGCACTAATGGTGAGCTTTAAGTTATCGTAATTTCCAGTTTTGATGTAGTTTATGCTATTTAAAAATAAAATGGTGGTGGTGTTGGAAACTAGTTGCAAAGGATAAATCAAAGGCTTTTACACATGTGCTGGTTGCTGCACATTTCAATCCCTAATCTACACCAAGAATCATTACAGTGACTGTTAATGAGATTCTACAAAACCCCATTAACTCACTGCAGAAACAAAAATCTGTACTTCTAGAATTGTGAATGTAGTGAAAGTCTCCTTTAAGCCTGTGTAATGGTGTAAGCCTGTATAGCAAACCAAAATATATGGTAAGTTTTATATGCCAGTATGTTGACTGCAAGACTGCATGTTGCTATGTGCGAGTGTTGCCTAAACACTTTCTCTCCCACACAGATTTTTTTTTTTTTGTGACTGGGTCTTTAAATTGGTTATAAATATACAGAAGAGTCGACACCTTTTACCACCGGGATTTCTTATGCTCTCTCAAACGCACAAAAAGTAATCCATTTGATATTTCCAGAAAAGTTGCACCAAAACTGCAACCATTTACGTGCGACTGTTCAATTTAAACGCCATAGAAAACAATATAATGATGACTTGCATCACATATCCAAGATTAGTCCATAAAGTACATAATGTCCATAAGTGTTTTTTGAGTCCCAAGTGGGGAAGTTTAGAGACGCTGCATCTGGAGGGCACACAGCATGGAGCAATGTTAACCCCTTACTGACGACCCATATGTGTTTTTACGGTGGTCACTAAGGCGCCTTAGGCTGGGCCACCGTTTTTTTTTACGGCGGCTCAGTTTAAGCGCTGCACGGGTCCCCCGTGCAGCGGGGAGCAAGGACCAGGTTTTCACATGAGAGCCGCGGTTCTGCTCTAACAGCCTGTACCGGTCAGGAGTGCCGATCAAGGCTGTCTAACACTTTACATGCCGCGGACAATGGCGCCCGCCACATGTAAAGTTCTGATAGATGGAGTGGACTCCCTCTGTCTCCCATCAGCACCCTGCAAATGTGATCCCGGGGTGCCGCTGTGTGTGAAGGCTGCCTGGGGTCTGATGTAGGCCCCAGACCAACCTTCAGTAATTTCCAGCAGGCTGTGCCTCTCTGGCGCAGCCTACCGGTCAATGTTAGAATAGCATTGCCATTAAAATGCAATGCACTATAGGGATAGTGCATTGCATTTTAACCACCTCCGGACCGCCTAACGCAGGATCGCGTTCCGGAGGTGGCAGCGCTGCGCACAGTCACGCATATATGCGTCATCTCGCGAGACGCGAGACTTCCTGTGAACGCGCGCACACAGGAACGGAAGGTAAGAGAGTTGATCTCCAGCCTGCCAGCGGCGATCGTTCGCTGGCAGGCTGGAGATGTGTTTTTTTTAACCCCTAACAGGTATATTAGACGCTGTTTTGATAACAGCGTCTAATATACCTGCTACCTGGTCCTCTGGTGGTCCCCTTTGTTTGGATCGAGCACCAGAGGACACAGGTAGCTCAGTAAAGTAGCACCAAGCACCACTACACTACACTACACCCCCCCCCCCCCCCCCCCCCCGTCACTTATTAACCCCTTATTAGCCCCTGATCACCCCATATAGACTCCCTGATCACCCCCCTGTCATTGATTACCCCCTGTCATTGATCAACCCCCTGTAAAGCTCCATTCAGACGTCCGCATGATTTTTACGGATCCACTGATAGATGGATCGGATCCGCAAAACGCATCCGGACGTCTGAATGAAGCCTTACAGGGGCGTGATCAATGACTGTGGTGATCACCCCATATAGACTCCCTGATCACCCCCCTGTCATTGATTACCCCCCTGTCATTGATTACCCCCCTGTAAAGCACCATTCAGACGTCCGCATGATTTTTACGGATCCACTGATAGATGGATCGGATCCGCAAAACGCATCCGGACGTCTGAATGAAGCCTTACAGGGGCGTGATCAATGACTGTGGTGATCACCCCATATAGACTCTCTGATCACCCCCCCTGTCATTGATCACCCCCCCTGTCATTGATCACCCCCCCTGTCATTGATCACCCCCCCTGTCATTGATCACCCCCCCTGTCATTGATCACCCCTCTGTAAGGCTCCATTCAGACATTTTTTTGGCCCAAGTTAGCGGAATTATTTTTTTTTTTTCTTACAAAGTCTCATATTCCACTAACTTGTGTCAAAAAATAAAATCTCACATGAACTCACCATACCCCTCACGGAATCCAAATGCGTAAAATTTTTTAGACATTTATATTCCAGACTTCTTCTCACGCTTTAGGGCCCCTAGAATGCCAGGGCAGTATAAATACCCCACATGTGACCCCATTTCGGAAAGAAGACACCCCCAGGTATTCCGTGAGGGGCATATTGAGTCCATGAAAGATTGAAATTTTTGTCCCAAGTTAGCGGAAAGGGAGACTTTGTGAGAAAAAAATAAATAATATCAATTTCCGCTAACTTGTGCCAAAAAAAAAATATTTCTATGAACTCGCCATGCCCCTCATTGAATACCTTGGGGTGTCTTCTTTCCAAAATGGGGTCACATGTGGGGTATTTTTACTGCCCTGGCATTCTAGGGGCCCCAAAGCGTGAGAAGAAGTCTGGTATCCAAATGTCTAAAAATGCCCTCCTAAAAGGAATTTGGGCACCTTTGCGCATCTAGGCTGCAAAAAAGTGTCACATCTGGTATCGCCGTACTCAGGAGAAGTTGGGGAATGTGTTTTGGGGTGTCATTTTACATATACCCATGCTGGGTGAGAGAAATATCTTGGTCAAATGCCAACTTTGTATAAAAAAATGGGAAAAGTTGTCTTTTGCCAAGATATTTCTCTCACCCAGCAAGGGTATATGTACAATGACACCCCAAAACACATTCCCCACCTTCTCCTGAATACGGCGATACCACATGTGTGACACTTTTTTGCATCCTAGGTGGGCAAAGGGGCCCATATTCCAAAGAGCACCTTTAGGATTTTACAGGTCATTTACCTACTTACCACACATTAGGGCCCCTGGAAAATGCCAGGGCAGTATAACTACCCCACAAGTGACCCCATTTTGGAAAGACCACCCAAGGTATTCAGTGAGGGGCATGGCGAGTTCCTAGAATTTTTTATTTTTTGTCACAAGTTAGTGGAAAATGCTGATTTTGTATGAAAAAAATAAAAATAAAAAATCTGCATTTTCCACTAACTTGTGACAAAAAATAAAAAATTCTAGGAACTCGCCATGCCCCTCACAGAATACCTTGGGGTGTCTTCTTTCCAAAATGGGGTCACTTGTGGGGTAGTTAGACTGCCCTGGCATTTTCCAGGGGCCCTAATGTGTGGTAAGTAGGTAAATGACCTGTGAAATCCTAAAGGTGCTCTTTGGAATATGGGCCCCTTTGCCCACCTAGGATGCAAAAAAGTGTCACACATGTGGTATCGCCGTATTCAGGAGAAGTTGGGGAATGTGTTTTGGGGTGTCATTTTACATATACCCATGCTGGGTGAGATAAATATCTTGGTCAAATGCCAACTTTGTATAAAAAAATGGGAAAAGGTGTCTCTTGCCAAGATATTTCTCTCACCCAGCATGGGTATATGTAAAATGACACCCCAAAACACATTCCTCAACTTCTCCTGAATACAGAGATACCAGATGTGTGACACTTTTTTGCAGCCTAGGTGGGCAAAGGGGCCCATATTCCAAAGAGCACCTTTCGGATTTCACAGGTCATTTTTTACAGAATTTGATTTCAAACTCCTTACCACACATTTGGGCCCCTAGAATGCCAGGGCAGTATAACTACCCCACAAGTGACCCCATTTTGGAAAGAAGAGACCCCAAGGTATTTCGTGATGGGCATAGTGAGTTCATAGAAGTTTTTTTATGTTTTGTCACAAGTTAGTGGAATATGAGACTTTGTAAGAAAAGAAAAAAAAATCATCATTTTCCGCTAACTTGTGACAAAAAATAAAAAGTTCTATGAACTCACTATGCCCATCAGCGAATACCTTAGGGTGTGTACTTTCCGAAATGGGGTCATTTGTGGGGTGTTTGTACTGTCTGGCCATTGTAGAACCTCAGGAAACATGACAGGTGCTCAGAAAGTCAGAGCTGCTTCAAAAAGCGGAAATTCACATTTTTGTACCATAGTTTGTAAACGCTATAACTTTTACCCAAACCATTTTTTTTTTACCCAAACATTTTTTTTTTATCAAAGACATGTAGAACAATAAATTTAGAGCAAAATTTCTATATGAAACATGGCACTGTTGTGGGGGCGTCTGGGGATGAAACATGGCACTGTTGTGGGGGCGTCTGGGGATGAAACATGGCATTTTATGCTATGTGTCATCCACAGATCCCCCCCCCCCCCCCTTAACAGTGTCCCTGTGTAGTGAATTACCCCCAGTAAGGGGGTGGGGGCGGGCATCTTGCTTTGTAATGGCAGCCGGTGCAGTCACTGTATTCTACTACACCAGGCCCCGCTCACTGTAGTAATCATATAGGCAATGTTAAACTATAAATTCATTCATCCAGGCTGCAGTACGGTACTTGCTACTCACTTCCATAGGAGGCGGCAGCGTAACTCACTACGTCACGCGCCTGCGCCGCCTGCTTCATTCATAAAGTGTGTAGAGCAGGCGTGTGACGTAGTGAGTTACGCTGCCGGCTCCCGCCCTGCCTCCTGGAAGTTAGTAGTAAGTACCGTACTACAGCCTGGAGGAATGAATTTACAGTTTAAAGGGATTCTGTCACCAGGTTTGACCCCTGTCAGCTAAACATATGCTGATGTTCAGGGCGTCTTCACGATTCCTAATGTGGGCTTATAAATGTCATCTGTGGGCTTATTTAGCTAAAAAAACAGCTTTTACTAACCTGTCAGTCAAACAAATAAGGTGCCCAAGGGGATGTTAATGGGTGCAAGATGCCCGCCACACCCACCACCGTTCGTGCCCAGCGCCGCCTTTCCGGACTTCTGCGCCGCCTCCTAATCCTCTGTGCGGCCTCTCGCTGTCCCACCCTCCCCCCTCCTTCTGCTGTAAGATCTCGCGCTTGTGCACAGGGCTCTGCCTGATGCGCCCGTGCGGACTTCTCCATTTGGCTTCTTACAGCGAAGTGCGCATGCGCCGGCACTTCGCTCAACCCCTGTATGCGCGAAATCGTACAGCAGAAGGAGGGGGGAGGGAGAGCGAGAGGCTGCACAGAGGATTAGGAGGCGGCGCAGAAGTCCGGAAAGGCGGCGCTGGGCTCGAACGGTGGTGGGTGCGGCGGGCATCTTGCACCCATTAATATCCCCTTGGGCACCTTATTTGTTTGACTGACAGGTTAGTAAAAGCTGTTTTTTAGCTAAATAAGCCCACAGGTGACATTTATAAGCCCACATTAGGAATCGTAAAGACGCCCTGAACATCAGCATATGTTTAGCTGACAGGGGTCAAACCTGGTGACAGAATCCCTTTAACATTGCCTACATGATTACTACAGTGAGCGGGGCCCGGTGTAGTAGAATACAGTGACTGCATTGGGCCCCGCTGCCATTACAAAGCAAGATGCATATTTGCCCCATAAGACGCAGTGCTATTTCTCCCCCCCCCCCCCCCCCCCCCCCCCCACATTTTTTTTTGGGGGGGGGGGTGAGGAAGTGCATCTTATAGCGCGAAAAATATGGTAAGCTTTTTTTTTTTTTTTCATTGAAAATATGCATTTCAATGAAGGAAAATAGCAAAAAAAAAAATATCTTCCCCATATGTTTGGTATTGCAGCGTCCGTAACGACCCGGACTATATAAATATTATGTACATTATCCCCTACGGTGAACTCTGTAAAAAAAAATAAAAATAAAATGATTTAAAAAAAGACAGACAGAATTGCAAATTTATTCTTAGGCCTCTTTCACACTTGGGTTGTCCGGATCCGTCGTGTACTCCATTTGCCGGAAGTGCCCGCCGGATCCGTAACACCGCAAGTGAACTGAAAGCATTTGAAGACTGATCCGTCTTCAAAATGCGTTCAGTGTTACTATGGCACCCAGGACGCTATTAAAGTCCTGGTTGCCATAGTAGTAGTGGGGAGCGGGGGAGCAGTATACTTATCGTCCGTGCGGCTCCCAGGGCGCTCCAGAATGACGTCAGGGCGCCCCATGCGCATGGATGAGGTGATCCATGCGATCACGTCATCCATGTGCGTGGGGCGCCCTGACGTCACTCTGAAGCGCCCCGGGAGCCGCACGGACAGTAAGTATACTGCTCCCCCGCTCCCCACTACACTTTACCATGGCAAACAGGACTTTAGTGTCCTGGCAGCCATGGTAACCATTCAGAAAAAGCTAAACGTCGGATCCGGTAATGCGCCGAAACGACGTTTAGCTTAAGGCCGGATCTGGATTAATGCCTTTCAATGGGCATTGATTCCGGATGCGGCCTTGCGGCAAGTGTTCAGGATTTTTGACCGGAGCAAAAAGCGCAGCATGCTGCGGTATTTTCTCCGGCCAAAAAACGTTCTGTTACGGAACTGAAGACATCCTGAACGGATTTCTCTCCATTCAGAATGCATGGGGATAATCCTGATCAGGATTCTTCCGGCATAGAGCCCCGACGACGGAACTCTATGCCGGAACAGAACAACGCAAGTGTGAAAGAGCCCTTAGTTGCTCCCGATAAAAATGTAATAACAAGCTATCGAAAAGCTCCATTTACTCCAAAATGATACCAATGAAAAAAAATCGTCCTGCAAAAATTAAGCCTTCACACAACTCCATAGAAAGAAAAATAAAAAAGTTATGGGTCTTGGGAATCCACAATGCAAAAACTTTTTTTTTATTTTTTTTTGTCAAGGGGTTTTATTGCAAAAAGTAGTAAAATGTTAAAATAAACTATATGTATTTGGTATCACTGTAATCGTACTGACCCAGAGAATAAAGATATTCTGATATTTGTACCGAACAATGAACTCCGTAAAATTTATAACGTAAAAACGCAGTTGCAGTATTGCTGTTTTTCCCATCTCCCTCCCAGAAAGAGTTAATAAAAGTTATTCAGAAAGTTGTGTACTCCAAAATGGCGCCATTAAAAACTACAACCTGTCCCGCAAAAAACAATCCCTCATAAAGCTATATAGACGGAAAAATAAAAAAGTTATAGCTCTTGGAACATGACTATGAAAAAAGGAAGAAAAACGCTTGGTCAGTAAGGTCCAAAACAGGCTGCTTACTAAGGTGTTAAAGCTTATAATCCTGGACTGGATATCTGATGTAAGGCATCATTATATTGTTTTCTATGAAGTAAGCACTCACAAGTAAATGGTTAATACAGTTGAAAAAAGACATAAGTCCATCAAGTTCAACTAAGGGATAGGTGGGGACGCGAATTCCAGAAGGAAATGAGACTCAGATTTCTACACATTTTCATAAGCATTAAAGAGGCTCCGTCACCTGTTTCAAGTATACCATGCTAGATATATAGTGAAGTAGGGCTCCAAACGCTGATCACGAACATACCTTTTATTTCCCATGTTTCAGGTCCGATCACACTGTAAAATCCACTTTTTAAAATATGCTAATGAGCAAACGGAGCACTCGGAGGCATGCTTATTGCTTCTGAGCAGCGCATCTCCGATGCCCTCCTGCCTTTTAGTGCCGCCCTGTATGTAATAAAAACTCCCCCATTCGTTTAATTGACAGCACTAGACTCACTGGTCTAGCGCTAAGATCCCACACGTGCGCACTCCAACGTATGACTGCATGTGCACACTACACTTGCACCGTCAATCTCGATCAGTCCAATCCCTCTAGTGCGCACGCACCTTCATACGTTGAGTGCGCACGTGCGGGATCTTAGCGCTAGACCAGTGAGTCTAGTGCTGTCAATTAAACGAATGGGGGTGTTTTTATTACATTCGTTTAATTGACAGCACTAGACTCACTGGTCTAGCGCTAAGATCCCGCACGTGCGCACTCAACGTATGAAGGCGCGTGCGCACTAGAGGGATTGGACTGATCGAGGTTGACGGTGCAAGTGTAGTGTGCACATGCAGTCATACGTTGGAGTGCGCACGCGTGAGACCTCAGCGCTAGACCAGTGAGTCTTGCGCTGTCAATCAAATGAATGTGGGGCGTTTTTATTACATAAAGGGCAGCACTAACAGGCAGGAGGATGTCAGAGATGCGGTGCTCAGAAGCAATAGGCATGCCTCCGAGTGCTCTGTTTGCTTATTGGCATATTTCTAAAAGTTTATTTTACAGTGTGATCGGACCTGAAATAAGGGAAATAAAGGTATGTTTGTTATCAGCGTTTGGAGCCATACCTCACTATATTATTTAGCATGGTATACTTGAAACAGGTGACAGAGCCTCTTTAATGTCATTTGCTTTTAAGAAATCATCTAAACCCTTTTTAAAACCGTTCACTGTTCCTGCTGTGACCACGTCCTGAGGAAGTCTATTCCACAGATTCACAGTTCTTACAGTAAAGAAGCTATGATGCTTCTGGAGACTGAACTTTTTCTTCTCAGTCAGAGGCAGTGCCCCCTTGTCTTTTGAGGGCATGTTACATGGAACAGTTTTTAATCGTATTTTTTGTATGGCCCATTTATATATTTGTATAGGTTAATCATACAAACACGAAAAAAGGGGGGGTGTCAGCACATCCCAATGCGTAGGTGCACGTCGCAATGTGGCTGCAAATATACATTTGACAAACACATAGGACAACAGCACTCTACAAACCAAAAGTAGAGTACAAAAGTATATTACATTGTAACTGCTATGCTAATAACTTAGAGATGCTTAGCAAATACATTTTGTACAAAATCATTTGAGCCCGTCTGCCGCACGCCATCATGGATGGCCTTCATGGAATCCAGGGACTATAAATACCAGCATGCATGCTGAGCAGACTACATACTCATGCTAATTAAAATCAGCCTGTGAGGCAGAAGAGGCTAGAGAGTGCACGACCCTGTCTACAGGAGTCAGCCACTACTCCCATGTAATACTAGAACAAAAAGGAAAAATGGAGCTCAAAAAGCCAAATAATAAATGTAATAGATATTTCTCGCCCATATTCCTTGGGGGACACAGGAAACCATGGGTATAGCTCTGCTCCCTAGGAGGCGTGACACTAAGTGAAAGCTGTAAGCCCCTCCTCCATCAGCTATACCCTTCAGCCTGGAGAAGAGACTGCCAGTTTTTGCTTAGTGTCCAAGGAGGCAAGACACCCCCTGCTTATGCAGGGTTGTTTTCCTATGATTTTTTTTATTTTTGCGTTATTTGTTTTTAATTCGATTTTTTTTCTACCTACAGGGACAACAGAGGCGCATTAGACCCCTCTGTTTCTCCCGGGGTTGAGTTGCGCCAGTGCCGGTAATTCCGCACTGCCGCCTCCCCCACAGAAGACAAGATGGACCAGGGCAGCCTCGCTCCCCTGCGTCCCGCCAGCTCAGGGTCGCCCGCACGCCAAGTCCCTCCCCCGGCTTCCTGCCACTGCGGTGACAGGAGCTGAAGGGGCGACCCCCGCTGGATGGACTGAGGGCGAAGACAGCGTATGGTGAGAGTGGCTGCTCCAGCCTCCCCTTCCTCCCTCCCACCGCTGCTACATCCCCCATGGCCGCTGCTACATCCCCCATGGCCACTGCTACATCCCCCATGGCCACTGCTACATGGCCACTGCTACATCGACCGCCCAAGCACCCCCCCGGGCATATCGGGACCGTTACCGGGCAGGGGAGTTTATCTGGGCAAGTCCTTGGCAGGGACGCTGCCTTCAGGGGACGGCTGCAGGCAAAAGCAAGCCGTCTGCCACATCCAGGCGCGGCGGGGGCCGCTTACTTGGCGTGAACGGCGCCATTTCATCTTGGCCGGCACTTCATCACCTTGGGGGTTAAAATCATTTTGCCGTGCGCGCGGGGCTCTGCTTCTTCTTCAGCGCGGCAGAGGGGGGGGCGGAGCTTCCTACATGCGCTCCGCTACTTCCGGTTTCATCGGGCTCCACTTCTCAGTGCTGCGTGGAATCCTCTCTGCCGTGCGATCCTGAAGCCATTCATCTCCGTGCTGCTGCCTCTCCTCCACAGCCTCCTCAGTCTGTTCCCCTTACCGCTGCCGCTTGCATCATCCGGGTCTGGTAGGACTGTTAACCCCCTCCGTGCCACCACTTTTCTTTGGGGTCTCCCACTTTAAGTGCAACATCTTTTTTCCACCATGTCAGACCCTTCTGCAGCCGCCAAGCCTTGGTACCATGCCTGTACTGCTTGTAGGGAACCCTTTCCCCGGGGGCAGTCTGATCCGCACTGTACTGCATGCCGAGCTCCACCGCAGCCTCAGTCGCCCGCTGTGTCGCTCCCTGCTTCCTCTGACCCGCCTGACTGGGCTAGATCCCTGTCCCAGGCCGTGGAAAGCCTCACTCATGTCGTGGGCCGCCTAATAGACAGGCCACCTACCCCGCAGGACGCCTCTCTGACTGTCGCGCCCTCCGGGTCCACTGCTTCTGCCGCTGCAGCGGGTTCACTCTCTTAGTGACCCCTCCCGAGCTAGGCACTCTCAGAAGCGTATTAGAGTAGAGCGAGCCTCCTCCTCTGAGGCCTCACTCTCCCCGCCACGCGTGCGCACCCAGACGAGCCTCTCCTCTCCAAAGGATTCGCTCTCTGAAGGTGAATTGGCGGTTTCAGATTTGGAAATGGACTCGGCCCTGCCGTCCAAGCTAGCCTCAGCGATGGGTCAACTCATCTCTGATATTCGTGACACCTTTAAGGTGCAGGATGATCCCCCTAGCTCTGACGCAGCTAGCGTCTCCTTTATCAGACCCAGGCAGGCCTCAAAAGTCTTTCCAATCCACTCTGATTTCTCCTCTGTGGTGTCTAAGGCTTGGGCTCGCCCGGACGCCCGTTTTGTCAACCCCAAGAAGCTGGACATTTGCTATCCTTTTCCAGCCGATGTCGTGGCCACATGGTCTTCCCCACCCAAGGTGGACCCCCCTGTGGCCCGGCTGTCAAAGAACACGGCCATCCCTGTTCCCGACGGCTCCTCTCTTCAGTCAGCGGAGGACCGTCGCATGGAGACCCTTTCCAAGGGCATTTTTGCTGCCTCCGGTTCTGCTCTCAGACCGGTTTTTTGCCTCTGCTTGGGCAGGGAAAGCAATCTCTGCTTGGGGTGCGCAGCTGGAACACGAGTTGGACTCGGACGTCCCCATCCAGGACCTACGTTCCTTGGCCCAGCTTATTATTCGGGCCGGGAATTTTGTTTGTGAGGCCTCCCTTGATGCGGGAGCCCTTATTGCACGCTCCTCCGCCCTGGCAGTTTCCGTCAGGAGGGAGCTCTGGCTGAAGGTTTGGAAAGCGGACGCTGCCTCCAAACGTTCCTTGGCGGGGCTACCGTTTGCGGGTTCCCGCCTTTTCGGGGTCCGCCTAGACGAACTTATTTCGGAGGCCACGGGTGGTAAAAGCACCCATCTTCCTCAACCCCAAGCCAGGGGCGCCCCCCGCGGACGCCCTGGTGCATCTCGTTTTCGGTCCTCCCGCAGGGCCTCTGGGGCTCCCACCACAGTTGCCGCTTCGGCTCCTCCCCAGGACAAGCGTAGGAAGCCGTTTTTTCGGGCGCAGCCCTCCTGGCGCAAGCCGCAGGCTGCCCGCACACCCGCAGCAAAGCAGTCCTCTGCCTGAAGGCGCGCCCCCACCCACCCGGGTGGGGGGCCGGCTCCTCCTTTTCAGGGACGTCTGGATGGCTCACGTCTCCGACGCCTGGGCCCTCGAAATTGTGTCCTCCGGATACAAAATCGAATTTGCATCCTTCCCTCCAGATCGGTTCTTTCGCTCCCGCCCGCCGCGGGACCCGAAAAGCGCGGCTGCGTTCTCCGCGGCCGTTCAAGCCTTACTGGACAGGGGGGTGATTACCCCCGTTCCTCTAGAGGAAAGGTTCCAAGAGTTCTACTCGAACCTCTTTGTAGTTCCCAAGAAGGGAGGTTCGGTGCGGCCCATTTTGGACCTCAAAAAGCTCAACCGTTTTCTCCTCCTTCGACGGTTTCGGATGGAGTCCCTCCGTTCCGCGGTGGCTTCCCTGGAGCAGGGAGATTTCATGTCTTCCATCGATATACAGGATGCCTACCTCCATGTTCCGGTAGCCCGGTGTCACCATCGCTTCCTCCGATTCGCCGTGGGGGACCTCCACTTCCAGTTTGTCGCCCTTCCCTTTGGGCTGGCAACAGCCCCCCGGGTGTTCACCAAGGTCCTGGCCCCGGTTTTGGCCTTACTCCGTTCCAGGGGTATTTTTCTGCTACCGTACTTGGACGATATCCTCATCAAGGCTCCGTCCCTTTCTCAAGCGGTTGCCAGCGTGGATCTCACTCTAGAGACTCTGGCGAGGTTCGGTTGGGTCATCAACTTCCCCAAGTCCTCCCTTCCCCCCTCCAGACAACTAGTCTTCCTGGGAATGCTTTTAGACACAGGAGCGGCGGAGGTACGTCTTCCCTCGGAAAAACGTCTGATCCTCCGTGGGGCGGTTCGGGGTCTCCTTCTCCACCGTCGACCGTCCTTCCGCTTCTGCATGCGGGTCTTGGGGCAGATGGTTGCCTGCTTCGAGGCGATCCCATTTGCGCAGTTTCACTCCCGCCCTCTCCAACGGGCGATCATCTCCTCCTGGGACAAATCGCCGGAGTCTCTGGATCATCCCTTCCATCTATCGCCTCCGGTGCGGTCATCTCTCCGCTGGTGGTTACAGTCCCCTCTTCTGGGCAGGTCTTTTCTGCCACTCAACTGGTTGGTGGTTACAACCGATGCCAGTCTCTTGGGCTGGGGAGGCGTGTTTCCTCCCCGATCCGTCCAGGGCATTTGGTCTCCATCGGAGTCCAAACTCTCGATCAATGTCCTGGAGCTGAGAGCGGCCCTTCTGTCTCTACGACACTGGACTCATCTGCTGAAGGGTCATCCTGTTCGTGTACAATCGGACAACGCCACGGCTGTGGCGTACATAAACCACCAGGGGGGCACTCGCAGCGCTGCAGCAATGCGGGAGGTCACCAGCATTCTCCGTTGGGCGGAAGCCCACGTCCCGGCCCTATCTGCAATTTTTATTCCAGGGGTGGACAATTGGGCGGCCGACTTCCTCAGTCGCACCACCGTCGACCCCGGCGAGTGGTCTCTTCACCCGGAGGTATTCGAGGCCATTTGCCTTCGTTAGGGCATACCGGACGTGGACCTCATGGCCTCAAAATTCAATCACAAGGTCCCCGCCTATCTGTCCAGGGCCAGGGATCCGGGAGCTTGCGGAGCCGACGCCCTCGTTCTTCCTTGGCGAGGCTTCGCGCGCCCATACATATTCCCTCCCATCCCTCTCCTGCCCAAGGTCCTTCGGAAGATCGCGGCGGAAGGCGTCTCGGTGATTCTGGTCGCTCCGGACTGGCCCCGCCGGTCTTGGTATGCCGACCTCATGCGGCTCCTGGCAGACGCACCCTGGCCGCTGCCCGCCAGGGAAGATCTTCTCTCTCAGGGACCGATCTTCCACCCGCGTTTAGGGTCCCTACGTTTGACGGCGTGGTTGTTGAGACCACCGTCCTGACACGTAGGGGTTTTTCTGCGGACGTCGTCCGCACCATGATCCGCGCCCGTAAGCCGTCCTCTTCTAGGATGTATTATAGGACCTGGAGGACCTTTTTGGGGTTCTGTGCCGATCTGGGGATTCCTCCGCTTTTCTCTCCCCACCGTTTTGTCCTTCCTGCAGAGCGGACTGGCCCAAGGTCTGGGCCTTAGTTCTTTGAAGGGTCAGGTGTCTGCGCTGTCCATTTTGTTTCAGCGCCCACTGGCCCCCCTTGGTCCTGTCAAGACCTTCCTTCAGGGCGTAGCTCACGCGGTTCCCCCGTACCGTCCTCCGGTACCGCCCTGGGACCTGAACCTGGTTCTCTCAGCGCTCCAGGCTTCCCCTTTCGAGCCTCTGCGGACGGTTTCCTTGCGACTTCTGTCCTGCAAGGTTATTTTCCTTGTAGCCGTCACCTCTCTTCGGAGGGTGTCCGAATTGGCTGCACTCTCCTGTCTGGAACCTTTCCTAGTGTTCCACCAGGACAAGGTGGTTCTTCGTCCGGTCCCTTCCTTCCTTCCTAAGGTGGTCTCCGCCTTTCATCTGAACGAGGACATCGTTCTCCCCTCTTTGTGTCCTTCCCCTTCCCACCCGCGGGAGAGGAAGCTTCATCGCCTGGACATTGTCAGGGCGCTCAAGATTTACCTGGAAGTAACCAGCTCTTTCAGGCATACTGACTCGCTCTTTGTGGTCCCGGAGGGGTCACGCAGAGGGATGGCGGCATCCAAAGTTGCTATCGCCCGTTTTGTCAAGATGGCTGTTACTGAGGCTTATCTCGCCAAGGGCAAGGTTCCGCCCCTTGGTGTTACCGCTCACTCCACTAGAGCGGTCGGGGCTTCCTGGGCTCAGAGGAATCGGGCTTCTACGGAGCAGATTTGCAAGGCGGCCACTTGGTCCTCCTTGCACACCTTCACCAAGTTCTACAGGGTGCATACTCATGCGTCGGCTGACGCTGCTTTAGGCCGTCTGGTGTTGCAGGCGGCAGTTGATTGATGCCTCTGGTGTTGGTTGAGTTTGTTCTGGTCCCTCCCTTCTGGGACTGCTCTGGAACGTCCCATGGTTTCCTGTGTCCCCCAAGGAATATGGGCGAGAAAAGGAGACTTTTGTATTACTTACCAGTAAAGTCTCTTTCTCGCTCTTCCTTGGGGGACACAGCACCCGCCCTTCATTTGGGTTACAGTTGTGGTTCCGGCTTGGTTGCCCCCGTTGGGGCTCGACAGTTCTTTTTCCGGGTAGTGGTTATCTTTCACTACTTGGACACGCAACTGGCAGTCTCTTCTCCAGGCTGAAGGGTATAGCTGATGGAGGAGGGGCTTACAGCTTTCACTTAGTGTCACGCCTCCTAGGGAGCAGAGCTATACCCATGGTTTCCTGTGTCCCCCAAGGAAGAGCGAGAAAGAGACTTTACTGGTAAGTAATACAAAAGTCTCCTTTTTATTGAGACATAAACAAACATCAAAGATACATACAAAAAATGCAGTGGGACAGGGAACAGAAAAGGAGCAGGGGAAGGAGAAAACTGCACCACCCTGGAAGGGACACTCCGGTCAGAAGTGATAGTGTGTACAATCAGCAGGATAAATACATAATAAAAAAATATAGTTCAACTGCGGATACACAATGGATGTAATAGGAGCGGTGAGTCCAAAAAGGTACAGAGCTCACAACCCATGAGCATATATACCCAGCCTGCAGGTGAATACCTGGCAATGAGTAGAGAACCAAATAAGGGAAGGCACGCCGAAACGCGCGTTGGGGTAGCGCCATCCTGGTTGGTCTCCTCCTGGTCTGATTTTCCGGTGAGTCTTGTCCTAATTTTCCCTATCCCGGCCTTCCCTTATTTGGTTCTCTACTCATTGCCAGGTATTCACCTGCAGGCTGGGTATATATGCTCATGGGTTGTGAGCTCTGTACCTTTTTGGACTCACCGCTCCTATTACATCCATTGTGTATCCGCAGTTGAACTATATTTTTTTTATTATGTATTTATCCTGCTGATTGTACACACTATCACTTCTGACCGGAGTGTCCCTTCCAGGGTGGTGCCGTTTTCTCCTTCCCCTGCTCCTTTTCTGTTCCCTGTCCCACTGCATTTTTTGTATGTATCTTTGATGTTTGTTTATGTCTCAATAAAATATCTATTACATTTATTATTTGGCTTTTTGAGCTCCATTTTTCCTTTTTGTTCTGATATTGTGCTCGGGAGCTTTAGCAGAGTTATTTCTATAGGGGTGTCATTGTGGGTGTATTGAGTGAGCACTGGCTCCTCTCTTAATATTATTATTATTATTCCCGTTTTTGGCGCTCCTGGGGTCATCCCCCTCTTCTTCTTCCCATGTAATACTAGAAACACAAAAAAAGGGGGGGTCAGCACATCCCAATGCTAATACTAATTAGCATGAGTATGTAGTCTGCTCAGCATGCATGCTGGTATTTATAGTCCCTGGATTCCATGAAGGCCATTTTGGCTCCACACAGATATGGATCAACAGGGGCCCAGCATGCATGTGGGACCTGCACTTCCTGCATTTCATGGTCGCTGTTATGGCACCCAATAGGTGAGCTTTAGCTTGGCGTGCGGCAGACGGGCTCAAATGATTTTGTACAAAATGTATTTTCTAAGCATCTCTAAGTTATTATCATAGCAGTTACAATGTAATATACTTTTGTACTCTACTTTTGGTTTGAAGAGTGCTGTTGCCCTATGTGTTTGTCAAATGTATAGGTTAATTATGTCCTCCCTTAGACGTGTCTTCTCCAGACTAAATAATTAATTTAATTCTTTTACTCTTTCTTCATAAGGGGCACGGAGGGTCTTGGTTATCAGTTTGGTCGCTCTCCTCTGTACTTTTTCAAGCTGCAGAGCATCCTTTTTATGGACTGGTGCCCAGAACTGAACTGCATATTCCAGATGATGCCGCACCAACACTTTGTAAAGTTACCACTTTACACTTTAATACTACCGTATTACATCCCTGCCTCGCTAGTCCATGCCTCCTTTAATGCATGACAATATCCTGGTAGCCTTAGAAGCAGCTGATTGGCATTGTATGCTGTTATTTAATGTACCATCTACAAGGACACCCAAATCCTTCTCTATACACTCACCTAAAGAATTATTAGGAACACCTGTTCTATTTCTCATTAATGCAATTATCTAGTCAACCAATCACATGGCAGTTGCTTCAATGCATTTAGGGGGGTGGTCCTGGTCAAGACAATCTCCTGAACTCCAAACTGAATGTCAGAATGGGAAAGAAAGGTGATTTAAGCAATTTTGAGCGTGGCATGGTTGTTGGTGCCAGACGGGCCGGTCTGAGTATTTCACAATCTGCTCAGTTACTGGGATTTTCACGCACAACCATTTCTAGGGTTTACAAAGAAATGGTGTGAAAAGGGAAAAACATCCAGTATGCGGCAGTCCTGTGGGCAAAAATGCCCTGTGGATGCTAGAGGTCAGAGGAGAATGGGCCGACTGACTCAAGCTGATAGAGCAACGTTGACTGAAATAACCACTCGTTACAACCGAGGTATGCAGCAAAGCATTTGTGAAGCCACAACACGCACAACCTTGAGGCGGATGGGCTACAACAGCAGAAGACCCCACCGGGTACCACTCATCTCCACTACAAATAGGAAAAAGAGGCTACAATTTGCACGAGCTCACCAAAATTGGACTGTTGAAGACTGGAAAAATGTTGCCTGGTCTGATTAGTCTCGATTTCTGTTGAGACATTCAAATGGTAGAGTCCGAATTTGGCGTAAACAGAATGAGAACATGTATCCATCCTCTGGCTACTTCCAGCAGGATAATGCACCATGTCACAAAGCTCGAATCATTTCAAATTGGTTTCTTGAACATGCCAATGAGTTCACTGTACTAAAATGGCCCCCACAGTCACCAGATCTCAACCCAATAGATCATCTTTGGGATGTGGTGGAATGGGAGCTTCGTGCCCTGGATGTGCATCCCTCAAATCTCCATCAACTGCAAGATGCTATCCTATCAATATGGGCCAACATTTCTAAAGAATGCTATCAGCACCTTGTTGAATCAATGCCACATAGAATTAAGGCAGTTCTGAAGGCAAAAGGGGTCCAACACCGTATTAGTATGGTGTTCCTAATAATTCTTTAGGTGAGTGTATATGGATTAATAAAATTTTTGAAATATTTCAGAGGCTTGGATCAAATGATGTAGGGATTTGCCATTTCCTCTGCTATCCCTTTTGTAATTTGATTTCTATACAAATGCTATATTTTCACTATTGTATTCACACTTTAGCATCAATTAAAACTTGAGACAGCCATACTAAGAATTTTTCCAGAAGTTGGTAATCGTTTACAGGGTGCTGAGATGTGTACCACAGATGGTTTTTATCTGCATCTGGGGTTCCTAAAATGTAATTTGAGCCTATAACTTGACTATAGTTGTAAATTGCAACTGCAAATACTTCACATGTAGTGTGTGTGCAGCAGAGGTTCACAGCAAACTTGGCTCCTGCTGTAAAAAAAAAAAAAAAAAAAAGTGCAATGGGTTTTTCACTTCTTTAATCCTTTGCATTGCAAAGCCTGAAAACCCCAATTAAGTTCAATGTAAATTGACATCTTGTGGATTAAAAACCTACAATTTAAGTCTGTTTACGCTGCAGTATTTTATAACAATGTGTAGATACAAGTTAACAAATCTTATCCACTTTGCTGGTTCTAGATGGGCTGACTCATGCTTTGTTTTAGAAACATGGACCTTGTGTCTGCTCCTCTGACCCAAACTGACTGCATGATAGTTATTTATGGTACAATAGAGCCCCGATCAGAGGGGAAGTGACCATATTATAATTTACTAGAATGCAGTCTGGGAAATGTGGCCAACAGATGGCACATGTCTACTGGACCAAGTGCGGTTGTGTGAATCGGCCCTAAATGCACAGAATTTCTACAATTCCATTGCAGAGAACCCACAGCCTTTAAGCCATGTGTGGCCATTTCCTTCTAGTTCTGATGTTAAGACTTGGATTTTAAATTTTATTTCAATTTTTTTTATTTATATTTTCTTTTTTTTTTTCTGTCAGACATGAAACAGCAGCATGTCATAGAAACTCTGATTGGCAAAAAACAGCAGCTGTCCTTGGCAACACAAGTTGTTAAAATGATTTTGAAGATTGATGACATACGCAGACCTGGTGAAACAGAGGAGTAAAAATGCTTCTGAATTAAGCGACTATAAGCAAATTCCACTTGGCAGTTTCCAAAAGTTATTTATTGTGTAACACTTTTTCACATACTGTGTGTCTACTTCTATATTAAAAAATACATTTGTCATCCTTGCTATGGTTTTGTTGTTTACTTGCTGCAACTACTATAATTGATGTATTTGATATTGGTGTCTCAATCTGTAGGTAATACATGTATAATAAGATTTTTTTGGTGACAATAATAACTAGTAAATAAATGAAATTTGCCATTGATCAGTTAAAAGTGTGTACCATTGTAATAACTTTATATAAAGATGGAGTTGGAGGTGCAAAAGTGACATATCTTATCAATCCTCTGCTACTGATTGATTGCTGCTCCAGTCCCTGCTCTTCTTGTTCTCAACATTCTGGAAACAGCTTGGACTGCCTGCTCAGCCAATCTCTGCCCACAGTGGTGACCCACCTGACTTAATTTTTATTTAAAATGATCACAACGGTGTCCGGTATTAGTATCGGGGGACTTTAATTGCGTCCTGGACCCCGAAATGGACAGAGTATCCAATGTTGTAAAAATATAAAGGGAATCAGTTAAAACACGTATCGCTCCAGGGGTTTTGTCAGGAAACGGGGCTAATAGATATTTGGCGGAAGCTATATGGCAATAGGCAGGTGTTTTCATGCTTTAGTAAGACCTATAATGCCATGTCTAGAATTGATATTTCATTGGCCAACAGTGATATGATCACCTTAATTTTGAAAATGAAATATGAGACCCATGGAATAGGGATCGACCGATTATCAGTTTGGCCGATATTATCGGCCGATATTCAGGATTTTGAACGTTATCGGTATCTGCATCTATTTTGCCGATATTCCGATAACGTATTGGGAACACAGAACGCGCTGCTCTCAGCGATCTCTGTGTTCCCTCCGCAGCACAGGGGAGAAGGACGCAGTGTCTCCCTCCCTCTGTGCTGCTGCTGTCGCTGCCGCCAATGAGAGGAGAGAAGATAAGAGGAGGGGAGCGCAGTGCGCCCCCCCAAGCCCCCCAGTATTAATCATTGGTGGCGCAGTGCGCCCCCCCATCCCAATCACAATAGTAAAAACATTGGTGGCGCAGTGCGCCCCCCCCCCCCCCCCCCCCCCCAGTATTAATCATTGGTGGCAGTGGCCACAGGATCCCCTCTCCCCTGCTCCTCCGATCGGAGCCCCAGCAGTGTAATCCTGGGGCTCTGATCGGTTACCATGGCAGCCAGGACGCTATTGAAGCCCTGGCTGCCATGTTCAGCTCCATGCTGCTGTGTGCACAAAGCACAGAGCAGCAGGGACAGTTTGAGATCCTATTCACCCTGATAGAGATCTATCAGGGTGAATAGGACAAGGGTTCTAGTCCCTAAGGGGGCTAAAAAGTAGTAAAAAAAAAAAAAACCACATATATTAAGTATAAATGAAAAAGATTATTGTTAATGTGTATTATTATTTTTTTTTAACATATTAATTTTCAGCAGATTTGTGTAGTAAATTTTTTTTTTTTCTCTCAAAAATTAAAATTCCCAGAATATCGGTATAAATTATCGGCTATCGGCCCTAAAAAATCAATATCTGTCGATCCCTACCATGGAATCTCGGACCACTCGCAGATCATGATAGCTATTAAGATAGGGGGACACATATGTGTTAGACCTTTTAGATTGAACTCCCACTGGTTATCTATCATAAAAGATCAAGACAGGATAAATAAGGAACGCGCCCAATTTTGGATGCAAAATATGGGATCAACACATATTCACTTTGTGTGGGATGCGATGAAAGCGAATCTTCGCGGCCTGTACTATAGTATAATTAAAGTAAAAAGGGCAGAGTTTCTTAAAGAGAGGTCTGGAGGAGAATTTAAAATATCTGAAAGCAACCCTTACAAAAAATAACGATGAGAGTACTCGGGCCCAGCTTAAAATAGCCAAAGATAAATATACAAATTACATGACACATAAGACACAGAACAGTTTTTTTCAAGGCTATGATCATTTTAGTGAGGCGGAAAAGCCAAGTAAACTACTAGTCTCCATAATATCCAACCAAAGAGGATGTAATAAAATTAGGCAGATCCAAACAAGTGATGGCCAGATTACGAACAAGGCAGAGGAAATTGAGGGGGAATTTCACACAGGCGCGCGCGCTCACAGGAACGGAAGGTAAGAGAGTTGATCTCCAGCCTGCCAGCGGCAATCGTTCGCTGGCAGGCTGGAGATGTGTTTTTTCCCATATCATCACCATGACGGCCACAAGGAGATTGACCCATGACCTCTGTGGGGGCAGGAAACAGAGAAGAGGTTAAATTGCCCCCTCCCACCACCACACCTCAGTGTTCCTGTCCCCACTGTGGCCAGGGTCAGAGAAGAGTCTCCCTGCGGACGGCAGGGAGATGAAGATAGGAAATAGTCTCCTTTTTTATTTTTCTTTGTCTCCAGGAGGGTCCGAGGACGGTCTCCTGGTTACCTGAAGCTCATCGGAGCTCCCCCAGTCCGCCGGCGGCCGCGTGCTTATGCTGGGCTGGGGGATATCGGGAGGTCTCGCTCCGGCTGGTCTGGAGCCTGCTCCCGGGCCGCAATCTCCTCCTCCCCTGTGGGTCGGGCTGGTGCGGCCGGCGTGTGCGCACGCCGACGTCAGTGACGTCACTTCCGGGTTCGGTCATGTGACGCAACCCGGAAGTAAAGCGCAGGAGGCTGAGCAGTTTGAAAAAAAGGCGGGACGGCCATGGGAACGCCGATCTGAGGTCTGTGAGTACTGCAATTGCTTTGCTTGGAATATGTCAGGTCCTGAGATACAAACTGTTATGGAGCTTGATGCCCCCTCTCTGCCTCCTGTAAGTATCCCTCTGGGGGTCCGCTTTTCTTATAGCACTGTATTTTTACTAGGCCTATTTCTGATGCCTCTATTCCATATCTATTTCAGGCTAAAGAGGCGCAAAAAAAGTTTAATAAACCTCCTCGCTGCATCTCTTGTGCTAAAAGACTGCCTGAAGGATATGGAAAGAAGCTGTGTAAAGCATGTATTTCTGATGTGGTCCAGCAGGAACAGTCGTCCCTTATGGAGAATATCAGATCTGTGGTTCAGGAAGAAATTAGGGCCGCTAGAGTTGCTCAGTCTGATCCCCAGGACGAGCCCTCTCGCAAGCGTCCGCGTTCTAGGATCATTACCTCTGGATCCGAGGATGCCGACGATAAAGCCTCCACTTCCATGCAGTGGGAGGATGATCTCTCTCTCTCTGAAGGAGAAATATACGAAAATAATAAGAAATTTTATTTTTCCTCTGAAGAGATGAGTGACTTATTAAAGGCAGTCAGAACAACAATGGGGATTGAGGAAACCCCTAGGTCCTTATCCATTCAGGACGAAATGTTCGGGGGACTCAAGGTGAAAAAATCCAGGGTCTTCCCCATAAACGAACACATTAGACAAATGATTCTGGAGGAATGGTCAGAACCAGAAAAACGTTTGGGGATTTCCAAAGAATTTAAAAATCGACTGTTGTTCGACCCCTCTCAGTCTAAGTTGTTCGACGAGACCCCTAAAATAGATGTGCAGGTGGCGAAGGTTAATAAAAAAAACTGCCCTGCCGTTTGAGGATGCCGCCCAATTGAAAGACGCTATGAAGCGGAAGGCAGATGCCCTTTTAAGGAAAGCTTGGGAGGCCTCCATGTTTAACATCAAGACCAACATCGCAGCAACGTCTGTCGCCAGGTCTATGTACTTATGGTTAGGAGAGCTTGAGAACCACCTAAGCAGTAAGACCTCCAGGGAAGAAATCTTGCAGTCCATCCCGCTACTTAAATCAGCTACGGGGTTCCTGGCAGATGCATCGGCTGAGTCTATTAGATTCTGCGCTAAGGAGGCAGGGCTTTCCAATGCAGCTCGTCGGGCTTTGTGGATGAAGTCTTGGTCGGGCGATAGTTTCTAAACAGAAGTTAATATCTATCCCCTTTTCAGGAGAATATGTATTCGGGCCGGTCCTAGACGAAATTCTTGAGAAAGCGGCCGACAAAAAGAAGGGATTCCCTGAGGAAAGGTCCTTTAGAAAGAACCAGTCCTTTCGGTCTTACGGTGGACAAAACAAGTCTGTTAGAGGGAAAGGCAAGTCAGGCTGCTGGTCTTATCCCAAAGGAGGGAGAGGCTTCCTTCTCAAGCCCCAATCCAAATTCAAGGACAAACAATGACGCCATTGTAGGGGGGAGACTGAAGGATTTCCTGGGTCCATGGTCTCTAACATCAAGAAATCCCTGGGCCTTGGATATCATTCGGCAAGGTTACAGGATCGAGTTCACCTCTCTCCCCCCTCCAAGATTTGTCGTCACAAAGATGCCTACCAGATTCTCCAACCTAAATATTTTTCAAGGAGTCCAGGACTTGGTGAAGAAGGGTGCAGTAATCCCAGTTCCTGCATCTCAAAGAGGTCAAGGGTACTATTCAACCCTATTCTTAGTAAGGAAAAAGGAAGGAGACTTCCGGACCATCATAAACTTGAAACATCTGAACAAGTTTATTCTTTACAGGAAGTTCAAGATGGAGTCTCTCAGATCCATAGTACCATTGATAAAGCTAGGGGCATTTATGTGCTCGGTCGACCTGAAGGACGCCTATCTGCACGTCCCCATTCACCCAGATCACCAGAGGTTTCTAAGATTTGCTATCCTAGATCCTTCCAATCGGATTCGTCATTTCCAATTTATAGCACTACCCTTCGGGATTTCAGCCGCTCCAAGGCTTTTCACCAAATTAGTGATAGAGATGATAGCCCCACTCAGACAGGAAGGGTTAAATATAGTGCCATATCTGGACGACTTTCTAATTATAGCAGACTCAAAAGAACTCCTGCTATCGGACTTGGAAATATTTCTGTCCCGCCTGTCTCCAACTAGGATGGATAGTGAACGAATCCAAGTCAATGTTGGTTCCATCCGAGAAGGTGAGGTTCCTGGGAGTTACTCTGGACTCCGTAACTCAGTCAACCTTCCTTCCACAGAGCAAGGTCCAGTCCCTGATAAACAAGGTGAGGCACTTCCAACGCCGGAAAGGATGTTCAGTGAGGGAAGCAATGAGCCTACTCGGCCTCCTAACCTCCTGTATACCTTCTGTCGAGTGGGCACAGGCTCACTGCCGAGTGATACAGAACTGGCTATTGTCCCACTGGAACAAGAAGGGCTCTCTGGACTCCAAACTTCCAATTCCAGGATCAGTAAAGAGCTCTCTCTCATGGTGGATGAAGGAGAAGAATCTTTTCCAGGGAGTCCCATGGATCAAATCGCCCTCAATTACCATCTTCACGGATGCCAGCCAATCCGGTTGGGGAGCGAAAATCGACAAAGCCTATTTCCAGGGGACGTGGAAGCCTCTGATATCTGCCCAATCCTCAAATTTCAGGGAGCTGTATGCGGTAAGAGAAGCTCTACTCTCCGCCAGACAGTTGATAAGAAATCAGCATGTGAAAGTCCTATCGGACAATGTGACCGTGGTCTCCTACTTGAAACACCAGGGAGGTACTCGATCAAGGAAACTCCAGAGTATCTCAGAGGAAATTTTCTTCTTTGCAGAGAAAGAACTAAAATCCATCTCAGCAATGCACCTGAAGGGGTCCCAGAATCTAGAAGCGGACTTTTTGAGCAGACAAGTGGTAGATCATACAGAGTGGGCACTGAATCCAGAGGTCTTCAATATGCTAACCCAGAGATGGGGGCTTCCTATAATAGACCTGTTCGCATCAAGGAGAAATACGAAAGTTCAAACATTCTGCTCCCTAAATGCAGGAGATCATCCCTGGAAGATAGATGCCTTCTCCCTAAAATGGTGCTGGGATCTAGGGTACGCATTCCCTCCGTTGCCTCTCATCCCAAGGGTCATTCAGAAGATTCAGGAGGGGAGAACCACAGTAATATTGATCGCCCCGTTCTGGCCGAAGAGAAGTTGGTTCGCTCCTCTATTGAAACTAGCAATAGACGAACCAGTGAGACTCCCACTCAGAGGGGACATCCTATACCAGGGTCCTTTGCTGCATCCTCATCCGGAGTTTCTGAAGCTCACGGCTTGGATCCTGAGGTCTCCTGGTCTAGTATTCACACATTTGTGAAACATTACCGTTTGGATTTATCTGGAACCTCTGGCCTCTCCTTTGGTCGGAAGGTTCTCCAAGCGGTTGCCCCCACCCTTAAAAAATAATTTTATAACTCTCCTTGTGGCCGTCATGGTGATGATATGGGAAAACCGGAATTAGACTTACCGGTAATTCAGTTTCCATGAAATCACCATGACGGCCCATATATTCCCTCCCTTTCTTTTAAGTTCTTTTCACCGGTATTTTCTGGTATGATGTAATACTGGGAAATACTAAGACACTTCTGGCACTTGATATCTTTGGAACACTGAGGTGTGGTGGTGGGAGGGGGCAATTTAACCTCTTCTCTGTTTCCTGCCCCCACAGAGGTCATGGGTCAATCTCCTTGTGGCCGTCATGGTGATTTCATGGAAACTGAATTACCGGTAAGTCTAATTCCGGTTTTTTAACCCCTAACAGGTATATTAGACGCTGTTTTGATAACAGCGTCTAATATACCTGCTACCTGGTCCTCTGGTGGTCCCCTTTGTTTGGATCGACCACCAGAGGACACAGGTAGCTCAGTAAAGTAGCACCAAGCACCACTACACTACACTACACCCCCCCCGTCACTTATTAGCCCCTGATCACCCCATATAGACTTTCTGATCACACCCCTGTCATTGATCAACCCCCTGTAAAGCTCCATTCAGATGTCCGCATGATTTTTACGGATCCACTGATAGATGGATCGGATCCGCAAAACGCATACGGACGTCTGAATGAAGCCTTACAGGGGCTTGATCAATGACTGTGGTTATCACCCCATATAGACTCCCTGATCACCCCCCTGTCATTGATTACACCCCTGTCATTGATCAACCCTCTGTAAGGCTCCATTCAGACATTTTTTTGGCCCAAGTTAGCGGAATTATTTTTTTTTTTCTTACTAAGTCTCATATTCCACTAACTTGTGTCAAAAAATAAAATCTCACATGAACTCACCATACCCCTCACGGAATCCAAATGCGTAAAATTTTTTAGACATTTATATTCCAGACTTCTTCTCACGCTTTAGGGCCCCTAGAATGCCAGGGCAGTATAAATACCCCACATGTGACTCCATTTCGGAAAGAAGACCCCCCCCCAGGTATTCCGTGAGGGGCATATTGAGTCCATGAAAGATTGAAATTTTTGTCCCAAGTTAGCAGAACGGGAGACTTTGTGAGAAAAAAATATAAATTTCCGCTAACTTGTGCCAAAAAAAAAAAATTTCTATGAACTCGCCATGCCCCTCATTGAATACCTTGGGGTGTCTTCTTTCCAAAATGGGGTCACATGTGGGGTATATATACTGCCCTGGCATTCTAGGGGCCCCAAAGCGTGAGAAGAAGTCTGGTATCCAAATGTCTAAAAATGCCCTCCTAAAAGGAATTTGGGCACCTTTGCGCATCTAGGCTGCAAAAAAGTGTCACACATCTGGTATCGCCGTATTCAGGAGAAATTGGGGAATGTGTTTTGGGGTGTCATTTTACATATACCCATGCTGGGTGAGATAAATATCTTGGTCAAATGCCAACTTTGTATAAAAAAAAATGGGAAAAGTTGTCTTTTGCCAAGATATTTCTCTCACCCAGCATGGGTATATGTAAAATGACACCCCAAAACACATTCCCCAACTTCTCCTGAGTACGGAGATACCAGATGTGTGACACTTTTTTGCAGCCTAGGTGGGCAAAGGGGCCCATATTCCAAAGAGCACCTTTCGGATTTCACAGGTCATTTTTTACAGAATTTGATTTCAAACTCCTTACCACACATTTGGGCCCCTAGAATGTCAGGGCAGTATAACTACCCCACAAGTGACCCCATTTTGGAAAGAAGACACCCCAAGGTATTTCGTGATGGGCATAGTGAGTTCATAGAACTTTTTATTTTTTGTCACAAGTTAGTGGAATATAAGACTTTGTATGAAAAAAAAAAATCATCTTTTTCCTCTAACTTGTGACAAAAAATAAAGTTCTATGAACTCACTATGCCCATCAGCGAATACCTTAGGGTGTGTACTTTCCGAAATGGGGTCATTTGTGGGGTGTTTGTACTGTCTGGGCATTGTAGAACCTCAGGAAACATGACAGGTGCTCAGAAAGTCAGAGCTGCTTCAAAAAGCGGAAATTCACATTTTTGTACCATAGTTTGTAAACGCTATAACTTTTACCCAAACCATTTTTTTTTACCCAAACATTTTTTTTTTATCAAAGACATGTAGAACAATAAATTTAGAGCAAAATTTATATATGGATGTCGTTTTTTTTGCAAAATTTTACAACTGAAAGTGAAAATGTCATTTTTTTTGCAAAAAAAATCGTTAAATTTCGATTAATAACAAAAAAAGTAAAAATGTCAGCAGCAATGAAATACCACCAAATGAAAGCTCTATTAGTGAGAAGAAAAGGAGGTAAAATTCATTTGGGTGGTAAGTTGCATGACCGAGCAATAAACTGTGAAAGTAGTGTAGGTCAGAAGTGTAAAAAGTGGCCTGGTCATTCAGGGTGTTTAAGCACTGGGGGCTGAGGTGGTTAATACCTCTCGTTCTGAGACAAATGATAAAGTGGCATTTATAGAAGATTATTTTCAGAAATCCAATATTCCAGCATGTGCAGAGCAGGACTCTGTATCCCTGAACTCCCCAATCCTTTTGAGCGAGCTGCAGGAGGTTGTATCTGGGATTCGGGGATCTCCATCGCCCGGGTTGGATGGCCTCCCGTTTGGCATATCCAAGTGCCATGGGGAGGTCCTCCTGCCAGGGTTATTGCAGGTATTAAATGAATCCCGCTCTGAGAGGAAATTGCCTACATCATTAATGGAGGCAATCATCACATTTAATTTTGAAGAGAGAGAAAGATGGAAACAAAGTGGAGTCATACCGACTCATATCATTACTCAACTCAGACTACAAGATAGTCGCCAAAGTCCTTGCAAATCGATTAAAAAAAAGTAATAATGGGGTTAGTACATGTAGATCAGACGGGGTTCATCCCTGGGCGACAGATTCAGACGAATATACGCAGAACCTTTTTGAATATACAGATAGGAGGGGGGGGGTGACCGCTCCATCCTGTCCTTGGACGCCGCTAAGGCCTTCGACAGGGTGGAGTGGTCGTTCCTATGGCAGTCTATGCAGAGGATGAATCTGGGGAAGAGTTTCATTGATTGGGTCCGAATGATGTACTGTGGTCCAACGGTGAGAGTCAACATCAATAGGGTGATTTTCCCCAGCTATTCTCCTGCAGCGCGGTACCAGACAGGGCTGCCTGCTTTCTCCATTACTTTTTGCAATCTTAATTGAACCCCTCGCTTGCAGAATTAGAGCGGATGATGAAATTGTGGGATTTGGAGGAAATGGGGTAAGGGACGAGATCAGTTTATATGCGGATGATATATTGCTGTATTTACATGATGGTTGGAGAAGTGTCCCTCGTGTTATGCAGACAATTGATGAGTTTGGTCTGGTTGCAGGCTAGGAGATAAACTGTTATGTCAATGAGCACACACTTAATCCAGCTCACCTCCCTGGTCGGAAAATGCAGTCCCGGTTCCAGGAGCCTTCGGGTGTGACCCCGCCGCAATCAGCACAATATTGAAAGAAATGGCTCTGGATTCTCATAGAGGTCCTCTAAAAACTTCTTCTTTATTCAGACATAATAGTTAACAGCAGACACATCCACCTGGTACACAAAAGCTGTTGACGCGTTTCGGAACTGTGTCCTTAGTCGACTAAGGACTCGGTTCCGAAACGCGTCAACAGCTTTTGTGTACCGGGTGGATGTGTCTGCTGTTAACTATTATGTCTGAATAAAGAAGAAGTTTTTAGAGAACCTCTATGAGAATCCGGAGCCATTTCTTTCAATATTAGGAGATAAACTGGTCTAAATCTGCTCTCCTTCCTCTGAATCGATCTCTCCCACAAAGCAACATTAAAGTAAAGGTGATATCGCCATTGGACCACATTGAGTACTTGGGGATAAGAATCGGCGGGTCGTTATGTGATTAGAACAGATTAAACATTACTCCCACGATAAATAAAATAAAGGAGAAGGTTAGGGTTTGGCAGAAACTCCCCCTCTCACAGGTTAATAGAATCGCATTGGTTAAAATGATTCTGCTGCCACTGATATTGTATGTGATTGGTCCCTGCCCCATCAGGATTGAAGACAATTTCTTCAACTTGATGGAGAGACTGATCAACGATCTGATTTGGGGCAGGAAAAGGGTCCGTATCAAACAGATATCTGTGGCTAGCTGAAATCGATGGTGGCCTCGCATATTTTCAGGGATACTATTTGTGCTCACAATTGCAATGGTGTATCAATGACGGGGATAGCTCTCTGTTATCGTACCTCATTGAACAACATAAGTGCCCCATACAGAATATATTTAGCACATTGGATGCCGGCTGTTTTGGTGGCAGGGAAAACACCTGCCCCATAAGCATAATGCTGCAGAAAGTATGGAATAAGATAAAGTCCATTTTGAAGGTTACATACAGTCAGGGCCATAAATATTGGGACATCAACACAATTCTAACATTTTTGGCTCTATACACCACCACAATTGATTTGAAATGAAACTAACAAGATGTGCTTTAACTGCCGACTGTCATCTTTAATTTGAGGGTATTTACATCCAAATCAGGTGAACGGTGTTGGAATTACAACTGTTTGCATATGTGCCTCCCACTTGTTAAGGGCCAGAAGTAATGGGACAAAATAATCCTAAATCAAACTTTCACTTTTTAATACTTGCTTGCAAATACTTTGCAGTCAATTACAGCCTGAAGTCTGCAACGCATAGACATCAGCAGACGCTGGGTTTCATCCCTGGTGATGCTCTGCCAGGCCTCTACTGCAACTGTCATCAGTTCCTGCTTGTTCTTGGGGCATTTTCCCTTCAGTTTTGTCTTCAGCAAGTGAAATGCATGCTCAATCAGGTTCAGGTCAGGTGATTGACTTGGCCATTGCATAACATTCCACTTCTTTCCCTTAAACTCTTTGGTTGCTTTTGCAGTATGCTTTGGGTCATTGTCCATCTGCACTGTAAAGCGCCGTCCAAAGAGTTCTGAAGCATTTGGCTGAATATGAGCAGATAATATTGCCCGAAACACTTCAGAATTCATCCTGCTGCTTTTGTCAGCAGTCACATCATCAATAAATACAAGAGAACCAGTTCCATTGGCAGCCATACATGCCCACGCCATGACACTACCACCACCATGCTTCACTGATTAGGTGGTATGCTTAGGATCATGAAAAGTTCCTTTCCTTCTCCATACTCTTCTCTTCCCATCATTCTGGTACAAGTTGATCTTGGTCTCATCTGTCCATAGGATTTTGTTCCAGAACTGTAAAGGCTTTTTTAGATGTCGTTTGGCAAACTCTAATCTGGCCTTCCTGTTTTTGAGGATCACAAATGGTTTACATCTTGTGGTGAACCCTCTGTATTCACTCTGGTGAAGTCTTCTCTTGATTGTTGACTTTAACACACATACACCTACCTCGTGGAGAGTGTTCTTGATCTGGCCAACTGTTGTGAAGGGTGTTTTCTTCACCAGGGAAAGAATTCTTCGGTCATCCACGACAGTTTTCCGTGGTCTTCCGGGTCTTTTGGTGTTGCTGAGCTCATCAGTGCGTTCCTTCTTTTTAAGAATGTTCCAAACAGTTGTTTTGGCCACCCCTAAGGTTTTTGCTATCTCTGATGGGTTTGTTTTGTTTTTTCAGTCTAATGATGGCTTGCTTCACTGATAGTGACAGCTCTTTGGATCTCATCTTGAGAGTTGACAGCAACAGATTCCAAATGCAAATAGCACACTTGAAATGAACTCTGGACCTTTTATCTGCTCATTGTAATTGGGATAATGAGGGAATAACTCACACCTGGCCATGGAACAGCTGAGTAGCCAATTGTCCCATTACTTTTGGTTCCATAACAAGTGGGAGGCACATATGCAAACTGTTGTAATTCCTACACCGTTCAACTGATTTGGATGTAAATACCCTCAAATTAAAGATGACAGTCTGCAGTTAAAGCACATCTTGTTTGTTTCATTTCAAATCCATTGTGGTGGTGTATAGAGCCAAAAATGTTAGAATTGTGTCGATGTCCCAATATTTATGTACCTGACTGTATGCCTTATTTTTTACCCCGCTCTGGGATAATATCTTTTTAAATGAGTTTCTGGCCCTAAATGAAAATAATTACTGGAGTCTGAGAGGGATCACGATGGTGTCACACATTTGCACATTAGGTAAACTAAAACCCATATCGGAAATGTTTCACGAGGCACCAATTACGGTTTTAAATAGTTATAGATATGCTCAACTTATGCACGCATTTGCACACGCGGAACAAAATTTCTCAAAAAACATCCACGCACTTACTTTTAGTTTTTTGTTACACGTCATATGGTAAAAAAATGAAGGTCTCACAAATATATGCTAGATTACAAAAGTATTTAGTTACGGTTAGGGATGAGCGAACCCGAACTGTATAGTTCGGGTTCGTACCGAATTTTGGGGTGTCCGTGACACGGACCCGAACCCGAACATATTCGTAAAAGTTCGGGTTCGGTGTTCGGCGCTTTCTTGGCGCTTTTTGAAAGGCTGCAAAGCAGCCAATCAACAAGCGTCATACTACTTGGCCCAAGAGGCCATCACAGCCATGCCTACTATTGGCATGGCTGTGATTGGCCAGTGCACCATGTGACCCAGCCTCTATTTAAGCTGGAGTCACGTAGCGCCGCACGTCACTCTGCTATGATCAGTATAGGGAGAGGTTGCAGCTGCGACGTTAGGGCGAGATTAGGCAGATTAACTCCTCCAAAAGACTTCATTCTGTGATCGATCTGCAGCTGTGGATCATTGAAGTGCTATTATTGACTTGCTCACTTTTTTAAGGCTGCCCAGAGCGTTTTTAGATCACTTTTTTTCTGGGGTGATTGGCGGCCATTTTGTGACTTGTGGTGCGCCAGCACGAGCTATCACCAAGTGTATTTAACCATCGATAGTGTGGTTATTTTGTGCTATATCCTACATTAGCTGCAGGCTGAGCCTGTGTCACCGAAGTGCATTTAACCATCAACAGTCTGGTTATTTTTTGGCCATATACTACATCAGCTGCAGGCTGAGCCTGTGTCACCCAAGTGCATTTAACCATCAACAGTGTGGTTATTTTTTGGCCATATATTACATCAGGGGCAAGTTGAGCCTGTCACCCAGCGCCTAAAAAAAATAGACCTGACATTTCTATTCAACCAAATCTGCACAGTTTTAGCTGGTCAAGTTATTTGTAGTGACCGTAAAAGCAGACTTTTTGTTCTGGGTTGAAAAAGCATTCCCAAATTTGCCATTCTCAAAATTGTGGTGAACGGGAACAATGAGGAAAACATCTAATAAGGGACGCGGGCGTGGACATGGTCGTGGTGGTGTTAGTGGACCCTATGGTGCTGGGAGAGGATGTGGCCGTTCTGCCACAGCCACACGTCCTAGTGAATCAACTACCTCAGGTCCCAGTAGCCAGCAGAATTTACAGCGATATTTGGTGGGGGCCCAATGCCGTTCTAAGGATGGTAAGGCCTGAGCAGGTACAGGCATTAGTCAATTGGGTGGCCGACAGTGGATCCAGCACGTTCACATTATCTCCCACCCAGTCTTCTGCAGAAAGTGCACAGATGGCGCATGAAAACCAAGCCCATCGGTCTGTCACATCACCCCAATGCATATCAGGGAAACTGTCTGAGCCTCAAGTTATGCAGCAGTCTCTTATGCTGTTTGAAGACTCTGCTGCCAGGGTTTCCCAAGGGCATCCACCTAGCCCTTCCCCAGGGGTGGAAGAGATAGAATGCACTAACGCACAACCACTTATTTTTCCTGATGATGAGGACATGGGAATACCACCTCAGCACGTCTCTGATGATGACGAAACACAGGTGCCAACTGCTGCGTCTTTCTGCAGTGTGCAGACTGAACAGGAGGTCAGGGATCAAGACTGGGTGGAAGACGATGCAGGGGACGATGAGGTCCTAGACCCCACATGGAATGAAGGTCGTGCCACTGACTTTCACAGTTCGGAGGAAGAGGCAGTGGTGAGACTGAGCCAACAGCGTAGCAAAAGAGGGAGCAGTGGGCAAAATCAGAACACCCGCCGCCAAGAGACTCCGCCTGCTACTGACCGCCGCCATCTGGGACCGAGCACCCCAAAGGCAGCTTCAAGGAGTTCCCTGGCATGGCACTTCTTCAAACAATGTGCTGACGACAAGACCCGAGTGGTTTGCACGCTGTGCCATCAGAGCCTGAAGCGAGGCATTAACGTTCTGAACCTTAGCACAACCTGCATGACCAGGCACCTGCATGCAAAGCATGAACTGCAGTGGAGTAAACACCTTAAAAACAAGGAAGTCACTCAGGCTCCCCCTGCTACCTCTTCTGCTGCCGCCGCCTCGGCCTCTTCCTCCGCCTCTGGAGGAACGTTGGCACCTGCCGCCCAGCAAACATGGGATGTACCACCAACACCACCACCTGCGTCACCAAGCATCTCAACCATGTCACACGGCAGCGTTCAGCTCTCCATCTCACAAACATTTGAGAGAAAGCGTAAATTCTCACCTAACTAACTACTGGCCTATGAAATGCTGTCACTTAGGCTGGTGGACACACACAGCTTCAAACAGCTCATGTCACTTGCTGTCCCACAGTATGTTGTTCCCAGCCGCCACTACTTCTCCAAGAGAGCCGTGCCTTCCCTGCACAAACAAGTGTCCGATAAAATCAAGTGTGCACTGCGCAACGCCATCTGTGGCAAGGTCCACCTAACCACAGATACGTGGACCAGTAAGCACGGCCAGGGACGCTATATCTCCCTAACTGCACACTGGGTAAATGTAGTGGCGGCTGGGCCCCAGGCGGAGAGCTATTTGGCGCACGTCCTTCCACCGCCAAGGATCGCAGGGCAACATTCTTTGCCTCCTGTCTCCTCCTCCTCAGCTTCCTCCTCCTCTTCTTCCACCTGCTCATCCAGTCAGCCACACACCTTCACCACCAACTTCAGCACAGCACGGGGTAAACGTCAGCAGGCCATTCTGAAACTCATATGTTTGGGGGACAGGCCCCACACCGCACAGGAGTTGTGGCGGGGTATAGAACAACAGACCGACGAGTGGTTGCTGCCGGTGAGCCTCAAGCCCGGCCTGGTGGTGTGCGATAATGGGCGAAATCTCGTTGCAGCTCTGGGACTAGCCGGTTTGACGCACATCCCTTGCCTGGCGAATGTGCTGAATTTGGTGGTGCAGAAGTTCATTCGCAACTACCCCAACATGTCAGAGCTGCTGCATAAAGTGCGGGCCGTCTGTTCGCGCTTCCGGCGTTCACACCCTGCCGCTGCTCGCCTGTCTGCGCTACAGCGTAACTTCGGCCTTCCCGCTCACCGCCTCATATGCGACGTGCCCACCAGGTGGAACTCCACCTTGCATATGCTGGACAGACTGTGCGAGCAGCAGCAGGCCATAGTGGAGTTTCAGCTGCAGCACGCACGGGTCAGTCGCACTGCGGATCAGACCCACTTCACCACCAATGACTGGGCCTCCATGCGAGATCTGTGTGCCCTGTTGCGCTGTTTCGAGTACTCCACCAACATGGCCAGTGGCGATGACGCCGTTATCAGCGTTACAATACCACTTCTATGTCTCCTTGAGAAAACACTTAGTGCGATGATGGAAGAGGAGGTGGCCCAGGAGGAAGAGGGGTCATTTTTAGCACTTTCAGGCCAGTCTCTTCGAAGTGACTCAGAGGGAGGTTTTTTGCAACACCAGAGGCCAGGTACAAATGTGGCCAGACAGGGCCCACTACTGGATGACGTGGAGGAGGATGAGGATGAAGCATGTTTACAGCGGGGTGGCACCCAAAGCAGCTCGGGCCCATCACTGGTGCGTGGCTGGGGGGAAACACAGGACGATGACGATACGCCTCCCACAGAGGACAGCTTGTCCTTACCTCTGGGCAGCCTGGCACACATGAGCGACTACATGCTGCAGTGCCTGCGCAACGACAGCAGAGTTGCCCACATTTTAACGTGTGCGGACTACTGGGTTGCCACCCTGCTGGATCCCCGGTACAAAGACAATGTGCCCACCTTACTTCCTACACTGGAGCGTGATAGGAAGATGCGCGAGTACAGGCGCACGTTGGTAGACGCGCTACTGAGAGCATTCCCAAATGTCACAGGGGAACCAGTGGAAGCCCAAGGCGAAGGCAGAGGAGGAGCAAGAGGTCGCCAACGCAGCTGTGTCACGCCCAGCTCCTCTGAGGGCAGGGTTAGCATGGCAGAGATGTGGAAAAGTTTTGTCAACACGCCACAGCTAAGTGCACCACCACCTGATACGGAACGTGTTAGCAGGAGGCAACATTTCACTAACATGGTGGAACAGTACCTGTGCACACCCCTCCACGTACTGACTGATGGTTCGGCCCCATTCAACTTCTGGGTCTCCAAATTGTCCACGTGGCCAGAGCTAGCCTTTTATGCCTTGGAGGTGCTGGCCTGCCCGGCGGCCAGCGTTTTTTCTGAACGTGTATTCAGCACGGCAGGGGGCGTCATTACAGACAAACGCAGCCGCCTGTCTACAGCCAATGTGGACAAGCTGACGTTCATAAAAATGAACCAGGCATGGATCCCACAGGACCTGTCCATCCCTTGTGCAGATTAGATATTAACTACCTCCCCTTAACAATATATTATTCTACTCCAGGGCACTTCCTCATTCAATACTATTTTTAATTTCATTTTACCATTATATTGCGGGGCAACCCAAAGTTGAATGAACCTCTCCTCTGTCTGGGTGCCGGGGCCTAAATGTGTGACAGTGGCCTGTTCCAGTGGTGGCTGACGTGAAGCCTGATTCTCTGCTATGACATGAAGACAGATTCTGCGCTGACATAAGGCCAGATTCTCTGTTACGGGACCGCTCTCCTCTGTCTGGGTGCCGGGGCCTAAATGTGTGACAGTGGCCTGTTCCAGTGGTGGGTGACGTGAAGCCTGATTCTCTGCTATGACATGAATACAGATTCTGCGCTGACATAAGGCCAGATTCTCTGTTACGGGACCGCTCTCCTCTGTCTGGGTGTCGGGGCCTAAATGTGTGACAGTGGCCTGTTCCAGTGGTGGGTGACGTGAAGCCTGATTCTCTGCTATGACATGAAGACTGATTCTGCGCTGACATGAAGCCAGATTCTCTGCTATGGCATTAAGAGACTGATTCTCTGCTGACATGAAGCCAGATTCTTTGCTATGGCATGAAGAGACTGATTCTCTGCTGACGTGAAGCCAGATTCTCTGCTATGGGACCTCTGTCCAATTGATATTGGTTCATTTTTTTATTTTTTATTTTAATTTTAATTCATTTCCCTATCCACATTTGTTTGCAGGGGATTTACCTACATGTTGCTGCCTTTTGCAGCCCTCTAGCTCTTTCCTGGGCTGTTTTACAGCCTTTTTAGTGCCCAAAAGTTCGGGTCCCCATTGACTTCAATTCGGGTTCGGGACGAAGTTCGGTTCGGGTTCGGATCCCGAACCCGAACATTTACGGGATGTTCGGCCGAACTTCTCGAACCCGAACATCCAGGTGTTCGCTCAACTCTAGTTACGGTCACTAAATTTAAAAGCGTTGGAAAATGGTAAGCGGATTTAGGGATATGCAACTCATTTCAGTGGCGTGAAGTATATCAAAATATTAAAAAGGCCTCCCTCTCTAGTCAACATCGGCTGATACAGTTTAAAATTGTACATCGGCTATATTTTACTCCGGAACTTCTCTCTAAAATGTACAAGAATAAAGAGAGAGAATTTTGCTGTCTGAAATGTCTTTATCCGGAGGCTGGATATATTCATATGTTATGGAGTTATCCGGCTATCAACAACTTCTGGCAAAGTATATTTCAGGCAATAAGGTCAAGAGCCACTACAAAATTTTTACCCAAGATGAAACTTGCCATATTTGGCATATTTACCCCAGAGAGCGCTAACAAGCTTTCAAAAGGTGAACATCTTTGGTGGTTGAAGGGGCTTTTATTGGCCAAGGTTTTAATCCTCAGGAATTGGGCGTCGGACAAGGCCCCAGCCCTGCTAGAATGGGAGAGATACATGTGCAGAACAAAGGAATTTGAGCGTATCAAACTTAAAGGGGGAAAACGACGGATTCTATGGGAGGGGACCTGGCTGGAGTGGGATTGATAAGGGTGGGTCGGAATGAATTGATGAATTGCCCCCGTACATATGGTAGGAAAGGTATGAACTGTATGACTGCATACGAATTGAGGGAGTATTCCAGAAAGTTGGTGGGAGTCGCCTACTGCCCTTGTGACAACCGCGGCAGGCATCGTGTGTGGGGGGGGGGGTGATATGGGAGGGGGGATACCAGCATTATTATTCCTTTTTCTGTCTTGTTTTTTTTTGGTCTACCATGTTATTTGACATTTTAATGTTGTAGTTTTATGTATCTCTCTGCGGTGGTAGAATCCGCAAGTTTATTAATCCTTCTGAGAAAACAATAAAGAAATATTTAAAAAAAATAAAATGATCACAACGGAATGCACCTTCAAAGGCTAAAGACACCTTCAGGCCAATTTATTGTGACTGCACTTTACTCATTTTGGGCTACAAATAATTTTTAATCAGTCTCTATTGAAAATGTTTAGCCGTTTCTGAGATACAAGGGTTAGGTATCAGTCTACAAGCTGTCGCTTTGTTTCGATTCCCGTCATGAGGGTTTATGTGTAGCTCTTTTCTCTGATCTCTTAAAACAATATAGATCAATTCTTAAGAATTTAATAAGACTATTGCTTCACCCCTTCCTGACATATGACGTAGTAGTACGTTACATGTCGGGTCTTTAAAGATGTTGCCTGCTCTGGAACGGAGTGGGTGCCATAGCAACTAGGTGCCTGCTGTTTCATACAGCAGGCACCCACAGCTAATGTCCGCGACTAGCGGTATTGACCTCTCAGATGCCGTGGTCAAACCTGAATGAAATACCGGAAGTGCGCACTTCCAGGTTTGTTCTGGCTTCCCCATGTGGTAATCGGCGGAGCCGGAGCGTGTAGGCGGCAGCCCCTGTCATTCAGAATGACAAGAGGCTGCTGCACAGTAGTTTCTATGGAGACCCTGCCTATGGCAGGGCTCTATAGACACACAGTAAGATCTTAGTAGCCTCCAATGCTAATGCATTGGAGTCTATGAGAGAAGCAATCCAACGATGGCTTGTTAGTTGTAAAAAAAAATATATATATAATTTTAATAAAATATATATTTTTTTTAAATATAAAATTTCTAATCACCCCCCCCCCTTCTCCAAACTGAAAACATAAAATGAATAGATACCATGGGTATCACCGCAGTTGAAACGATAAACAAGTGTCAAAATTAGTGTTGAGAGGATCGAAGTGGAATTTGATCTGAATTTATGGAAAAATTTGATTTGCCACTATAATAGAAATATTTGTAGTATAAATTCGCTTTCATCAGACTTTGTGTAAGGAAAGGTAAATATCTTCATCAAGACTCAAAGGTGTTTTCATGTTGAGTTCTCCTGAGCACTGGCCCCTTTTCTGCCCAGTCTGTTTCACTTTTATTTCTTAGTCACAGAAGGGTGTAACCAATAGAAAGTGGCCAGCCCATCACCTGACCCCTCCTTCATGTAACAAGGATACAGGAAGTGATGACATAGGAAGATGATAAACCACCATCATTTAAAATAACATAGCCAGCTAACAAACACATGTATACAATAATCTCCCATTACCACTGGAGTGAACTTTATTCAGCCTTGCTCAGTGATCAATGCCAAATAAAGTTACTATGATCCTCATGCATGTTTATTTACAGGACAACATCATTATCTCCAGCGGCTGATCAGGCGCACTAGAGACAACAAACGCATGTTTTCATATAATGTTCTCTTAACAAATGCATCCACGCCAATAAATCCGCGTCTTGCGCAGGGTCTCTAGCCGGCGTCCATACATTCGCCAAGAAAACACTGCTCCGCAAAAACACCTCAATCTTCCCTGGCCCACAGCAAAGTGCATACCTTATTGGACCATTCGCCGACGGAGATCTCTGCGCCCGGCAGCTGTGTCTCCAAAAAAACACAGGAAGATATCCACTCCAATGGTTTACCCTGACACTGAGAGACCTGATGACAATACACAATATATTAAAAACACATCCTAATAAAATTTCCACAACACCACAAATCCGAATTTTCTCGTGCTTTGTGGTAACAAATTTCTAAAATGGCTGTTGCACATGTTACAAAGTAAGGCTACTTTCACACTAGTGTTTTTGCTGGATCTGGCAGAGTTCAGCAGAAATGCTTCCGTTACTGATAATACAACCATCTGCATTCGTTATGAATGGATCAGGTTCTATCATCTGTAACATAGCCAAGACGGATCCGTCATGAACTCCATTGAAAGTCAATGGGGGACGGATCAGTTTTCTATTGTGTCTGAGAAAACTGATCCGTCCCCATTGACTTGCATTGTGGGTCATGACTGATTCGTTTTGCTATGCATCCCAGGACGGAAAGCAAACCACAGCATGCTGCAGTTTGCTCTCCAAAATGCATTTTGGAGCATTCCGCTCTGTTCAGTTACGTTTTGTCCCCATTGACAATGAATGGGGACTAAATGGAAGCGTTTTTTTTTTCCGGTATTGAGACCTTATGGTGGATCTCCATACTGGAAATTATAAACGCTAGTGTGAAAGTAGCCTTAAAGTAATCATCCATAATGCCTTGCAGCCAACCCCTGTGATGTCACAGCCCTATAAAACCCTCATCCTGCCCGGTCTCCGCCATTTTACCGTGAACTTGGTGCAAGGAGAGATGTGACAGGCTCTAGGAACCGTGATTTAAAAAATCTGTTTAATTGTAAAATATTGGATAGGAAGAGTTCAGGGACCGTGTAGGTTGATCATAGGTAGACTGTATACACACTATAGGGAGAGTGCAGGGACTAATTGAACAATGTCCCCCTTGGTTAATAGATACGCAATTCTATTACACCTTGATGCACTAATTGGGTCGAAAAAGCTGTCTAATACAACTGCTATTGTGTCCACATTGTTTTATACATAATTCTATAACGCCTTGATTCTCTAATTGGGGTTATAAAGTAGTCTAATACTACTGCTCTAGGGGTGTCCATATTGTGTTATAGATATCTATAATGCCTTTATTCTGCAATTGGTCTCAAAAAGCAAAAAAACTTTTTTTTTTTCCCCCATTAGGCCTTGATTCTGTATTTAGGGCAAAAAAAGCAGTCTAATACTACTGCTATTGGGGTGTCTACATTGTTTATACATAAGTAATTCTAGAAAGCCTTGATTCTGTAATTGGGGTAAAATAGCACTCTAGTTTTAGTTTTGTTTTACACCTTGTTTTATAGATTAAGTAATTCCATTAGCTCTTGATTCTGTAATTGGAATGAAAAAACTGTCTAATACTACTACGATTTTACACTTACCGTTATTACAGTATGTCCGCCAGGGCCTTTCAAGGGAATGGGCAGTGGCAAAAATGATTCTGGAGCTAGTAGAAGTAGCACCAGAAGGAGGGGGTGTCAGCAGCGGGAACAGGTGTTGCAAGCGGTCAGGGACACAGCCATGAGACGTGAGGTTGACATCAGTGACGTGCAGACACTAGTGGATGATGATGTAGCTGATCCCACTTGGGAGCCAGGTGAAGAGGGGGGCTTCGTCATCAGGAGGTGAGAGTGGCAGCTTACACGTGAGGCAGCAGTGTGAGATCTGGAGCCAAACATGCCCAGGGTAGACTGTCTGCTACGCAGGAGCCTACCTGTCTGGAAACAACTAGTAGTGCATGGGTTTGTAGAGGCAGCAGCAGGAGTTCAGCACGCAGTGGTGGGGGGATAAAATGCCATACTCGCCAGTGTGGGAATTTTTCATCAAGTCGCTGGAGGACGTCAGCGTGGCCTTGTGTAGAATCTGTGGGCAGAAGGTGAAGCGTGGTCAAGATGCCAATGTTGGCACCATGGCCCTGCGTGAACACATGGAGTATCAACAAAATGTGGCCTGGGAAATCCGTGGCACAAATGTTGTGGTACAGCCTGAGACATCTCCGAGTGGCCTGCAACCCTTTTCCATCAGCCAGTGCTCTACCAGGGGAGCTATGTTTCCTTCACATCTACTGCTCCTGATCACTCATTTCACCAGCAATCAATCACCGAGGCGATTGCATAAAGACAACAGTATTCGTGCACTCATCCAATGGCGCAGCAGCTGAACGTGTTCCTAGCAAAGTTGCTGGTACTACAGTCCCTCCCTTTCCATGTGGTTGACTCTGCACCTTTCACAGAACTGATAGCTAGAAGGTGGGACAGTCCTTGAGTCTGTTGGTGTCTAGGACAGTACACGGAAGCACTAACGTGTAGAGCTGTAACTATGGTCAAGGATGATATCTGTCCTTTACGGCCCACTTGGTAAAAGTGGTTCCTGCCCAGCCACACCAGCAACTTGGCCAGGTGACGGCACTTCCGCCTCCGCGTTCTCAAGCTGTGATTCCTGCCCCAATGTCCTCAGCCTCCACTGTAGGCACAATCCGGAGTAGTCATCCAGCATACCACCTTTTCAGAGGACTGTGGTGTCACACTGTTCTGGACCTGGCCTGCCTGAGCGAGCGGAGTAACACTGGGGAGGAACTGCTCCACTTCCTTCAAGAAGAAATCTTGGCTATCTCCTCGCCAACTAAAGATCGTAACCATGGTCACCGATAACTGGAAGAACATTGTGTCGACACTGCGTCGGGCCTGACCCATGCGTCCTGCATGGCGAATGTCTTTAATCTGATTATAAAGCAGTTCCTGAAGCCTTCACCCAACTGCAAGACATCTTGAAAATGGCCAGGAAACTGTGCATGAACCACAGCCACTCTTACATTACAAAACATGTCCTCCTTGAGCTGCAATGGCAGAATAGCGTTCCCCAACATTGCCTCATATGCAAAGTTTCCACACTTTGGAACTTCACCCTCCATATTTTAGACCAACTATATGAGCAGAGGAAGGCCAGGAATGATTTCTTGATGAGGCAGGCAGACAGGAGTACTCCCCTGTGTAGCTTCGACGTTAGCCAATGGCAGCTTATGCATGCCAACTGCCGTTTGCTAAGGCCCTTTGAGGAAGCCACTTTCAGTCATTCTACTCCTTCATGACCTGGAGCAGATGCTGATAAATCTTGCTGGCCAGGGAACAGAAGACGTGGCACCTACATCTCCAGGCCACCGGTGCCATGTGGGGGCTGAACTGGTGGGGGAGGACATTCACGAACACGCAATGTATACAGAAATGGGTGGTTTATCTGCACAGGTGATAGAAGAGGAGATGGAGGATTATGAGAAAGACCAGGCAGATGACCCCAACAGTATGCAATGGAGATGGAGGCACGGAGTCCCTTGTGCAAATTGCCATGCATGCTCAGTTGCTTGCATAGTGACCGCCGTCTTATCCCCATTTGGCATAGGGATGACTACTGACTCTCCACCATGTTAGACCCTCGCTACCACTCCAAAATGGGGGGCCTTTTTTCTAAATTCTGAGAGGGAGGATAAACTCAACTACTATAGAGACATCCTATGTAGTCAGTTGGTCGCTGCCTATGTGCACCATCGCCCATCCTCCCGAAGGTCTGACTGGGGGTGCCCTCTGCACTCATGCTCCACTGCCATGACTGCTTGGGGGGGTTAGGAGCTCCATCAGCAGCAACTCAAATCTTGAGTCTCTAATGAGCACTTTTCTTCACCCGCCTACTAAAGAAATCACCCAGCAGAACCTGAACCAGTAGGGTGTGGCAAACTTGGAGTGCACCCTGCCACCCCAGATCCAAGATCCCCTGGACTACTGGGTAGCCAAACTTGATTTGTGGCCGCAACTGGCCGAGTTTGCCCTGGACAAGCATTACTGTCCAGACAGTAGTGTGGCATCGAATCAGTGTTTAGTGTGGCAGGGTGCATAGTTACCCCAAATGTTGAGAGACTAACCTTTGTAAAGATGAATCAGGCGTGGATCTGCCAGGATTTCTACCCGCCAGTGTCTGATGCACACCAATACATTGAGAAAAATGTCCCGTTACTTCTAGCCACGTGCTTCAGCAACTACTCTCATGCTGCCACCTGCCTGATGCCACACACCTGCTGCCATCTTTTCCTACTGCCACTATTTTGTGCAGTTACTGCCATTGATGTTGCCCCCTACCTCCACACTCTGTGACTGGGCCACTATGTTGACTCTGTATGCTGTTGCTACCCTCCCCACTCTGTGACCGGGCGACTATGTTGATGCTTTATGCTATTGCCACCGTCACCACTCTGTGATGGGGCCACTAGTGTCCCTGTTTGGCCTTGTTGAGATTACCGTTTATTTTACCCTTCTCATCTGTCAGAAGAACTGAAAAATGAAAAACACAACGGATCTTATCTTTGGAGCATCCATAAGGCCTCTATCACACGGTCACCCAATATATATATTGTTGACATGTGCCCAACGCTGGGCATGGCATCAGCCAAGCTAAGCAAGGAGAATGAAACAACCGCCCAAAGAAGAGTGTTCTCCATTAAGCCTCCAATCAAATAATGATGTATACAACAAGCAGCTCTGCTTGCTTTTATACAATCATATTTTTTTTCAAACAGAAGGTTGTTTAAAGGGGTTATCCCGGAAAATATAATGATTTATCTTCAGGATAGGTCATAATTATCAAATAAGAGAAGGTCCAAGTCCTGACATCCCCACCAATCAGCTGTTTCAGGGAGCTGCTGCGCTTACCGGTGCTCTTGTGAGCAATGCAGGCTCCCACCAGCTTTCCAAGGACAGCACCGTACATCACATGATGGTATTGCAGTTCACCCCATTGACTTGAATGGGGCTGAGCTGCAACTAGGTCATGTGACCAATGTACAGTTATGTCACTGGCCTAAGAAGAGGCTGCTCTAATCAAGGCCTCTTCTAACAGCTGACGAGTGGGGGTCCCTGGTGTCCTACCCCTGCAGATCTATTACTGATGACCTATCCTGAGGTTAAGTCATAAATATATTTTCCTGGATAGCCCCATTAAGAGCCATTGCGCAAGAGAGGACCAATAATAACCATAAAGGCATAAGGTAATATTCTAGAATGCAGGGTAGGTAATAATGACAAACTGCTGTTGACAGTGCCAGGAAAGAAGAGCTGATGTTATCAGCTGTTGTGGTCTCTGGCATTGTTGACATTTGGCATTATATCCCATGCCATGATGACAACTCCATGGAGGGGAAAAAAAAAGCTAAAGATTGCCCCAGAACTACATGGTATGATAGATCAAAAGATCCATCCATCGATGAAACAAGTATGGTATGTGGTTATTCAGACCTTCAGGGTGCATCAATCAAATCCTGTAGGTACTTTTGCACTCTTTTTGGAGTACATGGCCTACAAGGTAAAAAGAACGCTGGATCTGCACAATATTGTATGCGGCGATTCACCCTAGTGAGTCACTTCTGTGAAAGGTTCTGGATGGGTGCAGTGGAGAAATGGATCTCCTGGCACCCCGACTGAGTACCTCCGTTGATGGATGCTCCTGGTGCTTCCCAAGGGCTCCAAGCACTCCACTTGACACCAATGAAATAGCAGAGGATGAATAGACAGCGGCACTCACCAGTGTGATGAAATTCAGGTGGATACTTTATTCCAACAGGCAGGAAGCAGACAATTCTATACACGCATGTAAAGAGCAGCGACGGACGTTTCACTCTAAGGCTACTTTCACACCTGCGGCAGACTGATCCGTCAAACAGTTCCGCCGCCGGAATTGCCCGCCGGATCCGACAAAACGCACACCACCGCACATTTTTAATGTAACGGATCCGTCGTTCCGTCGAGGATCATAAAAGCCGGATCCGTCGTTCAGTTTCATTCAGTCGTCAATTTTCGCCGGATCCGTCCGCCGGATCCGTCATAAAAGCGGATCCGTCTATTCCGTTTTCTTCCGTTTTTAGACGGAAAGACGGATCCGGCGTTTAAATTTAGAGATAAAAAGATGCTATCTTTTAAGCAAATACTACAACTGGCTATAAAAGATAACAGAAGGTCACAAAAAGATGCAATCTGTTAAAGCAAATACTACAACTGGCTATAAAAGACCACCGAAGGTCACTTACCACTCAGAAGTTCCTTCAGCAGAGTGCAAAGATGATGCCGGACCATATTCGTTTTGGATTTCAGGCTTTAATTCTGGTTTCACGCTGGAGAAGACGTCTTCAAGCCAGACGGCGTAGAACGCGTCGCTATTGGGTGCATCCAATAACCTCTGCAATAGTAAGAAGGGGAGTTTTTGAAACTCTGTTTCCTGAATTGAGGGATTATCCTGAAAAATTCTTTAACTACTTACGGTTGACGGTAGAAAGTTTTGATGATCTTTTACAACGTGTGTCACCTCACATTCAAAGACAAGACACCACTTTCCGTCGCTGTGTTTCCCCAGCAGAACGCCTATTGTTGACGATAAGGTAAAGTATATACTTTATTGCATATTGTACCAATATTTGGTCTAAATTTTTAAAAGCTGCTGTTTGGTAGTGTGAAGCCCTAAATTTTTTAATCCAAATTTTCTTACTTTTTCTGGGATCACTGTACTTTCTGGGATCACTGTACAAAGTGTCTAATTTTGGCCCCAATTGATGCTCATCATTTTTTTTTTTTAATTGTACATCTTGTTTTGAAAAGTTTGAATCAATATACTCGTCATTGAAGATGTAGAATGAACTGTGATGAATATTGTTCGCCATGGAGAACAAACATTTATCGTTGAATTTTATTAAAAATTATATTGGCCACAGAAAAAATCTTGACCAAACTAATATATGTAGGGGTGCAATAAAATTGCATCAGATTGATATACCTTGTATATTATGTTGTTTTGCAAAAAAATTTATACACTTTTTTTTTCTTTTAAAATTTAGGTTTTTGGCAAGTGGAGAAAGTTTCAGCTTACTCCATTTTCAATTTCGCCTTGGGATATCAACTGTCTCAATAATTGTCAAGGAGACATGCCGTGTTTTGTGGGAACAACTGCATGATGAATTCCTCCCACATCCAACTCGACAGCATTAGACAGAAATATCTGAAAGATTTTGGGATGTTTGTCAGTTTCCCAACTGCATAGGTGCGGTAGACGGGAAACATATTCGTATTATCAAGCCCCACGGAACCGGATCCGAGTTTTTCAATTATAAGAAATATTTTTCAATAATACTAATGGCCATCGCAGATGCTCAATATCGTTTTGTTGCAGTGGACGTAGGGGCCTATGGACGCGCCAACGATTCCATGGTATTTAAAAATTCAAATATGGACCGTAGTCTATATAACGAACAATTCGATTTTCCTCTCCCTCAACCACTGCCAGGTACTGATGGCCCACCCATGCCGTTTGTATTGGTTGGTGATGAGGCATTCCAAATGTGTGGAAATCTAATTAAACCATATTCCAGCCGCGGATTAGATTTAAAAAAACGCACAAACAACTACCGCTTGACCAGGGCTCGAAGAATGGTTGAATGCACATTTGGAATTTTGGTCGCAAAATGGAGGATTTTCACTAAACCAATTCAGATGAAGGTTGAATCGGTAGACGAGGTTGTAAAGTGTGCTGTGGTGTTACACAACTACCTCCTTCATAAAGAACCACTCAATTTGGAACAGGTACCGGAGGACAGCGAGATCGCAAGCATTCAAAGTTGTCGACATCGGTCAACTGTAGCGGTTGCACGGATGAGAGACTCGTTTGCAGATTATTTTTGCTCTGAAGCAGGAAGGGTGGACTGGCAGGATCGATTTTTATAAACAATTTGGGATTAATTTTCAAATAACCGTTAATTTATGTTTGTTGTCCCGTTGGTTGATGGTTACAGTGTGTTGTATTTGATTTCAATTGCATTTTGGGTTCAATAAATATTGTTTTTACGTAATTGAGATTTTATTTTAATATATTGATGTGCCCACACTGGAGGAGCGACACATACTTGTGTCGCTCCACTGGCGCTGGTAGATTTAATCAGGCCTGTTATGGAGACTGAGGTTAAATCTGCCCACACTGGAGGAGCGACAATTAGTTGTGTCGCTCCGCCAGTGCTGGGAGATTATGTCTGGCCTATTAGACACCTAGCTTTCTCACAATCTACCAACGCTGGAGGAGCTACAATTAGTTGTGTCGCTCCGCCAGTGCTGGGAGATTATGTCTGGCCTATTAGACACCTAGCTTTCTCACAATCTACCAACGCTGGAGGAGCGACAATTAGTTGTGTCGCTCCGCCAGTGCTGGGAGATTATGTCTGGCCTATTAGACACCTAGCTTTCTCACAATCTACCAACGCTGGAGGAGCAACAATTAGTTGTGTCGCTCCGCCAGTGCTGGGAGATTGTCTGGCCTATTAGACACCTAGCTTTCTCACAATCTACCAACGCTGGAGGAGTGACAATTAGTGTGTCGCTCCGCCAGTGCTGGGAGATTATGTCTGGCCTATTAGACACCTAGCTGTCTCACAATCTACCAACGCTGGAGGAGCGACAATCTGTTGTGTCGCTCCGCCAGTGCAGGGAGATTTTAATTTTATAAAAATTTTAAATATCTATCTTTATTTTAAAAAAATTAAACAGTCCTTGGATTTTTTAACCAAAAAAATAAGATTTATTATAAATAACAATAAAATAAATAATTACAAATTAAGGAAATGGTGGGGGGTGGAGGGAAGTGATTGGTTTGGGTCCACTCTGTCCTGTTATTCGTCTGTTATTGTGGACAACAAAGTGCGTGTTGATGCAAGTGGCACAGAGGGAGTATGAAGAGTGGATTGGGCAGGAGAAGGAGTTTCCCGAGCAACAGTAGAGGGAGTGGTGAAAGAGGTAGGAGCATAGTAAGAAGGAGGAGAAGAAAAGTTTTGAGAAAAGAGCTCGGAGGATGGGGGTGGGTTGTGGGAAGGGGGAGGGTGGGAATGCTGAGCCTGTTGCGGCTGTAAACTTGGATAGGTGTGGGATGGGGTATAGGTGAAGGATGGGGGATAGGTGTAGGATGGGGGATAGGGCAGGGGTGGGGGAATGGTTGTGGGACGGTGTGCCAGTTGCCACAAAACGCTGTCCATCTGTCTTCTGGCCTCATACTGCTGGTCGGGTGATAAGCGTTCCAGCTCAGGTAACAACGACACAATATAGTGATGTATCGGACTCATTTGTGTCGTCAACACCGCCCCCTCCTGAAGACGACGCAAATGATCCTCCACAGATGCAACCCTATTTGTGATCCCCGCCAAGGACTCATACATGAGCCTTGTGAGGTCTTCGTAGTTAGCCTGGCGGCTCCTACCTGACCTCTGGCGACGCATGAGGGCCTCAAAAAGTGGTGCCATCGTTGCCATAGTTACCTCGCCAGAGGGCACAAGTAGGGGAACATGGTGTTCCTGACCAGCAGTAGGAGCAGGGCGAGAGGGACCCGCGGCGGCTTGCTCTTCAGGGACCGCCTCCTGAGGAACTTTGAAGCAAAGAAAAAAAAAAATTTTGCATTTTTTATGGATGGCAGAAACAGTGGGATAGAGGTGAGCAAAGAGACTTCAGAAGCGACATAGGAGGTTACATTCCAAAAAATAGAGAAACATACTGTACATAGATAGAGACCATGAATTAAATGAATTTTCAAGGAAGTGTCTATGTACAGTGGCAACTTGGAGAGAGAAGTGAAAAACAAAGTTGCGGCACTCACCGAAGTGTATCAAAAAGTATCCTTTATTGTAGCTTCCTCAACAGGTAGCAGTGGGGATCCAGGGCGGACACATAGTTGCGAGCAGCGACGGCCGTTTCGCGCGCCCAGACGCGCTTCCTCAGGCCACTGATTACGTCATTGCGCATACGTGCGCTTTATACATAGCGGATGAGGGGACGGCCGACGCCGTCAGCAAGTATCTCACTCCCACGGATGTGACGTGTTAAAATTACATGCAAAACAACGGGTGAGATTACAATCATATGGTTAATTGAGCCAGAATTAGAACAAATAAAGAGAGCATATACATAGAGAGGACGAATGTTGCAAAATACATATTAGAGCATGTAAGAGATTAGGAAATGAGATAACTGGTCTAAGCTACGATAATGGATCAGAATGCTTTAATACAGAACTTTTTGCTGCAAGGGATGAAAAGGGAGGGTCTGCTTCTACATGGGAAAGACAAATCGCCACAAAATCCCTCCATATATGGGCGCCTGGAATGTCACAAGAATACAGACATGTCATTTCTGTCATTCATTCCTACCGCATGCATGGCTTCCGTACGCATAATCCACCTTGCCTCCCTCTGCAGGAGTAGGCGATGCCGGTCACCACCCCGAGGGATAGGGCGGACATGCTCTACGCCCGCAAAGGAGAGACAACGCGGATACGCGTCGTGGGCCGTGCGGATATGTTCAATGAGGCGAGGACTGCCTCTGCCTGATCGAATGGAACCAACATGTTCGCGAATGCGCTCAAAAAGGGGGCGAATTGTCTTTCCAATGTAGAAGCGTCTGCAGGGACAGAAAACTACACATACCACGTAAGACGTACGGCAGTTAATGAAGTCCCGTACTGTATGTGATACACTGCCTATTTGTAGATTCCTGGAACAGACATTGAGTGTGCAAAAGGAACAATGGCCACATCTAAAATTGCCCATCGGTTTCTTTAACCAAATTTCATCTCTTGGTGAAGAGAAAACACTTCTGACTAATTTGTCTTTGATTGTGGGGCATCTTTTAAATGTGACCAATGGTCTATTTTCAGTGAAGCTATTAAGAGTGGGGTCTCCCTTAAGAAGGTCCCAGTTTCGATTGGTACTCTGCCGGACCATTTCGGCAACCGGACTATATTGGAATGCAAAAGCAAAGCGTGAAGGTTTGGTACTGTTGCTCCGTTCAGTGAGCAAGGAATTACGTTCAAGTGTGGACGCTTTTAATAAAGCTGAGGAGACTTCTCGCGGCGGATAACCCCTACCAATGAGCCTAGCCCTAAGTTCCTCAGCTTGGCGAAGGAAACCTTCGTCCGTGTCATTGATTCTTCGCAGACGGACAAACTGCCCGTAAGGGACTGCGCGTGTGACGGATGCTGGATGGAAACTGGTCTGGTGGAGGAGCGAGTTAGTCGCTGTCGGCTTACGATAACCACAAGTGTGTATCGCTCCATCTTTAACCATAACATGTACATCTAGAAAATCCAGAACTTCACCACCAAAATTGATGGTAAACTTCATGTTCATGTGGTTACATACGTTAAGATGGTCGACAAATGCACGACAAGACTCCTCGCTCCCCGACCAGACCAGAAAAATGTCGTCCACATATCTCAGAAATAGGCTAATGTGTCTCACATAGGGGTTATCCACCGCGAAAATGTAGGTCTCCTCAAATACCGCCAGGTACAGGTTGGCGAATGTGCACGAAACAGGCGTGCCCATTGCCGTACCTAGTACCTGGCGGTACCACTGTCCATCAAATTGAAAGACGTTGTTTGACAAAACAAGGTCCAATGCCCTGTGGACAAATTCAATGAAAACCGCACTCTTGTTGCTTCTGCTCAGGACTGTGTCAACAGCCCTCAAACCAAGGTCATGGGGTATTCTGGTGTAGAGGCTCTCGACATCTAAGGACACGAGACTGAATTCCTCCCGCCACTCCAAGGCACGGAGTGCCCGGAGGAAGTCTCCCGTGTCCTTAAGATATGTCGGAGTGCTCCTTAGTAAAGGTCTAAGGAGCCAATCAATATAGCCGGATAGAGGTTCCAGCACTGAACCGATGCCCGCCACAATGGGGCGTCCCGGGGGCCGGGTGGGGGACTTGTGAATTTTTGGTACAAAGTACCAGGTGGGGATTTTTGGAAAGGCTGGCACGAGTTTATCCCTGAAATTTTTAGGTAAAAACCCATTATATATGTGCTGGTCAATAAACCGATAAAGTTTGGAAGATATTTCTGGTATCGGGTTCCCCCTAAGCTTCTTATAAACCGTACTATCTCCCAGCTGTCTATTGGCCTCCTCCATATAATACTCCCTCGACATCAGGACCACATTCCCTCCCTTGTCGGCCGGCTTAATCACCATATTTTTCTGCTTCCCTAACCACAATAAAGCGTCAGACTCTTCCACCGAAAGGTTGGAAGGTGCTGCTGGGTACACCAGCGCACGTATTTCTTTCAAAACTTGTTTGTGGAAAAGGTCGATAGGTGAGCCGGCCGGCATGGGAGGAAGGAAGGTGGACCTGATGCCTCCTGTGTATTTATTAGAATATTCTACTCCCTCTGTGGGTTCATCTGGTTCAGTGCTAGAAAGGAAATGGATGCAGGAAATTTCTTCATCACTGAATTTACCGGACAAATGAAAATCAGTAATAGACATTGTGGCAGGAACCTCCCCCTGTAAGGGGTTGAGGACCTGGGAGGTAGTTTCGGAGAACAATCTCTTAAGATATAACTTGCGTATAGACAAGAACAGGTCTATCTCGAAATCAACCAGGTTGAACTGTCCAGGTAGGCTGTATCCCAGCCCCCGATTGAGGAGTGGGATACAGCCCTGGGGCAGTTCAGAGCCTGTGAGATTAAGAACCACATTTTCAGGAGGTGTTTGTATGAAGAGTTCGTCAGGAACTACTGTCGCCAGGAGACCTGACGTCTTCGTCTTGTCGATTTTCTGATTCCTCTTACTTGCTGTTCCACGTCTGCCACGCCCCCTTCTCGTGCCTTTTCTAAAGGGGTGTTTAAATCTTCAGTTGAGTTGATTTCATTTCCCTCGGAGGCACTTGATTCCGAATCAGTGGCCCAAAAATTGTGGCGGCCTCTCCGTGGGGTTCGTTTAGGGCGATTGCGCTTTTTCCCCCAATCAAAAACACGATCAGCCTCATAATCATTTTTGTCTCTGATGAATTTATCCCTCTTACGGTCTTTAATGTCCGCCTGTGTGGCAAGTAATTTTTTATTTAATCTCTTCTCAAATCCATGAAATTGCGACTCCATGAGTCGTTTTTGTAGTTCTTCTTTTGCTTTGGTCAATTGCTCTGTAACATATGTGTACTCTTGCTGATCTCGTGCCAATACCAATTCCATAATCTCTAAAGAGAATCTCTGATGTGCTGCTTTCCATTCCCCTGTAAATAGGGGATCATCCTCGTACTGCACGATCTCTTTAAAGAGGCGTAAGCCTCTAGGAACACGTCCACTTTCCTTGTAGGACTTCAATGACTCAATGGTCCAAAATAATCTGACTTCTTTGTCAGCTAGTTGGAATATTTTTACTTCCAAACTTTTAGTGCTGGAAGTCTGTACATAGTCCTGTTGATTGCAGGTAGCAAAAAATGTGTCCGCCCCTTGGCGACCCTGGATTAAACTGCATGTGGTATCAGGTGCGGTTTCTATTTCAGAAGTAATGGCTTCAGTGCTTAATACGGCGTGCTCTGCCATCATGATACAGTTAGTATAGAAAGGAGGGAGACGTGAACCGTGAACAGGCGGCACTGCATACACTGAATACGCCTTGCAAAAACCGAGCCAGATGCAGTCAGGAACACTTCTAAACGTGGTGCTCAGCAAAATAGTATATAGTATACAAATGGCAACTTGGAGAGAGAAGTGAAAAACAAAGTTGCGGCACTCACCGAAGTGTATCAAAAAGTATCCTTTATTGTAGCTTCCTCAACAGGTAGCAGTGGGGATCCAGGGCGGACACATAGTTGCGAGCAGCGACGGCCGTTTCGCGCGCCCAGACGCGCTTCCTCAGGCCACTGATTACGTCATTGCGCATACGTGCGCTTTATACATAGCGGATGAGGGGACGGCCGACGCCGTCAGCAAGTATCTCACTCCCACGGATGTGACGTGTTAAAATTACATGCAAAACAACGGGTGAGATTACAATCATATGGTTAATTGAGCCAGAATTAGAACAAATAAAGAGAGCATATACATAGAGAGGACGAATGTTGCAAAATACATATTAGAGCATGTAAGAGATTAGGAAATGAGATAACTGGTCTAAGCTACGATAATGGATCAGAATGCTTTAAGGCCTGATAGAACAGCTACAAAGCTTTTGCTGCAAGGGATGAAAAGGGAGGGTCTGCTTCTACATGGGAAAGACAAATCGCCACAAAATCCCTCCATATATGGGCGCCTGGAATGTCACAAGAATACAGACATGTCATTTCTGTCATTCATTCCTACCGCATGCATGGCTTCCGTACGCATAATCCACCTTGCCTCCCTCTGCAGGAGTAGGCGATGCCGGTCACCACCCCGAGGGATAGGGCGGACATGCTCTACGCCCGCAAAGGAGAGACAACGCGGATACGCGTCGTGGGCCGTGCGGATATGTTCAATGAGGCGAGGACTGCCTCTGCCTGATCGAATGGAACCAACATGTTCGCGAATGCGCTCAAAAAGGGGGCGAATTGTCTTTCCAATGTAGAAGCGTCTGCAGGGACAGAAAACTACATATACCACGTAAGACGTACGGCAGTTAATGAAGTCCCGTACTGTATGTGATACACTGCCTATTTGTAGATTCCTGGAACAGACATTGAGTGTGCAAAAGGAACAATGGCCACATCTAAAATTGCCCATCGGTTTCTTTAACCAAATTTCATCTCTTGGTGAAGAGAAAACACTTCTGACTAATTTGTCTTTGATTGTGGGGCATCTTTTAAATGTGACCAATGGTCTATTTTCAGTGAAGCTATTAAGAGTGGGGTCTCCCTTAAGGAGGTCCCAGTTTCGATTGATACTCTGCCGGACCATTTCGGCAACCGGACTATATTGGAATGTAAAAGCGAAGCGTGAAGGTTTGGTACTGTTGCTCCGTTCAGTGAGCAACGAATTACGTTTAAGTGTGGATGCTTTTAATAAAGCTGAGGAGACTTCTCGCGGCGGATAACCCCTATCAATGAGCCTAGCCCTGAGTTCCTCAGCTTGGCGAAGGAAACCTTCGTCCGTGTCATTGATTCTACGCAGACGGACAAACTGCCCGTATGGGACTGCGCGTGTGACGGATGCTGGATGGAAACTGGTCTGGTGGAGGAGCGAGTTAGTCGCTGTCGGCTTGCGATAACCACAGGTGTGTATCGCTCCATCTTTAACCATAACATGTACATCTAGAAAATCCAGAACTTCACCACCAAAATTGATGGTGAACTTCATGTTCATGTGGTTACATACGTTAAGATGGTCGACAAATGCACGACAGGACTCCTCGCTCCCCGACCAGACCAGAAAAATGTCGTCCACATATCTCAGAAATAGGTTAATGTGTCTCACATAGGGGTTATCCACCGCGAAAATATAGGTCTCCTCAAATACCGCCAGGTACAGGTTGGCGAATGTGCACGAAACAGGCGTGCCCATTGCCGTACCTGGCGGTATTTGAGGAGACCTATATTTTCGCGGTGGATAACCCCTATGTGAGACACATTAACCTATTTCTGAGATATGTGGACGACATTTTTACATGTTATGGTTAAAGATGGAGCGATACACACCTGTGGTTATCGCAAGCCGACAGCGACTAACTCGCTCCTCCACCAGACCAGTTTCCATCCAGCATCCGTCACACGCGCAGTCCCATACGGGCAGTTTGTCCGTCTGCGTAGAATCAATGACACGGACGAAGGTTTCCTTCGCCAAGCTGAGGAACTCAGGGCTAGGCTCATTGATAGGGGTTATCCGCCGCGAGAAGTCTCCTCAGCTTTATTAAAAGCATCCACACTTAAACGTAATTCGTTGCTCACTGAACGGAGCAACAGTACCAAACCTTCACGCTTCGCTTTTACATTCCAATATAGTCCGGTTGCCGAAATGGTCCGGCAGAGTATCAATCGAAACTGGGACCTCCTTAAGGGAGACCCCACTCTTAATAGCTTCACTGAAAATAGACCATTGGTCACATTTAAAAGATGCCCCACAATCAAAGACAAATTAGTCAGAAGTGTTTTCTCTTCACCAAGAGATGAAATTTGGTTAAAGAAACCGATGGGCAATTTTAGATGTGGCCATTGTTCCTTTTGCACACTTAATGTCTGTTCCAGGAATCTACAAATAGGCAGTGTATCACATACAGTACGGGACTTTATTAACTGCCGTACGTCATACGTGGTATATGTAGTTTTCTGTCCCTGCAGACGCTTCTACATTGGAAAGACAATTCGCCCCCTTTTTGAGCGCATTCGCGAACATGTTGGTTCCATTCGATCAGGCAAAGGCAGCCCTCGCCTCATTGAACATATCCGCACAGCCCACGACGCGTATCCGCGTTGTCTCTCCTTTGCGGGCGTAGAGCATGTCCGCCCTATCCCTCGGGGTGGTGACCGGCATCGCCTACTCCTGCAGAGGGAGGCAAGGTGGATTATGCGTACGGAAGCCATGCATGCGGTAGGAATGAATGACAGAAATGACATGTCTGTATTCTTGTGACATTCCAGGCGCCCATATATGGAGGGATTTTGTGGCGATTTGTCTTTCCCATGTAGAAGCAGATCCTCCCTTTTCATCCCTTGCAGCAAAAAGCTTTGTAGCTGTTCTATCAGGCCTTATACACGTACCGCGGACTTTGGTCCATGTTAAAGCATTCTGATCCATTACCGTAGCTTAGACCAGTTATCTCATTTCCGAATCTCTTACATGCTCTAATATGTATTTTGCAACATTCGTCCTCTCTATGTATATGCTCCCTTTATTTGTCCTAATTCTGGCCCAATTAACCATATGATTGTAATCTCACCTGTCGTTTTGCATGTAATTTTAACACGTCATATCCGTGGGAGTGAGATACTTGCTGACGGCGTCGGCCGTCCCCTCATCCACTTTGTATAAAGCGCACGTATGCGCAATGACGTAATCAGTGGCCTGAGGAAGCGCGTCTGAGCGCGCGAAACGGCCGTCGCTGCTCGCAACTATGTGTCCGCCCTGGATCCCCACAGCTACCTGTTGAGGAAGCTACAATAAAGGATACTTTTTGATACACTTCGGTGAGTGCCGCAACTTTGTTTTTCACTTCTCTCTCCAAGTTGCCATTTGTATACTATACACTATTTTGCTGAGCACCACGTTTAGAAGTGTTCCTGACTGCATCTGGCTCGGTTTTTGCAAGGCGTATTCAGTGCATGCAGTGCCGCCTGTTCACGGTTCACGTCTCCCTCCTCTCCAGTGTCTATGTACAGTATAGCCTTTTTTTTGGAAAACAACTTCAAATGAAAAATCGGAAGCACACATCGCTCCTCTCTACTCCACTAAATACAATGTGGATGTCCAAGACAAAGTGCCAAATGACAGTCTGTCTGGGCCATACACCTAGTTTGAAAATTATTTTTTTTAGAGACACCTTATACCTTACCTTCGCATCTCAAGGGTCCTTCGTAGGAACCCCAAGGCGGCAGAATAGCAGTATTCACGCCTTGAGGTTCCTCCCGACCCACTCGGGTGCCGAAGTTCCTCATTAAAGGCCTTCTTGTAGTGGTCCCTGATTGAGCGCCACCGAACCATGATCGTATCTCCTAGAAAGAAAGAAATCAAATTAGGATGTATATTTAAAATAAGTGGTTTAATCAAAGTTGGTTTACAATTTACTTGAAACAGCCACAATAAGAAAAAAAGAAATAAAAAAAAAACTTAAGTGGCGGTTATAAAAAAATTAGACTGTAAACCACTTTTGATTAATATTTTTTTTACATGTCTGCTCTCTACAAATAATTTATACTTACGGCATTGGCCCTGTTGCCTTTCTCGGAGGTCATCCCAGTTGGGCAGTATGGCCGCACAGATCTCGTTCCAGAGGAGCCGTGTTAGATGATGGTCTGCATGGCGGCGGTCGGTGTGGTCCCGCAACGGTGTATGCTCCTCCACCATATGGATGAGGAGGTCATTGTTGATATAAAATCGTTCAACGTCCTCCTCATGCCTTCTGGTGGAGGTTTGGGAGCCCTAAAAGAAGAAAAAAATATAGAATAAAAATTAAGTTTAATATTCGATAATTTTTTTAAAAATAAAAAACATAACTTTACAATACTCACACGACCACGACCGCCGCGTGCTCCACGGCGTCCTCTGGAAGATCGTTGATGACCTCTCTCACTGGCAACAGGACGAGATGGCAAAAAAATTTTTTTCATAAATTAATTAATTAATATATATATATATATATATATATATATATATATATATATATATATATATACTCAACAAATGACGAGGCAGCACTTCCAGCTTTTGGTGACAGGGTGACGACCCCAAAACTTTATTCCCAGCAACGTTTCGGCCTACTCAATGAGGCCTTTGTCAAGCTTGACAAAGGCCTCATTGAGTAGGCCGAAACGTTGCTGGGAATAAAGTTTTGGGGTCGTCACCCTGTCACCAAAAGCTGGAAGTGCTGCCTCGTCATTTGTTGAGTACGTATCGTGGAGGAGAAGCCTGCCTCTGTGAGGAATTGCACCCAGTGCACGTGGTCTGACTGTGCTGCTGCGGTATTTGTGATTTTATATATATATATATATATAAAAAATAAAAATCGGACTGCACTCCAAGCGTTTCTTCAAAGAAGTTGGTTTTTATTCACCCATATGGTGGCAAAAGCGACGTTTCGGCTCAAGCATGAGCCTTTCTCAAGCATTGGTGAACAGTGAACAGCAAGTATATAAAGGTGTGCCAATACATACATTCAATCAAACAGCATAATTGATACTTTAAAAATACTACATGTATACAATATATAGATATGTGCAAAAACCGCATAATGGTCATGATTGTTAAAGTGACTAGTGCATTACATACAGTAAATCTCCATGATACAACAAATTACATATAAAAATACCATAAGACATATAATTGGTCACATCTGTAACCCATCAATACATCATTAATGCATCAACTGTAATAGTGCACATGTGCAAATAAGGAAGACTAATGAATTGCTACCTGGGGGAGTGATGGCGCCCACATGTACCGTAGCGCTGATCCGCACGTTCTCAGGAGACCAACGTGCATGTCCCAGTCGCATCACGTCATCATTGGGAGACAGGCTGATGCATAACAGTGCCGCCTACTGATGACATCAGCGGCGCACCCGATAACATGTCATCGCCTTCTCCCATCGATGACTCCACATAGCGGCGCATGCGCAATAGCCACAACAAGCTGTTTGCCTCCATATTGGAAGAGGGAATCTGAGCAAAACGATAATCATTAACTCTGTAGCTTCCTGCCTTATTCGTTCCACATAATCAGTTACTGTGGTTGAATACCACCAAGGTGCAGGTTGGATGAGTAACCATCCTTTCTAAAATGGTAAACCTAAATCCACTCGTCACCCCAATGCCAGCGGCACGTCAGTGTCATCAGCATTGTAGGATCTTGCCCTGCTTCAATACATAACTGTGAGGGTGCTCCTCATTACAACAGAACGGTTTAAAACAAGCGGCAGTATCAGCTACAGCAAAGAAAGTGTAAAGTGCTCAATATCGGCTACAGCATAAAAAGTATAAAATGCTCCTCCCTTTTTTTTTTATTTCATCTTAACGGGACATACGCATGGAACCCAGAGAAAAGAATATCACAACACAATTGTTTTTTCGTGGGCTCATCATCCACCATTCAGGTTCATCAGTTTTCTGAAGTGCCATCTGTGCAAGTGTATCTGAAAAGATAATGCAGAAGTGTCAGTGACATATATTAATAAAATTACCTATTCCATTTATATTAAAATCAATTTCTTACTCATAATTATGTGTTTACATTTTTTTATTTTTTATTTTTTAAACCAATGAATCTGTCAACCACAGGAGGTAATTTGGAGCCCACATCAATGGAACATAGGGGCAAAATGACCTCCTCACAAAACTCCACCGTATCTATAGTCGATATTTAAACCTTTGGGATGCAGACTTTGTAGTGTCTGGATCCAATGCATTTCTCTTTTTTTGAGTAAGGATACCCGATCCCCACCCCTCCGTGGCATTGGAACTTGATCTAAGATCCAACATCTAAGATCTTTTTCTTTATGTCCCAGTAGCCCAAAATGTCTCGGGACTGGCAAATCTTTGCGTCCCTTTCTGATTGTATAGCGGTGATTGTTGAGCCTAGTCTTCAAATCTGTGGAAGTTTCGCCTACGTACAGAAGTTGGCATGGACAAGATAAGACATAGACTACAAATGAAGAGTCACATGTTAAGTGAAACTTGATGGGATATCTTTGTCCCGTATCAGGGTGTGTGAATGTCCTGGATCTACAAATCAGGCTACAGTTAACACAATGCAGGCACGGGAAACAGCCCGTGCCTGATGGTGCCAACGTTGTCTGCCTGACAATAGATTTGGGTCCCACGTCCGCTCTCACCAGTTGGTCTCTTATATTTTTACACCTGCGATAGGCACATAAGGGAGATGTTCTAAATTCTGGTACCGTTTTTAGACAGCTACCAAGTATTGGCCAGTGTCGTTTCAGGATTTTATTAATTGCGCCGCTGTATTCTGAATAGGTGGATACAAACGTGATTCTTTTCTGTGTCTTCCTGTTATCCTTACCCTGCAATAGGGAATCCCTATCTACAGCCAGCGCTTTTTGTCTCTGCTCAGCAAGCAGTTTGTCCGGATATCCCCGTTGTTTAAACTTAATAACCATGCTGTCTACCGTATTTTCAAGGGTTTCACTGTCAGCTACAATTCGCCTTGCTCTTAAAAATTGTGAATATGGCAAATGCTTTACCATGCTGAGTGGATGACAGCTCTCATACCTCAGCATCATATTCCTGTCAGTGGGTTTAGTATATAATACTGTAGATAGCATTCCATTAGTAACCACGACATTGGTATCAAGGAACTGAACTGAGGTATCTGAGTAAGTCACAGTGAACTGTAACTCACTGTCCGCATTATTGAGGTAACCGTGGAAATCTAACAACTGTTGTTCAGTTCCTGTCCAGATGAGGAAGATGTCGTCTATGTATCGCCACCATCCCAAGATGTATTGGGCATGGCGGGACCCATAGACGACATCTTCCTCAAATCTGCGCATAAAAATATTAGCGTACGTTGGGGCCACATTGGACCCCATCGCCATGCCGCGTTTCTGGACATAATATGTGTCTTGGAAAAGGAAATAGTTGTATTCCAATACAATAGTAAGGAGCGAGATAATGAAAGAGCAAGCCTCTGGTGTCATTGATGACATATCCAACATACCTTGTACCGCAGCTATACCTTTTTTGTGGTCAATAGAGGTATATAAGGATATGACATCAAACGAGACCAGTGTGATCCTACCCACGTCTTCAAGACTGACTTCAATTTTACCAAGAAATCTGACGTATCTTTGATGTAAGATAATCCCCCTGTAGAAAAATCACGTAACACTTTGTCTAAAAAAATGGATATGTGACAAAACACTGAATCGGTGCCCGAGACAATAGGGCGCCCCGGTGGGTCCACCATTGTCTTGTGCACCTTTGGCAACACATAAATTACTGGGGTAATGGGGTGGGAAACAATAAGATATTCCCTAAGCCCCTCATCTATAATACCTGCTTGTACAGCTTTTGTCACACATTGTTCAATGATACGTGTAATATTAAATTTGGGGTCATGTGGTAACAGATTATATACTTTTACGTCATTTAACTGTCTTGTGATCTCTTGGGTATATTTGATGGTATCCATCACTACAACGGCACCGCCTTTATCGGCGGGTTTTATCGTTAGGTCATTATCCTTCTTTAATTCAACTAATGCATACACCTCGGCCGCAGTGAGGTTGGGGTACCTGAAGTCCTATATATATATATATATATATATATAAAAAAACAGTATATAACAGTTATACTTTGAAAAGTATAAAAAAAATATTAACCAACCGTTTCTCCTCCACCCCCAACTTCCTCCTCCCCTGTTCCTCTGGCTCTGGCTTGACCGGGAGACTCCTCCATAGAGTCTGACTGATAAACAAAGAAAAAAATAATTATTTGAATAATAACACAATATACAGTTTGGAATGCTAAGGAACTTTACATACCACATCCTGGAGGTGTCGTGATCGGGGAGGAGAGCTCCCGGCCTCGCTCGAAGATGAAGATGTGCCTTTAAAAAAAAAAGTTTAATATTTAAACTTTAAATAAAATAACAGACATACCGACGAAAAAAATACTTACTGGTCATAATAATTTGCTGCCTGGCTGCGTTTTTGGCTGGCTGGCTGGCTTGCTTGCTTGCTTTTTGGCTGGCTGGCTGGCTTGTTGGCTAGCTAGCTGGCTGACTGGCTTGTTGGGTAGCTGGCTGGCTTGTTGGCTAGCTGGCTGGCTGGCTTGTTGGCTAGCTGGCTGGCTGGCTTGTTGGCTGGCTGGCTGATTTTTTTTTTAGATCAGTAAAAAAAAAAAAAATTGACAGGTGGTCATATTGTTGAACGAAAACATACTACTCCTAACATGCACTGTGTAGTTATAATCCCTGCAACCCCTATGCTACAGTACATAGGGGTATGCAGTTAATATAAGTACATAGTGGATGCTAGGAGTAGCAGCAGACAGGACTACTACTCCTAACATGCACTGTGTAGTTATAATCCCTGCAACCCCTATGCTACAGTACATAAGGGTATGCAGTTAATATAAGTACATAGTGGATGCTAGGAGTAGCAGCAGACAGGACTACTACTTCTAACATGCACTGTGTAGTTATAATCCCTGCAACCCCTATGCTACAGTACATAGGGGTATGCAGTTAATATAAGTACATAGTGGATGCTAGGAGTAGCAGCAGACAGGACTACTACTCCTAACATGCACTGTGTAGTTATAATCCCTGCAACCCCTATGCTACAGTACATAGGGGTATGCAGTTAATATAAGTACATAGTGGATGCTAGGAGTAGCAGCAGACAGGACTACTACTCCTAACATGCACTGTGTAGTTATATTACCTGCAACCCCTATGCTACAGTACATAGGGGTATGCAGTTAATATAAGTACATAGTAGGGCTGCACGATATGGGAATTTTGTGCGATTGCGATTAGGGCCCTAAAAATTGCGATAACGATGTGCGATGTGATATTTTAAGGGAATTGTGCGGAGGGCGCTGTTATGGGGGACCTGCGGAGGGCACTGTTATGGGGGACCTGCGGAGGGCACTGTTATGGGGGACCTGCGGAGGGCACTGTTATGGGGGACCTGCGGAGGGCACTGTTATGGGGGACCTGCGGAGGGCACTGTTATGGGGGATGTGTGCTATGACACATGGGGCCACGAGGGGGGCCAGCATAAGACACACATATAGCATCTTATGCTGGTCCCCCTCATGGCCCCATGTGTCCCTTCATGTGTTAACTCTCCTATTCATAAAATGGCCAGCCTCTGTACTTTCACAGTTTCACTATGAATGCACTCACACTGCAGAAAGCGGCAGAGAGCGAGCCGGCCGGCGCGTGACTGACGTCACTGTCACGATCCTCCCACTTAATTCAGGAAGCAGGAGCGTGACTAAGTGACGTCAGTCACGCGCCGGCCGGCTGCCTCGCTCGCTCCCGCTCGTCGCTGCAGTGCATTCATTGTGAAAGTAAGTACAGAGGCTGGACCTGTTATCAATAGGACAGAGGACTTTTTTTTATCAATAGGGGCCCCTTCATATATAATAATCGCGGCATTTTCGGCTCGGCCGAATCGCCAAACCGCATTTGCCGATTATCGCAATTCGATTACTTTTGCGATATATCGTGCAGCCCTAGTACATAGTGGATGCTAGGAGTAGCAGCAGACAGGACTACTACTCCTAACATACACTGGGTACAGACAGCTCCTATCAGGGGCGTAGCTATAGGGGGTGCAGAGGTAGCAGTCGCTACCGGGCCCAGGAGCCTGAGGGGCCCCAAAGACCCTTGTACCACATGAGAAGACACCTGTTTTATAGAAGGTGCATGCTGGTAAAGTTACACCTCTGGCTGGAGGGAAGGTGTTAGGTCAAGAATTTGGCATGCTGGGGGGTGCAGTTAAAATTTTTGCCTCAGGCAGCAGGAAGGCAATGTACTTCCCTGCCCCTTGCCACAAAGCAATGAGGGATGGGGGGCCCAAGCTAAACTCTTGCACCAGGGCCCATGAGCCTTTAGCTACGCCCCTGGCTCCTATGTACTTATAGCTCCTATGTATAAGTACATAGGAGCTGTTTATATGAGTTTTTTCTGTCATAAAATACCACATATACTCACCTTCTCTGGCTTGCACCCGACTCCCTCGCAGGGAGGATCCAGACAGGATGGCGCGAAACTTGCTCCTCCTCCATCCGACGCAGGCGCAAACAGGATATCCGGATCAGTCGTTGCGTCATTCCCCGGAAGATTTAAAGTCGGATCCGTCCTTAATACAAATCAATGGGACTTAAGGACGGATACGGTGTTACGGCAAATGATACGGCTTTTGAGACGGAGAAGAAAATTATGCATGCTACGGTTTTTCATTTAGACGGAAACGCCGAAAAGACTGAAGCGGAGCAATCCTGATGCATCCTGAAGGACGGACTCTCCATTCAGAATGCATGGGGATAAAACTGATCAGTTCTTTTCCGGATTTGAGCCCCTAGGACGGAACTCAACGCCGGAAAAGAAAAACGCAAGTGTGAAAGTACCCTAACAAGCGCTTCCTCAGGCTCTGCGTCGGCGCATGTATTGCGAGTCACCCTTTTAAATAGATGCACCGGTAGTTGTCAATGTAATCGACAACCCAGCTGTGCCTTCATTAAAAGTGAACACAAAAGTGTATATAAACAAGCAAGCAAAAGACAACAAGCAACAGGCAATAAGGTATAGTGACACAAATAGAAATCATGGCAGCAAGGTATATCTACAAAAAGGAACTTAAATCGTTCCTGTCATTTAAGCCCAGTTCACCCAGAGCCTGGGTCCGCAGCAGGGCCGGACTGGGACAAAAAATAGGCCCGGGCATTTTTGACTGAGCAGCCCAATCACATGACCCCCAACAGGCCCCACCCCCTTGAAGCACAATTGAGAGGCAGGGCCAGCCACCAGTAAGATAGGAAGGCTTCAGCCAACACACAAGCTTCTTTGGGGGTCCCCAGGTGACATTAGGGGTCTTAGTACGATCCGCCCACCTAATCCAGCAGAAAATGCAAGGAATCGACTGGACACAAAGCACAGCATGCAGCGGCTTCTGTCCCGCTGATTCTCTGCATTTTTCCCAGATTGTGGCCAGATCTCTGCCGTACCCCATTATAGTTAATGGGGCTGGCGGGCATTCTGTCTGCATCCAGCAGTGCCGGATCCAGTGAATTCTCAGCTGGAACAGCCTGCCAGGATCACTAACGCAGATGTGAAAGTAGCCTAATACAGCGCCCCATACCTCTTATATCCAGTGACGTCTCCTCTGATGTAGATGTTCTCTTTCTTCATCTTCTCCATTCAGACCAGACCACCGTGATAATTTCTTTCAGCCATCTCTCATCTCTGCAGAGTTTGACAGACATCTTAGTTTCCTACTTTTCCATCATCCTCCAATTAACATCCCATCATGCACCCCCAATACTGAGAAGCTGTGCTCCCCAAAACTATACTGCAAAAAGAACTGTGCTAAGCTGATGCTGTGCCAGGGTGCCCCCAAAGTAATGGTGCTCCCAAAGTCCCAACAATAGTAATTATTTCTTTGCCAGAGTGCACTTAGTAGTAATAGTGCTCCTACAGTGCCCCCAACAGTAATTGTGTCCCACAAGTAATAATGCTCCCATAGTCCCCCAGTTGTAATAAACCCCACCATAATGCCCCGATAGTAATAATTCTCTTTATAATGTGTGACAGTAGAACTCCCCCCCCCCTTATAATGTGCACCAGTACAAAAAATGCCCCGTTGTGTGGCAGTAAAAAAAGAAATACTTTCTCTTAGTGCCCCCAGTAGAGCCAATGTCCCCAGAGTGCCCTCATGTGTTCTAATGACCCGTACTGTGTGCCACTACAAAAAACACTTAGTGCCCCCAGTTGAGCTTAGGTGCCCATAGTGACCTTATAATTTGTGCCAGTATAAAATACTCCCATATAGTCCCCCCAGAAGATGCTCCCATAGTGCTCCTTCCCTGTCTCCATAGTGCCCTCCATAATGTGGCACTATAAAATGCCCCTATAGACTGCCCCACATAGATACCCCAATAATGCTCCTTTCCTCCCTTCCCCATAGTGGCACTGGCATCAAAATGGGTGCCAGTATTAAAATGCCCCTATATAATGCCCTCATAGTGCTCTTGTCCCCCACTTCTCCATAGTGCCCACCTATAATGCGTACCAGTATATAGGGCCCCCAGTAGATGCCCCCATAGTGCAGTTATACATGCATTCTCCACATACATGGACGCAGTCATACACGCAGTCTCCACGTACATGGACGCAGTCATACACGCCCTCTCCACATACATGGACGCAGTCATACACGCACTCTCCACATACATGGACGCAGTCATACACGCACTCTCCACATACATGGACGCACTCATACACACACTCTCCACATATACATAGATGCACTCATACACACATTCTCCACATACATGGATGCACTCATACACACATTCTCCACATACATGGACGCACACATATACAATACACATATATAGACACCCAGCTTTCCTGCTGTGCCTCTCCCGCATACTCTAATGGCTCTGCACTTGTGCCATGCAGGATAGCAGGGAAGCTGAATGACATTTCATGATATAATTCACCCAGCTTTCCTACTGTACTGCAGGTCACATGTGCACAGTCTGGGAAAGCTGAATATAACCCCAGTTCCCCTGCTACTCACATCACTGGTGCAGTTGTGAGTTGTGACAATCCAACTGATGTTCAGCATGGTGGGCAGGAAAGTTCAGGCTGCAGGAATCGCGGGCAGAAAAGGGGGCGGGGTTATTATAGCTCCGCCCACATCGGGCCGTCCTGTTGCTGGTCACCACTGTCCATCATAAGAACTAAGGAGGGGAGAGGCGGAGCGATGTCACTGATGTCAGGAGGTCAGTGACAGAGTGCAAGTGGTGCAGGAGAAGTCAGCTGCTCTGACAGGGGTCTGGGGTGAGGAAGTACAGTGACTGCTCTCGGCCCCGAAGCAGCTGCTTCCCTGATAGTTACGCCAGTGGGTAGTGCTCATCTCCACTCCTGCCCAGCTGATTGTGTTCGGCCCGGCCCACCGGGCAAATGCCCGGTCTGCCCTATGGCCAGTCCGGCCCTGGTCCGCAGAATCCACCTAGCTTCCCTCTGCAGGAGGAGACGATGTCTGTCCCCCCCCTGCAGAGGGGTAGACACAGTCTCAAGCCCCGTGAAGGAAATACAATCAGTGCTACCTCCATGTATGTTCCTAACATGTTCTATAAACCTTGGGCAGCCTTTTCCCGTTTTAACAGAATTAAAATGCTCTCTTACTCTTTCAACACTTGACACCGTAAGCACTGCAGGCCCCACGAACCGCCGCAGCTTGGTTGGGGTCTCGCCGTGTCCTACCCACCCTGGACCTACAACAAGGCTCCAGTGGGTGAACCTCTCTTCCTTCAGAGAGCGATGCAGGAACAAGCTCTTAAAAGAGCTCAGTGATTATAGCCAGGGGAGTATACAGTGTATAGCAATCCCCAGTGTAGATACAGCCTTTCCCCTCACACATGAGATGAGGCTCCATGTTGAGGGTAAAACAGGAACTCTTTAATGGGGCTACATGTCAGCCTTTTATGCAGGTCTTCCAGCAAGGGACACTCTGCCTGGAGACCTTGTGGAAGACTGCGACAGTTTATACATTAGCCAATCACATGCATTTACAGTATTGAAACTTTACCAGCAATTGTACACAAACCCCCTCCCCCATCTGTGACGCATTCAACAAAATACAATGGGCATTGCCTGTGATACAATTACCAAACACAATGAACAAAACACAATAGGCACTGCCTATGATACAATTACCAAACATAATGGGCTAACTTAATCACTCACAGGCAGAAAACACACATTTTTCCCAAAACACCTCAAAACCACAGATATCCCCATTTATACATCCATGGGTAGCTCTGATCTGGGCGAACAACATATCCAAAATCACCCAGATCCGAGCAGGGGTTCCCGAATTCCATGGAAGTCACATTTGGCCAACCGCAAGCATGGCTTTCTTGCCCAAAACAGTTCCACAGATTTAGGCTGTGCGGCCGGTGTAACGTTACATTACCCTACTTCGTGAGATTTCTCTACCTCCTAACTTCCTGTCGCACCGCTAAGGACGTGAGGAGGCGTTCCTGAGTTTTGACGATCTGCGCATGCGCAAACGGACAGTTTAGGGAAAAATCTCACAGCGGAGTTCAGCTGCAGTGTCCCATTGCGCATGCGCCGGAGAGCCTCCATAGGGAAATATTACGGCCCAGTGCGCAAGCGCGGCTAACTCCAGAACGTCCATCCGATCTCCGTGCCTGCGCAGTGTGGGGGTAGGGAGATCTCATGGCCATATTTTCTGTTAAATAAATATATATTTATTTAACAGAAAATATGGCCATGAGATCTCAGTACCCCCACACTGCGCAGGCGCGGAGATCGGATGGACGTTCTGGAGTTAGCCGCGCTTGCGCACTGGGCCGTAATATTTTCCTACTGAGGCTCTCCGGCGCATGCGCAGTGGGACACTGCAGCTGAACTCCGCTGTGAGATTTTTCCCTAAACTGTCCGTTTGCACATGCGCAGATCGTCAAAACTCAGGAACGCCTCCTCACGTCATTAGCGGTGCGACCGGAAGTTAGGAGGTAGCGTTACACCGACCTATCTTCTCCTTCAAAGTTAGTATATGGGCCATAATCCTGAGGCAAGAGGCTGGCAAACAGGCCCCTCCAAAACCCAGTGGCGAGGTTAGTTTCGTCACAGGTTCGGTGGAGAAATGAGTGCCCCTACCACGCCAAACTTTTGACCTGAGCCTGCAGCTAACCAGGGTGGAGTGAGTAGCCTGACCTCAAGCCCTTCTTTGTATTGTATTACCCTGCGGGGGCTGAACCTTCTCTCCCTTTAGGGAGAAAAAGAAGTCATCCTCTAGTACCAATGTTAAACCAAGGAAATGTCTGTTATGTTACAAGCGTTTGCCAAGCTATGGATCTAAACCCTTATGTAAAAAATGCATGGCTAAAGTAGTTAAAGGTGTCTGCTTTTTTACTATTGATGACTATTGAGGTCATCAATATCAGATCGGCGGGGGTGCTGGGAGTCGGACCCCTGCCAATCTGATATTGATGGCCTATGCTGAGGATAGGTCATCAATAGTAAAAAGTGGACAACTCCTTTAAGGGAGAGTCATCTAGATTTCTTGAAGATATTAGAGTATTGGTCAGAGAAGAGGTTCAATATGCCATTTCCTCTCAGGAATTAATTCTCTTACCCCCAGTGCCCCCTTGTTACTGCTAAAATAAAGCCTTTCCTGTCCCAGATAATGTGCAAAAATTAATATAGGCTGAATGGGAGAGACCTGGAAAGGGTTCCTCTACCCTAGATGTATCAATAGACGTTACCCATTTGATGAGGAAGATTGTACAGTACCTAGATTAGACGCCCCAGTTGCTAAGGTGGCAAAGCGTACAGTCCTTCCCTTTGAGGACGTAGCTCAGTTAAAGTGTCTCTGTCACCAGGATCAACCCAAGCAGTAATATGTATATTAGCTTTCTGAGCAGATCTCAGTGTGGTGAAGTTATAATACATAGTGTATATGATATGTAGATACTAGGACACAGCTCTGCCCTCAACATATCTAGCCCTGTCAAACAAGGGGAGGGGGGAGTGTGCAGAGCACAGGGGGTATATATTTACATTTAGTCAAAGACTATTGGTTGCCTGCTCTTGACATGTACATTTTTAATTTTACTAACGGTTATTTTCTAATTATAAAATTTAGCTTTTATTAGTCATTAAATTAATATATAAAGTGAGCACTTAAATCTAACCTACTGATTAAAACTCTCTACTGCAGACCCTTTGTGTGCAACGTTGCAATTGGCTTGCTTGTGGTGCAGGCTAGTATAGCAGTATCAGCGTGTTATAGACAATTTGTCTTCTCTGCTGAGTGCCTATGTGTACACCTTCTAGGCTTGCTATAATAACACTATTGTTTTTATACTGCCTGCTGGCTTTGCATTGTCTGTGGTTACTGACACATTTCTTTTTAATATATAGCTTAACTTAGTAACTATATTGATAGCTGTTTGGATGCTAAACTAACTGGTAGCTGAATTGCTTCTGTTTGCCTGTTTAATGACTGGGCTGATTTCACATAGCGGTGCAGCACCTCGGCTTGGTAACTGTGATAGTAGCCATTTGAGCACAGGGGGTGTTACAAAGTAGTGCTCAAATGATTCAGCCTTGCCTCCTGGTGTTTGTACTTTTAATTTGCTTATGAATAAAATTTCACTGCAGTTGTTTTGCATATAGACAAAAGAAAGGTATAGTTTTAATCAGCACGATAAACCCTACCAGCTATTATGTCTCTCTTAATAGGGTTGATCCTGGTGACAGAGACGCTTTAAGGATCCCATAGATAGGAAGGCAGAAAGTCTATTAAAAAAGACATGGGAGGCCACAGCAGCTTTACCTAAGCCTGGAGTAGCTGCCACGAGTGTAGTAGCTTGTACGCCTAACTTATGGTTACAGTAGTTGGAGCTACACTTGATCAACAAGACCCCTAGAGACCAGATATTAGAGTTTGCTGATATTAAAGATGGTAACCAGTTTTTTGGCAGACGTTTCTACTGAATCGGTCTGTCTCTCCTCCCGTATGGCAGTTCTGTCTAATACTATCAGACGTGTGCTATGGCTTAAGACTTTGTCGGGTGATAGGACTTCCAAGAATAAGCTAATATCACTTCCTTACCATGGTCAATATTTATTTGGCCCTGACCTTGATAAGATTTTAGAGAACACCAATCGTAAAAAAGGGTTTCCTGAGGGTAGATCTTGGGGGTGCAATAGAACCAGTTCCCAAGAGAGAGGAAGGACTGGGACATTATTCCCGTCTGTTTTTAGTAAGAAAACAAAACAGGAAGTTCAGAACAATAATAAATCTCAAACCACTAAACATGCTCATAACCTATCACAGGTTCAAAGTGGAGACAATAACATTGTTACGCTGAGCGCTCCGGGTCCCCTGCTGGCCTCGGAGCGCTCACAGCGTATGCCCCCAGGCAGCACTCCAGCGTCTCGGCGTGTGCGTCCTCGCTCTCTAGGGCGCGCGCGCGCCGGGACTCTTCGATTCAAAGGACCAGTGCACCAGTGATTGGTGCCTGGTCCAAAGGGGTTATTAAGGGTTAAGGTTGTGAGAGGCAGTGCTGACTTAATTAGGCTGCACCTGTGCACTGCCCATTTATACCTTCTCCTCCCACAGCCTTCTGCCGGATCTTTGTGCCTTGTGCCTCAGAGAAAACGTTCCCTACGTTGTTAGTTTGCCTTACCTGCCTGCCCTGACCGCTGCTACGTCCGACTACGCTCTTACCTTCTCCCTGTGTACCACGCCTTATCAGCTGCCAGAGAGGTCGAGTTGTTACTAGAGGACACGACCTGGTAGTTACCGCCGCGGCAAATCCATCCCGCCTTGCGGCGGGCTCTGGTGAAGACCAGTAACTGCTTAGAACCGGTCCTCTAGTACAACCCGCGCCATCGCCTCTCTGGTCCAGAGGATTCACTACCTGTCCTGCCGGTTCGTGACAGTAAGATCCGGCCATGAATCCCGCTGATGTTCCCCTGCCAAGCCTGGAGGACCTCACCACCATTGTGGCCCAGCAGGGTCAACAGCTGGCCCAGTTGACCGCTATGTTGCAGCAGCTCCTGCCTTCTCTGCAACAGCCAGCTCCTCCGTCTGCTCCTGCTGCATCACCTCCGCCTGCCGTTACCACCGGTTCCAGAATCCGTTTATCCTTACCAGACAAATATGACGGAGATCCTAAGCAGTGCCGTGGGTTCTTGTCGCAGTGCTCTCTCCACCTCGAGCTTCTGTCTGACCAGTTTCCTTCTGAGCGAGCCAAGGTAGCCTTTATTCTCAGTTTACTGTCCGGGAAGGCCCTGGCCTGGGCTACACCACTATGGGACCGCGCAGATTCTGCCACCGCTTCCGTCCAGAGCTTCTGCCTAGAGTTCCAGAATGTTTTTGAGGAGCCTGCCCGGGTTACCTCCGCAGAGACTGCCTTACTAAATTTGACCCAAGGAGGTTCTTCCGTGGGTGACTATGCCATTCAGTTCCGCACCCTGGCCTCTGAGCTGAACTGGAACAATGAAGCCCTTTGCGCCACCTTCAAGAAAGGACTTAACAGTGAAGTAAAGGACGTTCTGGCTGCACGTGAGCTTCCTTCCACTCTTAGTGACCTCATCTTGCTGGCCACTAGGATAGACAAACGTTTCGCCGAAAGACAAGAGGAACTCCTCCTTGAAAAGGAAAAAGCTGGTCCTAGACGCTTTCCTCGTCTGGCTCCCGTTTTTCCGCATCCCCCTCAACCCGCTACTGGGTTTTCCGCCGTGGAAGCCATGCAGGTGGATCGGTCACGCTTGACTCCGCAAGAACGAAGCCGCCGCAGAAACGAGAACCTGTGTCTGTACTGTGCCAGTACCGAGCACTTCCTTAGAGATTGTCCTCTCCGTCCACCGCGTTCGGGAAACGCTCGCACCTAGTAAGCGTGGGAGAGGCGTTGCTAGGTGTGGATTCTTCCTCTCCACGTCTCATCATACCCGTGCAGTTGATCATCTCTTCCAAGTCCTCTTTCTCCGCAGCCGCCTTCTTGGATTCCGGTTCCGCTGGCAACTTCATTCACGCCTCCTTGGTTGACAAGTACCGTATTCCAGTAATCCATCTACCCAAGCCGTTTTTCATTTCTACTGTTAACGGTGAGAGACTCTCAGCCACCGTGCAGTTCCGTACCCAGCCTCTGCAGATGGACATCGGAATATTTGATACCGAGACTTTAGAATTCTTTGTCCTTCCCTTCTGTTCCTCCGAACTCCTCCTGGGTCTGCCGTGGCTTCAACGTCATAGCCCTGTCCTGAATTGGTCCACCGGTGAGATCCTGCTTTGGGGCTCCTCCTGTTCGGACCGCTGTCTCAAGCCTGCTCTGGTCAAACAGAACCCGCAAGTTTCTCCGCCTTCTGGGCTGCCCAAGCCATACCATTCCTTCACGGATGTCTTCTGCAAGAAACAAGCTGAGGTTCTTCCTCCTCACCGATCCTATGATTGCCCGATCGATCTGATACTCGGTTCTACTCCACTTCGGGGCAGAATTTATCCTCTCTCACCTCCTGAGACTCTTGCCATGTCCGACTATATACGTGAGAACCTACAGAGAGGATTCATAAGAAAATCTTCTTCTCCTGCTGGGGCCGGTTTTTTCTTCGTGACTAAAAAAGACGGCTCCCTCCGCGCCTGCATTGACTACAGAGGTCTTAATAAAATTACCATCAAGAACCGTTACCCTCTGCCTCTAATCTCTGAGCTATTTGATCGTCTCCGAGGGGCTAAGATCTTCACTAAATTGGACCTTCGAGGGGCCTATAATCTGATCCGTATCCGTGAGGGAGACGAATGGAAGACCGCCTTTAACACAAGGGACGGCCATTTCGAGTATTTGGTGATGCCCCTCGGCCTCTGCAACGCACCTGCTGTCTTCCAGGAATTCGTCAATGATATTTTCAGGGACTTACTTTACACCTGCGTGGTTGTATACCTGGATGATATCCTCATCTTTTCCTCCAATTTGGATCTACACCGGGTCCCTGTGGAACAAGTTCTTACTCGTCTTAGGAGAAATCGCCTGTACGCTAAACTTGAAAAATGTCTTTTTGAACGGACCTCCCTGCCTTTCCTGGGTTACATTATCTCAGCCCAAGGACTTCAAATGGACCCAGCCAAACTCTCGGCAGTTCTGGATTGGCCACGTCCCTCTGGTCTCCGAGCCATACAAAGATTTCTGGGCTTTGCGAATTACTACAGGCAATTCATCCCTCACTATTCCACTCTGGTAGCTCCTATCGTGGCCCTCACTAGAAAAGGAGCTAACCCCAAATCCTGGCCTTCCCAAGCCGAGGAAGCCTTCCAGTCCCTGAAATCCGCCTTTGCCTCTGCACCCGTTCTCTCTAGACCAGATTCCACCAAGCCCTTCTCTCTTGAAGTGGATGCCTCCTCGGTGGGAGCCGGAGCTGTCCTCACCCAGAAGTCTTCCCGGGGCAAGACTTCAACGTGTGGCTTCTTTTCTAAAACATTCTCTTCCGAGGAGAGAAATTACTCCATTGGGGACAGGGAACTGCTGGCTATTAAATTGGCACTGGAGGAATGGAGACATTTACTCGAGGGCGCCACACATCCTGTGTACATCTTCACGGACCACAAGAACCTGGCTTATCTCCAGTCTGCTCAGAGATTAAATCCCCGTCAGGCTCGTTGGTCTCTGTTCTTCGCCCGCTTTAACTTTGAGATCCATTTCCGTCCGGCTTGTAAGAACATTAGGGTAGATGCTCTGTCTCGCTCCTCTGATGTGGTGGGCGACGAGTTAACACCTCGATATATTATCCCTCCAGAACGCCTTATTACAGTCGCTCCCGTGGACTTGCGCCTTCTTCCTCCTGGCAAATCCTACATACCTCCACGTCAGCGGCTGCGAATTCTCAAGTGGGGCCACGCCTCCCCTTTTGCTGGTCATCCAGGGGTGCTAAAGTCTCTCCAACTAATCTCCCAAAGGTACTGGTGGTCTTCTCTGGAGAAAGATGTCTCGGACTTCGTCCAGGCCTGTACGATTTGCGCCCGGGATAAATCGCCTCGCCAGAAACCAGCGGGTCTTCTCTTGCCTCTACCTGTTCCTGAAGTTCCCTGGTCTCACATCGCCATGGACTTTATTACAGATCTTCCCTCCTCCCATGGCAAGTCCGTTATTTGGGTCGTGGTGGATCACTTCTCCAAGATGGCTCACTTTGTACCCCTGCCCGGTCTACCCTCTGCACCCATGTTGGCCAAACAATTTTTCCAACACATCTTCCGTCTCCATGGCCTTCCCAAACATATTGTCTCGGATCGTGGGGTACAATTCGTCTCCAAATTCTGGAGGGCGCTATGTGCTCAGCTCGGGATCAAACTGGACTTTTCTTCTTCGTACCATCCTCAGTCTAACGGCCAAGTAGAACGGGTGAACCAGATTTTGGGTCACTATCTGTGTCACTTTGTATCCTCACGCCATGACGACTAGGCTGATCTACTTCCCTGGGCGGAGTTCTCCTACAACTACAAACAATCCTCTGCCTCTAACAAGTCTCCTTTCCTTGTAGTTTTTGGCCGTCATCCTCTTCCACCTCTGCCGCAGTCTCCCACTCCTTCTTCTGTACCTGCCGTTGACAGTCTTGTACAGGATTTTTCCTCCATCTGGCGAGAAACCCATGCTGCTCTCCTCAGGGCTTCCGCCCGTATGAAGGTTCAAGCTGACAAGAGACGCAGATCTCCACCGGAATTTCGTCCGGGTGACAAGGTGTGGCTCTCCTCTAGGTACATCCGATTTAGGGTCCCAAGTTACAAGTTGGGCCCTCGTTTCTTGGGACCCTATAAAATCAAGAGTCGTATCAATCAAGTTTCTTATCAGCTCCATCTTCCTCCCTCCCTCCGAATCCATAACTCCTTCCATGTCTCCCTTCTTAAACCTGCTGTCTTTAACCGTTTTTCTCCCAAGCTTGTTTCTCCCACCCCTGTCGCTGGTACCTCCGATATATTCTCTGTCAAGGGTATCTTGGCGACCAAGATCTTCCGGGGGAAAAGATTTTTTTTGGTCGACTGGGAGGGCTGCGGTCCTGAGGAGAGGTCATGGGAGCCGGAGGAGAACATCCTGGACCGCAGTCTCATCCGCAAGTTCTTCGGTACCAAAAAGGGAGGAAGACCAAAGGGGGGGGGGGGGTACTGTTACGCTGAGCGCTCCGGGTCCCCTGCTGGCCTCGGAGCGCTCACAGCGTATGCCCCCAGGCAGCACTCCAGCGTCTCGGCGTGTGCGTCCTCGCTCTCTAGGGCGCGCGCGCGCCGGGACTCTTAGATTCAAATGACCAGTGCACCAGTGATTGGTGCCTGGTCCAAAGGGGTTATTAAGGGTTAAGGTTGTGAGAGGCAGTGCTGACTAAATTAGGCTGCACCTGTGCACTGCCCATTTATACCTTCTCCTCCCACAGCCTTCTGCCGGATCTTTGTGCCTTGTGCCTCAGAGAAAGCGTTCCCTACGTTGTTAGTTTGCCTTACCTGTTGCCGTACCCGTTGCTACCGTCCGCTCGCCTTTGAACCTTTGCGGACCGCAAAACACAAAATGGTCATGTGCATGAGGCCTTACTGATGTATCCTGATTTCTTAGAGCTGCATATTAAATCTGTATTCAGCGCACTCTGTATAGAGACTGACTGTAGGGTTCCACCCCAATAGATATAATAAAATTAACAGCAGCCTTGGATATCGATGCTTGGGTACATTTATTGATGTTAGTTTCACATGCGACAATATTTATAACGTTTCGGCATACAATTGCCTTCGTCGGATACTATGCCGCAGGGAGAAGAGAGGAACAAAATAGACAGACGCTAGATAGGGTATGCATGTACTCTGCATGCTTTGCCGGAAGTGACGCCACAGATCTGTTCACTCTTCCAGGCCCTCTTGCTATCCCTCACGGCTCAGGATATGGTCATCGACAGAGCCCATAGATTGCCGAGACCGTCATCTTCCTGCTACTGTCCACAGAGATGTCCTTGCAAGGATCCATTTGTTTCACATAAAAGAGCAAGTGTTTGAAGCATCAAGGAAAAGGGGAACCCTTCCTGCACTATACCAGCCTATTAAGTTATTCACTGACGTCTCCGCTGTCACACTAAAACAACGTCGTCAGCTGGCACCAGTCACATTAGCGCTGCGGGATCACAAAATAGCTTACCGCTGGTGGTTCCCGATCAAGTTACTGATCTGTAAAGAAGGATCCCTACATGTTATCAACTCTGTGAAGCTGGCAAGTCTCTCCTTTCCTCCTAAAATATTGACATTGCTGACTACCAAAAAGAAAGAGCTCCAGATCCTCAACACACCACCCAAGAGTGGCACCTGGTGAAATTCAGGAGAGGCATCAAGCATTGAAGACTGTCTGACCCTTCTGCTCAACCACTCAGATCAGAAGTTCTGATATGCTCCTTGGCAACACAGTGATGACTTTTCCCAAGAATATGCAGCAGCCACTTGAGCTGCTTCGGTTTCTTTGTTTATGTTGGTTTTACGTGGTATTTTTTTCATTTTACCTCTGTTTTTCAGTTTAATTATATTCACTCTCAGCTGTCTGCTAGCCTCCAGAGATACTGCAGTGACAACTATGACTCCAAGTGGGCAAAGAATTTTCCCTTGGACAAGTCGGGTTATGTAAGGTCAAGCTTTTGTACTTATTCCCAATTGTTATTCTGACAGATCTCTATTGTTTTCATTGTTGCTGACAGGTTTCGTCCCCTTCGCAGGTGTTGCTCATTATCAGTCAGGTGGTGTCACAACCAGACAGCTGAGAAGCTCTGACAGGAGCCGTCCAGATCCTCCTCCTTGAGTTTCTTTGTTTTGGTTTCTGTTCCTCACCTCGTTAGTCTATCTCAGCTGTCATGCAGTTGGACTGATTACTTCCCTTTAAATTCCTACCCATAAGGCAGTAGTGTGCGGCTGATACAACTTCCTGGAGTGTGTGTGCATGCTGTTCCAGTTCCCAGTTCCCAGTTCCCAGTTCCCAGTTCCCAGTTCCCAGTTCCCAGTTCCCAGTTCCCAGCTCCCAGCTCCCAGCTCCCAGTTCCCTGTCCACAGTCGTCTGCAAGATAAGTTCTGTTTATGTATTTATTATTTTCTGTTTTCTGGATCCAGGTGACCCTGACTCCCTCCGTGTCTGTGTAGGGAGCCGGTGGTCGTGTCCCCTCACTATTGTAGGGCCTTCAGGTCTAAGATAGCCGAGGTACGTGGATATGCGCCCATCCACCTTTGGGGTGGTCGCATAGGCTGAGCAATAAGGGAGAGCGGCAGGTCGATTGCAGGGGTCTCCCTTTTGTTCCTTAGTGTTGGGTCCAGTGAGTCATTGTTTGTATTGTATTATCTTGTTTCCTGTACACCATCCGTGACATTATCAGCCGCCAAAACCGTCTCAAGCATGGATCCGGTTACACTTTTGGCTGAACGCTTTCAGGGTCTTTCTTTGGAGGTAGCTGATCTCCGTAAGACTTTTTCTCAGTTTCAAGTGACCGGTTCAGCTTGCGTTCATGGAGTTTGTGCTGAGCCTAAGATTTCGCTCCCGGATACGTTTTCCGGGGGTAGTGAGAATTTTGTACGTTTTAGAGAGGCTTGCAAACTCCATTTTCGCCTTCTTCCCCATTCTTCTGGTGATGAAGAACAAAGAGTGGGTATCATTATATCGCTGCTCAGGGGTAACGCTTAGTCCTGGGCCTTTTCGCTGCCGGAGGGGGCACGGCCCCTCCGTTCAGTGGATGAATTCTTTTTAGCCCTGGGTCTAAACTACGTCTGTTATGCCAGGGTAAACAATCCGCAGAGATTTACTGCTCAGAATTTCGGAGATGGGCAGCAGATACGGGTTGGAATGATGCTGCACTCCGAAGTCAATTTTGCTATGGTCTCTCAGAGGGATTGAGAGATGCATTTGCCTTTCATGAAAGACCTACCTCCTTGAATTCTGCTATGTCTCAGGCTGTTCGTATTGACAGGCGTCTTAGAGAGAGACGAGAGATCTCTCCTTCCTGTCATACTCAGTCCCGGGACAGTGCAGCGGTCTCATTCTGTGCACAGGGGTCTCAGTCGCTGTCAGCCCCTTCTGAGCAGGAGCCCATGCAGCTGGGGTTGATTGCCTCTGACAATAGAAGATTCAGCCCGCAGGGGAGGGTTTGCTTTTGTTGTGGAGGTATAAATCATCTGGCAAATGTTTGTCCCTCTAGGAGATTCAGGCAGTTTTCTGGGAGTAATAAAGAGACAAAAAGGAAGAAATCTTTTAAGAATGTTCCGTCTGTTACTATTGGCAGGGTTGAGGCGGAAATTGAAGGTTTTCCTTTTGCTTGTAGTTCCCGTTTTGTCCTGCCTGCTAGGGTGGCGCTAGAGAGCAAGAGCATTTTTTGTGAGATTTTTGTGGATAGTGGAGCAGCTGTCAACCTCATTGATAATCAATTTGCAATAACTCATGGTTTCCAGGTATGCACTTTGGGAAGAGATATTCCTGTTTTTGCTATTGATTCAGCTCCACTTTCTCAGAAATCATTAAAGGGCATAGTTCACAATATCCATTTAATTGTGAATGATGCTCATGTTGAGGATGTGTCATGTTTCGTCCTTAGCGGTTTGCCTACTCCTCTAGTGTTGGGGCTACCCTGGCTCACTAAACATAACCCCACCATTGATTGGCAAGCGAGGCAAATAAATGGTTGGAGTAACTTTTGCAGAGAGAATTGCCTCATAACATCTATTTCTGAGGTTTCTACTAAAACTGTACCACCTTTCCTCTCTGAATTTTTGGATGTCTTCTCTGAGAGTGGAGTTCAGGGTTTACCTCCGCACAGGGAGTATGATTGCCCTATTGATCTCATCCCAGGCGCCAAGCTGCCTAAATCTCGTTTATACAATCTTTCCCAACCTGAGAGGGTCGCTATGCGTGCTTATATCTCTGAGAGTCTGAGAAAAGGACACATACGACCCTCGAAGTCACCTGTTGCCGCTGGTTTTTTCTTTGTTAAGAAAAAAGATGGTTCTTTAAGACCTTGTCTGGATTTCAGGGAGCTGAACAGTATCACTATTCGTGATCCTTATCCGCTTCCTCTGATGCCGGACTTGTTTAACCAGGTTGTTGGGGCGAAAGTCTTTTCCAAATTAGACCTAAGAGGGGCATACAACCTGGTTAGGGTCAGAGAAGGAGACGAATGGAAGACGGCTTTCAATACCCCTGAGGGCCATTTTGAGAATTTAGTTATGCCTTTTGGTTTGATGAATGCCCCAGCCGTTTTTCAGCATTTCGTCAACAGCATTTTTTATCATTTAATGGGAAAATTTGTATTAGTGTATTTGGATGACATTTTGATTTTTTCTCCTGATTTCAAGACTCATAAGGAACACTTATGTCAGGTCTTACTCATCCTGCGGGAGAATAAATTATACGCGAAACTGGAAAAATGTGTGTTTGCGGTTCCAGAGATCCAATTTCTGGGGTTTCTTGTCTCCGCTTCTGGTTTTCGCATGGACCCCGAGAAGGTTCGCGCTGTGCTTGAGTGGGAGCTTCCTGAGAATCAGAAGGCGCTGATGCGTTTTTTGGGCTTTGCTAATTATTACAGGAAATTTATTTTGAATTATTCCTCTGTTGTTAAACCACTCACTGATATGACCAGAAAGGGGGTAGATTTTTCTTCCTGGTCGGTAGAGGCGCGTAAGGCCTTTTCTAATATCAAGGAGAGTTTTGCTTCCGCTCCCATCCTAGTACAACCTGATGTTTCGTTACCCTTCATAGTTGAGGTTGATGCTTCTGAGGTAGGGGTGGGTGCGGTCTTGTCTCAGGGTTCCTCTCCTGCCAAATGGCAACCGTGTGCCTTTTTCTCAAAGAAGCTCTCCTCCGCAGAGAGAAATTATGATGTGGGAGATAGGGAATTGTTGGCCATCAAGTTGGCTTTTGAGGAATGGCGCCATTGGCTAGAGGGAGCCAGACACCCTATTACCGTGTTTACTGACCATAAAAATCTGGCCTACTTGGAGTCAGCCAAGCGTCTGAACCCGAGACAGGCCAGATGGTCTTTGTTCTTTTCAAGGTTTAATTTTGTTGTTACGTTCCGCCCTGGGGTTAAGAATGTGAAGGCAGATGCCCTATCACGTTGTTTCCCGGGAGGTGGGAATTTTGAAGACCCGGGTCCCATTTTGGCTGAAGGTGTGGTGGTCTCTGCTCTTTTTCCTGAATTGGAGGCAGAGGTGCAGGCAGCTCAGTCAGAAGCTCCTGATCTTTGTCCTCCTGGGAGGTTGTTTGTGCCTCTCGCTTTGAGACACAAGATTTTTAAAGAACACCACGATACAGGGATGGACTGGGACAATAAAGTGGCCCTGGACTTCAGCCAGACCGGCCCACTTTATTTTTCCCAAACACACTCAAAAAAATAATGGTATCCACAGATCCCCCCCATAAGTGTCATCCACAGACCCCCCCCCCCATAAGTGTCAATGTCATCCACATGACAGACCCCCCCCCATAACAGTGCCATCCACGGATCCCCCTCCCTATAACAGTGCCGTCATCCATAGATCCCCCTCCCCGCCACTCACAGTAGTATACATTAATAAATCGGTATCCTGCAGGCTGCAGACAGTAACTTTAATTTTAACACAGGCTGTGGGGATAATAAAAACTGAGCATGGTGATGGTGATCACCTTACTAGGCAAGCCACTGCCAAACAGTGCACAGTGCGTGCCATACAGAGCCCACATAGGGCACCACCTATGCATACAAAATGAAAGAAAGCAAGGGGCACATCCGTGCAGGACGTAATTTGCAGCAGCAAAATCCACAACAAAATATGTGAGTTACATGCAGATTTTACAGCAGATCTGTGCACTGCAAAGGAGGGAATCCGCAGCATAAACTGACTGCAGACTTAAAACCGCACCACAGGTCAATGTATGCTGTAAATAGTGTGGATTTAATGGATGCAAATCTACAGCATATCAGTGCACGCATCCTTGAAGGGGTTATGTCTCTTCAGCAAGTGGCATTTATCTTGTAGAGAAAGTTAATACAAGGCACTTACTAATGTATTGTGATTGTCCATTTTGCTTCCTTTGCTGGCGGGAGTCATTTTTCCATCACATTATGCACTGCTCGTTTCCATGGTTTTGACCACCCTGTAATCCAGCAGCGGTGGTCATGCTTGCACACTATAGGAGTAGCCGGGATTGTGGGAGTGCACATAGTTTGGTGCTTTTTTCGACCACCAATGCTGGATTACAGGGAGGTCGTAACCATGATGACGAGCCATGTATAATGTGCTGGGAGACATTTTGTCTCTATGGCACTATCTGCCCTAATAGTGATACAGTGCCCACATAGAGCACGATAGTGCCCTCCTATTCACAGAAAAATAGCGCATTTGTACCCATATAGTACCTACCTAGGTGCATAGAAAGTGCCATACTTTGGCTCTATGTCGGCACTGTATGACTGTGGCCAAAGTACTGTAGGTTTTCACTTTAGGTAGGTACTGTATGGCACCATAAGCAAGAAATACACCATTTATCTGTGCATAACATGGCGCTATCTGAGCACTGTATGACCGTGGGAAGACCTGGGCATACTATGCTCAGATAAGTTGTGTATTTAGTGTCTACAGTGCCCACAAAGTGCCATATCATACCTACCTAGAGCTAAAACGTGGGCAGAAAGTGCCATACTTTGCCTATAATTATACTCTGTCTACACAAGTATGGCGCTTTCCGAGTATGGGTTCTATATGGCACTATGTGGGCACGACAGGCACTAAATGCGCCATTTATCTGTGGATAGTATGGCACTATCTGCCCACAATCATACAGTGCCCACATAGAACCAAATATCGCCGTACCCACACTATTATATGGCAGTGCCCAGAGCGCCATATGTTGACTATGTGGGCAGATAGTGCCCTACTATGCCCAGATAAATAGTGCCCTTAGTGACTGCAGTGCCACACTGTACCCACCTAGAGCCAATCTGTGCACAGAAAGTGCCATACTTTGTCCACAGTGACAAAGTGCCCTTTCTGTGCACAGTCTGCTCTGGCTCCAGGTAGGTATTCTACTACACGTGGGGGCACAGCGCTCATCTCTTTAGTAAAGAGTCTTTACTACCTTACATTCAGCTCCCGCCTCCAGCCTCCAGTAACAAGTGCGGGCGGCAGCGCTCACTCACTGACGTCACGCGCCTGCGCCGCCTAGTGGGAGGAGCAGGCGTGTGACGTCAGTGAGTGAGCGCCGCCCCCACACTGCCTGCTGTTACTGGAGCTTTACCCCCCTGATGGCGGCCCTGGCCGGCCCATAATTCGATCGGCCCACCGGGATTCTCCCGGTACTCCCGATGGCCAGTCCATCGCTGCCACGATACGGTCCTTGCTGGGCACCCGGGGACAAGAGCCACACTGGATCTCATTGCCCGGAGATTCTGGTGGCCTGCGCTTCGTAAGTCGGTTGAGGGTTTTGTGGCAGCTTGCGAGACTTGCGCTCGTGCCAAGGTCCCTCGTTCACGGCCATCAGGTCCTCTCCTTCCTTTGCCCATTCCTTCCCGTCCTTGGACACATCTGTCCATGGACTTCATAACGGACTTGCCTCGTTCCTCGGGGAAGTCTGTGATTCTGGTGGTGGTGGACCGTTTTAGCAAAATGGTGCATTTTATCCCTTTTCCTGGTTTGCCCAATGCTAAGACACTGGCGCAGGCATTTGTTGACCACATTGTCAAATTGCATGGGATTCCTTCAGACATAGTCTCTGATAGGGGCACGCAGTTTGTTTCCAGATTCTGGAAGGCCTTCTGTTCTCGCTTGGGGGTTTGCTTGTCATTCTCTTCTGCTTTCCATCCGCAGTCGAATGGCCAGACAGAGCGTGTCAATCAGAATCTGGAGACATATCTGCGCTGTTTTGTGGCGGAGAATCAGGAGGATTGGTGTTCTTTTTTGTCCCTTGCTGAGTTTGCTTTAAATAACCGTCGTCAGGAGTCCTCTGATAAGTCACCATTTTTTGGTGCATATGGGTTTCATCCGCAGTTTGGGACTTTCTCTGGAGAGGGCTCTTCTGGTTTGCCTGATGAGGACAGATTCTCCTCGTCTTTGTCATCTATTTGGCAAAAGATTCAGGATAATCTAAAGAACATGAGTGAGAGATATAAGCGTGTGGCGGATAGGAGACGTGTGCCTGGTCCGGACCTGAATGTTGGTGATTTGGTGTGGCTGTCTACCAAGAATATCAAATTGAAGGTTCCCTCCTGGAAGTTGGGTCCTAGGTTTATTGGGCCTTACAAGATCCTGTCTGTCATCAATCCTGTTGCCTACCGTCTTGATCTTCCTCAGACTTGGAAGATCCATAATGTTTTCCATAAGTCCTTATTGAAACCTTATGTTCAACCTATTGTACCCTCGCCTTTGCCTCCTCCTCCGATTATTGTTGATGGAAATCTTGAATTTCAGGTCTCTAGGATTGTGGATTCTCGTCTTGTCCACGGTTCCCTCCAGTACCTCGTTCATTGGGAGGGTTATGGTCCTGAGGAGAGGATGTGGGTCCCAGTGACGGACATTAAGGCCTCTCGTCTCATCAGGGCTTTCCATAGGTCCCATCCTGAGAAGGTGGGCCCTGAGTGTCCGGAGTCCACTCCTAGAGGGAGGGGTACTGTCACAACCAGACAGCTGAGAAGCTCTGACAGGAGCCGTCCAGATCCTCCTCCTTGAGTTTCTTTGTTTTGGTTTCTGTTCCTCACCTCGTTAGTCTATCTCAGCTGTCATGCAGTCGGACTGATTACTTCCCTTTAAATTCCTACCCATAAGGCAGTAGTGTGCGGCTGATACAACTTCCTGGAGTGTGTGTGCATGCTGTTCCAGTTCCCAGTTCCCAGCTCCCAGCTCCCAGCTCCCAGTTCCCAGTTCCCTGTCCACAGTCGTCTGCAAGATAAGTTCTGTTTATGTATTTATTATTTTCTGTTTTCTGGATCCAGGTGACCCTGACTCCCTCCGTGTCTGTGTAGGGAGCCGGTGGTCGTGTCCCCTCACTATTGTAGGGCCTTCAGGTCTAAGATAGCCGAGGTACGTGGATATGCGCCCATCCACCTTTGGGGTGGTCGCATAGGCTGAGCAATAAGGGAGAGCGGCAGGTCGATTGCAGGGGTCTCCCTTTTGTTCCTTAATGTTGGGTCCAGTGAGTCATTGTTTGTATTGTATTATCTTGTTTCCTGTACACCATCCGTGACAGGTGGCCCTTTTATATGTTCTGCCTTTCACTGGTTTCCCTGTGGCTAATAGTTCTTCTGAGGAGTGCTCTGCTTGCGTGGTGATTCTGCTGTTCCAGTTGCTTCTCAAGCTAAGTCCTTTCCCCTTTCTTGTTGTCTGTCCTGACTAGGCCTCAGGGAGACACTGGTTCCTTCAGGTTGGAAGGAGCCGGTTGCCTCTTTTCCTGTTCCCTAGGCTGAGGGTTTGGTCCAGTGTGTCAGCAGTCTCAGGTTCCCGTGCATGTGCATTTCTACCTTTGAGACTTGCACATGTGGTTAGCAGCTTAGGGAGAGAATCAGGGTTTTCTAGGAGGTGACCTCTTTATTTCCTAGGCTTAGGGCCTAGTCTGTAGTTGTTTTGTTGTTGTTCCCATTGGTTGTCTTTCCTTCCCCGTACTACCCGTGACATTATTAGCCGCCGAATACCGTTACTGTTTTCCCTACTCTGTGTTGTTATGGATCCTGTCTCTGCACTGGTGGATCGCATGCAGGGGTTGTCGCTGGAGGTAGCAGACCTACATGAAACTGTTGCAAGGTGTCAGGCGTCTGTCTCCGCTAGTGGGGTCCAGACCTGCTCTGAACCTAAGATCCCTCTCCTGGACCAATTTGCCAGAGGAAGTGACGACTTCGTTCGGTTCAGGGAGTTATGTAAACTTTATTTTCGCTTACGCCCTCACTCCTCTGGTGACGAGAGTCAAAAGGTGGGGATGTTATCTCTTTATTGAAAGGTGACGCTCAATCCTGGGCCTTTTCTTTGCCGACCGGATCCCAATCCCTCTGGTCGGTGGATAGTTTTTTCAGAGCCCTGGGACTTATTTATGAAGATTCAGATTTAGTTTCTCTGGCTGAATCTATGTTGCACGGCTTGCATCAGGGAAATCGGTCTGCAAGATGTATTACCTGAAGGGAGGTCGGTCCCCTCTGGCACTCGGGGTACTGAGACACCAGAGCCCATGTCTGGAGATGAACCTATGCAACTGGGACGGGTATCTCCAGACCTTGGGGATAAGAACTTTAGGGCTAGAAAGAGACTCTGTTTTTTTGTGGTAAAGGGGGTCATTTTGTTAATGTTTGCCCCTATGTTAAATATGTATGCGAGAATTAAAAAAAAGAAGGAGTTACCAATAAGTTTTGTTCTCTAACTCTTGGCAGAGTAGTTGGGGAATCTGAGAACATGCTCTTGTCTTTTACCGGTAGTACCCGTTTTCTCCTGCCTGCCAGGGTGACGCTAGATTCCAAAAATATTGATGTGGAGGTATTTTTGGACAGCGGGGCAGGGGTTAACCTTGTGGATTACCAGTTTGTCCTGATGCATGGTTTTAAATCTAATGCACTAGACAAAGAGATCTCGTGTTCGCTATTGCTTCGGCTCCCCTTTCTCAAAAATCTTTGACTCACATGGTGCAGGATATCCAGTTAAGGGTGGGGGATTCTCATATTGAGGGTATTTCTTGTTTTATAATGAAGGGTCTGCCGGCCCCTCTGGTGCTAGGGTTGCCATGGTTGTCCAAACATAATCCTGTCATTGATTGGCAAGCGAGACAGATCAAAGGCTGGAGTCATTACTGTATGGTCAACTGTCTCATCACATCTCTTGCTGGGATATCCACTAAGATGTTGCCCCCATTTCTCTCTGATTTCTCTGATGTGTTCGCTGAAGGTGTGGATCAGGAGTTACCCCCTCATAGAGAATATGATTGCCCTGTCAATCTGATTCCCAGAGCTAAGTTGCCAAAGTCCTGTCTGAAGCCGAAAGCGTTGCTATGCGAAAGTATATTACTGAGAATTTGGCAAAGGGACACATCAGACCATCTAAGTCACCTAATGTGGCAGGGTTCTTTTTTGTAAAGAAGAAAGATGGAACATTGAGACCATGTCTAGATTTCTGAGAGTTGAATCGCATCACTATCCGTGATCCTTATCACCTTCCCCTGATCCCAGATTTGTTCAACCAGGTTGTTGGAGCTAAGGTGTTTTCTAAATTAGACCTAAGAGGGGCATATAATCTGGTCAGGATCAAGGAAGGGGATGAATGGAAGACTGCACTTAATACCCCAGAGGGTCATTTTGAGAACTTGGTCATGCCTTTTGGTTTGACCAATGCCCAGGCAGTATTTCAACATTTCATCAATGACATTTTTCATCATTTGGTGGAAAGGTTTGTTGTCGTATACCTGGATGATATATTGATTTATTCGCCCGACATGGAGAGTCATCAGGATCATTTGAGACAAGTCTTGCTGATCCTCCGGGAGAATAAGTTATATGCCAAGATAGAAAAATGTGTGTTTGCTGTTCAAGAGATTCCTTTTCTGGGTTACCTGCTTTCCGACTTTGGGCTTTTGTATTGATCCTGAAAAAGTCAGTGCGGTCTTCGAATGGGATCTGCCCGAGAATCAGAAAGCGATTATGAGGTTTTTGGGCTTTACCAATTACTACAGAAAATGTATCTTTAATTATTCCACTGTTGTCAAACCTCTGACTGACATGACTAAGAAAGGGGTGGATTTCTCTGTCTGGTCGGAAGAGGCGTTACATGCTTTTTCCACTATAAAGAAATGTTTTTTTTCTGCTCCCATTTTGGTGCAGCCTGATGTGTCTCAGCAATTTATTATTGAGGTGGACGCATCAGAAGTGGGAGTTGGTGCAGTTCTGTTGCAGGGTCCTTCTCCTGGCAAATGGTGCCCTTGTGCTTTTTTTTAAAAAACTCTCTTCTGCCGAGATAAATTATGATGTTGGCAATAGAGAGCTGATGGCCATTAAGTTGGCCTTTGAGGAATGGCGTCATTGGTTAGAAGGAGCGATTCATCCCATTACTGTATTTACCGATCATAAAAATCTGGCCTACCTGGAGTCGGCTAAACGTTTGAACCCAAGGCAGGCCAGATTGTCTTTATTTTTTACCAGATTTTATTTCATTGTCCCCTTTCGCCCTGGGGTCAAGAATGTCAAGGCGGATGCCTTGTCGCGTAGCTTCCCTGGGGGGGAGGATACTGAGGATCCTGGTCTGATTTTGGCTGATGGGGTGGTTATATCCGCCCTCTATCCTGAACTGGATGCGGAGGTGTTGGAAGTTCAGTGAGAGGCACCTGATTCCTGTCCCCCAGGGAAGTTGTTTGTTCCTTCTGAGCTTCGTCACAAGGTGTTCAAGGAACATCATGATACTGTCCTTGCTGGACTCCTTGGGAGCAGATCCACTGTTGATCTTTTTTCTCAGAGATTCTGGTGGCTGGGTTTACGTAAGAGTGTTGAGGACTATGTGGCAACTTGTGAGACCTGTGCACATGCCAAGGTGACTCATACTCGGCCCTCAGGATCTCTTCTTGCTTTGTCCATCCCGTCCCTGGACGCACTTGTCCATGGGCATCATCACCAATTTGCCCAGTTCTTCTGGGATGATGGTGATTTTGGTGGTGGTCGACCGCTTCAATAAGATGGCACAATTTATTCCATTTTCTGGTTTACCCAATGCCAAAACTCTGGCTCGGACATTTGTTGATAACATTGTGAAATTGCACGGCGTTCCCTCTGATGTGGTGTCTGATAGAGGGACTTCATTTGTTTCCAGATTCTGAAAGGCTTTCTGTACTCGCCTGGGGATTCGTTTGTCCTTCTCTTCGGCTTTTCACCCTCAGGCAAATGGACAAACTGAAAGCACTAACCAGAATCTGGAGACATATTTGAGGTGTTTTGTCGCTGAGAATCAGGAGGAGTGGTCCTCATTTTTGTCGTTGGCGGAATTTTCTTTGATTAACCGTCGTCAGGAGTCCACTGATAAGTCACCATTTTTTGGTGCATATGGGTTTCACCCTCAGTTTGGTACGTTCTCTGGGAATAATTCCTCTTGTATTCCTGATGAGGAGAGATTTGCCTCTTCCTTGTCATCTATCTGGCGGAAAATTCAAATCAATTAAAAAAAGATGGGCGATAGGTATAAACGTATGGCTGACAACAAACTTGTGTCTGGTCCGGACCTGAATGTGGGTGATTTGGTGTGGTTGTCCACTAAGAACATTAAGTTGAAGGTGCCATCCTGGAAGTAGGTCCAAGAATTATTGGTCCATACAAGATCTCGGTCATTATTAATCCGGTTTTTTTTTTCCTTCAACTTCCGCAGGCTTGGAAGATCCATAATGTCTTCCATAAATCTTTGTTAAAGAGTTATGTGGAATCTGCTGTGCCATCTTCCTTGCCACCTTCACCTGATGTGAATGCCTTTCAAAGAGCCCACCATGATAAAGTTGGTCCTGGGTGCCCAGAGGTCACCCGTAAAAGGTCACCCGCCGGCTCTGGGAGAGATCTTAGAAGACTCAGGAGTCGATCTGACAGATCTCTATTGTTTTCATTGTTGCTGACAGGTTTCCTCCCCTTCGCAGGTGTTGCTCATTATCAGTCAGGTGGCCCCTTTATATGTTCTGCCTTTCACTGATTTCCCTGTGGCTAATAGTTCTTCTGAGGAGTGCTCTGCTTGTGTGGTGATTCTGCTGTTCCAGTTGCTTCTCAAGCTAAGTCCTTTCCCCTTTCTTGTTGTGTCTGTCCTGACTAGGCCTCAGGAAGACACTGGTTCCTTCAGGTTGGAAGGAGCCGGTTGTCTCTTTCCCTGTTCCCTAGGCTGAGGGTTTGGTGCAGTGTGTCAGCAGTCTCAGGTTCCCGTGCATGTGCATTTCTACCTTTGAGACTTGCACATGTGGTTAGCAGCTTACTGAGAGAATCAGGGTTTGCTAGGAGGTGACCTCTTTATTTCCTAGGCTTAGGGCCTAGTCTGTAGTTGTTTTGTTGTTGTTCCCTTTGGTTGTCTTTCCTTCCCCGTACTACCCGTGACACGCGGGCAGATACATCATCCAAGTCTGCTCCATCAATAATGTTTACTATACCATTGTAGCACTATATGCTCCTAACTCTCACCAGTTATGGTTTCTGAAAAAACTTACTAGAAAGGTCGACAAATTAAAGCAAGGCCATCTGTTATTTTGTGGTGATTTTATCCTAGCCCCTAGTCCGGATTCCTGATCCTCTCCAAGGCATGAAAACCTTTCCCCCCAACAATGGGCCTATTCTGAGGAATTGTTTGACGTGTGGTGTATCCACCACCCGCAAGAAAGGGAATATACCTTTTTCTTCACCGCACATCAATCTTATTCCCGCATTGACATGTTTCTAATCTCCAGATCCCTACTCCCGTTGGTTTCTGAAAAAACCATAGGATTGATCAAGTGGTCAGACCACGCAGCAATCACTCTGTCATTCCAGGAGCCTTATGCATCCCCACACCCCACCCTATGGCGTAACAATACATTTCTGATGTCACATCCATCATATAGAGCAGACCTAGAAACAGCATTACGCGAGTACTTTAAACACAATGTGGGTTCTGTATCCTGCCCATTAATACTCTGAGCTGCCCATAAGGCATTTATCAGAGTTGTCTTTCTTAAGCTGGGTCACATGGCAAAGAAAGCCAGAGACTAGAAGTTCTCGAAACTCTATAAAAGACCTTAAGGGTAAAAATAAAATCACTCCCCTGTATACAGATCACTTAAAGACTCTCTGACTCCAGCTTAAAGACTGTCTTCTCTATAGATATGAACAGAACCTACAAAAAGTTAAAGCCAGATATTATTCACAAAATAACAAAGCAGGAAGATTACTTGCACAACACGTAAAAACCCGGGGGACTAAGTCTAGAATCCCCTATGTTCAATGCCCCAAAGACAGCTCCAAGATTATGGATCCCTAGGGTATAGCTGATAGCTTTGTGGAATACTACTCCTCCCTTTATAATTTAAACCCATCCCCTGACTCACCTCAATGCTCCCCAGCAGATAATAATGCCTTTCTAAACAAACTTCACCTACCCACTATTTTTGCCGACCAATTAGAACTACTAAGCACTCCCTTCACCGAAATGGAGCTTCAAAAAATTATAGGTTCCCTCCCCAGTCAGAAAGCTCCTGGACCTGATGGTCTATCGAATTGCTACTAGTGCTCCTTCCACGGCATCCTCCTCTCTTATTTGCAAGAAGCTTTACAGAAGGGATTCTCCAGTGGAATTCTCCCTAAGGAGATGCTCTCTGTGGTTATAGTCACCATCCTGAAACCAGGGAAAATTCCAGATACCCCGCAAAATTTTAGGCCCATCTCTTTTCTAAACATAGACCTAAAAATCTACGCTAAGGCTCTGGCTCTTCGCCTAGCTCCTATTCTACCACTTTAGTGGACTGTGACCAATCAGGCTTTATTAAAGGCAGGCAAATTATTGGTAATACCAGAAGGGTCCTAAACATAGTAGACTACATTGAGAGGTCAGGCCTAGAAGCAGTTTTAGTTACTCTAGACGCCGAGAAGGCATTGGACCGCATCAACTGGACGTTTGCCTTCTCTGTGCCACAGACAATGGGAATATGTGGCTCCTTTCTGGGAGCGGTGAAAGACTTGTATATGTAAATAACACCTTGTTATCAACGTTCGCAATTACCAATGGCACCCAATAGATGTCCTCTTTTCCCCCTTATATTTATCCTTTCCATAGAGCCCCTGGCACAATCCATTTGCCGCTCTGATCAAGTAAGAGGTATCAACATTGGCGGGATATCACATAAACTCTCGTTATACGCGGACAATGTCATATTGACTCTCAGTTCTCCTGAACATTCATTGCCCACGGTAAGGGAGATTATCCACCAATATGGCAAATACTCCTATTATAAAGTCAATGGGAAGAAATCCCAGGACTTACCTATCCACATATAGCCATCTTCCTTATTAGATTCTTATATTCCCGATTTAAACTAGACTGGCAAACGGAGAGTGTCCAATACTTGGGCACAAAAATCCCTAACAAGATTAAACTTCTATACCGCCTTAACCATCTTCCCCTGCTTGAGGTGTTGTAGACGGATATGCTCCAATAAAACAAGCAGGAAATCTCTTGGGTGGGTCGCATAGCGACATTCCAAATGCTAACCCTTCCAAAAATCTTATACACGTTCAGGACAGTTTATATTTCTCTACCGTCTTCATTTTTTACTCGCCTCAGCAAACTGTTCCACACATTTATCTGGACTCCTAGATGAGCGCGTATAGCCTACAGGTTGCTAAATAAATATAGGAAAGCTGGAGGCCTGGGCCTCCCTAATATTTATGACTACTACCTTTCCACCCACCTGAGCTTCCTGAGAGAGTGGTGGAGCGCAGACTTACAGCACCACTGGATACACATAGAGATGGCTGTTCACCTGGTAACAACTTAAAATCCTTACTTATAGCTGCCCTTGACGCATCACTCTCTCTTGGAGCTCTCCCAAGCTTCCCCTCCACCTCAATCTCACTATGGAGGGCATTCCACTCCAAAACCCCAAGAGTTCTGTTTTCCCTTAGACCACATGCCCCATTGGAGACACTAAACTTCTTTACCCCTGATATCGATTTAACAACATGGCTATCCAATGGCCTTTCTTCTGTAGCACTTCTTTTTGAAAATTCCTAATTGAAACCGTTTTTCTCTTTACATGAACAATACCTTATTCCCTATAAGGACTTTTACAAATACCTCAGAATCCACCATCCCGTTCAAACAAATGACCCTTTTATGGTATTAGCTTGTGAAGAGGTTTTGGACCTCTAGAATACTAAGGGATCCTCATCGAGGGGTTTCAGACCTTTATATGCTATCTTAGGATCCAAGCAAATGTTTGTTAAGTCAACACCATTTATAGCTTGGGAAAAAGAACTGGGTAAGGAATTTCCCACTCCTACTTGGTCATCCTCACTTTCTTTTATATCTAAAACATTTACCTGTGTTTCTCACTATGACAAATGGAGAGATGGGTAAAGGATGGGCCGTGTGTGCCTGAAGCGTCCAGAAAAGGAGTCTCAAGACGGCCTTATCCCCACCCCAAAAAAAGAAAACAAAATTCGGCGCCACTCTGAGTATATGATGATAATAATAATAATGTTCACAGGTAAACCATAAATGTCACGTGCATATATTGGCGTATCGACCACACAATGCGCTGACAATGTTTAGGAAGATACCAAAGCACGCATGCTCACAAATAATGGTAGTAATATGGGGTGAGTTGCTAAACAATCATAGAAATTTAAAAATTAACAATTAAAAAATAAAAAATAAAGATTGTGTACAATCCTGATGCACTCACTTCACAGGGGGGTGTGCCACCAGGATAAAGCTCAAGACACCTGGAGCAGAAACCCCCCTAGCCAAGGTCGCCTGTAGTATGTAGAAGATCTGACGTCAGCGCTCCAAATGTACCAAGTTGGATATATACGGCACGCGGAATGGCGATTCTTCGTCAATCTTTTATTTAAATAAAATGGCTCAACACGTTTCGGGGAGAGACAGTAGTCCCCTTCATCAGGAGCAGAATATATATAAATATTAATATTAATATTAAATTTCTATGATTGTTTAGCAACTCACCCCATATTACTACCATTATTTGTGAGCATGCGTGCTTTGGTATCTTCCTAAACATTGTCAGCGCATTGTGTGGTCGATACGCCAATATATGCACGTGACATTTATGGTTTACCTGTGAACATTATTATTATTATCATCATATACTAAGAGTGGCGCCGAATTTTGTTTTCTTTTTTTGGGGTGGGGATAAGGCCGTCTTGAGACTCCTTTTCTGGACGCTTCAGGCACACACGGCCCATCCTTTACCCATCTCTCCATTTGTCTATCAAGTGTATAGCATCGCTAACACTATCTCAGGCTGCCTTCTTTATTAGCATTAATTACTATCCACCATCTCTACACTTCTGTCCATTATCTCTGGCGCCTCTGGTTCCTTTTCCACCTGTTGTGCATTTTGTGTACTTTGGTGGTGTTTGGTAACCGCATCCCCTGTTTTTCTTCCATTTTTCATACATATCCACTTTCTCACTATGAGGCTGCTATGAAAATGAGATGGTAAATAAATCTAAATAAAACAACTAAAATTGAGCTGTTCATTCAAGCCCATAGGGGCCATGGTTTTCAGATAGTATATCCAGCGTAGTTCTCGCTGCAATATTGCGCGGTCCCAATCCCCTCCACGTTTGGTAAAGCCTGCATCTCTGTGATGGGGATTGACTGCATCCTGCCCCCAAAACGTGGAGGGGATTGGGACCGCGCAATATTGCAGCGAGAACTACGCTGGATATACTATCTGAAAACCATGGCCCCTATGGGCTTGAATGAACAGCTCAATTTTAGTTGTTTTATTTAGATATTTTCCTTTTCTCCTCTCTTGCGCTTTCATTATGCCAGTTACTCTTCTCCTGTGGCTGGTGTCCTTTGAGAGCCTGCCTCTAATAGTTTGGTTTACCAAATGACTACTTGTTACCATGGGAACCCTCTAACCATGGGTCCCTCCTGCAATTATGTTGGCTTGCATTTACCTTGCATCAACATTATTGCTTGATGCTTAATCCCGCCCCCTGTTTAAACCATAGACCGTTCCCACCCTGGGGCCTGAGCGGTGGGCGTTCCTTCCTTGGTCCGACGCACTCCGTGGCCAGCCTCCTGCTCATGCGATTTTTGCATGAGGCGTGACGTCACTCCCTGGCGCCGCGCACCACAGACCGCGTCTCCCTTGGAACGCACGCTCACTTCCTTGCGTTCCACCGCACATGTGACTTCCTTTTATCTTAGTCACATGACCGGAAGTGGGGCGGTACAGGGCAGACTGGCGCGATTCCTTGCATCTTCAAAAGACGCTGACAGGTGAGCACACTCTGCTGACAGCCCCCCTGGATTCTGACCATCCTGCGGTCATTCTCTGTCCAGAATAGCTGGCACCCACTGGTGCAGCTATATCCCAAACAGGAGGTTTTTGTTGCGGTCATTTGGGTGGTTATGTCTGACTGACCCTACACCCATGTTCGATTTTTTTTACACATATTGACCATTACATCCCCTCCTCTACCATCTATTTTTTAGGGTTATACAAGCCCCATCCATAGCCTTGTCATTTCCATATTCTCCCCTGATGATTTTCCTTCACGAATTGAAACGTGACACGTAGGGAGCACCCTTTTAGGGTATATTAGGGATTCCGCCCCAACAGGGTCAGGCATCCGGACGGGGACGCTCCTTGCGGGGCAAGTTCCCCGTATAGATAGGTAGGGCGTACTAGCCCCTGCCCCGTACTTAGGGTTGTCTAGGGCTAACTGACCCCGCCACCCTATCACGTAAAGGGGCACTAACGCCTGGTACCTTCCAGTATGGTGAATTATCTACACAGGTCCATCTCCCTTCTCAAGAACCTTTGAGAGAACCCTTGATCCACATCTACAACCGGGTGAGAACGTTCCTGTTTTCTATTTTTACCATCTTTCCCATACTGATTGTTTGTTGTTCAGTCTAGGCCCGTAGGGCTGTTATTTATGTTTATGTTGCAGAGGCTCTTCCTCTAAGTGTCCACCTATTTTAGATTAGTTCACATTAAATGTTAAGTTTTACCCCTCTGTCCCCTAGGGGATCAGTACATTATTACATTGTTTTTCTACTTATATACTTTTAAAACCCAATTAAAAACTATTGATTTAAAATGACTCTTCTACCTAAAGTATTATAACGGTTCGAGACATTACTTGTCCCATTGAAGGACCTTCAAGCCTTGCAGACCACCTTTTTCCATTTTATTTGGGGAGGGGAGGCCTGGCGGTCCCAGATATAAAGTTGTACTTCTAGGTCACGCATTTGTGGAGGATCCCTGCTTGGTCTACTCTATATGTATATTCCAAATAGATGGAAATTGAAAAGTGCTGGTTGCCTCCTATACACCCTAATTCCCTTCTTTGGTCAAGAGACAACCCCCCCCAGAACTTCCAATTGTTGGGTCCAATGTCTTTTACATGTGACATTTGGGGTGTATGCTCTAAGAAATTATCCCATCTGTTCTGTATTCCTCCATGAGATGTTTTTTGTGTACTCTGCAATTCCCAGATAACCTTACTTCCAGCGATTCTAAACTATGGTTTAACAATCAGTTGTTTAGGTTCGTAGATATAGTTGATCATAGAACATTGTATACAGGGAGTGCAGAATTATTAGGCAAGTTGTATTTTTGAGGATTAATTTTATTATTGAACAACAACCATGTTCTCAATGAACCCAAAAAACTCATTAATATCAAAGCTGAATATTTTTGGAAGTAGTTTTTAGTTTGTTTTTAGTTTTAGCTATTTTAGGGGGATATCTGTGTGTGCAGATGACTATTACTGTGCATAAATATTAGGCAACTTAACAAAAAACAAATATATACCCATTTCAATTATTTATTTTTACCAGTGAAACCAATATAACATCTCAACATTCACAAATATACATTTCTGACATTCAAAAACAAAACAAAAACAAATCAGTGACCAATATAGCCACTTTTCTTTGCAAGGACACTCAAAAGCCTGCCATCCATGGATTCTGTCAGTGCTTTGATCTGTTCACCATCAACATTGCGTGCAGCAGCAACCACAGCCTCCCAGACACTGTTCAGAGAGGTGTACTGTTTTCCCTCCTTGTAAATCTCACATTTGATGATGGACCACAGGTTCTCAATGGGGTTCAGATCAGGTGAACAAGGAGGCCATGTCATTAGATTTTCTTCTTTTATACCCTTTCTTGCCAGCCACGCTGTGGAGTACTTGGACGCGTGTGATGGAGCATTGTCCTGCATGAAAATCATGTTTTTCTTGAAGGATGCAGACTTCTTCCTGTACCACTGCTTGAAGAAGGTGTCTTCCAGAAACTGGCAGTAGGACTGGGAGTTGAGCTTGACTCCATCCTCAACCCGAAAAGGCCCCACAAGCTCATCTTTGATGATACCAGCCCAAACCAGTACTCCACCTCCACCTTGCTGGCGTCTGAGTCGGACTGGAGCTCTCTGCCCTTTACCAATCCAGCCACGGGCCCATCCATCTGGCCCATCAAGACTCACTCTCATTTCATCAGTCCATAAAACCTTAGAAAAATCAGTCTTGAGATATTTCTTGGCCCAGTCTTGACGTTTCAGCTTGTGTGTCTTGTTCAGTGGTGGTCGTCTTTCAGCCTTTCTTACCTTGGCCATGTCTCTGAGTATTGCACACCTTGTGCTTTTGGGCACTCCAGTGATGTTGCAAACTGAAATATGGCCAAACTGGTGGCAAGTGGCATCTTGGCAGCTGCACGCTTGACTTTTCTCAGTTCATGGGCAGTTATTTTGCGCCTTGGTTTTTCCACACGCTTCTTGCGACCCTGTTGACTATTTTGAATGAAACGCTTGATTGTTCGATGATCACGCTTCAGAAGCTTTGCAATTTTAAGAGTGCTGCATCCCTCTGCAAGATATCTCACTATTTTTGACTTTTCTGAGCCTGTCAAGTCCTTCTTTTGACCCATTTTGCCAAAGGAAAGGAAGTTGCCTAATAATTATGCACACCTAATATAGGGTGTTGATGTCATTAGACCACACCCCTTCTCATTACAGAGATGTACATCACCTAATATGCTTAATTGGTAGTAGGCTTTCGAGCCTATACAGCTTGGAGTAAGACAACATGCATAAAGAGGATGATGTGGTCAAAATACTCATTTGCCTAATAATTCTGCACGCAGTGTATTCTTCTCTTTAACTCTTAGAACCACTTTTGACTTGCCAGCTAATGCTCATTACTAGAGATGAGTGAAGTTTTAAAATTAGATTTGGCCAATTTGCCGAACTTCGAGAACAAATTTGATTAGTTACAAATTAATTTGTCATGAATTGCAATAAATCAGGTATACCCGTACGTCCCGGTGGCTAAGGAAATGTATCGAGCGGGCTGCTGCGATGAGCTGAGGTATCAGCTGTATCATACAGCAGCCACCCATCTGCAATGACAGGGAATGGCGATCTTGCCAAACCCTGTCATTTAACCCCTCAGATGCTGCGATCAACACAGATCCTGACATCTGTGAGGTAAGGCAGAGGGATGAGGCTCCCTCTGCCTTCTGATCGGAGCCCCCGCAGTGAAATCTCACTGTGCATGAGGCACTGCTCAGCAAGGAGTGAGTCAAAATCCTATTCACCCTAATAGATCTCTATTAGGGTGATAAGGACAAGGGATCAAAAGATCCCAGGTTTTAGTCCCCTAAGGGGGTTAAAAGTTGTCAATGTAAGAGTGAAAAAAAAGAAATTAAAACTTTAAATCACCCCCCTTTCCCAATTTTACATATAAAATATATGAACCAAAAAACATATTGGGTATCGCTTCATCTGAACTATTAAAATATTAATAAAAATTTCCTGTGCGCTAATCGCTGTAATAAATATATTTTTTTTAAATACACAATTCACAGTTTTTTTTGTCACCTTGCCCCCCAAAAAAAAAATTTGAATAACCGTGATCAAAAAGTTGTATGTACCACAAAAATGGTACCAATAAAATCTAAATTTCGTCCCGCAAAAAAACAAGCCCGCATACAGCTCTGTAGACCGAAATAAAAAATCTTTACATTTTTTTAAAAGTAGTAAAACAAAAAAAATCTACAAGTTTGGTATCGCCGTATTTCTTTTGAGCTAATAAGAATGTTATGTCACTTTTAGCGCACAGTGAACACTGTGATGTAAAAACCCCAAAAACCTTGGCGGAATAGTATATTTTTCCAATTTAACCCCAGAAAGAATTCCCCCCCCCCTATTTTTCTATAACAGAGAATGATGCTCTTAAATAGTACAACTTATCCCCCCAAAATGAGCCATCATATGGCTATATGAATAGAAAATGTAAAAAGTTATGGCTATTGGAATGTTGGGAGGAAAACGAAAATGCAAAACCAAAAATGGGCCCTTTACTATATGCTCTGAAAACAATATAAACAATCAAGAACTTTCAATAACGGACTGAGAATAAATATAAAAATGTACACATTAAAATTGTCAATGGCTCTGTTCTGTCAAATGGAAAACTACTGAAAGAACATAAATAATTTAACATTGTAGACATGAAACCCTTTAAAAAAATAATTATTTCCATTTTCCAAGTGTAAAATCGAAAACTATGCAAATATAGACTATGAACCAGATGGTATTTCGCTTTAACCCCTTAGGGACACAGCCTTATTTCACCTTAAGGACCAGGCCATTTTTTGCAAATCTGACCAGTGTCACTTTAAGTGGTGATAACTTTAAAACGCTTTGACTTATCCTGGCCATTCTGAGATTGTTTTTTTGTCACATATTGTACTTCATGACACTGGTAAAATGAAGTAAAAAAATAAAATTTTTATTTATAAAAAAATACCAAATTTACCCAAATTTTTTTTTAAATTGCAAATTTCCAAGTTTCAATTTCTCTACTTCTATAATACATTGTAATACCTCCAAAAATAGTTACTACTTTACATTCCCCATATGTCTACTTCATGTGTGGATCAATTTGGGAATGATATTTTAGAAGCAAATCTTGCAATTTTTCTGAATTTTTCAAAAACCCACTTTTTAGGGACCAGTTCAGGTCTGAAGTCACTTTGTGAGGCTTACATAATAGAAGCCACCCAAAAATGACCCCATTCTAGAAACTACACCCCTCAAGATATTCAAAACTGATTTTACAAACATCGTAAACCCTTTAGGTCAGGGGTCCTCAAACTACGGCCCGCGGGCCATATGCGGCCCGCCGAGGACTCTGTTCCGGCCCGCCGGGTCTTTAACAGTTAACATTAGACCTACGCGCATCTGCTCCCTCCCTCCGATGTCAGCTCTGCTCCGGCGGTATGTGACTGCTCACTGACGTCACGCGCCTCCTCTCAGGAGACGCAGGCTACGCCAGCGCGTGACCTACAGTGAGTGAGTTAGCGCCGCCGCCGCCCGCAAGCTTCTCACATCACCGCCCGGAGCAGAGAGAAGAACAGCCGGAACAACTGTGGGTGCGTCAGTGTGGCATTTTAATTTCAACAATGGGGAGACAGTGTGTGGTGGGCATTTTTTACAATGGGGGGGTGGCGGGGCGGCGTGGCCGATGCGGGGGACATTAAAATGGCGGCCACTTGTCTGTGGGGCAAATGAAAATGGTGGCCACTGTGACAGTGGGAAAACGGGCAGTTAGCTGGGTTGGCATGCTCTCATTTCATACTCAAAGAGACTGTCAACAGGTCAGTCAGAGTGACACTTGGATAATGCAGCCTGATATTTCATTATCCAAGTCTCTTTGGGAAACAATTGAGAGCATGCCAATCCAGCCAACTGCCAGTTTTCCATGGGGCAACCATGATAATAAAATAGCATCCTACTTATATACGCATTTCCTTTCATGCCCGTTATATAGGGAGAACCCCGTCCATTATATAGGGAGAACCCCGTCAGGCACTGATCTGGTCTGCATAGAAAAGCCTGCAAGAGGTAAGTGTCCACGTCGGGGGGCAGAGGCCTGTAAGTGAGGGTTCTGGTTTGGAATGGCTATATAAGCAGGAAGATCCTATTTTAGTGTCATGGTTGTCCCATGGAAAGGATCTTCCTGCTTATATTGCCATTCCAAACCAGAACGTAATTTATATTGTATTTTTCACTTCAAAATAACATATGTGCAGTGTGCACAGGAATTTGGTCATAGTTAAAGGGATTTTCCCATCTTGGACAATGGGGGCATATCGCTAGGTAGGATATGCCCCCATTGTCCTATAGGTGTGGGTCCCACCGCTGAGACCCGCACTGATATAGAGAACGGATTCCCGAAAGCGAAGGAGGGCGCACTGCGCATAAGCAGCCGCCGTCCATTAATTTCTATGGGGCTGCCGAAAATAGGCTATTTCCGCCAGCCTCATAGAAATTAATGGGAGCATGGGCAGTGCATGCGCAGTACACTCCCATTCACTTTCGGGGCTCCGTTCTCTATATAGGTGCGGGTCCCAGCGGTGGGACCTGCACCTAACGATATTCCCCTATTGTCCAAGATGGGAATACCCCTTTAAAAAATATAGTCCGGCCCTCCAATGGTTTGAGGGACAGTGAAGTGGCCCCCGGTTTAAAAAGTTTGAGGACCCCTGCTTTAGGTGTTCCACAAGAATTTAGATTTTTTGGCAAATTTTCCATTTGAATCCATTTTTTCCAGTAACAAAGCAAGGGTTAACAGCCAAACAAAATGCTATATTTATTGCCCCGATTCTGTAGTTTGCAGAAACACCCCATATGTGGTCGTAAACTACTGTACGAGCACACAGTAGGGCGTAGCGGGAAAGGTGCGCCGTATGGTTTTTGGAAGGCAGATTTTGCTGGACTGGTTTTTTTGACACCATGTCCCATTTGAAGCCCCCCTGATGCACCCCTAGAGTAGAAACTCCATAAAAGTGACCCACCTAAGAAACTACACCCCTCAAGATATTCAAAACAGATTTTACAAACTTTGTTAACCCTTTAGGTGTTGCACAAGAGTTATTGGCAAATGGAGATAAAATTTGAGAATTTTAATTTTTGGGCAAATTTTCAATTTTAATCCATTTTTTCCAGTAACAAAGAAAGGGTTTACAGCCAAACAAAATGCTATATTTATTGCCCCGATTCTGTAGTTTGCAGAAACACCCCATATGTGGCCGTAAACTACTAAAAGTGACCCCATCTAAGAAACTACACCCCTCAAGGTATTCAAAACTGATTTTACAAACTTTGTTAACCCTTTAGGTGTTCCACAAGAGTTAATGAAAAATAGAGATACAATTTCCAAATTTTACTTTTTTGGGCAGATTTTCCATTTTAATATTTTTTTTCCAGTTACAAAGCAAGGGTTAACAGCCAAACAAAACTCAATATTTATGGCTCTGATTCTGTAGTTTACAGAAACACCCCATATGTGGTCGTAAACCGCTGTACGGGCACACGGCAGGGTGCAGAGGGAAAGGAATGCCATACGGTTTTTGGAAGGCAGATTTTGCTGGACTGGTTTTTTTGACACCATGTCCCATTTGAAGCCCCCCTGATGCACCCCTAGAGTAGAAACTCCAAAAAAGTGACCCCATTTTAGAAACTATGTGATAGGGTGTCAGTTTTGTTGGTACTAGTTTAGGGTACATATGATTTTTGGTTGCTCTATATTACACTTTTTGTGAGGCAAGAAATAGCTGTTTTGGCACTGTTTTTATTTTTTGTTATTTTCAACATTCATCTGACAGGTTAGATCATGTAATATTTTTATAGAGCAGGTTGTCACGGACGCGGCGATAGCTAATATGTATACAATTTTTTTATTTATGCAAGTTTTACACAATGATTTCATTTTTGAAACAAAAAAAAATCATGTTTCAGTGTCTCCATATTCTGAGAGCCATAGATTTTTCAGTTTTTGGGCGATTATCTTAGGTAGGGTCTCAGTTTTTGCGGGATGAGATGAAGGTTTGATTGGTACTATTTTGGCGTACATACGACTTTTTTGATCACTTTTATTACCTTTTTTGGGAAGTAAGGTGGGCAAAATTTTAATTTCATCATAGTTTTTTATTTTTATTTTTATGGGGTTCACCGTTCGGGTAAAGTAACATGACCGTTTTATAGATCAGGTCGAATTTTTTTATTTTTTATTTTTAATCAGTGATAAATGTGTTTTTTTTATTTTTACTTTTTTTTTCACTTTTTTTCACTTTTTTTTTACCCAGACCCACTTGGTTCTTGAAGATCCAGTGGGTCTGATGTCTGTATAATACAGTACAGTACGCTATATAGTGTATTGTACTGTATTTTACTTACAATTTGTCTGAACAGATCTATGCCTTTAGCACAGATCTGTTCAGCACCATGGACAGCAGGATGCCTGAGAAGGCGTCCTGTTGCCATGGGAACCTTCCCCGTCTGCCACAACTGAGCAGACGGGGAAGGGTAAGGAGGGGAGCTGTCTGGGGGCTGTCTGGGGGCTCTCTCCCTCTCCCATCGAGGGGGCTGAAAAGGCACAGCAGCCCCTCGATGGGAGAGGGAGGGAGCTCCCTGACTGTTAAGCTCTTCCATACAGCGGTCCGTACAGATGTCAGCCGTTTATACCATAGTGTCAGCAATGTGCTGACGCCCTGGTATACCCACTGGCCACCAATGATTATTCAAGGGAAGGTGGGCGGGGGATCGCGATCCCGCCTGCCGCACCGCCCGCCTCCCGCACCGCCCGTAACCCCCTCCTGCACCTTTCACCGGGATAAAATCATTCAGGGGTGCAGGGGGGGGGGAGATAAATATATATTTTCGGAATACTAAAGTTTCTGATCCCCGCGGGGATCAGAAACTGCAGAAAGCGCAGCAAACTGCAGGTCTGAATTGACCTGCGGTTTGCAGCTATCGCCGACATGGGGGGGTCACGGGACCCCCCCGCGCATTTAGCCCAGGTGCCTGCTCAATGATTTGAACAGGCACCTTGTTCCGATCACCACCCGCCGGGCGGCGGTGATCGGAACAACACTTGACGTACCGGTACGTCATGTGTCCTTAAGTACCAGGACAACATGACGTATTGGTACGTCATGTGTCCTTAAGAGGTTAAATATGTATTAGTTAATACCAGATGAGCTGAACATGGTTTTATGGATCAAACATGGCCAATGGATTATTGCCATAAGAGACAGGAGCCTGAAAACTAATAGCTGCCAAACAATATGTTAGCCAAATAGGGGCTGTTGCTGGTATGGGGTTTGGCTGGTTAGATGCTTGGCACAATATGCAAATTATTGCTGTTGTGGCCTGCAATCTCCTGAAAATGCCCCTTTTGTATGAGGCCACTTTCACACGGGCGAGAATTCCGTGCGGGTGCAATGCGTGACGTGAACACATTGCACCCGCACTGAATCCGGACCCATTCACTTCACTTTACACATGTTCTATATTCTGCGTTTTTCACACAACGCAGGCCCCATAGAAATGAATGGGTCTGCGTGAAAATCTCAAGCACTTGCTTGCGGATGCGGTGCAATTTTCGTGCATGGTTGCTAGGAGATGATAGGAATGAGCAACCCCCAGACTCCATTAAAGTATATTCACTGTATTATTTTCCCTTATAACATTGTTACAAGGGAAAATACAGTAATAGCATTCTAAATACAGAATACTTAGTAAAATGTGGATTGAGGGGTTAAAAAATAAAAATAATTAACTCACCTCATCCAATTGATCGGGCAGCTGGCATCGTCTTTTTGCTTCTTCTTTCAGGACCTGCAAAAAGACATTTGATGACGGAATTACAGGTCCTGCTGAATGAAGATAGAAGGATCTTCTATATTCATTGTGGGGATTTGCTCTGGTAGACAGGCTTGCGGACGCAGTATAGAGGCAACGACAACGTCTTTAACTTAAACAGTTCAGTGTTTATTCAGACATAAGGATAAGCAAAACAAAAAGTCAGTTTCAAGGAAAACAGTCATCTTGAGTCTGGTGTTTGTTCACACCATGCACAATGCAGAAGTCCTTGGACATACCAGAAACCACCTGCTCTCACTCCAACAAGGTAGCAGGCCTTTTCCCAGGCTCAAACTCCCAGGTCCCAACACAGAGACTGACAGAGCTTTACTGTCAGAGAGGAGTTAATTCCTACCACCTGACAGTGCTGCCTGTGTTTTATAGCCCAAACCAAGACCCGGCCTGGAACGTGGGGAGAAGCCACCCACCCTGCACTTTGGCTGCTCCCAGTAAGAGCCGGCCTGGATCGGCTTTACAGCCATAGTAAATAGCAAAACCATGTCAGCCAGCACTAGCTTCTGCTGACACATGAAATAAGAGGCTCTCACCTCACCGAGGCCAGGAATCTCGGTGACACATACCTTCCGTCAATGACGGACCCTTGCGCCTTCCTACATACCTCTGCCCTTTGTTCAACCCTGAGGAGGTGAACACTTGCCAGACAGTGTACCCGGGACAGGGCATCCGCATTGTCCCTGTAAACGGCCTGCCCTATGTTCCACTGAGAACTTGAAGTTCTGTAACGACAAGAACCATCTGGTGACCCGAGCATTCCTCTCTTTGGCTTGGCTCATCCACTTGAGACGGAACTTTCTCCCCAACAGATAATAGCGGAGAGACTCGAGTGCCCATTTGATGGCCAGGCACTCTCTCTCCACTATACTGTATCTAGTCTCGGCTGGGGTAAGCTTTCGGCTCAGGAAAACAACTGGATTTTCCTCCCCATTGATGTCTTGAGAGAGTACAGCTCCGAGGCCTACTTTTAAGGCATCGGTCTGTACCACAAATTCCCTCTTGAAGTCAGGTGTCACCATTACCGGGGATCCACACAGGGCAGACTTCAAAGCGGAGAAAGCCTTTTCCGCCTGTTCATTCCACTGAACCATCACTGACTTGCGTCCCTTCAAAAGGCCTGTCAATGGTGCGGCGACTGTAGCAAAATTGGGGACAAACCTCATATAGTACCCCACCATACCCAGGAACGACTTTACTTGCCGAGTAGTGACAGGTCGGGGACAATTCCTAATTCCCTCAATTTTGTTCACCTGAGGTTTGATCATTCCACATCCAATTACATACCCGAGGTACTTGGTCTCTTCTAACCCTATTGCGTACTTTTTTGGGTTAGCGGTTAAGCCAGCCTTCCTAAGGTAGTCCACTACAGCCTGTACTTTAGATAGTTGACTTTCCCAGTCGGTGCTATGGATAGCGATATCGTCCAGGTACGCCAAAGCGTACTGACCATGTGGGCGTAGTACAATGTCCATTAGCTTTTGAGACGTGGCAGGAGCACCATGTAGACCAGAAGGTAATACCTGTACTGATACAGTCCCTCTGGTGTGATTAAAGCCATTTTTTCCTTGGCAGCCTCCGTCAAGGGTACTTGCCAGTACCCTTTGGTGAGGTCCAACACAGAAAAATACTGGGCTTGGCCTAACTTCTCAATAAGCTCATCTACTCGGGGCATAGGATATGCGTCAAACTTGGACACCTCCTTCAGTTTGCGGAAGTTGTTACAGAACCGCAATGTCCTATCCGGCTTGGGTATTCAGACTATCGGAATGGCCCATTCACTTTTTGACTCCTCGATGACACCTAGCTGGGGCATTAGCTGCACTTCCTCCGCGATGGCTTGTCGCCGAGAGGCTCAGTGACCTGGGAGGTCCGAGAATACATCAGTGTTCTGACTAATGCTTCCTGAGCTTGTTAAGAGGAGAGACTGTCAGCAATTTTCACTATGGCAGCCGCTTCCCTTGCTACAGAGGGGCCGAAACTGCTTCCACTAAGAACCCTGGTCGTGGGCTGTCTTCCATACAGGTTTCCCTATCTCTCCATGGTTTGAGCAGATTCACATGGTACATCTGCTCCAGCTTTCGCCTCCCTGGCTGGTGTACCTTGTAGTCTACCTCTCCAATTTTTTCAAGTACCTCGTAGGGCCCGTGCCTAGCTAGGAACTTACTGTCTACAGTCGGTACCAGAACCAACACACGATCACCCGGGTTAAAGTTCCAGACCCGAGCCTGCTGATTATAGACCCTACTCTGGGCTCGCTGTGCTGCCTCCATATGCTCCCTAACCAGAGGTAACACTGTTTCCATCCATCCCTACATCTGGGTGATGTATTCAACAACTTTTGTGCGGTCTGGGTTGTTGTTCCTACGCCTCTTTGGCCACGTCCAACAGACCGCGAGGGTGTTTGCCGTATAGCAGTTCGAAGAGCGAGAACCCACCAGAGGCCTGGAGCACTTCTCGCACTGCGAACATGACAGAGGGCAGAAGAAGGTCCCAGTCCCTCCCATCCTTAGACACCGCTCTTTTTAACATATTTTTTAATGTCTGATTAAACCTCTCTACCAGCCCATCCGTTTACGGATGATACACGGACGTATGTAACTGTTTTATGTGGAGCAACTTACAGAGTTCCCTCATGACCTTGGACATAAACGGGGTCCCTTGGTCAGTCAGAACCTCCGTAGGCAGACCCACTCGAGAAAACATCTCTATTAACTCCTTAGCTACGAGTTTGGCTGATGTATGACACAGTGGCACCGCGTCCGGGTACTGAGTGGCGTAGTCGAGGATGACCAAGATGTGTTGGTGCCCTCTAGCAGACTTTGGTACTGGGCCTATGAGATCCATAGCTATCCATGGGAATGGAACCTCAATAATCGGGAGAGGGACCAGAGGACTACGGAAATGTGGCTGGGGGCTGGTTATCTGGCAGGTTAGGCAAGACTTGCAATACTCTTCCACCTCTCTGAACACACTGAGCCAGTAGAACTGCTGTAGAATCCGGTCCGGTCTAGAATCCGTTTTCTGCTGGCCCAGGTGTCCCCCAAGAACATGTTGGTGGGCTAACTACAACATAAGCTTGTGATACGCCTTGGGCACCACCAGCTATTCAATATTCACCCAAAAAAATGAAACTAACTTTCGTATGTATGAAAATCCAAAAAGCTTTATTGTAAATATATATAAACAGTACATACATGTATTATAAAACAGGCAGCACGAGGTGGGACACACAGATGAGGAGCAGGATCCAAGGAGAGGCCGGGAGATCAGTGCAAAAAAAATACAGGGAAAAAGAATACTAGCTGAAAGAGCATACCTCAGAGTCTCATAGCAGCAACGCCCCAAACACAATGCAACAGAGGCGATTGTGGAGACTGAGGTTTAAGATGGAAGGAACACAAAGGAACACAATTAAACATACCCTGAATGGTGCAAAGATCTCTCGGCCAACTCCTGACCCAACGCCGTTTCGCCAGTAAATCTGGCTTCTTCCGGGGATACGGAAAAACATAAAAAAACATCTCCCCTATATAGTGCCCACACAGGTGTGTGGAAGATAATTAAGATTGCAGGACCTGAATGACGTCAGCACCAATGGAATTGGAGCCCCAGTACTAATGGGGGCAGGACTAAGCTGACAGAGCGAGCATGTGAGCAAGCACATGACCGCAGTGTCAGAAGTGCATCATAAGACACGCCCTGACCATGCCAGGAAAGTCAATCAGTAGCCCATGTAGTCATATGGAGGAGGAACCGGGGGCAGTGCAGTAAGTGCGGCCAAACGTCTGAGTGACAGCGGCACCAACAAAACATGAGGCCTCAAACTCCAAGGGGCGGAGGGATAGTGATGCGGCGATCTCGTGACACAGCACGTGACCGCAATGTCACGGGCGCCGCCAAGGCAACGACCCCACTGCAACACCACAAGCAGTTGTGGACGCCCCACCCCGGCAATGCAGGCAAGCCTTAGTGACGAAGCGGTCACGTGATGCGGCACACGACCGCAGCGGCACATTTAAGGCCGCTTTCACACCTGCATTCAGAGTGGATCCGTCTGGTGTCTGCACCGACGGATCCGCTCCCACAATGCAGATGTTGGGATCCGCTCAAAACGGATCCGTCTGCACCATTGCTCAGAAAAATTCCAAGTGTGCAAATTAGTCAGACGGACCCGTCCAGACCCCACACCGAAAGTCAATGGGGGATGGACCCCCTCGAAATTGCACCACATTGTGTCCACTTCAAGCGGATTCGCACCCACCGACCCACACCTCAAGTCCGGACGGATCGGTCTGGCTCCGCACGGCCAGGCGGACACCCGAACGCTGCAAGCTGAGCGGAACGGAGGCCAGGCGAAGCCAACCCGATGCACTCCGAGCGGAGGCAGAAGATCTGTTTAACAATGGTGGGAGCACTGGTGAGGAGGTGGATGGTCGGCAGATACGGGACCTCAAGAACGAACTCAAAAAATACCATCTTAAACAGGTGAAGACCTGGTGGAACCAGGTATCCCTGGAAAATTATTTAAAATGCAATTATATCCCTAGAGGCCTAAGGATCCAAATTTTTCCCACCTACAACAGCCAGGACACGGATTTCCTGACAAAGTGGGAGGAGTCATGCAACATCTGCACCAGATCTCTGATACAGGCTATCATTGATTTGAACAAAAAAACACTATGTGAGCTGGAACCGGTTATTCAATGTAGTACTGAACTACTTGTATCCGGATTGCCCACTGGTGAACATAAAAAATGGGAAAAAGAGATTCAAGACTCATACGACATATGGGAAAAACAAATCAAATCGGAAAAAAGTAAAAAATTCCAACGGGATAAACTAGACTATGAGAACAACTTCGTCTATAAATGGCGCAAATTTCCGGCTGAGTCCAGATCTAGATCCAGCTCTATGTCCTCAAATACGTCCGTGGGGGGTGATTCTAATCAGTCAGTGCGGTTACCTACACGATATCCAAGCCGCAGAATGAAGAGGAAGGCATCCCCGACACATCAGAAACAAAATTATCCTAAGCGCAATGCTGATAACTCAACATCTGTCACCAACCCCAAGGTAATTAATCTATCAAATACAGAATTGTCTAGAGCACAATTAGAGGTACTCAGTCTTGGTCTATCATTTGTGCCATCTGATTATTTTTATTGTTTTACAGTAGTTAAAGATCTTAATCTCTTTGCTCGCAAGCTGATTTTTAAAAGGATGTTTTTTACGAGAGATGTACCACAAACAACCCTTACCACGCGACAAGAAATAGAGGCAGTTACCATTTTGGAGGAACTGATGGAGGAACAAGAACCAGGGCAATTGGGCCGCGTGGTAAGTTTCCTTCCTCCCTCCTACCAAAATCAACTAGGTTTCTGGCCTTTAGCATGTACCCCAATATTCAGGCATTCGTACAGTTGGTCACTCGAGATCTTCATAAGATCTCGGCCTCCTATCCCACTAAGTTTAATAATCTGACCTTCACACAGTGAAGGGCCGTTAAAGAGCTGCAAAAAATGAAGGAGGTGGTGATTAAACCCGCCAATAAAGGCGGTAATGTGGTGGTGTGGCCCCGTGATGCATATGAGAAAGAAGCTCACAGACAACTTAGGGATTCCACCTGCTACAAACGCCTGACCTTTAACCCGAGTGATCAATATAAACGAGAATTGGGTGCCTTGGTACAACGTGCAGAAGCGAATGGTATCATCACAAAAAAACAAGCTATAAGCCTCATTCCCGAATATCCAAAAGTGGCGTGTTTATATCTACTCCCTAAAGTGCATAAAAATGAGACATGCCCCCCTGGACGCCCCATAGTATCAGGGAAGGGGAACTTGTGTGAACCAGCGTGCAAATACATCGACTTTATTTTACAGCCACTTGTAGAACAACTCCCATCATTTGTCAAAGACACGACCGATTTTTTACGCCGTTTGAACGATCTTCATCTTGAACCGGATATGTGGATCGCCTCATGCGACGTTGAATCACTATATACCAGTATCCGCCATAGGGATGGCTTGGAGGCAGTCCGGTTCTTTTTAACCATGTCCAACATTGAGGACGATTTGGGTGAGTTTGTCGTTGAGCTCCTTGAGTTTGTCTTAACGCATAATTTCTTTCTTTTTGGGGACGCCTTCTACCTGCAGCTCCAGGGAATGGCCATGGGGGCGGCCTATGCGCAGTCCTATGCCTGCCTGTTCCTGGGGCTGTGGGAGAGGGAGGTCTTCCTTGCGGAGGTCTACGGTGACATCGGCGGAATCCAGATGTGGGCCCGCTACATCGACGATATCTTCGTCGTGTGGCAGGGCCCACAATCTGGATTCACTGAGTTGGTGGGGTTGCTTAATCGCAATAACCGTAATATTGTATTAACATCTAGGATCAACAAGACGTACCTCGACTTTCTCGATGTACAGATCCGTGTAGACCAGTCCGGCAGGATATCGACAGACCTATTTCGCAAGGCAACGTCCACCAATTCTGTCCTACACGCGCAGTCTTGCCATCCGCAGAGCCTTATCCGTAGCATCCCATATGGCCAGTTCTTAAGGGCTAGGAGAATCTGCTCGACGGAAGAGGCATTCAACAGTCAGTCTCAGGACCTGCAACAAAGATTCTCGGATCGTGGATATTCAGCGGCGAACATCAAACAGTGTCACCAGAAGGCGAAACAAGTGCAGAGAGATCCTCTTTTAGCATACAACCGCAAACGACGCAATCCAGTGGACAAGGTACGGTTTATCACCTCATTTAACCTGCAGTGGAAATCAATCCGAGGTACACTAGCCAAGTACTGGGAGGTCCTACAATTAGACCCCATTTTGGCAAAAATCTTACCTACCTGCCCTTCCATCACGTACCGATGCACCAAAAATCTTAAGGATCTGTTGGTAAACAGTTACCATCCAGGTCATCAGACCAAATTGAATCCCGACTCAAAAGGTTCCAAGTGGGGATGTACCCCATGCGGGAGGTGCGTGGCATGCCCCAATGTCGACAGGACTACTTCCTTTAGCAATCCATTCACCAACAGTAAACAATACACTATCACACATACTATCACCTGTAATGCTCCAGGTGTGATATATGGGGGAGTGTCCATGCCAACGCATTTATGTTGGGATGACATCCAGGGAGCTCAAGAGGAGGATACGAGAACACGTCCTGGGTATTGAGGCTGCCAAAGATGAAAATGATGTGACCCTACTAAAAACGATTCCCAAACATTTTAAATTGTTTCACAATTGTGATAGTTCGCAATTTAGAATCTGTGGGATCGATAGGGTGTACATGACACCACGCGGCGGTAACTGGAGGAAGATCTTGGCGCAAAAAGAAGTACGCTGGATTCACGAATTAGACAGCATGACACCTAGGGGGTTAAATGAGGACCTCTCTTTTGCTCCTTTTCTATAACTGATACATCCCGTGATGGATGTCCTCAATAATATTCCCTGTTTTTGAGTCCCCTTGGGGTCCCTCTGCTCATCCCGGGTCCCGTGTTTCTAATTTTTTGTCCGTCATTCCCCTGTTTTTTAATGTACTGTGCTTTCTTGATTTATCTTTAGCACTACCGATGACGTCTGTGGCAGTGGAGGACCATTCCAGTGGAGTCATGGTTCCATACAGAGTTATGTCTTTGTGCATGGTGCCTTTTGGATACATTCTGGACTTCCCCGGGCCATATGCTGGTTATACAACTACGATTGTTCCATCAATATTACACAATATCTCCCCTTCTTTCGAGATGTTCCGACCATATATTTTCACCATGATGTATAATAATAATTTTATAGTCTTCTTCTGTCTCCTTTTCTTTCCATCACTGCACTGAGCACTCTTTTCACTTGCTTTTCACTTGCGCCTCTCTTCCCTTTTTTAAGTATATAATTATCTTGACTGTGTTTTATTATAATCGAATTTGTACTCTACTGGCACTTATCTTTCCAGCAATTGTGTATGACCCAATATTGTAATAATTCAGCCCCTTAGGTTGGATGCTCCTGTCAATATTTATGTATATACACTGCTCAAAAAATAAAGGGAACACTTAAACAACACAATGTAACTCCAAGTCAATCGCACTTCTGTGAAATCAAACTGTCCACTTAGGAAGCAACACTGAGTGACAATCAATTTCACATGCTGTTGTGCAAATGGGATAGACAACAGGTGGAAATTATAGGCAATTGTCACAGCCACTATCTCTGGCTGTGACCTTCCGTCCTTGCTCGTTCGGCGCTCCTCGCTGAAGTTTTGTTTCTGTGTGCTATTTGTGGTTCTGTATGGGTTAACTCCCCTGTGTTCCTATTAGGAGTTAATCCTCTGTCTGCTCCATGGGTGTGGTCTCTCTGCTGCACCCATGGTACCTGTATATAAGGCTGAGGTTTCCTCAGTTCTGTGTCAGCTCTCCTGGTGTGTGTTGTCTTGTCCTGCTCCTGGTTTGTACTCTCTCTCCCATGCTGCTGACCCATGGGATCCGTGTCTGTCTGTGCTCTGTGGGTTTCCCTACTTGTTCATTCCCGTCCTCTGACGTCCTCTTTCCTGTCTTTCTGTTATCTGTTCTGTCAGTTATGTTTTAGTTACTTTGTGTGTATTCATATGTCTCGGTTCAGCAAGCGCCTAGCTGCAGAGTGCTATGCGCAAGGCCACGCAGTATACCACTGGTGGAGCAAGTCCTTCTCTGCTCATTGTCACTCCTGTTTTCTTGCTATGTATTTCTGATTGTGTTATTAGTTGCCCTGTTTTGTATTTGCCTGTCTGTTATGTTTGCCATTGTGCCGTCGGTACCTTCTGGTACCTGTTGTCCATTCGTTCTTGCTGTCACTGTCTAGTTCACCCTCCAGAGTGGACCCTGGCAACTTCCTGCGGCAAAGTCTACCCCTACCATCTAGGGCTCTAGTGAATACCAGGAGTTTCTTAGTCACGCCCCTCTGGAGTATTACTAGACAGTGGCGCAGTGGGGTTTTTCTCCCACTGTGCTGACGGTACAGGAGCTCATGTTTTGTCTGTGCTGCCTTCCCTGGTTTTTGTTTGTGCAATAAACTCTTGTGTGTCTGTACCTGATTTCTGTTTGTTTATTGCTTGACGACGCGGTGGTCTCTCCTGGGACCTCCAACTCGTGACAGCAATTAGCAAGACACCCCCAATAAAGGAGTGGTTCTGCAGGTGGTCACCACAGACCACTTCTCAGTTCCTATGCTTCCTGGCTGATGTTTTGGTCACTTTTGAATGCTGGCGGTGCTTTCACTCTAGTGGTAGCATGAGACGGAGTCTACAACCCACACGTGTGGCTCAGGTAGTGCAGCTTATCCAGGATGGCACATCAATGCGAGCTGTGGCAAGAAGGTTTGCTGTGTCTGTCAGCGTAGTGTCCAGAGCATGGAGGCGCTACCAGGAGACAGGCCAGTACATCAGGAGACGTGGAGGAGGCTGTAGGAGGGCAACAACCCAGCAGCAGGACCGCTACCTCTGCCTTTGTGCAAGGAGGAACAGGAGGAGCACTGCCAGATCCCTGCAAAATGACCTCCAGCAGGCCACAAATGTGCATGTGTCTGCTCAAACGGTCAGAAACAGACTCCATGAGGGTGATATGAGGGCCCGACGTCCACAGGTAGGGGTTGTGCTTACAGCCCAACACCGTGCAGGACGTTTGGCATTTGCCAGAGAACACCAAGATTGGCAAAGTCGCCACTGGCGCCCTGTGCTCTTCACAGATGAAAGCAGGTTCACACTGAGCACATGTGACAGACGTGGCAGAGTCTGGAGACGCCGTGGAGAACGTTCTGCTGCCTGCAACATCCTCCAGCATGACCGGTTTGGCATTGGGTCAGTAATGGTGTGGGGTGGCATTTCTTTGGAGGGCCGCACAGCCCTCCATGTGCTCACCAGAGGTAGCCTGACTGCCATTAGGTACCGAGATGAGATCCTCAGACCCCTTGTGAGACCATATGCTGGTGCGGTTGGCCCTGGGTTCATCCTAATGCAAGACAATGCTAGACCTAATGTGGCTGGAGTGTGTCAGCAGTTCCTGCAAGATGAAGGCATTGATGCTATGGACTGGCCCACCCATTCCCCAGACCTGAATCCAATTGAGCACATCTGGGACATCATGTCTCGCGCTATCCACCAACGTCACGTTGCACCACAGACTGTCCAGGAGTTGGCAGATGCTTTAGTCCAGGTCTGGGAGGAGATCCCTCAGGAGACCGTCCGCCACCTCATCAGGAGCATGCACAGGCGTTGTAGGGAGGTCATACAGGCATGTGGAGGCCACACACACTACTGAGCCTCATTTTGACTTGTTTTAAGGACATTACATCAAAGTTGGATCAGCCTGTAGTGTGTTTTTCCACTTTAATTTTGAGTGTGACTCCAAATCCAGACCTCTATGGGTTGAAAAATTTGATTTCCATTTTTTTTATTTTTGTGTGATTTTGTTGTCAGCACATTCAACTATGTAAAGAACAAAGTATTTCAGAAGAATATTTAATTAATTCAGATCTAGGATGTGTTATTTTTGTGTTCCCTTTATTTTTTTGAGCAGTGTATATATATTATATCTGGTTTATGCATTAGCACTTTATGTCAAACTAAGTCAGCTGTTGTCTTGGAATACTGACATTTTTGCCATTATTCCTCCTCATAATATATGGTACGCACTTTTTACACTGTACACGGTGCGATTATAATGAGTCTGAACATTTTCTCTTAACACCGCCAGCACCATCGGCAGAAGGTATGGCTCGAGGGGCAATCTACCGAGGGGTTAAGAGACACGGGGGCTACCATTACACTGGTCTAGAGCCATTTGGTGCCGGAGCACAAGCGATCAGGGCAGACTGTGGCCGTTAGAGTGGCGGGGGGGGATGTGTACAAAATTCTGACCGCTAAAGTACATCTTGATTGGGGAGCGGGAAAGGGTGCCGTGAACGTGGGCATAATGGATAATTTACCTGCCAAAGTACTACTGGGCAATGATTTGGGCCCCATGACTTCTGCCTATGCTCCAGTATACAACAACGAGGCGAACCCAGTGACTACCCGAGCCCAAGCCCGAACGGAGCGAGAACTCTCACCAGTGCGGGAGACACAGGTAAGACCTACCCCGACCTTGACTGACCCGTTAGGTCCCATACCCTGGAACACCCCAGATGCTTTCGAGACAGAGTCTAAGACTGACCCGACATTACAAAAGTACCGGGAACGAGCAGAGACCGGAGGGAGCGGGTCAGATAACGAAACCTTTTTATGGGAAAAGGGAAAGCTATATCGCTTGACGGAGAAAAGGGGGCAGCATAGGCGACAGCTGGTAGTGCCCCACAAATACCGTCGAGAAATACTCAAGATAGGACACGACATTCCCTTGGCAGGCCACCTAGCTGTAACCCGCACACTACACCGCATTACTCACACGTTCTTTTGGCCAGGGGTACACGCTGATGTTAGGACTTATTGTAATACCTGCGATGTGTGTCAACGAGTAGGGAGGAGAGGCGATCACCCTAAAGGTCATCTAGTAAATATGCCCATTGTGGAGGAACCCTTCAGCAGGGTTGCTATTGACCTAGTGGGACCGCTGGCTACCCCTAGTCCCTCCGGTAAGCGCTACATTCTTACCGTAGTGGACTACGCTACCAGGTACCCGGAAGCTGTCGCCCTATCCAACATCCAAGCGGATATGGTAGCAAATGCGCTGGTGCAGGTGTTCTCCCGGGTAGGATTTCCGAAAGAAATCCTGTCCGACCGAGGCACCCAATTTACTGCCGAATTGACTCAGCAACTCTGGCAGGTTTGCAAAATTAAGTCCCTCCTGAGCTCTCCATACCACCCCCAGACGAACGGACTTTGTGAGAGGTTCAATGGGACCCTCAAACAAATGCTCAAGACGTTTACTCAGGAATACCGAGACTGGGAGCGTTTTCTGCCGCACCTCCTATTTGCTTATCGGGAGGTGCCCCAGGAAACGACCGGGTTCTCTCCCTTCGAGTTGCTCTACGGAAGAAAGGTACAGGGACCCCTAAACCTGATCCGGGAGCACTGGGAAGGAGAGATGGAGACTGACGGTGTCCCCATTGTACCGTACGTGCTGGAACTCAGGGACCGAATGGAGCAATTAGCCAAATCAGTGCAGGCTAACCTCCAATCGGCCCAGAGAAGACAGAAGGTATGGTACGATCGGGGGGCCCGAAAGAGAATCTTTACCATAGGGCAGGGATCAGCAACCTCCGGCACTCCAGATGTTCTGAAACTACAACTCCCAGAGTGCTCCATGCACTTCTATGGGAGTTGTGAGAACAGCTGAGCATGTTTGCATGCTGGGAGTTGTAGTTTCACAGCAGCTGGAGTGCCGGAGGTTGCTGATCCCTGCCATAGGGCAAAAGGTGTTAGTGCTTAAGCCAGTTAAGACAGACAAATTGCAGGCGTCCTGGCAGGGCCCCTACCAGATAGTGGAGAAAAGGGGAGACACCACTTACGTAATAGCTAGCTGCCATGACAGCAATCTTAGAAAGACATTCCATGTGAACATGCTCAAGGAATATCTTGAGCGGCCGGAGAACGTGACGGCCGTATGCTGCCCCCCTCAGGAAGACCCCGACAGTCTACCCATTCCAGATCTGTTAGAAAAGAGTCCCCACGCAGATATAGTAGCTCAGGTCAAGATATGGGACCGACTTAGCCCCACTGAAAGGGAGCAGCTTAATCAACTCCTGCAGTCCAAAAGCCCCACCTTCTCCCAGAAGCCAGGGTACACTACCTTAACCACCCACCAGGTAGATACCCCGGGACAAGCTCCTTTACGCCAGGCTCCTTACCGAATCCCCGAGGCAGTTAGGACAGGGATGAAGAAGGAGATCGATGAGATGCTCCAACTCAGGGTAATTGAGCCCTCCGATAGTCCCTGGGCTTCCCCAGTGGTCCTGGTGCCCAAGAAAGATGGTACAACCCGGTTTTGCGTAGACTATCGGAGGCTCAATGAAAAGACAGTGACGGACGCTTACCCTATGCCCAGGGTAGACGAGCTACTCGATCGTATAGCCAGGGGAAATTATCTGACCACCATCGACCTCTGCAAGGGTTACTGGCAGATCCCCCTGGCCCAGGAGGCTGTCCCCAAGTCGGCATTCGTCACCCCGTTCGGCTTATATCATTTTAAGGTAATGCCGTTTGGGATGAAGAATGCCGCAGCTACATTCCAGCGCTTGGTCGATAGGCTCCTGGATGGCTTCCAGAGTTTTGCTTGCGCATACCTGGACGACATAGCGATCCACAGTGAGTCCTGGGAGGACCACTTAGCTCACATAGGAATGGTTCTGGATCAGATCCGGGCTGCTGGCCTGACTCTGAAGCCAGAAAAATGCCACTTTGGGATGGCCGAGGTACAGTACCTGGGTCACCGGGTGGGGTGTGGGAAACAGCGACCAGAGCCGGCCAAGATAGAAGCTGTCGCCAATTGGCCCACCCCCACCACTAAGACTCAGGTCCTAGCATTCCTGGGCACAGCAGGGTACTACAGACGGTTTGTACCAGACTACAGCACACTTGCCAAACCCCTGACTGACCTGACCAAGAAAAACTTACCTCGACAGGTCCTGTGGTCTCCCCACTGTGAAACGGCTTTCCAAGCTCTCAAAAATGCTCTCGTTAACGCTCCTGTCTTGGCGGCCCCAGCCCTCAACAAGCATTTTATCGTCCATACAGACGCTTCCATGTTCGGGCTGGGAGCTGTCCTCAGCCAAGTAGGCGAAGACGGAGGGGAGCACCCAGTTGTCTACATCAGCCGTAAGCTCCTGCCACGCGAAGTCAGCTATGCAGCGGTAGAAAAAGAGTGTTTGGCTTTGGTGTGGGCACTAAAGAAATTGACTCCCTATTTGTATGGACAAGAATTCACTCTGGTTACAGACCATAACCCGTTGGTGTGGCTAAACCGGGTCTCTGGGGATAACGGCAGACTTTTACGTTGGAGTTTATCATTACAACCCTTCAACTTCACCATTACCTACAGACCTGGGAAACAGAATGGCAACGCCGACGGGTTGTCCAGACAAACAGACCTCAGCCCAGCATAACCAGCGGTCTGGACAGCCTTAGTCTGCCCCGAAAAGGGGTCAGACAGTGTCTGCCAGAGTGTTCCACAAAAAGGGAGCACTGTTACAAAACTGTTATTTACCCTTTTAGTCTGAATGGATGAAGCACATGGTGAGAACAATGGATGGCGGCCATTTTAACTCACAGACACTGTTTGGACTTTTCTACACGGTGTCATCTCGCCGGTATTTGGTGCACAGAGACATCATTCAGTAGTTTGAAACTACCAAACAAGGGACACATTTATTAGTGACTATTTTCTGTATAATTTGTATATTTTCGGTGTAACTGGCATAAAACTGTATCTTCCAAACTACTGAACAGATCTGGGTGAATTTTGGATATGTGGTTCACCCAGATCCCCCGGTTCCGAGGATATACTTGTTATGGGGTTATTGCATGTTTTGGGGTTCCTGTGATATGTTTTATAAAACTGTATTTCTCTGCCTCTGATAATTATATTCGCCATTGTATTCAGTAATCTTATCACAGGCAAAGAGGAGGATTTTGTGTGGGAGTGTCTTTGTTTATTGTACGGATTGATTGGTTGTATTTCAAACCCCTGTGGGCAGTACTATGTGTGTGGATTGTAAATAAAAGAGGCTGTATGCCCCAGGACAGTCAGTCCTAGTTTGACCTTCAAATCGCAGCCTCGCCTCGTTTTGTGGGGGAAAGATTATCCTAGCTGTAAAATAGCTAGTGGGATTGTTCTACATTTACAGGATCCTTCTGGATATCGAGACGAAGCGGCTCCTCTCTCTCTCCCTAAACAGAGATCCAGACTATCCAAGCGGTCCAGCTTCCAGCTAGCCTGGGAGTAACCGTAACATAGCTATCTGGGTGAAACCTCTCCACCCCCTCCTCTCCTCTCCCTGTGTGTCTGTCTTGTCTAGGTCTATATCCCCAGATACATATTCTCTGGTTTGAGTGCTATGTATTGACATATTCAGTTGTACACCTTGGTTCTTAACCTCTTCCGGACATAGGGCGTACAGGTACGCCCTTATGTCCTGGTACTTAAGGACACAGGGCGTACCTGTACGCCCTGTGTATTTTCGATCACCGGCGGGCGGTGATCGGAACCCGGTGCCTGCTCAAATCATTGAGCAGGCACCTGGGGCAAATGCGCCGGGGGGTCCTGTGACACCCCCCCCCCCCCCCCCGTGTATGCAATCGCAGAAAACCGCAGGTAAATTCAGACCTGCGGTTTTCTGCGTTTCCAGGTTATTTGGGTCTCTGAGGACCCGATAACCCGGAACAGCATGGTGATCGGTGGTGTGATTTTACCCCACCAATCACCATCCTGCGATCCTGAGTGGTGATGGTGACATCAACTCTCAGGATCACTTCTGATTGGTAGGAGGGCGGGCCGGCGCCAGTTTCAAATGATAGCAGCGCTCCTCTCCTCCTCCTTTTGTGTTCGGAGCCCGAGGAGAGAGGAGCGCTGCCTGCACGTGTCTGATCTGTGCTCCAGCACCCATCCTTGCCCCCAGGACCCGATCTGTGGCCCAGCACCTCCATCTTTATCACCAGGTAATTAGGGAAAGTATAGGGAAAGTTTGGGCTAGGCAGGGATATAAAAGGGAAAGTTAGTGGTAAAAAAAAGTTTGGTTGCATCACCCTAAGTAGGGTGTCTGGGGTCCACAGCACAGCTGTGTGACCCTAGACCCCCCCAGGGGTGCTGCTGCTTGCCCCTCTGCCCCCCTCCCCCCCACAACTTTTTGGGGGCGCAGGCATTTATTTTTTTGTGCATACGCTGACTGTGGCCGGCACTCTTAGCGTCCGGCCACTGTTAGCGCATCGCACACCCCACCGCTGATCAACTTCGGACGGTTGATCAGCGGTTTTGAATTTTTTTAAAAACTTTTTTATAAAATTTTTTCCCCCTTTTTTTTTAGTTCGTTTTAGGGATAAGTCCGCGAACACCCGTGCCCCCACACACACGCACACCAAATAAAGATTTGCACACACGCACATTCACACACAGACACACACTCCCCTATGGCCCGCCGGACGTTCTCGACCGAGGAGGCATACGCCCAGTTTGTCTCCGACTCAGAGAGTCCCAGTGAGGACGAGGATGACCCCACTTTCCTGTTGTCATCCGCGTCCTCATCATCTAGCGATAATGATGAGCCCCCAAGGCGGCGGAGACGCCGCCAGGCGGAGCAAGGGGACTGCCATGCTAGGGACCCTGTGGCCCATAGTAGTACGAGCAGCTCTGGGGCTTGTACTAGTTTTCCGGCCCACCAGTTAAATCCACCGGAGCACCTGCTGGTGAACCTGTCTGGTGTACCCCAGAGCGATATGAGCCCGTGATTCCTGATTTTGTAGGCCAATCAGGAATCCAGATTTCCACAGTGGGCTACACTGAATATGACTTTTTTTAGTCATTTTTTCAGTGACCCACTGGTAAATCTGATGGTGGAGCAGACGAACCTGTATGCCCAACAGTTCGTTGCTCAACACCCGGGCTCCTTTTTGGCCAGGCCTGGTGGCTGGACACCGGTCAGTGCAGCCGAGATGAGCACATTTTTGGGCCTCGTGCTGCATATGGGCCTGGTCAAGAAACCTAGTGTCAGGCATTACTGGAGTGGGGACGTCCTCTACCAGGCCCCACTTTACAGTACGGCCATGACACGTTCCCGGTTTGAGGCCATCCGGAAATGTCTGCATTATTCAGATAATGCAGCATGTCCCCCCCAAGGTGATCCTGCCTATGACCGTCTGTATAAGATACGGCCGGTCATCGATCATTTTGGGGACAAATTTGTACAGGCCTATGTACCTGGAAGGGAGGTCGCGGTTGATGAGTCTCTCATTGCGCTCAAGGGGAGACTCATTTTCCGCCAGTATGTTTCCTCCAAGCGGGCGAGGTATGGCGTGAAGCTATACAAACTTTGTGAGAGTACCTCAGGGTACACTTACAAGTTTTGTGTATACGAGGGGCGAGATTCCTGTATTCAACCCCCAGAATGTCACTCTGGGTGTTAGCGGGAAACTTGTGTGGGATCTTATGTACCCACTGCTAGATAAGGGTTATCACCTTTACGTGGATAACTTTTATACTAGTATCCCCTTGTTCCAGTCCCTTGCCGCCAGATCCACGTCCGCTTGTGGGACCATGCGGAAAAATCAACGCAGCCTCCCTGCGCACCCCCTCCAGGAACCTATCCCCAGGGGTGTGACCCGTGCCCTTACCAGTGAAAACCTGTTGCTGGTCAGATATAAGGACAAGAGGGATGTCCTTGTACTGTCCACAATTCATGGTAACGGCATCACCCCTGTCCCTGTGCAAGGTACCGCGGCAACGGTCCTCAAGCTCGATTGTATCGTCGACTACGGTCGGTATATGGGAGGAGTTGATCTCTCTGATGAAGTCCTCAAGCCTTATAACGCCATGCGCAAAACCCGGGCATGGTACAAAAAAGTTGCGGTCTACTTGGTGCAGGTTGCCTTGTACAACTCTTTCGTACTATCCCGAAGCGCTGGCAACACAGGGACATTCCTTCAGTTCTATGAGGCAGTCCTCAAGGCCCTGATCTTTTCGGACCGGGAAAGAGCAGGCCGGAGTACCTCGGGAACTGGAGGCGTCCTGATCGTCCCTGGCCAACACTTTCCAGGTGTGGTCCCCCATACTGGAAAGAAGGGACGAACCCAAAAAAAGTGCAGAGTTTGTCGCAGGAGGGGGATACGGAAGGACACCACTACTCAGTGCGACACGTGCCCCGATCATCCGGGCATCTGCATTGACGGTTGCTTCAGGGAGCATCACACTTCCATGGAGTACTAAATTTATATCCCAATTTAGCCACTGACATCGGATAAAAAAACTGGTTCTCAGACTAGGTATCGCTTCGCCGGTAATAATCTCCTCTATAAAAATACCCCATGACCAAACCCCCCAGATTAACACGGTCCAAAAAAAAAACAAAAAAAAAGAACTTTTTTTGTCACCTTACATAACAAAAATTTTAATAGCAAGCGATCAAGAAGTCCTATAGCCCCAAAAGTAGTGCCAATAAAAATCCTGCAAAAAATGAGCCCCTACATAAGATAATCGGCAAAAAAAAAAAAAGACTCTTAGACTTTAGAGATACAAAAAAAAATTTGGGGGATCAAAAAGGATAATATAGTCTAAAACCTAAATAATTGTAAAAAAAAGTAGACTTATTAGGTATCGCCAGCGTCCGTAAGAATCTCCTCTATAAAAATACCCCATGACCTAACCCCCCAGATTAACACAGTCCAAAAAAAAATAAAAACAGTAAAAAAAAGGACTTTTTTTTGTCACCTTACAAAACAATTTTTTTTATAGCAAGCGATCAAAAAGTCCTATAGCCCCCAAAATAGTGCCAATAAAACCGTCCTCTCATCCTGCAAAAAATCAGCCCCTACATAAGATAATCGGCTAAAAAAAAAAAAAGAAAATGACTCTTAGACTTTAGAGATACAAAAAAAATCAAAAGGATCAAAAAGGATAATATAGTCTAAAACCTAAATAATTGTAAAAAAAAGTAGACTTATTAGGTATCGCCACGTCTGTAAGAATCTCCTCTATAAAAATACCCCATGACCTAACCCCCAGATTAACACGGTAAGAAAAAAACGGTGCCAAAACAGCTATTTCTGGCACTTTTCCATTTCAATCAGTTTTTTCCAGTAACAAAGCAAGGGTTAACAACCAAACAAAACGTAATATTTATTACCCTGATACTGCAGTTTACAGAAATGCCACATTTGTGGTCGTAAACTGCTGTATCACTAAAAGGCAGGGCGCAAAAGGAAAGGACCGACATGGTTTCTGGAAGGCCGATTTTGATGGCATTTTTTATTGACACCATGTCCCTTTTTGAAGCCCCCCTGATGACCCCTTAGAGTAAAAACTCCACAAAAGTGACCCCATCTAAGAAACTACACCCCTCAAGGTATTCAAAACTGATTTTACAAACTTTATTAACCCTTTAGGTGTTCCTCAACAGTTAATGGCAAATGGAGATGAAATTTCAGAATTTCAATTTTTGGTAACCTTGCCTCACAAAAATGTAATAAAAAGCAACCAAAAATCATATGTACCCTAAAAATAATCCCAACAAAACCGCCACCTTATCCCGTAGTTTCCAAAATGGGGTCACTTTTAGGGAGTTTCTACTCCAGGGGTGCATCAGGGATGTTGAAACAGGACACGGTGTAAATAAACCGGTCCATAAAAATCAGCCCTCCAAAAATCAAACGGCGCACCTTTACCTCTACGCCCGCTGTGTGGCCGTACAGTAGTGTACGGCCACATATGGGGTGTTTCTGTAAACGGCAGAGTCAGGGCAATAAAGATACAGTCTTGTTTGGCTGTTAACCCTTGCTTTGTTAGTGGAAAAAATGGGTTAAAATGGAAAATTAGTCAAATTTTTTTTGAAATTTTCAAATTTCATCGCTATTTGCCAATAACTCTTGTGCAACACCTGAAGTGTTAACGATGTTTGTAAAATCAGTTTTGAATACCCTGAGGGGTGTAGTTTCTTAGATGGGGTCACTTTTAGGGAGTTTCTACTCCAGGGGTGCATCAGGGGGGTTGAAACAGGACACGGTGTAAATAAACCGGTCCATAAAAATCAGCCCTCCAAAAACCAAATGGCGCACCTTTCCCTCTATAATAGAAACCACCCAAAAAATTGGTTAAAATGGAAAATGTGTCAAAAAAAATAAATTTTCAAATTTCATCCCCATTTGCCAATAACTCTTGTGCAACACCTAAAGGGTTAACAAAGTTTGTAAAATCTGTTTTGAATACCTTGAGGGGTGTAGTTTCTAGAATGGGGTCATTTTTGGGTGGTTTCTATTATATAAGCCTCACAAAGTGACTTCAGACCTGAACCGGTCCCTAAAAATTGGGTTTTTGAAAATTTCAGAAAAATTTCAAGATTTGCTTCCAAACTTCTAAGCCTTGTAACATCCCCAAAATATAAGATATAATTCCCAAAATGATGCAAACATGAAGTAGACATATGGGGAATGTAATAACTATGTTTGGAGGTATTACTACAGGGAGTGCAGAATTATTAGGCAAGTTGTATTTTTGAGGATTAATTTTATTATTGAACAACAACCATGTTCTCAATGAACCCAAAAAACTCATTAATATCAAAGCTGAATATTTTTGGAAGTAGTTTTTAGTTTGTTTTTAGTTTTAGCTATTTTAGGGGGATATCTGTGTGTGCAGGTGACTATTACTGTGCATAATTATTAGGCAACTTAACAAAAAACAAATATATACCCATTTCAATTATTTATTTTTACCAGTGAAACCAATATAACATCTCAACATTCACAAATATACATTTCTGACATTCAAAAACAAAACAAAAACAAATCAGTGACCAATATAGCCACCTTTCTTTGCAAGGACACTCAAAAGCCTGCCATCCATGGATTCTGTCAGTGTTTTGATCTGTTCACCATCAACATTGCGTGCAGCAGCAACCACAGCCTCCCAGACACTGTTCAGAGAGGTGTACTGTTTTCCCTCCTTGTAAATCTCACATTTGATGATGGACCACAGGTTCTCAATGGGGTTCAGATCAGGTGAACAAGGAGGCCATGTCATTAGATTTTCTTCTTTTATACCCTTTCTTGCCAGCCACGCTGTGGAGTACTTGGACGCGTGTGATGGAGCATTGTCCTGCATGAAAATCATGTTTTTCTTGAAGGATGCAGACTTCTTCCTGTACCACTGCTTGAAGAAGGTGTCTTCCAGAAACTGGCAGTAGGACTGGGAGTTGAGCTTGACTCCATCCTCAACCCGAAAAGGCCCCACAAGCTCATCTTTGATGATACCAGCCCAAACCAGTACTACACCTCCACCTTGCTGGCGTCTGAGTCGGACTGGAGCTCTCTGCCCTTTACCAATCCAGCCACGGGCCCATCCATCTGGCCCATCAAGACTCACTCTCATTTCATCAGTCCATAAAACCTTAGAAAAATCAGTCTTGAGATATTTCTTGGCCCAGTCTTGACGTTTCAGCTTGTGTGTCTTGTTCAGTGGTGGTCGTCTTTCAGCCTTTCTTACCTTGGCCATGTCTCTGAGTATTGCACACCTTGTGCTTTTGGGCACTCCAGTGATGTTGCAGCTCTGAAATATGGCCAAACTGGTGGCAAGTGGCATCTTGGCAGCTGCACGCTTGACTTTTCTCAGTTCATGGGCAGTTATTTTGCGCCTTGGTTTTTCCACACGCTTCTTGCGACCCTGTTGACTATTTTGAATGAAAAGCTTTGCAATTTTAAGAGTGCTGCATATCCCTCTGCAAGATATATCACTATTTTTGACTTTTCTGAGTCCTTCTTTTGACCCATTTTGCCAAAGGAAAGGAAGTTGCCTAATAATTATGCACACCTAATATAGGGTGTTGATGTCATTAGACCACACCCCTTCTTATTACAGAGATGCACATCACCTAATATGCTTAATTGGTAGTAGGCTTTCGAGCCTATACAGCTTGGAGTAAGACAACATGCATAAAGAAGATGATGTGGTCAAAATACTCATTTGCCTAATAATTCTGCACGCAGTGTATGTATTATAGAAGTAGAGAAATTGAAACTTTTTTGGGTAAATTTGGTATTTTTTTATAAATAAAAATGATTTTTTTTAACTTCATTTTACCAGTGTCATGAAGTACAATATGTGACGAAAAAACATTCTCAGAATAGCCTGGATAAGTCAAAGCGTTTTAAAGTTATCACCACTTAAAGTGACACTGGTCAGATTTGCAAAAAATGGCCTGGTCCTTAAGGTGAAATAAGGCTGTGTCCTTAAGGAGTTAAGTACATGTTTATACGACTTTTTGTGATTTATTTATTTATTTTTGGTTTAAGAAAACGTTTTGTTTGTACCTGATTGTCTAACATGACCAATAAAAATACAGTTAAACAAAAATACACTGGTGATTTTTCCTATCAGAGGAAGTCAGTCTCAGGATGTGCTGTCAGGAAACTGGATTTCCGGTGAGTATTGTAGAGGGAAGTGTCCTTTAGGTATATTAGTATGTGTGTGTATATGTATATATATATATATATATACATATATATATATATATATATATATATATATATATATATATAATCCAAATAAATGTAACGCAGCACTCCTTAGATAAAAAGTGGAAAAATACAAAATTTATTCACATGTTGATACAGGCAACGTTTCAGCTCTCTCACAGAGCCATTATCAAGCCAAGTGAAGCACATAATAAAGTGACTGTGCATATATAGGAACATTTCAGGAAGTAATCAGTGCTAATTTCCTGTTTAATTCCATACTGGTGCATATAAAAACTCCATACAAAACAATTCATTCTCTTGTGACAATTCATAGTGCAGCAACCATCGGATCCCCTCAGGTATAGTGTATCACATTTTCGTGATTGTCTTCAATTTCATAGTGCTTCAAGTACTGTATACTCATGTTTTCCCAAATAGTGATAGTGATTAAAACATCCATGGCTTGCTCCAACATAATTCACACCTGTAAGAAAAACACAGGAATCCATAAAATTCTGTTACCTTATGCTCTCACGGCACTATATCACAGATGGAGCGTTCCCCCATCTCGGCATGTCTCTCTGTACACTGCGCCTGCACTGCCCTCATACCGCCGTGCGTCATCACCCGGTGTTAGAGGCAGGCCAATCTCGCAGCATGCTCTCACAGCGCTACATTAAAGATGGAGCGTTCCCCCATCTCGGCATGTCTCTCTGTACACTGCGCCTGCACTGCCCTCATACCGCCGCGCGTCATCACCCGGTGTTAGAGGAAGGCCAATCTCGCAGCGTGCTCTCACAGCGCTACATTAAAGATGGAGCGTTCCCCCAACTTGGCGTGTCTCCCTGTTCACTACGCCTGCGCCACCATCACATTGCAGCGCATCACAAACCCGGCACCTAGGGCAGACCAACACTGCAACACGAGCATGCCCTGCACCCCACGCCTGCAACAGGGCGAACGCCGAAGGAGCACCAAAGTTACCAAGTCTGGAAACCTGGTCAGCCATCAGTATTACATCGCACAGCATCTTCATGTCGCCCAAGATTCTCTATACATCAAAGCGCTGTATTCACTAGAAGCAACAATAAAACCTTGTATTGACCCCAGCCTGAATTACATAATCATTATAATCGTTACCTGTATTTATTGAGAATTATATTTGATATGGTATTGACCACCATCTATGTGACCTCCCGGGAATACTACCCGGTATATTCAACACATGAACATTTGCATACGTAGACTCACATATTAAAGTCCCTCTGTAATAATGGTAACGATTAATATTTTAAGGTAACTGAAATGGATAAAGCCTGGGTAAGCGATCTCTCCCACAGGTGTCCACAACTCTCAATAAGTAACTGTGGACTAAAAAAAAAATTTCATAAATAAGTTGCACAATCCTTATATCATAATGTATCATCTACAATGACTCGAGTGTCGCCAGACACAAGGGTAGCAGCAATTTGTGCGCCATCCACTACATACCTCAGTTGATCATTCCTGAGGTCACTCTAAATTCTATGTTTAACCCTTTAGGTTTGAGTGTATCCAAGCGATGGATCCACCTCAATTTGCATTTTTTTAGGAGGGACACCCTGTCTCCCCTCCTCTTTGGCATGGCCACATGATCAAGTATCATAGACCTAAGTTCCTGTTCTTTATGTTTGTACTCACTAAAGTGTTTAGATACCGGGAGGTCTTTACTCTCATTTCTAATACTAAACCTGTGATTGTTCAAACGTGTCTTCACGTCTGTGGTTGTCTCACCCACATACAGCAGCTTGCAGGGGCACCACAAGACGTAAACCACCCACGAAGAATCACAGGTTAAATAATGTCTAATTACGCACTTCTCTCCTGTCTCATGTATAAACTCCTTCCCTTTTTGCATCAATTTACAGTTTACACAGTTCAGGCAGGGATAACTGCCATTGTTTTTAGTTTTGAAAAAAGTCGTAAGCGTACTTGTTCTGGAACACTCATCCTCACCACTCTATCTTTGATGTTTCGTCTCCTTCTATAGGACATCAGTGGGGCCTCTTTAAAAGCCAACATGTTCGGGTACCGACTCTGTAGTATACCCCAGTGTCACCTAATGATATGTTGCACTTTGAGACTGTCTTCATTGTATGTGGATACAAACGGTACCCGGTTAGGACTTTTCTTGGAACATGCTTTTTTCACCTCCTCCCGAGGGATCGATTTTACTTTATTAATATGCCCCTTCACTAATGTTGAGGGATATCCCCTTTCTAGGAACGAGTCCCCCATTTTTTCCAAGGCTTTATTTAAATGGTCTTCCTCATCTACAATCCTTTTAACCCGTAACATCTGACTATATGGGAGCGATTTAATCACCCTTGTCGGATGACAGCTTGTATATTGTAACAGAGTATTTTTATCAGTTTCCTTAACATGCAAATCTGTGTGCAACTGCCCATTCTTTATATACACCTGTGTATCCAGAAATTGTACTCTTTCACTGGATGTCACTAATGTGAACTTGATATGTTCATCCATATTATTAAGGAACACATGAAACTCAGATAAAGCATCATGGGTTCCAGTCCAGATGAGGAACACGTCGCCTATGTACCTCTACCACATAAGCACATGTCTATAGTGGGGAGATACATAGACAAGGCGCTCCTCAAGAGAACGAACAAAGATATTTGCATAAGTGGGCGCGACATTAGAGCCCATAACCGCGCCCACCCGCTGCAAATAAAATCTGTCCTGGAACCCAAAATAATTGCACCTTAGTGTAAGTTCCAAGAGATCGAGAAGAAAGTGTGTACTCTGTACAGAATACGTAGATCCTTCTAGTGCCCTACCCACAGCTTGCAATCCTTCTCCATGGTCAATGGATGTATAGAGGGACACGATATCAAATGACGCCAAAATACTACCATCTGGTACTTTAACTGTTGATATCTTCTCCAAAAAATCGCCTGTGTCCCTGACATATGATTTTGCCCCAATAGCAAATTCCCTTAATGCTCTGTCCAAAAATATAGCAATATTGGACAGGATAGATTCCCTCCCCGAAATAATCGGGCGTCCTGGAGGGTTATCTAAACTTTTATGTATTTTAGGCAATACATATATCAAAGGGACAACAGGCGACTTAACAATCAAAAATTCTTTCAGTTGTTTGTCTATAATCCCTTCCTTTTCAGCTTTTGTTAGTATCACCTCTATCCTCTTGGCTAGGTCAAACTTAGGATCCCTCTTTAACAATTCATATGTGTCTCCTGTCTGTAATTGACGTTCTATCTCTTGAACGTATTTGGATGTGTCCATCACCACGATCCCACCGCCCTTGTCCGCGGGTTTTATGGTGAGATCGTGGTTATTGGACAACCCCTGCAACGCATGCATTTCCTCAGTAGTAATATTGGGTTTAGTTAATGGGGTACCACATAGCTCATCCTTAAGCTCAGTGATATCCCTCTTAACACACTCAATGAAGGACTCCATGACATGTGAATTAATCAAAGTTGTAAAATCACTTTTAGCATACAAATCAAATTGCTTCAAAGTCAGTGGATCTCCCTGTGCACAGGGCACTACATCTACTCTGTTTCCAGCAGAGTTGGAGTCGAACCACACCCTCAGTTTTAAAGCCCTGAAGAAGCGGTTCAAGTCCAACTCCAGCTGGAACCAATCTGGCTCTGTGAGAGAGATGAAATGTTGCCTGTATCAACATGTGTTGAATAAATTTTGTATTTTTCCACTTTTTATCTAAGGATTGCTGCGTTACATTTATTTGGATTGTGTTTGGACCCCAGGACCCAGGGGAAAACGCTGGCACCTGAATCATTTGCATCACTTGAAGTGAGGAGTGCTGCCCTGCCATCCTTTGTATATATATATATATATATATATATATATCTATATATATATATATAAAACGAATGATGAGGCAGCACTTCCAGTATGAGGCGAACGGGTGAGGAACCCCAACTTTATTCAAGCGACGTTTCGGCCTGCTCAATGAGGCCTTTCTCAAGCTCAGGCCTCATTGAGCAGGCCGAAACGTCGCTTGAATAAAGTTGGGGTTCCTCACCCGTTCACCTCATACTGGAAGTGCTGCCTCATCATTCGTTTTTTATATATTTCGTGGAGGAAGAGCCGACCTCTGTGGGGAGTTTGCACCCGGTACATCTCATCTGACTGTGCTGCTGCACTATTTGTATTTTTATATATATATATATACAGTCAGGTCCATAAATATTGGGACATCAACACAATTCTAAGATTTTTGACTCTATACACCACCACAATGGATTTGAAATGAAACTAACTAGATGTGCTTTAACTGCAGACTGCCAGTTTTTTTATTAGGGTATTTACATCCAAATCAGGTGAACGGTGTAGGAATTAAAACAGTTTGCATATGTGCCTCCCTCTTGTTAAGGAACCAAAAGTAATGGGACAATTGGCTTCCCAGCTGTTCCATGGCCAGGTGTGTGTCATTCCCTCATTATCCCAATTACAATGAGCAGATAAAAGGTCCAGAGTTCATTTCAAGTGTGCTATTTGCATTTGGAATCTGTTGCTGTCAACTCTCAAGATGAGATCCAAAGAGCTGTCACTATCAGTGAAGCAAGCCATCATTAGGCTGAAAAACCAAAACAAACCCATCAGAGAGATAGCAAAAACATTAGGCATGGCCAAAACAACTGTTTGGAACATTCTTAAAAAGAAAGAACGCATCGGTGAGCTCAGCAACACCAAAAGACCCGGAAGACCACGGAAAACAACTGTGGTGGATGACCGAATAATTCTTTCCCTGGTGAAGAAAACACCCTTCACAACAGTTGGCCAGATCAAGAACACTCTCCAGGAGGTAGGTGTATGTGTGTCAAAGTCAACAATCAAGAGAAGACTTCACCAGAGTGAATACAGAGAGTTCACCACAAGATGTAAACCATTGGTGAGCCTCAAAAACAGAAAGGCCAGATTAGAGTTTGCCAAATGACATCTAAAAAAGCCTTCACAGTTCTGGAACAACATCCTATGGACAGATGAGACCGAGATAAACTAGTACCAGAGTGATGGGAAGAGAAGAGTATGGAGAAGGAAAGGAGCTGCTCATGATCCTAAGCATACCACCTCATCAGTGAAACATGGTGGTGGTAGTGTCATGGCGTGGGCATGTATGGCTGCCAATGGAACTGGTTCTCTTGTATTTATTGATGATGTGACTGCTGACAAAAGCAGCAGGATGAATTCTGAAGTGTTTCGGGCCATATTATCTGCTCATATTCAGCCAAATGCTTCAGAACTCATTGGACGGCGCTTCACAGTGCAGATGGACAATGACCCAAAGCATACTGCAAAAGCAACCAAAGAGTTTTTTAAGGGAAAGAAGTGGAATGTTATGCAATGGCCAAGTCCATCACCTGACCTGAATCCGATTGAGCATGCATTTCACTTGCTGAAGACAAAACTGAAGGGAAAATGCCCCAAGAACAAGCAGGAACTGAAGACAGTTGCAGTAGAGGCCTGGCAGAGCATCACCAGGGACGAAACCCAGCATCTGGTGATGTTTATGCGTTCCAGACTTCAGGCTGTAATTGACTGCAAAGGATTTGCAACCAAGTATTAAAAAGTGAATGTTTGATTTATGATTATTATTGTGTCCCATTACTTTTGGTTCCTTAACAAGTGGAGGCACATATGCAAACTGTTGTAATTCCTACACCGTTCAGCTGATTTGGATGTAAATACCCTCAAATTAAAGCTGACAGTCTTCAGTTATAGCACATCTTATTCGTTTCATTTCAAATCCATTGTGGTGGTGTATAGAGCCAAAAATGATAGAATTATGTCGATGTCCCAATATTTATGGACCTGACTGTATATATATACTAGCAGAAGGACTCGGCTTCACACAGGTATATTTAATCTATTTCATTTAAGGTTTCTGTGTGTTGTTAAAAGATATCGACAGTTTCTACAGCACCCCGCCCCACTGTCTGCTGAGCTGTGTATCTAATCCTATCCTGTGTGATACTGTCAGCTGAGCTATGTACCTAATCCTATCCTGTGTGATACTGTCTGTTGAGCTGTGTATCTAATTTTATCCTGTGTGATACTGTCTGCTGAGCTGTGTATCTAAACCTTGCTGAGCTGTGTATCTAATCTTATCCTGTGTGATACTGTCTGCTGAGTTGGACTTTCCATGGTGTGAACGAACACCAAGACTGCGAACTGTCATTTTGTTTTGCCTTCTGTGTGAATAAACACTGAACTGTTTAAGTTAAAGACTTTGTGATTGCCTCTATACTGCGTCCGCTAACCTGCCTACCAGAGCGAATCCCCACAATTGGTGTCGGATGCGGGCAAATGCAGTGAGGCTGGCCTGAAGGCCAAAAAGTTTTAGTTTTTTCCCGGGCACGGGTGTATATCCTATATTAAACTGGCAAGGTTCTGACCCATGTCCCCTGACAAAATGGAGGCGGTCGTGAAAACCCTCATGGAGGCTAACTTGCAGCAGCGGGAGGCTAACAAGCAGAAACCAGCTGCTGTTATGGCGTTATAAGCAGCAGGAGCGTCTCAGAACGTCCACGATGCCCGGAAATCTGTCCGTGCGGCGATCCCCAAGATGACCCCTGCAGATGACGTTGAGACCTATATGGCGGTGTTCAAAAGGTGGACATGAGGGAGAAGCTACCAGAGACCAATGGGCTGAGGTTGCCGCTTCGTTCCTGGCATCCGGACCCCAGCAGGTGTTTTTTGACTTACCAGATGTGCAAGTGGCTGACTACCCGACCATAAAAGGTGAGATTCTGTCAAGACTGGGGGGTGAATGTGTTGTTCCGGCCCAGTGGGTGCATCAGTGGGAATTTAACCCGGCTGAACCCACCAGACCGCAGTATTATGATCTGCTACACCGGTTGCAAAAATGGCTGCAGCCTGACGTACTGAGTCCCACTGCTATGCTGGACCGTCTGTTGGTGGATGTGTTCTGGAGGGCTTTGCCATACCCTCTCCAGCACTGGATGGGCCGGGTCTCTCCTGGTAATTCCCTATAGATGGTCGACCTGGTGGAGCGCTATAAGGCTACCAGAAATCTACAGGGGGGTTATTTTGGGAGGGGGCCAGTTAAACCCCAGAAATCTCCACCCTCGACCAGGCGGCTAGTGCCAGCAAAACCCACTCAGGATATACTCCCTAGAGACCCAGCTCCACTGGTCTATTGGTGGTGTCAAGAGCCTGGTCACATAAGGGCCGAGTGTCCCCATCGGAGGGAACCCATGGACACTAACTTTGGCTACCGCCCCTCAATGTATGCCAGGAGGCTGTGTTCCACCGGTACCCCCGAGACAATATACAATAGTTACCTGTGCCAGGTACAAGTGGGAGATGCACTGATGGACTCAGGGAGCCTGGTGTCCCTGGTAAGAGCTGCCCTGGTGCAGCCCACTGAATATACTGGCCAAAAAGTTGGCGTTGTGTGCATCCATGGAGACTTAAAGGACTATCCCACCGCCCTGGTGACTCTATCCATTGTGGCCGGCAGGTGGACTCATGAGGTGGCCGTCGCCACAAAGTTACATTATGAACTAATAATTAGGAGAGACCTCCCCGGTTTCTCATCACTATGACCTGAGGCGAGAGTCACCAATACACATGAGACAGCGATAACCCTAGCAGAGTGGCCCAGCTCAGGGGGGAGACCAGAACCCTGGGAACCTGAGACCGAAGGGCCAACGGTAGGCGTGACCGCCACTTCGGTGGAAGAGGAGGAGACAATCCCGCTAAGTGTGATTGTGGGAGACTTGGAGGACTTGCCGCCGGGTCCAGAGTTGGCAGAGCTCAACTTCTCCGGAGATAATTTTGGTACAGCACAGCACCAGGACCCGACTCTATCTCGAGCCTGGAAAAATGTGGTAGTAGTTGAGGGTGAGCTACAACAACCGGGGGCCGAGTCTATGTTCACCTGTTCATTGTGGTTCAACAGGAAATGCTGTATCTTGTAAATCAACTACAGGGTGAGCACATTGAACAGTTGGTGATGCCCAAGGCACATTGCAAGCTCATGTTGGAGTTAGCCCACCAACATGTTCTTGTGGGACACCTGGGCCAGCAGAAAACGCAGGACTGGATTCTACAGTGGTTCTACTGGTCCAGTGTGTTCCAGTGTGCCCAACCTGGCAGATAACCAGCCCCCAGCCACATTTCCGTAGTTCTCTGGTCCCTCTCCCGATTATTGAGGTTCCATTCGAGCGGATCGCTATGGATCTCATATGCCCAGTACCGAAGTCTGATAGAGGGCACCAACACATCTTGGTCATCCTCGACTATGCCACTTGGTACTCGGAGGCAGTGCCACCGCGTCATACATCAGCCAAACTCATAGCTAAGGAGTTAATGGAGATGTTTTCTCGAGTGGGTCTGCCTAAGGAGGTTCTGATTGACCAAGGGACCCCGTTTATGTTAAAAAGAGCGGTGTCTAAGGATGGGAGGGACTGGGACCTTCTTCTGCCCTATCTCATGTTCGCAGTGCGAGAAGTGCCCCAGGCCTCTTGAGGGTTCTCGCCCTTTGAACTGCTATACGGCAGACACCCTCGCGGTCTGTTGGACGTGGCCAAAAAGGCGTGGGAACAACAACTCACACCGCACAAAATTGTTGTTGAATACATCACCCAGATGAAAGGATGGATGGAAACAGTGTTAGAGAGCATATGGAGTTAGCCCACCAACATGTTCTTGGGGGACACCTGGGCCAACATAAAAACGCAGAACCGGATTCTACAGCGGTTCTACTGGCCCAGTGTGTTCAGAGAGGTGGAAGAGTATTGCAAGTCTTGCCCAACCTGCCAGATAACCAGCCCCCAACTACATTTCCGTAGTTCCCTGGTCCCTCTCCCGATCATTAAGGTTCCATTTGAGCAGATCGCTATGGCTCTCATAGGCCCAGTTCCGAAGTCCGTGAGCGGGCACCAACACATCTTGGTAGTCCTGGACTATGCCACTCGATACCCGGAGGCGGTGCCGCTGCGACATACCTCAGCCAAACTCATAGCCAATGAGTTAGTGGAGATGTTTTCCCGAGTGGGTCTACCTAAAGAAATTCTGATCGATCAGGGGACCCCTTTTATGTCAAAAGTCATGAGGGAACTCAGTAAACTGCTACAGATCAAACAGTTGCAGATGTCTGTCTATCATCCGCAAATGGACGGCCTGTTAGAAATGTTTAATCAAACTTTGAAAAACATGTTAAAGCGGGTCGTGTCTAAAGATGGAAGGGGTTGGGATCTGCTACTGCCCTATCTCATGTTCGCAGTGCGAGCGGTGCCCCAGGCCTCTACGGGGTTCTTCCCCTTCGAACTGCTGTATGGCCGACATCCGCGTGGGTTGTTGGACATAGCCAAAGAGGCGTGGGAACAACAACCCACACCACATAAAACTATGATTGAGTATGTCACTCAAATGCAAGAGCGGATGGAGACAGTGTTGCCGCTGGTTAGGGAACATATGGAGGCAGCTCAGCGAGCCCAGAGTAGGGTCTGTAATCACCACCGGTTCAGAATTTTAACCCGGGAGATTGGGTTTTGGTTCTGGTGCCGACGGTGGATAGTGAGTTCCTGGCTAGGTGGCAGGGTCTCTACAAAGTGCTCAAAAAAGTTGGGGAGGTAACCTACAAGGTACACCAGCCCGGGCGGAGAAAGCCGGAGCAGGAACCATGTAAACTTGTTGAAACCGTGGAAAGATAGGGAGACCATTTCGGACAACAGCCCCCGGCCGGGTTTTCTGGGGGTAGAGTTTCCAGTCCCACAGTCTGATACGAGGGAAGCAGTTGCCACAGTAAAGATTGCTGACAATCTTTCCTCTAAACAGACTCAGGAAACCATGGAGTTCGTCAGCAGAAACACTGATGTGTTTTTCGGACCTCCCTGGATGAACTTCTATCATCCGACATGACATTGTCACTGAGCCTCAGGCCAGAATCTGGTTGAAACTATACCGGGTACATGAGTCGCAGCGACAAGAAGTGCAGCTGATGTTACAGCTAGGCGTCATCGAGGAGTCAAAAAGTGAATGGGCCAGTCCAATAGTCTTAATACCCAAGCCGGATCTGTAACGACTTCCTCAAACTTAATGAGGTTTCCAAGTTTGACGCATATCCCATGCCCCGAGTGGATGAGCTTATTGAGAAGTTAGGCCAAGCCTGGTATTTTTCTGTGCTGGACCTCACCAAAGGGTACTGGCAGGTACCCTTGACGGAGGCTGCTGAGGAAAAAACGGCTTTCATCACACCAGAGGGGCTGTATCAGTACAAGGTATTACCCTTTGGTCTACATGGCGCTCCCGCCACGTTTCAAAGACTAATGGACATTCTACTCCGTCCACATCGTCGGTACACTTCAACGTACCTGGACGATAATGTTATCCACAGCACTGACTGGGAAAGTCACCCACCTAAAGTGCAGGCGGTATTGGACTTCCTTAGGAGGGCTGGCTTAACCGCTAACCCAAAAAAGTGCGCAATAGGGTTAGAAGAGCCCAAGTACCTTGGGTATGTAATTGGGCGCGGAATGAACAAAATTGAGGCAATTCGGAATTGGCCCCAACCTGTCACTACTCGGTAAGTAAAGTCGTTCCTGGGAATGGTGGGGTACTATGAGGTTTGTCTTCCACTTTGCTACAGTCGTCGCACTATTGACAGGGTTTTTGAAGGGATGCAAGTCAGTGACGGTCCACTGGAATGAGCAGGCGGAAAAGGCTTTCTCCGCTTTGAAGTTGGCCCTGTGTGGGTCCCCGGTTTTGGTGACACCTGAATTGAAAAGGGAGTTTATAGTGCAGACTGATGCCTCCGAGGTAGGTCTCGGTGCTGTACTGCCTCAGACAGTCAACGGGGAGGAGCATCCCGTTGTCTTCCTCAGCCAAAAGCTTACCCCAGCCGAGACCAGGTACAGTATAGTGGAGAGAGAGTGACTGGCACTCGAGTCTCTCCCCTATTATTTGTTGGGGAGCAAGTTTTGTCTGGTGACCGACCACTCCCCACTCAAATGGATGAGCCATGCCAAGGACAGAAATGCCCGGGCCACCCGTTGGTTTCTGTCTTTGCAGAATTTAAAGTTTTCGGTGAAACACAGGGCATGCCGGTTACTAGGAAACTCGGATGCCGTGTCCCGGGTACACTGTTTAATGTGTGTCCACCCCCTCAGGGTTGAACAAAGGGGGGTGGTATGTAGGAAGGAACAAGGGGTCGTCATGGATGGGCGGTATGTGTCACCGAGGTTCCTGGCCTCGGTGAGGTAAGAGCTGTTTTTTCCCCTGAAAAGTCATTATTGCAGTCTGACACTGGTTAATATGGCTATAAAGGGCTCTTACTGGGAGTGGCCAAAGTGCTGGGTGGGTGGCTACTTTCCACGTTCCAGGCCGGGTCTTGGGAGGCTTATAAAAAGCAGTCAGCACTGTCAGGTGGTGTGGATTATCCTCCATCTCACAGTGAAGCTGTGGAGTCTCTGTGATTTGGGATCTGAAGATGTGTGCCGTGCAAAAGGGCTGAGAGTCGCATGCTGGAAAACAGGCCCCTAAAGCCTGCTGGGGACCGATGGTGAAAAACTGCTAACACAGTGAATGTTTTTTGTTCTGTGGACTTTCCATGGTGTGAACGAACACCAAGACTGCGAACTGTCATTTTGTTTTGCCTTCTTTGTGAATAAACACTGAACTGTTTAAGTTAAAGACTTTGTGATTGCCTCTATACTGTGTCTGCTAACCTGCCTACCAGAACGAATCCCCACAATATATATAATATACAGTGAGGAACAGAAGTATTTGAACACCCTTCGATTTTGCAAGTTCTCCCACTTAGAAATCATGGAGGGGTCTGAAATTCACATTGTAGGTGCATTCCCACTCTGAGAGACAGAATAAATAAAAAAATCAGGAAATCACATTGTATGATTTTTTAAGAATTTATTTGTCTTGCACTGCTGTACATAAGTATTTGAACACCTGAGAAAATAAGTGTTAATATTTGGTACAGAAGCCTTTGTTTGCAATTACAGAGGTCAAACGTTTCCTGTAGTTCTTGACCAGGTTTGCACACACTGCAACAGGGATTTTTGCCCACTCCTCCACACAGATCTCCTCTTGATCTGTCAGGTTTCGGGGCTGTCACTGAGCAACACAGAGTTTCAGCTCCCTCCAAAGATATTCTATTGGATTTAAGTCTGGAGACTGGCTAGGCCACTCCAGAACCTTGAAATGCTTCTTATGGAGCCACTCCTTGGTTATCCTGGCTGTGTTCTTTGGGTCATTGTCATGTTGGAAGACCCAGCCACGACCCATCTTCAATGCTCTGACTGAGGGAAGAAGGTTGTTGCTCAAAATCTCACAATAAATGGCCCCATTCATCGTCTCCTTAACATAGTGCAGTCGTCCTGTCCCCTTCGCAGAAAATCACCCCCAAAGCATGATGTTATCACCCCCATGCTTCACAGTAGGGATGTTGTTCTTGGGATGCAACTCATCCTTCTTTTTCCTCCAAACACGAGTGAAGTTTAGACCAAAAAGTTCTACTTTGGTCTCATCTGACCACATTACTTTCTCCCATGCCTCCTCTGGATCATCCAGATGGTCATTGGCAAACTTCAGACGGGCCTGTACATGTGATGACTTGAGCAGGGGAACCTTCCGTGCAATGCATGATTTGAAACCATGATGGCGTAGTGTTCTACCGACAATGACCTTTGAAACTGTGGTCCCAGCTCTCTTCATGTCATTGACCAGCTCCTCCCTTGTTTTTCCCATGGTAGTAGTTGATGTCTGACTGACTGTGGGGTGGACAGGTGTCTTTAAAGAGCTCAGACAGGTGCTACTAAGTTAGATTTAAGAGTGGAGTAGAGGTGGACTTTTTAAAGGCACAGTAACAGGTCTTTGAGAGCCAGAATTCTTGCTGTTACAGTGAGGAACAGAAGTATTTGAACACCCTGCAATTTTGCAAGTTCTCCCACTTAGAAATCATGGAGGGGTCTGAAATTCACATTATAGGTGCATTCCCACTCTGAGAGACAGAATAAAAAAATAAAAAATTCAGGAAATCACATTGTATGATTTTTATAAAATTTTATTTGTCTTGCACTACTGAACATAAGTATTTGAACACCTGAGGAACAGCAAGAATTCTGTCTCTTAAAGACCTGTTACTGTGCCTTTAAAAAGTCCACCTCTACTCCACTCATTAATCTAACTTAGTAGCACCTGTCGGAGCTCTTTAAAGACACCTGTACACCCCACAGTCAGTCAGAAGCCAACTACTACCATGGGCAAGACCAAAGAGCTGTCAAAAGACACCAGAGACAAAATTGTGGACCTCCACAAGGCTGGAAAGGGCTTCAGGGCAATCATACAATGATTTTTTTATTCTGTCTCTCAGAGTGGGAATGCACCTACAATGTGAATTTCAGACCCCTCCATGATTTCTAAGTGGGAGGTCTTCGCAGGGTGTTCAAATACTTCTGTTCCTCACTGTATACTAGCTGAAGGACCCGGCTTCGCTTGGGTATATTTAATCTATTTCATTTCATGTTTCTGTGTGTCGTTAAAAGATATCAACACTATCCACTATAACAGTGACATCTATAGCACCCCGCCCCCTTAACAGTGACCTCCACAGCCCCCCACCCCTTAACACTGATCCCTCCACAGTGCCCCGCCCCTTAAAATTGGACCTCCACAGCAGCCTACCTTCTTAACTTTGACCATTACAGCAGCCTTCCCCTTTAACATTGAGTTTCACAGCACACCACCCCCTTGACAGTGACTTCCACAAGGGCCCGTCCCCTTAACAGTGGCCTTTACAGAAATCTGCATCTTAACAGACCTCCATAGCGGACCATCCCTTTAACTATGACCTCCACAGCAGCCTGCCCCTAGGGTGGCCAGAGGTCCAGTTTTAGAAAAATGAAGAAAAATGGCTGAATTGTTATAGAAACCTGGAGTAAAACTGTGTATGTGGAGGCTAACAGCCTGCAAGCTTCTATTGGCTAATGCATTTTTTGGGAATATCTCAGGAACTCTACGTCCTAGAGAGCTGAGACCTGGTCTAAAACTTTCCCGGACACCTGATGTACCTGTGTGCCAAATATCGTGATTGTAAATGGTGCGGTGCGGATTCCATTAGTGGACATACATATACACAGACATACACTCACCTTTATATATTAGATAAATACACTCATCTAAAGAATTATTAGGAACACCTGTTCTATTTCTCATGAATGCAATTATCTAGTAAACCAATCACATGGCAGTTGCTTCAATGCATTTAGGGGGGTGGTCCTGGTCAAGACAATCTCCTGAACTCCAAACTGAATGTCAGAATGGGAAAGAAAGGTGATTTAAGCAATTTTGAGCGTGGTATGCTTTTTGGTGCCAGACGGGCCGGTCTGAGTATTTCGCAATCTACTCAGTTACTGGGATTTTCACTCACAACCATTTCTAGGGTTTACAAAGAATGGTGTGAAAAGGGAAAAACATCCAGTATGCGGCAGTCCTGTGGGCAAAAATGCCTTGTGGATGCTAGAGGTCAGAGGAGAATGGGCCGACTGATTCAAGCTGATAGAAGAGCAACGTTGACTGAAATAACCACTCGTTACAACCGAGGTATGCAGCAAAGCATTTGTGAAGCCACAACACGCACAACCTTGAGGCGGATGGGCTACAACAGCAGAAGACCCCACCGGGTACCACTCATCTCCACTACAAATAGGAAAAAGAGGCTACAATCTGCATGAGCTCACCAAAATTGGACTGTTGAAGACTGGAAAAATGTTGCCTGGTCTGATGAGTCTCGATTTCTGTTGAGACATTCAAATGGTAGAGTCCGAATTTGGCGTAAACAGAATGAGAACATGTATCCATCCTCTGATGGCTACTTCCAGCAGGATAATGCACCATGTCACAAAGCTCGAATCATTTCAAATTGGTTTCTTGAACATGACAATGAGTTCACTGTACTAAAATGGCCCCCACAGTCACCAGATCTCAACCCAATAGAGCATCTTTGGGATGTGGTGGAACGGGAGCTTCGTGCCCTGGATGTGCATCCCTCAAATCTCCATCAACTGCAAGATGCTATCCTATCAATATGGGCCAACATTTCTAAAGAATGCTATCAGCACCTTGTTGAATCAATGCCATGTAGAATAAAGGCTGTTCTGAAGGCAAAAGGGGGTCCAACACCGTATTAGTATGGTGTTCCTAATAATTCTTTAGGTGAGTGTATATACACTGAACAAAAATATAATAGCAACACTTTCGGCTTTGCTCCCATTTTGCATGAGCTGAAATAAAAAATCTGAAACATTTTCTACATACTCAAAAGACCCATTACTCTCAAATATTGTTCACAAATCTGTCTAAATCTCTGTTAGTGAGCACTTCTCCTTTGCCGAGATAATGCATCCCACCTCACAGGTGTGGCATATCAAAGTGCTGATTAGACAGCATGAATATTGCAAAGGTGTGCCTTAGACTGCCCACAATAAAAGACCACTCTGAAATTTGCACAGTTTTGCCTTACTGGGGGGACATAAAACCAGTCAGTATCTGGTGTGGCCACCATTTGCCAACACATCTCCGTCGCATGGAGTTCATCAGGTTGTTGATTGTGGCCTATGGAAAGTTGGTCCACTCTGCTTCAATAGCTGTGCGAAGTTGCAGAATATTGGCAGGGACTGGAACACGCTGTCATATACGCCGATCCAGAGCATCCCAAACATGCTCAATGGGTTACATGTCCGGTGAATATGCTGGCCATGCAAGAACTGGGATGTTTTCAGCTTCCAGGAATTGTGTGCAGATCATTGCAATATGGGACAGTGCATTATCATGCTGCAACATGAGGTGATGGTCGTGGATGAATGGCACAACAATAGGCCTCAGGATCTCGTCACGGTATCTCTGTGCATTCAAAATGCCATCAATAAAATGCACCTGTGTTCATTGTCCATAACATACGCCTGCCCATACCATAACCCCACCGCCACCATGGGCCACTCGATCCACGACGTTGACATCAGCAAACGACTCTGCCATCTGCCCTGAACAGTGAAAACCGGGAGTCATCCATGAACAGAACGCCTCTTTAATGTGCCAGACGCCGTCGAATGTGAGCATTTGCCCACAAAAGTTGGTTACGACGACAAACTGCAGTCAGGTCCAGACCCCGATGAGGAAGACGAGCATGCAGATGAGCTTCCCTGACAGTTTCTGACAGTTTGTGCAGAAATTCTTTGGTTATGCAAACCGATTGTTGCTGCAGCTGTCCGGGTGGCTGGTCTCAGACGATCATGGAAGTGAACATGTTGGATGTGGAAGTCCTGGGCTGGTGTGGTTACAAGTGGTCTGTGATTGTGAGGCCGGTTGAATGTACTGTGAAATTCTCTGAAACGCCTTTGGAGACGGCTTATGGTAGAGAAATGAACATTCATTGCACGG